>NC_040090.1:45452615-46806365 GCF_003369695.1 Bos indicus x Bos taurus | reverse complement strand
CTCATCACTTTATGGCAAAAAAATGCAGAAACAATGGAAACAGAGACAGGCTCTATTTTCTTGGGCTCCAAAATCACTGCAGATGGTGACTGCAACCATGAAATTAAAAGACACTTGCTTCTTGGAAGAAAAGCTATGACCAACCTAGACAGCATTTTACAAAGCAAAGATATTACTTTGCCAACAACAGTCTGCTTGTCAAAGCTATGGTTTTGCCAGTAGCCGTGTATGGATGTGAGAGTTGGACCATAAAGAGAGCTGAGCACTGAAGAATTGATACCTTTGAGCTGTGGGGTTGGAGAAGACTCTTGAGAGTCCCTTGGACAGCAAGGAGATCAAATCAGGCAATCCTAAAGGAAACTAGTCCTGAATATTCATTGGAAGGACTGATGCTGAAGCTGAAGCTCCAATACTTTGGTCACCTGATATGAAGAACTGACTCATTGGAAAAGACCCTGACGCTGGGAAAGACTGAAGGCAGGAGGAAAAGGGGACAATAAAAGATGAGATGGCTGGATGGCATCACCAACTCGATGGACATGAGTTTAAGCAAATTCCAAAATTTGGTGATGGACAGGGAAGCCTGGCGTGCTGCAGTCCATGGAGTCACAAAGAGTCAGACACAACTGAGTGATTGAACTGAACTGAATAACAGCCTAACACATTGGCATCAGGAACCATGATCAGGGGCTTATATGTGTGGTTTCATTTTGCCACCATAGTAACTTTTTTGTGGAAGTTATTGTTATTCCCATTATACAGACAGGGAAAATGGAGGTCAGATGGTTTAAATCACCTGCCTTTGGCCTCACAGCTTGTAAGATGAAGGGAGATTCTATACAAATATGTGTGGGAGCCCTCATGGGTGAACAAAGGTAAACACAAGTAAACAAATAAATGAACACTCTCAGGAGGCACAACCACAGATAGAATCTTCTACCAATAGAGAAGCCAGAGAAATGGTCCAGAGCTGCATCAGGCAAAGATCCCCTCTAGCCTGACACCATGTTCTTCTTCCCTCCCAAAAACTTCACAAGTCACTTCAGCAAGGCCAAGTTAGACCTAAACGGAGAGTAGATTTCAGGTTTACAATTCAGGCAGCAAGCCTGAACTACCATCAACCCCCAGCCTCAGCTCCAAACCCAGTTTGCCCAGCACACCTCCGTGGTCACTGGAAGAAGTCTTGGGTGCTCTCTTCTGAAGGGATCATGAACAAACTTCATGCAGGGAGCTCTTCAGAGACTCTGGACCTTGTCAGGGGCTGGCCAAGGAGGGCTCCAGTTCCCAGGCCCAGATGAGGCTGCACGGGGCTCACAGGACAAGGCAGGGCGCCGGAGCCTGGCCTCGGGCAGAACAGAGCACGGGCTGCCCAAGGGAACTGATGCCATACTGCAGAGAGATGGTAAGGCTTTGGGGGAAGGAAGGTGGGCACAGGAACGGCAGGGCTACATATAGGATAAGTAATGAAGTCCACAGCCCTGGGAGTTGGGAGAACAGGACTGCAAAAGAAGAGAACAGAAGAAGTTATCAATCCAGGAACTTGTCCACTGCTGGAATTTTCCATGCTAAGCTAAACATTTCCAAGCAGGGCAGTGCTGGCCTGGGCCCCCTCCCCAGTAGAGTGCTCTGGAAGGCCTACAGTAGCCAGGGCCATCTCTATTGTCTCTCTTCGTTTCCCATCTCGTCCCCACCCCACAATTCCTTGTACTTCCTGTTGTCAAGAGTCTATCCACTCTGTGGTCTGATGACAGCTTAGCATGGCAGCCCTGTGGGGCATCTATATTGGAAAGGGATTTTTCCAGAGAGAAGTGCACAATTGAACCTGGAATTGTGTAGCCAGGCAATGGCTCTAAGAGGGGGAGACATTTGAAGCCCAAGAGTTGGCATTTCTAAGAGGTTTCCAGGGGATGTGAGTGGTACTGGTCTGGGTGAGGAGGTCACACTCTGAGAACCACTGCTTTACAGAACAAGAGAAAGTCAGATGTTTCAACTCAAAACTAAAGGTGCAGTCTAACTTCAGAGTGCAACTGATTTCTGAAAGGGCCCTAAAGAAAGACTTCCCCTTCCTGTCAGTAGTTTCTACTTTCCTTTATCCACCTCCATCTTCCCAGCTTCTGCGCTGGCCCAGCTGTCTGTTGGTTGGTCTCTCCGGAGCTCTGTGATGGTTCTGTCTGCCTCAGTCCATCTCAAATAAGACATGGCATCCTCCACACTGCCCTCCACCCGCTCAGAGAAGGTTATCAAGATGAGGGACCTGCACAAAAATAGCTGATGACCAGACAGGCTCTCATTTCTGGGGACGGAGATATCAGATCAGAAGGTCATGATGATTGCAGCTGAAATGCCAGCCCACCCAGAGATATGAGCAATGGGCAAGGATCCCAGTACCCGCAGCCATGACCTCGCGTCCTGCAGTCCCCTCCTGCAGCCTGAAGGCATTCCCGTGGGGGTGCTGTCCTGCCTCCAGGAGTGATGGTGGGACAGCCCAGTCAAGGAGGACAGGGAGAGGGGAGTCTGGCCACAGGCTGGTAAGGACACACCATGGGCTCACTTGGGCCATGGATCTCTCCAGGTCTCCCTCTGCAATGCTCTCAAAAGGGAAAATTCCCCCCAACTTCCAGAACCAGTGTGAGAGCCTGTAATGTAACTAGGATGAAGGATGTAAGAACCAGAAAGCCCTCAGAGATCTCTGGGACAGGGTTCTGAAATGTTGTTACCCACCAGAATCACTTCGGGAGGGCAGGGGTTGAAATACAGGTTATCAGGCTCCCTCAGAGGTTCTGATTCAGTGGGTAGGGGGTGAGCCAGAGCCCGGGTGCCCCTCCCTTCCCAGTTCTGTGTTCAGTGACTTCATGCTGGTAGCTTGAAATTGACCATGATGAGAGTATTTATTTACACCACAGACATTGAGCAAGTACTACAAGTCAGGGCATTATGTTTTATTTTACTTTGCTTTGGAAAGTCTCTTGTGGACGACTTCCCACCATGGGCCATGTGGGTCTCTATTTTCAAGCATCCTAAGCAATTACAATGCAGGGCTTTTTGAGAAGAAACACTGATCCAGTAATTAGATTCTAACTCAAACCCCTCATTTGACAGATAGGGAAACTAGGGCCCGATGAGGGAAGGAATCTTGGCTGAGGTCACTGTAGTAGGCCCCTTGTGGGATCGTGGCTGCTCAGTTCAGGACCGTGGGGGTTGGCAAGCAGCCCTACCTTCTTCTTGACCCTCTCCTGCATCCTCTCCACCACACGGTGGCTGTGGCTCATAGCCTAAGAGAAGAATGGCAGGGAGGTCCTGCCCCTTGTGAGCCAATCAGATTACCTTTCATCAGCATTTGGAATTTGAATAGGTTGGACTAGAGCTTATTAGTGGCCAGATCACCTGGAACAGCAGGCATGTGAACTCCAGCTGTTGAGGGCTTTAGGACCACCATGCCTTCCCCAAGCCTTGATTGTTCAACTCTTCGTTAAACTCAGAAAGATTCCTCAGTATCATCCTAAAAAGTTCCCTGTTACTTAAAGTAACAAGGTGTTTCCCATTGCTTACAACCAAACCCACCTTGAGAAACAGTCACAGAGCAAGTTAGTGAAGATGAGAACCCGAGATTCCTGCCCCTTTGTCTTTCTATTTCCCACCTTCAAATAGGATGCAAAAGGAGACTATGCAAATACACAATTCTCCAGGGAGGTGTTCTCCAAGAGGGGTCCTAGACCAGCAGCATCAGCATATCCTGGCATTGTATAGGAAGTGCAAATTCTCAGGCCTCCTCCCGCAACTACTGAATCAGAAGCTCTGGGGCTATAGCCCAGCCTGCTGTGTTTTAACAAGTCTTCCAGGTGATTCTGACCTGTTACACACTGAGGACCACCATCCTAGCAGACAGGGCTGTAGCTTCTGCCTCCCTAACAATGACTCAAAGCCCAGGGAGGAAAAGCTATCAGCTGTCAGGGTGCCAGTTGTGTGGCCAATCACATTTCTTCCTGGCTAGCATCCTTGACCCCATGCTCCTGAGAAACCTTGGGCATCCTAGGTATGGCCTTGCATCCTGAGTTTAGACCCTCTTTCCAAAGTCTAAGGGGCAACCCCTTTCCAAAAACATCTGGACAACCTCACCAGAAACACGGCAGAGAAATGCTACTTTTGTCACTGGCTTCACGTCTAATTAAGGGGATGACAGTGGAAATTCCTGGCTCTTTGGATTCTCAGGGGGTCCTGAGGACAGACACCTTCAGGTGTCCTTCTGGAAGGAGGTCTGCCAAGGGCCTGGCTCTGGAAGCCACTTTGGCCTCTCCAGCGTGAATCTACTGTTTCCTCTTCTTGTGCTCCCCAGGTTCAGGAAGAAAAATCAGCTTTGAGAGTAACTGAAGAAGTGAGGTCTTGAGAAGAGAAGCAAAATAATAATAATAACCATTACTATTACATTACTAGGCACTGACTTCTTCCTGTATACAGCCCTGCTGCATGAACTAAGCACGTCCCATGTATTTCCCTTGCTTGTGTCTCACCACGATGCAATGATGCAGTTATTACTATCCCCTCTTTAGAAGTGAGGAACCAAGGGCAAGAGAGATTAAGTAGCTCTCCCGAGATTACACAGCCGGTGAGTGGAAGATGGAAGATTCAAATCCAGGTCTATCTGACTGTAGGTCCACAAGTTTCCCAGGGGGGAGTGCAAGAACACAGGTGCAGAGGCGCACCGGCTGCTGAGAGGGGAGCCCAGGTGCGAGCTGAGACAGGCTGGGGAAGGCAGGCCCTAGCCAGATCGGGCTGGGGGAGGGGTGGGGCCGGGCTCACTTCATCAGTGGGGGACCAGGCAACTTGAAGCAAATAGAAGGGCAGAAATGGGGGCAGGGTCTTGAGGAGCCAAGGAAGGACCTGCCCAGATCCCCTGGGAAGTAGGGGAAGGAGAAGATTAGGAATGATGACCAGAGTTGAAAACATTCATTAGAAATGGAGCCCATGAGAGCAGTCACACAAGCCAGACTTAGTGACTCAGATCTGAGTCTGGGGACAAGCACTGAGCCCATGTCTGAGAGGTGTTCCAGGCAGGGATTGCAGGGAGCTTACCCTCTATTGTGAGGGGAGAAACAGCTAGGACCCCTCCTCACACTGCCTGGTGCTGCCCTGAAGGACTTCCTTCTCAGCTCTAGTAGAACATGGCCCAGATTCCCGAACACAGCAGGGCCAGTGGACAGAGGTGGTCAGGATGGGCACTGGGAGTTATGGCAGAATCTGCAAGCCTGGTAAAGAGAGAACTTTCCTCAACTGGAGAGTGGGAGGCTCTGGAGCTGGCTCTGGGTTGAAATCAAGACAAGACATTAACTGGCACCGCCTCTTCTCAGCTGATTAAAACAAAGACCTGAGTCATTTTTTCTTCCTCTTACCTCACCGTCCCCTTCCTGCAATAGCCAACTGGTCTGTCTGACCTATCTGCTCTACCTCCATGTTGAATTCCCTGACCACCTAAACCCCCTTAACCACAAATTCACCAGAGTCATCCTTTAACAATGTAAAGGAGACTCCATCCTCTTCCAACCTAAAACTCTTCAACAGCTTCTCCTTCTTGCACTTAGAAGTTCTAGACTTTACTCTGGTTCACAAAATTCTACATGGTTCTTCTCGCCACCAGGATCTCAGGTCATATCATCTTCCTAAGAAAGATCTTCCCTGACCACCCAAATTAAAAGAGCCCTGTCCTGTCACTCCCCTGTTCATATCACTTATCACTCTCAGAAATATCCTTGTTTATTTGCTTGATTATCTGTCTCCCCAGTGCCCCCACTCCATAAGAACAGAGGCCCCATCTTCTGGTGCAGCACCCAGTACATAGTTATTCAGCAAACTTCTGTGGAATGATTCAAGCACAGTGGTGGTGGTAGAAGTAGCTGCCCCATGTGGCAGAGCACAGAAGTGGCCAAGAGCATCCAGGAACCAGAGGCTAAGAAGACAAAGGAAGCCAGACAGAAGATCCGGCACCTGAAAGGAAGAGGACTCGAGTTTCCAAGAATTTTCCATAAGAAGGGTATTAGCACCCCTGGTTCCTGAGACCCAGCAGCTTCCCTGTCCTGAGATTCCTTAAGGTGTTGCCATTGAATTTACATTCTTGCTTCATCACAGAAGAATTCAGAGCTGAAGTGATAGGTAAAAAATGGATTTATTTAGAGAGAAACACACTCCACAAACAGAGTGTAGGCCAGCTTAGAAGGGGAGAGTGTCCTTGAAATATGGCATGACTAGTTTTTATGGGCTGGGTCATTTCATCAGATAATAATTGCAAGGATTGTTCAGTTATTTAGGGGAAGGGTTTGAGATTTCCAGGAATCGGGCCATCACCCACTTCTTGGTCTTCTATGGTGGGCCTCAGAACTGTCATGATGCTGCTGGGTGTATCATTTAGCATGCTGATATATTACAATGAGCATATAATGAGGCTGAAAGCCCACTGGAAGTCAAATCTTGGACCTGGTTGGTTCTAACCAGTCCTTGCCACGTCCTATGGCCATGTCATTCTTTTAAAAGTTGTGCCCTGCCCCCTTCCCTCTTGCTTCAAAGACACCCCTACACTCTAACAATGCTTTTCTTATTTCTCTTAAACTGGCTTGAATTTTTTTTTCTTTTGCTTGCCATGTTAAAGATCCTGATGTAGCCCCCATGCCCGTGTCTCCTTGGTGAACACAGCACCAAAAGGACGCCCAGCAGTGAGCAGGAAGCACAGCACAGCAGGTGAGGATCAGAGGCTCTTACCTCTGTGACCCAAAGTAAGTGTCTTTCCTTTTCTGAGTCACAGACACTCATCTGAGATCTAGTCCAAGGCTCCTTTCAGGTGAATTTGACAAGGACTTTGAGCTCATAAAGTAAAGGAAGGAGCCATCTTCCAGGCAGAAAGCATATTCTGTATATTTTTATATCCTAGTCAGGTCCCAGCAGGAAAAGAAGTTCACTTAGGTGGGACTTAGAGACTGGAAGAGTTATCTATGGTCAGGGTTAAGATAATAACAGCTGGTTTGAGGCACCGAGGTGGTAAAGAATCTGCCTGCAATGGCTCAGTTGGTAAAGAATGGTAAAGAATCTGCCTGCAATATGAGAGACCTGGGTTTGATCTCTGAATCGGGAAGATCCCCTGGAGAAGAAAATGGCAACCCACTCCAGTATTCTTGCCTGGAGAATTCCATGGACAGGGGAGCCTGGCGGGCTACAGTCCATAGAATCGCAAAGAGTTGGACACAACTGAAGCAACTTACTTTGAGGCACTGAGGTGCTGATGACTGTGGGAGGATGCTGCCACCTCCAAGTCTAGGGGTGAGGGGGGAACAGTTTACTGGTGCTCCGGTGGAACCATGGACAAGGTCATCTCAGAACCGTGGCACCCAAGTGGAAAAGAAGTCCCCTAACCTCTCTCCGCTCCTCCCTCTGACCTCCAGCCAGTGCCTCCATTGGCAAAGCCCAACCAGATAGCCCAGGTGATGTGATCTGAGGACCAGCTCCTCCCGACACAGAGCAGAGAAGGATGGAGGAGCTATGGGGAGGGTATACTGTTCAAGTGGATAATAACTAAAAGCAGAGAAAAACCAAGACCTACAATCTCTTTAAATCCTCACAGAGTCCCTTTCATTTAAATCTTCATAAGAGTGCTAAACTCTCCGGAAAATCACTGAATTGTTATAATGGTCTTGATAGACCATTACAAATAAATCCAAACCTAGATTTATAGCCCTTGGCTAAGGGCCTGCCAGAGACAAAGGCAAAAGCTAAAGCTTTGCCACAGAGCACATGAATTTGCTTCCATGAGAGCTTCCAGAAAAGTTTCACCAGGAAATAAAGATTCTGACAATCTGAATAACTGAGGAGGCTTAATACTAACCCCCACATACATTATTGAGGATTGAGGTAACCACCCAGAAAGGATTCTCCTAATAGAAACAATGCCCAACCAGGAGTTTGTAGCAAAGAAAAAATTGATCTATTTTAAATTCCTTGCAATTGACACCCACCTATGGTTTAAAAGATCTGGCCTCAGACATACCCAGTCCTGGAGGGAAATTTTCCAAAATCCATCCACGCCTAGGCCACATTAGAAAGCCTGGGGAGAATGGGAAGGACAGGTTTTAATCCAGAAAACTAAGACCCTTCTAAGAGTGAAAGCATTCCCAAAGAAAGAATGTGCTATTTATCATTGTGGAAGGAAGTTTAGTTCAGCAAAAAAAAAAAAAGAATAAAGGCCAGTCTTATGCACATCACTCAGAATACAAGTGATCAAGTCAATCTCTGACCTTGGGAGGCTCACAGTCTAATGATGCACAAAGAGATACAGATACACCATCTCATATTAGGAGATAATTATCAGAGAGGTGAAAAATGTCCCACCATAATTGTGCATTTCAGCTTTATATACTTTGAAGTTATTATGAGGTGCATACACACTTGGAATTATTATATCTGGTTGGGAATTTTTAAATTTTGCTGTTATAAGATGGCCTTCATTATCTCTATGATGCTTTGTGCCTTAAAGTCAGCTTTATTCAAAATTAATATCATTATACGACCATTATTTTGGCTACTGTTTGCAGGGGAAATTGTTCATTCTTTTGCTTTTGCCCTTTTTGTATTCTTATGTTTTAGATATCTCTTGTATGTTTTAGATATCTGTAGTTAGAAGGAGAAGAATGCTTCACTTCACTCTTCTGACTCTGACTGTAACCCACCAGTCTCCTCTGTCCATGGGATTCTCCAGGCAAGGACACTGAAGTGAGTTGCCATTTCCTACTCCAGGGGATCTTCCTCACCCAGGGATTGAACCCACATCTCTCCTGTCTCTTGCACTGGCAGGCGGGTTCTTTACTACTAGCGCCACCTGGTTACTTAATACAGTCTGTGTAATTAGAGGTAAAGGAGTTCTGTGTTATGCAAATAGTTTTCTGTGAAAAGAGCTTTCCAAGGAAAGGAAACAGTCAAAGCAAAGACTAAGGCAAGAGTGCCTTCACTTTCACTTTTCACTTTCCTGCATTGGAGAAGGAAATGGTGACCCACTCCAGTGTTCTTACCTGGAGAATCCCAGGGACGGGGGAGCCTGGTGGGCTGCCGTCTATGGGGTTGCACAGAGTCGGACACGACTGAAGTGACTTAGCAGCAGCAGCCTGGTGTCTTAGAGCAAGAGTAAGGAGACTAGGGAAGTGGAGCAGTTTGAACAAGGGAATAGGGGAACAGGAGAAGATGAAGGAGGGGATAAAGAGAGATTATTGGAGCAGTGCCCTGAATAGTGGAAAAGGGAAGGGACCTGGCATACAAATGGAAGAAAGGCTCTACCTTGGAGCATGGAAAGTTCATCTATGAATACTAGTGGGAGACAAGTACCTGGGAACAGATACCAGTAGCATACAGGTGTTCTGGTGGGGTCTGTGGAGGCTCTCTTCTGATTAATGTCATTTTATCACTAAGTAGGAAGCAGGGTCTGGGCTTCTCCAGTGGCTCAGTGGTAAAGAATTCGCCTGCAATGCAGGAGATGTGGGTTCAATCCCTGGGTTGTGAAGACCCCTTAGAGGAGGGCTTGGCAACTCACTCCAGTATTCTTGTTGGGAAAATCCCATGGACAGAGGAGCCTGCAGGCTACAGTTCATGGTGTCGCAAAGAGTCAGACATGATAAGTGACTGAGCATGAGCACACAAAAGCAGGGTCAGGGAATAAAGATGGTGGAGGAAGTGCTGCGGTTTTGAGGAGAAGGTTTGAATAAAGATCTAGAAGTAAATGGAAGACTGAATGGACTGCTGCTACTGCTAAGTTGCTTTAGTCGTGTCCGACTCTGTGCGACTCCATAGACGACAGCCCACCAGGCTCCCCCATCCCTGGGATTCTCCAGGCAAGAACACTGGAATGGGTTGCCATTTCCTTCTCCAATGCATGAAAGGGAAAAGTGAAAGTGAAGTTGCTCAGTCGTGTCCGACTCTTAGCGACCCCATGGACTGCAGCCTACCAGGCTCCTCCATCCATGGGATTTTCCAGGCAAGAGTACTGGAGTGGGGTGCCATTGCCTTCTCCGACTGAATGGACTAAGGACATACAATTTCTTGTCAGCAACAAAGGCTTAATTAATGCTCATGGATTTAAAATGAGGCAATCAACCAATAAAATGAGGCACTCAATCAATATGGTTGTGTGAATTTTCTCAGGCGTCAAAAATCCTTGATCCAGAAGCCAAGTTGCTGAAACTCCTATTCTACATGGATCCCCAGGTGGTACAGCGGTAAAGAATCTGCCTGCCGGGGCAGGAGACGCAGGGGTTGGTGAATTCAATCCCTGGGTGAGGAAGATCTCCTGGAGTAGGAAATGGCAACCCACTCCAGTATTCTTGCCTGAAAAATTCCATGGAAAGAGGAGCCTGGAGGAGTACAATCCATGGGGTAGCAAAGAGTTGACCATGACTGAGCATGCACACAAATGCACACACATCTATACCACATTCTACTGAATGGCCATCTGGACTGTCCTTGAACACTTCCAATGACAGGGAGCCCATCACTTCCCAAGAAGCCCCTGCTACCATTAGGCAGCTCCCACCCTCAAAAAGTATCTCCCCATGCTGAGTTGGCATTTCTCTTCCCATTTGTTCCCCCTACATTTGATCCTCTGGGTCTGTTTCTGTTTTCTGTTGTTTATATTGGTCTATGTCTCCCTGTGACTGGTCATCTAGGTATCTGATGACATATCCAGTTGGTGAGGCTGGGAGAAACAAGAATCTTACACATGGCTGGTGGGAATGCAAAATGGTAGATTGCCTATCCTTAGCAAAATTATGTACTTACTCTGACTCTACAATCCCAGTGCAAGAAAGAATAAAAAATGGTATCACATTAGATTAAAATTAAATTAATGTGATCCTAGAGTGTGCCCATGCACAGTTCCCCTAAGGAAATAAATAAGGATATTTTACAAAATTTAGCTCCAAAGATAATTACTACAGCATTTTTGCAAGAATAAAAACTTGGAAATAATTTACATGTATATAGGGACTGATTAAATAAACTCTGGCAGGCACATTTATTCAATAGAATGTGAAATGGACATGAAAAATTATGTAGTAGAAGGACATGGAGCGGCATGGAAAGACACTGAAAAAGGCAAGTTTCAAAGTAAGCTTGGTGTGACGCAGTTTTATAAACATGCACATAAGATACATAAGAACACACCAAACTACTAATGGATTTTTCTGGATGATGAGATAATTAAGAAACATACTATTTACTATTCTCACCCCTCCCCGCGACACACACACCTTATTTTTTGTCTTCCCTGTAGTTTCTAAATCTTCCATATTGAGTATTTTAATTGCATAATTAGGAAAAAGAAGTTATTTTTCAATTAAAAAACAAACCCTATCAGCCTTTCAACATTGAATTCAAGAATAATCCCTCCATAAAAACCTCCCTTATTTTGTCTGCACACTTCCCTGGTGGCTCAGATGGTAAAGAATTTGCCTGCAGTGCCAGAGACTATGGGTTCGATTCCTGGGTTGGGACGATCCCCTGGAGAAGGGAATGGCTACCCACTCCAGTATTCTTGCCTAGAGAATTCCATGGACAGAGGAGCCTGATGGGCTAGAGTTCATGGGGTCGCAAAGAGTAGGACTGAGCAACTAACACTTTCACTTTCACCTCCCGACAGGAGTAGTACTGTGTCAAAATGTGGAGACCCCCTCTTCGTGTCCCGAATGCCCCCACTCCTGCCACTCATCTCTGCCCCAGCCCTTTTCCTCTGAGGGGAATCAAGAAGGCAACAAAATGGGTCTCATGATGGCTGCTCTTTTCTCGGATCCCTCAGCCAAGAGGAAACATCCAGCCTCCCTCCTCCCTAAGCACTGCCATCTGCCCCTAGAATCCTGAGTGCCATTGGTAGGACACCGCCTCACCCCTGTGAGGGAGGTGTCATTATTCCAAATACGAGAGCCATATGAAGCCAAGGCTCAGAGAGCAGGGAGAGGTAAATCTGGGAGACCAGCTTGGGACCAGACTGGAAAGAGGGGATCCTGGCAAAGCTAGCTTAAGTGCCTGCTTGGTGCACCCTCTGGTGGAGAAGGGGCTGCTTCGCTCCCAGGGAGGGACTGGGGCAGAGACTGGATATTTTAAGATGCTGCTAGCCCCTTTACTTTTATTTTTGACATCTTCACCCCTATTAAGTTAAAAGCACCTGCATCTCACATTAAACATTATTTGCATATAACTGTGTAAGAGTTGAGTTGGAGTGGACCCGTAGACTTGTAGATTTTTAAGTAATAACATAAATTAGCAATTTTGTAAGACCCATGCTACCTGATTTCCATGCTTACTTTAACACCATAGTCTGTCTAAGTATATCAAGACAGTGTGGTATTCAAGGGGGAAAAGAGGGAGGGATAAATTGTGAGACTGATGTTTATATACATACTACTATATGTAAGATAGATAACTAATAAGGACCTACTATACCTACTGTCGGAGAAGGCAATGGCACCCCACTCCAGTACTCTTGCCTGGAAAATCCCATGGACGGAGGAGCCTGGTGGGCTGCAGTCCATGCTAAGGGTTGGACACGACTGAGCAACTTCACTTTCACTTTTCACTTTCATGCATTGGAGACGGAAATGGCAACCCACTCCAGTGTTCTTGCCTGGAGAATCCCAGGGATGGGGGAACCTGGTGGGCTGCTGTCTATGGGGTCGCACAGAGTCAGACATGACTGAAGTGACTTAGCAGCAGCAGCAGCATACCTACTGTATATTAGGAGAAGGAAATGGCAACCCACTCCAGTATTCTTGCCTGGAAAATCCCATGGATGGAGCCTGGTAGGCTACAATCCATGGGGTCTCAAAGAGTTGGACACGACTGAGCGACTTCACTTTATACCTACTGTATAGCACAGTGAACTCTACTCAATACTCTGAAGTGGCCTATATGGGACTAGAATCTAAGGAAGAATGATATATGTATATGTAAAACTGATTCACTTTGCTATACAGCATAAACCAGCACAACATTGTACATCAATTATTCTCCAATAAAGATTAATTTTTAGAAAAAGACAGTGCTGTATTGGCAGAAGAATAACTACATTGATAGATGAGACAGACTTGGGAGTCCAGAAATACATCTGCACAAATGTGATCAATTGATTTTTTACTAAGATGTAAAGGCAATTAAATTAACAGTCTCTCGAACAATTGGGCATCTACATGCAAACAAATTGATCTCAATCTACACCTCTCACCTTATGCAAAAATTAACTCAAAATGGATCCTAGACCTAAATGTAAAACATAAAACCAAAAATCTTTTAGGAAAACATATGTAATGAAGCCACTGCTACCTTGGGATCTGAGGTTGGACAAAGAGTTCTTAGGCATGACACCAAAGCACAATCCATTTTAAAAATGATAAATTAGACTTCAGTAAAATTAAAAACTTTTGCTAAGAAAATGAAAATGCAATCCACAGACTGGAAAAATTTTCAATATTACATATCTGGTAAAAATCTTACATCCACAATATGTAAAGTACTCTCAAAATTCAGCAGTAATAAAGCAAGCAATCCATTATGAAATGAGCAAAACATTTGAAGAGACATTTCAGCAAAAGGCGTAAATATATGGAAAATAAGCACAGGAAAAGATGCTCAGTGTCATTAGTCATTAGGGAAACTTAAACTAAAACCACAATGATATACTACTATATACACATTAGTGGAGTTACTAGAACACTCAGAAGCCTGGTGGAAATTCAAAATGGTATAGCCACTTCAGAAAATGGTTTGGAATTTTCTTATAAAGTTAAATATATACTAGCCATAATGAATATAGTAGATATGAATCCAACTATAATGATAATCACTTTGATGTCAAGTCTGAAAACACCAGTTAAAAAACACAGATTGTCAGAATGGATCAAGAACAAAAGCCAACTGTATATTGTTGATAAGCAACCCACTTTAAATATAAAGCTGCATAAAAATTAAAAGTAAACAAATGGATGTATGTGTAGCATGGCAAATATAATTAATAGTATGTATTGAAAGTTATGAGAGTAGATCTTAAAATTTCTCATTACAAGAAAAAAATTCTTTAACAATGATGACAGATGTTATCCAGAAATAATCATTTCTTAATATATATAAATATCAAATCATTATGTTCTATACCAGAAACTAATAATTTTGTATCCCAATCGTACCACAACAAAAAAGGAAATGCTAACACTAATCAAAAGAAAAACAGGGCTAGATATATTAATTTCAGATAGAAAAGACTTCAAAGCTTTGAAAATTATCAAAGATAAAGCAGGGTATTACATAATGATAAAGGTGTTCCTTCTCCAAGAACATATAATTTGCCTTGACTTATATGCCTAACAGTAGAGCATCAAAATACATGAGGCAAAGATTAATAGCACTGCAAGGAGAAATAGACTAACATGCTATTAAAATTGAGGACTTCAACACCGCCTATCAGAGATGAACAGATCCAGCAGGCAGAAAATCAATAAGGATATAGTTGAATTCAACAGTACCGTCAATCAACTGGATATAATGAACATTGATATACTGCTGCTTCATCCAGCAATAGAAGAATCACATTCTTTTCAAACTCACAAGGAACATTCACCAAGAGAGACCATGTTCTGGGCCACACAACACACCTTAATAAATTTAAATGAGTAAAATCCTATAGTGTCTGCTGTCACACCATTAAACTAGGAATCAAATAACAGAAAGGTTATTGGAAAATCTCAAACTATGTGGAGATTAAACAGCACACTTCTAAATAATTCACTAGTCAAAAATAAATTGCAATAAAAATTTTAAAAATATTGTGAACTAAAGGAAAATGAAAATTTATCAGGATTCATGGAGTGCAGTGAAAGCAGTACTTACAGGGAAATTTATAGCGATAAATGCAAATATCAGTAAAGAAGAAACATCTGAAATCAACCACCTAAATTTTTCTTGCTGCTGCTGCTAAGTCGCTTCAGTTATGTCCAACTCTGTGCAACCCCATAGACCACAGCCCACCAGGCTCCCCTGTCCCTGGGATTCTCCAGGCAAGAATACTGGAGTGGGTTGCCATTTCCTTCTCCAATGCATGAAAGTGAAAAGTGAAAGTGAAGTTGCTCAGTCGTGTCTGACTCTTAGCAACCCCAGGAACTGCAGCCCACCAGGCTCCTCTGTCCATGCGATTTTCCAGGCAAGAGTGCTGGAGTGGGGTGCCATTGCCTTCTCTGAAATTTTTCTTAGGAAACTATAAAAAGAAAAATTAAATCCAAAGTAAAGAGAAGAAAAGAAATAATAACAACTGGACTATCAATCAATAAATTGAAAACAGGAAATCAATAGAGAAGATCAGTAAAATCAAAAGCTGGTTTTTCAAAAAGATCAACAAAGTCAACAAGCCTCTAGCCAGGCCAGCTTAAAACAAAAAAAGAGGACACAAATTGCTAATATCAGAAGTGAAAGAAGTACATCACTACAGATCCTATGGACATTAAAAGGATAATAACAAAATACTAAGAGCAATTCTATTTTCACAAATTTGATAACCTAAATGAAATGCACCCATTTCTTGAAACACCAAAACGCACACAACAAATCCGAATAGACCTATTTCTATGAAAGACATTGAGTAAATAACTACTAACATTCAAAATAGAAAGCACCTGCCCATGAGGTCACTGGTGAATTCTACCCAACACTTAAGGAAGGAATTACACCAATTCTCTGCAATTTCTTTCCGAAAAGAGAAGATGAAATTCCTAACTCATTCTGAGGCCAGTATTACGCTAATACTAAAACCAAACAAACACACTGCAAGAAAAGAAAACTATAGACCATACCTCACATGAACATAGATGCAAAAATCTTCAGTAAGTTAATAGTAAATAGGATCAAAAAGTATGAAAAGGGTTATACAACATGACTAAGTAGGATTTATTCCAGCCATGCAAGGTGGGTTCAATATTAGAAAATCAATTAATATAATGCATCACATCAACAGAGTAAAAAATAAAAATCACATGATTATTCCAACAAACACAGAAAAAGCACTTGACAAAATCCAACATCCATTCATGATGCAAAACTATAAAACTCCTAGAAGATTACATAGAAGAAAACCTAGATGACCTTGGGTATAGTGGTGTTGTTTTAGATACAATATAAAAGACATGATCCATGAAAGAAGTAATTGATAAACTGGTCTTTATCAAATTTAAAGCTTTGCAAAAGATGGTATCAAGAAAATGAGAAGACAAGCCACAGACTAGAAGATGACATTTGGAAAGTGCACAACTGGTAAAGGCCTATTCTACAAAATATACAAAGAACTCTTAAAATTTTAAAAAGGGGCCAAAGACCTTAACATAAGCCCCACCAAAGAAGATATGACAAATAAGCATATGAAAAGGCGATCCAAGTCATGTCATCAGGGAAACACAAATTAAAATGAGACACCACTACATACATATGAGAATGAACAAAATCCAGAACACTGACAATACCAAATATTGGTGAGGATGGGAAGTAACAGGAACTCTCATCACTGCTGATGGCACTGCAAATGCGACCAACCACTATCTAGGAGTTTCTTACAAAACTAAACATACCCTTACCATAGGGTCCAGCAGTCACACTTCTTGATATTTATCCAAACAAGTTGAAAACATGTCCACACAAAACCTACACACAGATATTTGTAGCAGCTTTATTTATAATTGCCAGAAATTGGAAGCAAATGAGATGTCCTTCAGAAGATGAATTGATAAACTGCAATACATTGAGACAATGGAATATTATTCAGCGCTAAAAGAGATGAGCTATCAAGCCATGAAATGACTTGGAGGAATTGTAAATGCATATCACTAAGGGAAATAACCCAAGCTGAAAAGGCTACATATTGCATGATTCCAACTATGTGACACTCTGGAAAAGGCAAAATCAGTATTTTCCAGGGGAATGGTGGGGAGGAATGCACAAGCAAAGCACAAAAGAATTTTTAGAGCAGTGAAATACTCTATATGCTATTATAATGATGGATATACATACAACTCTATTAGCCTTTGCCTGCTTCATTATGTACTCCAAGGTCATATTTGCCTGTTACTCCAGGTGCTTCTTGACTTCCTACCTTTGCATTC
This sequence comes from Bos indicus x Bos taurus, assembly GCF_003369695.1. NCBI lineage: Eukaryota > Metazoa > Chordata > Mammalia > Artiodactyla > Bovidae > Bos > Bos indicus x Bos taurus. Next base: position 46,789,215 of record NC_040090.1, on the reverse strand, counting down.
CAGTCTCCTATAATGAAAAGGACATCTTTTTTTGGGTGTTAGTTTTAAAAGGACAAATAGCTATGAAAAGAACAGAAGTGAAAAGCAAAGGAGAAAAGGAAAGATATACCCATTTGAATGCAGAGTTCCAAAGAATAGCAAGGAGAGATAAGAAAGCCTTCCTCAGTGATCAATGCAAAGAAATGGAGGAAAACAATAGAATGGGAAAGACTAGAGATCTCTTCAAGAAAATTAGAGATACCTAGGGAACATTTCATGCAAAGATGGGCTCGATAAAGGACAGAAATGGTATGGACCTAACAGAAGCAGAATATATTAAGAAGAGGTGGCAAGAATACACAGAAGAACTATACAAAAAAGATCTTCATGACCCAGATAATCACGACGGTGTGATCACTAACCTAGAACCAGACACCCTGGAATGTGAAGTCAAGTGGGCCTTAGGAAGCATCACTACGAACAAAGATAGTGGAGGTGATGGAATTCCAGTTGAACTATTTCAAATCCTGAAAGATGATGCTGTGAAAGTGCTGTACTCAGTATGTCAGCAAATTTGGAAAACTCAGCAGTGGCCACAGGACTGGAAAAGGTCAGTTTTCATTCCAATCCCAAAGAAGGACAATGCCAAAGAATGCTCAAAGTACCTCACAACTGTACTCATCTCACACGCTAGTAAAGTAATGCTCAAAATTCTCCAAGCCAGGCTTCAACAGTACATGAACTGTGAACTTTCAGATGTTCAAGCTGGTTTTAGAAAAGACAGAGGAACCAGAGATCAAATTGCCAACATCCACTGGATCATCAAAAAAGCAAGAGAGTTCCAGAAAAACATCTATTTCTGCTTTATTGACTATGCCAAAGCCTTGACTGTGTGTATCACAAGAAACTGTGGAAAATTCTGAAAGAGATGGGAATACCAGATCACATGAATTGCCTCTTGAGAAACCTGTATGCAGGTCAGGAAGCAACAGTTAGAACTGGACATGGAACAACAGACTGGTTCCAAATAGGAAAAGGAGTACATCAAGGCTATATATTGTCACCCTGCTTATTTAACTTATATGCAGGGTACATCATGAGAAATGCTGGGCTGGATGAAGCACAAGCTGCTTTCAAGATGCCAGGAAAAAATATCAATAACCTCAGATATGCAGATGACACCACCCTTATGGCAGAAAGTGAAGAACTAAAAAGCCTTTTGATGAAAGTGAAAGAGGAGACTGAAAAAGTTGGCTTAAAGCTCAACATTCAGAAAACGAAGATCATGGCATCTGGTCCCATCACTTCATGGCAAATAGATGGGGAAACAGTGGCTGACTTTATTTTGGGGGGCTCCAAATCACTGCAGATGGTGATTGCAGCCATGAAATTAAAAGACGCTTACTCCTTGGAAGGAAAGTTATGACCAACCTAGATAGCATATTCAAAAGCAGAGACATTACTTCGTTAACAAAGGTCTATCTGGAAAAGGCTGTTTTTTCCAGTAGTCACGTATGGATGTGAGAGGTGGACTATAAAGAAAGCTGAGCGCCAAAGAGTTGATGCCTTTGAACTGTTGTGTTGGAGAAGACTCTTGAGAGTCCCTTGGACTGCAAGGAGATCCAACCAGTCCATCCTAAAGGAGATAGGTCCTGGGTGTTCATTGGACGGTCTGATGTTGAAGCTGAAACTCCAATATTTTGGCCACCTCATGCGAAGAGCTGACTCATTTGAAAAGACCCTGATGCTGGGAAAGATTGAGGGCAGGAGGAGAAGGGGACGACAGAGCATGAGATGGTTGGATGGCATCACCGACTCAATGGACATGAGTTTGGATAAACTCCAGGAGTTGGTGACAGACAGGGAGGGCTGGTGTGCTGTAGTTCACGGGGTTGCAAAGAGTCGGACACGACTGAGCGACTGAACTAAACTGATACATACAACACCTAGAGAACTCTAAGGTATACTACGGACTTTGGGTGATTATGATGTGTCAATGTAGGTTCATCCTCAGTTAAAAAAAACAAACATTTTTCTGGTGAGTGATGTTGATAATGGAGGAAGCTACAGCTATGTAGGAGTAGAGAGTATAGGTATATCTGTCCCTTACTCTTAATTTTCTTACAAACTTAAAACTGCTCTAAAAATGTTTTTATTTAAAAATATATATATTGTTTAGAATTACATGAAATATGCATACAAAAGGAAGACAATAAAAGCAAAGCATGTGTGTGTGTTAGTCACTCAGTCGTGTCCAACTCTCTGCAGCCACATGGACTGTAGCCCACCAGGCTCCTCTGTAAATGGAATTCTCCACATATTGATTTTTCAAAGTTTCTGTAATTAGTTTTTCTTACTTTACTTAATTAAGCAATACAATTATGTTTATTACATGGAATGCAGTAACAAGCATAATGTATAACACCACATGAAAACTATTTGGTAGAAATTATCAAGAATGCAAATACATATGGACCAAGATTAGAATGCAATTGTAAAAATAAAATACTTTTAAGGGAAAAAATACAGACACTTGTCAAATGGACTCAGCAATCCTACCCCAAGGTATTTACCCAAAAGAAATGGAATGGATCGCATTAGTTTCCTAAAGATGCCATAATAAATTACCACAAGCTCAGTGGCTTCAAATGACAGAAATTTATTCTCTCATTCCAAAATCTAGGTGACAGAAGGCTGTACTCCCTCCAGAGACCCTGGGGGAGAATCTGCTCCATGTGTCTTCTAGCCTCCAAGAGCTGTTAGTTGACTTGGCATCCTTGACTTGTGACTCTCTACCCGTGTCTTCATTTCACTTTCTCTTCTTCTTTGTGTATCTTTTATAAGAACATCTTTGATTTTAAGACCCACTTGGATAATCCAGGATGAGCACATTTTAAAATCCTAATTTAATTACATCGGCAAAGATCCTTTTTCAGATAAGGTAGCATTCACAGTTTTCAGGGATCAAGACATTGGCATGTCTTCTTGGGGACTCCTGTTTGGCCCATTACACTTATCTTCACACAAAAATCTATACACAAAAGTTTATATCCATAAATGCCAAAAGCTGGAAGCAATCCAGATGTTCTTCAATGAATAAATGGATTAACCAACTATAGTACATGTAATACTGCCCAACAAGAAAAAGAAACAAACTGTATATGTACAATAATATGAATAAACCTCAAAAACATTAAGTAAAAAAAAGTTCAGACAAAGCTATGTACTGATTTCATTTCTACAACATTCTGGACAAGGCAGAAGAATTTGATTGGATGTTTTCTAAAGAAGACATACAAATGGCCAACAGGTACATGAAAAGGTATTCAGCATCACTAATTATCAGGGAAATGCAAATCAAAACCACAATGTCAATCACACATCACCTCACATCTGTCAAAATGGTATTATCAAAAAGAAACTAACAAATGTCAGCATGGATGCAGAAAAACGGGGACCCTGTGCACTGCTGGTGGGAATGTAAATTAGTGCAGCCAATATGGAAAACAGTGTACAAGTTCCTCAAAATTATTTAAAATGAAACTAATATATGATCTAGCAATTCAATTCCTGGTTATTTATCTGAGAGAAGTAAAACTACTACCTTGGAAAGATACCTGCACCCTGATGTTTGTACCAGAACTATTTACAATAGCCATGACATGGAAACAAGCTAAGTGTCCATTGATGGATGACTAGATAAAGAAGATGTGATATATAGGTAGATCGAAATATGGATATATAGATTCTTGCATGTGTAGAGTATTTTATATATAATGGAATACATGTGGTTGTTGTTTAGTCATTGTAATTCACCATTTTAAAAAAGTGGAAATCCTGCCACGTTTTACAATATGGATGGACCCTGAGGGCTTTATACTAAGTGAAATTAGTCAGGCAAAGAAAGATAAATACTGTATGATATCACTTTCATATGAAATAAAAAAAAAAACTGAACTCATGAAACAGAGAACAGAATGTTGGCTGCCAGAGGTGGGGGTACAGAGCTGTAAATGGGTGAAGACAGTTGAAAAGTACAACTTCCAGGTATAGGATAAATAAGCCCTGGGAATGTAATGTACTACATGGTGAGTATAGTTAATAATAATCTATTACGTAAAGTTGCGGGAGTTGGTGATGGACAGGGAGGCCTGGCGTGCCGCGATTCATGGGGTCGCAAAGAGTCAGACATGACTGAGCGACTGAACTGAACTGAACTGAAAGTTGCTGAGCAAGTAAATCTTAAATTTTTCATCACAAGTGAAAACCTGTAACAATGTAACTGATGGGCATTAATGGAACTTACTCTAGTGGTCATTTCACAATACACACATATATCAAATCATCTTGTTGGACACCTAAAACTAATATAATGTTATATGTCAATTATATCTCAATTTTAAAAGATAAATTTAAAAAAAACTATAGAAAAAGAACATAGCAGTTGTTAGGGTTTGAGGATTGAGGAGACAATTGGCTGCAAAGGAGAAGTAGGGGGCTTGAGCAGTGATGAAATTGCTTTGCCCCTTTATTGTGATGCTGATTACATGGCCTAAATGTACTGTCAAAACCCATTGAACTATATGCCCCAAAATGACTTTTCTCTATAAAAATTTTAAATTATATGCTTAAAAAGAGATACTGGGGCTGGGACTCTCTACCAACTACTTTTTCCTTTGTCAAATGGATCCCTATTAAGCTTTGCCAATTGGAGGTCCTCAAAGGAGACAAGAAAGCTTGAAGAATAAACTTGCTCCTTCCTATTTGATTTTGATCTCTGTCAATATCACCCACAGTTTCTTTACTCTGCCAGGGAAGTTGGTTCCTGTTTCCAGTTTTATTTTGTTTTTCCACACTCCTAGAACAGTCTTGTTGCACCACTTCAGAGATACCAGCATCAGACGACCTCTCTTCTCAATGGTCTGAGAATTCTTAAAGTTTCTAGATTCTAATTCCCTGTCAGTTCCCCTATTCCTCCAGCCCTGTGGATAGTAACTGCTACTTTTCGTTTTTAATCTCTGCACGATTTCTCGTTCTCTTTTGCCTTTTCAGTACTCTACTGCCTGTTTAATAATGTCTTGGAGTATTCTTTCTGTTAAAATTGCTTATGTGATGTCTGTTCTATGGACTAGAAATTGATTGGGAGAAAGCCCAGGTCTGTCCCATGCCCTACAAAATCCTACATGATCCATTCTGACCATTACATCTCTGATCTCATCTTTTACTTTTCTTTCCCCTCACTCTGACTCACAAGAAATACAGTTGATAAAGAAGTATGTTAAGCTTCACCACAGGGGTGTAGTGTCATCAAAATTCAGAATATGGGAAACTCTATTGGACAAATAACTTAGTCTCTCCAACAAATAAATTGAAGAAGGGAAAAAAATGATAGCGGTGAAGCCTCTAGATGAGAAGTGCCTTAAAACATATTAACCAGCAGCAAAGTGAAGACCTAATTTGATTTATATTTATAAATATAATATGGGGCTTCCCCGGTGGCTCAGTGGTAAAGAATTCGCCTGCAATGTAGGAGCCACAGGAGACACAGGTTCAATCCCTGGGTGGGAAGATCCCCTGGAGGAGGGCGTTGCAACCCACTCCAGTACTCTCACCTGCAGAATCCCCATGCACAGAGAAGCCTGGTGGGCTACAGTCTATAGGGTCCCAAAGAATTGGACATGACTGAAGTGACTTAGCACACATACATGCTCACAATATATTCATATAATATATATAATTTCATATATGATTAATATATATGACATCATATATATCTATAAGGTAATTGAGAGATTTGAACTATTTAGTTGTTAAATTGAATTTTGGTTTTACGTTTAAGAGTTAAACATTTGAAGATACAAGTGGAAATATTTATGGACATATTGGGATTGGGTACTGGGAGAAGGTCTGGGGGAAGCAGATGGCTCATAGATATAACAACATTGGCCACAAATTGATCACTGTTGAAGCCAAATGTCTTCACCTCATTTCAAGCTAGTGTAACAAATACCACAAACTGGATGACTTATAAACAGTAAATATTTATTTCTTACAGTTCTGGAAGCTGAGAAGTCCAAGACCAGGGCACTTGCAGATTCAATATCTGGTGGAGAGCCCACTTCCTCATTCACAGCAAATTTCTCGCTGCAACCTCATATGTGGAAGGAACAAGGGCATTCTCTCAGGCCTTATTTATAATGATACTAATACCATTCATGAGAGGCTATTCTTATGACTTAATCACCTCCCCAAGGCCCCACCTCCTAATAGCATCACTTTGGGGGTTAGGTATCAACATAAACATTTTGAGAAGGACACAAACATGCAGCCTGTAGCACCAACTAATAGAAGGGATTCATTTTATTATATAAAGACTGGATTGTTTATATGTTTTAAAATGTCTGTCTTCAAAAATCTGAGGGTCCATCTACTGTGTGAGGCAGTTAACACAAAGAATGACTCACAGGCCTCTGGAAAATGTCAGGAGCCAATGCTGAAAAGCATATACTGCAGTGGTTTCAACCATAAGCTCTGGAAATCAACACCTGTGTATGCCCTGAGATAGTGGTCAGCTGTGTGACATTGGACTTCGTGTCTCCATGCCTCTGTGTCCCACATGCAGAGTGGAAATGATAATGGGGTCTAGCCCCATGGAGTCTTCCTGAAGATTAACTGAATTAATAGCTATGAAGCACTATCTCAGAACATCATCTGGCCCATAGTAAGCACCCAAAATATGTCTATTATAATTATCATTATTACTATTATCATCAAATAGGAAGACATGTTAAAATGAACCAACAAGATCTTGAAACAAGTGTATCCAAAATATGTTTTTAATCTTAATGAAGTTCACAAATGGCATAATATTGACATTTCCTTAAACAAATTATACAATCATGTTCTTGGACAATAAAGCATAGCATCTCCATTACCATGTGTCCCCACAGGCCACAGAGGCAGTGACTGAATGTCCCCCTAAGAGTTGGCAGAGATGCCATGGTCAACAGAACAACTTTCAAAGACCCAATTTGCTACCAGATAAGCTAATGAGAGATGCCATCACATTTACTGCATATAGAATCAAATATAAAAAAGATGCACAACAAATATGGAATTAGCTTATTTTTGCATTCAGTTTCATTCCTTTCAAGTGATAAAGGTGCTTTTTTTTCCAATATCTATTAGGATGCAAACATGTATATCTTCCATGGTGCCTCCTCACCAAGTGGTTGTCAACAGAAATTAATAGAAGTGGTGAGTTTAGCTTCACGGTAACCTGAGATTAAAAAAATAAAGAAAATTAAAAAGAAGAAGAGGGGTAGGAAGAGGAAAAGAAGAAAAAGAGAAGTGGAGAATAAGAAGGAAATAATCACAATTACTACTGAAAGAACACAAATTTATAGAAATGTTTCTTTAACTGAACTCTATTTATAAATTATGGATATGAGATATGAGAAAACTTTTATGGCAAAGGATGAGAAAACAATTCAGGGGTCACTATTAATACCAGCAGTAGTATTACAGGTATAGCTCTCTTGTCTGAATCTGTGAACATTGATCAATGTTGAAGGGCTTTCCGAAACTGGGTTCATTAAGGATGTGTGACCCAGGCTAAGATTTGCAAGGCCTTCCCTTTCTGAATTCAGAAAGCTATTTTTCTCTTCTGAGAAAGATGACACTGCATCGTCACAGCCTGTCCTATGTGTGTGAAAGAGTGTGTTAGTCCCTCAGGCATGTCTAACCCTTTGCGACCCCATGGACCCACCAGGCTCCTCTATCTATGGAATTTTCCAGGCAAGAACACTGGAGTGGGTGGCCATTTCCTTCTCCAGGGGATCTTCCCAACCCAGGGACTAAACCTGGGTCTCCTGCACTGCAGGCGGATTCTTTACCACCTGAGCCACCAGGGAAGCCCACAGCCTGTCCTAGTGCTCGGATTTTGAGCTAAGTTGTAGGAGCTCACTAACTCAAGAGGAAAAATGTAATTGGAGAGAAGAGATCTGAACCCACGTCCAGTGGGTTTCAAAATGCGAGTCCTAATCTCCAAATCCCTTCTCCTCCCTTCTGACAGTACAAGGCAATCACCTTCCCAGAGTCATTTCTCTGCTCAGTCCTGAAGGTCCCTGCGGCGCCGGCCAAAGGCTTCAGAGCCCACGTTGGTGGGCACAAAGTTGCTCTTTACCACACCCCCAGATCTGCTGAGCAAGCCTGCCAGCCGATGGGTCACACAGGTGGCAGTGTTGCAGGACCTCTTCTGGGCAGTGATGCTGGTTTGCAGGATGGAGAAAGGAGAAAAGGCCTGTCAGTGAGAGGCTGCGGCAGAAGCCTACCCCGTTGGGCTTTCAGAAAGAGAATTGTAGCTCTTCGACATATCACTTAAAAATAAGTATTTCCCCTAAATGCAATTATCAAGGCTGTTAAGGGGAAATGACCTGGCAGCCTTTGCCAGAAGCCCTGCCTAAAAGTTTTCACAAAAAATGCACTTCAGGGCCATGTGACAAGTGCTAAAACCCTACACTTACCATCCCTTACATTCACCCCACCCCAACACACAAGGAGCATATGAGGACATACCCTAGCCCAAAGCACCAACAAAACCACTTTCTATGGAAAATGAAAAATTTCTGAAGTCTTACCTGGAAAAGGCTCAGAGCACCGGGTTTGCAGCATCCTCCCCCAGCAGTGCTTACCTGCTCCGCAGCACATCTGTTCTCATTGCAGGAGCTGGTTCACAGGACTCTTACCACTCCCTGTATCCCACTTACCCTAAGGTGAAGGCTACTTTTAAGCATAGGCCCTGGGCACTCTCAGGCCTTGGACGAGGACCAGAGTAATGACCACCAAAGTGTCAATCCTTTTAGAAAATAGATTTATTAATCAATGACGAGGCATGAGGGATGAAGCAAGAATTGGAGGGTTCTGCCATGACAACTTTGGAATCTCAGAAACTTCCCTCACTCTCTCTCATTTCTAACCTTATCTGTGAGTCCTGCTGTCTTTCCTTCCATCCTGAGGTTCCTGGCATTCTTTGTCATAAGCAAAGCTACCAATACGAGCTTGAAGAGCAATCAGAGTGAAATCTGCATGCATTAATTTCATCCATGGGAACAAGAAAGGAAATCAGGAAGCACTGGAAGGAGTTCAGTTGGCATCCTGGGGCACCCCAAAATGGAAGGAGTGGTCCCTCTCCAAGCTGTTGGCTACGTCCCTTTTCTTGCCAGGTGTTTCAGGCCCGAAGCCCATGCCAGAGAATCTATGATAGTTGTTCAAGTCCTTCCAGTAAGCACTCAGCACACAGGTACTCAGATTACTGCACCGCTTAGCTCTGGAGCCGTCCAGGCTGCAGGGAAAAGACATGCCAGACAATACCATGCACCCAGGGCTGCTCCTGGGGGCAGTCATGCAGAAGGTTAGACCAGGGAGGGGGCACTTGGCACAGAGGTGGAGGGGGCAGGCAGGAGGCAAAGCTCACACACCCTCCACTAGGAGAACTCAGAGGTTCTCTGAGCCAGGGCAGAGTGGGGAAGGGCTGCGGTGGGGAAGGGGTGACCTTTTCTGGCATTCCACATGCTGCTCAGTCCTTCCTGCTCTGCAGAGAGGTTCTCAGGGTGGATGCAAGTGCCATACATGGCTCTGCTGGTGTGAACTCAAAGCTCAGCGTGCACAGGGAGGTGGGGATGGGGAAGGGTGTCTGGTCCAGTGAGAACATGCACATGTCCACAGATTCTACACATCTAAAGGCCCCGGACCTACCTCAGACACTGCTCTACCTGACCCCACCCTCTGCAAGGCCTTTGGGTTTACCTTGCAACTGTGCAACGAAGGTGCCTTGCAGGTGTGAAAGAACATACACAGGTTAAATTCCTCAGACATCCTGAGCTGCAACAGGTCCATCTCCTGGCTCCACACTTACCAGTCCTAACTCATCCAGTGCTGAGTGTTCTCCTCAGTAGGGCAAGACCAACTCCCAGAATAAGTACTTCCACATCTCCCCATCTCATTTCCTAACAGCTTTCAGGAGTTGATCTTTTCAATGTGTCTAACTAACCACAGTTCCTCCAGCTGCACCTGGACGGACCACAGTCTTCCATGGAGGCTAAGAATGACTGGGTGCCGTCCTGGTGAACAGGGACAACCTGCGGGGCTCTGGCCAGATGTTGTTTTTCCTGCTTCTCTGGGCTGCACCCTCCTGAATAGGCCAAGGTTGGGAGGGGAGACTTACCTGGAGTCCTCTGTCTCCTCCTGCTCCTCCTCCTGCTCCAGCTCATTGGTCTTCCTCTGGACATAGGCCTTCACCAGTGCGGCCAGCAGGAGGCGCCCTTCCTTCTCACTGAGTGCCCCAGGATCTGGGAGGGTCTCCAAAGCTGACCTGGAGAGAGGAAGCAACCCCAGCAAAGAGGCTCTGAGCCCCTGCCTGCCTCCTTTCCAGAATAAGCACCCAGGCTACCCAGTCCCTGTGGCTTTCCCAGAGGACATGGCTCTCCTGACTCCTAGCCCACAGGGCTCAAGGCCAGTGTCCACCTAAGGGGGTTGATTCACTGGGAGCCTCCCCCTGCTGTGACCTCAGAGGCAAAAAAAAAAAAAAACTGCCTGATCCCAGGGTCAGTGGAAGAGGAATAAGTTCGTGGCTTCAGGCTGCCTCACCTGAGTGGTGTCGCCTGGAGACTGCCTGCCTGGCACAGGACCAAGATGCTGAAAGCCAGGAAGGGGGAGGATTTCCCGAAGCCCATGATGCCTCTCTGTAAAGGGAGAATGACGTTACCACTGCACCAAGACCAAGCACCGTCTGGAGCTCACAGACCCAGGTTCCAGTCCGGCCACAACTGCCTTGAGAATTCAGGCAGGTTACTTCACTTCCCCACGCCTCTTTTCAGTTCATATGCCAGATAGGCTGCTTTGAATCTCCAAATATACATTACACTGAATAGTTTGGTAAGTAGAAATGGGTGTGCTGGGGAGGGGTGGGGGGAGGGTTCTGGTTTTGCTCTGTGAAAAGCCAGGAAGAAGCCACACACATGCACATAAAGCCACACCTTTTGCCCTAGGCAGAAGCCAAGCGAGGATCCACCCTTGCTGTAGACTGTGCCTATCTTCTTAGGGACTGAGAAATCTAGGACCACTTTACCTCTGCTGGACTTCTCTGCCAACGGGTGGGAGAAGAAGGCAGGAGGGGTAAATTGGAAAAGAGCGTTAACCTCTCAGTCTGTGGGTTTGGGTTTGGGTTTGGGAGTAATTTAATGTGCAGGATCGTGACTGGACTCTGCCAGTGCATCCCGTCTCTGCTGAAATGCGGTTTAGCAGCAGGTGCTGGGCGCCAGCTCCCCGAGATGAGCTCCACGTTCTGGCCGGCTGACTGCACTGCCCCAAGTCCATGCCAATGCCCCAGGCACGCAAGCGAGCTGCAGACGCCTCAGAGGAAGCTTCAGGGCTTAACCGGCCGGAGAACCAAACACGATCTCTCCTCGGGACCCAGACTGCTCAGGGCACTCCCAGAACAAACTCCAACAAGATCCTGCATGCGAAGGACGGGCACCAAGGCAGGGGCCGAGGACCAGGGCAGGCTAGGAAGCTAGGGCTGGGCGCACGGAGCTTCCAGCGTCCAGACGACACCCTGGGGATGCTTGCGGTTTCACTGGCGCTAGTTAGAAGAAAATGAGCTGTCGGCCACAACCTTCTGCCTTCTTCCCAGCGGGACAGGCAGCTAGGAGCACCTGGCTATAGGTGGGCCAGGATGGCCTTCAGAAGCAAAGGAGAGGCAAGCAGGCAAGCGGATGGAGCAAATTAGCTGAACTATCCAGAGGCTGGTAATCAGAGTGAGCAGCATAGGAAGTTCTCACCTGGCAACTCGAGTTTCAGGAGAGGGCGAGCGGCGGGTCCCGGGGACAGACACAACGCCTGCTGTGGGCGTCTTCTCTGCGGAGCTCTCGGCTCTTATGCGGGTGATAGGGGGCGGGGAGAGCCCCAGGAGTCCGCACGGCCAATCCAAAGTGGCCAGGAGCGACCCAGCTCCGATTGCGTCATTGCCCGCGCTCCCACACCGGTCCACTAGGGAGAGGAACCGTCCGCTCTGGCTGTCATTCGCAATGAGGTCATTGCTTGGGGAACCGGAGGGCTGGGAGGGAGTGGAGGGCGTTCGACGTCCAGAAAGTGGGAGCAAACTGGGGGAGAAACTGGTGTAACTGACGGTGAGGGGTCAGAGTGCCTCTCACTTTCTCTGCAACTGAACTCGGACCTCGCACCCCCTCCACCCACTCCATTAGGGACCCCGGCCGGTCACTCAGACTTTGAAGGGATCTCAGATGTAATAGACCACCTTGGAGGAAGGGGATGGTGAGAGGAAAGGATCTTTGAAAAATTAAGCTCTTTGGACCATATGGGGTGATCCGGTATATTCTTCCTCCCTACTCTCCTTCAACCGCCCCTTCGAAGTAGTTTTGCTTCCAGTCTGGTAACCTGGCCTCTTTTGCCTCACTCCTCTGGGACAGAGGTGGGAGTGGAAGAGAGGACTGGGGAGGGGGCTAAGCTGGCACTGCCTGCACAGAAAGCTAGACACCCCTCTTGTACTCCCTAATTCTCGACTGCTAGTTCAGCATCCCCTACTCTAACCGCGGATCTGCACCGCGGCGCTGGAGTTGGTTTACACAGCTGTCCCACTCCTCTGCCTTCTGTTTGCCAAGCTGCTGGGCCAGGACGCCTGTGTCCGGGTTTCTACCCGTCTCGCCCCACACCCCCGCCCCACTTTCCTGAAGCGCTCGATTGCAGAGCTGGAGGGGGGGGGGGTCAGCGTCCACCCACAGGTGCTGCAAGCCCAAAGGGCAACCTTCGAATACATAGGTTCGAAGCCCCAGGCTGTCAGTGCGCGCACTCACGCCTCCCGCAGGTGCACACCGCACTCACCTACCTGGACCCCAGACACACGCTCTCCTTTCGCACTCACAAACGGACACTCCGCAGACCGCCAGCACTCACTCCAACAGACGCGCCCTCACCCGCTGTCCGCTAAGGAGGGAGCGCGCATTCACCCAACCCTACCTCGACCTCATCTGAAACCAACACCTCGAGTTTCTGCTTTCGGAAACAGGCACGTTTTACGTACACAGGGGTACGCGTTGTCCCCACCGACCCCCGCCCCCAACACGCACATAGACACACGCGCCAGGTGAACAGGTGCCGCTGGGAGCTGACTGTATCTGCCCTTTCCTTTTTCCTTAAGGAAAGACGGGTCTGGAGTCCTCGAGGCGGGCTCCCAAGACACGCGGGCGCAGCGAGAAGATCCCGGCTCTGGAAGGGTCGCCTAGGGACTGTGGGGAGAGGCAGTGGGGGAGGAGTGAAGGAGGCACTCACCTTCAGAGCCTCAGGCTAGCACCGCACCACGTGGTCGCGGCGACACCAGACGCGCCCGCCGGGCCCTCCTGAGCTCGCGAAGCCTCTCAGGAAACCTGGCCCAGAGGTGCGGGGCCGGGAGCGAAGCCAGAGGCCGGCCGAAGACCCTCAGCTGGTGACCACCGCTTCTGCAGGTCAGGAAGGAGCACAGGGAACGTCTGTCTACATCCTCCGGGTTTTCTGTGACAGAACGCTGCTTGGGGGCACAAGACCGGTTGCCCTCTAACACCTTGGCAAAAGAAACTCCCAAAGAATCAGGTTGGCCAAACGGCGATTCTTGCTGGGCCTGCTATGCTGGCGGGAGGAGGCACAGGGCGCAGGACCCGGAGTCTCCCCTGCTCCCGGGAAGCCTGAGCTGCGCCGAGAAGGTGGGGAGTCGGGGGCTGCTGATCCGGAGGGACTGTCTCTCTGCGCCCCAGTTCTTAGGCTCGCTTTCGGATGCAACCGGTGACACCGAAGCGGCCTTTTACTTGGGGGCTCTTCTGCACGAGTCCTGCAAATGTGAGGAGACACTTCTGCGTCCCTTTCCGGGATTCTGGCCGGGGAAGGGGGCTGCCAGGTGGACAGGTGTCGCTGGGAGCTGACTATACCTGCTCCCTTCCCCGCTTCATCTCGGACCACTGAGCTCTGGCAGAGTGTAGCCCGCCTAGCAGCCCCGGGGCAGCCCTGCTCCTCGGAGAGGGCCAGCGCAGGGAACGAGAAAAGACCCGGAAGCCCCCGACCTTGGAGCCCGGGCTCCCCAGCGTCCACCAAGCTCGAAGCCCGCAGAGAGCGCAGGAATCGGGTTTGGGGTTCTGCCTCCCTAGAAGCCCCAAAATATGAATGTAGGAAAACTTTGAACTCTTAGGGTTAAGGGCTGAAAAGCTGGCATCCTCTCCAGAGACTGTGTCACTTGGACTTTCCTAAAGTGTTAGGACCCACAGCCTTGCGGCCCCCCACTGAGCACGATACAATCCCTGGGGCTCCTTCCATTCCGCATGCGGTGGGTGGCCCAGAACCCGAGCAGAGCTCCTGCCTGGGTGAAGTCGGTGAAAATTTCTCTAAAAGCCACGGAGGCTCGAATCCCTGTGCAAGAAAGGGGAGCGCGCACCCTACCTGGAGGCCCATCTTGTCACAAGCAGTCCCGGTTCCATGCTTTCAGTATCTTGTTGGGTACCCAGAATTATTTGCCCTAATCTTCCTCCACTAGGGTCTTTGCACAGTGTTTGGAGCACAGTAGGTGCACAGCAAAAGTTCGGTGACAGGGGAGTGAGCGAGGGGATGAATGAATGAACGGTTCCAAGGGTTCATTACAGTAAGAGTCAGCAGGAAATTCGCAGCCAAGTTGAACAGCACCCAATTTAGATCCATTAGATGGAAAAGCAGAATGTTGATCCAAGGAAGTACCTCGTTTTATTTAATGAAAGGAATCCTGATGTCCTGGTGGAAACTTTCTGGAATATAACGTGAGAGGAAGGGTTCCGAACTCCAGCTTGAAAAGCAAAATAAGGCATTTTCCCTCAACCCATCCTTTATTATATTTGTGAGTGAATGGAAGAAAAAGTCAATAAAATGCCTTGTTTTCTAAATGGAGAAAATTACATTTTGATTTTCCTGGAACTGTTCTGAGCTTCAAGGCATCCCAATCAAACCAACTAGCATGAGGATTTATAGCGAATGGTTTCCCAGGAATAATCTTTTGCTCTTAAATTGTCTCAAATGTTTCCATGCTCATTTTAACTATTTTATGTAATTATTTTTTACATTTTGAAAATGATAGTCATTAATTTTTAGAGAGAAACAGATTCCATGTACTATAGCCTTTGAAGTTTATTTTTATTTACTTTAACTTACTCTCTGTTTTCTTTAAAAATTTTCTTGGAGACATATCCCTTAAAGGAAAGTTTTATTCATGCAACAAATACTGAGAACCCACTATGTGCCAAGCATTGTTACAGGCACTAGCAATTCACAGTGAACAAAACAAAACCCCTGCCCTCCTGATGCCTATATTACAGTGATGTATTTAACAGGAGTCCTTGTATATCACCTTCCACCCAAATGAAACACATACATATCCTCACCCAGGAATTGAACTGGGGTCTCCTGCATTGCAGGTGGATTCTTTACCAACTGAGCTGTGAGGGAAGCCCATATTCCACTCACATCCTCACAATATAGTAATATCATCTATCTGTCAAACAGATATTCAGGGTTTATATGATTAAGACAACGTACAGACTAGCTGAGCTACATAGTGAACTTTGATTACATTTTCTTGTATGTTTTACTTTTAGTTAGTAATTCCCTCTCTTTTCATTCTGCCATCACCTGTTTATTCATTTTCCAGTGTCACATTTGTCCCTCATTCTTGGTTTACTACCTCACTTTGGTGGAGCAAACTCACCATTATACGAGAGATTTTCCAGAAATTGTTAAAGCATTGTCTACTTGTCTCCTATTTCCAGTGTGACTGTTGAGAAATCCATTTCCTTTTTTTTTTTTTTGTATAGGACCTCTCTCTCTCTTTCTCTCACCCCCCTTCTCTCCCTCCCTCTGTTCCAGTCTTCTAAAATACCATGATGTTGTGTCTTGGTGTGGGCTATTTTTATTTATTGTTCTAAGTACTGGAATAACACTTGCAATAAGAAAATTCATGTTCTTCAATTTAGGGATATTTTCTTGCTTTATTTCTTTGATAATTTTATCTTTTTGTTGTTTTTGTTTAACTTTCTGGGAGACTTTTTTTTTTAATTTACATTGTTTTTAAATTCTTTTGATCATAGTTTTAACTTGCAATAACTTTTTTAAAATCCTGTGTTAGTTTTTACTTCCTCCTGTTTTTATTTAATGGGTACAACATCATCTTCTAGCTCTCTGCAGCTGTTAAATATAGGTTATTTGTTTTGTTTTTCTCACTTTAGAGATTGCCCTCATATTTCTAGTTCTCCCTAGCTGCTGATTTATATTTAAGAGGGAGGTAATAATATGCTATTCAGAAGATGAGAATGGCAGAATTGTCCATCAATAGACCTGAATATAATAAAATGATTAGATAAGAAGCAGCCTTGCCTTTCTATTGGGGGAGGATGTTAAACTAAGAATAACTTGTAAGTCTTTTCCTCTTGGCTCTTCATCTCCTAAGAAGATTCCTGCAAGGATTACCGGGATGGGGGATTGGGGGATAGAGTATAAACTGATAAGTAATGAAGAAAGAGGCTGAGAGTTTTATCATTCATTATAATAATCCTCCAGTTTTTTCTGGGACCCAGTCATCTAACTACATAGGATACAGAAGAAAATTTTGGGTCTAGCTACTCCTTTTAAAGGCTTGCAATTACTCCAATTTTCAACCCAGTCTATAACACCACCAAGAGAGGCAACCAATTCCTCAGAGCCCAGAGCTTGTCTGGAGTCCTTGCTTCTTGATGGCTTTCCCTGCCCTACTAGAGTAGTTTGCACTAGAAATGTATGTCATTACACAGCTTTCTCTTGTGCTAAACCAGTTAAGAAGACTGGTTGAAGGGTAAGAGATACAGTAATTACAGAGCCCTCAAATTAGATTCAGTCCACTGGGCACTTGACCTCAATAAAGTCCCACTCCCCATCACAGGCAACCTGCTTGGGAGGCTTCTTCCTCCAAACCCCAGAGAAATAGAGATGCCAACATCTAACTTGCAGAAGTCCTTTCTTAGAGATTATTTTTAGAGTTGTCTGTGTCTGCCAGAGAATGAGCAAAGCATGGTGGCCCAGACCCAAGCTGGTCACTCCTGAGAGATGGACAGTGAATGACGTCAAGGAATTACTCAGGTTGGGTTCCTCTGAGATGATTAAGCTTCTTTCTTGGCTCAGACTCACTGAACCCAAACTGACAATATCCTCCCTGTCTGAAAGCATTATTCCATACTGCAATGGAAGTAGAAATACAGGTAAATCTTTCTTGTAAAGCTCATTAGAGAAAACTTTCCTGCATTCAACACTCTCAGAAAAATGAGAGTTTTTGCTAAAGTAAATTTCCAGGTAACAGAAACATACTTTAAATGGAAAACAAGCTTTTTAAAAGTCATTTTGGATGGAAACCCTTTTTAAATGCATGGCATTCTCCTCTTAACCTTCTCTGAATGACTCACAGCTATCATCAAGAGCACATCAGTCACAGTGTTGCATCCTATGTGAGGGCTGGACTTAGTGGACTGTTTACCTCCACACCTTTTGACCCCAACTTCTGTTTTTGAGCTCTTGGTCCATTGTTTACAGTTAGCATGTTAGTTATTCATATTTTGTTGACTATGAGACACATAGTCAGTATCTCAGGATCACATTTTTGGTTTTTGATGGTTTCTGCTGGTCACTGTTAATATATCTGCCTCTAGCCTCAGGCCAGCTTACCAGAATTTTCACCTGCTAATTCAATATCATTATGAAAACAATAGAAACATGCTTCATAGAACTGGCTGGAGCAAATCAGAAGTAAGGAAGGTTAAGAGAAAGATCTGAGTGTCTCTCTTGTGAGAAATGGCAGAGAGATCTAATACATTTTCTGACCCTCAACTATATGCTCTGCGTGTGCATGCTAAGTCACTCCAGTTGTGTCTGACTTTCTGTGACCCTATGGACTGTAGCTCACCAGGCTCCGCTGTTCATGAGATTCTCCAGGCAAGAATACTGGAGTGGGTTGCCATTTTCTTCTCCAGGTGATCTTCCCCACCCAGGGATCAAACCCAGGTCTCTTACCATCCTCCCCTGGCAGGTGGGTTCTTTACCACTAGCACCACCTGGGAAGCCCATGTCTTCTATAGAAGGGTGTTTCTGGATAAGTGGGTGTTTCTCTAATGTTAAGGAAGTTTGAGTTAGACCACGGGTTTTAAAATGGATCTTGCATAACAGTGTTGTCCAATAGAACTTTCTGCAAAAATGGGAATGTTCCAAATTTGTGCTTTCCAGGGCAATTGCAACAAGCCACATGTGACTCTTGTGCACACAAAATATAACTAGTGCAACCAAAAAGCTGAATTCTAATTTATTTTAATTAATTTAAAGGTAAATAGCCTCATTTAGCTAGTGATTAGAGCATTGTAGATGACAATCCACTGTATAGAGTAGTGGTTAGATGCATAGATTTTGGAGCCAGACTGTTTTTTGTTCAAATTCTGCCTCTCACACTTATTTAGCTGTTTCATCATAGACAAATAGCTCAAACACTCTGTACTTCAGGATCCTCCTTTGTAAAATGAGGATAATGTTACTTATTTAATATGGTTTAATACAGCTACTATGAGGATTAAATGGGTAATAAACCTAAAGTGCTTAGAACCGTGTATGGTAACTAGTAAGTGCTATACACATGTTAACCATTGTCTTACACTGGGTTTCTCCAGAAGCAGAACTCAAGGCAAACCATTTATTTGGGAGTTGTACCAGTAAGGGAACAGGGAAATGAGACAGGGGAGGGAAGATAACCATTACAGAGTATGCAGGTTGCAGCTATAGGCCACTTGATCCTGCTGGAGATCCCCTGGAACACTTAAAGAGAAAGCCTCAGAATTATTCCACTCAAAGAAGGATTAAGTTATTTATCTACCAACTCCAGTCCGTCACCAGTTTAGGACCGCTCCCACAGGTGCCAACTGCCTACCACATCTAGCCAGTCCTGCATGGCCAGGGTCCTTGGCCAGAGAAAATTCCCAGGTCACAGGTGCTTGCAGTAGAAAGCTATGGTTAAATACAAGAATAGGAAAAACTGATGAGGCTCTATGACAATCTTCTACAGTCCGTGTTATTATTATAAAGAGTCTGCCACTGCTTAATGACCCTCCCTAAAAATGGGCAGGAATACATTTCTCATCCACACTGTGTCCTGAAAGATTAGTAAACAGGCTGTGTGATATGCGGATGTCACTTTGTTGACTATTCCCACTCACTTGATTCTTAAGGTCTTTGCTCAGAGTATTTAGAAAGCCTTTGGTGGTCCTGGGTCTTAGGGTCCATTATCTTCAGTGCCCATTTCGTCAGTAAGCAAACACCAGAAAAATTGGTGCCCTCTAGTCTCTTGCAGCAATAACTCAAACACACACACAGAGAAACTTCCACTCAAAGGAAAATATAAAGGACACGCTGCCAAAGACTCATTAATGCTGGATGAGCTTGGGGCGGTAGGAGGAAAATAAATCCAACCCTGATTTATTAGTTTTCATGACTTGATTTGTTACTTCTTGTTGAACAGACCCTATTTTCTCAAACCTAGCAGCTTAGAAATTTCCTTGGCCAAGAAATTACTGGGGCATATCTTCTGTTTGTTGTGGAAGATAATCATATCAGGCTTTTTTCATGAATGGGTGTTTTCAGCTCTCCATCTTGATGGGTTAAAATTAATTTTTCATACACATACCTGAAAGGATGGAGGATTATGGGAGGTGGCAGAATGACTGATAGCAATAATGCTAATTTTTAACATTGGACACTGTATTCATCAGGGTGCTTAGTTGTATGTAACAGAATTCTCCAAGCTAATTTAAACAGGACAGTACTTGTTATGTGGAAAAGGCAATGGCAACCCACTCCAGTACTCTTGCCTGGAGAATCCCATGGATGGAGGAGCCTGGTAGGCTATAGTCCATGGGGTTGCTAAGAGTTGGACACGACTGAGCGACTTCACTTTCATTTTTCATTTTCATGCATTGGAGAAGGAAATGGCAACCCATTCCAGTGTTCTTGCCTGGAGAATCCCAGGGACACAGGAGCCTGTTGGGCTGCCGTCTATGGCGTCGCACAGAGTTGGACACAACTGATGCGACTTAGCAGCAACAGCAGCAGTACTTGTTACGAGGTATTGAGTAGCTTACAGAATTTTTTTAAAGAGCCAGAGAATCAGGTGCAGATGTCACACACCCAAAAGAAAAACCAATCACACCGTGGAAATGTCATAGTAGGAAGTCCACTGCTGCTCGCCCATAGCAGTTTTCACTCCAAGGAATTCCATGGTTGCCTCAGAATATCCAGTCTCCTATCATACAGCCATTATTGTAAAATGTTCACGTTTGCCCTCCCAGTCTTTAGAAATGCCTCTGATAGCCAGAGCCCAAGCTTTATGTGCATTCTAGCCCCAAAAGGACCTGAGAAGAAATGTCTTTAATTTTCTAACCTTTATAGAGAGGCTTGCAAGAAGGGGTTTGGATGAGGATTGAGTAATTCACATACACCTTCACTTGGATGTCTAATAAGTCTCTCTATCTAACCATGTCAAAAAAGAATTTTTTTTTCTGTCCAAAT
The DNA here is from genome assembly GCF_003369695.1 of Bos indicus x Bos taurus. NCBI lineage: Eukaryota > Metazoa > Chordata > Mammalia > Artiodactyla > Bovidae > Bos > Bos indicus x Bos taurus. The sequence continues at coordinate 46,768,602 of NC_040090.1, read as the reverse complement.
CTGTCCTTCCCTCACTTTTACCCATCATAGTAAATGGTAGCACTAATAATCAGTAGATTCAGCTCAAAAGTAGGTATCATTCTTAACTCCTCTTTTTCTTTCACCTACTTCTAATCCATTGATGAGATATAGTAACTAATTACTCCACTCCTATTTACTCTCCCTGCCCCCAAAACATTCCAAATCCATCCATTTATCCCTGTCTCCATCAAAATCTTAGTCCATTCAGACAGCTGTAACAGAATAACACAGACTATGTAGATTATAAACAACTGAAATTTATTTCCCACAATTCTAGGGGCTGGAAATCTAAGATTGTTGTGGCAATATGGTCAGGGGGTGGCCCTCTTCCAGGTTTCAGACTTCTCACAGTATCCTCACATGGCAGAAGGGGGCAAGGGAGCTCTCTGGGGTCTCTCTTATGGGGGCATTGATCTCATTCATGAAGGCTCTGCCCTCATGACCTAATCACCTCCCTAAGACTCCAACTGCTAATACTAACTTACGGAGCATTAAAATTTCAACATATAAATTGGGGTGGGGGCAGAGATACAAACATTCAGACCATGGCAACCTGGGACTGTAGTCCAAGTCACCATCATTTCTTGCCTGAACAATTTCAGTAGTCTCCTAACTAATCTCCTGGATTTGACGGTTGCCTCTGTAATCCCTTTTCCATGTAATGCTCAGAGTGATCTTTTAAAAGCATAGATCATATTGGGTTACTTCCCTTCTTACAGTGCTCCAGTATAGTTAGGATAAAAATTTTAATGCTTTTCCATAGCTTTAAGACAGACATGGTCTAGCTCCTATCCATCTCAGAAGTACCCTCTGATGACAGTCTCCCCTCATCCAGATACCCACACTGGACTTTTTGGAAGTCTTAGATCTAACACACCAAAACCTTTTCCACTCCAGACTTTTTGTACTTGCTGGCTCCTCTGCCTAGAAATGTCTTTCTTATCTGTCAATCTTCCCCTTCTGTGACACCACACAATACACACACACACACACCACCACCACCACCTTTGATGGCTGGCTCCTTATCACTGTTCTTTTTGCAACTTAAAAATCACCTACTTAAAAAAGACCTTCCACAACCATCTTATCTAAAGGAATCCCTCCAGTCTCTTTATGACATCAACCTGTTTTACATCCTTTACAGAACTTACCACTCTCTGAAATTATCTCTGAAATCTACTTATTTGTGTATTATTTGTCTTCTTTCACTAGAATGTAGGTAGCTCTTGGAGAGCAGTCACCTTGAATACCTTGTTCACCACTGTATCTCCAGTTCCTGGAACAGTATCCAGCACAGAAGTTGGATTTGATAAACATCTGAAGAATCGCTAAGTATGTGAATGCTTACTATGCAACACTTAGCAGTATGCTGAGAGCTCTACTTAGATCATTTTACATAATCCTTATGTGTTAATCCTTTCTTCTCCAGAGAAACAGAATCGATAGGAAACTACATACAAATTTACCATAAGAAATTGGCTCATGTGATTAGGGAGTCTGAGAAGTCCAAGATCTACAGTCAGCAAGCCAAGACCCAGGAGAACAGATGTCAGAGTTTTAGTCTGAGTTTGAAGGCAGAAAACTTATGTCCCAGCTCAAAGATAGCCAGAAAGAAAGAAACAATTCTTTCTTATTCAGCCTTTTACTCTTTCTAGGCTTGAGTGGAATGGGTGAAGCCCACTCACATTGGGGAAAGAAATATATTTTACTCAGTCTATGAATTCAAATGTTGATCTCATCCAGAAAACACCTTCACAGACACACCCAGAAATAATATATAACAAATATCTGGAAACCCTGTAGCCCAGTCAAGCTGATACATACAATTAACTATCACATCTAATAACAACCTTATGAAGCAGATATTTGTATGCTTGCTATCCATCTGGGGAAAAAATAAAGATGGAAAAGTTAAGTACTAGCTCAATGTCATATCCAGTCTTAAGAGCAGGATTTATGTATAGACAGTCTGACTCCAGAGCCCACATTTAAATATTTTTGTTTATTTGTCTCTTTCATGTCAACTGTAGATATTTAAGGAGAAGAAGGAAGCTCTTGGCTTCCCAGGTGGCGTTGTGGTAAAGAATCCACCTGCCAATGCAGGAGATGCAGGAGTCGAGGGTTTGATCCCTGGGTCAGGAAGATTCTCTGGAATAGGAAACGGCAACCCACTCTAGTATTCTTGCCTGAAAAATTCCATGGACAGAGGAGCCTGCTGGACTACAGTCCATGGGGTCATGAAGAGTCGGACACAACTGACCCAACCAACAACAACCAACAGGAAGCACTTGATAAATGGTCTTATGAGCTCAATTATATAGAAGAGGCCTGGAGAACAGAATGAACTATAGGCAGCCCCAGTCGTCTCCCAGACGTACCCAGCCATAATTGTTATAGAAGATTCTTGGGGAACCAAATTAGCTCCCTTATAGACCATCACATTCTTACAATCATCACACATCCTTCCAATATATCTGAAGACGGTGGCAACACCCCAGAACTTTTCAGAGAGGAAGCCTCCAGAACCAAGACCAGAGCCTAGTCTCTCCTTAGTTGACTACTTCTCCACAGTGGATGGACTGCATAGGTCAGAGGTGATATCTGTCTTCCATAATTAAAGGAATGAATGAACCACCAGGTGCAAGAGTCAGAGTTAACCAAAGTCTTGACCTAGGGCAACAAATGTGATATTCCAACTGAAATCAGGTAGCAATCCTGACAATGCAAAGATGCTATGCAAATTCTACTGAGAGATAGACAGTGCTTAGAACAATGCCTGGCATATAGTAACCACTTAGCATGTATTTGTTAAATGAATAGTAGTGGTATAACAACTTTATTTTTTGCTTTTTTACTTGTTTTGTTTTTTCATCATCACCACCACCTTGTTAGATCATTGATGTGTTTGGACATCCAAGTTTGTGATCTGGAGTTAGGGGAAATAGCATTGTTTTGCATAGAGGGATGAAAAATTGAAGTTCCCATAGAGCAGTCTGGAAGTGAAAGGAGAAAGAGGAAACAACAGAAGCCCCAGAACTCACAAGGGTAAACAGCAAGGGAGAAACTCTTCTTGGTAGCTAGGGGATGAGGTAAGGGACAAAAAACGGAAAAGAACAAAAATGCCTAATATGAAAATTTAGTTTATTAACTTGTCGAGCTGTGTTGTGACTTCTTCCTTTACCCCATATCTTTAATAAAATTGATGATAATCTTTTCTGTCTTGTTGGACTATTTTTGAGGAAATCAAGGAAGGCATTGAGTTTTTCATCTCAGAGTCCACATGAGACAGAACCAAAGACAGCACATGAAAAAACTGGAACCAAGAGATGATAAAGCGTGAAATAAGGGTTTGAACTGACTCTCTTGTAAGGGATTGGTAGACTTCAGCTCAGATCTGGGTTACACAAGCATGGAACAGCCACTCAGTGAAAGATTTCTTCAGATTATTACCTTCCACTTAGTAGAAATGTGAGTCCTCCTCTACCCTTCTCCTTTGTGAGGCTCTGCTGGGAGTTGTTCACTGAAAAATCTTCATTCCATTGCCTAAACCCCACTGAACTCACTGTACCTTCCCCCAGATAAGAAGTGACTCACAAGTAGCTGATTGCAAAAGAAATCCAGTAGAGGGCAAAGCTCTCACATTCCCTTCCTTATTAAGAGCTTCTATGGTTTCATGTGTCATTTGGTAATTGAGATTGTCAATTAGCCACCTCATCTCTGGTTCTCATTATCCTTTCTTCCAGCTAAACTCAACCTTCAGCCCACACGATGGAAGTCAACACAATGAGGTAACATCTTTCTATGTGAGTCACTGGGGGTGACTGTATTCAGAGAGCACTATGGGGCAAGTAGCCAAAGTCCAGGCAAGTGTTTCAGCCATCCAAGAACTGGCGTGCAGCCCAAGAAACACTCTCACCTGATGACGGGCTGGTGGGATGAGTCCTGGAGGAAATGGCTCCCAACAGCCAGAGAAAGAGTCTCTTGGCTCATGCACAGCAGTGCTCTTCTCGATTAAAAATATTGTCATCATTCACACTGCAATGCAAAGTCCTTTTTACATCGTGCTCACATTTCTAGAGACTTCCATCTACTCTGCATATTAAAGACAGGACCCTTCCATGAAAAGGTGACATCTCTAAGTTACTGTTCTGGCCAAAGAGCCCTATATAATGGGCAGAAAGTGGTTTGCTGTCCTTCAAAGGGTAAATGCAAGAAGGGAGATTTCCATGAGATATTTCTCTTTGCTGAGTACTCAGAGGAAAATTATAAGTGGTTGGAAGAAGGCTTTGTTTTCTAAAAAGACTTTTAGTTATTCCTAAGAAATCCCTCTGATTTTTCCCGGAGAGAGGTCATCTCCTAGATGCTGTCAGTCAGACAGGGATCAGCAGCCAAGGAGAGGTGCTCACAGAGATTTCCAGCTAATGCAGTCAGAGGAAAACTGCCAAAGAAGCAGGGCTCCTTTAGGATAAATAAATTGAAGGATATTTGGGGGATAAAAATAAATCCTTTTTGAAAATGAAGGGCTGCTGTGTATACAAATTGCTCTGTACATCAAATTCTGAACAATGGTTGTCGCCAGGGCTGATCATGCAGACAAAGGGTACAAAGATCAGATAGTGCTTGCTGGCCTTTCTTCTAAATGTATCTACCCTGTTTCCATCTCATTCTCATAGGATTTTCCAGAGGAAGCTCATAAAGATCTCACTTTAGTCATAATTCTGGTGGACCTGGGCTGGGACCTTGGAGTAGAAGACTTTTATACAGAGATTGGAGAAATACAATGTAAATTAGAGACTAGCTGAAGACAGCTAGGTTGTCCAGCATGGTAGTGTCTGAGAAGACAGATTTTTAATTCCAAAAGCAATCAGCACTGAGTGTCAGATCTCATTGGTGAAACACAGTGATCAGGACTCCACAAGGGGAAGGATCACTCAAGAATCTGAGTCTCTCTTCAATCATAGGGTATGAATCTCACCCCAACATCCAACCAGAAAATTGGAGGAATTGGAAACAAAAATTCCCCCTCCCACTCTGCAGCTGCTGAAATGGAGTAGAGAGCTAGGCAGCTAATTTGTGGACACCAACACAGTTCATGACTAAATGTCTGTCAGGTTATAAGACAAGTAGGGAAAGCACTAATTGGTACTGGATGAAACATAGATTTCTAGATATAACTATTAGCAAAAAAAAAAAAGATGGTCTCCAGCAAGAGGATCTAAAAGGACCCTAATTGGAGCTAAGCAGCTGTCAAGTGCTTTAAGGATTATGACAATTCCAGGCCCTCTAAGGCGGTAGGATGGTCACTATTAAGATGAATTCTTCCATGGTGAGACTATCCTACTGTGGAGGATTCATAATGAAAATAAGCAGCAGGCAAATACAAGACAGGGACTGACAACGGTTTTGTTGCAATTCTTAAAGAACTCTAGAAAACACAAGAGACCCAAAAGACTGAAATTCACAGTTGAATTTTAGACAGTTTAACAGACAGTCAGGAGTTTTTTGTTAGGTGTTGTTAAGTCTTGTCCATCCTGTTTCGTCCCCAATCTCATCCATTCTGTCTACCAATAATGTACCTTAGTCCCTGGGTTTGGCAACGTAATATATGTATGTTCAGAAAAGGTAATTCAAAGTAAAGTCAGTTGGACTCAGCTATTTCCCTGGGCATGCAGTTCCTTTTGAGGTAGGGCTACTTCTAATAATAATAATAATAGCAGGAGTAGAAGATAACATTATTTTGTAATATCATATATCTAAACTAAGTGCTAGCATTTGTTATCTATCGTAGTAATCTTTACAGCATGTGTTATATATTTTATTAATCTTCACAACAACCTTGTGAGATATGGTCCATTTACCAGTTCCATCTTATAAACGAAAAAACTGAGACACAGAAAGATTAAGCAATTTCCTTAAGGTTAGATGCTTAGTAATTGGCTGTGACATATAAAGAAAACGGGCTCATTCAACACACACAATTCGTCTTGGGTATAATATGCCATCACAGAGGCTGGAAAATTAGAAATGGCATTACCCAGGCATTGAAACTGGATTCCGTGTGCAGCCTAGATTCTCATGAGCAATGCCTGGAGGCAGAAGTGACAAGGAGCAGCCTCCCTCTGTGGAGACTGTATATGGTATTTCTTCATGTGCTTCTTCCGGAGCAACTGAGGGGGAACTTAGTTTCTGGTCCCCAATATTATAGGTGCAGTAGCACTAGAGGCAGGGGATCCCCCAAAACAGACTTGTGGTGTGCTTGAGTGTTTCCCTAAGCTGCTGTGTTCTTAGCTGTGCAGTAACTAGGTGTGGTTCCTTGGCCTCTCTCGCGTCTTCAACCTACCTAATCTCCCAGAACAAATACTTTTCTGCTTAGAGTTAGAGGGAATTTTGTGGTCTACAACTGAAAACTCTGAAAATTCACCATGAGAGATAGGATTCAAACCCCAGCTCATCTGACTTGGAGCCCAGCACTTGTCTTGGAGTTTGGGGGAGACAGGGACAATCTTAAATAAAGGGGGTTCTTTCAGGCAACACAATCCAACTTTGAGTAGTCACTTAAGTCTCTGAGAACACTAAAACTTTCCACATATAGCTAATCTCTACACATTCTTCCATCACATGTCACACACTGGTCCTCCTACACAGAAGCTTACCATGATGCCTTCCACCTGTGATTCAACTCCAAGGCACTCAATAGTTCCCTTAGCCCAGCATTCACTACTGAGACTGCTTATTAAATTGTCCCTAGTGTCTATTAAAGCATGGGGTCTGGGAGGCCAGGGCCCAGACACATCTTACTCACGTCTATATTCCTAGCACCTGTCATGAATCCCTGGCACAAAGTAAGCATGGAGTGAATACGTGTTGAATATTCACAACACATAAATAAATACATAAATATGTGAGGTAATGGGTATATAAATTAACTAGATGGAGGAAATCCTTTCACAATGTTATGTATATCAAGTCACCATGATATATACTTTAAGTATCTCACAATCTTATTTGAGACTCAATAAAACTGAAAAATTATAACACAATAAAACTGACAAATGTAAATAAGTGAACAAGTGTTAAATAGATGAACTGTGGAAACGACTCCCTCAGTGGTAGCACACAGCAAAGGGCATTTCTCAGGCATGTGAAGGGAAGTATATCCCAAACCCCATCTCCTGTATTGCATAAGTTTGTTTCTGACAAACTCTCTGCTTCAGGGATGGAACCTGAGGCAACTGCAGGCAGACAGGCTGAAAGTCCTCAGTAACGGGCTTTCAGTATTTAAACGGGTTATCAGTAGTGCCAAGGAGTACACAGCTCAGGAAGATCAGTCTGGGTGACAGAGCATGGGCTGGAGATTTCTAATTTAATTGGCAAAAACAAGAAGGGTTAGAAAGGATCTAAAATTCATACAATTTTGGTTAAAGGCTTCTTCAATTCCCTGGGGAAGGTGTTAGTGGTTACTCCCAATACACTCTGCGTGTGCGTACTCAGTTGCTCAGTCACGTCCAGCTCTTTGCAACTCCACGGACTAAAGCCCATCAGATTCCTCTGTCCATGGAATTGTCCAGGCAAGAATACTGGAGTGGTTGCCATTTCCTATTCCAGGGGACCTCCCAATCCAGGAATTAAACCCATGTCTCCTGCATTGGCAGGCAGATTTTTAACCACTGTACCACCTGGGAAACCTTATTACATATATTTGTTTATAATATATTCTGTATGTAGTTTATATTATAGATAAGATATACTGTGTATATTTCCAATGTTGTCTTATTGTACAGACTAGGCAATAGTGCCTAAAGGCTTCCGTGGGGTCACAAAGAGTCAGACATGACTAAGCATGCATGCATATGGGACATATGGATATATGTAATAAACATGGAAGCAAATTCCAAATAGCTTCCATTTTCATATGGTTCATCCTTGCCATCCCTGCCTTGGTGTCTTTAATAAGAAAAAAAATATTAAACCTTTCAAGTTACTGTGAAAGAGTTACTGAATTAGGACTAACTGAGGTCTTAGTTCCCTCACTAGTGGTCTGAGACCAGAGAGACATTCCCTTCCATAGCCATACATCTCCTCACCTCTGAAAGAACAGTGAAGATCTTTATTGAATATGAATTTTTGCAAATGATTGGTATTGTCTAACTAAATGATCCCAATGACTGATAGTTTTTGTCATATTAATATATGAATTCTTGAAGGATATAACTTACTGGCATGGGGTGAATTTCACAAAATGATAGTTCAAGCACCTGAAATATTGATTGAGAAAAATAATTTACCAATTTACTAATTTACCAATGCTGATATGAAATCTCAATATTTGAACTGGTTATAACACAGGATTTCCTGGTTGTAAAAAACAAATAAACAATCAAAAGTCTTCTCTCATTTCTAAATGCTAATCAATATATCTCTAGACTTCCTTGGATTTCCTCTTCTCTTCTGCCACCCTCCCATCCCCACACTTCCCCAGAAACTAAACATAAAATACACCTACTAAACATATAATCTAAGCTAATGGGTATTCCTTCTTGTTTTAATTTCAAAATTAAACAGCTTTGAATTATAAAAAGACATAAGAATTCAAATGTCTTGTCCTAACTGAGAAAAATGGTTTAATCCCTGTGTGTTCAAAGAAAAAAAAAAAAACAGTAAATTTGTTCAAGAAAGGATAAAAATCATTTCCAGTAGGTTGAGATTTAAGTTATAGAAATGACCCAGGTAATTAAATTAAATGTCAGTAATAGTGAGCTTTTTTTTTTTTTTTCATTTTCTTGCTAATATGTACACTTTGTGAGAAGCTAATTACAGAGACAAATGCAGTAATTTGTCTTCTGGGTCCATCAGACATTGGAGATGGCTTTGTAAGAACTGTAAGTCTTCTAAAGCCAAATTGCCCAGAGCCTTTTCTGTGGCAGGCACTTTGCTAGGTCCCCTAAGGAAAGCAAGAAGTATAAATGTTTTACAAGAATTCATGCTGGAAATGTATTCTTGATTATGCCTGTGGAATTTTCCAGGCAGAGAAGGATCCTGTAGGGTATGAGTCTAGGGAAAATCACTATTTTCTGAACACACCCATGTTTTCTGAACAGACCCAGTTCATGCAAGACCCCATTCTTATGGCCACATCCACTTTTCATTACTTGTGCTCCAACCAAGCAGCCTTAACACAATTCCCATGGTCACAGAGCAGGATCCCCCATGCTGCCACAACACACACAGATCAAGAGCCCCCAGATAATACAGGGATGATAGAGAAGGAGGGTCCTGCAGTCCTGCAGCTGCTCTGGGAACAGCAGCTACCTGGAGAAGTAAAGAACAAGTAATGCCACCTGGGATGGGCTTAAATCCATGGGAGAAGATTGGAGAAAGCAAACAAGTTTCTCTGCCTTTTCTCCCCTACCCTCCTTTGTCCCCATGCCATGGACTGTTTCGAAGGTGCAGCGTGGGCTTACTTGGCTCCTCGCAGACATCGTGTGGGCCAGGCAGTCCACTGGCTTTGTTATCCATGAGGTGGTGACCAACTCAGTTGCACATCCCTGTGTGTTTGTCCTCCCTCCTTCCCTTGTCCCACTTATTGTTTCCCTTCATTTCTACTTTAAACACCTTTCTAAAATGTTAGGAATGTAAGTTTTTGCCTCAGATCTTGTTTTCTAGGAAATCCAGGCTAAGACAGTCCCAGCAGTGGCCCTGGGAAAGCAAACCTCACAGTGGGATTTGCAGTTGGATTATTCACTGATCTAAAGGCAACAGGAGAGGCGGTCCTAAGATGGTGGAGGAATAGGATGGGGAGACCACTTTCTCCCCCACAAATTCATCAAAAGAACATTTAAACACTGAGTAAAATCCACAAAACAACTTCTGAATGCCGGCAGAGGACATAAGGCACCCAGAAAAGCAGCCCATTGTCTTCGAAAGGAGGTAGGAAAAAATATAAAAGACAAAAAGAGAGACAGAAGAGGTAGGGACGGAGCTCTGTCCTGCGAAGGGAGTCTTAAAAAGAGAGAAGTTTCCAAACACCAGGAAACACTCTCACTGCTGAGTCTGTGCTGAGCCTTAGAAGCACAGAGGGCAACATAATAGGGAGGAAAAATTAAATAATCAAAACCCACAGATTACAAGCCCAACAGTAATTCCCCCAGTGGAGAAGCAGCACAGATGCCTGCACCCACCACTAGCAAGCAGGGGCTGGGCAGGGAGGCGCGGGCTGCATTGCTTAGAGTAAGGATCGGGCCTGAATGCCTCCCAGGGTAATCAGAGCGAACTAATTTGGGCTAGCAAACCAGACTGTGGGATAGCTACCACGTGAAAAGCCCTAAGACACCGCTAGGCCCACGCACAGAACAAAGGGCTGAACAGAACTAGCCGGCTGCAGACCATCCCCCTCTGGTGACAGGCAGCCAGAGCCAGAAGGGGGCAATTGCAGCCCGAGAGACATTATCTACCAAACTGCAAGCAGGCTTCTTTGCTTACTAAGACTTCTTGGGGTTCTGGACAGTCATCCGCCTGAGAAGGTGCGCCGGTTGTACACCCAGAAAACTGAGCGCCAGGGACGGGAGAGGCAATAAGTCACAGTGACCACGCTCGCCAAACACCTCATCACCCGAGCTGCTCGGAGCTGGGAAGGGCACAAAACGCAGGCCCAACGGAGTCTGCATCTCTGAGGACTACCCAAGTGCCTGAACCTGAGTGGCTTAGACCTGGGAGGTGCATGCAGCCCAGGGCCAGCCTCAGATGGTTCCAGCAGAGCAACCTAGAGCCTGAGCTGTGTGGGCAGGGAGGGTGCACGCGCCTTGAGCGGGGGCAGGCCCAGTGTGGCTGATACACTAGGAGCACGCCAGTGTTATTTGTTTGCAGCGTCCCTCCCTCCCCACAGTGCGACTGAACAAGTGAGCCTAAAAAAGTGTCCACCACCGCCCCCTTGTGTCAGGGCGGAAATCAGACACTGAAGAGACCAGCAAACAGAAGCTAAAACCGAGGGAACCGCCTTGGAAGTGACAGGTGCAATAGATTAAAACCCTGTAGTTAGTACTGACTACATAGGAAGGGGCCTATAGATCTTGAGAAATATAAGCCGGACCAAGAAACTATCCGAAAATGAACTGACCCCACACTGCCCACAACACCAGAGAAAAGTCCTAGATATATTTTTACTATTTTTACGATCATTCTTTTCTTTCTTTTTTTTTTTCTTCTTCTTCTTTTTCTTTTCTTTCTTTTTCAACTTTTTAAAAAATTTTAAGTCCTCTATTACTCCTTTAATTTTCATTTTTATAACCTACTATTATTTTTCAAAAAAAAAGACTATTTTTAAAGCAAACTTCACATATATATATTTTTAATAACTTTTGTGACTTTTTTTTTCTTCTTCTTTTCTTTAATATTGCATTTTTGAAAATCCAACCTCTGCTCTAGAATTTTAATCTTTGCTTTTTGGTATTTATTATCAATTTTGTACCTTTGAGAACCCAATCTTCAGTACCTATTTTTACTTGGGAGTGAGATTACTGGCTTGACTGCTCTCTCCCGCTTTGGACTCTCCTTTCTCTCCACTAGGTCGCCTCTGTCTCCTCCCTCCCCCTTCTCTTCTCTACCCAACTCTCTGAATCTCTGTGTCTTCTAGACAGTGGAGGACACTAAGGGAAATGATTACTGGCTGGATCTGTCTCTCTCCTTTTCATTCCCCCCTTTTATCCTCTTGGCCAACTCTATCTCCTTCCTCCCTCTTCTCTTCTCTGATAACTCCATGAACATCTCTGAGTGATCCAGACTGTGGAGCGCACATAAGGAAGTGATTACTGGCTAGTTGCTCTCTCATCTTTTGATTCCACCTCATCTCATTTGGGTCACCTCTATCTCCCTCCTACCTCTTCTCTTCTCCATGTAACTCTGTGAACTTCTCTGGGTGTCCCTCACTGTGGAGAAACTTTTCATCTTTAACCTAGGTGTTTTATCAATGGTGCTGTATAGAAGGAGAAGTCTTGAGACTACTGTAAAAATAAGACTGAAAATCAGAAGCAGGAGGCTTAAGTCCAAATCCTGAGAACATCATAGAACACCTGACTCCAGGGAACATTAAGCGATAGGAGCTCATCAAACGCCTCCATACCTACACTGAAACCAAGCACCACCCAAGGGCCAACAAGTTCCTGAGCAAGACATACCATGCAAATTCTCCAGCAACACAGGAACACAGCCCTGAGCTTCAATATACAGGCTGCCCAAAGTTACTCCAAATCCATTGACATCTCATAACTCATTACTAGACACTTCATTGCACTCCAGAGAGAAGAAATCCAGCTCCACCTACCAGAACACTGACATAAGCTTCCCTAACCAAGAAACCTTGACAAGCCACCAATACAACCCCACTCACAGCGAGGAAACTCCATAATAAAGAGAACTCCACAAACTGCCAGAATACAGAAAGGCCACCCCAAACTCAGCAATATAAATAAGATGGAGAGACAGAGGAATACCCAGCAGGTAAAGGAAGAGAATAAACCCCCACCAAACCAAACAAAAAAGGAAGAGATAGGGAATCTACCTGGTAAAGAATTTTGAATAATGTTAGTGAAAATGATCCAAAATTTTGAAATAAAAATGGAATCACAGATAAATAGCCTGGAGGCAAGGATTGAGAAGATGCAAGAAAGGTTTAACAAGGACCTAGAAGAAATAAAAAAGAGTCAATATATAATGAATAATGCAGTAAGTGAGATCAAAAACACTCTGGAGGCAACAAATAGTAGAATAATGGAGGCAGAAGATAGGATTAGTAAAATGGAAGATAGAATGGTAGAAATAAATGAATCAGAGAGGAAAAATGAAAAACGAATTAAAAGAAATGAGGACAATCTCAGAGACCTCCAGGACAATGTTAAACGCTACAACATTCAAATCATAGGAGTCCCAGAAGAAGAAGACAAAAAGAAAGACCATGAGAAAATACTTGAGGAGATAATAGTTGAAAACTTCCCTAAAATGGGGAAGGAAATAATCACCCAAGTCCAAGAAACCCAGAGAGTCCCAAACAGGATAAACCCAAGGTGAAATACCCCAAGACACATATTAATCAAATTAACAAAGATCAAACACAAAGAACAAATATTAAAAGCAGCAAGGGAAAAACAACAAATAACACACAAGGAGATTCCCATAAGGATAACAGCTGGTCTTTCAATAGAAACTCTTCAGGCCAGGAGGGAATGGCAAGACATACTTAAAGTGATGAAAGAAAATAACCTACAGCCCAGATTACTGTAGCCAGTAAGGATCTCATTCAAATATGAAGGAGAAATCAAAAGCTTTACAGACAAGCAAAAGCTGAGAGAATTCAGCACCATCAAACCAGCTCTCCAACAAATGCTAAAGGATATTCTCCAGACAGGAGACACAAAAACGGTGTATAAACTCGAACCCAAAACAATAAAGTAAATGGCAATGGGATCATACTTATCGATAATTACCTTAAACATAAATGGGTTGAATGCCCCAACCAAAAGACAAAGACTGGCTGAATGGATACAAAAACAAGACCCCTATATATGTTGTCTACAAGAGACCCACCTCAAAACAGGGGACACATATAGACTGAAAGTGAAGGGCTGGAAAAAGATATTTCATGCAAATAGAGATCAAAAGAAAGCAGGAGTAGCAATACTCATATCAGATAAAATAGACTTTAAAACAAAGGCTGTAAAAAGAGACAAGGACACTACAAAATGATCAAAGGATCAATCCAAGAAGAAGATATAACAATTATAAATATATATGCACCCAACATAGGAACACTGCAATATGTAAGACAAATGCTAATAAGTATGAAAGGGGAAATTAACAATAACACAATAATAGTGGGAGACTTTAATACCCCACTCACACCTATGGATAGGTCAACTAAACAGAAAATTAACAAAGAAACACAAACTTTAAATGATACAATAGATCAGTTAGACCTAATTGATATCTATAGAACATTTCACCCCAAAACAATGAATTTCACCTTTTTCTCAAGTACACATGGAACCTTCTCCAGGATAGATCACACCTAAAGGCCATAAATCTAGCCTTGGTAAATTCAAAAAAACTGAAATCATTCCAAGCATCTTTTCTGACCACAATGCAGTAAGATTAGATGTCAATTACAGGAGAAAAAATATTTAAAATTCCAACATATGGAGGCTGAACAACACGCTGCTGAATAACCAACAAATCACAGAAGAAATCAAAAAAGAAATCAAAATATGTATAGAAACGAATGGAAATGAAAACACAACAACCCAAAACCTATGGGACACTGTAAAAGCAGTGCTAAAGGGAAAGTTCATAGCAATAAGGCATGCCTCAAGAAACAAGAAAAAAGTCAAATAAATAACCTAACTCTACACCTAAAGCAACTAGAAAAGGAAGAAATGAAGAACCCCAGGGTTAGTAGAAGGAAAGAAATCTTAAAAATTAGGGCAGAAATAAATGCAAAACAAACAAAGGAGACCATAGCAAAAATCAACAAAGCCAAAAGCTGGTTCTTGGAAAGGATAAATAAAATTGACAAACCATTAGCCAGACTCATCAAGAAACAAAGGGAGAAAAATCAAATCAATAAAATTAGAAATTAAAATGGAGAGATCACAACAGACAACACACAAATACAAAGTATCATAAGAGACTACTACCAGCAATTATATGCCAATAAAATGGACAACGGGGAAGAAATGGACAATTCTTAGAAAAGTACAACTTTCCAAAACTGAACCAGGAAGAAATAGAAAATCTTAACAGACCCATCACAAGCACAGAAATTGAAACTGTAATCAGAAATCTTCCAGCAAATAAAAGCCCAGGTCCAGACGGCTTCACAGCTGAAATCTACCAAAAATTCAGAGAAGAGCTGACACCTATCCTACTCAAACTCTTCCAGAAAATTGCAGAGGAAAGTAAACTTCCAAACTCATTCTATGAGGCCACCATCACCCTAATACCAAAACCTGACAAAGACGCCACAAAAAAAGAAAACTACAGGCCACTATCACTGATGAACATAGATGCAAAAATCCTTAACAAAATTCTAGCAATCAGAATCCAACAACACACTAAAAAGATCATACACCATGACCAAGTGAGCTTTATCCCAGGGATGCAAGGATTCTTCAATATCCGCACATCAATCAATGTAATACACCACATTAACAAATTGAAAAATAAAAGCCATATGATTATCTCAATAGATGCAGAGAAAGCCTTTAACAAAATCCAACATCCATTTATGATCAAAACCTCTCCAGAAAGCAGGAATAGAAGAAACATACCTCAACGTAATAAAAGCTATATATGACAAACCCACAGCAAACATTATCCTCAATGGTGAAAAATTGAAAGCATTTCCCCTAAAGTCAGGAACAAGACAAGGGTGCCCACTCTCACCACTAATGTTCAACATAGTTTTGGAAGTTTTGGCCACAGTAATCAGAGCAGAAAAAGAAATAAAAGGAATCCAAATTGGAAAAGAAAAAGTAAAACTCTCCCTGTTTTCAGATGACATGATCCTCTACATAGAAAACCCTAAAGACTCCACCAGAAAATTACTAGAGCTAATTAATGAATATAGTAGTATATAAAATCAACACACAGAAATCCCTTGCATTCCTATACACTAACTTTAGTTGTGTCCAACTCTGTGTGACCCCATGGACAGCAGCCCACCAGGCTCCCCTGTCCCTGGGATTCTCCAGGCAAGAACACTGGAGTGGGTTGCCGTTTCCTTCTCCAATGCATGAAAGTGAAAAGTGAAAGTGAAGTCGCTCAGTCGTGTCCAACTCCCAGCGACCCCATGGACTGCAGCCCACCAGGCTCCTCCATCCATGGGATTTTCCAGGTAAGAGTACTGGAGCAGGGTGCCATTGCCTTCTCCGAATGAGAAAATAGAAAGAGAAATTAAGGAAACAATTCCATTCACAATTGCAACGAAAAGAATAAAATACTTAGGAATATATCTACCTAAAGAAACTAAAGACCTATATATAGAAAACTATAAAACACTGATGAAAGAAATCAAAGAGGACACTCAGAGATGGAGAAATATACCATGTTCATAGATCGGAAGAATCAATATAGTGAAAATGAGTATACTACCCAAAGCAATCTATAGATTCAATGCAATCCATATCAAGCTACCAATGGTATTTTTCACAGAGCTAGAACAAATAATTTCACAATTTGTATGGAAATACAAAAAACCTCAAATAGCCAAAGCAATCTTGAGAAAGAAGAATGGAACTGGAGGAATCAACCTGCCTGCCTTCAGGCTCTACTACAAAGCCACAGTCATCAAGACAGTATGGTACTGACATAAAGACAGAAATATAGATCAATGGAAAAAAATAGAAAGCCCAGAGATAAATCCACACACATATGGACACCTTATCTTTGACAAAGGAGGCAAGAATATACAATGGAGAAAAGACAATCTCTTTAACAAGTGGTGCTGGGAAAACTGGTCAACCACTTGTAAAAGAATGAAACTAGAACACTTTCTAACACCATACACAAAAATAAACTCAAAATGGATTAAAGATCTAAACATAAGACCAGAAACTATAAAACTCTTAGAGGAGAATGTAGGCAAAACACTCTCTGACATACATCACAGCAGGATCCTCTATGACCCACCTCCCAGAATATTGGAAATACAAACAAAAATAAACAAATGGGATATAATTAAAATTAAAAGCTTCTGCACAACAAAAGAAACTATAAGCAAGGTGAAAAGACAGCCTTCAGAATGGGAGAAAATAATAGCAAATGAAGCAACTGACAAACAACTAATCTCAAAAATATACAAGCAACTCCTGCAGCTCAATTCCAGAAAAATAAATGTCCCAATCAAAAAAATGGGCCAAAGAACTAAATAGACATTTCTCCAAAGAAGACATACAGATGGCTGACAAACACTTGAAAAGATGCTCAACATCACTCATTATCAGAGAAATGCAAATCAAAACCATAATGAGGTACCATTTAACGCCAGTCAGAATGGCTGTGATCCAAAAGTCTACAAGCAATAAATGCTGGAGAGGATGTGGAGAAAAGGGAACCCTCTTACACTGTTGGTGGGAATGCAAACTAGTACAGCCACTATGGAGAACAGTGTGGAGATTCCTTAAAAAACTGGAAATAGAACTGCCTTATGATCCAGCAATCCCACTGCTGGGCATACACACTGAGGAAACCAGAATTGAAAGAGACACGTGTACCCCCAATGTTCATCGCTACACTGTTTATAATAGCCAGGACATGGAAGCAACCTAGATGTCCATCAGCAGATGAATGGATAAGATAGCTGTGGTACATATACACAATGGAGTATTACTCAGCCATTAAAAAGAATACATTTGAATCAGTTCTAATGAGGTGGATGAAACTGGAGCCTATTATACAGAGTGAAGTAAGCCAGAAAGAAAAACACCAATACAGTATACTAACACATATATATGGAATTTAGAAAGATGGTAACGACATCCCTGTATGAGAGACAGCAAAAGAGACACAGATGTATAGAACAGTCTTTTGGACTCTGTGGGAGAGGGAGGGTGGGATGATT
Source organism: Bos indicus x Bos taurus (assembly GCF_003369695.1). Lineage (NCBI taxonomy): Eukaryota > Metazoa > Chordata > Mammalia > Artiodactyla > Bovidae > Bos > Bos indicus x Bos taurus. The sequence continues at coordinate 46,750,976 of NC_040090.1, read as the reverse complement.
TGGGAGAATGGCATTACAACATGTATAATATCATATAAGAAAAGAATCGCCAGTCCAGGTTCGATGCAGGATACAGGAAGCTTGGGGTTGGTGCACTGGGATGACCCAGAGGGATGGTATGGGGAAGGAGGCAGGAGTGGGGTTCAGGATGGGGAACATGTGTACACCCATAGCGGATGCATATTGATGTATGGCAAAATCAATACAATATTGTAAAGTTTAAAAAGAAATCCATAAACTCCTGCAAAAAAATAAATAAATAAAAAATAAATCAAGGTTAAAAAAAAAAAGGCAACAGGAACTCCACTGTAGTGGTGAACAGAGTGGTGATGACCCTTGCAATGTAGGTCATCAAAATCACGGAGGTTGCCTTCCAGTTGTGGTTAACTAAGATGCAGAACAGCAGGAAATTGAATATTGAGATGATCAAGTATCTGCTTCACTTTATTGGTTTAATCTTACGGGATTGGCCTGTCTTAGGGTCTAGAGAACGCTCCATACACCGTACAAGGGGTAGTTATTTGTCCTCATCACAATTGATACATACTGTGGATATGGGTTTCCCTTCCCTGTTTAGCACCTCTTCTCAAGGACTTAAGAATGCCTCATCTATTTGGTATTGTGTCCCACACAGTACTGGCTAGGACAGTCCTCTATTCCCAGAAGTATCACACAGTGGTGGAATGATCTGAGGAACTAAGGCAGCATCACAGGGACCTTCTGCCATGTTGGGAGCTGTCCTCCAGAATGCAACATATGTATTAAAACAACATTGTGCTGTATCCTCATTAGCTAGGAAATGCAGCAAAGAGGTGGAAATAGGATTAGCACCTCCTGCCATTTCTCCCAGCAACCAACTCCTAGAAATTTTGCTTCCTGTCTCTGCAGCAGATCTCACAAAATCCTGAAGAATAAAAACTAGATAGTTGGACTGTCAGAAGGGCAACTGGTTAAACAGCAAAATCTGAGGGGTACTGATTGATTGACATCAAGCTGGAGAGAAATTTGTGGTAAAGCTGTTTTTGGCATAAAGGTGCTACGAGCATTTCAATCTATGATTTTGGTATATCTATTGAACAACTTATTTAACAGAAATATTTAAGTATTCAGAAGAGTCTAGTTATCAAATGGGTGAACATTTATCACCAGATTAATAGATGATGTTGGAAAAAGAATGAACTTTAGCTTGACATTTTTAAGACAGAATGGTGAACAACCTGAGAACTAGTGCTTCAGTCACCATGTTTATAATTTAAAGATATTTTGGGGACCCCAACTTCTGTCTGGAAAATGTATTCTTAAGTTCTGCCTTTTTGTACTTTAAACACATCATTAGTTCATTATTTGAGGAATTATTTTTTGTAGAGCTATTTTATGTCAATAAACATATACAAGATGCCACTGACATCTCTACCTATAAATTCCTAGGATATCTGAAAGATGATCTCTGGCAAGAGTTATAAGGGAAAAGAACATAAATCTAATATCAACAAAGAACAGGGAACTTGTTTAAAAATAAAAGGAAAGTTTGAAAAGTGTTACTAGTATATAGTCACTAATGAAATATTCATAAAGACAGCTGCTCAAAAGACAAAGGTCTGTTTCAAGTTAGAGGATTATATAAATGCATGCCATTCAATGGAACTTGTACCCTGAAGAGTTACAAAAACGAACCTACAATAAGATTCTGTTAAAGAAAAGAAAAATTTTAAAAGTGCCAGCAAAAAGACTGAACAAGAATGTCTATATTAAATGGGTTAGTAACCAAAAAGCTACCAAGATGTCTAATTTGCAAAATGAATGAATCAAATGCCTTTTACTTAACTTGCTTCAAAGTTTTCAGCCAGAATCTTCTCCCAGGACACAGTTTATAAGTTCAAGTGTTACTATGCTTGGAGAGACAGGTCCTGTTTGGCTCACAGTGTAACTGTAGTATGCATAAACTTTCACTCAAAGGAGGAATACATGACTCTCCAAACTTTTTCAGAAGTTTCTTTTTTCCTAAAGCTTCTAAAAACCTTCACTGGTTCTTGGTATAAACTGTGTCCCATTAAAACTGGGCTGTTGTGCAGACTCTTTGGAAAGGTGAGATGTAGCGTATGCATAAATTAACTACAGATCCTGAAAATACAATTCTGTTTTGTGCCCTGTATAATTCTGGCACAGTTACAAGTGTCTTCTGCCAAATATTCTATTAATGGGGCAGAGCTGTTCTGTGGGTTTGGCAGTGGGAGGTATCTCTGTGTTTATGAAGATGACACAACAGCTGGCAGGTGGAAAATGACATGCCCATTCAGACTTGCCAAGTTAAAAGATATAGGAGACATGGAGACACTGGCAAGAAATTCATGCAAGGTTTCACTGTGGTCAGTGTACCTGTATACTATATAGTGTATAGATGTACAGGTGTGTGTGTGCTAAGTCGCTTCAGTCATGTCCAACTCTTTGCAACCCTATGGACCACAGCCCACCAGGCTCCTCTGTCCACAGGACTTTCAGGCAAGAATACTGGAGTGGGTTGCCATGCCCTTCTTGTCCTCGAGATCTTCCCAACCCAGGGATTGAACCCACGTCTGTTACAACTGCGTTGGCAGGCAGGTTCTTTACTATTACTGCCACCTGGGAAGTCTTTTTTTGGGTGTTAGTTCTAAAAGGTCTTGTAGGTCTTCATAGAACCGTTCAACTTCAGTTTCTTCAGCGTTACTGGTTGGGCATAGACTTGGATTACTGTGATATTGAATGGTTTGCCTTGGAAACGAACAGAGATCATTCTGTCGTTTTTGAGATTGCATCCAAGTACTGCATTTCAGACTCTTTTGTTGACCATGATGGCCACTCCATTTCTTCTAAGGGATTCCTGCCCGCAGTAGTAGATATAATGGCCATCTGAGTTAAATTCACCCATTCCAGTCCATTTTAGTTCTCTGATTCCTAGAATGTCAACATTCACTCTTGCCATCTCCTGTTTGACCACTTCCAATTTGCCTTGATTCATGGACCTGACATTGCAGGTTCCTATGCAATATTGCTCTTTAAAAGCATTGGACCATGCTTCTATCACCAGTCACATGCACAACTGGGTATTGTTTTTGTTTTGGCTCCATCCCTTCATTCTTTCTGGAGTTATTTCTCCACTGATCTCCAGTAGCATATTGGGCACCTACTGACCTGGGGAGTTCCTCTTTCAGTATCCTATCATTTTGCCTTTCATACTGTTCATGGGGGTCTCAAGGCAAGAATACTGAAGTGGTTTGCCATTCCCTTCTCCAGTGGACCACATTCTGTCAAATTTCTCCACCACGACCCGCCCGTCTTGGGTGGCCCCACGGGCATGGCTTAGTTTCATTGAGTTAGACAAGGCTATGGTCCTAGTGTGATTAGATTGCCTAGTTTTCTGTGATTATGGTTTCAGTGTGTCTGCCCTCTGATGCCTTCTTGCAACACCTACCTATATTTTCATTATAGGGTACTGGAAGCAAAAGTAGGAAGTCAAGAAACACCTGGAGTAACAGGCAAATTTGGCCTTGGAATACGGAATGAAGCAGGGCAACGACTAATAGAGCTTTGCCAAGAAAACGCACTGGTCATAGCAAACACCCTCTTCCAACAACACAAGAGAAGACTCTACACATGGACATCACCAGATGGTCAACACCGAAATCAGATTGATATATTCTTTGCAGCCAAAGATGGGGAATCTCTATACCATCAACAAAAACAAGACCAACAGCTGACTGTGGCTCAGACCATGAACTCCTTATTGCCAAATTCAGACTGAAATTGAAGAAAGTAGGGAAAACCACTAGACCACTCAGGTATGACCTAAATCAAATCTCTTATGATCATACAGTGGAAGTGAGAAATAGATTTAAGGGCCTAGATCTGATAGATAGAGTGCCTGATGAACTATGGACTGAGGTTCATAACACTGTACAGGAGACAGGGATCAAGACCATCCCCATGGAGAAGAAATGCAAAAAAGCAAATGGCTGTCTAGGGAGGCCTTACAAATAGCTGTGAAAAGAAGAGAAGTGAAAAGCAAAGGAGAAAAGGAAAGATATAAGCATCTGAATGCAGAGTTCCAAAGAATAGCAAGAGGAGATAAGAAAGCCTTCCTTAGCGATCAATGCAAATAAATAGAGGAAAACAACAGAATGGGAGAGACTAGAGATCTCTTTAAGAAAATTAGAGATACCAAGGGAACATTTCATGCAAAGATGGGCTCGATAAGGGACAGAAATGGTATGGACCTAACAGAAGCAGAAGATATTAAGAAGAGATGGCAAGAATACACAGAAGAACTGTATAAAAAAGATCTTCACGACCCAGATAATCACGATGGTGTGATCACTCACCTAGAGCCAGACATCCTGGAATGTGAAGTCAAGTGGATCTTAGGAAGCATCACTACGAACAAAGCTAGTGGAGGTGATGGAATTCCAGTTGAGCTAATCCAAATCCTGAAAGATGATGCTGTGAAAGTGCTGTACTCAATATGCCAGCACATTTGGAAAACTCAGCAGTGGCCACAGGACTGGAAAAGGTCAGTTTTCATTCCAATCCCAAAGAAAGGCAATGCCAAAGAATGCTCAAACTATCACACAATTGTACTCATCTCACACGTTAGTAAAGTAATGCTCAAAATTCTCCAACCCAGGCTTCAGCAATACGTGAACCGTGAACTTCCAGATGTTCAAGCTGGTTTTAGAAAAGGCAGAGGAACCAGAGATCAACTTGCCAACATCTGCTGGATCATGGAAAAAGCAAGAGAGTTCCAGAAAAACATCTATTTCTGCTTTCTTGACTATGCCAAAGCCTTTGACTGTGTGGATCACAATAAACTGGAAAATTCTGAAAGAGATGTGAATACCAGACCACCTGCCTCTTGAGAAACCTATATGCAGGTCAGGAAGCAACAGTTAGAACTGGACATGGAACAACAGACTGGTTCCAAATAGGAAAAGGAGTTCGTCAAGGCTGTATATTGTCACCCTGTTTATTTAACTTCTATGCAGAGTACATCATGAGAAACGCTGGACTGGAAGAAGCACAAGCTGGAATCAAGACTGCCGGGACAAATATCAATAACCTCAGATATGCAGATGACACCACCCTTATGGCAGAAAGTGAAGAGGAACTAAAAAGCCTCTTGATGAAAGTGAACGTGGAGAGTGAAAAAGTTGGCTTAAAGCTCAACATTCAGAAAACGAAGATCATGGCATCTGGTCCCATCGCTTCATGGGAAATAGATGGGGAAACAGTGTCAGACTTTATTTTTTGGGGCTCCAAAATCACTTCAGTTGGTGACTGTAGCCATGAAATCAAAAGACGCTTACTCCTTAGAAGAAAAGTTATGACCAACCTAGATAGCATATTGAAAATCAGAGACATTACTTTGCCAACAAAGGTCCGTCTAGTCAAGGCTATGGTTTTGCCAGTGTCATGTATGGATGTGAGAGTTGGACTGTGAAGAAAGCTGAGCACCGAAGAATTGATGCTTTTGAACTGGAGTGTTGGAGAAGACCCTTAGAGTCTCTTGAACTGCAAGGAGATCCAACCAGTCCATTATAAAGATCAGTCCTGGGTGTTCTTTTTGAAGGACTGATGTTAAAGCTGAAACTCCAGTACTTTGGCCATCTGATGTGAAAAGTTGACTCATTGGAAAATACTGTGATGCTGGGAGGGATTGGGGGCAGGAGAATAAGGGGACGACAGAGGATGAGATGACTGGATGGCATCACTGACTCGATGGACGTGAGTCTGAGTGAACTCTGGGAGATGATGATGGACAGGGAGGCCTGGTGTGCTGTGATTCATGGGGTCGCAAAGTTCGGACACGACTGAGTGACTGAGTTGAACTGAATTGAACTGGGAAGTCTTTATATACACACTATAATTCTTATCTTCAAAGTGTTGAAACTCAAATTTGTTTTTAGTATACTCAGAATTCACCAGGCTTTGGGAACTAACCCAGAACCCTCATGAATTAATTCATCAAAGACTGGGGCATGTAACTTACAATGAAATACATGACTTCCTCTTTCCAAGGACCAGAATTTTGTCACTCTCTGAAGCTCACTCTTACTCATTAAGATACCTGAGGAACTAAATAACTTATCAGAATCTTTCTTAGAACACAGAAAAAACTGAGGTGCAAGAAATCTGATGCCTAACAGGGATATTTAAAGTAATCACTGGCAAAGCCCCATAAGACCCTGCTCTACAAAAATGGTTACTCCATTGGTCAGAATCCTCTGCCAGATATAGCTGGTGCTCCTTGGGTAACGCTGAACTGATGCTGACACTGATTCTGATCTGATTCTGATCAGATTCTGATCAGATCAGAATCAGATGCTGAACTGATTCTGATCTCCCAGTTCTCCTTTTTAAAGACTTCATGTGGAATAAGGCTATAAAAGAGAACTTCAAACAGACTGCAAAGTTTATGTTTATTTATGCAAATATTTACTTATTGCAAATATCACATTTGCTTCCCCCCAAAAACAGGGCAGTATTGTTAGTCAAAATCACAATACTTGGTGATAAGTGATGGTTATGTAATAGGGTAAATTCTAAAATAATCCTCCAGGACTTCCCTGGTGGTACAGTGGATAAGAATCCACCTACCAATGCAATGGATATGGGTTCAATCCTGGGTCTGGGAAGATTCCATGCCCTGGATAACTAAGCCCATGTACCACAACCACTGAGCCCACACTCTAGAGCCCGTGGGCTACAATTACTGAGCCCTCGAGCCTACAGACTTCCACAACAAGAGACACCCCCACAATGAGAAGCCCGGGCACTGTAACAAAAAGTAGCCCCAACTCACTGCAACTAGAGAAAGCCTGTGAATAGCAACAAAGACTCAGTGCAATCGAAAATAAAACTAAAATAAAAATAATCCTCATGGTACAAGGTAGAAGAGGTTTTTAAATTACTTAAATAGGTAGGGGAGAAGGTAAAGATAACTTCATGAGATAGTCAATTACTTTTGTGGTGAAGTGTCAGATTCGAGAGATCATGTGCCTTTTGGATTTGTGGCCATATTTTCTCACACGTTTTGACACTCAAAATCCTGTTAATACTGAATGTCTGTATCCTCCCAAAATTCATATGTTGAAGCTCTAACCCCTACAGTGTGTTGGTATGGGAGATAAGGCCTTTGGAAGGGAATTAGGTTTAGATGAGGTCATGAGGATGGGGCCCCCATGAATGCATTAGTGTCCTTATAAGAAGAGATTAGTGCTTTCTCTCTCCACACACTAAGAGGTCATGTGAGCACACAGCAAGATGGCTGCTTCCTAAAAGCCAAGAGGAAAGGCATCAGAATGAAATCTTTGTCGCCAACAACTTGATCTTGGACTTCTGATCACCGAGTACGTGAGAAATAAATTTTTATTATTTAAGCTACCCAGTCTATTTTATTTTGTTATGGCAGTCCAAAAAGACTAAGTCAAATGCCATCTGCAATAAGATCACACACATTGTTATATGCATCTTTGCTGTGCAGTTTTTGCAGTATTTTTTGCTGGTCCCTCTGGAACAAGCAGATCAATTCTTAACCACTATTCATTGGCATGGTGAGTTGGGGGAGGGTAATGCTTAAATCCACCAATAACTAACAGCAAATCTCTTTAATGGCATCTTGGAAATCTTCCAAGAAGCATAAATGCCCTGGGTTCATTTATAGGTCATAATTTGTAATTTGTCTCTGGGGTTTTTAAAAAGAAGTATGTATTTATATTCAGATTGATGGTCCAGCATCTTTAACCCTGACTAAATAGGTTTGGGACAATCTACTAAAATTCCTGTGGTGGACATATTTCCTGAAAGCCTCTTTGAGATCACCACTCCTAGAGGCTTTACATGGTAAATCATTGGCTCTATGGAAATTTCATCAAAATTTCATCAAAAAGACCAGGTCACAGACAGATCTGTGTTATAGCTGAAATGTGAGATATTTTTCCTATGACCCCATGACAGGTGTTTGTTTCCTAAAACATGCCAGGCATTCTGAAAGATTGTTCACCTCCTTTAATGTTTAAATCAAGCCTTTGCAGTAGGTAGTATTATATCTACTTTATAGGTTGAAATAGCCAAGCTGAAACACATTAACTTTCCAAAGATATACATCTAGTACAAGCTAAAGCCAAGACAGGAACTCTTAATCTTTGCATTCCATTTCCATTCTCTTTTCACCAATTCCAGCTGTTTCATAAATCAACCAAAGGTTTAAAATATAGAAGTAGCCAAATGATTATGTACTTAAAAAGTATCCATTAAATCCAAGAGTTACCCCAGCACTACTAATTAACAGAAAACCTTCCCAGAAATAAGCTTCTTCCTCACCTACTTAGCTGGATCTGCTTAGAAAGACCCCTGTAGGGACTTTCCTGGTGGTCCAGTGGTTAAGAATCTGCCTGCCAATGCAGGGCACACAGAGTTGATCCCTGGTTTAGGAAGATCCCACATGCTGCAGGGCAACTGAGCCCATGTACCACAACCACCGAAGCCTATGCTCTGCAGCAAAAGAAGCCAGCACATTGCAACGAGAGAGTAGCCTCTGCTCACAGCAACTAGAGGAAGCCCAAGTGCAACAATGAAGACCCAGTGCAGTCAAAAATAAATAAATATATGACATATTTTCAAAGATCCCTATAAAAAAGGGTGGAGAACATTTTGGTAGGGAAGTGGGTCTAATTCAGTGCCCAAGAAAACCCAACACAAAGTACTCAAAAGAGTTGCTTGATCTTTTTCTAAAACCTGAATATGTAATTGATCCTAGAAAGGGATTGCAATAACTCTCTACATCTCTCTCAAAAGACTGCTTTTACCATTTTTAAAAATTCCTAACCATAAAGAAGGCTGAGCACTGAAGAAGTGATGCTTCCAAATTGTGGTGGAGAAGACTCTTGAGAATCCCTGGGACAGCTAGGAGTTCAAACCAGTCAATCCTGAAGGAAATCAACTCTGAATATTAATTGGAAGGACTGATGCTGAAGCTGAAGTTCCAATACTTTGGCCACCTGATGTGAAGAGCCAACTCATTGGAAAAGACCCTGATACTGGGAAAAATTGAGGGCAGGAAGAGAAGCGGGTGACAGAGGATGAGATGGTTGGATAGAATTATGAACTCAATGGACATGAGTTTGAGCAAATTCTGGGAGATGGTGAAGGACAGGGAAGCCTGACGTACTGCAGTCCATGGGGTTACAAAGAGTCAGACGTGACTGAGCAACTGAACAACAACAACGTTTTCTCAGATATTCCAAGCCTATAGCATGGACTAGCATCTGGTAAAGCACATCCTGTTAAAGTTCTTTTTGGAGATCAAATTGTGGCTGCTGGCTTTCTGCATCCTCCTCAATGGTTCAGATCTCCAAGGTTCCCTTCATTTCATGTTTATGTTAATAGCAGTAGCACATGATGCTTTTGCAGGGGTGGCCCTTTTTCAAATGTCTGGAAGTTTCTCGGTCTATGGACAGTTTATGGGGAAACCATTATCCCCCGAGAAAAGGAGCACTACTTTCCCAGTGGTTCCAGGCAAGCTCCCAGGCATGGCTCTCATTGTGCGGGCTTAAGTCACATGTCCATCCCTGGAGCAACCACTGTTTTAAGAGGGTTGGAGACTCCTATTGGCCAGGCCTGAGTTATATGCCTCCTGCAGAATGAGGTGTGAGGTCAGTTTAAAAAGACTAACGTTTTAAAAACTTTTATTGCTGTTTAATGTTCATTCATAAATATTCATGAATCTGACATTAAATTGGATCTAAATACATATCATTTCTTGTTCCTCTTCTCTTCAGCTCCTTTGATACTCTCTCTTTCTTTCTCTTCCCCAAAACTTGCTTCCACATCATAAGAAATTAGTTTCCACTTTCCCAAACAGCAGTGTATAGAGTGTATAGAGTAAAAGAAACTTCATAAGATAGACAAATATTCAAAATAAGGCTTTTCATAAAAATTCAGTTCTCTTGTAAGCCATGCTATACAATGCCTGGCCTTGAATTCCCACTTTGATTTTCATTAGGATTTCACCCATGTTTCATCCATGCTTCACAGACTCTTTACCTGCTAATGGACAATCTCTTCTGCTTCCAACAATGTCTGCCCTGAGCATGGTACTTCTGGGACTCTGGGGTGGAGTTTCTCCATGTGAGTTTCGTGAATGTGAGTTTCTCATGAATGCTCACAAATAAGATGTATTAGTCACCACAGGGCATCATCACCACCACAGGGCATCATCACCACTCCCCTATGTCACTCGCCTAGTGATGTCTACTGCTATAGCCAATGCCCACAGATGAACCTCTTTCAATGGGAACCATCACCTTCTATTTGACTAGCAGTTCTTTGGGAAACCACCTCTGCTCCATTTTCATTCCACAGGTAATCTGGAGAACTGACCTCATCTCAGTTGAGGAGGAGGCATACAACTCAGGCCTGACCAACAGCAGTCCGATCCCTGTTAAAACAGTGACTGATTCAGAGATGGACGTGTGACTTAAGCCAGTGCAATGAGAGCTGTGCCTAGGAATTTGTCTGAGAATCCACCAGCAATGCAGGAGACACAGATTCAATCTCTGGATTGGGAAGATCCCCTGGAGAAGGAAATGGCAACCCACTCCAGTATTCTCACCTGGGAAATCCTAAGGCCAGAGGAGCCTGGCGGGCTACAGTTCACGGAGTCGCAAGAGTTAGACATGATTTAGTGACTAAACCACCACCACAACCACCGCTGGGAAAGAGGCTTCCCAGATGCACTAATGGTAAAGAACCCACCTGCCAATGCAGGAGATGTAAAAGATGCAGGTTCGATCCTTAGGTCAGGAAGATCCCCTGGCGAGGGCATGGCAACCCACTCCCCCATATTCTTGCCTGGAGAATCCCATGGACAGAGGAGCCTGGCAGGCTACAATCCACAGGGTCACAAAGAGAAGGACATGACTGAAGCGACTTAGCATACACCACTGGGAAAGCAGAGTTTTTTTTCTTTAGAGTCATTAGCTAAATGGAAATAGTATGCCTGAGAATGCTGGCATACATTTTTTGCCACCACATTGGGAAAAAATATCCTGAGAAATGAGCTAACATAGAGAGAAACACAGTAGAGAAATGGAGTCAATTCGATGACATTGCTTCAGTAGTGAAGGCAGGGATGCCAGCCATAACCGAAGGCAGGGATGCCTTCAACTTCTTAGTGAGTCAATAAATCTTTTCCTTTAAACTACTGTCACTTACAAACAAAGACTCCTCACTAATGCACTTAAATGGTTGTACTACTTGTGGCTTATAAAGTCTGAAATCTATTAATAATACAAAACATGAACCTTCCTAATACCAATAGCTCTATTAGAAATGAAATTTATTATTTCTTAAAATCAAAGTGACATCCTAAAATATCTCTCTCACCCCTGAAACCTCCCTCTATTTGAGATCTGCCCTAGATCAAAAATGATTGCTCCTTTCAGGCCTGACTACACTCTGACTTGCTAAATTTCTTTGAGATAAAAATCTCAGGACACTATAACAACAAAAGGGCAGAGAGTTTCACATGTTCCTTTTACTCCATATTAAATATAATGTTCAATAATCTTTTTGTATCACCTTCTTAGCATTCAGCACACTGCCTGGAGGCAGAAAATGTCAATTATACAGGAAGCCTAAACCCCAAGCCTGTTTGCTCATTTATGCTGGGGACAAATAACATTGGTTGGAGTGTCAGAAGCCTACGGCTGAGCTTTTACAGGAAATTTCTGAGTCATTTCTACAGCATTATAAAAGAGATGCTCTGACCTTTTACTACATTCCCTGAGATTGAGAACAGAAGATAAATTCTACCTATAAACTTTCCCAAATTTAATCCCACTGAAGCTTTGTTTGGTTGAAATTCTCATTAGGGGAATCCAATTTGATCTTACACAAAGGGACTCAGGTCTACTAAATACATTAAGGCAAACATTCCCAATCCTCCTCAGAATCACCTAGGGCATGTTGTTGTTGTTTTTAATACTTTCAAAATTTGACAAATTTCAAAAAATTTGTCAAATTGACAACTCTTTATTTGGGGAAAGGGTGGATTCTTTTGGCTCTTTGTTCATTTGGATTTTTTTTTCAAACTTATTTATTTTTAATTGAAGAAAAATTGCTTCACAATATTGTGTTAGCCTCTGTGGACTTTTTCTTTTTATCTTTTTCTTTTGATAATTTCAGACTTACCAGAAGTTGCAAAAACAGTAGAGAATTCCCTTGTACTCTTCAGTAGCTTCCCCCAGTGATCTAACCAGGACATTAATATCAGTGCAATACTATTAACTAAACTACAGGCCTTATTCAATTTTCACCAGTTGTTACATGCACTCATTTCACCCAGTGTAGTTTCTAAAAACACAGATGTCTGCTACCACCCCAGATTCTGATTCAATTGGTCTGAGGCATGAATATTTTATAAAAATTTCCCAGGCAACTCTGCAGCCAGGGTTAGGAACTACAGGATAAGAGAGAGATACACATTGAATAAAGTAAGCTAGCAAAATTACTAAACAAAGGAAAGGAATTAGGATATGTTATTCATTTTTTCTCAGAACAATCAGACAGATATGTTATTTTGATATCTGTCCTATGTTTCTGCTGCTAAGTCGCTTCAGTCGTGTCCGACTCTGTGCAGCCCCATAAACGGCAGCCCACCAGGCTCCGCCGTCCCTGGGATTCTCCAGGCAAGAACACTGGAGTGGGTTGCCATTTCCTTCTCCAATGCATGAAAGTGAAAAGTGAAAGTGAAGTCTCTCAGTCGTGTCCGACTCTTAGCGACCCCATGGACTGCAGCCTACCAGGCTCCTCCGCCCATGGGATTTTCCAGGCAAGAGGTCCTATGTTTCTAGGCCCTCAATAATATAAGAATAATGATAATAAATTAACAACCTACCTCCCCTTGAAAAGAAAAATGTCATTATATGGCAGTGCACTATGATATTCAAACACCCGAGGTGAAGACTTTTGGAGATTCCCCTGTGGACATTATGTGATACTGCCAAGGTCAGAAAGAATTAGACCAGAAATCAACAGCACACTGGATTTTCTTCTGAGGATATGAATAGTGAGAAAAGTGAACATTTTTTTAAAAGAGAAAAGAAAAGCTTAGGAGCTAAGGTGTAGTCATTTTAGCCATATGGACTGGACATCAGGAGCAGGCACATGGAGAGAAGTTGCCTGGGTTCCGGTCCATTTTCCAGTTTCTGGTTCAGGCCTTCCTGGGGCCCAGCTGCACTTTTGCTCTTGGGTTCCTTTTGTCACTGTACATCTATTTAAGAAAATCACCTTTGTTTAAGTCTGATCAAGTTGCTTTCTAATGCTTCAGCCAAAGAGCACTGACTAATATACAGGATTTCCCAAATGGTGAATTAATCACCATCTCCCAGCTACACCATTCACTTCACTCTTCTACATCTTTCCCCAAGTTCTTTCTTTGGGCCTGGAATCAGCTTTTCAAGGGGGAGGAGCTGTGTTCATTCAACTCTGATTTCCAAGAGCCCAGAGCAGTGTCAGAAACAAAGCAGGTGCCCACATACTGTGGTAGACAGAATAATAATCTCTCAAAAACTTCTCAAGAATCTGTGAATATGTCACCTTACATGGCAAAAGGGACTTCACAGATGGGATTAAATTAAGGATCTTGAGGTGGGGCAATTATCCAGGGTTATCTGGGTGGGTCCGGTGTAATCACAAAGGTCCTTATAAGTGGGAGACAAGATACCAAGGGAAAAGGAGATGTGACTACAGAAAGAGATGTTACAGTGATGTGTTCTGAAGACAGAGGAAGAGGCACAAGCCAAGGAATGCAGTTTACCTCTAGAAAGAAGTCAGAAATGCTAAGAAAACAGATTCTTCCCTAAAGCCTCTGGAAGAAACACAGCCCTCCAAAACTTGATTTTAGATTTGTTATCACCAAAATTATAAAAGAATAAATTTGTATCATTCTAAGCCATTACATTTGTGGTCATCTATTACAAAAGCAATAGGGAACTAGTATGCCTACTATTCGGGAGAAGGCAATGGCAACCCACTCCAGTGTTCTTGCCTGCATAATCCCATGGACAGAGGAGCCTGGTGGGCTGCCATCTATGGGGTCGCAGAGAGCCAGACACAACTGAAGCAACTTAGCAGCAGTAGCAGCAGCATACCTACTATTCACTGGTTGGTTGAATGGTTAAATGAATGCATGCATATCCAATGCTTTCTATATAGCATGTTCCTGCTTTTATTGCTGATATAAACTGAGCTACCTGTTGGCTTCCTGCCTGACCTTTGGACAACTGCAAAGAGCCAATGGGCTTCCTTTGGGGCAGGACATTGGGCCACCTGCTCCGCTCACCTTGAAAAGGGCTCTTTAACTGCATCCAGACCAGTATCAAGTGGTCTTTGGCAGGCTGAAAAATAAATATCACCTCTTTCTTTTAAGACATAGGATAAACTGATGTCAGATGGTGGTTATCTCTGAGAGGTGGGATTTTCACTTTTACACTATGCTTTTTTGGTTTTATAATTTTTTACACTAAATGCATATTTTTGTAATGAGAAAAATAAAACAATTTTCATTCTGGGAAAAAAATCCTCTCTTACTTAGGCTTTCAAAATACAATTCTACATTCAGTGATGGTTTTATTTCTGGAAAACAAACCAACAATTTACAAGAACCATATTTTCAAAGGAAATACATATTAAGATAAGAACAGAATGTTATACGGGATTAGGCTAAATGTTTTTCTCTGACTGTCTCCTCTGATTGCAGTCAGCATCCACTGCCGCATGACAGCTCTGCACATTGTGAAAAGACGGGCAAACAGATCCTGACCAAGCAATGCAGGACCCTGGTCTTACCAAGAATGCCTGCACCATTATCTTTGTATTAATTTATTTAAGGGGTCAGCAGACTTTTTCTGCAAAGGACAGATAGTAAATTATTTTAGACTTTGCAGGCTATACAATCTCTGTCATAGCTACTCAACTCTGTTACTATGGTGTGAAGGTAGCCATCCACAAAATGTAACAGTGGGACTGTGTTCCAATAAAACTTTATTTATACATATAGTAAACTTTTTTTAAAAATTTATTTTTAGTTGAAGGATAATTGCTTTACAATATTGTGTTGGTTGCTGCCATATATTAATATGAATCAGCCATAAGCTGATGTTCCCTCCCTCTTGAACCTACCTTCCACTTCCCACCCCATCCCAAAACCTCTAGATTGTCACAGAACACTAGTTTTGACCTCCCTGCATCACCCTGAAAATTCCCACTGATTATCTATTTTACATATGGTATGTATTATATGTAATTTTAATGTTTCACAAAATACCATTCATCTTTTGCCAATCTCTAGTTTACGTCATTTTATAGAGTTCAAAGAGTAGGTTTTTATTCTCAATTAACCACATAACATGGATTTTTCATTATAAAAATATAGCTCTATTATTTTTAGAAACACACGTTAAACCCACTGCTTTAGGTTGTTATTGTACATAATCTATGATAATGCCTAAATATTTAAAATCTTTACATTAAAGTCACTAATTGCCACTTTCGGTTTCTGGTTCAGCATAAAATGAGCGTGGAAGTTGTCACTCCAAACTAACAAATAAAAGTTTGAACAGACTGAAAAATCAACAGCTTTTCTAGGACCCATAAGATAGTTGAGGACAAGGGCAAACTGCTGCCTCCAAAACTGGAGAGACAGACAGGCAGGCAAGGAGTCGTGGCTTACTGAAACAGAGACTAAGAAGGGATAAACTCTTTGGGAATCAGGGCTGGGGTGGGAAAACCTAACTGTAATTGATCAGTTGCTGGAGGATTCATGTGGACAACCCTAAAAAATCCAGGGGGTCTCAGGCATGTGGGAGGGGACAGGGAACTCAATTTTGTGAGATTTACTTCCAGAAGTGTGATTGGGTTCTTACAGTAAATACTGAAGAAAAAATTCCTGTGCTTTCAGAAGGGGAAAGTGAGAAGGAATCATTTTTAAATACTATAGCTTATTCGGCAAGAATACTAGTTGGGTTGCCATTCTCTTCTCCAGGGATCTTCCAGACTCAGGGGTCAAACACATATCTCCAGCATTGGCAGGTGGGTTCTTTACCACTGAGCCACCAGGGAAGCCTGTTTAGCTAGCAATGTGTTTCAGATCAGATCAGTCGCTCAGTCGTGTCCGACTCTTTGCGACCCCATGAATCGCACCACGCCAGGCCTCCCTGTCCATCACCAACTCCCAGAGTTCATTCAGACTTACGTCCATTGAGTCAGTGATGCCATCCAGCCATCTCATCCTCTGTCATCCCCTTCTCCTCCTGCCCTCAATCCCCCCTAGCATCAGAGTCTTTTCCAATGAGTCAACTCTTCGCATGAGGTGGCCAAACTACAGAAGTTTCAGCTTTAGCATCATACCTTCCAAAGAAATCCCAGGGCTGATCTCCTTCAGAATGGACTGGTTGGATCTCCTTGCAGTCCAAGGGACTATCAAGAGTCTTCTCCAACACCACATTTCAAAAGCATCAATTCTTGGGCGCTCAGCCTTCTTCACAGTCCAACTCTTACATCCATACATGACCACAGGAAAAACCATAGCCTTGATTAGACAGACCTTTGTTGGCAAAGTAATGTCTCTGCTTTTGATCACGCTATCTTGGTTGGTCATAACTTTCCTTCCAAGGAGTAAGCATCTTTTAATTTCATGGCTGCAGTCACCATCTGCAGTGATTTTGGAGCCCAGAAAAATAAAGTCTGACACTGTTTCCACTGTTTCCCCATGTATTTCCCATGAAGTGATGGGACTGGATGCCATGATCTTTGTTTTCTGAATGTTGAGCTTTAAGCCAACTTTTTCACTCTCCACTTTCACTTTCATCAAGAGGCTTTTTAGTTCCTCTTCACTTTCTGCCATAAGGGTGGTGTCATCTGCATATCTGACGTTATTGATATTTGTCCCGGCAGTCTTGATTCCAGTTTGTGTTTCTTCCAGCCCAGCGTTTCTCATGATGTACTCTGCATATAAGTTAAATAAACAGGGTGACAATATACAGCCTTGACGAACTCCTTTTCCTATTTGGAACCAGTCTGTTGTTCCATGTCCAGTTCCAATTGTTGCTTCCTGACCTGCATACAAATTTCTCAAGAGGCAGATCAGGTGGTCTGGTATTCCCATCTCTTTCAGAATTTTCCACAGTTTATTGTGATCCACACAGTCAAAGGCTTTGGCATAGTCAATAAAGCAGAAATAGATGTTTTTCTGGAACTCTCTTGCTTTTTCCATGATCCAGCAGATGTTGGCAAGTTGATCTCTGGTTCCTCTGCCTTTTCTAAAACCAGCTTGAACATCTGGAAGTTCATGGTTTATGTATTGCTGAAGCCTGGCTTGGAGAATTTTGAGCATTACTTTACTAGTGTGTGAGATGAGTGCAATTGTGCAGTAGTTTGACCATTCTTTGGCATTGCCTTTCTTTGGGATTGGAATGAAAACTGACCTTTTCCAGTCCTGTGGCCACTGCTGAGTTTTCCAGGTTTGCTGGCATATTGAGTACAGCACTTTCACAGCATCATCTTTCAGGATTTGAAATAGCTCAACTGGAATTCCATCACCTCCACTAGCTTTGCTCATAGTGATGCTTTCTAAGGCCCACTTGACTTCACATTCCAGGATGTCTGGCTCTAGGTCAGTGATCACATCATCACGATTATCTGGGTCGTGAAGATCTTTTTTGTACAGTTCTTCTGTGTATTCTTGCCATCTCTTCTTAATATCTTCTGCTTCTGTTAGGTCCATACCATTTCTGTCCATAATCGAGCCCATCTTTGCATGAAATGTTCCTTTGGTATCTCTGATTTTCTTGAAGAGATCCCTAGTCTTTTCCATTCTGTTGTTTTCCTCTATTTCTTTGCATTGATCGCTGAAGAAGGCCTTCTTATCTCTTCTTGCTATTCTTTGGAACTCTGCATTCAGATGCTTATATCTTTCCTTTTCTCCTTTGCTTTTCACTTCTCTTCTTTTCACAGCTATTTGTAAGGCCTCCCCAGACAGCCATTTTGCTTTTTTGCATTTCTTTTCTATGGGAATGGTCTTGATGCCTGTCTCCTGTACAATGTCACGAACCTCATTCCATAGTTCATCAGGCACTCTATCTATCAGATCTAGGCCCTTAAATCTCTCACTTCCACTGTATAATCATAAGGGATTTGATTTAGGTCATACCTGAGTGGTCTAGTGGTTTTCCCTACTTTCTTCAATTTAAGTCTGAATTTGGCAATAAGGAGTTCATGGTCTGAGCCACAGTCAGCTTCTGGTCTTGTTTTTGCTGACTGTATAGAGCTGCTCCATCTTTGGCTGCAAAGAATATAATCAATCTGATTTCGGTGTTGACCATCTGGTGATGTCCATGTATAGAGTCTTCTCTTGTGTTGTTGGAAGAGGGTGTTTGTTATGACCGGTGCATTTTCTTGGCAAAACTCTATTAGCCTTTGCCCTGCTTCATTCCATATTCCAAGGCCAAATTTGCCTGTTACTCCAGGTGTTTCTTGACTTCCTCCTTTTGCATTCCAGTCCCCTATAATGAAAAGGACATCTTTTTTGGGTGTTAGTTCTAAAACGTCTTGTAGGTCTTCATAGAACCATTCAACTTCAGCTTCTTCAGCATTACTGGTTGGGGCATAGACTTGGATTACTGTAATATTGAATGGTCTGCCTTGGAAACGAACAGAGATCATTCTGTTGTTTTTGAGATTGCATCCAAGTACTGCATTTCAGACTCTTTTGTTGACCATGATGGCCACTCCATTTCTTCTGATGGATTCCTGCCCACAGTAGTAGATATAATGGTCATCTGAATTAAATTCACCCATTCCAGTCCATTTCAGTTTGCTGATTCCTAGAATGTTGACATTCACTCTTGCCATCTCTTGTTTGACCACTTCCAATTTGTCTTGATTCATGGACCTGACATTCCAAGTTCCTATGCAATATTGCTCTTTACAGCATCAGACCTTGCTTCTATCACCAGTCACATCCACAGCTGGGTATTGTTTTTGCTTTGGCTCCATCCCTTCATTCTTTCTGGAGTTATTTCTCCACTGATCTCCAGTAGCATATTGGGCACCTACTGACCTGGGGAGTTTCTCTTTCAGTATCCTATCATTTTGCCTTTTCATACTGTTCATGGGGGTCTCAAGGCAAGAATACTGAAGTGGTTTGCCATTCCCTTCTCCACTGGACCACATTCTGTCAAATTTCTCCACCATGACCCACCCGTCTTGGGTGGCCCCACGGGCATGGCTTAGTTTCATTGAGTTAGACAAGGCTGTGGTCCTAGTGTGATTAGATTGCCTAGTTTTCTGTGAGTATGGTTTCAGTGTGTTTGCCCTCTGATGCCCTCTTGCAACACCTACCATCTTACTTGGGTTTCTCTTATCTTGGGCGTGGGGTATCTCTTCACGGCTGCTCCAGCAAAGTGCAGCCATTGCTCCTTACCTTGGAAGAGGGGTATCTCCTCACCGCCACCCTTCCTGACCTTCAATGTGGGATAACTCCTCTAGGCCCTCCTGCGCCTGCGCAGCCACAGCTCCTTGGACTAGCAAAAAAAAAATTTCAAGGCATACTAAAAGTCAAAAGACACAATACGGCTATCCATAGCAAGCATCAGAAGCAGACATGGCAGGGATGTTGGAATTTAAAACACCTATGGTTAATATGCTAAGGGCTCTAATGGTTAGAGCTTTGCCCTTGGGTGTGGGATTTCTCCTCACAGCTGTTCCAGTGCCACGCAGCCTCTCCAGCACCTACCCTCTTGCTGGGGTTTCTCTGACTTTGCACGTGGGGTATCTGCTCACAGCTGTTCCAATGCCGCGCAGCCTCTCCAGCACCTACACTCTTGCTGGTTTTGGTTTTGGGTTTCTCTGATTTTGGATGTGAGGTATCTCCTCACAGCCCCTCTAGTGAAGTGCAGCCGCAGCTCCCGACCTTGGACTTTGGGTGTCTCCTCACGGCCGCTCCAGCGAAGCACAGCCACCGCTCTGTATGGTGCTACATGCCACTATGAGCCATGCTCTGTGGGGCCACCCAAGACGGACTGGTCATGGTGGAGAGTTCTGACAAAATGTGGGCCACTGGAGAAGGGAATGGCAAACCACTTCAGTATTCTTGCCTTGAGAACCCCGTGAACAGTATGAAAAGGCAAAAAGATATAACACTGAAAGATGAACTCCCCAGGTCGGTATGTGCCCAATATGCTACTGGAGATCAGTGGAGAAATAACTCCAGAAAGAATGAAGAGACAGAGACAAAGCAAAAACACCCAGTTGTGGATGTGACTGGTGATAGAGTCAAAGTCCAATGCTGTAAAGAGCAATATTGCATAGGAAACTGGAATGTTAGGTCCATGAATCAAGGCAAATTGGAAGTGGTCAATCAGGAGATGGCAAGAGTGAAATCAACATTTTAGCTATCAGCAAACTAAAATGGACGGAAATGGGTGAATTTAACTCAGATGACCATTATATCTACTACTGTGGGCAAGAGTCCCTTAGAAGAAATAGAGTACCATCATAGTCTACAAAAGAGTCTGACATGCATTACTTGGATGCAATCTCAAAAACAACAGAATGATCTCTGTTCATTTCCAAGGCAAACCATTCAATATCATGGTAATCCAACTCTATGCCCCTAGCAGTAACGCTGAAGAAGCTGAAGTTGAATGGTTCTATGAAGACCTACAAGACCTTTTAGAACTAACACCCAAAAAAGATGTCCTTTTCATTATAGGAGACTGGAATGCAAAAGGAGGAAGTTAAAAAACATCTGGAGTAATAGACAAATTAGGCCTTGGAGTACAGAATGAAGCAGGGCAAAGGCTAATAGAGTTTTGCCAAGAGAACACACTGGTCATAACAAACACCCTCTTCCAACAACGCAAGAGAAGACTCTAAATGGACATCATCAGATGGTCAACACCAAAATCAGACTGATTATATTCTTTGCAGCCAAAGATGGAGAAGCTCTATACAGTCAGCAAAACAAGACCAGGAGCGGACTGTGGCTCAGATCATGAGCTCCTTATTGCCAAGTTCAGACTTAAAGTAAAGAAAGCAGGGAAAACCACTAGACCATTCAGGTATGACCTAAATCAAATCCCTTATGATTATACAGTGGAAGTAAGAAATCAATTCAATGGATTAGATCTGATAGACAGAGTGCCTGATGAACTATGGACAGAGGTTCCTGACATTATACAGGAGACAGGGATCAAGACCATTCCCAAGAAAAAGAAATGTAAAAAAGAAAAATGGCTGTCTGAGGAGGCCTTACAAATAGGTGGAAAAGAAGAGAAGTGAAAAGCAAAGGAGAAAAAGAAAGATATATGCATTTGAAAGTAGAGTTCCAAAGAAAAGCAAGGAGAGATAAGAAAGCCTTCTTCAGCGATCAGTGCACAGAAATAGAGGAAAACAATAGAATGGAAAAGATTAGAGATCTCTTGGAGAAAATTAGAGATACCAAGGGAATATTTCATGCAAAGATGGGCTCAATAAAGGACAGAAATGGTATGGACCTAACAGAAGCAGAAGATATTACAAAGAGATGGCAAGAATACACAGAAGAACTATACAAAAAAGATCTTCATGACCCAGATAATCACGATGGTGTGATCACTCACCTAGAGCCAGACATCCTGGAATGTGAAGTCAAGTGGGCCTTAGGAAACATCACTACGAACAAAGCTAGTGGAGGTGATGGAATTCCAGGTGAGCTATTTCAAATCCTAAAAGTTGATGCTGTGAAAGTGCTGCACTCAATATATCAGCAAACTTGGAAAACTCAGGAGTGGCCACAGGACTGGAAAAGGTCAGTTTTCATTCCAATCCCAAAGAAAGGCAATGCCAAAGAATGCTCAAACTACTTCACAATTGCACTCATCTCACACGCTAGTAAAGTAACGCTCAAAATTCTCCAAGCCAGGCTTCAACAGTACGTGACCTGTAAACTTCCAGATGTTCAAGCTGGTTTTAGAAAAGGCAGAGGAACCAGAGATCAAATTGCCAACATCTGCTGGATCATTGAAAAAGCAAGAGAGTTCCAGAAAAAACATCTATTTCTGCTTTATTGACTATGCCAAAGCCTTTGACTGTGTGGATCACCACAAACTGTGGAAAATTCTTAAAGAGATGGGAATGACTTGCCTCTTGAGAAACCTGTTTGCAGGTCAGGAAGCAACAGTTAGAACTGGACATGGAACAACAGACTGGTTCCAAATAGGGAAAGGAGTATGTCAAGGCTGTATATTGTCACCGTGCTTATTTCACTTATATGCAGAGTACATTATGAGAAACGCCAGGCTGTTTGAAGCACAAGCTGAAATCAAGATTGCCAGAAGAAATATCAATAACCTCAGATATGCAGATGACACCATCCTTATGGTAGAAAGTGAAGAAGAACTAAAGAGCCTCTTGATGAAAGAGGAGAGTGAAAAAGTTGGTTTAAAACTCAACATTCAGAAAACAAAGATCATGACATCTGGTCCCATCACTTGATGGCAAATAGATGGGGAAGCTTTATTCTTGGGGGGCTCCAAAATCACTACAGATGGTGATTGCAGCCATGAAATTAAAAGACACTTACTCCTTAGAAGAAAAGTTATAACCAACCTAGACAGCATATTAAAAAGCAGAACATTACTTTGCCAACAAAGTTCCATCTAGTCAAGGCTATGGTTTTTCCAGTAGTCATGTATGGATATGAGAGTTGGACTATAAAGAAAGCTGCCTGCAGAAGAATTGATGCTTTTGAACTGTTTGTTTTTTGTTTTTTTTTTGGAGAAGACTCTTGAGAGTCCCTTAGACAGAAAGCAGATCCAACCAGTCCATCCTAAAGGAAACCAGTCCTGAACACTCATTGGGAGGACTGATGTTGAAGCTGAAACTCCAATATTTCGGCCACCTGATGTGAAGAACTGACTCATTTGAAAAGACCCTGATGCTGGGAAAGATGGAGGCAGGAGGAGAAAGGGATGACAGAGGATGAGATGGTTGGATGGCATCACCAACTCAGTGGACATGAGTTTGTATAAACTCCGGGAGTTGTGAGGGACAGGGAGGCCTGGCTTGCTGCAGTCCATGGGGTCACAAAGAGTCTGACATGACTGAGCAACTGAACTGAACTGAACTAACAGATAAAGTAGATAGCCTGCAAGAATAGTGAGACATTTAAGTAGAGAGGTGAAAAGAATCAAAAGAAATGTTGGAGATATAAAACACTGTAATAAAATGAAGTATGCCTTTAATGAACTTAGTAAACTGGATATGGCTGAGGAAAGAATCTTAGAATCATGGCTATGTCAACAGAAACCTCCAAAACAGAAAAACAAAAAAACAAAGACTCGAAAATACAAAGTGAATATCCAAGGACTAGGGGACAGCTGCAAAAGGTGTAACATATGTGTAATAAAAATATAGAAGAAGAGAAAGATAAAAAGAAAGAAGATATATTTGAAACAATAATGACTGAGAATTACTATGAATTAATGTCAGACAGAAAACCATAGATCCATGAAGCTAAGAGAATATCAAGCAGAATAAATGCAAAAAACAAAAACCAACCAACCAAATAAAACAACAAGAAACCCCTATAAGTAGACACATAATTTTTAACTACAGAAAATCAAAGATAAAGAAAGAATCCAGAGTTTAAAACGCATCTTATCTATAGAGGAAAAAGATGAAAATTACATCTGACTTTTCCTCAGAACCCATGCAAGCAAGAAGAGAGGGGAATGAACTATTTAGTGTTAAGGGGGGGAAAAAAAAAAAAAAACATCAACCTAGAATTCTGTACCCTTTGAAATTATTCTCCAAAAGTGAAGGCAATATAAAGACTTTCTCAGACAAATTAAAATTGAAGGGGACTTCCCTAGTGATACAGTGGCTAAGATACTATATTCCCAATGCCAGGGGCCTAGATTCAATCCCTGGTCAGGGAACTAGATCCCACATGCTGCAACTAAGAGTTTGCATACCATAACTAAAAATCCCGCATGCTGCAATGAGGATTGAAGATCCCATGTGCCACAATTAAGACCCATTACAGTCAAATAAATAAAAATATTTTTAATAAATAAATAAAATTGAGGAAACTTGTCAGTAGACCTGCCTTACAAGAAATGTTAAAAGAAGTTTCTTTAGAGAGAAGGAAAATAATACAGGTAAGCAACTCATATCTACAGAAAGGAAAAAAGCATCAAAGAAGGAATAAGTAAAGATAAAATAAAAGTTACTTGATTGTCAAAAAAGATTTTCCTAATTATTAAAATATCATATTTTACCAAACAAGGTCCTGGGTGGAGAGCTTATAAACAACTGTTACAAATAATATTTGCAATGTATGAATGATGTGTGTGGTGTAACATAAGTGAACCCAACTATTCAACTATTGTCCACATAAGAATGAACATGAAATGATAAAACAAGAATGCTCCCACATGGCAACAGTCATGGGAGATCGAATCTCAACCAGGAATCAACTCTTCCCACGAAGGCAGGCAGAACTGAATCCCTGTGTTGTCACTGTAACTGGCAGAATGCTGATCACCTAGATACACAAGACAGAGTGCTCAAATTAGAGAATGGCAGGAAGCCACAGGGCCTGGCCAGTGCAACGATAGGTCATTCCTAGTGCAATTAGAAATGACACTTTACAAAGTATATTGAAAGTAACAATACTCCTTAGAAGTACAATTGACAAATATCAGACTCTAAATGAATTTTAAGCGTTATTAAGAATTGATGCAGATTAAAAATTGATGCCCTGATACAACAAAGAAAAAACCCAGGGAAATAACCATATTTAACATGTTCTGAGAGTTTTGAATTTGGTAATAAGGAGTTCATGATCTGAGCCACAGTCAGCTGTTGGTCTTGTTTTTGTTGACGGTATAGAGCTTCTCCATCTTTGGCTGCAAAGAATTTAATCAGTCTGATTTTGGTGTTGACCATCTGGTGATGTCCATGTGTAGAGTCTTCTCTTGTGTTGTTGGAAGAGGATGTTTGCTATGACCAGTGCATTTTCTTGGCAAAACTCTATTAGTCTTTGCCCTGCTTCATTCCATATTCCAAGGCCAAATTTGCCTGTTACTCCAGGTGTTTCTTAACTTCCTCCTTTTGCATTCCAGTCCCCTATAATGAAAAGGACATCTTTTTTGGGTGTTAGTTCTAAAAGGTCTTGTAGGTCTTCATAGAACCAATCAACTTCAGCTTCTTCAGCATTACTGGTTGGGGCATAGACTTGAATTACTGTAATATTGAATGGTTTGCCTTGGAAACGAACAGAGATCATTCTGTCATTTTTGAGATTGCATCCAAGTACTGCATTTTGGACTCTTTTGTTGACCATGATGGCCACTCCATTTCTTCTGAGGGATTCCTGCCCACAGTAGTAGATATAATGGTCATCTGAGTTAAATTCACCCATTCCAGTCCATTTCAGTTTGCTGATTCCTAGAATGTTGACATTCACTCTTGCCATCTCCTGTTTGACCACTTCCAATTTGCCTTGATTCATGGACCTGACATTACAGGTTCCTATGCAATATTGCTCTTTATAGCATCGGACCTTGCTCCTATCACCAGTCACATCCACAGCTGGGTATTGTTTTTGCTTTGGCTCCATCCCTTCATTCTTTCTGGAGTTATTTCTCCACTGATCTCCAGTAGCATATTGGGCACCTACTGACCTGGGGAGTTTCTCTTTCAGTATCCTATCATTTTGCCTTTTCATACTGTTCATGGGGGTCTCAAGGCAAGAATACTGAAGTGGTTTGCCATTCCCTTCTCCAGTGGCCACATTCTGTCCTTATTACCAAATTCAGACTTAAATTGAAGAAAGTAGGGAAAACCACTAGACCATTCAGGTATGACCTAAATCAAATCCCTTATGATTATACAATGGAAGTGAGAATTAGATTTAAGGGCCCAGATCTGATAGATAGAGTGCCTGATGAACTATGGAATGAGGTTCGTGACATTGTACAGGAGACAGGGATCAAGATCATCCCCATGGAAAAGAAATGCAAAAAAGCAAAATGGCTGTCTGGGGAGGCCTTGCAAATAGCTGTGAAAAGAAGAGAAGTGAAAAGCAAAGGAGAAAAGGAAAGATATAAGAATCTGAATGCAGAGTTCCAAAGAATAGCAAGAAGAGATAAGAAAGCCTTCCTCAGCGATCAATGTAAAGAAATAGAGGAAAACAACAGAATGGGAAAGACTAGAGACCTCTCAAGAAAATTAGAGATACCAAGGGAATATTTCATGCAAAGATGGGCTCGATAAAGGACAGAAATTGTATGGACCTAACAGAAGCAGAAGATATCAAGAAGAGGTGGCAAGAATACACAGAAGAACTGTACAAAAAAGATCTTCATGACCCAGATAATCGTGATGGTGTGATCACTCACCTAGAGCCAGACATCCTGAAATGTGAAGTCAAGTGGGCCTTAGAAAGCATCACTATGAACAAAGCTAGTGGAGGTAATGGAATTGCAGTTGAGCTATTTCAAATCCTGAAAGATGATGCTGTGAAAGTGCTGCCCTCAATATGCCAGCAAACTTGGAAAACTCAGCAGTGGCCACAGGACTGGAAAAGGTCAGTTTTCATTCCAATCCCAAAGAAAGGAAATGCCAAAGGATGCTCAAACTACTGCACAATTGTACTCATCTAACATGCTAGTAAATAATGCTCAAAATTCTTCAAGCCAGGCTTCAGCAATACATGAACCGTGAACTTCCAAATGTTCAAGCTGGTTTTAGAAAAGGCAGAGGAACCAGAGATCAAATTGCCAACATCTGCTGGATCATGGAAAAAGCAAGAAAGTTCCAGAAAAACATCTATTTCTGTTTTATTAACTATGCCAAAACCTTGGATGTGTGGATCACAATAAACTGTGGAAAATTCTGAAAAAGATGGGAATACCAGACTACCTGATCTGCCTCTTGAGAAATTTGTATGCAGGTCAGGAAGCAACAGTTAGAACTGGACATGGAACAACCAACTGGTTCCAAACAGGAAAAGGAGTACGTCAAGGCTGTATATTGTCACCCTGATTATTTAACTTATATGCAGAGTACATTATGAGAAATGCTGGACTGGAAGAAGCACAAGCTGGAATCAAGATTGTCGGGAGAAATATCAATAACCTCAGATATGCAGATGACACCACCCTTATGGCAGAAAGTGAAGAGGAACTAAAAAGCCTCTTGATGATAGTGAAAGTGGAGAGTGAAAAAGTTGGCTTAAAGCTCAACATTCAGAAAACAAAGATCATGGCATCCAGTCCCATCACTCATGGGAAATAGATGGGGAAACAGTGGAAACAATGGCAGACTTTATTTTTTGGGGCTCCAAAATCACTGCGGATGGTGACTGCAGCCATGAAATTAAAAGACGCTTACTCCTTGGAAGAAAAGTTATAACCAACCTAGAGGGCATATTGAAAACCAGACATTACTTTGCCAACAAAGGTCCGTCTAATCAAGGCTATGGTTTTTCCTGTGGTCATGTATGGATGTGAGAGTTGGACTGTGAAGAAGGCTGAGCACTGAAGAATTGATGCTTTTGAACTGTGGTGTTGGAGAAGACTCTTGAGAGTCCCTTGGACTGCAAGGAGATCCAACCAGTCCATTCTGAAGGAGATCAGCCCTGGGGTTCCTTTGGAAGGAATGATGCTAAAGCTGAAACTCCAGTAGTTTGGCCACCTCATGCGAAGAGTTGACTCATTGGAAAAGACTCTGATGCTGGGAGGGATTGGGGACAGGAGGAGAAGGGGACGACAGAGAATGGGATGGCTGGATGGCATCACTGACTCGATGGACGTGAGGTTGAGTGAACTCCGGGAGTATGTGATGGACAGGGAGGCCTGGCGTGCTGCGATTCATGGGGTTGCAAAGAGTCGGACACGACTGAGCGACTGAACTGAACTGAACTCAACTGAGAGTTTTGAGAGTCCAAAACACCTGGATTCTGGAGCCAAGTTGCCTGGAATTGAACCCTAACTCTGCCACCAGCAAACTGGTGCACAGTGTGCACAGGGACAGTGCATCTTAGAGGCAGATTTGAGCCCAAGTAATCAAACTATATATAATCAAACTTTGTCTCAGTGAGAAAGTATCTTTCAAGATAAAGCATGAGCTGAAAAGGAAAAGTTCATGCCAACTTTTACTTCCCGCTCAACATCTCTATGGCCTTGCAAACGGGCTCAAAGAAGCAAGCTCCCACAGTTTCCCCAAAACCTTCTCCTCCCATGGTCTTTCCATCCTAGTAATGACAACTCCATCCTTCCAGTTGCTCAGCCCAAAATCCCTGGAGTTAGCCTGGAATTCTCTCTCTCATACACACCATATATCCAATCCAGCAATAAGTTCCAGTTGACTCTGCCTCCTAAATATGCCCTGAATCTGCCATGGCCCTTGTTCTCCATTGCTACCACTCACTCTCAGCACTTCCTGCCATGACTACTATCATAACCTCTAACTTCTCTCCCTGCATCCACCCTCACACCCTTCCCAGGGCCCCTCAACAACTTGTTTTCAATGCTGCAGCCAGAAAGTCCTCTTGCTCTGCCTCATTCTCTCTTAGTAGTATGTATCACATTTCATCCTCTAGATTTTATTTATTATATTTTGTTACTGTCTGCCTCCTCTACTAGAATAAAAGTTTCATGAGAGCAGGAACTTTGTCTGTTCTGTGCACTGTTAAAATATAGAGCACTCATGTCACTTCTCTGCTGTGTCCTTTGCCCTCAACCTGTCAAAGTTCTTACCAGCCCCGCTGGTTATCTCCACAAACTCCCACCTCCGTCCTGTGTACACTGTTGCCATTCCACTTGGCACCCCTCCCCCAGGTAGCCTCAGGACTTGCTCTTTCTTTCCCTGTTAGTCCTTCACATTTCAGTGACATCGTGTCTGCCCAGTCAGTCCAAATTCAATTTCATCCCATTCACAAGACTTCCTAACTTTTTTCTTTCTTCATTTTTTTCTCAGGAGTCCACCCAAACCCATGTCCATTGAGTCGGTGATGCCATCCAACCATCTCATCCTCTGTCGTCCCCTTCTCCTCCTGCCCTCAATCTTCCCCAGCATCAGGGTCTTTTCCAATGAGTCAGCTCTTTGCATCTGGTGGCCAAAGTACTGGAGTTTCAGCTTCAACATTAGTCCTTCCAATGAACACCTAGGACTGATCTCCTTTAGGATGGACTGGTTGGATTTCCTTGCAGTCCAAGGGACTCTCAAGAGTCTTCTCCAACAGCACAGTTCAAAAGCATCAATTCTTCGGTGCTCAGCTTTCTTTATAGTTCAACTCTCATATCTATACATGATCACTGGAAAAACCATAGCCTTGACTAGACAGACCTTTGTTGGCAAAGTAATGTCTCTGCTTTTTAATATGCTGTCTAGGTTGGTCATAACTTTCCTTCCAAGGAGTAAGTGTCTTTTAATTTCATGGCTGCAATCACCATCTGCAGTGATAGGCATTTGGAACATTTACTATTTCCTGCTTATCAGGGCTAAATAATGTGATGTCATCAATATATCAAACCAATGTGATCTTCTGTACAATGCCCAGATGATCAAACTCTTTGGATTCCTATATTGTGACAGAGGGCAGTCACAGATCATAGAGTAAATTCATAAATATGGACTGACTGTTCATCCCAAATGAATGAAAACTGCTTCTGATATTCCTTACTTAAGGGAATTGAAAATACTGCA
Organism: Bos indicus x Bos taurus; assembly: GCF_003369695.1. Classification (NCBI taxonomy): domain Eukaryota; kingdom Metazoa; phylum Chordata; class Mammalia; order Artiodactyla; family Bovidae; genus Bos; species Bos indicus x Bos taurus. The sequence continues at coordinate 46,721,189 of NC_040090.1, read as the reverse complement.
TTTGTTAAATCAATAACTATATAACAATTATCAGAACTGTATCTCTTTATAGTTTTGATTTGCATTTCTCTAATAGTTAGTGAGGCTGAGCATCTTTTCACGTGCTTTTTGGCCATCTGTATGTTTTCTTTGGAGAAATGTCTGTTGAGCTCCTCTGCTCATCCAAAAATGTATAAACTATAAATGCTGGAGAGGATGTGGAGCAAAGGGAACCCTCCAACACTGTCAGTGGGAATGTAAATTGGTACAGCCACTGTGCAGAACAGTATGGAGGCTCCTTAAAAAACTGAAAACAGAGCTACCATATGACCCAGTGATTCCACTCCTGGGTATATATCCAGAGAAAACCATAATTCTAAAAGATACATGCACCCCAATGCTCATTGAAGCATCATTTACAGTAGCCAAGACATGGAAGCAACCAAAGTGTCCACTGATAGAGGAATGGATAAAGAAGATATATACACACACACATACACAATTGAATATTACTCAGCTGTAAAAAGGAACTAAATAATACCATCTGCAGCAATGTGGATGGACCTAGAGATTGTCCTACTGAGTGAAGAAAGTCAGAGAAAGACAGATATCATATGATATTGCTTACATGTGGAATCTTAAAAGAGGGTACAAGTGAACTTATCTACAAAACAGAAATAGAGTTATAGATGTAGGAAACAAACTTATGGTTACCACAGGGTAAGCATAAATTGAAAGACTTGGATTGATATATACACAGTACTATATATAAAGTATATAGCTAATAACCTACTGTATAGACAGGGAGCTCTACTCAGTACTCTGTAAGGGCATATATGGGTAAAGAATCTAAAAGAGTAGATAAAGGAGTGGATATCAGATCAGATCAGATTAGTCGCTCAGTCGTGTCCAACTCTTTGCGACCCCATGAATCGCAGCACGCCAGGCCTCCCTGTCCATCACATATCCCGGAGTTCACTCAGACTCACGTCCAATCGAGTCAGTGATGCCATCCAGCCATCTCATCCTCTGTCATCCCCTTCTCCTCCTGCCCCCAATCCCTCCCAGCATCAGAGTCTTTTCCAATGAGTCAACTCTTCGCATGAGGTGGCCAAAGTGCTGGAGTTTCAGCTTTAGCATCATTCCTTCCAAAGAAGTCCCAGGGCTGATCTCCTTCAGAATGGACTGGTTGGATCTCCTTGCAGTCCAAGGGACTCTCAAGAGTCTTCTCCAACACCACAGTTCAAAAGCATCAATTCTTCGGTGCTCAGCCTTCTTCACAGTCCAATTCTCACATCCATACATGACCACAGGAAAAACCATAGCCTTGATTAGACGAACCTTTGTTGGCAAAGTAATGTCTCTGCTTTTGAATATGCCCTCTAGGTTGGTCATAATTTTCCTTCCAAGGAGTAAGCGTCTTTTAATTTCATGGCTGCAGTCACCATCTGCAGTGATTTTGGAGCCCAGAAAAATAAAGTCTGCCACTGTTTCCACTGTTTCCCCATCTATTTCCCATAAACTGATGGGACCGGATGCCATGATCTTCGTTTTCTGAATGTTGAGCTTTAAGCCAACTTTATCACTCTCCACTTTCACTTTCATCAAGAGGCTTTTTAGTTCCTCTTCACTTTCTGCCATAAGGGTGGTGTCATCTGCATATCTGAGGTTATTGATATTTCTCCCAGCAATCTTGATTCCAGCTTGTGCTTCTTCCAGTCCAGCGTTTCTCATGATGTACTCTGCATATAAGTTAAATAATCAGGTGACAATATACAGCCTTGACGTACTCCTTTTCCTATTTGGAACCAGTCTGTTGTTTCATGTCCAGTTCTAACTGTTGCTTCCTGACCTGCATACAAATTTCTCAAGAGGCAGATCAGGTAGTCTGGTATTCCCATCTCTTTCAGAATTTTCCACAGTTTATTGTGATCCAACAATCAAAGGCTTTGGCATAGTCAATAAAGCAGAAATAGATGTTTTTCTGGAACTCTCTTGCTTTTTCCATGATCCAGCGGATGTTGGCAAGTTGATCTCTGGTTCCTCTGCCTTTTCTAAAACCAGCTTGAACATCAGGAAGTTCACGGTTCACATATTGCTGAAGCCTGGCTTGGAGAATTTTGAGCATTACTTTACTAGTGTGTGAGATGAGTGCAATTGTGCAGTAGTTTGAGCGTTTTTTGGCATTGCCTTTCTTTGAGATTGGAATGAAAACTGACCTTTTCCAGTCCTGTGGCCACTGCTGAGTTTTCCAAATGTGCTGGCATATTGAGTACAGCACTTTCACAGCATCATCTTTCAGGATTTGGAATAGCTAAACTGGAATTCCATCACCTCCACTAGCTTTGTTTGTAGTGATGCTTTCTAAGGCCCACTTGACTTCACATTCCAGGATGTCTGGCTCTAGGTCAGTGATACACCACCGTGATTATCTGGGTCATGAAGATCTTTTTTGTACAGTTCTTCTGTGTATTCTTGCCACCTCTTCTTGATATCTTCTGCTTCTGTTAGGTCCATACCATTTCTGTCCTTATCGAGCCCATCTTTGCATGAAATGTTCCTTTGGTATCTCTAATTTTCTTGAAGAGATCTCTAGTCTTTCCCATTCTGTTGTTTTCCTCTATTTCTTTGCACTGATCGCTGAAAAAAGGCTTTCTTATTTCTTCTTGCTATTCTTTGGAACTCTGCATTCAGATGTTTATATCTTTCCTTTTCTCCTTTGCTTTTCGCTTCTCTTCTTTTCACAGCTATTTGTAATGCCTCCCCAGACAGCCATTTTGCTTTTTTGCATTTCTTTTCCATGGGCATAGTCTTGATCCCTATCTCCTGTACAATGTCATGAACCTCAGTCCATAGTTCATCAGGCACTCTATCTATCAGATCTAGGCCCTTAAATCTAATTCTCACTTCCACTGTATAATCATAAGGGATTTGATTTAGGTCATACCTGAATGGTCTAGTGGTTTTCCCTACTTTCTTCAATTTAAGTCTGAATTTGGCAATAAGGAATTCATGGTCTGAGCCACAGTCACCTCCTGGTCTTGTTTTTGCTGACTGTATAGAGCTTCTCCATCTTTGGCTGCAAAGAATTTAATCAATCTGATTTCAGTGTTGACCATCTGGTGATGTCCATGTGTAGAGTCTTCTCTTGTGTTGTTGGAAGAGGGTGTTTGTTATGACCGGTGCATTTTCTTGGCAAAACTCTATTAGTCTTTGCCCTGCTTCATTCCATATTCCAAGGCCAAATTTGCCTGTTACTCCAGGTGTTTCTTGACTTCCTCCTTTTGCATTCCAGTCCCCTATAATGAAAAGGACATCTTTTTTGGGTGTTAGTTCTAAAAGGTCTTATAGGTCTTCATAGAACCATTCAACTTCAGCTTCTTCAGCGTTACTGGTTGGGGCATAGACTTGGATTGCTGTGATATTGAATGATTTGCCTTGGAAACGAACAGAGATCATTCTGTTGTTTTTGAGATTGCATCCAAGTACTGCATTTTAGACTCTTTTGTTGACCATGATGGCTACTCCATTTTTTCTGAGGGGTTCCTGCCCACAGTAGTAGATATAACGGTCATCGGAGTTAAATTCACCCATTCCAGTCCATTTCAGTTCGCTGATTCCTAAAATGTCGACATTCACTCTTGCCATCTCCTGTTTGACCACTTCCAATTTGCCTTGATTCATGGACCTGACATTCCAGGTTCCTATGCAATATTGCTCTTTATAGCATTGGACCTTGCTCCTATCACCAGTCACATCCACAGCTGGGTATTCTTTTTTCTTTGGCTCCATCCCTTCATTCTCTCTTGAGTTATTTCTCCACGAGTGGATATAGGTATATGTATAACTGACTCACAGTGTTATATACCCAAAACTAAAACAACATTGTAATCAGCTATACTCCAATAAAAATTAATTTTTTAAAAAAGGAATTGTATCTCTTAATCCTTGAGAGTCTTTAATATAAGATATATTCTGAAGAAAAATTCCACAGCTTTAAAAATGTTAGATTAAGCTTGTTAATTATATGATTAAGATCTTCTATGGATTTTTCTTAATTACAAAATCTGTCAAGAACTAAGATATGTTGACGTCTTTTATTACTATTGTTTTATCAACTTCTGTCACTTTCTCAGAGATTCTAATTAAATAGATATGAGGTGGAACCTAGATTTATGTACTTTTAAATAGCTTCCTGTATAATTCTAATGATCACTCTTTACTACTGTGGCACACCATTATGGATGAAATTGATTCACTCATTCAACAAATATTTATTGAGTACCTACTATTCCCAGTTCTCTAGACACATTGTTTGTCAGTAATACATGTGTTAACAACTTACATAAACAGTACAATTATCAAAAACAGGAAATTAACATTGATATAATATTTGTCTAGAAGGTGATCTTTATCTTCCTTTTTTTATTTTCTTAGTTTTTCTAGTAGCTTTTTCATTTCACCCTATTGTACAATCTCCTGCTTAAAACCACAAGCACAAAATGGTTACAGTTGAAATTTCTCTGTTCCCTACAGTAAATGTACCAAAATGCATTTTCGTCCTTTTACATAAATGTCCTTTTAATCTTTTTTGCTATAAAATGTTTATTCGCAAGCTGGTATTTTCCTGCATATTTATCTCATAATATAAGTCTAATATTTGTTCCAGATTAATATGGATAGAATCTACTTGACTTTCCTTCCTATTTATTCATCAATATACTAATCTTTCCACTAGCACTTGAGCTAAATGGATGGATATTACAGTAAATATTCCCTTTTCTATTACTTAGTTACCTATGGCAAATAGGTGTGTGGGTGGGTAGCGGTCTGTGTCTATATAAACTTAGAGTCTGGGAAAGAAAATTGTATTTTCTTTCTTAATTTATTAAAAATCTTTCATTATTATCCATTTCATAGAATATTACCTATTTTATGGAGGGCACTCCTAAAATGTATATTTATTTTATTGCTTCTGATATAGAATCTATTTTCAACATTGAGACTTCTCTTTAAAGGATTAGTGTACATTTAAATTTGTGAAAAAGTGAAAGTATTAGCCTCTCACTCCTGTCCAACTCTTCGTGACCCTATGAACTATAGCCCGCTAGGCTCCTCTGTCCATTGGATTTCCCAGGCAAGAATACTGGAGTGGATTGCCATTTCCTTCTCCAGGGGATCTTCCCGAACCAGGGTAAAGAGTCTGCATTGCAGGCAGACTCTTTACCATCTGAGCCATCAGGAAAGTCTGTTTTTCTGGTCCACAGCTTCAATGAAGGTTCATCTGTAGATCTCTACTGCTTAGGAAGCTAGGTCAGAAAAACAGAATGATACTATTTAGTCATATGGTTCTCTTCCAGCATCCCCTTCACTCCAAAGAAGATGTTTGCTGTTCTTCCTGCAGCCCACTCATACCACAGGTATCTTGCTCTTCTAGTGAGAAGTACCACAGGAGTTCTGTATCATCTCCACCCACTTCCTCAGCCCAGCCCATGATACTCGTGAGCAGGAGAATCATGTTCCTTTCTTGGCATCCTTTATCCAGACATTATATTATGAAGATAAAGCCTGCTCTCATTTCAGCACTAATGAAGTTTTCTTTTTCTTAGTTCATTCTCCTGCTTCTTTTCAGTAAACATTAGGCATGGATAAATGAACACTTAGACCACCATCTTTCCCATTAATCCCATTACTTTTATAATCAGAAACAAACAAAAAGCTTTTTTCATTTTTGAAAATAAAATCCATTAAAAAAGATATCTAATGGTAATTCCAATTCCAGGAAATGGGTTTTTCCACTGAACAATACGGTTTTCTTCTGAATGTGTAATTAATGGGCTATCATCATTTTTATCACATTTAGATATAATAAGATACTCAAAGCATCTTGCTGATATGAAGATTTTTTTGCCATTAACTTTCCTTTACATCATATACCAAGCATTCAATAAAAAGAGCACCCCCAGGCTTCCTGGTTGATGCAACCCACTCTGTACTGGATTCCTCACCCTGTTTATTAAATGCTTAAAATTAAAAGCTATTTGTAGGTGTATCATTTGATCCAACACAGCTTGTCATAGCCAGAGTTCAGTTTATGGATAATCTGTTGTGATCAACACAGCTTAAGCCATATTTGCAACTGAATTTAAGCCTGAGAACAATCTTCAAAACATTTTCACTCATTGATACTAATTCCTCTAATTAAACCACATAGAGTATTAACAATACAATAAAGCTTTTACAGTTCATTCAAGATTAATGTTTAAAATCTGAGAATGTTTAAATTGGCATTTACAAAGCAGAAATGCAATTCTCTTCAATGAAATGTATACTATATTGAATCATCTCTGCATATATAGATGTCAGTTTGGGAATTAGATTTACATAGATGGGGTAGAAATAAAACCATATATCCAAACAGAAGGATCTTTTTCTAGTTTTTGCTTTGTTTTTAGTAAGGAACTAAAAATAAAGACTACTCTTCACTCTTCCAAGCATCTGATTTATCTCTAGTTCAAAGGACTACTTTGGAAAGGGGTGTAAGATAATGCACCTGGGGTTAAAAACTAGATGCTTATGCAGAATCTCATGAAGTAACAATAGTGTCCAAGATTTTGGTTTCCTTTCCTGGTTTAATTTTACCTATGAATCCAAACTGGTGGACCTCAAATTCTTAAAGAATGACATATAATAGTAGAAAACCATGGCTATGAAGCACAATAAGATCTTCTAAGTTCATAAAAATCTACTAATTTGCAACAGAGTATATACCTTCACCATGAATAGTATACTTGTGTATGCTTCTTGGCAGCTGGTTAATCAAGAGGCAAATTTAGAAATTAAAAATCACATGGCAAGCACAGAAACTGTATAAATTGGAGAGAGAGTTCATTCAAGTCATGGTAAAACCAAAATGAAGCTAGATCACTATCACACATCAGAAATAAAGATTAGCTCAAAATGGATTAAAGACTTGAATGTAAGACCTGAAGCTATAAACTCCTAAAAAAAATACACATACCCTCTTTGACATGTGTCTTAGCCAAATCTTTTTAGATATGTCTCTTCAGGCAAGGGAAACAAAAGTAAAAATAAACAAACGGGACTACATCAAATTAAAAAGCTTTTGCACAGTAAAAAGAAAGCCAAAAAGACAACCTACAAAATGGGAGAAGATATCTGCAAACAATTTGATAAGGTGTTTATATCCAAATTATATAAAGAACTAATACATCTCAACAATAAAAACAAATAATTGATTCAAAAATGGACAGATGATCTGAATAGAAATTTTTCCAAAGAAGACATACAGAGGATCAACAGGAACATGAAAAGATGTTTAATTATTCAGATCAGATCAGATCAGTTGCTCAGTCGTGTCCGACTCTTGCAACCCCATGAATCGCAGCACGCCAGGCCATCACAAACCCCTGGAGTTCACTCAGACTCACGTCCAATCGAGTCAGTGATGCCATCCAGCCATCTCATCCTCTGTCATCCCCTTCTCCTCCTGCCCCCAATCCCTCCCAGCATCAGAGTCTTTTCCAATGAGTCAACTCTTCGCATGAGGTGGCCAAAGTGCTGGAGTTTCAGCTTTAGCATCATTCCTTCCAAAGAAATCCCAGGGCTGATCTCCTTCAGAATGGACTGGTTGGATCTCCTTGCAGTCCAAGGGACTCTCAAGAGTCTTCTCCAACACCACAGTTCAAAAGCATCAATTCTTCAGTGCTCAGCCTTCTTCACAGTCCAACTCTCACATCCATACATGACCACAGGAAAAACCATAGCCTTGACTAGACGAACCTTTGTTGGCAAAGTAATGTCTCTGCTTTTGAATATGCTATCTAGGTTGGTCATAACTTTCCTTCCAAGGAGTAAGCATCTTTTAATTTCATGACTGCAGTCACCATCTGCAGTGATTTTGGAGCCCAGAAAAATAAAGTCTGCCACTGTTTCCCCATCTATTTCCCATGAAGTGATGGGACCGGATGCCATGATCTTCGTTTTCTGAATGTTGAGCTTTAAGCCAACTTTTTCACTCTCCAGTTTCACTTTCATCAAGAGGCTTTTTAGTTTAATTATTAAGGAAATGTAAATCAAAACCACAATTAGATATCATCTCTTGCCTGTTAAAATGGGTATTATCAAAAAGGCAAGAAATAAAAAGTGTTGGTGAGAGTGTGGAGAAAAGGGAGTCCTTATACACTGCTGGTGGGCATGTAAATTAGTGCAGCCACTGTAGAAAACAGTATGGATAGTCCTCAAAAAGTTAAGAATATAACTACTTTATAATTCAGCTATCCCACTTTTGGATATTTATCCAAAGAATCAAAAACACTAATTTGAAAAGATACATGTGCCCCGTGTTCATCACGGCATCATTTACAACAGCCAAGGTATCAAAACAACCTAAGTGCCCATCAACAGATGAATGGATAAAGAAGATGTGGGAGGTATATACAAAGGAATACTACCCAACCAAAAAAAAAGATGAGATCTTGCCATTTGTGACAACATGGCTAGATTGTGAGGGTATTATGCTAAGTGAAATAAGTCAAATGGAGAAAGACAATTACCACATGATTTAAATCATATGTGGGATATAAAAAACAAAACAAAATAAATGGAAAAAACAAACATGTAATTACAGAGAACAGAATAGTGGTTAGCAGTGGGAAAGGGAGTGGTGGGTGGGCAAAGCAGGTAAAGGGGATCAGATGGTAGGGTGACCGATGGAAATGAAGTTTTTGGTGGTAAGCACACTATAGGGTATACAGAAGTAGAAATTTAATGTTGTTCACATGACACATATAATGTTTTAAACCAGTGTTACTCAATAATATTCTGACCACTACATAGCACTAAGATAATCAGCACCATTCACTAGTTTTAACTACCTTCTTTCTAGGATACAACCTGGCTAATGGGTCTCTATAATCTTACTCTCACATGCTAGCACTGTGTAAAGGAAGAGGCAAAGAATGGTGCTTGATGTTTTGTTTTCTCTCTGCTGATTCTAGATGTCCAAGGATTCCAGGGTCTCCTGGGATTATTAAGCAATTATAGATTTTTGAAGATTCCAGTTACAGGAGCTTTGAAATCCTCCTCTTTGTGGGCTGTTCTTGTACTACTACCATGGAAACAGACATCTCATTATTTTTTAATACACCAGCTTCAATTTAACTGCCATAAAAAAGAAGAAATTCTTTTTTCTGTGAACATAGCAAGATAATGTGACTTTCAGTCAAATAAAATTTTATTCACAGCCAAAGGTCATGATAAAAGTCTTAAAATTATCAAATTGTCCTGGATCACATAGCTTGTAGAGTATCATTTATATCCTAATAACTAGTAGATAGTGTGTGAAACACCCCTACTTGCCAAAAAAAAAGCCAACAGGATCATGGATTTGCCTTCTGTTTCTTCTGATGAAAGCATATAGTACACAAAACTGAATATTACAAATACCTCAAAGCAATGATTCCCAATCTTTCTAAATATTTTTTGTTCTGTTTTTCCCCCAGCTTTTAAATCAGTCCCTGGGACCTGACTGGTCATCAATATACACTGAATGGATGAATGCATAAATGAATGAAAATTTCAATGGATTCTTACATGATAGCAGTGGCAGTATTACTGACTTCATCTTAAACAATTAATGAAGCACATATGGTTCCTAAACCATCTGAAATAATTCCTTGAAACCGTCATGGTCTGCAGTCCAAAGACTGGAAACTACTGATATCAAGAATGTCCTTATTCACATATAATCTCAGGACCGGAAAGTTATCTAAATGTATCTAAATATTTACTCTCATTCAGATCTGGCCATTTTCAAACAACTCAAATCATGTGTTTCCACAATTTCTTTCCATTGGGCCCAGCAAGAGTTTTCTGATAGAATATTTCAAGTGGGAGTTAAATTCTCAATGAGACTCTAGCTGCCCTGAGAGCACAGACATCACTCTCATTGCTAAAACACAAGTTTATAGTATAGTGGTTGGCACATAGTAGGTATACAGTGACTATTTGTTAAATAATTGTTGAATTCCTGGATGTGTCAAAAATACACCAATGTCTTAGAGGCAGGAATCCTAGAGAGATTTAGGCATTGAAAGCATGTTGGACTTTGAATAATTTTTAAGGGCCTTTGAAATAGTATAAAACAAACCTAACAGCCATATTTCAGGCGATCATTGTCCCAGTGGAGTCTCCTCTAAATTAAATTTCCAGTTCCTTCAACCTTCTTTTATATGATGTGACCTTGAATCTCTTTATCATCCAGAATCAACATAACGCTACAGTTTAGAATAAAATGTGTATATCACTTCTCTTATCCTAAATACTCACAGTCCTAAAATACTGTAAACTAAGATTTCATTCGTTCCTTTGAAAACAGCATTTAATCTCAACTTTGGTTGCAAGTAGTAGAAAGTCAAGTGACGTGAACTCAAGCAAAAAGAAATTCACTGCAAAGGTAAGGGGTTTTGTGCAGAGGGCAATAGCTGGGATTAAAAATCTTATTTAACCACAGTGAAAAGTCAAACAGTCCCAAGAGACAACCAAAACAAAGACCAGCTCCTTACAGGACTCTTGTGACAGGAAACACGGGCATTGTCAGGTACTATACGTGCATCTGTGTGTGTGCACTCAGTGGTGTCCGACTCTTTGCCACCCCAGGACTGCAGCCCGTCAGGCTCCTCCGTCCATGGAATTTTCCTGGCAAGCATACTAGAAAGGGTTGCCGTTTCCTACTCCAGAGGATCTTCCGAACCCAGGGATCCAACATGCATCTCCTGCATTGGCAGGCAGATTCTTTACCACTGAGCACCTGGGAAACCCCATCAGGCGCTATACTCATATCTCAATAACAAAAACCACTCTCTCTTTTCATAGTTTCCTGTGGCAGATCCTGGGAACAGACTTTGTCTGACCAGTCTTTGTCAGGTGCCATCAGGGCCAGTTGGCTGTGGGTAATTCAACATGACCAACCTAGGTCTAACTGTATGTATTATTTCTGCTCCCAGAAAGTAGAGGGGACAGTCAGACCATCACCCTAGCTGAAATCTACTACATTGTCACATTACCAACATATCTTAAAATCAAGAGTAACTAAAGCTACTAAACATTTTTAACAAATGCATCTGAGGAGTCATATCATTCTCAACCTTTCTACATATGCTCAGGTAGCTTTTGGAGACCAAATTGCAAAGTGTTACATTTATTTGTCTTATGTTTGATTTACTAGAGAGAATTTGTTTCTTGAGACTCTATTCACATTCATTTTTTCTAGCCTGATCAAGAAATGCCAGTTCTCCAAGCACTGGTTGAGAGAAAGCATACCACATTAAAATAGAAGGAAACTGTTAGACTAATTAATATATAAAGACATTTTACAAAAGATTCAGTATGTAAAATACATAATTATATGATTGTACAGTATAGGGTATTTTTCATGCTGTGTTGTATGGTAGAAATAGAATTAATTGACTCAGTAGATAGAGATGATTTAACTTAATAAGCATGAAAAATATATCTCAGCAAGACCCTTGGAAACAAAGCATGAGAAAAAGAGACCACACTTTTAATATTTTTCTATTATAAGAGAGGGCCAGATTTGATGTGAGTTTTCAAAGAAGTATGTGCAAAGGAAAGTGACAGGGCTTTTTATTTTTTTTATTTTTTATTTTATTTTATTTTATTTAACTTCACAATATTGTATTGGTTTTGCCATATATCAAAATGAATCTGCCACAGGTATACATGTGTTCCCCATCCTGAACCCTCCTCCCTCCTCCCTCCCCATACCATCCCTCTGGGTCGTCCCAGTGCACCAGCCCCAAGCATCCAGTATCGTGCATCGAACCTGGACTGGCGACTCGTTTCATATATGATATTATACATATTTCAATGGCTTTTTAAAATAATAGCATATATATGGAATCTAGGAACATGGTACTGATGAACCTAATTTGCAGGGCAGGAATAGAGGTGCAAAGGCAGAGAATGGGCTCGTGGACACAGAGGGGCGAAGTGAGGGCGGGACATATTTCGAGAGCAGCTCTGACGCATATGCAGGACCGTGTGTGGAACAGCCAGCCAGCAGGAAGCTGCTGTACAGCACAGGGCGTGCAGCTCAGTGCTCTGTGAAGACCTAGAGCCGTGGAAAGGGAGGCTGGGCGGGAGCTCCGGGTGGGCAAGATACATGTACACTCATAGCCGACTCACAGTATTGTATCGTAGAAACTAACACATTGTTGTAAAGCGATTAGATTCCAATTAAAACAGTAGATAAATGAGGGTTTTATTTGATGAAAATTTCTGGGGCATGGGGTTTACCTGTTGTTTCCTCTACTGATATGGTCATGAACAGCATGAATAAGACAAATACTTGTGAGTCCTCATTGGTTTTCTTGTGCCACTACTCAGCTTCTGTGCAGGAGAAATGCCATGGATTTTATATGACAAAACAGGCTTTCCAAATAGCTTTAGTGAAGAACTTCGATTCTCAGAAATAACAAAAGCCTGAAGGATCACTAACTCATCCTACTCCTTGCTGTCATGGAGGTAGATAGCGTCTAACCGGAAAAAGGTAGAATGGAGAAGACACAGAAGCTAAAAACACAACACTACTTCAGGCTCTAAGTCTTTTAAAAACTGTTCAGTATTATTTTGATGTGGGTAGAATTTTTAGCATATCTGTTTATGCTAAAAATTATATTTAACATGACATTTTTGCTTATTTAAAGTTAAATGTTTTCTATTTTCTTAAACTGACAACTCCCTGCAAGGTATTTTAAAGAGACAAATAATTTGAAACAAACAAATCACTTATACCTGGTAGAAAGCACAATGCCATGTATTTTAGTGACTTGGAATTTTAATTGACTGTGGCAACAGATTTAAGACACACCAGCTGTTGGATTCATAGTTAGTGACACAGTCTACAATGCATGATATTCAACAATGGAAGTGATCTGCGTGTATGTGCATGGTCAGTCACTCAGTGATATCTGACTCTTTGCGACCCCATGGACTGTAGCCCGCCAGGCTCCTCTTCCATGGAATTTTCCAGGCAAGAATACAGGAGTGGGTTGGCCATTACTATTCCAGAGGATCTTCCTGACCCAGGGATTGAACCCACATCTCCTACATTGACAGATTCTTGACCACGGAGCCCCCTGGGAAGCATCTATGGAAGTGATCTATACCTGTGCTATTCTGTACAGTAGCTATTAGCCACAAGTGGCTATTGAGAGCTTCAAAGAGGGCTGGGAAAGTGGAGATCTACAATTTTTTAAATTTAAAAAGAAAAAGAGGCTAGTGAAAAAGATAGTTATAGTCGGTTGACACCAGCAAGGAGGGTCTTTTTGCTTAACTTTCCACTAGAGGGCACTACCTCTAACTTTCCACTAGAGGGCACTACCTCTAACTTTCCACTAGAGGGCACTACCTCTAACTTCCACTAGAGGGCACTACCAACGTACATTTAACCATTTTCCATTAGGAAAATGGTTATTGGAAAATTGGAAAACAAAATGAACAATTACATATTTCCAATTGTCTAGAGATGTTTTAGCCTCCTTATACATTGATATTTGAACCACCCATCACCACACCAGATACACCACACCAGATGGTGTATCCCTTCACTTACGACTCTTTCTCCAGACTCATATCATGTACTACTAAGGTGAATGACAATTATTTTACTTTTTTCCAGCTTTATCACAGTATAATTGATAAATAAAATTGCAGTGTATTTAGAGTGTACAAGATGATTTGGTATACATATACATTGTAAAACTGATTGTCACAATCAAGTTAACAAATTTATCAATCCACATAGTTACCTTTTTATGAAAATGGTTAAGATCTACACTTAGCAAATTTCAGATGTACAATACAGTATTATTAACTAGAGTCACCATGATGTACATTAGAGCCAAGAATTTATTAATCTTAAAACTGAAATTTTGTACCATTTGACCAGCATCAACACATTTCACCCATCCCTCCAGCTCCTGGAAACCATAATTCTAGTCTATGTTTCCATGAATTTGGCATTGTCTTTTTTTTTTTTCCCAAAAGATTCTATGTTATAAGCATTGTCTTTCACTGTCTGGATAATTTCATTTAGCATAATGACTTACAGTTTTGCTAGCATTGTCACAAATTACAGGATTTCCTTCTTAATATCTCACTATATATTCACATCTTCATCCATTCATCCATGGATGGATACTTAGATTGTTTCTTCATCTTGGTTACTATGAATAATGTTGCAATGAACATGGAAGTGCAAATATCTCTTAAAGGTAGTGATTTCACTTCCTTTGGATATCAGAGTGGGATTTCTGGATCATTTGATAGTTCCATTTTAAACTTTTTTAGAAACCTCCATACTGTTATCCATAATTGCTGTACAAATTTACATTCCCTTCACCACATCCTCACCAGCATTTATTTCATCTTTTTGATAACAGACATCCTAAAATGTGTGACTTGATATCTCATTGTGGTTTTGATTTGCATTTCCTTGATGATTAGTAATATTGAGCATTTTTTTACATACTTGTTAACTATTTATATGTTTTTTTTTGGGGGGGGGGAATGTCTGTTCAGTTTCTCTGCTCATTTTTTAATTAGAATATTTGAGGTTTTGCTATTGAGTTGTAAGAATTCCTTATATAGCTTGTATATTAACCCCTTATTCAGTGTATGCTTAGCAAATATTTCCTTCTAGCCATAATTGGCTTTTTCATTTTGTTGATTATCTCCTTTGCCATATAGAAACTTTTTGGTTTGATGCAGTTCCACTTGTTTATTTTTGTTTTCATTGGCTGAGCTTTCAATGTCAAATCCAAAAAGTTATTGCCAACCTAATGCCAAAAAGTTATTGTTAGGGAGTTTTCTTGTAGGGTTCTTATTGTTTCAGGCCTTACATTTAAGTCTTTAATCCATTTTGAGTCAATTTTTGTGTATGGTGTAAGATAATGGTTCAGTTTCTTTTTTTTTTTTTGCATGTGGATATCCTGTTTTTCCAGCATCATTCATTGAAAAGACTATCTTTTCCCCATTCTGTATTCTTGGTACCTTTGTCAAAAATTAGTTGGCAATATATGTATGGGGTTATTTATGAATTTCTATTGTTTCATTGATTTGTGTGTTTATTTTTATGCCAGTACCATATTATTTTGATTACTATAGCTTTGTAATACAGTTTGAAACCAAGAAGCATAATGCTTCTAGCTTTGTTCCTCTTGCTCAAGATCGCTTTACCTATTCAGAGTCTTATTTTGGTTCCATGTTAATTTTAATTTTTTTTCTATTTCTGTGAAAAATGTCATTAGAATCTTTAATAGAGATTGCACTGAATCTGTAGAGCAACATGGACATTCTAGCAATATTGTCTTCTGATCCAAGAACAAAGGATATCTTTCATTTAATTTGTGATTGCTTTAAATTCTTTCATCAATATTACATAGTTTTCAATATATAGATCTTTCACCTCTTTGGTTAAATGGATTCCTAAGTATTTTATTCTTTTTGATGCTATTTCAAATGGGATTGTTTTTTTTTTTTCTAATTGTTCATAGTCTATGTATAGAAACACAGTTGATTTTTGTATTTTGATTTTATAGTCCGGAACTTTATCAAATTTGTTACAAGTCCTAACAGTTGTTTTTTGTCTTTTTTTTTTTTTTTTTTTGTAAATTCTTTAAGGTTTGTACATATAACATCATGTCATCTGAAAACAGAGACAATTTTACTTCCGTATTTGCAATTTTGATGCCTTTTTTTTTCTTCCCTGTTTGCTCTGGCTAGACTTCTAGAACTTTATTGAATAGGAATGACCAAAGTGCATTTTTAAAGTGTTCAGCTTTCACCAATGAGTATGATGTTAGCTGTGGCTTTGTCCTGTTGGCTTTTATTATGGTGAGATACATTCCTTCTATTCTTAGTTTGTTGAGAATTCTAGTCATGAAAGGATGTTAAAGGATGTTGCATTTTATCAAATCTCTTTTCTGTATCTACTGATACAATCACATGATTTTTATCTTTCATTCTGTTAATGTGGTGCATTACTTTTATTGATTTACAAATCTTGGACCATCCTTGCGTCCAGGGATAAATCCTACTTGATTGTGGTGTATGATCCTTTAAATTCACTCTTATGGATGGTTTGTTGGTATTTTGCATTGAGGACTTTTGCATCTATGTTTATCAGGGATACTGACCTGCAATTTTTTTTTACTTGAAGTGTACTTATCTGGCTGTGATTTTAGGGTAATGCTAGCCTCATAAAATAAGTTTGAACGTGTTCCCTCTTTAATGTTTTTTGGAAGAATTTGAGAAAGGTTGATTCTAATTCTTCTTTAAATGTTTGGTAGAAATATCAGTGAAGCCATCTGGTCTTGGACTTTTATTAGGAGGTTTTTGATTAGTGGTTCACTTTCTTTATTCATTATCCAGTTTGTTCAAATTTTTAATTTCTTCATGATTTAAGCTTGGTAAGTTGTATATTTCTAGGAATTTACCCACTTCTCCCAGGTGATCCAATTTCTGGCATATTACTGTTCACAGGAGTACTGTGTAGTCTCATTAGCTTTTTACCTAAAAACTTTAAGAATTTAGTAGATTTATATTTAATGTACTGGCTGTTTCATTAACCCTTTGTTCTTCTTTTTCCTCTCTTGCTGTCTTCCTCTGTGATATGATAATTTTCTGCTTTGATTCCTTTCTCTTTAACTTTTGTGGACCTACTACAAGTTTTTGAATTACAGTTTCCAAGACACTTGCATAGAACATCTTACAATAATGTATTTTGAGCTGATAACAACTTAATTTGATGTCATATAAAAGCTATACACTTTTAATCTCCCTCCATATTTTATGTTTTTGATGTTACAATGTTCATCTTTTCCTATTGCATATCAGTTAACAAATTATTGTGTGCTGTGTGTTTAGTTGCTCAGTTGTGTCCAACTCTTTGCAACCCTGTGGACTATAGCCCGCTAGGCTTCTCTGTCCATGGGATTCTCCAAGCAAGAATACTGGAGTGGGTTGCCATGCCCGAACCCAAGTCTCCCGCATTGCAGGTGGATTCTTTACCATTTGAGCCACCAGGGAAGCCCAACAAATTATTGTAGCTATATTTATTTTTAGTAATTTGTCTTTTAATTTTTATCCTAGAGTTAATAAGTAATTTATACACCATCATTACAGTATGAAAGTATTCTGAATGTAACCAGATATTTACCTTTACCAGTGAATTTTATACTTCATATGTCTTCATGGTACTAATGAGTGTCCTTTCATTTCGGCTGGAAAAACTCCCTTTAGCATTTCTTACAAAGCCAATCTAGTGGTGGGGAATTTCTTCAGCTTTGTTTGTCTGGGAATATCTTTATCTCTTCTTCAATTCTGAAGGACAACTTTGCCAGGAAAACTATTCTTCATTGGCAAGTTTTTTTTCTCTCAGCACTTTAAATATCATTCTACTCCTTTCTGGCCTATAATGTTTTGGCTGAAAAATCTACCTATAGTCTTTTAAGTGTTCCCTTATATGTAACATATCACTCTTTGCTTGCTGCTTTCAAGATTCTCCCTTTCAACGTTTTACAGTTTGAATACAATGTGTCTCAGTGTGGCTGGGGAAGTGCCCACAAGCTCTTTCAGGCTTCAACAAGGATCCCAGTCAGCTCCCGCATGCAGGCTAATTAGAAGCCCAACTTTCAGGCAGTAGGTAGGAAAGTATGTAGTCTAATCCCTTGCAGGGAGAAACTGAGAGCTCTTGAGTTTTTGCCTGCTCCCTCTGTGATGAACCTCATGGGAAAGCCTTTGAAAGTGCTCACACACTCAGTTAACCACCACCTGTTTGTTGACTGTGGTCCTGACAGACTGGCGAATGCTGAGTCTCACTGGCTATCAGATGTAAAAATCAGGGCAGTAGATATATGATCCAAAATCTTCACTCCTTAGAGAGAAGCTGGGATTTATTTGGTGATTCCTTCCCAATCGTAAAGTGCTGTGCCACGATACTTGATGAA
This sequence comes from Bos indicus x Bos taurus, assembly GCF_003369695.1. Classification (NCBI taxonomy): domain Eukaryota; kingdom Metazoa; phylum Chordata; class Mammalia; order Artiodactyla; family Bovidae; genus Bos; species Bos indicus x Bos taurus. The sequence goes on along the minus strand of NC_040090.1, from coordinate 46,703,157 downwards.
CTTGTAGTTTCCTGGACCTTATCCATCAAAGATTCTCCCTTTGGTTGGCCTAGAAATCTGCATTGTTTTTCAGATGCACCTGCAGATTATTCTGAAGCAGGACAGTGCTTAGAAAAACTATTGCTTTCTCCTTTCTAATCCCACTGTCACTACTTTAAATGGAGTCCTTATCATTTTTTGCCTGAATTATATACAAGCCTCTAAATTAAATGTGCTACCCCTTTCTATTTTCAAGCCCTGATCACACATAGTCCAGAGGTGCTCACTGTGTAGCCTAAAACACTCCATTGCTCCCCTGTTGCACTGGATAAAGTCCAAACTCTTCACATGGCACTAAGGCTCTCAAACACCTAATCCCTGTTTTCTTTCACCTGAAGACTTTTCACTGCCCCTCAGCCCTCCTTCCCCACTTCTCACTACCACCTTAGTCTGTAGTGTGCTTCTCATCCTTCAAGGGTGGCATTGCTGGACCGTGTTGAGAGGCTCTCTCTTCCATCATCTCACTCCTCCTATAATTAGCCTCATCAGAGAATCTACTACAGTGTGCTGTGATACTTTCCTAGTTCATCAAGTCTTTCCATAAGAATGGCGCTTTGGATCAAAGACCCTGACTTAAGGGAAAGGTTCCCTCTCACAGCAGGCTGCTCACAGAGCCCGGGATGGATTTTCTAGGGTATATGAAAACTGGCCAGTATCTATGTAAGCCTGACCCAAGATAGTGACTGCCGTTCCTGCCTGGAAATGACAAGAGGTGAAGGTGGGGGCTCAGTAGCCATTTTCTGAGCCTGGGGTCCAACTCTAGAATCCAGCTCTGAGTCTGACCTAAAGTTTAATCTGAAACATGGGTCTTGGTGAGTCATGCTGCCAGGGCTTTTAAGGCCTCTGTCCCAAAAGGACCATTTCTAGAATCTAGAAACCAATCTCGTGGTCTTCTCTGGGTGTAACCTTCTGAGGAAGGAGATTGTAGAATACAAACTAAGAACACTCTTTTCAATGCAAGCAAGATTATGTTTGGGGACAAACTTATCTGAGGCGGGATTTGATTCCTGCCTCAGAAATATACTGCCTTACCTCAGACAAATTAACATCAGATAGACTTTGTTTCCTTATCTGATAAATGGAGATAAAATTTTAAAAATAAAGTCTACATAGACTTTTTCATAGGATTAAATTAAATAATGATTGAAATGGGTTTAACACACAGTAACCGGACATGTAGCAAGTGCTCCATACACAGAAGAGTTGCTTGATCTCTTGTTCTGTTCCTGACACTAACTTTGGCACCTAAATGAGTCCCTTTGCTAGGATTTTACCTGGACCCTCTACCCCTTACCCAGGGTTGCCAATACAAGGTACTGCCTCCACATTCCTCTCATTGGAACTGGGGCTAGCTTAACACCATTTTTCTTAGGCAAGTTTCAATTTAGTTTCTTCACTTGAAAAATGAGAAGGACCAGAATTAACATTCATTGAGAGCTTATTTCATACTAAAACCTTTACATTTATTATCTTATTTAACAGAAGCACCCTGTGAATTTTGTATAATTATGCCTATTTTTTCAGATTAGAAAATTTAAACTAAGTGAGATTATTACCAGTCCACATAGCTTGGTACAGTAATTTTAAATGATTTGCTCACTACCCTCTTTTAGACGATATCTAAAATGTTTCTCATAAGTTGAAGAGTAGTAAAATAACGTACTTCCCAGGACATTGCAAATATCGACATTTTAAGCTATTATATTGTTCTTTTAAAGATATTCACTGGAATCTAAATGCTATAGCAATGTATAACAACTTCATCAATCCAAAAAATAAAAGAACAGGCTCTTCTTTAACTGTCAGAAATTTTACATTGTTCATCTTCCCTTGAATTCTATCGTAATGCATTACATTTTATGTCTGAGAGTCTTTTATTTGTCCCATTGCATTCTGCTTTGAAAAAAGAGATGAATATATTTTTTATTTCTAGTTATCTATAATACTTCAAGTATAAAATTATGGTTATAAATATTATTGATAATATAATCAATTATACATTTTAAATTCATTATCTATTTTGTTACATAATTATTAAATATATAAAGTAATATTTTACTGGAAATGCATCTCTTAACAAGATGGATATGATATTTTTTAATCAATTTCAGTATCTGTGGACAATCCTACTTATTTGAAAACAATGCTGATACAATTCTATTCCTATTTTTATAGTTCCTACTTAATAGATGTAAAAACTATGATACCTCATTCACGCAAATAGTGAGAATGGGCGTGGAAGAAACTTTTTCATAACAATATCATAATTCGTTGAACTACTTCTGAGTTAAAAGCCAGAAAGCACCTAGTACTCTAAGCTTCAAAACTAATTTTTAATAATCTGTAAGCAAGTATCTTGATGAGGTCCTTTGTTGAAAACAAATAATTGGAAACCATTAAGGTGGCCCCGAGGTTAAAGCGTCTGTCTGCAATGTGGGAGACCCGAGTTCGATCCCTGGGTCGGGAAGATCCCATGGAGAAGGAAATGGCAACCCACTCCAGTATTCTTGCCTGGAGAATCCCATGGATGGAGGAGGCTGGTGGGCTACAGTCCACGGGGTCGCAAAGAGTCAGACACTACTGAACGACTTAACTTTTTTAACTTTTGACTTCTCAAAGATTTTTAATTTAATCTTCAGAGATTTACTTTCTCAATCCCAGCACCAAAAATTCCAGATAATGTTTTTATCATACCAGAAGTTTTTACACTCTAAGAAAATGAACCACAGCAAATAAAAGATATTCTTTGTTTCCAAAATGATTCTATTTTTCCTCTGATATGCTGGGATCTTTTATATGAGTCAATTTGGGTAGATGGTATTTTGAAACTCTTTATCCCGATTTGGAGTCAACTAATCACTTTTCTGTCTGATTGAATCTTGAGTTTATTTTTCAAATTCTTTTCAGTTGACTCTCTATATATCTCTAAATACAATTTAATATCTTTTCCTCAACCATGTAAACTCCTCTCATTCTTTATCTGGCCATACTTTTAAGTTGTGGTAATGACAATAAGCACAAAATAAGTAGTTCTATAGCCACATATAGATGTTTGTGTGTTTGTGTGTGTGTGTGTACATGTGTGTGCATGAAAAAGACAAATACTGTAATTTGCAGAATTTTGTGAGTTTACACTCTTTATTTAAGTGGCATTGAGGTGATCATTTAGCACTTGATAGGAGCTTTAGTAGAAAGGGTCAAAGTATTCATGAAATCAATATCTTTCTAATGACCTTTAAGACATTTAGTGATGCCCCAAGCAATCTATCTCATCTGTGTGGTTTGTAAAGCAGGTATTTTTTCTTTAAGATTATTTGAAAGTTTTACTGTAATTATTTTTTATTCCCCAGGTAATAAAATATTTATAAGGCTGAAACTTTGGTGCTTTAAAAAAAAACAAAAACCAGACAAAAAAAAAAAAAAAGCTTGATGGTACTAATAGACTTTATAGGGAAGGGGAGAAATTACTTCAAAACTGTAGGAAGGTTTTTTTTTCAAATTGTGGTCAAAATCACACATTCCAATAAATGCTATAAGGGGAAAGACCAAAGATCTGGGAGAAAAATAACAGTGGAGTCCTAGTTTAGATTGGGGAATAAGAGAAGACCTCCCTAAGTAATAACACTAAGTCAAGAACAGAGGGATAAATAGGCTTCAGAAAAGTGATGGAAGGAAATAACTAAATCTCAAACAGTGGCAGGGAAAAAAAAAAACCAATTCCCAGATAAAGTGAGAAAAACACCAAGGAGAATTTACTCAAAAAACAAACAAACAAACAACCCAGAAAGCAAGCAAGAACTGTCAAAGAATGCAGTCTGAAAAATAACATAGCATGAGATGCAGAAACAAATTACCTACAAGTGCTGAGCTTTATAGAACTACTTAGTAAACATAAATTCAGTAAAATGAGAGCTCAAAGACTAAATGGAAAATGAAGTATCAGAAAGGAAAGAAAAACAGAAATTTTAAAGCTAAGGAAATAAAATGAGATCCAAACAACATTATCTATAAACTAGAATTGCATGGATAGGACAAATATAGCTAAAACTCAAATGAAGGCAGAAGAAAAAAATACAATGATGATGAATGAATAGGAAAAAAAACAGAGAGTAAAACAAATGATGTAAAAAAATAGAGACAGAAATCAGAGAAAGACAATCTCATATTGGAATATTAAGTTATTTAGATGTCTCTAAAATAGTGAACCCAACAAAAATTAAAAAATAAACCTGCAATTAAAAAATATATCTGCAAATCAAAATCTGTGGATTAAAATGGCATATACCACATATCTTCACCCCCCCCTCCCAGAATTAAACAGGGCATTAATGACAGATCTTGATTATTGAACTCTAAGGATGAAAACAGAAGTCTTCAGACATATGAGCAAAAAATAAAAATACAGTGATTAAAAGTGAGCTGGATACCATACTGGCTTCTCACAGTAACATTCAGTGGCAGAAGACATTGTAAAAATGTCTATAAATTATAAGGGAAAATGGGTATGACTCACAAATATTAAACCCACACAAGTTGTTTTTCAAGTAAAAAATGTTAAGTGATGTTTTCTGAAACTCTCTAGACACATAGCGCCCATAAGCCTCTCAACAAAAAGCACTTCAGATAGATAAAATGAGCTAAGCAAAAGCTGATTCAAAGTTAAGAACCCAAAGAGGTAAAATGATAAGTAATGACCACCATATGAACAGAGAACTGAAACAAAGCCACTTGGAAAAAAATATTTCAACAAAAATACTATGGTTTGTGCTTATAACTGTGAAGGAGTAAATTCTTCAATCATAAACAATTAGAAAACTAATCAAATATACATATACATATATATATATATATATATATATATATATATAATGATTCTGAACAGTGGACCACAACCACTGAAGGGTTATGATCCCTGAAAGAAAGGAAATAAATGATATAGGTCATCCAATAGCTCCAGCTTTCAGAAAGAAGACAATTTCAGGCCCAGGGGTGCAGATAGGAGATCTCAAAGTCTTAGTAGTCTTCTCTGTGCTGAGGAGTCAGACATTAAGAGTTTAGGGCAGCTCAGGCCATTAGAATTTGCAGAGTAGAATATTACAGAGAAGAGGGTTATACAGAAGAAGTCTAAGATATCTGAATGTGGATCTCTGTCAGCCTTTGATTGAATACTAATATGTCCATGCACAACATAAAATTCAACAAGACTGCATGAAGGACAACATGTGGAGAAAAAACCAATTACCACAGAGTGGAAACCAAACATCCAACATATGTACAGGGCCAGGACTATTCAAATTCCTTCCCTTCAGAACAGAAAGACTTTGTTAAATATACATGACATTTACTAGTGACTCTAGAAGAGTCATATCTAAGGCTAAACTGGTGTTATAGGAAAACATCTAGTCACATCCTTAGAAAGCTTTAAAATAAGTCTAGAAAATATCAAAGTGAATCATGAGTAATTTAACTGCTTACCAGAACCAAATCCACACCCTTTAAAGAAATGCAATAATCCAGCACAAGATGTGCAAAGATAGAGGAAAATGTGACCAAAAGAAAAAAAGACTTTATGGAACAGATGCATAAACTATAAAATTGATGGAGTTAGCAATATGAATGATAAAATAACTTTTATAAATATTCACTATGCATATTCACTATGTTTTATAAATATTCGCTAAGCATATATTCACTATGCTTAAGAACTTAAATAAAAGCATGAACATAATGAGGTAGGAATAGAAGAATTAAAAAATAAAACCAAATTGCTAGGGAAGAAAAATAAAATACATGAAGTAAAAATTATTCTGAATGAAATTATCCACAAATTAGATATAAAAGATAAAGAAGGTTAGTGAACTAGGAGACAAAGCAATAGAAAATATCAAAAATGAAGCACTTAAGGGAAAAAAATAAAAATAAATAGGAGAGCCTAACTAATCTGTGAAGCAGTATCAAGCGGCCTAGCATAAATGTGATTTTGGTCTCAGAAAGAGAGGAAAAAAGAAGAGAAAAAATTCTTAAAAGGATAACAGTAGAAGTTTACATACACAAAACTAAAACTTGATTACATTGAAACAAAAAAAAAAATGGATAAGTATAAAATCATAGTTGTAGGTCCCAAAACTCTTCTCTCAGTACTTAATATAAAAAGTATAGAAATAAGTAGGAATATAGAAGACCTGAATGACACTATCAAAGAACTTAAACTAATGGACATTTCTAGAAGACTACAATAACCTCAGATATGCAGATGACACCACCCTTATGGCAGAGTGAAGAGGAACTAAAAAGCCTCTTGATGAAAGTGAAAAAGGAGAGTGAAAAAATTGGCTTAAAGCTCAACATTCAGAAAACTAAGATCATGGCATCCAGTCCCATCATTTCATGGCAAATAGATGGAGAAACAGTGGAAACAGTGGCTGACTTCATTTTGGGCGGCTCCAAAATCACTGAAGATGGTGATTGCAGCCACGGAATAAAAAGACGCTTACTCCTCAGAAGAAAAGTTATGACCGACCTAAACAGCATATTAAAGGCAAAGACATTACTTTGCCAACAAAGGTCCGTCTAGTCAAGGCTATGGTTTTTCCAGTAATCATGTATGGACGTGAGAGTTGGATTATAAAGAAAGCTGAGCTTTTGAAGAATTGATGCTTTTGAACTGTGGTGTTGGAGAAGACTCTTGAGAGTCCCTTGGACAGCAAGGAGATCCAGCCAGTCCATCCTAAAGGAGATTAGTGTTGAATATTCATTGGAAGGATGGATGCTGAAGCTGAAACTCCAATACTTTGGCCACCTGATGCGAAGAGCTGACTCATTTGAAAAGACCCTGATGCTGGGAAAGATTGAATGTGGGAGGAGAAGGGGACAACAGAGGATGAGATGGTTGGATGGCATCATGGACTCAATGGACATGAGTTTCCGTAAACTCCTGGAGTTGGTGATGGACAGGGAGGCCTGGCTTGCTGCAGTCCATGCGGTCACAAAGAGTCGGACACGACTGAGCGACTGAACTGAACTGAAATCAATAAAGGTGATGTGGTATATTTATACAATGAACTACACTTACCAATAAAAAAAATAAAGTAATGATACAGAGAAACATGGATAATTACACAAAAGAAGCCAGATAAAAGAGTATATACTGTATGGTTACATTTATTTGAGACTCTAGAAAAGTAACCCAATCTATGATAGGTAGCAGATCACTGGTTTAGGGGGTAGGAAAGAGGGATTAGCTGGGAAAGGAGAGATAGAGGACTTTGGGGGTGATGGAAATGTTTTATATCTTTAATATGGTGGTGATGACATGGGTGTATACATTTGTCCAAATTCATCAAACTATAAATTATTTTTTAAATGAGTGCATTTAATTATATGCAAATTAGACCTTAATAAAATTGCCGGGGAAATGGCAAAGGGATATATGACATCTTATTCTCAATATAATTTCTCCTAAAATAATGTGGCACATTTGATCCAAGGCTTTGCTTTAAACACATGTATTTCAAACTTTGTGTTAATTAAATCCTGCTTTCCTACTAGAAAGGAACATGCATCAAAAAAAAAAAAAGGAAAGGTTTTGTTTCAAACTTTTAGGATGATGAAAATATTCTGTATAATACAGTGGCAGATATGTGTCATTGTATTTTTACCCAAACCCATAGAATATATAACACCAAGAGTGAACTCCAAGGTAATATGAACTTTGGGTAATTCTGATATATCAATGTAGGTTCATTCTTGATATAAAAAATAGTATCTTTCTGGTGAGTGATGTTAATAATGGGGAAGGGTAGAATTTGTGAGGGCAGAAGGCATATGAGAGATCTTTGTACCTTCCTCTCAACTTTATCTGCAATTCAGCAATTTCTTCAACTTACTTTTCTATTGAATTCAAATATGATAAATATAGGGATTCCTTGGTAGCTTAGCTGCTAAAGAATCCACCTGCAGTGCAAGAGACCCCGATTTTATTCCTGGGTCAGGAAGATGCCCTGGAGAAGAGATAGGCTACCCACTCCAGTATTCCTGGGCTTCCCTGGTGGCTCAGACTGTAGAGAATCTGCCTGCAATTGGGAGACCTGGTTTCAGTCCCTGAGTTGGGAAGACACCATGGAGGAGGGCATGGCAACCCGCTCCAGTATTCTTGACAGAGAATCCCCGTGGACAGAGAAGCCTAGTGGGCTACTCCATGGGATCACAAAGAGTCAGACACAGCTGAGTGACTAAGTACAGAACAGCAAATGATAAATATAATACATTTAAAAGACATGTACAGTCTATTTTGTAAAATTGTTTTTATGTATCTACTTGCTTACCACCTACATATCCATAGTTTTATCTGATTATGTGTATAAAGCTGTGTTTGGAATTATTCTTGCCAAATGGCCATTTTCAGTAAATTGTTACTTGCTTTGCATTCAATGTTACCTACACTTTTTTCTTAATATACAAACAGTTCATACAGCTCAATATCAAAAAAAAATCAAAAAGTGGGCAGAAGACCTAAATAGACATTTCTCCAAAGAAGACCTACACATGGTAAATGGGCACATGAAAAGATACTTAACATGGCTAATTATTATAGAAATGCAAATCAAAACTACAATGAGGTATCACCTCACATCAGCCAGAATGACCATCATCAAAAAATCTATGAATAATAAATAATGAAGAGGGTATGGCAAAAAGGGAACCCTCCTATGCAGCTGGGAATGCAAATTGGCGCAGCCACTATGGAGAACAGTACGGAGGTTACTTAAATTAAAAATAGAGTTACCATATGAGCCAGCAATCCCACACCTGGGCATATATCTGGAAAAGACAAAAACTGCAACTTGGAAAGATATATGCATGTCAGTGTTCATAGCAGCTCTATTTACAATAGCTAAGACACAGAAGTTCATAGCATCTCTATTTACAATGGCTAAGACATAGAAGCAACCTAGGCTTCCTAAGCAACCTAAGCTTCATTCAACAAATGAAGGGAAAAAGAAAATATGGCATATATATATACAACATACACACACACAATGAAATATTCAGCTCAGTTCAGTTCAGTCGCTCAGTCGTGTCCGACTCTTTGTGACCCCATGAATTGCAGCACGCCAGGCCTCCCTGTCCATGACCAACTCCCGGAGTTCACTCAACCTCACATCCATCAAGTCAGTGATACCATCCAGCCATCTCATCCTCTGTCGTCCCCTTCTCCTCCTGCCCCCAACCCCTCCCAGCATCAGACTCTTTTCCAATGAGTCAAGTTTTCGCATGAGGTGGCCAAAGTACTGGAGTTTCAGCTTTAGCATCAGTCCTTCCAAAGAACACCCAGGACTGATCTCCTTTAGAATGGACTGGTTGGAGAAGGGAAAGAGACACGTGTACCCCAATGTTCATCACAGCACTGTTTATAATAGCCAGGACATGGAAGCAACCCAGATGCCCATCAGCAGATGAATGGATAAGAAAGCTGTGGTACATATACACAATGGAGTATTACTCAGTGATTAAAAAGAATACATTTGAATCAGTTCTAATGAGATGGATGAAACTGGAACCTATTATACAGAGTGAAGTAAGCCAGAAAGAAAAACACCAATACAGTATACTAACACATATATATGGAATTTAGAAAGATGCTAACAATAACCCTGTGTACAAGACAGCAAAAGAGACACCAGTGTATAGACCAGTCTTATGGACTCTGTGGGAGAGGGAGAGGGTGGGGAGATTTGGGAGAATAGCATTGAAACATGTATAATATCATGTATGAAACGAGTCGCCAGTCCAGGTTCGATGCACGGTATTGGATGCTTGGGGCTGGTGCACTGGGACGACCCAGAGGGAGGGTAGGGGAGGGAGGAGGGAGGAGGGTTCAGGATGGGGAACGCGGGTATACCTGTGGCGGATTCATTTCGATATTTGGCAAAACTAATACAATATTGTAAAGTTTAAAAATAAAATTAAAAAAAAAAAAAGAATGGACTGGTTGGATCTCCTTGCAGTCAAGGGACTCTCAAGAGTCTTCTCCAACACCACAGTTCAAAAGCATCAATTCTTTGGTACTCAGCTTTCTTCACAGTCCAACTCTCACATCCATACATGACCACTGGAAAAACCATAGCCTTGACTAGACGCACCTTTGTTGGCAAAGTAATGTTTCTGCTTTGCAATATGCTTTCTAGGTTGGTTATAACTTTCCTTCCAAGGAGTAAGCATCTTTTAATTTCATGGCTACAATCACCATCTGCAGTGATTTTGGAGCCCCCCAAAATAAAGTCTGACACTGTTTCCACTGTTTCCCCATCTATTTGCCATGAAGTGATGGGACTGGATGCCATGATCTTCATTTTCTGAATGTTGAGCTTTAAGCCAATTTTTTCACTCTCCAATGAAATATTACTCAGCCATAAAAAAACAGTGAAATAATGCCATTTGCAGGAACATGGATGGACCTAGAGATTATTATACTAAGTGAAGTCAGGCAGAGAAAGACAAATATCATAAGATATCACTTATATGTAGAATCTTTAAAAATGACATAAAAGCACTTATTCCAGAAACAGAAAGAGACAGACATAGAAAACAAATTTATGGTTACCAAAGGGCAGAGGTGGAGGGGAGGAATAAATTAGGAATTTGGGATCAACATATACAGACTACTATATATAAAATAAACAAGAACCTACTATATAGCACAGGAAACTATATTCAATGTCTTCTAGTAGCAGTTAATGGAAAAGAATCTGAAAAGGAACATACACACACACATACACACACACACACACACACACACACACGAATCACTCGACTGTACACCTGAAACTAACACAACATTATAAATCAAATATATGTCAATTTAAGAAAAAAAATAGAATGACCTAAAAAAATAAAAATTAAAGAAAACAATGCAGAGGTCAGCTGCCTCAGGTGCTGACTCCTAAAATGCATGGGGATGATCTCATCTACCCCTCCTCCCCTCAAATCCAGGGGATTACTGGCTTAGTGTAGAAAAGCTACAGGTGGGTCTTTAGACTTTCTTTCAACAAAGATTACCCAGGGGCCTGGATCTTAAAGAACTACCCAGGCTTCAGGAAAACAGATCATCAGTATTCAGTTTACCCTGTTCTCAGTTAAGTGACAATCCTGAATTCTAGCCAGCTGCCGTACAAAGACAGTATCCTCTGGGGAAGATGAAAATTAAGGCTTAATGAAATGATGGGCTCGGTTGCTCAGAGCCCCTTAAAAAAACTTCCAAACACCCCACCCTCCCTTTTCCAATCCTTTTAAGGAATAGGAAGCACAGATTAAAAAGAAGAAAGAAAAGAAAAAGAAATAAAGGTATGTTAAAACTAGAACTTGCTGTTACATAGAATGGGAACTTAAGACATTTTTTTTTTTTAATGTTAAATAAAAGAATGACCCCAAGAGGCCTGAAGACTTTCAGACAGTTGGGTTACATTAAAAAAAAAAAAAAAAAAAAAAAACTTTATTTAAAAAAAAATAACAGATGGAGAAGGAAATGGTAACCCACACCAATATTCTTGCCTGGGAAATCCCATGGACAGAGGAGCCTGGCAGTGAACCCATAAGGTCACAAGGGTTGGACACAACTGAGCAACTAAACCACCGCCCCTACCCCACCACCATGGACACTGGGTCAGTGTCTAGTGCCACGGTTTCATCTGTGGGGGTTCCGACTTTGAAGATGTTTCCAACAGCTCCTTGTTTTATGCACTTCCATCCTTTAAAACTAAGTAGAATTTAATTAATATTGGAGGTGTAAACATTGTAAATATTCAATAAACCACTCCATTGTGGTTTTTTTATACAAAACCCCCATCTTTTAATAGTTGATACCTCAAAGAGAGTTTTGAAAACAAAACTGTTATATTTTTTGTTTTCATTATATTTAAAATATTCAGAAGTAAACTAAATTATCTGAAAAAATAACAGACATTGTGATTGACCAGAAAGGTAAAGATATATGACCATATTTAAATAATCCTACCTAATAGCATTTACAATGTTTGATGGTTCCGGAGGGCAAATTGTCGTGCCAGGAATATCATTATATCTCCCTCCAAAGTACAGATATTAAAAAATAGATGAAGTCTCTATCGTTTTCTTGATTTTTTTTCTTATTTTTATAAATGATACCTCACCAGTAAGTTAATCTTCATAAGAAATGTCTCTAAATCTTTCCTGCCTGGGCTTCTCAATATTTTTCTTTAATGGACAGGAAATTAAATACCTTAGTCTCAGTCACATCAGGACATGTAAGTCCCCTTTCACAGCACAGAGATATTGCCTGACCTCTGTTTACTTTAAGGCTTAAACAGTCAGAAACTTCTGATACACCTGATTTGGTGTCAGGGAAAGGAAAGAAGAGTAGGAAAAATATTCCAGTATAGGCACTAATGATATCCATTACCAGAACAGATGAATTATTTATCCTGAGTTCCTATGATCCCCTGGTGCAAATATACGTACACATCATATCCCATCACTGTGCCCAGCACACAATCATACTCACTAAATCTCACTTCACTAAGTGAATTAATACATTTCTCCCATTAAAAACATAAATTCTTCAGTTGTCATTCCTATAATTTACCCACTTTCATTTAGGACATATGTTATAGCCCCACAGGCTTCCCAGGTGGCTCAGTGGTAAAGAATCTGCTAGTCAATTCAGGAGACTCGGGTTTGATACCTGGGCTGGGAAGATCCCCTGGAGAAGAAATGGCAACCCACTCCAGTATTCTTGCCTGGCAAATCCCACGGACAGAGGAAGCTGGCAGGCTACAGTCCATGGGGTCATAAAAGAGTCAGACACAACTTAGCAACTAAACAACTTATATCCCCACAGTGCTAAAACATCCAAGTGAAAAAAAAGCAAAAATCAGCAAAAACTTTGACTATTTTAGTTGAGCAAAAAAAGCTCTAGAATCTGTACCATCTAAAACAGTATCCACTAGCTATGTAGCAATCTATACTTATATTCAATAACATTTAAAAATCAGTTGCTAAGTTGGCCTAGTCAATGTCAAGTGTTCAATAACTACATGTGGCTAGTGGCTATGGCATCAGACAGTACAAGCACAGAATATTTGTATCACTACAGGAAATTAAAAGTTTTGTTGAATGGAAAGTTCTAGGTGATTGCCTAAACTTTTTCCATTTCAGCTTGATGCTCTATGTTTTCATAAATATATCAGGAGCTCAAGATCTTTTCTAAGTATATGTTAGAGTGCCTTAAGAGAAGTGATTTAGGGAGTAAGGATATCCTGTAACTTGGAATATGAAAATTACTCCAAGACTGAAGAGAACTTGTTAATACACACTGAGGTAGATCTCAGTTCAATTCAGTCATTCAGTCGTGCCTGACTGTGACCCCATGGACTTCAGCACGCCAGGCTTCCCTGTCCATCACCAACTCCCGGAGCTCGCTCAAACTCATGTCCATCAAGTAGGTGATGCCATCTAATCATCTCATCCTCTGTCATTCCCTTCTCCTCCTGCCTTCAATCTTTCATAGCATCAGTGTCTTTTCCAATGAGTCACCTCTTCGCATAAGGTGGCCAAAGTATTGGAGTTTCAGCCTCAGCATCAGTCCTTCCAAAGAACATTCAGAACTGACCTCCCCTAGGATTGACTGGTCTGATCTCCCTGCAGTCCAAGGGACTCCCAAGAGTCTTCTCCAACACCACAGTTCAAAAGTATCAACTCTTCAGTGCTCAGCTTTCTTAATGGTCCAACTCTCACATCCATACATGACTACTGGAAAAACCATAGCTTTGACTAGATGGACCCTTGTTGGCAAAGTAATGTCTCTGCTTTTTCATATGCTAAGTTGGTCATAACTTTTCTTCCAAGGAGCAAGCATCTCCTAATTTCATGACTGCAGTCACCATCTGCAGTGATTTTGGAGCCCAAGAAAATAAAGTCTGTCACTGTTTCCAATGTTTCCCCACCTATTTGCCATGAAGTGATGGGACCAGATGCCATGATCCAAGTTTTTTGAATGTTGAGTTTTTTTTTTTTTTAAATTTTATTTTATTTTTAAACTTTACATAATTGTATTAGTTTTGCCAAACATCAAAATGAATGTTGAGTTTTAAGCCAGTCCTTTCACTTTCCTCTTTCACTTTTATCAAGAGGCTCTTCAGTTCCTCCTCACTCTCTGTCATAAGGGTAGATCTAGTATTCCCTGAAAGCAGAATCCTTTGTTTCTTCATTTTTCTATTTCTAGTAGCTAAGAAAATGCAGTTAGTAAAGGCTGAATAATAATAAATATGCATGTGTTCTAATAAATCACACATTCTCATTCAAACACTTCACATACCTCTCATATTTGACACATTTATTTCAGATATCAGAGGTGTAGTAGATTCTGTTGCCTAGAGAATAAAGAAAGGGTTTGCCTATCAGAAGATTTACCTTTTTTATGGGATCTGTCTTCCTTTTCATCTTTCTTTTCACCTCCAGTGCAGCCTATTTCTCCTGTCTTCTATAGTACTGCGTGGGTGCTCAGTTACTCAGTTGTGTCCAACTCTTTGTAACCCATGGACTGTAGCCCACCAGGTTCGTCTGTCTATGGGATTATCCAGGCAAGAACACTAGACTGGGTTGCCATTTCCTCCTCCAGGGTATCTTCCCTAGCCAGGGCTTGAACCTGCATCTCCTGCATCTCCTGCCTCTCCTGCATTGGCAGGAAGATTCTTTACCACTAGCGCCACCTGGAAAGCCTCTATAGTACTGCTGCTGCTGCTGCTGCTAAGTCGCTTCAGTCGTGTCCGACTCTGTGCAACCCCTAGGCCTCATCTAATAATGATACTGACAGGAGTTTACACTGATCGGCCACATATCCTAGACTGATGACATATGTATATAAGATTTTATTGTCCTTATAGTCTGAAATGTTTGTGTCCTTATGATGAAATTTTAATATGAATGTGATGATATTATTGGGGGAGTGAGGCCTTTGGGAGATACTTAAGTCATGAGAGTGGAGCCTTGGTAAATGGAATTTGTGTCTTCTAAAGAAGCTCAAGAGAGACCCCTAGCTTTCTACATACACTACGTGAGGATACAGCAACAAGACAACCATGTATTACCTAGGAAGCAAACCCCCCCTTGATCAAGCTGGCACCTGATCTTGGACTTCCAGAATCCAGGAATGTGAGAAATAAGTTTCTTTTGATTATAAGCTACCCAGTCTATGATATTTTGCTATAGCCGCCCAAATGGATAAAAATGCTGTCCATACTGGTATCCTTCCGAGTAAAAGTGGGTGGTATCAGTAGCTCGCTCGGACATTAGGCATGAACCAAGGTCATCCAGCTGGCTTTGTTCATATATTCCAGTAGTTCTACGCTACTGTACACTGAATGTTTGTGTTTCCCCCAAATTCATATGTTGAGCCCTAATTCCCAATGTATTAGTACTTGGAGGTGAAGCCTTTGGAAAGTGATTAGTTCATGAGGGTAGAGCTCTCATGAATGGGATTAGTGCCCTTACAAAAGACTTTAGAAAGCTCCTTTGCCCCTCTACCATGTGAAAAGACAGCCATCCATGTATGAACCAGCAAGTGGGCTCTCTCACCAGACACCAAATCTGCCAGTACCTTGATCTTGAATTTCCCAGCCTCCAGAATCATAAAAAAATAAAATTTTGTTGTTTAAAGGCCCCCTAGTCCACCGTAGTCTGTCACAGCAACCTGAACAGACAAAGACATATGTATAACTTTGTCTTTAATTTTTTGACCACTAGGAGATGTCAACTTTCCCTGGATTTCTAGACCATGGTTTCAGTAAGATTCAGACAGCCTCAGAAACACATTCCTACACATACAGCCAGATTTATAAACATTCATCATGCTCATTGAGCTCATTTTATTTATGGACTTTGATTAATATAATCTATGTTTCACAATGGTTGGCAACAATTAATTATGAAGGTTTAAATAATAAAGGTCTATATAATAGTACCAAATGCAGATTTCTCCACTGCCCCTCAAGCTACGTGATATTCCAAGATAAGTTTTTTGGTCAGGACTTTGTCAAAATGACAAATAACAGCCTAGGGTCAGGCCATTAGAAAGTGCCTATGAGAACATCATTAAGACTGGACCTTAGGTGAAGAAGGAGGCAGCAGAAGAAGGGAGATGATTCAAAAAGGATAATCCTGAAATCTTGAAATCCTTGAAATCTACGTCAGTAAACTTTAACCATAAAATAAACCATAACCATAAAATCAAAAACCGTAAAACAAAAACCAGTAAAAGTCTAACCATAAAATCCATCAGGAGAAGATCCTTGGCCAGATCATTTTTAACTTCAAAACAAGATTGATTTCCATTCTGTAAATACCTCCTGTTCATTTAAATTAAGCAGCATTCATCCTTTGGCATTCTTCCCCTGGTTACATTGGGAAAGGAGAACTTGAGCCATGACTCAACCAGTCTAACAGCACTGTTGAGATGCCTCCTCCCCAAGAAAAAGAGGTAGTAAGGGGGGGTGGTCTCAATAACCACTAAAAATCTTTCAGAACATAAAGCTTTCCTTGTAACCAGTTCTCTCAGTGCTCAGAAAAAAGAAACAGTCCCTGCATTTTCTCTTAGTGTTATAGAAAACAATCGATAATGTTCATCTATGGATTTGATCACAACAAGGATGTTTGGTGAAAGAGGAAGTGAGAGATTTCACTGTTTTACTGCAAGGATCCTATCTTCAGTATGCAAGGTGGAATGGGTGCCTGGAGAAATGTGAATACTCTGTCCAGGGCTCTGACATTTGTGTATGCAAAATGGTAACACTTTAATAGAGAAGAGTGCAGCACTGCTCAAATGAGAGCCTCTTTCTTGCCCTTTGAAAACTATCCCTCCAATATTTTCCCTGAGGAGCAGCATCAGGTGAGAGTGTCTCCTAAGGTCCTTGCCAGATCTTGTACAGCTATAGCCTAGCCTGGGACTAGGTGCTTGCCCCACAGAGCTCCTGCGGTGCACGGGGATACAACCAGCACAGGTGTGCCTCCTCTGCACATACATTATGTGCGCTCAGGGCTGTGTTTCACCAGAATGGAAGAAAGTAAGAGCCTGAGATGGGACAATCTAGTTGATAATCTCAATCACAAAATTACATATGAGAATATAACACATTTCTGAGTAGTGATAAAAGGAAGAGCTGTTCCATTTATTTATTTTCCTCTATTGGATATGCATAACCATATGGTATCAGTTGACCAAAGGTAAAATTGGTAAATGATCATTTATGTCTTAAGATATGAAAAGGCTTCCCTGCACAAAGAGAAAAAATACTTTCTCTCACTGATAGATGAAGTTCCCCGTTATTAAATATCCATTCCTTTGGTTTAAGCCTTAACCATGACAGGCTGAGAATATTCATAGCACTTGGCTATTACAGTGAAAATGGTTTAATTGCACTAAGGATTCTTTTAACTCTCCCAGTCAACTGGAAAACAAAAATACCACCCATAGTTCTTTTGCATTGCCCTTGTTCCTTTGTCAAAGATGAGTTGACTCTATTATGAGGGATCTATTTCCAGGCTCCCTATTCTGTTCCATTGATCTATTTGTCTGTTCTTTCACCAATACCACAGTCTTGATTACTGTAGTTTTATAGTAAGTGTTAAAGTCAATTAGCACCATTCTTCAAAATTTTGTACTTCTCCTTCAAGATTATAACTATTCTTGGTCTTTTGCTTCTCCTTATAAACTATAGAACAGGGACTTCCCTGGCAGTCCAATGGGTTAAGACTCCATGCTTCCACTGCAAGGGGCACAGGTTTGATCTCTGGTCAGGAAACTCAGATCCTGCATGCTGCACAGTGTGACCAAAAAAATAAAATAAGAAAATGAAATAAACTGTAGAATCAGTTTGTCAATTTTCATAAAATAACTTGCTGGAATTTGGGGGGACAGCATTGAATCTATAGATCAACTAAATTTGGAAGAACTGACATCTTGACAATATTGAGTCTTTCCTCTCAATGAACATGGAATATTTCTTGATATATGTAGCTATTCTTTGATTTCATTCATTAGTTTTTTAGTTCTCATATAGATCTTGTACATATATTGTTAGCTTCATACCTATTTCATTCTGCTTGGTGCTAATGTAACCAGAATTTTGCTTTTAATTTCAGATACCATCTGTCCATTATTGGTATATAGGAAAATAATTGAGTTCTGTATGTTAACCTTGTATTTTGCAACCTGCTATAATCACTTATTAGCTCCGGAGTGGGGTGTTTATCTGGGGTTTTTTCTTTTTTTGTCTTTTTTCCCCCCAAACTGTATACCTTTTATCTCCTTTTCTCATCTTACTGTACAAGCAAGGACTTACAGTATGACACTGAAAAGGAGTAGTGAAAGAAGACATTGTCGTACCTGATCTTAGTGGGCAGATTTGAATTTCTCACCATTAAGTATAATGCTACTGCAGGATTTTTGTAGTATTTTTCAAGTTGAGGAAGTTTCTCTGTATTGCTAGCTTTCTGAATTTTTCATAAATTTCATAATTTATCATAAATCAGTGTCAGATTTTTGTCAAATGCCTTTTCATCATCTATTAATACTATCATGTGGTTTTTCTTTTTTAGTGTATTAATGTGATGGATTACATTGATTTTTCCCACACTTTCTTAAAGGTAGTGTCTGAATGCAAATTTTTTCCAATTAGATATCTCATGTGAGAATTGAATGGCAGAGCCAGACAGTTCTGTTTTCCTGCTCTTCTGTTTCCTGCTGGTGAGCAGCCAAGAAACCAGGGGTTTGACATCAGCATTCCAGGGCCCAACATTTCATGGCTGTTGAAAGGTAGCTGTGGCAGCACCAGGGGCAGTGTCCCAGTCCCTGGATCACAGGCTCCATGGGATTTTCTTCATGTCTGCAGTTCAAGTGTATGGACTTCCAAATCCCCATCTCTTGGTTACCGTAACTCCAGCATCTTCCAGAACTACACGGTATTTTTTACTATCTTGTTCCCTGTTTGAAATGCCTTTCTGCTTAAAATACCTCGAGTTGATTCTGTTTCTAAAACTGACCAGGGACTATCACAGATGTGGATAAGCATGCTTATTGGAGAAAATGGGTGAAGCAATGGGAAGGAATAAAATTTCTCATGAGGACATGAGCTCTAAAACATAGAAAACAAGGAATCAGTCCCATTTCATATTTGACTTCCTTGAAGACAGCATACTTCAGAAGTATTTACAAGATAACGCAAGCTGGCCTTGTTCACAAAATTAAAATACAAAAATCATTGGGACTTCCCTGGCAGTCCAGTGGTTAAGAATCCACACTTCCAATGCAGGGGGCACTGGTTTGATCCCTGGTGGGGGAACTAAGATCCTGTATTCCACACAGTGCAACCAAAAAAAATAATAATAATTTAAAAAATTTTAATATATATATGTTTTAAAAATACATAATTATCAATGTCTCTCAACTAACCTCCAACTAAATCTCATTGCTATCATATAATGTTCATCATTTCTTCTTTGTTCTTCTATACCTACCTCCTTCACTCCTTCCACCCCCTTTAAATAAAATAAAAGAATAAGATTGGAAGGTGCCTCACAGCTATTTTAGTTAAATGGTACTACTTTATAGGCTTATAAAGAGGCCAAATCAGCAGAATGACTTTCCTAACATTAGCTATACATGATCTAATGGCCACATGTAACCCAACATTACCCCACACAGAGCTGGACTGCAGAGAAGTAAACAAATATCAGAGGGTCACTCTAGACATTTAATGCTCAATATATATGACAGAAGTAGAAATGAATTTTCTCAAAACTCCAAGTATCATGCCTCATCCCCTGCAGGACTTGACATCTTTGTCTTCCTACAGACAGAACAGCAAGGATTTCATAGAAGTACTGCAGCCAGTGAAAATTCCTGAATCTCTAAGCCAAAAGGAACACTACATCCCTGACTGACCACAAGGCAAAGCAGGAAAAGGAGAAACCAACCTTTTTAACCCATGGTCTTTGCTCAGCCCTTGGGCTCTTTGGGGAGCCCATTCTTTACATTCTCACTTTAACTGGAAGTTTGCTGTTGTTACTGAACAGGGTCTTAGCCTCCTTAATCAATAGAAATTGATCAGAGGCCAGACAAGAAATTCAGGCAAGGCTTTATTGGGCTGCCTGCTGCAGCAGGGCGGCGGGGGGGGGGGGGGGGGGGGGGGGGGGGCGGGGGTGTAGAATAAACAACAGATCCCTTTGCTTGCTCACTCCCTGAGGGCAAGCTTGTTCTTTATATGGGATAAGGGTGGTGGTGTGTCCAGAGGTCAGGCCAGAGGGGTGGCTTAGGTGGTTTGCCCACCCCTTAGGTGGTGGTGTGTGCACGGGGCATGAGCATATCCCACTTTTGCTTCCAGCCCCTTGGATCTTCAAAAGTGGCAGTTGGGTTTTTTGGTCTCCTTGTATCTTTTGTCCAGAATTTGCCTCAACTGCACATGAATGCAGTTATTTTTAGTCCCATACAGTTTCTTTGTATTTTGTGTTCGAAAAGAGGTGTGTCCTGTTGTAAACATCGCAGCACGGCAGGAAAGGGTCCCAGGTCCCAGCCTGTCTCACTGTGATGGCAATTATTAGTGCTAAAGAGAAGTCAGGCATTGATTGCTTAAGCCTGTTTGACTACTGGTTGAAGGTGTGCTGAGGACAACTGACCCTGGGCTAAGGGGTTCCTAAAGGACCTTTAAGATCCTACAGATTTTTTATGCCAATGGGAGACTTTGATCTGGATGTGTGAAAGCTGACTGATCTTGCATCAGCTCCAAGAACCAATTACATATTTGCCTGGAAATGAAATTTCTGCTCATGTCTTCAGAGCCCCATTATCCAGGGACACACTCCTCATAAGATTGCAGCCTGGAACACGGAGCCCTTCCCACATCACAGACTTTGTCTTGTCTTCACTATGATGATGCCTCTTGAAAGAAACTACAAAACACTCACTCATCATGTGTCTTGACTAATGACTTCCTTTAAAACAGACAAAACTGAGACGAAGAAACCAAGAAAATAGCCTCTAGATAACTGAAATAGGCCTCACAATGGATCATTACTGCTGTCCTGACCATTATCAAGTTCTCACTCAGTGTCTGTAGCTCTTCATTCACACCCAGCTCTAATCGTTTGGCTGTTTTCTGTTTTTCCCCTGAGCATGTGTTAGTTGAAACTGTTGTTACAAAGACCATAAAATTCCTGATCATTACTCATAAATGCTCAGTTGGTTTCTATTTCTTCTGTGTTTACACATAAATTGGACAAGCTTTCTTTCTGTTCACTTCAGTGCAGATTAGTTAAGTAAAGGTTGTAAAAGATGCTTTTATAGTTTGTGATGTACATATAATATACAACAATAAATTTATAAAATATACATTACATAAAGTAAATGTACATAATGAATATACAAATATATAGCTACATTTACAAGTTTGCACTGTCTATAGTCAGGCTCTTCATTCACATGCCATTCTACCAAGCTTGGTTTTTGTTGTTATTGTTTTGTTGTTAATTTCATTGCATACCCAGTGAAAACAGGGGTGAGTGTATTGTTGCAAAAGGCAGCTACAATGGCATCAGCAAGAAGTAATATTAATAACTGCCAAACTGATGAGATGAAATAAACACATAATTATATGGCTATTTTACCTCAAAAAAGAAAGACAGTGTGATATCATGTAATTCATGCCTATTGGCCTTACACGCCTTGAAAGTAGACAATTTAATCCCCAACACACTAAGTGATGTTCTTGTGATGGTACTGATAAATCTTCAAGAAAAGATTTAAACTACATTCAGTATACTCTTATTGGGACCCATGTCTTCCTGAGTTTGAATGATGGATCAGTCATTGGTGACCTTGAGCAAGTTATTTTCCTCAGTTACCTCCTATGAACTAAGTCAAAATAGTTCCTATTTCCCTGAACAACAATAAGATTAAATGAGATTATGTACATAAACTGTTCAGTATAGTGTCTGGTACACAGTATTCAATAAATGTTGGATACTATAAATAAATAAATTCAATACTGTATACTCTTTTAAAGAATCTTTAAGTGTATGCAATGCATTTTATCTAATTTTCCAAACAAGTTGATATAATTTGGCACTTAAAGGGGTAAGCTCTTGTAATAATGACAATAATAGTCACCATCTTGAGTGCCTCCAGGTCAAGCAATGCACCAGGTGTTTAATATGACATTATAATCCTGCTGGGCAATGATGGTGCAACATTTCCAGGTGTGGATCTGAGAAGTTTGGAGAAGGCAGATTTATTCTGTACTGGCCTTGGTGATTGATTTTAGTTTGAGAATTAAAGACTTACAGAGTGCGTTCTTCTTAAGAAAGCAGAGGAATGTGCAATGATTTCCTTTAGGTTACTGTATTAAGCCAACACCATTTGGAACTAGAAGGAATAAACTTAAAAAAAAAACAAAAACTTTTTATTTTGTATTGGAGTATAGGAGAAGACTCTTGAGAGTCCCTTGGACTGCAAGGAGATCCAACCAGTCCATTCTAAAGGAGATCAGTCCTGGGTGTTCTTTGGAAGGAATGATGCTAAAGCTGAAACTCCAGTACTTTGATCACCTCATGCAAAGAGCTGACTCATTGGAAAAGACTCTGATGCTGGGAAGGATTATGGGCAGGAGGAGAAGGGGACAACAGAGGATGAGATGGCTGGATGGCATCACCAACTCAATGGATGTGAGTTTGAGTGAACTCCGGGAGATGATGATGGACAGGGAGGCCTGGTGTGCTGCGATTCATGGGGTCGCAAAGAGTTGGACACGACTGAGCGACTGAACTGAACTGATAGCCAATTAACGATATTCTGACAGTTTCAGGTAGACAGCCAAGGGACTCACCCATACATATACACATGCATCCATTCTCCCCTAAACTCCCCTCCCAGCCAGGCTGCCGCATAACATTGAGCAGAGTCCTGTGTGCTATATAGTATGTCCTTGTTGGTTATCCATTTTAAATATAGCAGTGTGTACATGTCAATCTAGAAAGGATACGATTTGTTAGAAGAAGGAGGAGCAGGAAGAGGAGAAGGGGAGGAGGAGAGAGAGAAGGAGGAAAGGAAAAAGATAGCATTCTTAAGTATTTGACCCATGACAAGTAATGTGTCCGGTCTTTAACATGAATTATCTTTATTCCTCCCAGGTAGTTATTATCATCCCCAATTTAGATGTGGATAAACTGTAGTTCAGGGAAATCATTATCTGCTCAGGGACAAAAAGTAAGTAATAAAGTCAAGATTCCAATCCAGTTGCATCCCAGGTGACTCTAGTTATAGAGGAAATTCCCTATATGCACGTTATGGCTCCCTGAAAGTATCCATAAAGGAGTCATCCCTGTAAGGAACTTTCTAGTACAACAGGAACCCATCAAGAGTAACTCCTTGACAAGAGCAGTTGAATCTGTCCATCTCTCAGACTGACCAGCCTGGTCCTCCTCAACCACACACTCACTCAGTTCTTGCCCTGGAAGCAAAATCATGTCCTAAAAATAATCTTTTGACCTAGGAAGGAATCTCTCCTGGTGCCTACAGCAAGCAGGAGCCTTTGGGGTTGGGAAAAGCAGTCCAAAGGGCAAGACAACTCAGCTCTGCAGGGAAACCAGCTAAACCCTCTCCTTTTCCAAGAATTATAGGCCAGGAAGGCCCCACAGACATGATACCCCATTTCTTCCTTCTGCCACAGATGCCCTTCTCATTCTTTGCCTAACCTAAAATCCACTATTGGTTTTAGGCTCTAACAGCAGCTGCTGTGTTTCGCTGAAGGGACAGAGAATCATACATCAAAGCTCTGTAAGCCTGAAATGTTGTTTCTTGAGTACAGGGACATATTAGAAAGTATCCCCAAGCTTGGATAATGGAAAGTCCCAGCAGTGGAGGGGGCTGGTGGTGTGACATCCATTTTTCTTGTTTTAACAACTCCCTATTTAACAATTGCCTACCCAAACTATAGGCATCATTAAATATTTGATACAGGGGGCTCCTGCTCAGCCTGTTCTCCTGAGGAGCCCTGGGAGCGGAGGCAGCCCCTCTGCCCCTGTCCCGGGGCCTTGGTTTCCTCATTTGCAAGGAGGAGGTTGCATTCAGGGGGAGCGTGTTCCCCCATATCCCCGGAGGGGACATGACCACAGGGGAGCTCTTCCTGGGACCTGTAGGGGGCAGGTCCAGGCCTGAGCCCCTGGGAAGGGGTGAGATGAGGGAGGCGAGCAGGGCTGGGAGTGACCTCAGGGAGACCCAGGTGTAACCATTCATTAGCAATATAATCAGTGACTTGTCCAGTGCTGGGGCCTCAGGATCCAGGAGGAGGGACTCCAGGGGCCTACTGGCCACCAGGGAACGCTCACCAGCCTTCCGATTCCGAGGAGCCGGGGACTGGCTCCCCCCCGAAGCCACCTACCGCCCACTGGAGGGAACAGGTGACTATTTGGCAGGCCTGGGAGGGGCAGCCGTCGGGGCTGCAGGTTCCTTGACCCTCCCTGTCCAGTGGCCCATCTGCCCGACTGTTTACCCAGTGCCCGGCCCCCTCTAGGGCGATTCGGGGCTGGTGGCCCACCCTTCCCTGGGTGTGAATGTGTGAGCCAGGGACTGGCTGGGGATGCCGAGTGAGTGTCCTTCCTCCCCGGGGGGCATGGTCAGGGCCACTGATTAGGTGGAGCTCAGGCTGCTTGTGGGATGCGGCCAGACGATGAGAAATAAAGCCATAACAAACCACAAAAATAAATAAATAAATAAATAAATCAAGCGAGCTTTTTCAGGTGGATTTTAATATGGTGGTGGTTTAGTCACTAAGTCATGTCTGAGTCTTATGATCACATGGACTGTAGCCTGCCAGGTTCCTCTGTCTATGGGATTCTCCAAGCAAGAATACTGGGGTGGGTAGCCATTCCCTTCTTCAGGGGATCTTCCTGACCCAGATTCAGAAATTGAACCTGAATCTCCTGCATTGCAGGCAGATTTCTTATCATCTGAACCACCAGGGAAGCCCTCAGGGGGACACAATTAAAAATCTCTTTGGTCATGGTCAAAGGAGTCTAGCAGAGGTATCTAAAACATGGGACTCAATGTCTAAGCACCAACTTCAGGATTTAATTGCATCATAATATCTGTCAAGACCTGGAGTTATGTGATACAAAGATGTCCATTTCCTATCTCTACTAGAGTTTCAAACTAAATTGGCACCAATTTGCTCAATAGTTCCGCATTTTATGCAGCATATCTGAAAAAGAATATTGATGGATACATGACAAATCAAAAGCTGGTAAGGGAAGAACATTTTATGCTTGAGATTTCATGATTCCTAGACACGACTGTCAGGGGAGTGAATGCAGCCAGCCATACAGGTGGTAGATTTGGGTGGGGGTGGGGGTGCCATTCCCAGCAGAAGAGGCACAGAGGATGGCCCGTGATATAAAGAGTGATCTCCTCGCCCCCACCCAACACCCCATCAGATGCAGTCCCTTTACAGGCACTCTGTTGCTGCTGCTGCTAAGTCATTTCAGTCGTGTCCGACTCTGTGTGACCCCATAGACGGCAGCCCACCAAGGTTCCCCGTCCCTGGGATTCTCCAGGCAAGAACACTGGAGTGGGTTGCCATTTCCTTCTCCAATGCATGAAAGTGAAAAGTGAAAGTGAAGTCTCTCAGTCGAGTCCGACTCTAGCGACCCCATGGACTGCAGCCTACCAGGCTCCTCCGTCCATGGGATTTTCCAGGCAAAAGTACTGGAGTGGGGACAGGCACTCTGTTACTTCCCCTCCATTTAGCCACTTTCTGGCTCTGGCCCACCTGCCCTAGACTTCCTCAGTGCTTCCCTTCTCAAAGCCCCAGCACTTACTGTCCCTGTAAATCAGCCCAGCATCTACTTATTGCGGTAGGTAGAGTAAAGAACGTCCTCACTCCCAGAAGTCTACATCCTTGGAAAGGCAAATATGTTACTTTACATGGCAAAAGAGACTTTGAAGATGTGATTCAATTAAGGACCTGGAGATGAAGACATTGGCCTGGATAATAATTGCTGTGCTGTGCTTAGTCGCTCAAGGGAACAATTGCTTTGCAATTCCATGCACTATAGCCCGCCAGGCTCCTCTGTCCATGGGAATTCTCCAGGTAAGAAGAATACTGGAGTGGATTGCCATGTCCTCCTCCAGGGGATCTTCCCAACCCAGGGATTGAACCCAGGTCTCCCATACTGCAGGCAGATTCTTTACAGTCTGAGCCACCAGGAAGTCAAATGGTGAGTGACCTGCTATTAGGAACCATATTGTAATCTGGCAGAAAGTTTAAAGCACATTTATGGAATATCAGAATTAGAAAGGAAGTTCAGAATCTCTCAGTCCAATAAATTTGTTCACAAAAGTGGAAACAGACATCCAAATGTTTTATTAAGTCACACCTTTTGAGTTAGGGGGTAGGAATTAGAATCCTAAATCAAGACCGGGAGCTGACTGTGGCTCAGATCATGAACTCCTTATTGCTAAATTCAGACTTAAATTGAAAGTAGGGAAAACCACTAGACCATTCAGGTATGAACTAAATCAAATCCCTTACGATTATACAGTGCAAGTGACAAATAGATTCAAGGGATTAGATATGATAGAGTGCCTGAAGAACTATGGATGGAGGTTCATGACACTGTAGAGGAGCCAGTGATCAAAACCATCCCCAAGGGAAAAAAAAAAAAAAAAACGCATAAAGGCAAAACGGTTGTCTGATGAGGCCTTACAAATATCTGAGAAAAGAAGAAAAGCTAAAGGCAAAGGAGAAAAGGAAAGTTATATCCATTTGAATGCAGAGTTCCAAAGAATAGTAAGGAGAGATAAGAAAGCCCTCCTCAGTGATCAATGCAAAGAAATAGAGGAAAACAATAGAATGGCAAAGACTAGAGATTTCTTTAAGAAAATGAGAGATACCAAGGGAACATTTCATGCGAAGATAGGCACAATAAAGGACAGAAATGATATGGACCTAACGGAAGCAGAAGATATTAAGAAGAGGTGGCAAGAATACACAGAAGAACTATACAAAAAAGATCTTCATGACCCAGATAACCATGATGGTTAGAGCCTGGCTAAGGCCAGACATCCTAGAATGTGAAGTCAAGTGGGCCTTCAGAAGCATCACTACGAACAAAGCTAGAGGAGGAGATGGAATTTCAGTTGAGCTATAGAAAATCCTAGAAGATGATGCTGTGAAAGTGCTGCACTCAATATGCCAGCAAATTTGGAAAACTCAGCAGTGGCCACAGGACTGGAAAAGGTCAGTTTTCATTCTAATCCCAAAGAAGGGCAATGCCAAAGAACATTCAAACCACTGCACAATTGCACTCCTCTCACATGCTAGCAAAGCAATGCTCAAAATTCTCCAAGCCAGGCTTCAACAGTATGTGAATTGTGAACTTTCAGATGTTTAAGCTGAATTTAGGAGAGACAGAGGAACCAGAGATCAAATTGCCAACATCTGTTGGATCATC
Organism: Bos indicus x Bos taurus; assembly: GCF_003369695.1. Taxonomy (NCBI): domain Eukaryota; kingdom Metazoa; phylum Chordata; class Mammalia; order Artiodactyla; family Bovidae; genus Bos; species Bos indicus x Bos taurus. The sequence continues at coordinate 46,675,587 of NC_040090.1, read as the reverse complement.
AAAAAAGCAAGAGAATGCCAGAAAAACATCTACTTCTGCTTTATTGACTATGCCAAAACCTTTGACTGTATGGACCACAACAAACTGTGGGAAATTCTACAAGATATGGGAATACCAGATCACCTTACCTGCCTCCTGAGAAATCTGTTTGCAGGTAAAGAAGCAACAGTTAGAACTGGACATGGAACAACAGACTGGTTCCAAATTGGGAAAGGAGTACATCAAGGCTATATTTTGTCACCCTGCTTATTTAACTTATGTGCAAAGCACATTATGCAAAATCCTGGGCTGGATGAAGCACAAGCTGAAATCAAGATTGCCAGGAGAAATATCAATAATCTCAGATATGCAGATGACACCACCCTTATGGAAGAAAGTGAAGAGGAACTAAAGAGCCTCTTGATGAAAGTGAAAGAGGACAGTGAAAAAGTTGGCTTAAAACTCAACATTCAAAAACCTAAGATCATGGCATCCAGTCCCATCATTTCATGGCAAATAGATGGGAAACAATGCAAACAGTGAGAGAGTTTATTTTCTTGGGCTTGAAAATCACTGAAGATGGTGATTGTAGTCATTAAATTAAAAGATGCTTGCTCCTTGGAAGAAAAGCTAGGACAAACCTAGACAGCACATTAAAAAGCAGAGCCATGACTTTGCTGACAAAGGTCCATCTAGTCAAAACTATGGTTTTTCCAGTAGTCATGTATGGATGTGAGAGTTGGACTATAAAGAAAGCTGAGTGCCAAAAAATTCATGCTTTTGGACTGGGATGTTGGAGAAGACTCTTGAGAGTCCCTTGGACAGCAAGGAGATCCAACCAGTCCATCCTAAAGGAGATACTGTTGAATATTCATTGGAAGGACTGATGCTGAAGCTGAAACTCCAATACTTTGGCCACCTGATGTGAAGAACTGACTCATTAGAAAAGACCCTGATGCTGGGAAAGATAGAAGGCAGGAACAGGGGACGACAGAGGATGAGATGGTTGGATGGCATCACCTACTTGATAGACATGAGTTTAAGCAAGCTTCAAAAGTTGGTGATGGACAGGGAAGGCTGGCGTGCTGCAGTCCATGGGGTTGCAAAGAGTCGGACATGGCTGAGTGACTGAACTGAACTGAATCTTGACTCCAAGCACACTTTTCACTATCCCCTCCCCTGACTGCAACCACTGGCAAAGTAAAACAATCTACAAAACCAACCACGATGTAAGATAAGGTGAAACAATGAGTAATGCAAAAGTGAAGAAATTTACTCATCTGGATTGGTTTAGGTTTGGGCTTTATTCTTTAGCAGTCTACCTATCTTAAATGACAGCACCAATGTGTAATTTCCTTCTGCAAAACTGTCAATCTTCTAAATGTTGGGCCAGTAATTGTATATGATGCCTGGTCATTGAGCCTCACTACAAATCACATTAGCCCTGAAGCAAGCATACATGTCCATGTTGTCCTCTGAGTCCTCAGGGGACCAGACCTCTCATCAGATGTAGCAGATACAAGCCATGTTCAGGTACCTCAAGCCTCAGTGGCACCTGGGAATATAACAAAGTCAAGCCAAATACTCTTATTATGTTCTTGCCAATAAAACAAAGAAACTACAGTCCATTTTTAAACTGTTGGGGCTATGAGAGATATTGCATACATAGTGCCTGGCACATAGCTGAAACTCAATTGATGACATTATCATATTTATATATTTTTCCTTTGTTTTATACATAACTTTTCATATCCACTGCACATGCAACATCTTTTAGATAATTTTATATCCAGGTTATTAATAAAACATTGATGCTCCCTTTCTCTGGTATTTACATAGATCCACTTGTTCTGAAGGTCTCAGCAAGGGGCTTCCATAGCAGCTTAGTGGTAAAGAATCTGCCTACCAGTGTAGAAGACACAGGTTCAATTCCTGGTCTGGGATGATTCCACATGCTACGGTGCAACTAAATCCATGAGCCACAGCTACACAGCCAAAAATAAACAAATACAGTTAAAAAGAAAATAAAGATCTTAGCAAAATCCCCACCAGGATTTACATCCTGCCTGTCTTTGGCAACCACTTCTGTTCTTGCTCCCCTAATAGTGGTTTTTTAAAACTCTAAACATGCTTTAGGGAAATTATTCAGAAGCTTTGTATCTCTTCCCATGTTGATTAACATAAAAAAGTTTTGGTTCATGCCCTTCTTTATACGACACAATCAACTTATTAAGGCTTTTTTTTTTTAGAGACATTTTCAGTTCACAAGAAAGTCCAGGGGAAGGTACAGAGACTTTCCATATGCCTCCTGCATTGACACATTCATAGCCTCCCCCAGTATCAAGAACACCCACCAGAGTGATATATATGTTACAAAAACACTGACATCACAGTCACTCAAAGTCCATATTTAACCTTAGAGTTAACATTCACTGTTGTACATGCTATGGGTTTGGACAAATACGTAAGGACATGTATCTATCACTAGAGTAACATACAAAGTATTTTCACTGTCTTAAAAAAATCCTCTCTTCTCTACCTATTCATCCCTCTTTATGGTTCTTTAGATTTCCATCTCTCTGCTTACATTTTTGCCCATCTGTTCTTACATGCTGTCTGCCTGACAGTCCTTAGCATATTAATTATGGTTGTTTTAAATTCCCAGTCTAAGGCCAAAACCGTGCCATGTCTGCTTCTGATCTTTGCTCTGACTACTCATGTTGTGTTTTTTTGCCCCTTAGCATGTCTTGTAATTTTTTTTCTTGCTAGCTGGACATTATGTATAGGATAAGAGAAACTGCTGTAAATAGGCTGTGAGTAAGGTGGCAGTGAAGTCTGTGCACAGGGGGCGATTTCCATAGTCCTATAATTAGGTCTTGGTCTTTTGGTGAGCCTAAGCTTCCAGACTGTGAACTTCACAGGTGTTTCTCAGTCTTTTGTTTCCTCCCCTCTTAGGTAAAGGAAGTAACTAGAGTGTCCTGGAGTTGAATATTTCCCTTCTCCTACTTGCAAGACTAGAATTGAAGTTAGCTGGAAATTTCCCATGCCCCCAGGTTACTTAGGCTCTGATAGTATTCCAGCAAGTTAGGCTCTGGGTAACTAGTTTCTCCTGAAGGCAGACCTTGTTAAGAAAAATGGATGCTCTGGTATATTTCAAAATGGTTCCTTTTCTTCTTCCCTTCCTAGAATGAGGAAACTTTTCTCCCATATTTAGTGTGAGAACATGGGCTCCTGGAGGTAAATCTCAGACAATTGCTGGGCAGGAAGGTGGGTTTTCAACTTTCAGAGTTTTTTACACTGAGCCTCCAGCAATTTGTCAGTTATAGTTCACGTTTTCCTACTCTGTCTGGCACTAATTTCAAGTGAGTCTGCCCTTGTGTCTCGTAAGTATTCATCTGTATATCATGCCAATCTTGGGGGCAGAAATTTGCCCTTTTGGTCTTTACTTCTTCTAGGGATCCTTGAAGAGTTGTTGATTTTTTAGTCTGCTCAGCTTTTTATTTGTATTTATGACTTCTAAACTTCTCTGTGGCATTTTCAGTTGAAATTTTTCAGTTAATTTGATAGCTACAAATTTCTCCCAGACTGAAGCAAAAAAAATTTGTGTTGTTGCTACTGCTGCTAGGGGCTTCCCAGGTGGCACCAGTTGTAAAGAATCCACCTGCCAACACTGGAGATGCAAGAGAGGAGGTTTGACCCCTGGGTGGGGAAGATCCCCAGGAGAAAGAAATGGCAATCCACTCCAACACTCTTGCCTGGGAAATCCCATGGAGGAGCCTGGCAGACTACAGTCTATGGAGCAGTAAAGAGTCAGATACACACGACTGAGCACACACACACACACTGCTGCTAAGGTTGTTAACTGTTGTGATTTTGTTGTTGTTGTTGAATCTGTATTATACATGAATTGTAAAGAATTACAGGAATAAGTTTTTAGGTGTAAACCTTTTGACTGCATGGAAACTCACGTAAGAATTTTCAACTATTAATACATTGAGTCTCTGGCTCACCCTGATAAACCATCTTTTTAAAAAAATTTTAAGTCAAAAAGCACAGAAATCTAATTTTAAAGAATGGAAATAGGCATTAAAGTGAGAGGTTATTATAGTGTTAAATCTTTTCTTTTTTTTTTACAAACCAGATTGTTTCTAACTGATCCTGATTTTCAAGTTTAAAAGTTATGAAATAAGGTTATAAAATCAAGAACCTAATAGTCAATGACTATTTTTAAATTAGCATTTTCCTTGGCACCTTTGCAAGATCGTTCTCTCTTTACTGTTGTCCTGAGATGGTTCAGGCAGGGCTGGACACAATCACAAACAATTCATGATCAATCGTGGAGGTATAAAATTCCCAAAGTTCACTTCATAAATCAGGAATGCATTCAGAGGAGAATGGTTTTGTATCCCACACTAGGAGATCCTAGATTTTAGAGGACACCCTAGGGGAAACTGTTATTTACCTGTCTCATTCCTAGAAACTTCTATCAGGAAACTGTATGTATCAAATAAAATAAAAGAAGTCTGACTGAAATGTTTGCACTCACAAATTGGGAATCTCTAACTAGGTCCAGTTTATCTGCAGCCTGGGATTAGAGATTTGTCATAGAGATTGGCTGGTGAATTTGCCCCAATGAATTAATTTCCATTCACTCAATAAACATCTGCCGAGTGCTGACTAGTGAGCCAGATGTGTTACATGACAAAGAAAAGGACAGTTTTTAATAAACCTTAATACTCTGCTGATCTCCAATAGCATATTGGGCACCTACTGACCTGGGGAGGTCCTCTTTCAGTATCCTATCATTTTGCCTTTTCATACTGTCCCAGAAAGAATGAAGGGATGGAGCCAAAGCAGAAACAATACCCAGTTGTGGATGTGACTGGTGACAGAAGTAAGGTCCAATGCTGTAAAGAGCAATATTGCATAGGAACCTGGAAAGTTAGGTCCATGAATCAAGGCAAATTGGAAGTGGTCAAACAGGAGATGGCAAGAGTTAACATCGACATTCTAGGAATCAGCGAACTGAAATGGACTGGAATGGGTGAATTTAACTCAGATGACCATTATATCTACTACTGTGGGCAGGAATCCCTTAGAAGAAATGGAATAGCCATTATGGTCAACAAAAGAGTTGGAAATGCAGTACTTGGATGCAATCTCAAAAACGACAGAATGATCTCTGTTCGTTTCTAAGGCAAATCATTCAATATCACAGCAATCCAAGTCTATGCCCCAACCAGTAATGCTGAAGAAGCTGAAGTTGAACAGTTCTATGAAGACCTGTAAGACCTTTTAGAACTAACACCCAAAAAAGATATCCTTTTCATTATAGGGGACTGGAATGCAAAAGTAGGAAGTCAAGAAACACCTGGGGTAAAGGCAAATTTGGCCTTGGAATACAGAATGAAGCAGGGCAAAGGCTAATAGAGTTTTGCCAAGAAAATGCACTGGTCATAGCAAACACCCTCTTCCAACAACACAAGAGAAGTCTCTACATATGGACATCACCAGATGGTCAACACTGAAATCAGATTGATTATATTTTTTGCAACCAAAGATGGAGAAGCTCTATACAATCAACAAAAACAAGACCAGCAGCTGACTGTTGCTCAGATCAAGAACTCCTTATTGCCAAATTCAGACTTAAATTGAAGAAAGTAGGGAAAACCACTAGACTATTCAGGTATGACCTAAATCAAATCCCTTACAATTATACAGTGGAAGTGAGAAATAGATTTAAGGGACTAGATCTGATAGAGTGCCTGATGAACTATGGATGGAGGTTCATGACATTGTACAGGAGACAGGGGTCAAGACCATCCCCATGGAAAAGAAATGCAAAAAAGCAAAATGGCTGTCTGGGGAGGCCTTACAAATAGCTGTGAAAAGAAGAGAAGCAAAAAGCAAAGGAGAAAAGGAAAGATATAAGAATCTGAATGCAGAGTTCCAAAGAATAGCAAGGAGAGATAAGAAAGCCTTCCTCAGGGATCAACGCAAAGAAATAGAGGAAAACAACAGAATGGGAAAGACTAGAGATCTCTTCAAGAAAATTAGAGATACCAAGGGAATATTTCATGCAAAGATGGGCTCAATAAAGGACAGAAATGGTATGGACCTAACGGAAGCAGAAGATATTAAGAAGAGGTAGCAAGAATACACAGAAGAACTGTACAAAAAAGATTTTCACGACCAAGATAATCACGATGGTGTGATCACTGACCTAGAGCCAGACATCCTGGAATGTGAAGTCAAGTGGGCCTTAGAAAGCATCACCATGAACAAAGCTAGTGGAGGTGATGGAATTCCAGTTGAGCTATTTCAAATCCTGAAAGATGATGCTGTGAAAGTGCTGCACTCAATATGCCAGCACATTTGGAAAACTCAGCAGTGGCCACAGGACTGGAAAAGGTCAGTTTTCATTCCAATCCCAAAGAAAGGCAATGCCAAAGAATGCTCAAACTACTGCACAATTGCACTCATCTCACACGCTAGTAAAGTAATGCTCAAAATTCTCCAAGCCAGGCCTCAGCAATACGTGAACTGTGAACTTCCTGATGTTCAAGCTGGTTTTAGAAAAGGCAGAGGAACCAGAGATCAAAGTGCCAATATCCGCTGGATCATGGAAAAAGCAAGAGAGTTCCAGAAAAACATCTATTTCTGCTTTCTTGACTATGCCAAAGCCTTTGACTGTGTGGATCACAATAAACTGTGGAAAATTCTGAAAGAGATGGGAATATCTGACCACCTGACCTGCCTCTTGAGAAACCTATATGCAGGTCAGGAAGCAACAGTTAGAACTGGACATGGAACAACAGACTGGTTCCAAATAGGAAAAGGAGTACGTCAAGGCTGTATATTGTCACCCTGTTTATTTAACTTCTATGCAGAGTACATCATAAGAAACGCTGGGCTGGAAGAAGCACAAGCTGGAATCAAGATTGCCAGGAGAAATATCAATAACGTCAGATATGCAGATGACATCACCCTTATGGCAGAAAGTGAAGAGGAACTAAAAAGCCTTTTGATGAAACTGAAAGAGGAAAGTGAAAAAATTGGCTTAAAGCTCAACATTCAGAAAACTAAGATAATGGCATCTGGTCTACCACTTCATGGGAAATAGCTGGGGAAACAGTAGAAACAGTAGCAGACTTTATTTTGGGAGGCTCCAAAATCATTGCAGATGGTTTTTGCAGCCATGAAATTAAAAGACACTTACTCCTTGGAAGGAAATTCATGACCAACCTGGATAGCATATTCAAAAGCAGAGACGTTAATTTGCCAACAAAGGTCCATCTAGTCTAGGCTATGGATTTTCCAGTGGTCATGTACGGATGTGAGAGTTGGACTGTGAACAAAGCTGAGCGCCAAAGAATTGGTGCTTTTGAACTGTGATGTTGGAGAAGACTCTTGAGAGTCCCTTGGACTACAAGGAGATCCAACCAATCCATTCTAAAGAAGATCAGCCCTGGGTGTTCTTTGGAAGGACTGATGCTAAAGCTGAAACTCCAGTACTTTGGCCACCTCATGCGAAGAGTTGACTCTTTGGAAAAGACTCTGATGCTGGGAGGGATTGGGGGCAGGAGGAGAAGGGGACGACAGAGGATGAGATGGCTGGATGGCATCACCGACTCGATGGACGTGAGTTTGAGTGAACTCCGGGAGATGGTGATGGACAGGGAGGCCTGATGCGCTGCAGTTCATGGGGTCGCAAAGAGTTGGACAGGGCTGAGCGACTGAACTGAACTGAACTGAACACTCAGCTCAGCTTGAGGCACTCAGAAAGTGCTTGAGGGAAGAATTAATCTCAGTCCCTCCCTATCTAGAGAGGCTTTTTAAAGTAAAGCCTGTAATAGCCAGAGGCTATGTTAGCACCCTCTATGGTGCAGACCCTGTCTCCTGCCCCAACAGCTATCCTCTGTAGCCTGCAAAGATTTCAGAGTGAGGAATGGATGTTTGCTTTGAAGAGTGAAGACATGGCAGTCATGGGTGGAGCTCCAGCCCACAAAGTAAACTAGTTACAAAATCAGCTTCTAAAGTTGTTAACCACTGCAGTCACCATCGCACTGGTGAAACCTGTGGTTCTCTCATCAGAAAAATGCAATCCAGGTAAACACATACTAACAAATGATCTCAGAAGGTTCATATATGAGAAACCTCTTTCTTTGGAAGTCATATCCGCAAGAGTATTCTAAAAGTCAGACTCAACTAAATGGCAGAGCCCAATTTATACTGCCACAACTACCTACTAAGCGCCCTTCACCAATTTAGACTTGCAAATCTGTATGCAGGCCTAAGCCAAGGTTCGGAATCCTAACTGCTAAGCCGCCAAATTCCCATCTGGGTCTCAGCTCCAGGACACACTGAGTATGCGATTCGCCATTCTGAGCCCTCTCCTGGGTCTGCTCACCTTTCCCAGCTCTGAGCTCAAGCCAGCACACGCAACCAAGGAGTTCTTCCATTTCCGTTTCCCCTTCCCCACCCTGCCCTGCCAATTGACCCTCAGGCGACTGAGTTTTAGATACTCAGTTCCCCAGCCCCGAGATTTTTATTTTTCTTGCATCAGTGCCACTCCTGGGTTAAGAAGCAGAAAACTGGAATAAGGCCTCTTGGAAGTTAGGTGTTCTGAACCCTGAGACCACCAACCTGAAAGGGGAAGAGGTGTGGCGCGAGGGCCGTGTATCGAAGGATATACAGTGGTTTCTGAACCCTGGACTGGGACGTGGACCTGGGGCCTGGGCCACTCATCACACACCCAGGCTGGTTTCGGCTCTGCCTGGCAGAATCACCTAGCTGGGGTCCTTGCAGCCCACCGTTGGCCCGCGATGTGGCAAATGGGCTCGCAGTGCTGGGGCATCTGTAGGGGAAAACAGCAGATTGCGCATGTGCAGTAGACCTCGCGCCCCTGTAGCCCGGGAGCAGCCGTCTCTATTCTCTTAGGGCCGTCGAAAAGGGCTTGGAGTCGAAAAGTCAGGCAGAAGGTTCTGCAGCTTAGTTGTGGTGGGTGTACGAAGGTCGACATGCTGCTTAATTGGGTGTTACTGCAGTCGTGTGCATAGGAACCCAAGACGCTTGAGACTGAACAAATTCAACCCACGTGGATGCCCCTGTGCACCAGTGTTGTTTTATGAGTTCCAGTGGTGTGGGAGTGGGCACACATTTAGAGACAGTAATGAGACTGTGTGTGGGAAAGAGTATGGATGGAAGTGTGAAGTGAGGAGGGTGAGAGTGCAGAGGTGGAATCACATGCCGTCAGGATATTTTGGCATGAAGCACATGGAAACTGCGGGGAAATTGGGAAATGGATGGGGCAGGTGAGAAACGAAGGATGGCTGGTTAGGAAGGGGATGGATCAGTACATGCCTTGAGGTTTAGGAAACATCTATGCCTTAAATCTCCCCGCTGAGCGCCAGCGGGGCATCCAGGCCTTCTTACCTGTATGTTTGGACCAGCCATTGCGAGTCTGGCAGAAAACGAAGTGGAAATTTCCATAGTATGGGTTGCAGTCTTACGGAATCCCTTATGTGGACCAGGAAGGTCTTCTAGATCCCCCCCTAGGAGGGAAACAGTTTCTAGCTTGACTCTCCCTCAGACACACAACTCAATCGCAAAAATGGAAGAGAGGGTGTTCAGAGCGCTGTAAGGCTAAACTGGGATCGGTTGCCTTTCGCTAGAAACGCCAGATACTAAAATAAAGATAATTTGAGTTTTTTAATTAAAAAAAAAAAAAAACGTTTTCAAGATGGGAATATAGTCCCCATTTCAAAGATAAGTGTGTTGAAGCACTGATAATTTGCTATGATCTTACTAGCTTATATTGGCACAGCTGGTACTGACTTCAGGTCTGACAAAGTCCTTGCCCCTCCATTTCTTGATTCCCAGAAGCCCCATCCCTCTGTGTATCATTCTAGCTGCCTGAATCAGACGTGTCTTCTAGTTTGGGGACAGAATCGTCCACTCTGCTGTACATTAACCCTCAAAGCATCACTTGGGATACTGTCAGACTGCAGGGCAGCCAGGATTCCTTGTAATGTTGGACGCTGCCCTACAAGATCGTCACACAGTTGGGATGGAGTAGGACGTGTTCAAAACTCGAGGAACTAACAGGTGAGATTTACCGTGACGTCAATTTGTCCTCAAATTGCTGGTCACATTTATGTGTATTCTTTTTTGGGTCCCTACCAACCCTCCCACCCCTGCCATCAGTGATCTCAATGCAAATACACTTGGGATGGGCTTCCTGGATGCTCCAGGACGCAAATGGTGATACCATCATTCTGGGGCTTCAGGATCCTTCCCATCATTGGTTGCCTGGAGCTCTTGGACCACCCCAGACGCAGAGCTGCGGAAATAAGAGCAGCTGCTGGTGCTGGAGGCATCACAGGCAGGCATTACCAGATCGTGTCACTTCTGCAGTGCAATCGCGTACCGCCAAGGCTACTGTCACTGCTCCCTCCTCTGCTCCAAGCCGCCCAGTTCCTGTTGCCAGGTAAGTCTGGAGACTCCAGCTTAGCTGGATTCTATTCCCTCCTCCTCCCTTCCCTTTCCTCATTACTTTTTCTTACCTGATCCCCTTTCCGGTATCAAGAGTGTGGGTCCGCGTTCTCATCACACTCTGTGTCACTCCGCGGTTCTTCCCAAGGATTCCTCCACAAAGGTAACACGGAATGGTCTCAGTTCCTGTACTTCGTGCTCCACTCTCCCCTTGCTACACCGGGCTCCAGTCTCTCCCGCTTCACACGTGCTTAGGTCAATTTCTAGATTTTGGAGCTCTCCAGGTGCCACCTGCAGAGCAGGAAGCAGGAATAACTTTGTGCGGACAGAGCGCTCTCGGAGCACATCTCATGCCTAGCGGTCCGTGGGAAATGGGTTCAGAATTTGCGCCGTCGGTTCAGAACTTGGTCCAGCCAAAGCGGGTGGCAAATAGGTACAACGACTGAGGGGAGGGTAACTGTTAAACGCAAGCCCCAGTTGCAGGTTCTGGGAGCTTTTTTCCCAGTTTAAGTTCTGGGTCCCAATTTGAGACTCTCCCAGCTTTTAACAGGGTCCTCTTTGCCATAGTGTGGAGTGGCTGACTGGTAGAATTTGGTTTTTTAATTTTCAGGGATTTCAACCGCAGTGATAAGTCCTCTCTAACCCCCTTCCCCAGTGAGATATGAGGAAAAGCCCAGCACCAGCAGGACAGCTCTGGGTGGCCCAAGGGGGAAAGCTGTGGAGACAGGTACTCCCTGTCTGTCCTCCAGGAGTCCTGGCCAACAGGAAACGATGGTGAAGGGGAGTGAAATGACCAGCCTGAAACCAGGATGCAAGGGTGTTAGAAGCCGAGGTAGGGGTAGAGCCCAGGTCTCTGGGTTCACTAAACGAACTGCTGCAGGTGGTCATGTCACTTTCCCCCTTGCAGAGAGACGTCATGGGGTTTTGGAAGTTTCTGCCCTTCCTGGTCCTCAGCTTCCTGGCCGTGTACCACGCAGGCATGCTCCAGGCAGCACCATTCAGGTAAGACAGTCCCACCAGGTGTCCTCTCACCTCCCATAAGTGCTGTGTTCTCAGTTGTGCTGTGCTGAATCTTTAACAACTGGCTCCTGGTGCAGGGGATGAATGGTGGTAATGTATGAATGCAACACTTGCATAGAAAGCTTATCATGAACTTTTTATAACACAAGGACGTGTAGCACACAGTTTACAAATAGGCATAAGACAGTACTCGTTATTATAAGTTTCATATAACTCATTGAACTTCATAACATACTTTTGTTGCTTTTACCAAACATTTGTATCTTGAGCAAAGATAGCTGCTAATTTAACCATAATTTGAAAAATAGATTTCATCTTAATCTCCTAACTGCTTGGCCAATACATTTGCCATTAAGTCTGATATGTGATCTAGTCATCTAATTTCTCATCCTCATTCAAATTATATTTATTAAACTGAAACCGTTTTCAGACTCAAACTGCCATTATCATTTAATTTTTAACAATAGCTGCATTTAACACTGAGCTCATAAAGATCCAGAAAATCTAACTATCAGTTTCCAGCAAACCATTTCTTGGAGGTCACACCAGAGCCTAACTGCTGGAGAAGCAGCATTTTTGGATAGAAAATGGGTTCATTTCCTCCACTGACAGTTGGAGCAGCCACATCCTCAGGGGAAGCTGCAGAAACCAGGAAACCTGGCTGCTTACCCTGAGGGTGGAGGTAGGCAGGGACTCAGACCCAGTATTGGACTTGCTTCTTTTCCCTAGGTCAGCCTTGGAGAATGACTTTGATCCTGCTATACTCACAGAGAAGGAAATGTGCCTCCTGCTGGCTGCAATGGTGAACAATTATGTGCAGATGAAGACCAGTGAACTGAAGCCGGAGACAGAAGCCTTCCGGTAAGGCTCTGCCCTCCACTCTGCTCTTACCCTCTCCCCTGGCTTACCAGGAAGGGGTATCCTGACAGGTAGGAGAGAATATAGCTAGCCAGGCAGCCAGCAAGCTGTCACTGTTCATGCCTGGGGTCCAGCTCTTCCACAGGCTCCACTGAAGACAAAGATCATGTGAAGGGACTATGGTTGCCCACATGTAAAAAGATGCCTTTCTGAAAGCAGTGGGGGAAGCTGTGGAATCGCTCACTCTGGAAATTGTCTGGCAGTCCAGTGCTTCCCTGGTGGCTCATTGGTAAAGAGTCTGCCTGTAATGCAGGAGGTCCAGGTTCAATCCCTGGTTGGGGAAGATCCTCTGGAGAAGGAAATGGAAACCCACTCCAGTATTCTTGCCTGGAGAATACCATGGTCAGAGGAGCCTGGTGGGCTACAGTCCATGGGGTTACAAGAGTTGGACATGATTTAGTGACTAAACCTACCTACCTACTGAGGAAACCTCCCAGTATTGGAGGAGTTTAGCCTCATAAAGTAAACCCAGGGAATGAATCTCATGTATTTCAGGGGATATAGAAATGTGGCCCCTTCTCATTAACCGGTGCATGAAATTCTTTCACACCTGCAAGGCATCATCATTGCACATTTGCAAGGTGAAGCCAGAGCCCTTACAAAGGATGGGGTCAGGTAGAGCAGTGTCTGAGGTAGGTCCGGGGCCTTTAGATGTGTAGAATCTGTGGATATGTGCATGTTCTCACTGGACCAGACACCCTTCCCCATCCCCACCTCCCTGTGCACCCTGAGTTTTGAGTTCACACCAGCAGAGCCATGTATGGCACTTGCATCCACCCTGAGAACCTCTCTGCAGAGCAGGAAGGACTGAGCAGCATGTGGAATGCCAGAAAAGGTCACCCCTTCCCCACCACAGCCCTTCCCCACTCAGCAAACCTAAGTTCTCCTAGTGGAGGGTGTGTGAGCTTGCCTCCGGCCTGCCCCCTCCCACCTCTGCTCCAAGTGCCCTCTCTCTGGTCTAACCTTCTGCATGACTGCCTTCTGGGGCAGCCCTGGTGCATGATATTGTCTGGCTTGTCTTTTCCCTGCAGCCTGGATGGCTCCAGAGCTAAGCGGTGCAGTAATCTGAGTATCTATGTGCTGGGCATATACACACAGGACCTCAACAAGATTTACATATTCTACTTAACTAAAACTGGGGACAGAATGCCTGGAAAGAAATCAGTCATGGTCAGAGTTTTAGAGAAAGATCACAACACCTCACATTGCAAGTAAAAATGTTAGTTGGTCAGCCATGTCCAACTCTTTGTGATCCCATGGACTATAGCCCACCAGGCTCCTTTGTCCATGGAATTCTCCAGGCAAAGATACTGGAATGAGTAGCCATTCCTTCCTCCAGGGGATCTTCACAAACCAGGGATCAAACCCAGGTCTCCCAAATTGCAGATAGATTCTTTACCATATGAGTCATCAGGAATTAGATAAACACCATGACCCCCTCACATTGGCATGCCCCAAAGTACCTACTCCACCCATTCCTCTCCTTTCCAATTTCTTTCATCCTATAACTTGATGCATGTGATCTTCTCTGGTTGCTCTTTGGGCTGGTATCAGTGACTTTCTTTAGAGCAGTGGATGTCTGGAACATCAGATGGGAGGAGGGAGAGCAGGTCAGAAGAGAATCAGGAAGAGATCAGGAGAGAGCTGGCAGCCCCAGGAGTACCTGTGGATTTCATAGTACAGCTTCCCAGTCCTGCTTCTGAACATGCCTGTCACTGGGGGAATAAAAGTATATTTCTAAAAACACCAGAGCTGTGGTGGTTATTGCTCTAGCTACATCCCATACTAGATGGATTCAGGGACCTGTCTGGCAAGTAGCCTTAGCCCTGGGTAGCTGGAGTTAGGGCTTGACGGGTGGTCCCCGTGAGCAACCTCAGGTAGCAAAAACAGGAGCACTGAGGAGCTACATAGCACTTCTAGGACTTGATGCTACAAATTCACTTCCTTTTCCAGGGAGACAGGGGAATTTTTCTTTTCCTAAAAACACTGAGTCCCTGAGAATGGGATGCATCCTTCAGAGTCTTTAAGAATGAGGTTCGGTGTGGTACTGTAATCTCTCTAGTCACCTAAGCTTAGTTAAGTTTTCATTTGCATGCATGTTCAGTCATGTCTGACTCCTTGCAAGCCCATGGACTGTAGCCCGCCAGGCTCCTCTGTCCATGAGATTTTCCAGGCAAGAATGCTGGGGTGGGTTACCATTTGCTCCTCCAGGGAATTTTTCCAACCCAGGAATTGAACCCACATCTACTGCATTTCCTGCATTGGATTTTTTTTTTTTTTAACCACAGAGCCACATGGGAATCCCAAGGTTTTTACTTGCACAGAAAAGATTGGCTGCTATAGTTCTGTGTTCCATGGCTTGTTGTCCAGAGAGGGTTTGGTTTTTCTGACACTCCTGGAAATGGAGAATGATTGTGGCATTTTCTCTTATGCTCTATGATTTTCTGCTGTGATTTTGTGCTTAGAAGAAATATTTAAGGTTCATTGGTGCCTCTCAGAGCAGTAATTTTACTGTGGGGTAGCACTTGCCCTCAACCTCTCACTGACAGACTCTTTTTCTCCATTCTGCAAATCAGCATCACTGCCCAGAAAAGATCCTGTAACAGGGCCACCTGTGTGATCCATAAGGTGGCAGGCTCACTAAGCAGATCTGGGAGTGAGATTAAGAGGAACTTCATGTCCACCAACGCCTTTGGCCGCGCCGCAGGGACCTTCAGGACTAAGCAGTGAAATGACTCCAGGAAGAAAGGTGAGCATGCTAATACCTCAGATAGCAGGGCAAATGGCTGGGTATTGCAGGGGTACAGCCCACACTCTAACACTTCCTCTATCATAAAAAAATCCACAGCAGAGTTGCTGGCCCCAGTGTCTAGATATAGAACAGAGAGTCTGAATATCTGAAACCCCTCTATTCATTTCTATTTTCCAGTGTCTTATTGTGACACTGAGAGGAAATATAGATCCTATTCATTTAAAATACTGTTCTTTGTAGTTATAATTTTAAGTATTCTAGTTTTTTACTTTGAAAGGCAGAGAGCCTTCCCTTTGGAGTAAGCCCTACAATGTCATGTACATCTGAATTCAGAGTATAGACTTGGGTTCAAATATTGTGTTTGCCTTACTATGTAACCATGGAGCAGACCCAGTTACCCCATGAGCCTCGGTTTCCCCATATAACTTGAAGGCAACAATCGTACCCACCTTTCATCATTAATATAAAAAGTAATTGAGATAGTACATGACAAGAGCCTCATTATTAATAAGTACTAATATTCTATTCTTTTTTTTCCTCCTAGGTCACCAAGAAGCTGAACTCCATTTCTTTTAATTTGCATGAAAGCAACTTATTGAAAAAAAAAATTGAATGGAAGACACATATATATGCATGCCTCTTGATACTGAAAACATTTCTTTTTGCTTGAAATAAAGGCAAATGAAGAATAAAATCATTGCAATTACCCAATGTGCATCTTTTTATATTTGATTCTGTATTCAGTAAATATGACACATATCTCATTGACTTAGCTGGTAGCAAATCTGGACCCTGTCAGCCAACCTGTCAGCTGTTCTGTGAAACTTCAGGAGCACATGAGGTCGCTGACTTGTGGGTGTCTGGAGGGCACATAGTAATACCGAGCCTCAGTGGAACTCTTTTTAAAGAAATGTTTTTTATCATAATAAATGCATATGAATGCATTATGCACTTCATCAAGATAAAAATATATTTTCAATACAGTTAAAAGGACAGTTGCTGCTATTTATGCTGCTTTTCCCATGAGAAACTCAGGGAACTGTGAACACTTTGTTGACCAGGCTGGCTCAAATGAGGCAATGATACCATGCTTGGGCTGGGTCATCAGCATCATGTACCCTCAGTGTCAAGTGAAAAACCCTTATTGGAATTAGAACCCTCAGCATCTCAAAGAGACATTCACATTTATTTTCAGGGAGTGCTCTGGTCCCCAGCCCCAGAGGTTATCTGTTCTCTTCTCCTTGACTCAGATTTCTCCTTACCCATCCCCCATTCCTGTCTTACCTCCCAACAGCCACTCTTCATACCCCCCACAGCCTGCAAAGCCCTTTAGAAGCAGTGGCTAACAATCTGAAAGGGGATCACAGACTGGTAGACCTGGAAAGATCATCAAATACCATCTAATCCAATGTTTTACTTTCTGAGGTGCAGAGAAGAAAAGTGCATTGCTCAGAGGCCTGAAATAAGTTTAACAGAGACATTGCCATGTTTAACAATCACTGAGTCTCTCCTGTAGGCTTAACACTATTTTAGCTCCAGGAAGAGCAATGAACAGAACAGACAAAAACCCCTGCATTCATGGGGCTTATATTCTAACCAGGGGAGGCTGAGGTGATCCAGCTATAGAGTCAGAGGCATTCAGTATTAGAAGGAATCTGGGATGTCATAGGGTCTAAAGGCTTATTAAATGCAGAAATTTCCCAGCATCAACATTCTTGGTATCTGTTGGAAATGCTAGATACCAGCTATTGACTGTAACTTCCAAGATGATTGGACAGCCCATTTCACTGGTGGACAGTCAGTTTTTTTTTTTTTTTTAATGGATTATACTTAAAAAAATATAGATATTATTTATTTATTTTTGGCTGTGCAGGGTTTTCTCTAATCGCAGTGAACGGGGGCTACTCTCTAGCTGTGGTGCACAGGCTTCTCACTGCAGTAGTTTCTCTTGTTGCAGAGCACAGGCTCTAGGTGTGCAGGCTTCAGTAATTACAGCGCATGGGCTCAGGAGTTATGGCTCCCAGGCTGTAGGGCACAGGCTCAATAGTTGTGGCACATGGGCTTAGTTGCTCAGTGGCATATGGAACCTTCCCAGACCAGGGATCGAACCTGTGTTCCCTGCACTGGCAAGTGGATTCTTTACCACTGAGCCACCAGGGAAGCCCTAAGTGGGTTTTTTTAATTAGAACACCATTCTTACTACCTACTGATTCTACTTATTTCCTCAGAAGCTCATAGAATTACGACCCTTGTTCCCATTCATTCTTTACTCATCATAAAATTATATAAAGATAGATCAGACCATGCCTCCCTTAGGTACAGAATTCTCCACTGACTCCACATCTCAGAATAAACACTTGGGGCATTGCAGTGGTTTCTTAATCAACTCTACTTTGTCAGAGGATATGTATTAAAATTTATTTCCAAATTCAATTTGCTTGTGATTTATTTAGGATTTTGTATTACCTTTGTTAAGTCTATAACTGGGGCTACAGCAATGGTATCACCTGAATTGATAAACTTTTGAACTTTTTCTGTTTTAAGTCAGTGCAAATACTGTGGAAATTATCTCTGCCCTTAGCTTGATGTAATTCACCTGTGAAATTTTCTCAGCGTTCCTTTATAACATAGTACCTAGCAAAGTTTTCAATTTCTGCCAAGGTTACTCAATTCTATTATTATTTTGTTTTAATATATAGAATAATATATATTCTTGTTTTATATGTATTTCTGTGAAACTTTCGGGCTTCCCTGGTGGCTCAGAGCTTAAAGCGTCTGCCTGCAATGCAGGAGACCTGGGTTCAATCCCTGGGTCGGGAAGATCCCCTGGAGAAGGAAATGGCAACCCACTTCAGTACTCTTGCTTGGAGAATCCCATGGACGGAGGAGCCTGGTGGGCTACAGTCCACGGGGTCGCAAAGACTTGGACACAACTGAGCGACTTCACTTTCATGCATTAGCAAATTGGACTTTTTCATTATAATTTAAAATCTTCATATTTGAGGCTATATCTTCTTTTTCATTCTGGATATAGTGTATCTGTATTTTCCTTAGTCTAAGAGGTATATGACCTGACTCTATATCATTTCTCTGATCGCCTCCTAACCCATTGCTTGCTCTACTTCCAGCTTCCTCTAGGTCTTTACATTTACTATTTTCTCTGCCTGGCATGCTATTCCCTCAATGTCTTACATGACTAACACACTCCCTTTCTTTCAGAAGTCTGCTGAAACATCACCTTCTCAGAAAAGGCTTTCTTGTATGCTTATATATGAAATGGCTCTGATCACTCTCTACCAACATTCAGCTTATTTTACTAATATAGAGCTTACCATTTTATCCACATAGAACCTATCACTGTCTAAAATGTTATATATTTAGTTAGTCTATGTACTCCCACTAGCATGTAACCCTATGAGAGAAGTTGCATGGATATTTATCTATATCCTTGGATTGCAGAAAAATTCTGAACACAGTAGCCCTTCAATAAATACCTGTTGAGTTAATAAACTATGAAACTCTATGAACTTCTGGCTTTTTCCCACTCTGAATTCATCTTTAACCATGCATCATATCATGGTTTTGAGAAGGTTGTCATTTTAAAAATCATCTTTAATTTTTCTTTTGCTATCTACTTTAACTGAAAAGTTATTTAGTAGAGAAATTTCAAATTTAAAATAGCTTTTAAAATTACACTTCAGTTATTTAGTTCTAGACTTTTTGCATTGAGTTTTGACAAAGTGATCTCTATAATTTTTTGCTTGGAAATGTATTTAGATTTTATTTGAGGCATATCATTGTGGCCCTTTCTCACAAGTGTTATAAAGGTAACAGAAAATAAAGTACTTTCCCTGAACTTAAAATTTTCATATAGGTATCTATCTATATGTATGTCTATGGATATGTAATTAAAGGGATTAATTATATTATTCTTATCTATTATTTTTGCCTGGGTAGTTGATCAAAGACTAGGAGGGCAGTAAAGTTTCCAAGTATTATTTTGTCTCTGTGAATTATACCCTCATATTTCTAAAAACATTTACATATTATAAAGGTTTTCTTGTTTTAAAAATCTACTTTTATAAAGTATAATTTATATAATATAAAATTATATAGATGAATTATATTTCCATGATTTTTACCAAAAGTATACCACACAACCTATGTAACCATCATAATAGAAGGTATGGAATATTTCCATCATTTCAGAATGTTCTTTATATTACTGTGAAGTCAATATCCTCTGAACCCCTACCTCTTATAATCACTGATTATATAATTATATAATTTCCGTCACTGTGGACTCATTTTTCAATAGATATATGCTATGTACTCTTTATTATCTAGCTTTTTTTCACTCAGCATTTTGAGAGATTTATTTATATAGTTGCATATATCCAGATGTTCAAGCTGGATTTAGAAAAGGCAGAGGAACCAGAGATCAAATTGCCAACATCCGCTGGATCACTGAAAAAGTGAGAGAGTTCCAGAAATACATCTATTTCTGCTTTATTGACTATGCCAAAGCCTTTGACTGTGGATCAAAATAAACTGGAAAATTATTAAAGAGATGGAAATATCGGATCACCTGACCTGCCTCCTGAGAAATCTGTATGCAGGTCAAGAAGCAACAGAACTGGACAGGGAACAACAGACTGGTTCCAAATCCAAATATATGTCAAGGCTGTATATTGTCACCCTGCTTATTTAACTAATATGCAGAGTACATCATGAGAAATGCCAGGCTGAATGAAGCACAAGCTGAAATCAAGATTGCCAGGAGAAATATCAATAACCTCAGATATACAGATGACACCACCCTTATGGCAGAAAGCGATGAAGAACTAAAGAGTCTCTTGATGAAAGTGAAAGAGGAGAGTGAAAAAGTTGGCTTAAAACTCAGCATTCAGAAAACTAAGATAATGGCATCTGGTCTCATCACTTCATGGCAAATAGATGGGGAAACAATGGAAACAGTGATAGACTTTATTTTCTTGGGCGGCAGATGGCGACTGCAGCCATGAAATTAAAAGACGCTTGCTCCTTGGAAGAAAAGTTATGACCAATCTAGACAGCATATTAAAAAACAGAGACGCTACTTTGCTTTGTTCGTCTAATCAAAGCTATGGTTTTTCCAGTAGTCATGTATGGATGTGAGAGTTGGACTATAAAGAAAGCTGAGCGCCAAAGAATTGATGCTTTTGAACTGTGGTGTTGGAGAAGACTCTTGAGAGTCCCTTGGACAGCAAGGAGACCCAACCAGTCCATCCTAAAGGAAAGCAGTCCTGAGTGTTTATTGGAAGGACTGATGCTGAAGCTGAAACCCCAATACTTTGGCCACCTGATATGAAGAACTGACTCATTAGAAAAGACTTTGATGCTGGGAAAGATTGAAGGTGGGAGGAGAAGGGGATGACAGAGGAGATGGTTGGTTGGCATCACCGGCTCAATGGACATGAATTTGAGTAAGTTTCAAGAGCTGGTGATGGACACGGAAGCCTGGCATACTGCAGTCCATGGGGTCGCAAATAGTCGGACATAACTGAGCTACTGAACTGAACTAAATATATTAGTATGGGGTCCCCTGATAGTTCAGTTGGTATAGAATTCGCCTGCAATGCAGGAGACCCTGGTTCAATTCCTCAGTCGGGAAGATTCACTGAAGAAGGGATAGGCTACCCACTCAAGTATTCTTGGGCTTCTCTTGTGGCTCAGCTGGTAAAGAATCCGCCTACAATGAGGGAGACCTGGGTTCGATCCCTGGGTTGGGAAGATCCCATGGAGAAGGGAAAGACTACCCACTCCAGTATCCTGACCTGCAGAATTCCATGGAATGTATAGTCCATGGGGTCGCAAAGAGTCAGACACATCTGAGTGAATTTCACTTTCACTTTCATGTGTCAGTACATAATTATTTGGGAAACTAATGGGACGTTAGTTGAGTATTAATTCTCAAGAGTTGGAATGAAGAAATTCAGTAGCATTCCACTGCATACCAAAATTTGTTGGACAAACAGATATATTATTTTCAGTTTTGGTTATTATGCATCACACTCTTAGGAACATTCATGTATAAATATTTCTAGGAATAGCTTAAGTCATTTCTCTTGGATAAATAGCTAAAAGTTGTATGGTAAATGTTTGTTATAACTAAACTGACTAAGCCAGTTTACAAATGGCTCTGTCATTTTACACTCCCAGCATAAATTTTAGATCATTTAACTTGCTGCATACAACCTTGACAATGATTGGTATTTTCGGCCTTTATAATTTTAGCCATGCTCGTGATACTGTAGCAGATTCTCATTGTGAGTTTTAATTTTTATCTCCCTAATAACTCCTGATAATTGAATAGCCTTTCATGAGCCTATTGGCCATTTGTTTATATTCTTTTGTGAAGTTCTTTTTTCACTATTTTTCCCATTTTTACTTGGACACCTTATCTTCTTACTAATATAGTTATAAAAGATCTTAATATTATTCTAGATATGAATCCTGCTTCTTTTAGGGAATTATTTCACTTACCTGCTCACATTTCTCTTCCTGTTAAGTAACTTCTTTTGTGGGAGGCCAGATGCCATGAAATGAGGCTGTTCAAGCAGGCTATGGAGAAGTCTGCTTAACATAGCTGCGTGTTAAGAAATGCATGTCTCCATGTGTACCCCAGTGTTCATCGCAGCACTGTTTACAATAGCTAGGACATGGAAGCAACCTGGATGTCCACTGGCAGATGAATGGATAAGAAAGCTGTGGTACATATACACAATGGAATATTACTCAGCTATTGAAAAGAATGCACTTGAATCAGTTCTAATGAGGTGGATGAAACTGGAGCCTATTGTATAATAGAGTGAAGTCAGAAAGAAAATCACCAATACAGTATATTAATGCATATATATGGAATTTAGAAAGATGGTAACAATGACCCTATACAAGAGACAGAAAAAGAGACAGAGATAAAGAACTCTGTGAGTTGGACTCTGTGAGTCTCTTTGGACTCTGTGAGAGAAGGCGAGGGTGGGATGATTTGAAAGAATAGCACTGAAACATGTATATTACCATATGTGAAATAGATCACCAGTCCAAGTTCGATGCATGAAACAGAGTGCTCAAAGCCAGTGCCCTGGGACAACCCTGAGGGATGGGATGGGGAGGGAGGTGGAAGTAGGGTTCAGGATGGGGGACACATGTACACTCATGGCTGATTCTTGTCAGTGTATGTCAAAAACCACTACAATATTGTAAAGTAATTAGCCTCCAATTAAAATAAATTAATTAATTAAAAAAAAAAGAAATGCATGTCTCTGACCAATAGCCAGCAAGGAATGGAGGCCTGTCAACAACCAAATGAATGAGTTTGGAAGTGGATTCTCCAACTGTCTTTGAGCCTGGATTTGATTATAGACATAGCTGAGAGATGGACAACAACCTCAAGAGAGACCCTGAATCAGAACCACCCAGCTGAGCCTCTCTCAGATAACCTACCCTCATAAACTGTGAAGAAAACAGATATTTGTTCTTCTGAACTACTCGACTGAGCATGCACACACACACACACACACACACAATTTTGAGAAAATTTGATACACAGCAATAGATAACTAATATCCATCCAAACTATGATAATGTTAGTGCTTCCCTGGAAAACACATTCAAGGGAAGTTGGCTAGATGAGCAGACCTGAGTTTAAAGTGGAAGTCACAGTTCCTGAAAAGGATGCATTGTCAGATTTCTTTCCCCTGGTCCCCAAACCCAGATCATATCAGGTGCAATTTCCCAAGTGGCTTGCACTCGAAACAAAATTAAATCTTTCTGTTCCTCCTTATTGGGCTTCCCTCGTGGCTCAGCTGGTAAAGAATCCACCTGCAATGCAGGAGACTTGGGTATTGAATGTTTTTTACCAGCAGCCTCTTTCTCTCTCTGAGTTCTCAATGTTCTCCGTCCTGTAGCTACTCTTCCACATTATACTTTCTGCCCCTAAGGTTCTCCTGGTGAGAAGAAACCATTAAGATCACATAGCCCAACCTTCACGCTTGAATTACTCTATAATTCCCCCAACTGGTCTTCTAGCTTACTTTTAAAAATTTGATTCACAATCTACTGATGTGACATTTTATCTTTGGATCATTCTGACTCTTAGAAAATTTCTCCAACATTGAGCACAGTGAGAATTCACTTTCTCTCCTCTCCTGCTTCACTGGGTTCTTAAGAAATTCATTCTTTGGCAAAATACCCAGGGAGAATTAGCTGTGACTTAAGACCACACATCTGAAGATACTAATCATATGGGGATTTAAAGTAAATCATATTTTCTTTACTATGAAGTCTGTCTGGACTTGGTTTTCTATTAGCCATCTCATTAGCTATATTCATCTTAGATAATCACCTATTTATTTTCGAGAATGTATCTAGGGTGGGGAGAAATTTCTTCCATTATTTGGATCCTCAGAAATTTCTACTCTTGGTGAAAGATTTCAGGGTATTCCTGTAGCAACAGCTGTACATAAATGATTGGTAGAACTAAAAAATGTCTTGCCCTTTTCCCGTGGAGTGCCTGAGCCAAGCACTATAAAGCTGGGCCTCTTCTCTTCCTCTCAGGCTTGCCAGGACAAAGATAAGATTGTTTCCATAAAGACCGGCATTCTAGAGACTTCCTGAAGAGTCTGGCTAAACTGTGGATCTAGGAAGGTTGTAGGAGTGGTCTTCATGAAGATAGTCAACTATCTGCCACGCCCTGTATAAAACCGTTAAGATAGTCCACAAAGCTACACACGCTGTGAAACCTGACTATTGTTCCAGCCTCGTTTCTCAGGATGCTCCTCGTCCCACTCTGAGTTCTAATTACACTGGTATTCTTTCAATTTGTAAAAATCTGCACGTTCTTCCTACATGGAAGAATTATTTTCTTCCATGGAAGAAATTATTGAAACTCATGGAAGAATTTATTGTCTCTGTTCCCAGTTAACTCTACCTTTTGGATCTCAGCTAAACGTTGTTTCCTCCTGAAAGCCTTCCCAGGGACCACTCCCTGAGTTTAGGCTACATTCCTTTCTTATCTGACTTCAAAGATTCAAAGATACCTTTCTTTCAACTCACTGTTCCAGTTTTAGTTTATACATTCAGGCTTATTATCTCATTAGTATCTGTTTCCTTTTAGACTGCGAGTCCCATTCACACAGGAACCACATCCATTTTGCTCTCTGTTGCAGCACTTAATATAATGTCAGATAAGGTAAGTCTTTGCAGCATTTAGGAAAGAAGCAATTAGAACCCATTGAGATAAATGTTATCCTTGAAGTAGGCACAGGAGGACTATAATCTAACCTGATCTAGATTTTTTAAAACTTCCTAGAGGATGTGATATCATATCACATCTCTAAAAATGAACAAAATTTTCTCAAGTGAACAAAGTAACTAGGCCTGAATAAGTTGATTACTCATTGGATCTAAGTTGACAAATGATTTCCCCTTTACAAATGAGAACTAAGTCTTTGTTGCCACATGGGCTTTTCTCCAGTTGTGGCACGCAGGGGCTACACTCTAGTTGCGGTGCACAGCCTTGTCATGGCAGTGGCTTCTCTTGTTGCGGAGCATGGGCTCTGGGGCATGCAAGCTTCAGAAGTTGCAGCACATGGGCTCAGTAGTTGTGGCTCCTAGGCTCTAGAGCACAGGCTCAATAGTTGTGGTGCAAGGGCTTAGTCGCTCCGCTGCAAGTGGGATTTTCCTGAATCAGTGATCCAACGCCTGCATTGGCAGGTAGATTCTTTTATCACTGAGCCACCAGGGAAGGCTAAGAACTATATTTTATTTTATGGATTTGCTGAGGACCTAAATCTAGAAGACACACTTTCAGAAAATGCTGACATACTACTCCAAAGAGGTAAGGGAGAGGCCAGCATATAATAGGAGTTTTTTCTTAGACATAAACATAGGCAGAACACTCTCTGAGAAAAATCTCAGCAAGATCTTTTTTGATTCACCTCCTAGAATAATGAAAATAAAAACAAAAATAAACAAATGGGAATTAATGAAAGTTAAAAGTCTTTACACAGCAAAGGAAACTGTAAATAAGACAAAAATAACTCTCAGAATGGGAGAAAATATTTGCAAATAAAGCAACTGACAAGGGATTAATCTCCTAAATATACAAACAGCTCATGAAGCTCAATATAGAAACAAACAACACAATCAAAAAATGGGCAAAAGATCTAAATAGACATTTCTCCAAAGAAGACATGCAGATGGCCAAGAGGCACATAAAAAGATGTTCAACATCACTAATTAGAGAAATGCAAATCAAAACTATAACGAGGTATCACCTCACACCACTCAGAATGGTCATCATCAAAAAATTTACAAACAAAAATTGCTCGAGAGGGTGTAGAGAAAAGGGAACCCTCCTACACACTAGTGGGAATGTAAATTCGTACAGCCATTATGGAGAACAGTATGGAGGTTCCTTAAAAAACTAAAAATAGGCCTACCATATGATCCAATTCCAATCCTGGGCATATATCAGGAGAAAACCATAATTCAAAAAGATATATGTACCCCAACATTCATTACAGCACTATTTACAACAGCCAGGACATGGAAGCAACCCAAATGTCCATCAACAGAGAAATGGATAAAGATGTGGTACATATATATAACACACATATATATAAAAGAATGAAATAATGCCATTTGCAGCAACATGGATGAACCTATAAATTATCATACTGAGTGAAGTTAGAAAAAGATAATATCATATGATATCACTTATATGTAGAATCTTAAAAAATGGTACAACTGAACCTATTTACAAAACTATAGACATAGAGTTACAGATGCAGAAAACAAACTGTGGTTACTAAGGGAGAAAGGCAGGGAGGGATAAACTGGGAGGCTGGGATCAATACTATAAAATAGGTTACTAAAGAGAACCTACTGTACAGTACAGGGAGATCTACTCAGTAATCTGTAAATGACCTATATGCGAATAGAATCTAGAAGAGTGGATATATGTATCAGTTCAGTTCAGTCGCTCAGTCGTGTCCGACTCTTTGCGACCCTGTGAATCGCAGTATGCCAGGCCTCCCTGTCCATCACCATCTCCCAGAGTTCACTCAGACTCACATCCATTGAGTCAGTGATGCCATCCAGCCATCTCATCCTCCGTCGTCCCCTTCTCCTCCTGCCCCCAAACCCTCCCAGCATCAGAGTCTTTTCCAATGAGTCAACTTTTCCCATCAGGTGGCCAAAGTACTGGAGTTTCAGCTTTAGCATCATTCCTTCCAAAGAAATCCCAGGGCTGATCTCCTTCAGAATGGACTGGTTGGATCTCCTTGCAGTTCAAGGGACTCTCAAGAGTATTCTCCAACAACACAGCTCAAAAGCATCAATTCTTCGGCGCTCAGCTTTCTTCACAGTCCAACTCTCACATCCATACATGACCACAGGAAAAACCATAGCCTTGACTAGACGGACCTTTGTTGGCAAAGTAATGTCTCTGATTTTCAATATGCTATCTAGGTTGGTCATAACTTTTCTGTCAAGGAGTAAGCGTCTTTTAATTTCATGGCTGCAGTCACCATCTGCAGTGATTTTGGAGCCCAAAAAAATAAAGTCTGACACTGTTTCCACTGCTTCCCCCATCTATTTCCCAGGAAGTGATAGGACCAGATGCCATGATCTTCGTTTTCTGAATGTTGAGCTTTAAGCCAACTTTTTCACTCTCCACATTCACTTTCATCAAGAGGCTTTTTAGTTCCTCTTCACTTTCTGCCAGAAGGGTGGTGTCATCTGCACATCTGAGTTTATTGATATTTCTCCCGGCAATCTTGATTCCAGCTTCTGCTTCTTCCAGCCCAGCGTTTCTCATGATGTACTCTGCTGCTGCTGCCAAGTCGCTTCAGTCATGTCTAACTCTGTGCAACCCCAGACACAGCAGCCCACCAGGCTCTCCCATCCCTGGGATTCTCCAGGCAAGAGCACTGGAGTGGGTTGCCATTTCCTTCTCCAATGCATGAAAGTGAAAAGTGAAAGTGAAGTTGCTCAGTCGTGTCCTACTCTTAGCAACCCCATGGACTGCAGCCCACCAGGCTCCTCCGTCCATGGGATTTTCCAGGCAAGAGTACTGGAGTAGGGTGCCATTACTCTGCATATAGTTAAATAAGCAGGGTGACAATATACAGCCTTGAAGTACTCCTTTTCCTATTTGCAACCAGTCTGTTGCTCCATGTCCAGTTCTAACTGTTGCTTCCTGACCTGCATATAGGTTTCTCAAGAGGCAGGTCAGGTGGTCTGGTATTCCCATCTCTTTCAGAATTTTCCACAATGTATTGTGATCCACACAGTCAAAGGCTTTGGCATAGTCAATAAAGCAGAAATAGATGTTTTTCTGGAATTCTCTTGCTTTTTTGATGATCCAGCGGATGTTGGCAAGTTGATTTCTGGTTCCTCTGCCTTTTCTAAAACCAGCTTGAACATCTGGAAGTCCATGGTTCACGTATTGCTGAAGCCTGGCTTGGAGAATTTTGAGCATTACTTTACTAGTGTGTGAGATAAGTGCAATTGTGCAGTAGTTTGAGCATTCTTTGGCATTGCCTTTCTTTGGGATTGGAATGAAAACTGACCTTTTCCAGTCCTGTGGCCACTGCTGAGTTTTCCAAATTTGCTAGCATTTTGAGTGCAGCACTTTCATAGCATCATCTTTCAGGATTTGAAATAGCTCAACTGCAATTCCATCACCTCCACTAGCTTTGTTTGTGCTTTCTAAGGCCCACTTGACTTCACATACCAGGATGTCTGGCTCTAGGTCAGTGATCACACCATCATGATTATCTGGGTCGTGAAGATCTTTTTTGTACAGTTCTTCTGTGTATTCTTGCCACCTATTCTTGATATCTTCTGCTTCTGTTAGGTCCATACCATTTCTGTCCTTTATCAAGCCCATCTTTGCATTAAATGTTCCTTTGGTATCTCTGATTTTCTTGAAGAAACCTCTAGTCTTTCCCATTCTGTTGTTTTCCTCTATTTCTTTACATTGATCGCTGAGGAAGGCTTTCTTATCTCTTCTTGCTATTCTTTGGAACTCTGCATTCAGATGCTTATATCTTTCCTTTTCTCCTTTGCTTTTCACTTCTCTTCTTTTCACAGCTATTTGTAAGGCGTCCTCAGACAGCCATTT
Source organism: Bos indicus x Bos taurus (assembly GCF_003369695.1). Taxonomy (NCBI): domain Eukaryota; kingdom Metazoa; phylum Chordata; class Mammalia; order Artiodactyla; family Bovidae; genus Bos; species Bos indicus x Bos taurus. The sequence continues at coordinate 46,647,253 of NC_040090.1, read as the reverse complement.
TGCCTTTTTGCATTTCTTTTCCATGGGGATGGTCTTGATCCCTGTCTCCTATACAATGTCACAAACCTCAGTCCATAGTTCATCAGGCACTCTATCTCAGATCTAGTCCTTTAAATCTATTTCTCACTTCCAGTGTATATGTATAACTAATTCACTTTGCTGTACACCTGAAACTAACAATGCATTGTAAATCAAATATACTCCAATAAAAATCAATTTTAAAAAGTAGTTTTTGCAACAAAAACCAGGTAGTCAGAAGAATACTGCTAATTAAAGAAAAACAGACATCTCAAGTTAATGAATTCAGTACTTTTCTGTGTATAGGAAGATGCAATAATCTGGGCTCATTAAAAGTATTCCTTTGATATGCACCTTAGCTATCTAGGGCCAGCATTCCGCTTTTTTGCATCCTAAATCCCCTCAGGGCAACAGGGGCAACTGCAATGGCTCCTGACTTGATGGCCCTAACATTCTTTGCTGATTGATATGGCAGGTGACAGAGGAGCCTGGAGGGCTACAGTCCACGGGGTCGCAAAATGTCAGACATGACCAAGCAACTAACACACACACACACATACACACATACACACACACACACACACACACACACACAGAGCAGGTGACATTCTTTGACCACAATTGAAAGGATCTGTGAGATGCACTCTGAATCTCTTGAAAGAATCCTTAGTGTAGCTAAATACTCTAACTTTTGATCTTCAAGACATTTTTGCAAAATGTATATTAACGGCCTAAGCCTTTTCTCTAGAGCATGATTTCCCAACAGTGAATCCATTTATATCTTTTGCCATCTGGAAAGGCTGATTTTCCAAAATCATTAGGTCCTGTTTTGTTCTTCCCGCATGTTATTGCTCTCCTCTCCCATGTTTTATAAATGACAGGAATAAATCAGGTGGCACCTTCTACACCTTTTATGGAAATCTCCTTAGCTATAAAAGCTAAAGTTCATCACTTATAATTTTTTTTCTTTTCACATAGCTGATAGTTTCTGTCATTATGTAACAAGGATTTTCCTTCCCCAGGTTCCAATACATGTTCGTCACTTTCTTTGGTGTCCCCACCATGGGCATCCAGAAAGTCCAGATTTCTACTAAAGTCTGTTCAAGTAAATTTGCACTTTCTCATGTATGCTTTTCAAAACACTTCCAGTCACTGCCTATTCTCTAGTTTCATTACTGCTCTCACATTCTTAAATATTTCTGGATCCCAGTTCCAGGTAGTAAAATGTGAGCTAGTTATCTATTGCTGGATAACAAATTCATACAAACTTGAGTTCAAAGTATCTACAATTCTCACCACCATTGTCTTAGTTCCAGCTCTTATTTCATGCCTGGATTATTGCAATAACTTCCTCCTGGCTTCTTGCTGTGGTCTGGCTTTCTCCCATTCAATCTACCTTCTTCATTCCAATGAGACAGATATGATCTTATTGCTCTTCCACTCAAAGAACCTCTGGAACCCCCGTTTTCTACTGTCTTTTTCATAGCATAAAAGATTTCTCAGACTTCCCTGGCGGTCCGGTGGTTAAGATGTCACACTTCCAATGCAGGGAGCACTAGTTCAATCCTTCGTTGAAGAACTAAAATCCAACATGCCACGTGGCATGGCCAAAAAATTAAAATAAAAAGATTTCTCAAAATATGGTCCCAGGCTGTAATTTCAAATTCATCCATTTTTCCAATACAATTACTACTTTCCATTCTCCAACATACTGTTCATGCCCCTATGTCTTTATTTGTGTTATCTCCTCTCCCTGTTCATCCATCTGTCCTCTCCCCAGATCTGCTAAGCAAAGTTTTCTCTTTCTGGGGTGCTTTCAGTGACATCTTCACCACTTCCCTCAGCTAGGCAGGATTATCCTTCTCTTTGTACAGCCTCATGTCTCAAAGTATGATTCATGCACCAGCAGCACTGGTATCCCCAGGTGTCTCATGTGTACATTATATTAAAATATAGGTTCTAATTCAGTAGGTTGAGGCTAGGGCAAGAGATTCTGCAATTCTTACAAACTCCGCAATGACACTAATGCTGTTCAACTGAAGGCCACACTTCAAACAGCAAGGTTGACAACACTATGATTATAGCTCTGAATACATGATAATATTTTGTGGTCTTTTAATGGACCAGAACCTGGTGGTTCAGAGTCTATGATAAGAAAGTGAAAGAGAGAAAGAAGCTAGTATTCCCTGGTTTATGCAGAGAACCAATAAAACCCTAGAACAGGGTTTGCACTGCTCACAAAGGCGCAGGGCATCCTCTCGAGGAGGTCTTGAAAGCCCGGGCAGGAGAGTGAGCTCGGTAGGTCTCCACACTCCAGAGAACTAGCCGGAGGGAGAGAGAGAGAGAAAGAGAGAGAGAAAGAGAGAGAGAGAGAGAGAAACACAGGGACCCAAGTCTCTGGTGGAGCAAGGGTGCTTTAATGATCTTTCTGTGAGTATATATAGGCTGTTGTACAAGGAATTTCTTTCGACAATGATAAAGATCAGAAAACCAGACGTACAGCAACTGTTATCAAGGAAACAAGGAATTAACAATGGTCATAATGTCAGAAGACAATTCACATCTCAAGAAAGAGGGTCATGACTAAGCAGTTTTGTCATAAGGAGAATGTTTACTGAAGGAAATCCACGCATGCATTTTATCTCATGACCTCAGTCCTGGGAGCAGCGTGCCGCTCCACTCGTTACCAGGAACTGATAAGGAACAGAGGATTTATGAGAGACAAAAAACAGTACACAGGAATCCTCCTGTTAAACGTTCCCTGACAATAATATACTTGGTTAACATTTCTTTCACCTCTCTTAAAATCTAAGGATCTTAAAAATAGGGATTATTTATCTATTTTTTTCCTTTGCAGTCTCCAGAGTACCTCATATAGATAGCACTCAGTACTTGGAGGATGCTAGTAACTTATTACCTACGTTTTACATAAAAGAATGAAAAACAGATCCCTTACACAAGCTGTTTAAATTAAGGGTACCTGTTTGAGACTGCACAGTGAGGAGAACTTAGGGGATTATGCTTTGAACTTGGAAGGAGAGAAGGTAAGGGATTAAAAAGGATCAGGGACAAGAAAAGCGGTCTAAGGCCAATACCTTTCACTAAGTTTCAGTTAAGAGCCAAGATCATGAAACATTGTAGAGGGAGAAACAAGGAGGTAGGTATATGTTCCCAGAGAAGGAACATGAGATTCCATAATCCCCCAAGTCACCTCCGGAGCCAGAATGAGAAGCCTTTCTTGGGGGAGATGCTGCATGCTTGCCAGACCAAATTCCTGAGGATCTCTTCAGTTTGAATCTGGACATTGCATCCCTCTACCTGAGTCAGCTGGCACCTTCATCTTGAACTCCCCAGAAACTAGAATTTTGAGAAAATAAACTCCTGTCATATAAGCCACCCAACCTGAGTATTTTGTTATGGTATCCCAAGCTGACTGATAAAGCTTCTAATATCATTTGTTAATTTATTTAACAATGTTGGACAAGTTTGTTTTGAAACAAAAACTTCCTGTATATGCATTATTTGTGGGTCTGATTTTTCAGTTTCTTACTTCTGATCACTCTTACCTATGATGACTTCTTCCATGGGTATTTTTGTGATTTTTCAACTTTTAGTTTGTGTTCATTGGTACTTAATCAATGGATTTTTATTGGTCTGGGCTTAAATCTCTAAGACATAATTTACATTTGTTTCTATTTGATGTCTGAGACCATGACCAGTTAATGATAATTTTATACTGAATTTCCTTTTTTAATTAAGGGAAATTTTTCTCTTTTTATCCAGCTTGGCAACTCTTTTCTAACTTGCTGAAGTCCCTCATATCTTGGATGGTTGTTTTATTGTTGATATATATATACATTAAATGACTAACATTAAATAGTGTTAGAAACTAATGTTTTATCCCCCAGTAAGTATATAGATCAGGGCTTCCCTGGTGGCTCAGCGGTAAAGAATCTGCCTGCCAAGCAGGAAACATGGGTTCAGTCCCTGGGTAAGGAAGATCACCTGGAGAAGGAAATGCTGCTCCAGTATTGTTGTCTGGGAAATTCCATGGACAGAGGAGCTTGGAGGGTTACTGTTCATGGGGTCACAAAAGAGTCAGACACGACTTAGTGACTAAACAACAACAAAAAGTATATAGGTCACTATTTGATTTACTTGGAAGGGGAAGGCATCTCTAAGTACCACATTGACTGTACACTATCAAGTTTAAAGAAGGGGTAGGCATGGACCCACAGGTAGATTTTAGATTTTCCAACAAGGTGCTCCAATGGGCCTCATAACATTAGAACTGAAATTGAAATTGTGAAAGTCTGAAGTTTCAGATCATTTGTCTTTCATCTTTTTTTTGGAGCCACAGAAATCTTCCCAGTCTAGATCCTTTTCATGATTCACAAAGGGGAATAGATTCTCAAGTATATTCTCTGTATGTGATTTACAAAACATGATACACATCTAAATTCTCTCTAGATTAAACTTACTCAATTTAGTCTAATGGCCCTTATATTGAAGTTATATCTATTCGCAGCAGATACTACCTGTGAGCTCGATGTACAGTTCTGGTCAATTTTCATCACTAAAGACTTGGAATTAGTGAGGAAGGCCTTTGAATTTTGCTCTATCCTAAAATGACTGTCCCTCATATTAGAAAATTATAAGGATACACAAACTATTTCTCTTATAAGAAAACTGCAAAGGAGTGAGCTGATCATGAGTGATGATCCAAAATGGCTCCACACTGGTCAGTCTACACCCTGTGATCTCTTTTCCCTATTCTATCACTGTTTATTGTGTCAAGGGTACCTGCATGAAAAACAAACTTTCTTGCTTAAACTCACTCATAAGTATTATGATACTTGGGGCTACTAAGCTATAGCTACTCTAGAACACCAAATTAGAAGAAGGATTAGAAGAAGGTGGGTTTGACTGAAACGTGTTTACAGTTTCTGCCCAAAGGCACTCCCTTTCCCTAAACTGAAGAATAAACTAGTAGGTATCCTACAGTGTTAGATTATGACCCACTTTTGGGACTGTGCTGAGTCAGGCAGCTTGTATTCTAGCTTCACTAAGCACTCCTAGTTGCCAGATCACCCTACCAGAGTACCAAGTCTTTCTGTACCCTGTTTCCTGCCTCTGTCTCCATTCCTCTTAAACTCTCTCTGCAGCATGGTCAAAGTATTCTGGTGCTGGAATGGAACATTAAAACTGGTGTCATGTTTCTTTGAAGTAACTTACCAACACAATGCAACTTCAACAGGGATTTTTACTATAATAAACAGAGAGGTGCTAACATTCTTGACCACTTTGAAAATAAGTGGCCAAGAGGTTTAAAAAGAATTCTGGGATATAAATCACCTCTAACAATATTAGAACATATTTTTAAAACAATAGCTGTTCTGCTATATAGCACAGGAACAATTTTTAATATCCTGTGATAAACTGTGAAGGAAAAGAATATGAAAGAGAAAAAAATATATATATATATACACATACATATCTGAATCACTTTTCTGTACAGTACAAAATAACACAACATTGTAACCAACTATACGTCAATAAAATATATTTTAAAAAATTAAAAAATAATGATGGTTGAAATACTGTGATCTGATATGGATAGAAATGTGTATCTCAGAAACTGAATGAAAAGGCAAGAAGTAGACCCAATTATTTAGGCAGATGGTTAGATAGATATGATAGATAAATAGACAGATGATTGATATAATTAATCAGTTAGTAAGGGGTGGCTTTGGGACACGGTTGACTCATTTATTAGATATAATAGGCATAGTTTAGTGGTCTACAAAGATAAGTTTAACATTGAAAATAAGAAAAAATGAAAATCAATAATATTAATAATCATATAAAAATGAATCCAGCCTAAGTTATATTCATCTTTACAACAAAGCAGTTGCATAAGATACTTTTTAGTATTTTTTCTCTGAACGAAAAAGACCACAAAAGCAAAAATGCTCAGAGCCCCCAAAAATCAAAAAGTATTCTTGACCTGGAGAGCTTTAGCCTTTGTCTGTTTATCTCTTTTGTAGTCAGTATCAGTCAAAACAATGTGTCTGCTGTAGAAATGCAAATCCAAGACAAGGAATCCACCCTCCCTTTTAATGAGTATGCTGTGTGTATGTGTGTGTGCTCAGTCGCTCAGTCATGTTCGACTCTTTGTGACCCTAAGGACTGCAGCCCACCAGGCTCCTCTGTCCATGGTACTCTCCAGGCAAGAATATTACAGTGGTTTACCATTTCCTCCTATAGGGGATCTTCTCTACTGCTGCTAAGTCGCTTCAGTCGTATCTGACCCTGTGCGACCCCATAGATGGCAGCCCATTAGGCTCCTCTGTCCCTGGGATTCTCCAGGCAAGAACACCGGAGTGGGTTGCCATTTCCTTCTCCAATGCATGAAAGTGAAAAGTGAAAGTGAAGTCGCTCAGTTGTGCCCGACTCTTAGCGACCCCATGGACTGCAGACTACCAGGCTTCTCCATCCATGGGATTTTCCAGGCAAGAGTACTGGAGTGGGGTGCCATGGGGATCTTCTCTAACCAGGGATCAAATCCAAGTCTCCTGCATCTCCTGCATTGGCAGGCAGATTCTTTACTATTGAGCCACCTGGGAAGACTCACTTTTAATGAGATTTCTCCTTAAATCTCTCTCTTATAGAATCTACGTTGCCACTGTGTTACCAGTTTGGGGAAACATCAAGTTATAACCAAATTTTATATTTAAATATTGCAAATTTATTAAATAATTTAATTTCATAAATTGCACAAAATAGAATTGAGAACCTTTATGTCATTTAGATAATAGTGACTGATCTTTGAAAGAATTCATAAAGGAAAAGATCAATATATAACTTCAGTTATATATTGAACCAACAAATCAGTGAAATGAAAACAAAAGGAAAAATATTTGTCTTAAATGTTAGAATAATGAATTATTATGTATAATATATAAAAGTTTATTCTAATATATAAGTGCCCCCCTAATAGAAAATGACATAAACAACAAAATGTAGATAGTAGACAAACAGGGGGAATTATTCAGGCTATAGCAAACTTCAAATTAAACAATGAAGTATGTTTTTGTTTTTTTTGTTTGTTTTTTGTTTTTTATTTTTTCCCTCCCCATACCATCCCTCTGGGTCGTCCCAGTGCACCAGCCCCAAGCATCCAGTATCGTGCATCGAACCTGGACTGGCAACTCGTTTCATACATGATATTATACATGCTTCAATGCCATTCTCCCAAATCTTCCCACCCTCTCCCTCTCCCACAGAGTCCATAAGACTGTTCTATACATCAGTGTCTCTTTTGCTGTTTCGTACACAGGGTTATGTTTTTATATCAATTAACTTGGCAAAGAAGATATAATAATAGCACCATTGTTTACAGTGAAACTGATAAGTACCTTTGTCCAGCAAATATAAAGCAGGAACACAGTGTACGTACTGAGAATCATAAAAGTGTTCATACCTTTGACCTTGTGATATGATTCACTGTAATTTAAACTGAGGAGATAATTCAAAGGGAGGGCAAATCCCCATGTATGAGGCTCTTCATTGTAGCTTTCTCCAAAATAGCAGAAAATGAAAATACCTAAATGTTCAACAATAGGAACAGTGAAAACAGTGAAGTAAATTGTAGTACATTAACTAGACAGAGTATTTTGCAGCTCTCACAATAATAATTATGGTGAATATGAGATACAGCAAGAACACTGTTGTTCGAAATGCTGTTTCATAAAATAAAATATTCAGTTATATAGATGTTTTGATGCTTTGTAAAATATATCATAATATAGATCATGACCATAAAGGAGGAGAGAAAAATAGATTATGTTTGCTCCTGCTCCTTCTCTTCAAAACACAAAGTTGGTAAAGTTTCTTTTTAAAAAAAGAACTTTACCAAGTGTACGTCAAGGGCATCAACATACCCCTTTACCTGCTTGGTTCTCTCTCGTTTTCATAGCTCTTTCTTACTAATTTACTGAGTGGATTCATGCTGCTTCAAGGTACCATATGTCATTTAGAAAGAAAGGCAACAGGTAAGTTTATTCATTAATTATGCAGCCTTTATTTTGTGTTGAGTACTCAGATAAAATAGTGAGTAAGACCTCTCCTCTCTGTTCACTGAACTCACAGTTTGCATATAGGATGGATAAGGAGATATTTATAATATAGTATAGAAGTTCCCAAAGTGATAGGGAAAAATGAAGCATGATGAGAACTAGAATCCTTAGGAGTCACATATTTGATCTCTTCAAAAGGGATTTTACTTTAAGGGGGCTCAGGGAATTTGCTTCTTTACTTATTCCACTTTCTTCCACATTACATATTTCCCTCTTTATGGCTCCTGTCTCAGAGACACAAAAATTCTCAAGTCTCTTTTCCACGGCAAAAATTAAGTTTTGACTCCATAATCCCCTCTTATCATATGTTCTGTAACTCTCCTTCCTTTTTACTCATAATTCCATAATTCCTGTTTCTAATTCCGAACTGACTAGTCACTGCTTAGCCCTCTATTCAAGTTGGTTGTGACCATTAAAACCACAAGAAAAGAAAGACTGCACAGGAAGATGTAGGGCTTGTTCAAGCCACTTGGAAGAGATAGAAATTGCAAAGGGAATACCTACCATGGACAGAGGAGCCTGGTGGGGCTATCGTCCAGAGAGTGGCAAAGTTGAACACAACTGAGTGACTGAGCACACACACACAGCACACTCATTAAAAGGGAAGGTGGATTCCTTGTCTCAGAGTTGCATTTCTACAGCAGGCACATTGTTTTCAATGATGCTGCATGCTGTGAGGTAACATTATGATGGTGGTGACCACGAAAAAGATTATAAACAGAGAAAGGCTAAAGCTCTTAAGGTCAAGACTGCTTTTTGATTTGGGGGGGCTCTGAGCATTTTTGCCTTTGTGGTCTCCTTCTTTCATAGAAAAAATATTAAAAACTATATTGTGTACCTGCTTTGTTGTTTAAAAAAAAAGACAACAGATAAATTTGTTCATTAATTATGGAGGCTTTATTTTGTATTTAGCACTGGGATACAACCATAATTAAATGTCTCCCCTCTACCAGTGAGCTCACAGTTGACACAGGGGTGGAAAGGAAACATTTGTAGTACACCACAGAAGGCACAAAGTGGTCAGGAAAAAAAAAAAAAAACTAAGTAGAAACCAGAATCCTAAGGAGTTGATATTTTCTCTCTTTAAGGGACTTTTACATTTAAGAGGGGCTTAGGGAATTTATTTTAGTTATCCCACTTTCCTCCACATCTTAGATTTCCATTTTTGTCTCCTCCCTGAGAGACATACATGTGTTCAATCTCTCCTCCATGGCAAAAATTTGTTTTGACTGCACACCCCCTTCTTATTATCTGTTCTATAACTCTCCTTCCATTTTACTCACAACTCCATACTTCTTGTTTCTAATTCCATACTGACCAGTCACTGCTTTACCCATGGCCATTTGAGTTATTTGTGACAAAACCACAAGAAAAGATAGATTACAAAGGAAAATATATGGCTCATGCAATCAGGTGGAGGAGACAGAAATTGCACATGAGATGATGGACTCATTGTGTCCCAGACCAGAGAGCAAGCCAGTGTGTCTAGAGCATGGTGAACACAGTGGGGAATGGCAGGAGTTGAACTTAAAAACATAGGCAGGGATCCCACCATGTGGGGTCTGTAGATCTCAATAGAATTTATAGTTTATCTATGTGCAGTGGAAAGCCATGGGATGGGGGTCAGGGGAGTGGGGCTTCAGTAGGAAAGGAACACAATGTAATTGATGTTTTGAAAAGACCACCCTGGTTGCAGTGTGGAGAATGGGTTGATAGGTCCAAGCATAGAAGCAGGCTATTGATGTCATCCATAGGAAAGATATTGATGGTTTAAGATAATAATAGAGATGGCTAGAAATAAAAGGATATGGGATATATTTTAGAAGTAAAGCAATTTGTTGATGACTTGCAAAGCTTAGGACTAAGAAAAGAGAGTAATCAAAAAAGATGGAATCAAATTCCTAGATGTTTGTCTTGAGCATCTATCTGAATGACTATTTGTGCAATTTATTGAAATGTGCAGTACTGAGTTGAAATAGGTATGATGTGAGGTCTTCTGAGGTTCTCCTAAAAATTGAAACTCACAAGACTACCATCAGTCTCACCTGGCACAGGTCTTTTTAAGCATGTGCTGTGCTTAATCGCTCAGTCATGTCCAACTCTGCAACCCACCAGGTTCCTCTGTCCACAGGGATTCTCCAGGCAAGAATACTAGAATGGGTTGCCATGCCCTCCCCCAGGGGATCTTCCCAACCTAGGGATTGAACCCAGGTATCCCACATGGCAGGCGGATTCTTTACCATCTGAGCCACCAGGGAAGCCCTTTGAGAAGCATTCAGGATAGAATTCCTAGTTGTTCAGCAGGGCACATCACAAAGTTCCTCTCCTCTTACGGTCCTCAAAAAGTCCAACAGCAGCCCATTCAAATGTCCAAAAACTACCTTCTTGCCAGGTAACAGTCCAGATGCAAGAATTCCAGATCTATATCAGTCAGGTGCAGGGGCTTACTTAGCTCAATAGCCTCTTTGCCTAAAGGAGCCAGTATCTCTGTAACCACTCTAAGGACATAGCTTCTAGTTTCCCTGGAAGGCTCATGGCAATTACAAGAATCACTACACATGGGGGAAGCGTTAGAGCATGCATTCCCATCAGGCATTTACAGTTCATTTATACTTCCTCCCACTCCAGGTTTAGGTTACCAAACAAGGGTCATTTTTACTATGAGATGTTGCTTAGCAACACAGTTGATGTTTTTATCCTTTGCAAGTCATTAGAACAGAGCTACACTTTGAACGTCAGGTTCTTATGCAGAACGAAAAAGAGTTTTGCTAGCTATTTACCCACAGAATTAAAAATCAAAATTTCTCTTTTTGTCGTGTGGAGTAATAAGTGGAGGTGTGAAACGAGCAATTTAACTTAATATACAAGTCTGCAGCTCAACTGGGTAACTACATTACCATAATATCAGCATATTTAAAGCCCTGGCAGCAAAGAGGCTCACGGAGAGAAAGAAAGGAAGGGGAGGGGGCAAGTGGGGTATGGGGCTTGGGTAGAGCCCTAGGACTCTTTACGGTTTAGAGGTGTAGAAAAGAAAGAGAAACCAGGATAGGAAATTAAGAAAAACAGGCAAGTGGGGTGGGAGGGAAATGTGATAAAAATGGAGTCATTAGAAGACAAGGAGCTCAAATAAAAGGAGAAAGATCAGCTAGGTCAAAAAATGCTAGATATATCAAGTAAGAAGAGACCAGAAATTTAACCCCCAGATTTGGCAACAAGGAGACCATGAGTGACCTTTTCAAGTGCTATTTCCCTGGCCTGATAGAGTGGATTGAGAATGAAAAGGGAGAAAGTGGGAAAAGCGACTGAAGACAAGTTTTCTATGAAGTAGAAGGAGTAAAGTGAGAGGTCAAGGAGGGTTTACCAATGTGGGTAGCAGGCACGGTTGTGTGCTGACTGACATGATTCCATGTAAAGGGGAAAATAAGGCAAGAATGAAAAATAAGGGTAGGAGAGGATAAATCCAGACTCTAGAGTGATTGGCTTTGGGAAGCAGTTGGTGCATATCCTGTCACACAGCAGAAATCCTGAAAGCAGCTCATGTATTTCAGAGCATCCACCCAGTTCCTGAGTCAGAATCCTGGTGATATCTGTATTTTTAAATTATTTAACCCACAGCCAATAAGTACTATGGAATTCCAAAACAAGGCAAAGTTTTATGAGGTCAGGAACCATGCTTTATTTCACTCTACTTGCAGCACTAGGATGGTGCTGGCATGACAAGAAACACAAAGGAACAAGGCTCTAATGGTAAGTAGCACCAGGGAAGGATGAGAGATACTAGGGGACAGGCCACATGCTTTCCCTCTGTCACCTGAGGAAAACATGTCCTCTGGTTGCTCCTGCTACCCAGAAAATACTCCCCTCCAACCTCCTTCTTCCGTATTGAGATAATGTTCAGGGCCTGGCCTCAAAACGAACTTTTTACCCTATTCAGGAAAAATAATGGCAGTCTTCTCTGATAAAGAAGGATGGCCTTCTCCAACCTTGATCAATAAGTTTAGAAACTTTGTTCCTCAAGCCTCACAACCCTCGAGCTGGGTCAGTGTAGACATTCCCCCTATGACCGAGGAGAGGGTCACATCAACGAAGTCTGATTTCTGTGTTGGTACAGCCCCAAGCCAGCAAGACATAAACTCATTTATAGTTTTAATATTGAAGGTATAAATTTAATAAGTTCCTACGGTGGTCTGCTCTGGTGGCTCAGATGGTAAAGAATCCACCTGCAATGCAGGAGACCCCCTCTCAACCCCTGGGTTGGGAAGATCCTCTGGAGAAGGGAATGGCAACCTACTCCAGTATTCTCACCTGGAGAATTCCATGGACAGAGGAACCTGAAAGTCTACAGTCCACGGGGTCACAAAGAGTCAGACATGACTGAGCAACTAACACTAACACTATGGAGGGAAAAGGCGTTGTAATTTCTAAATATCTCTGTGGAAGTAAGTTTTCATTTGAAATTATTGGGTTGGGTTGGATTGGCCCAAAAGTTTGTTTGAGTTTTCCATACTATCTTACAGAAAAACCCAAACAAACAATCTAACTTTTTGGCCCATGCAATAGTTCAACTCAAAGAGACATTAGGAAAAAAAGGAGGAAGCCTTGTACTAGAAAAGATAGCTCAAAGTTCTGTGACCCAGGAGACTGATGCTCTCTGCAGGCCAGGTTCTTTGTGAGGGGTAATGAGAGAAGCCCTGTGAAGGGACTCTACAAATTATAAAGAGCTATGCAAATCAAAAGAAACACTTTGGCTAATAGCTAAGTACAGATAGTTAATGGACAGAGAGACAGAACAAGAGACTGACATCCAGGAAAGATGAGTTATATCTATGTCACAGCAAGAAAAACACCAAATGGAAGCCAGACTCAAGAATGGGAAGTGCCTTGGAGGAGGAAACGGCAACCCACTCCAGTATTCTTGCTTGGAAAATCCCATGGACAGAAGAGCCTGGCGGGCTACAGTCCATGGGGTTACAAAGAGTTGGACACAACTTAGCAACTAAACAACAACAAAAAAGTGATGATGCATATCTATATTCATTTATACAAGGGTATAAAAGTCCAGGACATATTACTGAGAAAAAGAAGTTGTTAAATATCTCCATGTGTATGTGAATCCATTTATTTAAAATTATGTGTGTGTATGTATGTGTAAAAAGAGAATGAAAAAATGTTTGTTAAGGTAGTAATTATTATCTCTAGCTGATGGAATTTCAGATGATTTTTACTTTTTCCTTTGTACTTTTCTGGATTTTTTTTTTTCAAATTTACAGTGTATCTGCTAAAAATCATTCATGTTAATAAAAATAAGAACAAAGATAACTATAAATACTATAGAGCAAAAAAAAAAAAAAAAAAAGAATGTGAGGTAGGTGAAGGAAGGAACAAGACTACGTGGGGAGCCAGAAGCAGGGCACAGACCAGAGGGAGCTGAGAGAGATACCTTCTGAGTATTTAGGCCACAATAACTCTTGAGCTGGTCTACTTTCAATGCCCCCTTTAACAAGTGAGAAAAGACAGAAGTCCAGGGAGCAAGAGTGACTTGCATAGGATCACACAGCCCATTAGTGGCAAAAACAAGCCACAGAAGGACATTTTCCTAACACTAGCCTGTACTTGGGCAAGTGAACAGACATCCAAAGCCTGTCTCCTCAGCTATATTCAGCTAGATTCTTCTCTGTCTTGATGCTCCAGACTTGCCACCACTCTCCTGTCTGAAATCACAGGATTTCCAGTTCTAATAATACCTGCTCCATAATAAAGGATGCTGCAATTTCTGGGAGAGAGAATATGCAGAAGAGAGAAGACACTAGTATTACCAAAACTCTAGACACAACATGGAGACCTTAGACACTTGCAGCAAAGATGGCAGCCTCGCATGCAACCCCAGTTAAGTCTATAGGACAGCCCTCCATCCAATCTGTGAAGCCAAAATACTACCAATTCCCCTGTAGCCATTTCGGGAGGTATCCAGGGTTTCGAGAGCTCTTCCTAACGTTGTCTTGACATGAACTGCAAGTCAGTGATGCTCCTCTGCTGCCCATGCACTGTCCTGGGGAGGATGAGGTCCCAGAGTGTAGGGACCTCCACTACACTGGAGGTCTTGCCATCCTGGGCCAGACTGAGACACCCCTCTGCTGGGACAAGTGCTGCCCTGCAGGGTGGAATAAAATCTGTAGCCCAGGCTGGTGTGCAAAGGATGTACCATGAACCTCCATGAGCTCTGACTTCTGACTGTCATAGCCAGGGTCACTGGACTCCTGTGCAATCTTAACCTCATGGCTGCCTTGGAATCCAGTCCTGACCTAATTGCTAGTCTCAGCCTAGACGTAGCTTGCTTTTTTTCTCACTAGTCCTATCTGGCCTGAGGAGTCCATGCCCATGATGGCTCTTGATCCCAAACCAGTCTGCCACCAACTGTATACTGACCAGGCCTCTGTGGCTGTTGATGATATTCTCCAGTGGACTGCTTTGCTCCTACCTCTAACAATCTCCAATTTATTTTTTCTCCTCATGTCTGATTCTTCTCCTTATAGGCACAGGCAGATCAGAAGAGGGAAGTTGAGCTCAAGGCAATACCACTTGTTCCTATCCTGGTAAGTGAGCTCACACACAAACCCATTAGCATCTTCTCTGGGACTATCTTCAAGGTGTTCTGGGCATGGAAATTAAGTAAGCAAAGCAATACATAACTTCACAGAGTAACTTCCAAGCCATGTTGCAAAGATTCTAGTCTTTTAACTCATCACACAGAGCATATCAGTTATCATTTACAGATAAGCCCTGCTTAGGGCAGGGCTCCAAACTGTAATAAATTCATTTCTAAAGTCTGGTCCAATATAGGAGGAAGGAAGGAAGGAAGGAAGGAAAGAAGACAGGGAAGAAGGAAGGTGGAGGGAGGGAAGAACTAATACAGGCTCTACAAGGGAATGACTTAGTCACTTGGGCTAAGTTGGATTTCCCTTTGGAATTATTAAGGCTGAACAGAAAGTGTGACTGACGGTGGAACATGTTTGTTTAAGACTGCTTATTGGTTGATACTGTAGTTTTCAGGGGTCTGGTCATTATTTTAGGAGTTTGAGGAAGGTTCTTTCTGGAAAAGAGAACAAGAGAGCTGGGAAGTATTGCCTCATATGACTAAGACTATAAGAAGCCAAGACTCCATGCAATCATTAATCCAACAGCATTACTGACAGTGCATGAGGCATGTATGAGCTCTGGTCGAGGTGACTACTAAAGACAAAGGCAAGAGTAGCGGAAGATTCATGGGCCATCAGCTCCCTAGAGGACAAATGAGACGAGATTTAGCCCCGTCTAGGGAGAGATGGAGCCTGACCAGGGATTTCACAACATTCTGAACAAATTTTATTGTAGGTTCTTGGGGAAGAGGGTACAGTATAGAAAGCATTGAAAATCTATATTTCACATACTTCTATCTCATCACCATCATTTAGACAATATCTTCTAAAGTTCCTCACCTAAAGACATATCTCTGCTGTTTCTTCTCTCCCCACTAAATGGTTTGCACAGCATTTTTATGAATTCCAGTCCTCAAGTCAATAATAGGAAATAAGTAGATTAGGTGATGACATCTATTTTGCAGGTGAGGAAACAGAGACATGACTGAGACCACATGACTGGTAAGAGAAAGAAGAGTGGTAAGTAGAAAAATTAATTGGCCTGGGAACTCAAGGTTCTATTTGTCCATTTGTCACTATTTCTATTTGTCACTAAATCAGACAGGTGACCTTTCCTTCTTTTCCTGATGCTTCACCTGAGAAGCTCTGCTCTGTAGGTATCCTTCTAGTTGCCCACTATGAAACGATAAAATCATTTTTTCCAGTGTAAGAGAGAATGTAAGATCAAGGTGCCTGATTCCACCTAGCACAAGTGCCTGCCTGGGAAACAGGACTCTGAGGAGTCATCCACCAAAGGACATTTTCCATGTCCCTGACTTCTCAAGAGGGATGCTACACAGTGGTTATCTTGTTTATTTATCCATTATTCACATGCTCATTCAAGAAATATTTATTTTCAACACAAACAAGGTGAATCCCACATTTCTAACACAGGTTGTGTTCAACCCAGCAGCAGAGATGAATATGTGCACGTGGCAGGACAGATACCATGGAGACTGCACTGACAAGATCCTCTCGTCAGAATACTCAAGTGCGTGTTCACTGGGCCACTGGAGACCACGTCGGCTGCAAGAAGGCAATTTCTGGGAAGAAAGAGAATTGAGCAGTGGCCATTCCCCTGGTTGATGTGCAAAGACATTGGACAGACTGGGGCTGTCCTGGTTGTGACCAGAAAGCAAGCAAAAAAAAAAAAAAAAAAAAGCCATTAGCAATGAGAATTGTGTGTGAGCACCTAGGAGAAGACAGGGCCCCAAGGATTTGGGCTACAGGAAGAAAACTGTTGCTTCTGGGAATTGTGTACTTCTGGAAACAGGAAAATTCCAAACTAGCAGTATATGCACAGTGGGGGAAATGAAGAAAAGTGGCGAATATAACTCAGAGCTGTTACAGGAGCATCTTAACACTGAATTTCAGAGCAGAACTGTCTCTTGCACTTGGGAACAAGATGTCAGTGGCTTCCCAGTGCCTGGAACTGTGTTACAATCAAGGCAGCCCCATTTCCCAAGAGGAAGGTGCATACAGCCCTCCTAGGAAACATGATTCATGCTTAACCTTCAGGTTGAGAAAAACAGCCATGGTGACTCACTTTTAAGTCAGGTTTCCTAATGAGAATGCATCAGAATCATGTTGTCACAGAAACAAGGTAAAAACCGCCAGCTAAAAGAGAAAGCCCACTTAGCAAGGCATCCAGAGCCTCTCACAATTAATTTCAATCTACCTTTTAGCCTCATCTGCAGCCTCTGGCCAGTTTTCTCCCTAATGTCCATTCTGTTCAGGAGCTCTGTGATTTGGGTGAAAGTGATTCCCCCTCCCCCAGCTGTAAGGGTGGGTTTGATGATTCTAAATTATTACAGATTCTTTTTTTAATTTAAATTTATTTATTTTAATTGGAGGCTAATTACTTTACAATATTGTATTGGTTTTGCCATATTACATATTACAAATTCTTACAGATCTTCCCATTAAGAGGTGGGAACTTGCTTTGACTAATATAATGTGACAGAAATTATGTCGCACAGGTCTCAAGTTTGGACGTCAAGGGCCTTGAGCCTCTGTTCTCACACTCAGGAGGTGCTCTGTGCATGAGAACATACCCCAGCTGCCTGGATGGAGAGAACACACAGAAGAGAACCGAGGCAGCCCAGACAACCAGCAGACGTAGGACTGACACCTTCCAGGACTGTCTGGCCCCGAGCTGATCTGCCAAGTGACCGTAAATGTATGAATGAGCCTGACCAACACCACATGGAAGACAGTGCACCATCCCACCTGAGCCCTGCCCAAATCCTGACCCACAGACTCAAGAACTAATAAACTGTTGTGGCTTGGAGACACTAAATTTTGGAGAGAATGAATTCTCATGCTCTCTTACCCAATTCTGCCTGCATGACCATCCTGTCACTAAAATCTGTGGCCAGAGAACAGGGTCACACTAGTCTGAATCAGACTAGATGTACTGCTAGAAAGCCAAGATCTTATGTACTCCAAATCAGGCAATTTTCCCTGCTCCCCTCACCTCACTCCATGTAGATGGATGCTGCAGTCAAGCCTTGTGTGGAATTTTTTTTCAACTCTTTATTTTGAAATAATTTAGATTTTCAGATGAGATGCAAAGATAGGTAGTATAGAGAACATACCCCAGTAAGAGAACATACCCCTGTTGCCTGGGTGGAAAGAACACACAGAAGAGAACCAAGGCAGCCCAAACAATCAGTAGACGTAGGACCAACACCTTCAAGGACTGTCTGGCCTTATACTCTCATTCAGCTTTTCTTGGTGTTAACATAACCATGGCACATATATCAGAATCAAGAAATTAATATCAGAACAATGAAATTAACTAAATTATAGAATTTATCCAGATTTCATTGGTTTTTCCACTAATATTCTTCTATTCCAGGATACCATGTTGCACTTAGCTGTCATGTCTCATTCTCTTTTGATTCTTTAACTGCTTCTCAATTTCCCTATCTCTTTCATCACCTTGACACATTTAAATACACTAGTCCCGATATTTCCTTCACTGTCCCCCAATTTAGGTTATCTGATATTTTCTCATGATTAGGTAGAATTTACAGGTCTCATAGAACAATATCCCCAAAGAGAGATGTATTTCTCATTGCATCATGTCAGGGAGTCTATAATGTCAACATATATTACTGGTGATATTAATCTTGATCACTAGGTAAAAGGAGCATCTGTCAGGTTTCTCCTGTTATTATAGTTACTATTTTTCCCTTTCCATATTTTGTCTGTTAGATGAGAGTCACTAAGTTCAGTCTGCATTTACAGCCACTCAACACTTCATTATTTTCTGGTACTACATAATATTCCAAACTCATCTTGTATTTCCTCCAAAAATTTCCTGCTTCATTTTATTGGAGAATGTTATATAGAAACCAAGATCTATGATCAGCTTAAAGAACACAGCTATTATCATAAATTTGTGATTTATTTCCTCATCTCTTTATTCCCGATCTTTCCATTGAATAAGATCCTACCTCGAATCTTTCCAACACATCTTCATTTATTCACTCACCCACTCACTCATTCATTATTCAGTATCAAGCTCCTACCATGTCAGGTACTCTTGTACTTGATACTGAGAATGCAGCTGTCATCTTGATAGTGTATGTACACATGGTCTAAAGCAATACCCTGCTGAGATGAAAAAGATAGATAGGAATTAGTTGGGCAAAGGGAAAAACGTGGAGGGTGAGGTTAAAAAACAAAACAAAACAGGAAAATGTGCTGTCCAGAGCAGGTGCCCAGAGGGACACTTTAAAAGTTGGGAGAGTTATTTTTTTAATTCTATTATTAATTGGATAATATCATTTTATATCTGAAAGTAGCTCCACTCTCTCAGTAGTTATACTCAGTTTGAAAGAGTGGGTAGGGAATATATAAAATCTCCAATTTCATGTAAAATAAACTAATGACCAAAAGAATAAAACAGCAAAACTAATGAGAAATGCTAATCAACTATGTGTCCTAGAGCAATTCTGTGTTCATTCAAATCAACTAATATATAGAGAGAAACCGCTATGTGTTGTTTACAGTGCTGTGGGCTGAGAATAGAGAAGCAAACATAAAAGTCACGGCTCTGCTTTCAAGTGACTTCAGTCTGGTGTGATGAGCACCACAGAAGGGAAGTGTGCGGCGTTACAGAGCATACAGTGAGGGATTTAACCAGTTTGGTGTTTTTAAAGCATTCTAGAGTGTGGCACTAACACTGAGGCTTGAAGGAAGAGCAGGAACTGCTGAAGAGAAGAAACCAAGATCTGGGTGCTGGACGTGCTACCTCTTGTGATCAGCTTAAACCTCAAAGAACTCATGTATCATCATAGTTTTGTGATTAATTCCATAATGTCTTTATCTACTCTCAATCTTTCCACTGAACAGGATTCTATGCTTGCTTCAATATCCCTTCATTCATTAATTCATTCACTCCTTCAGTATTTATTGAGAAGAGAGGAAGGAAAAGCATTCTGGATTTGAGAACAGCCTGTGGGAAGGCCAGGCTGGAAAAGGGCATGGTGTGTGTTTAAGCAGCTGAAATAAATGCATTTTACCAAGAGAGAAAAGAGTAGGAGAAAGAGAGGCAAGAAATGAGGCTGGAGATTTGGGGAAACACCAGTTCCCTTAGCTCCTTCAAAGTCAGTTGAGAGTTTGGGACATTATTCCAAGTGCAGTGGAGAGTCATGGAAAGCTGCTAAGCCAATGAGTGATCAGACCAGGTCACCTGCCTGCAGTAGGGAATATAGGTAGGAAGGGAGTAAAGTATTAACCTCTGTAAGGCTTAGTAAGGTTAGTTTTTTTCTGCTTTACAGAATTGGAGTAAGGAATAAACAAGGGAACATATACAAATTTCTGGAATGGTATTTGTCACATGACAGGCAATCAGAAAATTTTAGTACCCTCTCTAGTCCTGCAATGTTGTTTCTCATCTACTCTCGGTTTTCTCTTTTTATTTCTATATTTTAGGGGGAGGATTAACCATTAAAGCTTTTTGCAGCAATTAAACTTGATTACTGAGCCAAACACAGTGAACAAATATGACTAGGACCTGAGTTCTTCCTTAAGACATAATCACAATGAACCATAACATTCTGTGATATGATCTACACTGATGACATGAGCTCAGAGGAAAGAATGATATCTTTAACCTCTCTGTCCTTAACACCAGGCAATATGTGTGGCACAGAGGACTTCAACACAGATTTCTTGACCAAATGAATGCATTCTCTGGGAGCTTAGAAGATGAAGTAAGAGGCTTGGGTGCACTGAAAATTCAATCTCTTAGGATTTAATATAAGCTCATTGAGGACTATGGCTTTCTTTCTATTCTATTGATTAGTATTTGGAATTATCATTAATATGCTTTATTTTTATTAAAGTTTTTCTGAATGATTAGTCACGTTTTCAAATCAAAACTTTCCTATCATGAAACGCTGCATAATAACATGAAAATATCAAATCTATACTGCAATGTTGGCTTGATAACATTGAATTCCTAATTATCTTTGTTATTTTCATCTGAGTCACAGAAAATGAGACAAATTTCATTCTCTGTTGTTGACTTTCCTACCACCTACCTGCACGCTGGCCACCTAACCTAACCCCTAGCTGATGTGTGTTTAGATAATCAAATTATTTTTATTATAGTGTGAGCAATACATCAGTCACTTTTATGAGAATCATGTAATGTCAGTAAAGTAAATGGCTGTGGGGTTAAAACTAACACTGCTCCCTCTAATTAATATATGTAGTTCTCCCAGTTTCTATGCTAATGTATTTTATTTTTGAAGCAAGCTGAAAAATGAGGTGAGTAATCATAAAGGCTTTGAGAACACTTAGTATTATTGTAGGAAAGTTAAAAGCTAAAGCTGTTTCATTCCTGTGTTTACAGTTCTTCAGAGTCTTCTGGCAGAACTGACCTTGGTCAAATTGCTTACTTTTTCTTAAAGAATTTTAACTATTTCAGATGAAAGACATGACTGCCTACTCTTAATGCATTAAAGTCTGAGTCAGTGGCTCCATGAGTGACAGCTGTCACGCACTGGTATGATCACTGAGGGAGAACAAATGTGCTTCGAACACCTACACATGCCCCTTGGGGAAGAAACTGTTTTAAAGAGAAAACTTGAAAAGTAATTCTGATACTGTTAGGGAAACATTTTTGTTTTTATGAATTTGAAAGTACTTTTGTTATAAATCCCAAACTCAAACTAAAAGATTTAAAAGTATGTGGATCTTTAAAAAAGATTTAAAAGAGAATATGGAAAAGAAAACAGAAGTCCTTGTTTCCCAATTCAATTTCATAACTCCATATCCCACAATTTGTCCGTTAACAGTTTCTTCTTTTTTAATTAATTTATTTTAATTGGAGAATAATTACAGTATGTAAAGAATAGACTTTTGGTCTCCATGGGAGACGGTGAGGGTGGGATTATTCGAGAAAATAGCATTGAAACATGTATATTAACATATGTAAAATAGATGAATAGTGCAATTTCAATGCATGAAGCTGGGCACTCCAAGCCAGTGCTCTAGGACAACTCAGAGGGATTAGGTGGGGAGGGAGGTGGGAGGGGGGTTCAGGATGGGGGAACAGTTTCTTCTTAATTTCTCCTTCCAGAAATGTTTCTCCTCATAAAACTCTATATGTGAAGTATCTATTATGTATTTTAACACAAATAGGATCATCCTATACCCAATTTTGTAATTTTCATTTTTCATTTTAAATTAAGTCAATACATTTAGATCTTCATCTTCCTTTTAGTGCCTGAATAGAATTACATATGGAGAAGGCAATGGCACTCCACTCCAGTACTCTTGCCTGGAAAATCCCATGGATGGAGGAGCCCGGTAGGCTGCAGTCCATGGGGTCGCTAAGAGTCGGACATGACTGAGTGACTGCACTTTCACTTTTCCCTTTCATGCATTGGAGAAGGAAATGGCAACCCACTCCAGTGTTCTTGCCTGGAGAATCCCAGGGACGGGGGAGCCTGGTGGGCTGCGGTCTCTAGGGTTGCACAGAGTCAGACACGACTGAAGCAACTTAGCAGCAGCAGCAGCAGCATTACATATACAGATGAGCCATAATTTACTTTACCTACTAATGAACATTTACATTGTTGCCTTTCTTTCTTCTTGCTATTAGAAATAGCACTGTGATGAACACCTTTCAATATACATTTTTTTTCAACTTAAGCAAATACATTCATTTTATAAATTCCAAGCAGGAATCCTAACACTGTTTTGAAAAACATTCTTCAGTTGAATCAGACGCCCAAATGTTCCATTCTAACAACTCACAGATTAAGAAAGGGTGATGTGATGTTGATATAACGTATTCTATTGAATTAGGCAATTTTCTATTAATCTATTGCTACGTAACAAACTACTCCAAAACTTTATGGCTTAAAACAAAAACATTTATTTAGTTCAGAAATCTGTGACTTGTTCAGGGCTGGGCTAGGAAGGCTTATGTCTGCTCCACACAGCATCAGGCGGGCATGGCTTGGCTAAGGGATGAGACCCAGTTAAGATGACTCACTCAATTGGTTGGAGCTGGTTTTCAGTCTGAAGGTCAGCTTGGCCTGAGGGATGGGAATACTCGTTTTCTCTCCATAAGGATGGAGCTAGGTGAAAGCTGTTACTTTTTACAACCTGGTCTCAGAAGTCTCAGAGTGTCCCACCTACTGTACTATATTCATTAAACTAGTCACAAAAGGTCTTCCAGGGCTTAAGAGGACATTTGATGGAAATATGGTAAGGTTTTTTTAAAAAGCAAGTGGATTGGGAAATATTATTACAGCCACAGTCAAAAACACCTTCTTCAACTCTAGATAAACAAATAGTTCAAAATATTATATGTTTACTTTTGGAACAAGGACATCTAAGTTTTACTGTTTTTCCTTTTCCTTTGATTAGGAAAAACTATTCTGCCAGAACCATCAGATTGTTTCCTTTATAGATATGTA
The DNA here is from genome assembly GCF_003369695.1 of Bos indicus x Bos taurus. Taxonomy (NCBI): domain Eukaryota; kingdom Metazoa; phylum Chordata; class Mammalia; order Artiodactyla; family Bovidae; genus Bos; species Bos indicus x Bos taurus. The sequence continues at coordinate 46,623,976 of NC_040090.1, read as the reverse complement.
ATATTTATGATAGTCTCAACTATGACTAAAAACTCTGGTAAATCAATTTTTCTTTAATTGATGAGAAGCTATTTTGCTTTTCCATTCCCCTCTACTTAGCATAGTACCTAGCCATAGTAGTAATCATTATTATATATTATCACTTGACTGATAAGGAAATCTATGTGTGAAAAGGTAAAGCACCTTTTCTAAAATCATAGAAGTGGTACAGCTAGGAATGAATCTAGATCATTGTACTAACCCTAGGTTCTTACTGCTAATTAAACTCTCTAAAGCATTGGGTCAAAAGTTTTGTTACATCAGGCTTATTGGTAGGAAAATCTTTAGTCATGGTTGTCATTCTGTCTAAAAGACTTGTTTGAACTAATAGAATAAAATAGGATACAAAGAGACAATGTGAGAAGAACTAAAATATTGTGTTGCTTCTTCTCCATTCTTCTCCTAGTTCAATTTCATGGTTCTATAATGTAACACACACTGATTAAATGTCATATTAAGATAAGAAGTTAGTAGGTAGAAGGAACCACATAAATCTTGCCAATGAATAAAAGAAACCACAGAAAGCTTCTTGTAGGAAGCTGATCTTGCCCAATGAAATGAAGGAAAGATCTTTTGTGAAGACTCTGACAGAGTTAGTTCCCAAAACTGGTTGTGCATCAAAGTCACCTGAGCAGCTTAGAACTCAGTACTCAGTACTCAGACCTGACTGAAGGAGACTCAGATTCAATTGGAAGAAAGTAGGGCCTGGGAATATGATGTATCACATCAGATAAATCTGATGTAATAAGCCTTCAGACCTCTTTTGGAAAACAACCTTAGGGCACTCTTCATGGGTTTTCTGTTTTGTTTTTTCTTTAACATTTTTTTTTTTTAATTTTGATGTCTTCCTCTCTTGTCATCAGGTTTTTTCTCTGGCTTCCTTTTTTAACATATACAAGGTAATACCTGTTCTTTAATAGAAGCCAAGACTCTGATTCATTCTTTAGCAATTATCATATTAGGTTATTATAATATCTTTTATGCCAAATAAGATGAAAATCTATTTTTGATGTTTTTGTTGGAAATGAAAATGGATAAGCCTCCTACAGTATATGACTTTTTTCTTCCTGGCTTCCTTTTTTTAGAATACAGTACTTACAAGGTGAGGGCTACTCAACAGAAACCAATATCTTACTCTTTTTTTTTTCTTAGTAATCATTATATTAACTTATTGTAGTGTCTTTAGTGCCAAATCAGATAAAACGCTATTTCTGTATTTTAATTAACATTTCCAGTTACCAGTGAGATGAAGCACCTTTTCATATGTTTATTTGACATTCAGGTTTTCTCCTCTATAGACTGCCTGTTTTTAACCTTGCACATTATGGGTAGTTTTCTTTTCCTTATTGATTACATATGACTTGGATATTACCAGAAATTCTTTGTCTTTTTAAGCACTGCAGATACATCTCCCAGAGAACATCAGTCCAAACTGGGAGGCACTTTGTAGACTACAGTTTCAGGTGAGTGCAAGGGGGCCTCGTTTAATCAGAGAGTGCTGGGGTCACCTCAGTGCCAGGCTCAAGTCTCACTTGGAGGACAGAGCCCTCATACTGAGCATGAACAACAGGGGCACAGGAAAGGAAAGGGGAAGAGACAGCCCACCTCACAAAGCACTGTATTTTTTTTTTAACAATTCAAATAAATGACAGAAGAGGAAGCTCCGGAATCCTGAAGCTAGAAAACCTACACTAGTATAGGCAAACTCAACTCGCTAAAATATGAGCAATAAGGAAGAAAAGTAGTCAAACCCACTTATTGGAAAATTATGAACAGAATAACATTCTTTCAAGCAGTGAAAACATGCCATAGCAGCATGCCTACAAAATAAAGAAAAACTATATCTACTATTTGAAACAAATAAGCTTAAAGAAATTGAGAAGATAATAGAGGTTTAACATAATAACTTAAATTAGAATCAAAATAACTCAGAAATAGTATTATTAGAAAAAAGAAAAGAAAAAGATTTGAAAATGGAACTTACAAAAACAAGGAATGTATTAGAAATTTTAAAATATATATCTTTAGAAATGAAGGTTAAACTAAAAATAATACATTGGTGAATAAATGGAAAGGAGGAAAATTTTTATTTAAAAAGGACTTAAGGGAATTCCCTGGCCATCCAGTGGTTAGGACTCTGCACTTTCACTGCTGAGGGTCAGGTTCAATTCCCTAGCTGGGGAACTAAGGTGCATAGCACAGCCAGAAAAAAAAAAAAAAACAGATTTAAGAGCAAGTAACACAGAACATTGGAGAAGGCAATGGCAACCACTCCAGTACTTTTGCCTGGAGAATCCCATGGACGCAGGAGCCTGGTAGGGTGCAGTCCATGGGGTCGCTAAGAGTTGGACACGACTGAGTGACTTCACTTTCACTTTTCACTTTAATGCACTGGAGAAGGAAATGGCAACCCACTCCAGTATTCTTGCCTGGAGAATCCCAGGGATGGCGGAGCCTGGGGGCCTGCCTTCTATGGGGTCGCACAGAGTCGGACACGACTGAAGTGACTCAGCAGCAGCAGCAGCAACACAGAACATTAGCAAACTGTGTGTGTGTGTGTGTGTGTGTGTGTGTGTGTGTGTGTGTGTAATTCTCCAAAGAAGAAAGCCAAAGCAATTGAAAAGAACAAATACTACAAAAACAACCATTGAAGAAAATCTTCTGAAATAAAAGTTAACTCAAAATTACATACTGAAAAGATACAATGCATATTCTGGAAAATCAACCCAGAATGACTGATATCAAGGCACATTATAGTAGAATAATTAGCATTCAAAGATAAAGAGAAATGCATTAAAAATAGATATTCAGTAACAAAGAATTCTAAAGCCTCTTTCAGTTAGAAAATTTAAAATTATGCTATCACAAACCCTTGGATTAAAGTACAAACACAAAAACAATCAGAAAAAAATTTTAAAGAACATTAGTGAAAACAACATTTCAGAATCCATGGGATATAGCCATTGCAGTTATCTGAGTCAAATTACAGCCTGAAGTATCTATATCAATTCAAAGAAAAGTGCGAATTTAATAAATCATATTAGAAGTTATAGCCAATTCAATAATACAAAATGAAGCAACTAGAGGATTAAGAATTTTAAAGAAAGACATAAACGTACCTCTGTTTGCAGATTACAAAATTAAGTATCTGGAAACCCAGAACAGCAAAAGGACTATGCTTTAATACAATCACAAATTAATGGTAAAGTCAATGTAGAAAACAAATAATCTCTATAGTAGTTTCAACAAAATGTAGTTAAGAGACATGATGGATGAGAAAAATCCAAATAAAATAGGGAGGAAGAAGAGATATGGAAAAGGAAAAAAGAGAAAAATAAGAAAAAGAAATAACCACAGCCTAGTAAGTAACCAAAGAATTTCAAATGAATGGAAACTTTTCTTCCTTCTTGAGTTGAAAAACCTCACATTAAATCTATGGCAGTTTTCCCAACCTGTCTGACTTCAGACTATACTACAAAGCTACAGTCATAAAAACAGTATGGTTCTGGCACAAAGACAGAAATATAGATCAATGGAACAAAATAGAAAGCCCAGAGATAAATCCACACACCTATGGACACATTATCTTTGACAAAGGAGGCAAGAATATACAATGGAGAAAAGACAATCTCATTAACAAGTGGTCAACCACTTGTAAAAGAATGAAACTAGAACACTTTCTAACACCATACACAAAAATAAACTCAAAATGGATTAAAGATCTAAACGTAAGACCAGAAACTATAAAACTTCTAGAGGAAAACATAGGCAAAACACTCTCTGACATAAATCACAGCAAGATCCTCTATGACCCACCTCCCAGAGTAATGGAAATAAAAGCAAAAATAAACAAATGGGACCTAATTAAACTTAAAAGCTTTTGCACAACAAAGGAAACTATAAGCAAGGTGAAAAGACAGCCTTCATAATGGGAAAAAATAATAGCAAATGAAACAACTGACAAAGAATTAATCTCAAAAATATTTACAAGCAGCTCCTGTAGCTCAATTCCAGAAAAAAAAAAAACAACCCAATCAAAAAATGGGCCAAAGAACTAAACAGACATTTCTCCAAGGAAGACATACAGATGGCTAACAAACACATGAAAAGACGCTCAACATCACTTGTTATTAGAGAAACACAAATCAAAACCACAATGAGGAACCATCTCACACTGGTCAGAATGGCTGCTATCCAAAAGTCTAAAAACAATAAATGCTGGAGAGGGTGTGGAGAAAAGGGAACCCTCTTACACTGTTGGTGGGAATGCAAACTAGTACAGCCACTATGGAGAACAGTGTGGAGATTCCTTAAAAAGCTGGAAATAGAACTGCCATACAACCCAGCAATCCCACTGCTGGGCATACACACCCAGCAGAGAGACACATGTACCCCAGTGGTCATTGCAGCACTGTTTACAATAGCCAAGACATGGAAGCAACCTAGATGTCCATTGGCAGACAAATGGATAAGAAAGCTGTGGTACATATACACAATGGAATATTACTCAGTTATTAAAAAAAATGCATTTGAATCAGTTCTAATGAGGTGGATGAAACTTGAGCCTATTATACAGACTGAAGTAAGTCAGAAAGAAAAACACTAATATAGTATATTAAGGCATATATATGGAATTTAGAAAGATGGTAACAATGATCCTATATGCAAGACAGAAAAAGAGACACAGATGTAAAGAACAGACTTTTGACTCTGTGAGAGAAGGTGAGGGTGGGATGATTTGAGAAAATAGCATTGAAACATGTATATTATCATATGTGAAATAGATCGCCAGTCCAGGTTTGATGCATGACACAGGGTGCTCAGGGTTGGTGCACTAGGATGACCCCGAGGGATGGGATGGGGAGGGAGGTGGGAGGGGGGTTCAGGATGGAAAACACATGTACACACATGGCTGATTCATGTTAATGTATCACAAAAACTACTACAGTATTGCAAAGTAATTAGTGTCCAATTTAAATAAATTAATTTTTTTAAATCTATGGCAGTTTTTCCTAAATTAATTTATAAATTTCCAATTAAAATATCAGCATATGATTTACAAGCTAGACAAGTTTACTACAAAGCTAATTTGGTAGAATCAAGAAATACCAGAAACCAGAAAACCCAATAAAAGAATAGTAAGTGGGGGCTGGCCCTATCAGATATAAAAATACATTTAAAAGCCTCTAAAATAGTAAGTTCAAACTACCACACAATTGCAGTCATCTTACATGCTAGCAAACTAATGCTCAAATTTCTCCAAGCCAGGTTTCAACAAAGCATGAACTTCCAGATGTTCAAGCTGGATTTAGAAAAGGCAGAGGAACCAGAGATCAAATTGCCAACATCCATTGGATCATTGAAAATGCAAAGGAGTTCCAGAAAAACATCTACTTCTGCTTTATTGACTATGCCAAAGCCTTTGACTGTGTGGATCACAACAAACTGTGGAAAACTCTTCAAGAGATGGGAATACCAGACCACCTGACCTGCCTCCTGAGAAATCTGTATGCAGGTCAAGAAGCAACAGTTAGAACTAGACATGGAACAACAGACTGGTTCCAAATGGGGAAAGGACTACGTCAAAGCTGTATCTTGTCACCCTGCTTATTTAACTTCTCTGCACAGTACATCATGCAAAATGCCAGGCTGGATGAAGCACAAGCTGGAATCAATATTGCCAGGGGAAATATCAATAACCTCAGATACGTAGATGACACTACCCTTATGGCAGAAAGTGAAGAAGAACTGAAGAGCCTCTTGATGAAAGTAAAAGAGGAGAGTGAAAAGGCTGGCTTAAAACTAAACATTCAGAAAACTAAGATCATAGCAGCCCCATGGCTTTGTGGCAAATACATGGGGAAACAATGGAAACGGTGACAGACTTTATTTTCTTGGGCTCCAAAATCACTACAGATGGTGACTGCAGCTGTGAAATTAAAAGACACTTGCTCCTTGGAAGAAAAGCTATGACCAACCTAGACAGCATACTAAAAAGCAGAGACATTACTTTGCCAACAAAGGTCCATCTAGTCAAAGCTATGATTTTTCTAGTAGTCACATATGGATGTGAGAGTTGGACCATAAAGGAAAAGCTGAGTGCCGAAGAATTGATGGCTTTGAACTGTGGTGCTGGAGATGACTCTTGAGAGTCCCTTGAACTACAAGATCAAACCAGTCAATCCCAAAAGAAATCAGTCCTGAACATTCATTGGAAGGACTGATGCTGAAGCTGAAACTCTGATACTTTGGCTACTTGATGCAAAGAACTGATTCTTTGGAAAAGACCCTGATGCTGGGAAGGATTGATGGCAGGAAGAGAAGGGGACGAATGAGAATGAGATGGTTGGACAGCATCACAGACTCAATAGATTTGAGCAAGCCCCAAAAGTTGGTGAAGGACAGAGAAGCCTGGCGTGCTGCAGTCCATGGGGTCATAAAGAGTTGGACACGACTGAGCAACTGAACTGAACTGAACTGAACATAGTAAGTACAGTATTGATGCACAGATAATCAGTCTGATAATATTAACAGAAAATACAAAATACAAAAATAGATCCAATAGAATATGGTAATTTGTTTGACAAAAGCAGTAATTCAATAAGTAGAGAAAAGTTTTTTTTTTTTTTTAATGTGGTATTGAGGTAACTGGATAGCTTAACAGAAAAAGATAAAGTTGGCTTCATTTCTCATGCCATAAGCTCCAAATGGATCAAATGTCTAAATGGAAATTATACCATATAAATATTAATATTAGAGGAAAGTTGAACTGACTTCCTCTATAGCTGCAAGGAGAAAAATCTTTCATTAGTATGACTAAAAATTCAGAGAAAAAATGAGAAAAGACTGAGATATCTGATATTGTATAAACAAAATTTTTATATGAGGGAAAAAAATCATGAACACAAGATTTTCTAAAAAGTAGAGAGCTAGGGGTAAGTTTATAACTTACATCACAGATAAAGGGTTGATACCCTTAATACAGAGTGTCAAAAAATAAAGAACTTCAAAATTGCAACTCGCTACTGAACAACCATCAACAGGAGAATGTTGGATCCCACCAAAAAAGATACCCCATGTCCAAGGGCAAAGGAGAAGCCCCAACAAGAGAGTAGGAGGGGCAAAATCACATTTAGAATCAAACCCCATACCTGCCAGAGATGCTCAGAGGGCTTAAACAAAACCTTGTGTGCACCAGGACTCAGAGACCCCACAGAGACTGAGCCAGACCTGTGTTTGAGTGTTTGAGTGTCTCCTGAGGAGGCACAGGTCAGCAGTGACCTGCCACGGGGACAGGGGCTCTGGCTGCAGCAGACTTGAGTCACACAGCATGTGGCATAAGCCCTCTTGGAGGAGGTCGCCATTAGCCCCACTATAGAGCCACCAAGAAGACGATCCACAAACTGTAAAACAATTATGCCAAGGAAATTCTTGCACTGTTAAGAAAGTTCTTGGACCCACAACAGATTTCCCAATCTGGGGATCTGGCAAAGGGACTGAGAATCCCCAGGGAATTTGACTTTGGAGGTAGGTGGGATTTGATTACAGAACTTCCACAGGACTGGGGAAACAGACCCTTAGAGGGCACAAACAAAACCTTGTGTGCAGCAGGAGTCAGGAGAAAGGAGCAGTGTCCATACAAAAGATTGACCCAGACTTGCCTGTGAGTCTCCAGGAGTCTCCAGCGGAGGCATGGGTCGACAGCAGCCTGCTGTGGAGTCAGGGGCACTGAATACAACAGTCCATGCCTAAGTCCTTTTGAAGGAGATCTCCATTACCATCATTACTCCTACCAAAGTTTGGGTCAGGCCAAACAACAGAGAGGGAACACAGCCCCACCCATGAAGAGAAAATTGGATTAAAGATTTACTGAGCATGGCCCTGCCCATCAGAACTAGATCCAGATTACCCCACGGTCAGTCTCTCCCATCAGGAAGCTTCCACAAGCCTCTTTTCCTTATCCATTAGAGGGCAGACAGAATGAAAACCCAAATCACAGAAAACTAACAAACTGATCACATGGATCACAGCCTTGTCTAACTCAATGAAACTATGACCCAGGCCATGTAGGGCCACCCAAGATGGACGGGTCATGGTGGAGAGTTCTGACAAAACATGGTCCATTGGAGAAGGGAATGGCAAACCACTTTAGTCCTCTTGCCTTGAGAACTCCATAAACAGTATGAAAAGGCAAAAAGATATAATACTGAAAGATGAACTCCCCAGGTCGGAAGGTACCCAATATGCTACTGGAGAAGAGTAGAGAAACAACTCCACAAAGAATGAAGAGATGGAGCCAAAGGACAAATAACGCCCAATTGTGGATATACTGGTGATGGAAGTAAAGTCCAATGCTGCAAAGAACAATACTGCATAGGAACTTGGAATATTAGGTCCATGTATCAAGGTTAATTGGAAGCAGTCAAACAGGAGATGGCAAGAGTGAACTTTAATATTTTAGAATCAGTGAGCTAAAATAAACCACAATGGGTGAATTTAATTCAGATGACAATTATATCTACTACTGTAGGCAAGAATCCCTTAGAAGGAATGGAGTAGCCCTCATAGTCAACGAAAGAGTCTGAAATGCAGTGCTGTGCTGTGCTTAGTTGCTCAGTCGTGTCCCAATCTTTGTGACCCCCTGGACTATAGCCCTCCAGACTCCTCAGTTCATGGGTATTCTCTACGCAAGAATAGTGGAGGGGGTTTGAACCCAGGTCTCCAGTATTGCAGGTGGGTTCTTTACCATCTGAGCCACCAGGGAAGCCCCTGAAATGCAGTACTTGGGTGCAATCTTAAAAATGACAGAATGATCTCAATTCATTTCAAAAACAAATCATTCAATATCATGTAATCCAAGTCTATGCCCCAACCACTAATGCCAAAGAAGCTGAAGTTGAAGGGTTTTATGATTACCTACAAGATCTTCTAGAACGAACATCAAAAAAGATGTCCTTTTCATCATAGGGGACCAGAATGCCAAAGTAGGAAGTCAAGAGATACTTGGCGTAACAGGTAAGTTTGGACTTGGAGTGCAAAATGAAGCAGGGCAAAGGCCAACAGAGTTTTCCAAGAGAACTCACTGGTCATAGCAAACACCCTGTTCCAACAACACAACAGATGACTCTACCCATAGACATCACCAGGTGGTCAATAGCAAAATCAGATTGATTATATTCTTTGCAGCTAAAGATGGAGTAGCTCTCTGTACAGTCAGCAAAAACAAGACCGGGAGTTGACTGTAGCTCAGATCATGAACTTCTTATTGTAAACTTCAGACTTAAATCGAAGAAAGTAGGGAAACCACTGACCATTCAGGAATGACCTAAATCAAATCCCTTATGATTACACAGTAGAAGTGCCAAATAGACTCAAGGGATTAGATCTGATAGACTAAGTGCCTGATGAACTATAGACAGAGGTTTGTGACATTGTACAGGAGATAGGGATCAAGAACATCCCCAAGAAAAAGAAATGCAAAAAAGCAAAACAGTTGTCTGAGGAGGTCTTACAAATAGCTGAGAAAAGGAGAAAAGCTAAAGGCAAAGGAGAAAAGGAAAGATATACCCATCTGAATGCAGAGTTCCAAAGAATAGCAAGGAGAGATAAGAAAGCCCTCCTCAGTGATCAATGCAAAGAAATAGAGGAAAACAATAAAATGGGTAAGACTAGAGATCTCTTCAAGAAAATGAGAGATACCAAGGGAACACTTCATGCAAAGATGGGCACAATAAAGGACAGATATGGTATGGACCTAAGAGAAGTAAAAGATATTAAGAAGAGGTGGCAAGAATACACAGAAGAACTACACAAAAAAGATTTTCATGACCCAGATAATGACGATGGTGTGATCACTCACCTAGAGCCAGACATCCTGGAATGCAAAGTCAAGTGGGCCTTAGAAAGCATCACTGCGAACAAAACAGGTGGAGGTGATGGAATTCCAGTTGACCTATTGAAAATCCTAAAAGACGATGCTGTGAAAGTGCTGCACTCAATATGCCAGCAAATTTGGAAACTCAGCAGTGGCCACAGGACTAGAAAAGGTCAGTTTTCATTCCACTCCCGAAGAAAGACAATGCCAAAGAATGTTCAAACTACCACACAATTGTACTCGTCTCACATGCTAGCCAAATAATGCTCAAAATTCTCCAAGCTAGGCTTTAACAGTACATAAACCGAGAACTTCCAGATGTTCAAGCTGAATTTAGAAAAGGCAGAGGAACCAGAGATCAAATTGCCAACATCTGCTGGATCATCGAAAAAGCAAGAGAGTTCCAGAAAAACATCTACTTCTGCTTTACTGACCACACCAAAGCCTTTGACTGTGTGGATCACAATAAACTATGGAGAATTCTTAAAAAGATGGGAATACCAGACCACCTGACCTGCCTCCTGAGAAATCTGCATGCAGGTCAAGTAGCAACAGTTAGAACCAGACATGAAATGACAGACTGGTTCAAAATTGGGAAAGAAATATGTCAAGGCTGTATATTGTTACCCTACTTATTTAACTTATATGCAGAGTTTATCATGCAAAATACCAGACTGGATGAAGCACAAGCTGGAATCAAGATTGCCTGGAGAAAAATCATGATCAGATATGCAGATGACACCATCATTATGGCAGAAAGTGAAGAGCCTCTTGATGAAAGTAAAAGAGGAGAGTGAAAAAGCTGGCTTAAAACTCAGCATTCAAAAAACTGAGAACATGGCATCTGGTCCCATCACTTCATGGCAAATACATGGGGAAACAATGGAAACAGTAACAGACTTTATTTTCTTGGGCTCCAAAATCACTGCAGATGGTGACTGCAGCCATGAAATTAAGACACTTGCTCCTTGGAAGAAAAGCTATGACCAACCTAGACAGCATACTAAAAGGCAGAGACATTACTTTGCCAACAAAGGTCTGTATATTCAAAGCTATGGTTTTTCCAGTAGTCATATATGGATGTGAGAGAAGGACCATAAAGAAAGCTTAGTGCTGAAGAATTGATGCTTTTGTATAGTGGTGTTGGAAAAGACTCTAGAGTCCCTTGGACTGCAAGGAGATCAAATCAGTCAATCCTAAAGGCAATCAGTCTTGAATATTCATTGGAAGGACTGATGCTGAAGCTGAAGCTCTAATACTTTGGTCACCTGATGCAAAGCACTGACTCATTCGAAAAGACCCTGATGCTGGGAACGATTGAAGGCAGGAGGAGAAGGGGATGACAGAGGATGAGATGGTTGGATGGCATCACTGACTTGATGGACATGAGTTTGAGTAAGCTTGGGAGTTGGTGATAGACAGGGAAGGCTGGCATGCTTCAGCCCATGGGGTCGCAAAGAGTTGGAAACGACTGAGTGACTGAATTGAAAAATAAAGAATTTTGATCCACTTCCTAGAGTAATTAAAAATAAATAAATAAATAAGCAATTGGGACCCAATGACACAGCAAAGGGAACTCTAAACAAAACAATAAGATAACCCTCAGAATGGGAGAAAACATTTGCAAAGGAAGAAACTGACAAGGGATTAATCTTCAAAATATACAAACTGTTCATGCAGCACAATATCAAAAAATCCCAAATAATCCAATCAAAAAGTGGACAGAAGATCTAAATAGACATTTCTCCAAAGAAGACTTACAGATGGCCAAAAAGTACATGAAAAGATGCTTAACATCATTATTCATTAGAGTAATACAAATCAAAACTACAAAAAGTTATCACCTCAGACCAGTCAGAATTGCCATATTCAAAAAAATCTACTAACAATAGATCCAAGAGAAAATATGGAGAAAAGAGAATCTTCCTACACTGTTGGTGGGAATGTAAACTGGTATATCTACTATGGAGAAGAGTATGAAAGATCCTCAAAAAATTAAAAATAGAACTACCATATGACCCAGCAATCCCACTCCTGGGCATATACCCAGAAAAAAACATAATTCAACAAGATACATTTACCCACAATGTAAATAGTGCTTCACTGAAGCACTATTTACAATAGCCAGGACATGGAAGCAGAATAAATGTCCATTAACAAAGGAATGGATAGATATGTGGTACATATATACAATGGAATATTAATCAGCTATTAAAAAGAAGAAAATAATGCCATTTGCAGCAACATGGATGGACATAAAGATTGTTATACTGAGTGAACTAAGTAATAGAAAGACAAATATCATATGATATCACTAACATGTGGAATCTAAAACACAAGGTACAAACGAACTTACTACAAAACAGAAGTAGAGTCATGGATGTAGAAAAGAAACTTGCACTTGCTAGGGGATGGTCCGGGAAGGGATAAACAGAGAGACTGGGATTGACATATACACACTACTATATATAAAATGGGGCTTCCCAGGTGGTGCTTGTGGTAAAGAACCCACCAGCCAAGGCAGGAGATGCAGGAAACTCAGGTTCGATCCCCTGGGTCGGGAAGATCCCCTGGAGGAGGGTATGGCAACCCACTCCAGTATTCTTGCCTGGAGAACCCCATGGACACAGAAGCCTGGCAGGCTATAGTCCGTAGGGTCGCAAAGAGTCAGACACGACTGAAACGACTTAGCATGCATGCACACATATATAAAAGAGATAACTAATAAGAACCAGCTGTATAGCACAGGGAACTCTACTCAGTATTCTGCAATGGCCCATGTGGGATAAGAATCTTAAAAAAAATAGTGGGTATATGTATATGTATAACTGATTAAGCTAACATAACACGGTAAATCAACTATTGTTCAGTGGTTAAGTCATGTCTGACTCTTTGCAACTGCATAAACTGCAGCAATACAAACTTCCCTGTCCTTCACTATCTCCCTGAGTTTGTGCAAACTCGTGTCCATTGAGTCAGTGATACCATCCAACCATCTCATACTCTGTCGCCCCCTTTTCCTCTTGCCCTCAATCTTTCCCAACATCAGGTGACCAAAGTATTGGAGCTTCAGCTTCAGTATCAATCCTTCCAATGAATATTCTGGGTTTATTTCCTATAGGATTGACTGTTTTGATCTCCTTGCAGTACAAGGGACTCTCAAGAGTCTTCTCCAGCACCACAGTTTGAAAGCATCAATTCTTCTGCTCTCAGCCTTCTTTATGGTCCAACTATCACATCTGTTAGTGATGACTAGATAAACCATAGCTTTGACCATATGGACATTTGTTGGCAAAGTAAGGTCTCTGTTTTTTAATACACTGTGTAGGTTTGTCATTGTTTTTCTTCTAAAGAGCAGTGTCTTTTAATTTCATGGCTGCAGTCACCATCCACAGTGAAAATAAAATCTGTCACTGTTTCTACTTTTTCCCCATCTGTTTGCCATGAAATGATGGGACCAGATGCCATGATCTTAGTTTTCTGAATGTTGAGTTTTAAGCCACCCTTTTCATTCTCCTCTTTCACCTTCATCAAGAGGCTCTTTAGTTCCTCTTCACTTTCTGCCGTCTATACCCCAGTAAAAAAATTTTAAATAAACAAAAATTAAGAAGAAATCAGTGGCTCAGTAAAGAATCCTCCCTGCAATGCAAGGGGCAGGGTTCAATCCCTGATCCAAGAAGATCCCATGAGGGCACAGCAACTAGGTCCATGTGCCGCAACTATTGAGCCTGTGCTCTAGAACCTGCCATTATTGAGCCCACTTGCCCTTGAGCCCATGCTCTGCAACAAGAGAAGTCACCACAATGAGAAGCCAGCATATAGCAACTAAAAAAGTAGCACTCACTGCAGTTAGAGAAAAACCTTCACAGCAACAAAGATCCAGCACAGCCAAAAATAAATATATAACATTTTTAAAAAGAAGAAAACCAACAATTCTTGAGAAGAATGAGCTGAAGTAGACAACTCTCAGGGAAATAAATACAAATGGATCTTAACAGATGAAAGGTTCTTAGCCTGACTCACACACAAAAAAGTACAAATTAAAAATCTACTGAGAGAATACTGTTCACCCATCAAATTTCAAAGTTTTATAGCATATTCTGTTGTCTAGGCTAAGCAGAACAAGCAGTCTCATTCATTGTTAGGAAAGTTTCCTAGCCAACAAAGAATGACCTATAATACAGACAACAAAATTGATGCATCTGACAAAAATATACTGAGTACAATAAGCAAGACACTACATCAATATCCTGTGATAAGCCATAATGGAAAAGAATATAAAAAAGAATGTGTATGTATGTGTGTGTGTGTGTGTGTATGTGTGTGTGTGTATATACATACATATATATATATATATATATATATATATATATATAGTACATCAAAGCTGTATATTGTCACCCTGCTTATTTAACTTCTCTGCACAGTACATCATGCAAAATGCCAGGCTGGATGAAGCACAAGCTGGAATCAATATTGCCAGGGGAAATATCAATAACCTCAGATACGTAGATGACACTACCCTTATGGCAGAAAGTGAAGAAGAACTGAAGAGCCTCTTGATGAAAGTAAAAGAAGAGAGTGAAAAAGTTGGCTTAAAACTAAACATTCAGAAAACTAAGATCATAGCAGCCCCATGGCTTTGTGGCAAATAGATGGGGAAACAATGGAAACGGTGACAGACTTTATTTTCTTGGGCTCCAAAATCACTACAGATAGTGACTGCAGCTGTGAAATTAAAAGACATTTGCTCCTTGGAAGAAAAGCTACTTAGATAGCATACAAAATAGCAGAGACATTACTTTGCCAACAAAGATCCATCTAGTCAAAGCTATTTTTCCAGTAGTCACATATGGATGTGAGAGTTAGACCATAAAGGAAAAGCTGAGTGCCGAAGAATCGATGGTTTTGAACTGTGGTGCTGAGATGACTCTTGAGAGTCCTTGAACTATAAGATCAAACCAGTCAATCCTAAAGGAAATCAGTCCTGAATATCCACTGGAAGGACTGATGCTGAAGCTGAAACTCTGATACTTTGGCTACTTGATGCAAAGAACTGATTCTTTGGAAAAGACCCTGATGCTGGGAAAGATTGATGGCAGGAGGAGAAGGGGACAACAGAGGATGAGATGGTTAGATGGCATCACAGACTCAATGGACATGAGTCTGAGAAATCCCCAAGAGATGATGAAGGACAGTGAAGCCTGGCTTGCTGCAGTCCATGGGGTCGCAAAGAGTTGGACACGACTGAGCAACTGAACTGAACTGAACTGAACTGAAAATAGTAAGTATAGTGTTGGTACACAGATAATCATCTAATAATATTAACAAAAAATACAAAATACAAAAATAGGTCCAAATGAACTGTGGTGTTGGAGAAGACTCTTGAGAGTCCCTTGGACTGCAAGGAGATCCAACCAGTCCATTCTGAAGGAGATCAGCCCTGGGATTCCTTTGGAAGGAATGATGCTAAAGCTGAAACTCCAGTACTTTGGCCACCTCATGCGAAGAGTTGACTCATTGGAAAAGACTCTGATGCTGGGAGGGATTGGGGACAGGAGGAGAAGGGGATGACAGAGGATGAGATGGCTGGATGGCATCACTGACTCGATGGACGTGAGTCTGAGTGAACTCCAGGAGTTGGTGTTGGACAGGGAGGCCTGGCGTGCTGCGATTCATGGGGTCGCAAAGAGTTGGACACGACTGAGCAACTGATCTAATCTGATCTGATATGGTAATTTGTTTGACAAAAGCAATAATTCAATAAGTAGAGAAAAGATGTTTTTTTTTTAATGTGATATTGAGGTAACTGGATAGCTTAACAGAAAAAGATAAAGTTGGCTTCATTTCTCATGCCATAAGCTCCAAATGGATCAAATGTCTAAATGGAAATTATACCATATAAATATTAATATTAGAGGAAAGTTGAACTGACTTCCTCTATAGCTGCAAGGAGAAAAATCTTTCATTAGTATGACTAAAAATTCAGAGAAAAAATGAGAAAAGACTGAGATATCTGATATTGTATAAACAAAACTTTTATATGAGGGAAAAAAATCATGAACACAAGATTTTCTAAAAAGTAGAGAGCTAGGGGAAAGTTTATAACTTACATCACAGATAAAGGGTTGATACCCTTAATACAGAGTGTCAAAAAATAAAGAACTTCAAAATTGCAACTCGCTACTGAACAACCATCAACAGGAGAATGTTGGATCCCACCAAAAAAGATACCCCATGTCCAAGGGCAAAGGAGAAGCCCCAACAAGAGAGTAGGAGGGGCAAAATCACATTTAGAATCAAACCCCATACCTGCCAGAGATGCTCAGAGGGCTTAAACAAAACCTTGTGTGCACCAGGACTCAGAGACCCCACAGAGACTGAGCCAGACCTGTGTTTGAGTGTTTGAGTGTCTCCTGAGGAGGCACAGGTCAGCAGTGACCTGCCACGGGGACAGGGGCTCTGGCTGCAGCAGACTTGAGTCACACAGCATGTGGCATAAGCCCTCTTGGAGGAGGTCGCCATTAGCCCCACTATAGAGCCACCAAGAAGACGATCCACAAACTGTAAAACAATTATGCCAAGGAAATTCTTGCACTGTTAAGAAAGTTCTTGGACCCACAACAGGTTTCCCAATCTGGGGATCTGGCAAAGGGACTGAGAATCCCCAGGGAATTTGACTTTAGAGGTATGTGGGATTTGATTACATAACTTCTATCTTATATGATTCCATTTATGTAAAATACTAAAACTGGTAAAACAAAACTATAGAGAAAAAAAGTAGATCAAGGATTGACAGTTCTGGGAATTAACTGCAAGAGAACACAAATCAAGAGCTAAGAAAGTAATCTATACCTTGACTGAAACGGTGGTTGCATTTGTCAAAACTTGTCAAATTATAAAATGAATGCATTTAATTTTATATAAATTATACATCAATAAAGTTGATGTTTTTAGAAAAAACTATTAGAAGAGTTACAAAGAAAGGAAGCGAAGGGAAAGGGAAGGGAGAGGAGGGAGGGAGAAACAAACAAACAAACTTCGTTCATACAAAACAGAACAATAAAAAAGGAACAAAGATCAGATGGACAAAAAAAGAGAAGACAGAAGAACAACAGACTGGTTCCAAATTGGGAAAGGAGTACGTCAAGGCTGTATATTGTTCACCCTGCTTATTTAACTCATATGCAGAGTACATTATGAGAAACACTGGGCTGGAGTATATACCATTATTCAATAACAGAAACCAAGACTCCTTCCAGAAAGGACTGATTCTAGGGCTGGGACAGGGAAAATAAGCAACATAAAGCTGGAGTATATTGTCATGCCAGATAGCAAGGAAATACTCAAAAAACAGAGGCATGCCAACAGGACACAGGAGCCCACCTGAAAGAGCTCACAATGGCCAAAGCTGGAACAATTTGAGCAACAACGTAAGTGATACAATATTATACAGTAAATGACTTCATACTGATATAAATGATTCAATAAATATAGAAGAGACAAATATTTTTTACAGAAGAATTCCAAACTATATATCTAAATACTAATGTCGGAAAAAGCAATCTCATGCATGTAATCCATCCACCCCCGCTGGGCCACTAAGACTGGGTCTTGGGCCTGAAACACTTCCTTAGTAATGGTAAAGGGCCCACATAGCTGTGCCAGGCTTACTGCCTTGTGTGAGAATATTTCTCCCAGTCTCAGGCTCAATGAGTGTTTCTTTTTTCTGCTTAAGCATGCATATCGATAGCCAACACCTCTAGTTTTCAGTATTTCAGACTCCATAGGAGAGGTGGGGGAATCCTTCTGTGGCAGCAGAGGGGTCACTTGCCCCAAGTTGGCTAGGGGCACTGACTAGCTGTGAGAGATCAAGGCATAGTACTGGAGCTGATCTTGTTTGGTCTCTCCTCTATGTGAGTAAAGTGTGGTCCTGTCCAGTGCTTGACTGTGTTGTATTTTCCTCTGTGAGTCTGTTACACAGTTGCAGTGGGCAGAAGTGTTTGGACTTTCATTCCTGGAGGCTGGCATTGTGATGATCTTTGCTGTTCTTCTTAGTTGGGGTCCTGCCCTGAGATTTGTCCAGTACACAGTATTCTGGGCTTCCCTGGTGGCTGAGGTTAAAGCATCTGCCTGCAATCCAGGAGACCTGGGTTCAATCCCTGGATCAGGAAGATCCCCTAGAGAAGGAAATGGCACCCCACTTCACTATTCTTGCCTGGAGAATCCCATGGGCAGAGGAGCTTGGTGGGCTACAGTCCACGGGGTCGCAAAGAGTCGGACATGACTGAGCAACTTCACTTTCACTTTCACACAGGATTCTGCTCAACAACCACCCCCTCTAGGAGACGGAGCTTAATTTCCCTACTTTTGTGTGGGATGGACTTCCAAAGAAAGGGAAAGGGAACAACAGTAACTTTACAAGGAAGAGACCTGGCAGACACTACTTGGATGAAGTGATCAAGATTAACATACTAGTGACAGCTCATGTTGACAGGGTTAATACAGCACACACTGATATAATTTGATGAGAAGCGCACTTCACTTCTATGATATTCTTCCCCAAATCCTAAAGATCTGATAGAAACCTGAGGAAAGCATTAGACAAATCCAAATTGAGGGGCATTCTACCAAATGTTGACTAGAACTCTTCAAAATTCTCAAAGTCTCTAAAAAAAGACAAAATAAAAACAAAAGTCAAAAAAGAAAAAAAGAATAAGAAATGGTCCACAACACTGTAAATCAACTATACCCCAATAAAAGTTTGTTAAAAAAATAATATATGAACTTAAAAGCCAATCAAAACTGAAGCAAATAATTTATAATTTAATAAAAAAAATTTTTAAAGAAAGAAACTGTCATAGACCAGAGGAGACTAAGGAAATTTAATGTAGCATCATGGATTGTATCTTGGAACAGAAAAAGGACACTACCAAAAAAAAAACTGGTGAAATTTGAAAAATATCTAGAATTTAGTTAGTAGTAACATACCAATATAATATCTTAGTTATAACTAATGTAACCTGGTTATGTAAGATGAAAAACTAGGCAAAAAGGGGAGAAAAGTACACAGGAACTCTCTGTACTATCTTTGTAACTTTGCAATGAATCTAAAATTATTCCAAAATAAAAAGTTTATTTTCAAAGTTAATTTTATTAAAAAAAATAAAAGTTTATTTTAAAAAGTTTATTTACAGAAGAACTGGAATGAGCTTATTTTGCATACTGTTTTAGAGCAAAAAGAAACTTTTCAATGTCAAAAAAGAGTGTAGCATGCATATTTTCCACAAAAGTTTTCTAATTTACAATGCTTCCCTTATAAATCAAAGAAGTGGCAAGTTCAGTTTCACCACAACCTAAAAGAAAATCATGAACATGTAATCAAGGATTGGATCATGTCTCACACCTGAATGACTGCAATTATTTTTTTTAAATGACCTATGTTTTAGATTAACTTCATTGAAATGTCTTCAATGGATGAACTCAGAATCACAGAAGAAAATCAGACTGGCCCATCTTCTCTCTCTACAACACACATAATAATACGGCCCCACATCTAGTGGGCTCAATATGTCGGCCTTTACCCTGATTTAACCTGTCTCTTCTTCATGACCATGAAACACGTCACTTCTTCCTGAGGTGTCTAAAGACCTCTGAAGTCCTTGGAGTCCAGCTAAAGACTCTGGAGCCCATTGGTAGGCACGAAGTTTCTCTACCCTCCCCACCCTAACTGCTCAGATACTGGCCAGCAGGTAGCCAGGGTCACACAAAGGCAGTTTTGTGGGTTCTCTTCTGGGCAGTGACATTGATTTACAGGATGAAAAAGAGAAAGGACTGTGAGTTTTTGAGATTAGCAGAATTCAGGGGAGAACAGTCTATCTCAAGGGAGCTTCATAAAAAGAATATAAGGTTCTAGGTTGTACCACTTAACCAGTTAAGTGTTTCTAAACATAATCATCAAGACAGAAGATCACAGGAGCCATTAGAGGAAATTATCACACCAATCTTTGCTGGGAGCCCTCCCCAAAGAATGTCATAGAAAACCCAGAACCCAGTGAGATCCCTCATTCCTGACTGTGGGGCACACACTCCACGGATTCTTCCCTCCTCTTCCTGCCCCTCACAGTCAATCCCTTTGGTGCCAGGAAGGGGGCGACTGACAAAGTCCAAAAGGACCTCAGTGAATGTGGGGGTTACTCCCAGTCCCACTCTGAGGTACACAGGGAGTCTCTCAGAGGTCACACCCCAAGGACAAGCATCAAACAAACCTCTACAGGAAAGTCTAAAAATCCCAGTCTTACTTGGAAAAGGCCCAAAAAACTGGCTTTACAACATTCTCTTTCAAAGTATTTATTTGCACTTTAGCAGAGCTGTTCTTCCTACTTGAGCTGGACTAAGGGAACATCTGCCAAATCCTGGGTGATGTCATCCTGGATTACCCCTACTTCTAAACATTCCTTTAAGGTCTGAGACCTGGACAGATCAATGACCACCACAGATCAGGGCCTTTTAGACCCATCCCCACCCCTCAGCAAAATAAATGCATTCCCCCACTCCAGGCCTCTTTCCTCTGCAGTTGAAGTTTAATGGGGATGGTTGTTGTTCAGTCTCTCAGGTGTGTCCAACTCTTTGCGACCCCATGGACTACAGCACACCAGTCTTTCCTGTCCTTCACCATCTCCCTGAGTTTGTTCAAACTTATGTCCATTGAGTCAGTGATGCATCCAACCGTCTCATCCTCTGTCACTACCTCCTCCTTCTGCCTTCAATCTTTCCCAGCATCAGGGTCTTTTCCAGTGAGTCAGCTCTTAATATCAGATGGCCAAAGTATTGGAGCTTCAGCTTCAGAATCAGTCCTTCCAATGAGTTGACAGGGTTTATTTCTTTTAGGATTGACTGGTTTGACCTCCTTGCAGTACAAGAGACTCTCCAGAGTCTTTTCCAGCACCACAGTTTGAAAGCACCAGTTCTTCAGCACTCAGCTCTTTTGATAGCCCAATTCTCACATCCACACATGACTAGTGGAAAAACCATAGCTTTGACTAGACGGACCTTTGTTGGCAAAGTAATGTCTCTGCTTTTTAGTATGCTGTCTAGGTTGGTCATAGCTTTCCTTCCAAGGAGCAAGTGTCTTAATTTCATAGCTGCAATCACCATCTGCAGTGCTTTTTGAGCCCAAGACAATAAAGTCTGTCATTGTTTCCATTGTTTCCCCATGTATTTGCCATGAAGTGATGGGACTGTATGCCATGATCTTCGTTTTTTGAATGTTGAGGTTTAAGCCAGCCTTTTTACTCTCCTCTTTCACCTTCATCAAGAGGCTCTTTAGTTCCTCTTCAATTTCTGCCATAAGGGTGGTGTCATTTGCTATCTGAGGTTGTTGATATTTCTCCCGGCAATCTTAATTACACCTTGAGCATCATCCAGTATGGCATTTCACACGAAGTACTCTGCATATAAGTTAAATAAGCAGAGTGACAATCTACAGCCTTGATGTTCTCCTTTTCCTATTTGAAACCAGTCTGTTGCTCCATGTCCCGTTATAACTGCTGTTTCTTGGCCTGCATACAGGTTTCTCAGGAGGCAGGTAAGGTGGTCTGGTATTCCTATCTCATTAAGAATTTTCTACAGTTTGCTTTGATCCACACAGTAAAAGGCTTTTGTGTAGTCAATGAAGCAGAAATAGATGTTTTTCTGGAATTCTCTTGCTTTTTCTATGGTCCAATGGATTTTGGCAATTTGATCTCTGGTTTCTCTGCCTTTTCTAAATCTGGCTTGTACATCTGGAAGTTCTCAGTTCACATACTGTTGAAGCCTAGCATGAAGGATTTTGAGTATTACTTTGCCAGCATGTTAAATGACTGTAACTGTGTGGTAGTTCAAACATTCTTTGGCATTGCCCTTCTTTGGGATTGGAATGAAAACTGACATTTTCCAGTCCTATGGACACTGTTGAGTTTTCCAAATTTGCTGGCATATTGAATGCAGCACTTTCACAGCATTATCTTTTAGGATTTTCAACAGTTCAGCTGGAATTCCACCACCTCTACTAGCTTTGTTCATAGTAATGCTTCCTAAGGTGCACTTGACTTTGCACTCCAGGATGTCTGACTCTAGGTGAGTGATCATACCATCATGGTTATCCAGGTCATTAACTTTTTTTGTATAGTTCTTCTGGGTATTCCTTGGTGACTCAGATGGTAAAGAGTCTACCTGCAATGCAGGAAAACAGAGTTCGATCCCTGGGTTGGGAAGATCCCCTGGAGAAGGAAATGGCAACCCAGTATTCTTGCCTGGGAAATCCCACGGATGGAGGAGCCTGGCAAACTAGAGTCTATGGGGTCTCAAAGAGTCAGACGTGACTGAGTGACTTCACTTTTTTTTCTGTATATTCCTGCCACCTCTTCTAAAGATCTTTTGTTTCTATTAGGTCCATACCATTTCTATCATTTACTGTGTCCATCTTTGCCTGAAATGTTCCCTTGGTAGCTCTCATTTTCTTGAAGAGATCTCTAGTCTTTCTCAACCTATTGTTTTCTCCTATTTCTTTTCATTGTTCACTAAAGAAGGCTTTCTTATCTCTACTTGCTATTCTCTGGAACTTTGCATTCAGATGGATATATCTTTCCTTTTCTCCTTTGCCTTTCATGTCTCTTCTTTTAGCAGCTATTTGTAAGGCCTCCTCAACCATTTTGCCTTTTTCCATTTCTTTTTCTTGGGGATGGTTTTGATCACCACCTCCTATACAATGTCATGAACCTCCATCCACAGTTTTTCAGGCACTGTATCAGATCTAACCCCTTGAACCTATTTGTCACTTCTACTATATAATCATAAGGGTCAATTTATGACCCTTATGACCCTATAATCAATTTAGGTCATCCCTGAATGGCCCAGTGGTTTTCCTACTTTCTTCAATTTAAGTCTGAATTTTGCAATAAGGAGTTCATGATCTGAGCTATAGTCGGTCCCAGTCTTGTTTCTGCTGACTCTATAGAGCTTCTTCATCTTTGGCTGCAAAGAATATAATCAATTTGATTTTGGTATTGACCACCTGGTGATGTCCATGAGTAGAGTCGTCTCTTGTGTTGTTGGAAGAGGGTATTTGCTATGACCAATGCGTTCTCTTGGAAAACTCTGTTAGCCTTTGCCCTGCTTCATTTTGCACTCAAGGCCAAACTTACCTGTTACTCCAGGTATCTCTTGACTTCCTACTTTGGCATTCCAGTCTCCTACGATGAAAAGGACATCTTTTTCCTGTGTTAGTTCTAGAAGGTCTTATAAGTCTTCATAGAACCATTCACTTCAGCTTCTTCAGCATTAGTGGTTGAGACACAGACTTGGATTACTGTGATGCTGAATGGTTTGCCTTGGAAACAAAGAGAGATCATTCTGTTGTTTTTGAGATTGCACCCAAGTACTGCATTTCAGACTCTTTTGTTGATTATGAGGGCTACTCTATTTCTTCTAAGGTATTCTTGCCCACAGTAGTAGATATAATGGTCATCTGAATTAAATTTGCCCATTCCCACCCATTTTAGTTCATTGATTCCTAAAATGTCGATGTTCACTCTTACCATCTCCTGTTTGACCACTTCCAATTTACCTTGACTCATGGACCTAACTTTCCAGATTCCACACAATA
Source organism: Bos indicus x Bos taurus (assembly GCF_003369695.1). Classification (NCBI taxonomy): domain Eukaryota; kingdom Metazoa; phylum Chordata; class Mammalia; order Artiodactyla; family Bovidae; genus Bos; species Bos indicus x Bos taurus. The sequence goes on along the minus strand of NC_040090.1, from coordinate 46,600,418 downwards.
ATGTTCTTTATAGCATCAGACTTTACTTTCACCACCAGACATATACAAGGTTGGGCGTCATTTCCACTTTGACTATACCCTTTGTCAAATGATAAAATTAAAACAATTTAAAAATGATTTTAATGGGGCTTCCCTGATAGCTCAGTTGCTAAAGAATTCACCTGAAATGCAGGAGACCCCTGTTCGATTCCTGGATTGGGAAGATCTGCTAGAGAAGGGATAGGCTACCCACTCCAAGATTCTTGGGCTTCCCTTGTGGCTAAGCGGGTAAAGAATCTGCCTATGTGGGAGACTTGGGTTCGATCCCTGGGTTGAGAAGATCCCCTGGAGAAGGGAAAGCTTACCCACTCCAGTATTTTGGTCTGGAGAATTACATGGACTGTATATTCCATGGGTTCACAAAGAGTCAGACATGACTGAGCGACTTTTACTCAGTTTCATTCAAGGCAAAGCCATTCATGGATTGAAAGCGTACAATCTTCACAAGTAGTGGAACACTCTTTCCATGGGGATTTGAGTAGGAATGAATTTTATGGAGTAATAGAAGAGGCAACTCAGAAATGGTTTAGTTGGCTAGGAGGTCCTATTCTCCAGTGTCAATAAAAAGATGCACAACCTGAGAGCTGAGGTTTATTTGGGGCAAAATGAGGACTGTAGCCTAGAAGAGAGCACCTCAGATAGCTCTGAGAAACTGCTCCAAAGAAGTACTAGGGGAAGGTCAATATACAAGATTTTGGTGAAGGGGGAGTTCAATGCAATCAACATTTACTTTACTAAAGGTTTTCTGCTAGTCAGGTGGAGCTACTGTCACCATGAAGGGATTTAGTGCTTTTCTAGATATGAAGGATCTTGAAGTCAGTTTCTAAATTATCTAACTATCCAAAGACCTGTTCCACCAGTTTCCCTGGAGCACAGAGTGCCTCACTCTCCACCTTGAACTCACTCAGGGCATACTGAAGGTCAACAGCTACAGCAGCACAGAGTTCAATCTCTGCCGAGGCAGATGGCAAATGCCCTTGGCAGGAGCCAATTTGTAGTTGACACTAGGGTAAGGTATACTATACTCCAAGGCCAAATTTGCCTGTTATTCCAGGTGTTTCTTGACTTCCTACTTTTGCATTCCAGTACCCTAAAATGAAAAGGACATCTTTTGGGGGGTGTTGATTCTAGAAAGGTCTTGTAGGTCTTCAGAGACCCATTCAACTTCAGCTTCTTCAGCATTACTGGTCCGGGCATAGACTTGGATTACTGTGATATTTAATGGTTTGCCTTGGAAATGAACAGAGATCATTCTGTCATTTTTGAGACTGCATCCAAGTACTGCATTTCGGACTCTCTTGTTGACAATGGCTACTTCATGTCAATGTTCACTCTTGCCATCTCCTGTTTGATCACTTCCAATTTGCCTTGATTCATGGACCTAACATTCCAGGTTCCTATGCAATATTTCTCTTTACAGCATCAGACCTTGCTTCCATCACCAGTCACATCCACAACTGGCTGTTGTTTTTGCTTTGGCTCCATCTCTTCATTCTTTCTGGAGTTATTTCTCCACTGATCTCCAGTAGCATATTGGGCACATACTGACCTGGGGAGTTCATCTTTCAGTGTCCTGTCTTTTTGCCCTTTCATATTGTTCATGGGGTTCTCGAGGCAGGAATACTGAAGTGGTTTGCCATTCCCTTCTCCAGTGGACCACATTTTTTCAGAACTCTCCACCATGACCTGTTCATCTTGAGTGGCCCTACACAGCATGGCTCATAGTTTCATTGAGTTAGACAAGGCTATGGTCCATGTGATTAGATTGGTTAGTTTGCTGTGATTGTGATTTTCAGTCTGTCTGCTCTCTGATGGAGAAGGATAAGAGGCTTATGAAAGCTTCCTGACAGGATAGACTGACTGAGGGGGATACTGGGTCTTGTTCTGATGAGCAGGGCCATGCTCCCTAAATCTTTAATCCAACTTTCTGTTGATTGGTGGAGCTGTGTTCCCTTCCTGCTATTTACCTGGGACCAAACTATGGTGGAGGTAATGAAGATAACAGTGACCTCCTTCAAAAGATCCCATGCATGTACTGCTACAGTCCCTGCCCCCAACCCTGCAGCAGGCCACTGCCAACCCATGCCTTCAGCAGAGACTCCCAGACAACCACAGGCAAGTCTCCTGTGGGATCACTGTTCCTTTCTCCTGGATCCTGGCACACAAGGTTCTGTTGTAGGAAGTCAAGAAAGTAGGAAGTCAAGAAACTCCTGGAGTAACAGGCAAATTTGGCCTTGGAGTACGGAATGAAGCAGGACAAAGGCTAACAGAGTTCTGTCAAGGGAATGCACTGGTCATAGCAAAACACTCTCTTCCAACCACATAAAAGAAGACTCTACACATCGACATCACCAGATGGTCAACAGTGAAATCAGATTGATTATATTCTGTACAGCCAAAGATGGAAAAGCTCTATACAGTCAGCAAAAACTAGACCAGGAGCTGACTGTGGCTCAGATCATGAACTCCTTGTTGCTAAATTCAGACTTAAACTGAAGAAAGTAGGGAAAATCACTACACCATTCAGATATGACCTAAATCAAATCCCTTACGATTATACAGTGGAAGTGAGAAATAGATTTAAGGGACTAGATCTGATAGAGTGCCTGATGAACTATGGACAGAGGTTCATGACATTGTACAGGAGAAAGGGAGCAAGATCATCCCCATGAAAAATAAATGCAAAAAAGCAAAATGGCTGTCTGAGGAGGGCTAACAAATAGCTGTGAAAAGAAGAGAGCCAAAAGCAAAGGAGAAGAGGAAATATATACCCATTTGAGTGCAGAGTTCCAAAAAGAGAGCAAGGAGAGATAAGAAAGCCTTCCTCAGTGATCAGTGCAAAGAAATAGAGGAAAACAACAGAATGGGAAAGACTAGAGATCTCTTCAAGAAAATGAGAGATACCAATGGAACATTTCATGCAAAGATGGACTCAATAAAGGACAGAAATGATAGGGACCTAACAGAAACAGAACATATTAAGAAGAGGTGGCAAGAATACACAGAAGAACTGTACAAAAAAACGATCTTCACAATCCAGATAATCACGATGGTAAGATCACTCACCTAGAGCCAGACATCCTGGAATGTGAAGTCAAGTGGGCCTTAGAAAGCATCACTACAAACAAAGTTAGTGGAGGTGATGGAATTCCAGTTGAGCTATTTCAAGTCCTATAAGATGATTCTGTGAAAGGGCTGCACTCAATATGCCAGCAAATTTGGAAAACTCAGCAGTGACCACAGGACTGGAAAAGGTCAGTTTTCATTCCAATCCCAAAGAAAGGCAATGCCAAAGAATGCTCAAACTACTGCACAATTGCACTCATCTAACACACTAGTAAAGCAATGCTCAAAATTCTCCAAGCCAGGCTTCAGCAATACATGAACCGTGACCTTCCAGATGTTCAAGCTGGTTTTAGAAAAGGCAAAGGAACCAGAGATCAAATTGCTAACATCTGTTGGATCATTGAAAAAGCAAGAGAGTTCCAGAAAAACATCTACTTCTGCTTTATTGACTATGCCAAAGCCTTTGACTGTGTGGATCACAATAAACTGTGGAAAATTCTGAAAGAGATAGGAATACCAGACCACCTGACCTGCCTCTTGAGAAATCTGTATGCAGGTCAGAAAGCAATAGTTAGAACTGGACATGGAACAATAGACTGGTTCCAAATAGGAAAAGGAGTACATCAAGGCTGTATATTGTCACTGTGCTTATTTAACTTATATGAAAAGTACATCATGAGAAACGCTGGGCTGGATGAAGCACAAGCTGGAATCAAGATTGCCGAGAGAAACATCAATAACCTCAGATATGCAGATGACACTATCCTTATGGCAGAAAGTGAAGAAGAACTAAAAAGCCTCTTGATGAAAGTGAAAGAGGAGAGTGAAAAAGTGGGCTTAAAGCTCAACATTCAGAAAACTAAGATCATGACATCTGGTCCCATCACTTGATGGCAAATAGATGGAGAAACAGTGGCTAACTTTATTTTTGGGGGCTCCAAAATCACTGCAGATGGTGACTGCAGCCATGAAATAAAAAGATGTTACTCCATAGAAGAAAAGTTATGACCAACCTAGACAGCATATTAAAAAGCAAAGACATTACTTTGCCAACAAAGGTCCGTCTAGTCAAGGCTATATGGCTTTTCCAGTAGTTATGTATGGATGTGAGAGTTGGACTGTAAAGAAAGCTGAGCACCAAAGAATTGATGCTTTTGTACTGTGGTGTTGGAGAAGACTCTTGAGAGTCCCTTGGACTGCAAGGAGATCCAACCAGTCCATCCTAAAGGAAATCAGTCCTGAATATTCATCAGAAGGACTGATGAAGCTAAAACTCCAATATTTGGCCACCTGATGCAAAGAGCTGATTCATGTGAAAAGACCCTGATGCTGGGAAAGATTGAAGGTGGGAGGAGAAGGGATGAGGTGGTTGGATGGCATCACCAACTCAATGGACATGAGTTTGGGTAAACTCCGGGAGTTGATGATGGACAGCGAGGCCTGGCATCCTGCAGTCCACGGGGTCGCAAAGAGTTGGACATGACCGAGCAACTAAACTGAACTGAATGGAAGGTATACTAGTAAAGATTAGCTTCAGGATTGTGATTGGGTTTAGGTATCCTTGACAAGTTTTTCCTGTTAAGTGCAGGCTGAGTTAGGTTTGATTTTTGATGTGGCTGGGGCCACTGGGCAGCCTTTAGTTTGTGGGTGCTGATATATACATTTACTTTATCTTTTTTTATTTTCCTCCTATATTTTTTTCTTGATATCACAATTTACCTCTTTTTATACTGATTAATTGGAGAAGGCAATGGCACCCCACTCCAGAACTCTTGCCTGGAAAATCCCATGGACAGAGGAGCCTGGTAGGCTGCAGTCCATGGGGTCGCTAAGAGTTGGACATGACTGAGCGACTTCCCTTTCACTTTTCACTTTCATGTATTGGAAAAGGAAATGGCAACCCACTCCAGTGTTCTTGCCTGGAGAATCCCAGGGATGGGGTAGCCTGGTGGGCTGCCATCTATGGGGTCGCACAGAGTCGGACACAACTGAAGCGACTTAGCACCAGCAGCAGCATACTGATTAATAAATTATTACAGATATTGTTAATACTTTTGTCCTTTAGTTTTTTACTGGAGTTAAGTGATTAAGACATCATGTTTTAGTATTAGAGTATTCTGAATTTAGCTGATACCTTTATCAGTGTGATGTATATTTTCATATGCACTCATGCTACTAATTAGCCCTATCAGCTGCTCTCCCACCTGCTCCCCACCCCCAAATTGCCTGACTGCCACAGTACTCTGGATGGATTAGAAAGAAGTGAGTCACTCTGGCAGCATCCCACAAAGCTGGGGAAGCCAAGCACATAATTAAACACTCTCACTTTCCCCCAAGGGAGAAATCATAGGCCAAGAAGTTATCTCTTGCTGAACTGTGCTGCCTTGGGAGAAGAATGATATAAGTGAAAATGTTACACTAATCTTCAGTGCATGCAGGCTCCGATTTTTTTTCCCCCAAATGGTATGCACAAACTCATCCAATGGATTCTTGGATGTCCACAACATCCTTCTCACCCATGGGTGATTGTCTAAATCAGTGTTCTCTGGAGGAAAGATGGTAGAAAACTGTTATTCTGCCATGATGATGGCATAATTCTACCAAAACTAAGTCATAAATAAATAGAAAATGTAAACAAACCTGTAACAATGAAGACTGATCAATCAGCAAATATCTCCCAACTAAATAAAAAGCCCTGATCCTGATGACTTCTATCTGGTGACTTCTACCAAATATTTAAAGAATTAATATCATTTCTTATCAAACATTTCCACCAAATTGAAGAGGAAGGAACACTTCCTACTCATTTTATGACTCCAGCATTACCCTGATAGCAAAATCAGGAAAAGACACTAAAACAACAACAGCAAAAACCTACAGACCAATATTCTTTATGAACATTCATGCAAAAATCCTCAGTAAAATTTCAGGAAACTGAATTCAGCATATTAAAAGGATTACACACAATAACAAAATGGATTTATTACCAGAATTCAATAATAGTTCAACATACAAAAACTGATCAGTGTAATACACCACATTAACAGAGCAAAGGGTAGAAACTCCTCATGATCTTCAACTAATGTAGAAAAGGCATTACATGAAATTCAATGTACTTTCATGATGAAAACAGTAAATTAGAAATAGACAGAAAATAGCTCAACATAATAAAAGCCATAATGAAAAACTGACAGCAAACATACCTGTAGGATCAGGGCATCACTTTGGCTGTTCTCTCTATCTCTGTACATCTCCTGCTGGACCAGTCTTTGACTCACCTAGTTACCTGACTTTCCCGTCTTAATCATAGAGTCCAATTAGAAATGCCTACAGAGGTTAAAGAGTCTGCCTCCAATGCGGGAGACCCGGGTTCGATCCCTTGGTCGGGAAGATCCCGTAGAGAAGGAAATGGTAACCCACTCCAATATTCTTGCCTGGAGAATCCCATGGACAGAGAAGCCTGGTAGGCTACAGTCCATGGGGTCGCAAAGAGTCAGACACAACTGAGTGACTTCACTATCACTACTATACACTTGCCCATGGCCCAGCTAAATGACTATTCTAATAGCTCAGTTGGTAAAGAATCCGCCTGCAATGCAGGAGACCCTGGTTCGATTCCTGGGTTGGGAAGATCCCCTGGAGAAGGGAAAAGCTACCCACTCCAGCATTCTGGCCTGGAGAATTCCACCAACTGTACAGTCCATGGGGTTGCAAAGAGTCGGACACTACTGAGCGACTTTCACAACAACAACAATCTTCAGATCAGAACTATCTCCACTATGATAGTATACCAAAGGGGTATGCCCCTCTGCTGCTTTCCCTGGTAACCCTAACATCAATTCCCCCTATAACTGAAAACCTCCCTCTTCCCTAGGGAGCAAAGACTACTGCCACATCCTGCCTGCCTTCTGGGCACATACAGTGGGGTGTCACTCCAGGACTTGCTTCAGATGTGTAAGATTACCCCTATCCATTAAACCATAGATGTCTCTGTCACTGACTTCAGGCTCTTTCTTCAGTCTTGAGGCTGGGCAAGTATAAAGCTTGCAGGCCCTTGGGGTACAGCCCAATAATACTCAATGATGAAAGACTGAAAGCTTTTCCTCTAAGTCAAGAACTAGGCAAGGATGCCTGCTTTCACCACATTTATTCAACAATGTACTAGAAATTCTAATCAGCGCAATTAGGCAAGAAAAAGAAAAGACATTCAAATTGGAAATGAGAAAGTAAAATTATGTCTGTTCATAGATGATATGTTTACATATATAGAACACTCTAAAGATTAAAATAAAAACTGTTGGAGCTAGTAAATAAGTTCAACAGAGTAGTAGGCTATAAAGTCTGCACACAAAAACTAGTTGCATTTCTATACACTAATAATCTGAAAAGGTAATTGCAATTTAAAAAGTTCCATCTATAAGAGAATCAGTAAGAATAAAATATTTACAAATTAACTAAGGAGGTGAAAGACTTGTACAACAGAAATACAAAACACTGCTGAAAGAAACTGTAAAAGATATAAAGAAATAGAAACACATTCCATGTTCATGTATTAGAAGACTTAATATTGTTAAGATGTCAAGGCCAGCCAACTGTTACCAAGGCTGTTGCCCCAGAATCATACCCTTGACCTTCCCTCAAATGGAAACCAGTTGCTCTTATCTAAGCTGCAAAGAGAAAAATAAAACCAGTAGGAACAAACTAGGCCCAAGATGGTGGAAGATGTGACCTCCAGTAGGCCCGAGCCTTATTATACACTTATTGTAATACATTAGCATGCTAAATGACACACCCACCAGTGTCCAGACAGTTGACAATTGCCGTAACAAAAACCTGAAACCCAATACAAGGGCTGAAGGAAGTGTTATATTCTGGGTCCAAACCACACCCCTGTTCATGGACAATACTCTTCCCACTCTTTCTGAATCCCTCCTTTTTACCTTGACCCTCCTATGACTATGGAGCATCAAGGTATATATATATGGTGTTTCCACTGGAACAGGGCTGAGAACTTGATTCCCACTTTTTAATTCTTTGACCACTGAATAAACTTGTGCTGTTACAATCTCAACATTAGTTTTGTTATTAACTGTGGGAATCTTAGGAGAAAAAGAACCTCCCCACCTGAAGCAAGGGGTCTTAGTCCATGCTTAGCAACCAATTCAGTAACATAACCAATCTACAGATTCAATGCAATCTCTACCAAAATTCTATGTATGTTTTTTGCAGAGATAAAAAATCCATTCTAAAATTCACATGGCACCTCAAAGGACCCTGAATGGCCAAAACATTCTTGGAAAAGAAGAGCAAAACTGGAGGATTCACATTTCCTGATTTGAAAATTCACCACAAATCTACAGTAATTAAAACAAAAAAAGTGATATCATTATAAAGATAGACATATAGACCAACTGAAAAGAAAACTCAGAAATAATCCCTCACACTTATGATCAGATATTTGCTGACAAAGGTACAAAGATAGTCAATGGGTAAAGGGCTGTCTTTTTATCAATGGCATTGGGGAAACTGAAAATCCACATGTAAAAGAATGAAGCTGGATGCTTACCTGACACCATATACAAACATTTATTTTAAAAAATCAAAGATCAAATTTTAAGACCTAAAACTATAGCTCAGCTGGTAAAGAATCCACCTTCAATGCAGGAGACCCTGATTCAATTCCTGGGCCAGGAAGATCCCCTGGAGAAAGGATAGGCTACCCACTCCACTATTCTTAGGCTTCCCTGGTAGCTCAGACAGTTAAGAATTTGCCTGTAATATGGGAGACCTGGGTTTGATCCTTGGGTTGGGAAGATCTCTTGGAGGAGGGCATGGCAATCCACTCCAGTATTCTTGCCTGGAGAATCCCCATGGACAGAGGGGCCTGGTGGGCTACAGTCCACATGGTCGTAAAGAGTCGAACATGGCTAAGCAACTAAGCACACAACAAACTATAAAACTCTTAGAAGAAAACATAGGGCAAAATCTTCATGGCAATGATTTCTGGGATATGACATCAAAACCCCAAAAAACAAAGGAAAAAATAGACAAGTTGGACTGGATGAAAGTTTTTTTTTAATTTTGCGCATCAAAAGACAATACTAACAAAGTACATCATGAGAAACTCTGGACTGGAAGAAACACAAGTTGGAATCAAGATTGCCGGGAGAAATATCAATAACCTCAGATATGCAGATGACACCACCCTTATGGCAGAAAGTGAAGAGGAACTAAAAAGCCTCTTGATGAAAGTGAAAGTGGAGAGTGAAAAAGTTGGCTTAAAGCTCAACATTCAGAAAACCAAGATCATGGCATCCGGTCCCATCACTTCATGGGAAATAGATAGGGAAACAGTGGAAACAGTGTCAGACTTTATTTTTTTGGGCTCCGAAATCACTGCAGATGGTGACTGCAGCTATGAAATTAAAAGACGCTTACTCCTTGGAAGGAAAGTTATAACCAACCTAGATAGCATATTGAAAAGCAGAGACATTACTTTGCCAACAAAGTTGCGTCTGGTCAAGGCTATGGTTTTTCCTGTGGTCATGTATGGATGCGAGAGTTGGACTGTGAAGAAGGCTGAGCGACGAAGAATTGATGCTTTTGAACTGTGGTGTTGGAGAAGACTCTTGAGAGTCCCTTGGACTGCAAGGAGATCCAACCAGTCCATTCTGAAGGAGATCAGCCCTGGGATTTCTTTGGAAGGAATGATGCTAAAGCTGAGACTCCAGTACTTTGGCCACCTCATGCGAAGAGTTGACTCACTGGAAAAGACTCTGATGCTGGGAGGGATTGGGGGCAGGAGGAGAAGGGGACGACAGAGGATGAGATGGCTGGATGACATCACTGACTCGATGGATGTTAGCCTGAGTATTGGTGATGGACAGGGAGGCCTGGCATGCTGCAATTCATGGGGTCGCAAAGAGTCGGACACAACTGAGCAACTGCACTGAACTGAACAAAGTAAAAAGGCAACCCACCAAATGGGAGAGTATTTGCAAATCATATATCTGATAAATGATTAACATCCAGAATATAAAAAGATTACCTAAAACCGAACAACACAAAAATAACCTGATTTAAAAATGTACAAGGGCCTTGAATAAACATTTCTTCAAAGATACACAAGTGGCCAATAAGCACGTGAAAAGATGTTCAACATCGCTAATTGTAGGGAAAGGCAAATCAAAAGCACAGTAAGATATCACATCACATTAGGATAGCTACTATATAAAATTTTTTTAAAAAATAACAGTGTTGGTGAGCACTGTTTGGAGAAACTGGAAATCTTATGCACTATTGGCAGGAACATAAAATGATACAACCACTGGAAAACAGTAAGGTGTTTCTTCAAAAATTAAAATAGAATTACTATATGATCCAGCAATTCTACTACTGTGTATATTTCCAAATTGAAGACAATATCTTATAGAAATTTTTGTACACCTATGTTCATTATTCACAGTAGCTAAAATATGTAAATAAGCCAAGTGTTCAATGGATGAACGAGTGAGCAAAATGTGGTACAAACATACAATGGAATATTATTCAGCCTTTAAAAAGGAAGGAAATTCTGATACATGCTATAGCAAAGATAAAGCTGAACCTTGAGGACATTACGTCAAGTGAAATAAGCCAGTCCCTCCAAATCAAATATGATTTCCTTTATATGCAATTCTTAGAATAGTCAAAAACAGAGACAGAAAGTAGAACAGTGGTTGCCAGAGTCTGGTAAGAATGCAGTTACAGTTTAATGGGCACAGAGTTTCAATTTTACAAGATGAAAAGAGTAATGTTTGTGCAAAGTTATGAATATATTTGGGTTTCCCTGATGGCTCACTCAGTAAAGAATCTGCCTACAATGCAGGAGACATGGTTTCAATCACTGGGTCAGGAAGTTCCCCTAAAGAAGGGATGGCTATCCACCTCAGTATTCTTGCCTGGAGAATTCCATAGACAGGGGAGCCTGGCAGGCTACAGTCCATGAGGTCACAAAGAGTAAGACATGACTGAGTGGCTAACACTTTCATTTTTAAAAGAACAAATATATTTAATACCACTGAACTATATACTTAAAAACATAAGATGGTACATTTAAATGTAATATGGTTAAGATGATGAATTTTGTTACGTGTACTTTATCACACTAAAATACTGAAACAAAAAAACAGAAACGCTTTGTTATCACCATCTCATACAATCCCCAATCAAGAGTAAATCCTGAGCACATTTGCATTTTCTGTTTGATCTCTGTTTAGTTGAGAAAGCAAACTACTGGGACATTGACTTGCCTAATTTTATTTGGCGAACAAAATCAATTTCCAGATAGAGATGTCCTGGAAGCCAGGAATAGGGTGAGGCAAATGAGGCACTTGCCTCCATTGCAAAACTAAAAGGGGTGCCAAAAATCTCAGGACCCAAGGCAAATATTTTAATATAATATATATAAAGATAAAAACTGATGTGAAAAAATCCATGATAAAACATCTAAATTTTGAGTAAAGATGAGATTTGACAGGGCAAAGAATAGGGTGAGGTGAGCAAGGCAGGTTCATGTAAGTGCCAGGTCCCATCATGCCTTCATTTAAAATGCTGATACTTTGTTCATCACAGATTTTTACAATAATTTTTGTTTTTTAAAATACTTCATTAACCAATGTATACGTTGCTTTCTCAGTTTTTGTCACTGTGTTAAATTTGGCACTACAGGAGAATGTCTCACTTGCTCAACCTGACCCAGGTCTACTTACCAGCTTTTGCAAGTACCACTTCTTCATCCAAGTTCAAACAGTTCATGTGATCCAGATCCATTTGTTTTTGGAGGTGTTTGTCAGTTTTGATTCAGTACACCTGGCTTGCCTTGTGACTCCAGCTCTTCAGTGGGTTCAAAAAATTATGATTTGGGAGGGTTGGGAGGGAGGCTCAAGAAGGTGGTGACATGTGTGTGTGTGCGTGTGTATATGTGTATATATATATATATATATATATATATATATATCTGATTCATGTGTTGTACAGCAGAAGCTAACACAACACTGTAAAGCAATTATACTCTAATTAAAAAATAAATTTTAAAAATTATGATTTAGAAATTAACCAGCTTTTTCTCATTGTTGGAGTGACACTCTGGTTGCTTTCTAGATCCTAAACAGGAATAGAACTTTCTTTTAAATTACCATTTTAACCATTTTTAATTGTACAGTTCAGTGGCATGTAGTTTATTCACAATGTTAAGTAACCATCACCACTATCCATTTCCAAAATTTGTCATCCAAAATGGAAACTCTGTGTCCATTAGATAATAACTCCCCTTTCCTTCCTCTCTCCAGCTCTTGATAACCTCTATTATACTTTCTGTCTCTATAAATTTGCCTATTCTGGATACATACAGCATATTGATAGAATCATACAATATTTGTCATTTTGTGTATGACATTTCATTTAGCACAATGTCCTCAAAATCTGTCAATATTGTAGCTTGTGACAGAATTTCACTCTTTTTAAAAAACTGAATCTATTCCACTGTGTGCACATACACATTTCATTTATCTGTTCATCTGTTGATGGACACTTGGGTTGTTTCCACTTTTTGGCTTTTGTGAATAATGCTGCTATGAACACTAGTGAACAAAATATCTGCTTAAACCCCTGCTTTCAATTATTAGGGGTATGCAACAAGAAGTATCATTTTTTAAATGTAAAATTGTTTGGTTTTAAATGTCATGTAAACATATTACTAAAATTCAGAAAGGAGAAAAATGTTTTACACAATTACTGTATTTTTTCCCTGAGTTTCATTCCCATTTATTTTTGTCTCCTTTAACAATAATATACTATTTTGGGTTCCCTGGGGAAGCTGAGTTGGATATTTGCATGCAGAAAGTGTACAAGGGTGTACTTCTAGATCTACAGCTGTCAGGGAGTGTAAAAAGGGTTTTGGGCAGAGAGGAAAGTTGAAATGACAAGGAAGGCTTCCACTTTTCCCTCACCCCCTGAAAGCTGGGTCAGGACTTCAGATTTGTACCTCCTCTAGACAAACAGCCTGGGTCTTTCTACCTTCCTGGACTAGTGCAGTTTTGATGGCATATGACCCATGCAATCACACAGGCCCCCCACACTCAGAAGAGCCCCATGTCTCAGTTTAATTATCAGTTGTCACAGTCATTTGTCACTTTCTCAATTTTTAAAATTTTTAAAAATTATTTTTAATTTTTTATGTTACCTTCTTAATTTTTAAACAAGGTTCATTTAAAGTGTTTTCATTAAACATTTGTTTCATTAAACAAGGTTTTAAACATGTTCATTTTCATTGGGACTTGCAAATTATATAGCTAGTTCTGTCCTCAACCATACATTGAATGAGAATTATTCCCAGGGAAGGATTCAGATCTTGAACACGGCAACCCTCTTTGTGTGAGAGCCATTCTTTTCTGAGACTCATCTGGGAGTTATCAGCCACATATACACAGTGACCTGGAGCAATGCAAGCTTCAGTCCTGATGGCAAGATTTAGATGGCAAATTCCCTAGACGGGAATAGATCTAAAAAAGAGTGGATATATATATATGTGTGTGTGTGTGTGTATGTATGTGTGTGTGTGTGTGTGTGTATATATGTATAACTGGTTCACTGTGCCGTACAGCAGAAGCTAACGTTTTACAACGTTGTAAATCATCTATACTCTAATAAAAAATAATTTAAAAAAGTAAAGAAATCTCTGATTTTGATCATCAACTTCGGTTGGGGCAATGGGAGAGGGGGTTACCACCCCACCAAGCAATTCTCCAACACTAGCTGGATGTCCTACAATTCAACTCAATTCTGGTATTATCTACCTGGAGACAGCATCAGATCCTAGGTTAAGTGTTCAGTCTCACAAGACGGTGCTCTTCCACACACAATTCAGACACCAACTACAAGTCCAGGTTGTCACCTGGCTTCTTACGGATCCAAGGTCCCCATGACCTTCTTCCTAGAGTCTGATTGATAGAGTGGCTCACAAAACTTAGAAAAACATTTTATTAACTAGAATTAAGGTCATTTCCAGCAAATTTGGAAAACTCAGCAGTGGCCATGGGACTGGAAAAGGTCAGTTTTCATTCCAGTCCCTAAGAAAGGCAATGCCAAAGAATGCTCAAACTACTGCACAATTGCACTCATCTCACAAGCTAGCAACACAAAAGGCAATGGCACCCCACTCCAGTACTCTTGCCTGGAAATTCCCATGGACAGAGGAGCCTGGTAGGCTGCAGTCCATGGGGTCACGAAGAGTTGGACACGACTGAGCGACTTCACTTTCACTTTTCACTTTCACGCATTGGAGAAGGAAATGGCAACCCACTCCAGTGTTCTTGCCTGGAGAATCCCAGGGATGGAGGAGCCTGGTAGGCTTCTGTCTCTGGGGTAGCACAGAGTTGGACACGACTGAAGCAACTTAGCAGCAGCAGCAGCAGCAGCAGACGCTAGCAAAATAATGCTCAAGATTCTCCAAGCCAGGCTTCAGCAATACATGAACTGTGAACTTCCAGATGTTCAAGCTGGATTTAGAAAAGGCAGAGAAACCGGAGATCAACTTGCCAACATCTGCTGGATCATCAAAAAAGCAAGAGAGTTCCAGAAAAACATCTACTTCTGCTTTATTGACTATGCCAAAGCCTTTGACTGTGTGGATCACAATAAACTGTGGAAAATTCTGAAAGAGATGGGAATACCAGACCACCTGCCTCTTGAGAAACCTGTATGCAGGTCAGGAAGCAACAGTTAGAACTAGACATGGAACAACAGACTGGTTTCAAATAGGAAAAGGAGTACGTCAAGGCTGTATTTTGTCACCCTGCTTATTAACTTATATGCAGAGAACATCATGAGAAACGCTGGGCTGGATGAAGCGCAAGCTGGAATCAAGATTGCCGGGAGAAATATCAATAACCTCAGATATGCAGATGATACCACCCTTATGGCAGAAAGTGAAGAGGAACTCAAAAGCCTCTTGATGAAAGTGAAAGAGGAGAGTGAAAAAGTTGGCTTAAAGCTCCACATTCAGAAAACTAAGATCATGGCATCCAGTCCCATCATTTCATGGCAAATAGATGGAGAAACAGTGGAAACAGTGGCTGACTTCATTTTGGGCGGCTCCAAAATCACTGAAGATGGTGATTGCAGCCACGGAATAAAAAGACGCTTACTCCTCAGAAGAAAAGTTATGACCGACCTAAACAGCATATTAAAGGCAAAGACATTACTTTGCCAACAAAGGTCCGTCTAGTCAAGGCTATGGCTTTTCCAGTAGTCATGTATGGATGTGAGAGTTGGACTGTAAAGAAAGCCGAGCACCGAAGAATTGATGCTTTTGTACTATGGTGTTGGATAAGACTCTTGAGAGTCCCTTGAACTGCAAGGAGATCCAACCAGTCCATCCTAAAGGAGATCCATCCTGGGTGTTCACTGGAAGGACTGATGTTGAAACTGAAACTCCAATACTTTGGCCACCTGATGCGAAGAGCTGACTCATTTGAAAAGACCTTGATTCTGGGAAAGATTGAGGGCAGGAGGAGAAGGGGATGATGGAGGATGAGATGGTTGGATGGCATCACCAACTCAATGGACATGAGTTTGGATAAATTGCTGGAGTTGGTGATGGACAGGGAGGCCTGGCGTGCTGCAGTCCACGGAGTTGCAAAGAGTCAGACATGATGAGCGACTGAACTGAACTGTACTGACTGAAGGATATACTTTGAAACAGCCAGAAGAAAGAGATGCATGGGGCAAGGTATGTGGGAAAGGGCATGAAGTTTCCACGATTCTCCAGTCATGCTACTCTCCCTATATCCCTATATATTTGACAACATGGAAGCTCTCTGAACCCCATCTTTTTTGGATTTTTATGGAGGGCTTGTTACACAGGCATGATTGATTAAATCATTGGCCATTGGTGATTAAATTCAAATTTAGCCCCACTTTCCTGCCAGAAGGTCAGGGAGTGGGACTGAAAGTTCCAACCTCTAATCCTGTGGCTGGCTCCTGGCAACCAGCTGGCATCTTTGGGAGCACACCAAAGTTACATTAATATAACAAAAGACATCTTTATCATTCTCTTTGCTTAGGAAATTCCTAGGGTTTTACTACTTCTGTGCTGGAAAAAGGACAAAGGCCAAATGCCAAATATATATTTCTCATTATAAATCACAATTACCATGCTGCTAAAATGCCTTTTCTTCAAAGTGTTCATTTCTCCTGGGAAAATATTTACTGAAAAACTGTATTTAGGAACTTAGGTTTAAATACAGCTTTTGGATTGATCCATGTGCAAGCAAGACACTGTTTTTTTAAGCCTGGCCTTTCCTCTATCTTGGCAGGATTTGAAGATCTCTAATTAACTAAACTGTTTCAAATTGTACAGAGATCATAATTTTTCTGTAGAGAGCCAAAAGCTTTCTATGAAAGGACCTACTGTGAGAGAAAATAGAAAGAAAATGAAGTGGTTGCCAGCTTGAGGTATATAGGATATTATCAGAGAGAACGATGACACCTGTATTTGGGGAGCTGACAAATTCAGGAAGCAAGGTACCCAAATGCGAATTTTACTTAGTGATCTGGCAATAATGCAATGTGATGGTTAATCTTCTGTGTCAATTTGACTGGGCCAAGGAATGCTCAGATAGTTGATAACACCTTATTTCTAAGTGTATCCTTAAAGACTTTAAAGAATGAATTTTGTTTTATCCACTTTCCTTTCCCTTTCTACTTGGAACACAATGTCCCATATAAGACCAATAACTTGAGAAATATATCAGTTAAACTTGCTGTGAACATCATAGAGATAATAAGTCCTTGGTTATAAACTGGTTCTATGACACAGACAGCAATTTCTGATCCCAACACATACCACATTTCTTGTTATTCAGGCTTATAGAACTGTTTCTTTACATCATAAAACTTAACTGCTTGTAATGATATATCTATTTGTGATTATTTGATTGATGTACTCATCCCCCCTGCAACAGACTAAATCCCAGGAGAGTGAGGACCATGACTGGTTTTGCTCACCATTACATCTCCAGCATCTAATCTAGGAGGTGCTCAATAATTCTGTGATGAATGACTGGAGAAATATGTGTCAAGTCCAGAGCATGTGTCTGGTTCTATTGGTGCTGTCTTGTGTGATCTTGAACAGAGAATTACATTTCCACTTAGTCTCAGATACCATGCTTGGAAGAGGGTCTTCAACAAGATGGTCACTAAGTGTTTGTCCATCCACTTAAGACTTGTAATCTCTTTAAATACAAGGAATGAAACAGAAGATGTCAAGATTAGAAGATGGTCCAGTAGAGTGCTGGAGGAAAGGCAGTGGCTGAGGGTGATTGGCTGAGCATCCCCAAGAAACAGTATGAATGATTCCTGGATGAAGTGTAACCTCTCTACGGCTTTTGAGAAGGCAAAGAAGTTTCTCACTGAAAATCTCTTTTTTTCTTTCTGTATCCCTTTCTTAAATTTCCACACCTACCACCATCAACATGACCATGCTAAAAACTCCAACAAATCAGAATCATCATGCCTTCCATTCTGTCCTGCCTCTAAGAAAATGTTGGAAAAAACATATTCACATTATAAGTACAGTTTTAAGAACTTTGTAACACTTTATCCTTCTGCCATCAGGGTTTGCATTTTCCAATTCAACTTGTTTTAGAGAATGTTTAACTTAACAAATTAATTGGCAAAGATTTCAGGCAAAGGAGGGGGGTACCTTTTTTAGTGGTAAAGGAGAGTTTCATGAAGCTTCTTAAATCTCACCCAGGGGCTCCAGTGTTCTGCCAGTCACCTTGGTGTTGGCTCCTAGGAACGCATGAAAAATCAAATGAACAAACCAACTTCCTATGTATTACTTTGTAATCAGATCATTTGGGTACCCTACATCTCAGGGTCAGAAATAAGGTAAGGCTTGTAAGGCATTCACCTTATGAGCAAAATTTAAGTGGGCATCAAAAAGCTCAGTAATTAAGGTATTTTAATATAACACTTGAAAATCAAAATTAATGCAAAATTCCATGATGAACAAAATATCAAATTTTTAATGACCCAACATCAGTATTGTTGATTTTTCTTCTTTTGCCTCAGGTTCTAGGCACTTCCTTGACTCTCACTCCCTTCCATTCTGATGAAACAGTAACTGAGTGCACTAATGAAATTGTGCCTTTTTCATCATTGTGTGCTGGGGAAGGGAGGCTGTTGGGAGGGCACCCAGGGCCCAGGCCAGGGGAGCAGGCATCCAAGAATTGGCAGGAAATCCTCAGAATGAATCCTGGAGGGAGACTCCCAAGGCCCAAGAGGGAGAGAGGCTTTTGCTGGAACACAGCAGTCCGATTGAAACCTTTACCTGTCTGCACACAAAAATGCCAGAGCCACGTGCAGGGTTTTCACATTCTGCCCAGCATACTGAAGACAGGATCTCTGCCATGAAACAATGAAATCCTCCATTTCCTGTTCTACCAGAACCTCTCGAACCTGAAAAAATCCAGAAACACAATATTGGTTGTTTTCTATCACTCTAGGAGCAAATGTTGGAAGGGCAGACAAAAAGAGTGATTTCTCGTTGCTGAGTGCTGAAGGAACACAATAAATGATGAAAATGATGACAAGGAAAGATCTGTGTTCTGAGAGACTCTCAGTGAGTCCTGAAGACCTCCCACACACAGTGTCCCTAAGGGGCAGTGGGGGTGGGGATGAAGCCTCTCATCAGTGCTGTTAGTGAGTCAGGCTGCCCTCAAGGCTTCAGTTCTCCTCTTCTTAGTTAGGCAGGGGGGAAATGCCAAACAGAATTGCTTCTTACTTTACGGGAGAATATTTTTGGAATGGAAATTAATCCTTTTTGAAAATAAATGATAGAAGGGGGCCACTCCTGAATCAAGTACCATACTGTGTAACATCTGCAGCCAGCCAGACACCAGCAGGATGATGTTGGGGAAGGCTGACAGGGCTGACCTCAGATATCCAGTAGGTGTTACCATTCCACTCCTGGTGCCTCTGAATCACTGTGCTCTGCCGGCAATGCCAATATCCATCCTGGGCCACCTCCACTGACCTTTGGTTAGACATTGAGGACTAAGTTTAGCAATGACTTCTCATACTATTTTTTTTCTATTTTCCTAGAAGACCAGAAAGTGACAAGAAAGGTAGCCTCAGTGAATCACATAAATATCTCACAATCATCACAACTGTTAAAGCGTCACAAACAAAAATGCCTCATACCATAAGGAGGAAAAACCAGACAAGGAGGTAAAATAATATGATTGTTTTCTTTTTACATTGATGGTTCAATTCTTTAACGGAGAGTCTAAAGATTATCCCGCTGAGCTAAAGACCACAGTGCTGATAATCGCCGTCCCACTCTTCCAGGCTGAAATAAGCAGACCTGGTTCCTAAAAGGATACCCACAGAAACCGCTGACCGCTAGGGACGCAAGATGCGCCCGGCCCTGTGAGGGAGGCGGTGCTGTTGTGTTCCAGGCTCAAGCGTCAACACTCCTGAATAGGCCTCCAGGATCAGTGCCCAGGGCTTCCCTCATAGCTCAGTCGGTAAAGAATCTGCCTGCAATGCAGGAGACCCAGGTTCAATTCCTGGGTCGGGAAGATCCCCTGGAGAAGGAAATGGCAATCCACTCCAGAATTCTTGCTTGGAAAATCCCATGGGCAGAAAAGCCTGGCGGGCTACAGTCCATGGGATTGCAAGAGTCGGACACGACTTTGCGACTAAACCACCACCACCACCACCATCAGTGCCCAACCAGCTGTGGCTTGCCTAGAACTGCACCCAGACCCAGAGAACCACACGCCCTCTGCACAGCAGACTCTGAGCTCGGAAACGTGGGGAGAAACTGGGCCGGAGGGCCCTAGGCTCAGCCAGCCAATGTCATGTAGGTGGAGCGGGACCTCCAGTTCTGCGGGCCAACGGGATACTGCAGGACTTCACAGCTTCAGGCCAGGGCCAGGTGGGAACCTCACAGACTGAGGCTTTCGCGGAGGTCCTTGGCAGCACTCTTTCTGCTATTCTTTGCGCTGGGGGTTCGCCAGCATGGCTAGTCGGGGCTACCATTTATCAGCAACATCTACTTGCTGGCCGTCTGGCCGAGTTCCCCTATGTCTACGCGAAAAAGCAGAGCCTGGTGTATCATGAGGTACAGCCTGACCAGCCTCGGGCAGAGAAGGCCAGGGCCTTCCTCCTGGGTAGGCTGACGCTTGTGGGCGCGAGCTGTCGGGACTCCTCTACGTGTGCCAATGGCATGGAGAGAGGCCCGCTTCCTGGGTCGGGGTGGGGGGCGAGGTCCTTAACTCCGCGAGGCAGCTGTGAGAAGCCCAGCCAGCCGCGAGCCTGACCCACCTAATGCCTGCGGAATCACGCCTGCGCGGGGATTTTCTTTGCAGCCGACGGCGCCGAGCTGCTGCTCCCGCGCCTGCGCAGTGAGGTCCCAGGCCCGCCAGTTGCCCCGTCGGGCTTGACGGGAGCTTTCCTCCGCGCGCCGACTCAACGCCAGGCTTCTCGAGCATAATGAGCGGCACTCCCTGTGAAGGTTACCTTCCGCCAACGATTTCTGGAGAAACCAGGCGTCCTAGAAAGAACTGAGTTAACAGTTAATAAGATGTCTTTGGCTGTCTGCATTTGAGAACGGCTGGTCTAGGCGTCTGCTGTGAGGAGGAGAGAGCGCAGGTGAAGGCCTCGGGAAATGACTGTGAAAGAGCGAATGAATTAATGAGTGAAGATCAGTGAGGGAGTACCACTACTATCCTGTCTGCCAGGAGACCGGAGAGTCCCCGCAGCAAACTCGGAGCCTTCGCCGGCGGGAGGGCCAACCTCCCTTGCAGTGCAGACGTCAGGGGGCAGGTCCTCCGGTCCTTCCCATTAAACTGAGGAGGAAACAGCTGTACAGACCTGCTGAGTGACTTGCAGGCCGCCACACAGCTGCGAACAAGCAGGGGAAAGGCCAGAATGCTAGCTTGCCTTTGGAAAAGTGTCCAGACCTCGAGAAAGCAGAAGTTTCCAGAACATTCCCTGATGCAGCTCACTTGTTTTCTTTTGAATCCATTCTGTTAAAAGAAACTACCAGCTAGACTGTACCAGGTGCTGGGGATGAAGAGGTGAAGAAAGCAGTCACAGGCCGATTTTAGGTGCAGTCTAGTGAGAGAAGAAGAAAAATTAATCTGACGATCAACCACAAATTTTATGTGTTTTGAAGGAAAAGTACCGCAGAGCTATTTGGCAATTGTGGTGTTTTAGGTTTGGGCTTGAATCCGTATTTAAACAGGTTTTTACAAGAATTATTCTAGGTTTCTGCAGTTCAATAATGGTTTATATCGCAACAGGGAAGCTGGACTTAAATATATATAATTCTTATATTTTGTTTTCCATCCTCCAGTTCTCGAGTGTATTTCCATGGTTTTGATTTTTCATATTTGATCTCTGGTGTGTTTGTATGAAGCATCATCAGTATTACAGAGAAATCAGAAGTTGTGAAAGCACAGGAACAGAGGCTGAGTCCTGTTTCATCAGACAAAACTTGACCTTTACTTGTCTGAATCTTAATTTTTCCTGATATGCATAATGGTGGTAATAGTAACTGAACACAGTTAAGTGCTACTCAAATGTTCTTGGTTATTAATTACAGAGCAATTTATTAGGACTACAAAGTACACAGTGTTTTACAACCAGTTATGTGAAATGGTGTTATGCAGAATAGAAAATTGTTTTTCATACATAGAACTGAAAGGAATTCTGTATTTACTATGGGAAAGTGGGTATTTTAAGTCTCATAATAGATTACAAATTATAAATGTGTTGGAAACTGTCTTCTGGCATAGGCAGATCTGGTACAATGGATAAGAATTTGATATAAGTAACCAGTTTTATGGAATACCAGACCACCTGACCTGCCTCTTGAGAAATCTGTATGCAGGTCAGGAAGCAACAGTTAGAACTGGACATGGAACAACAGACTGGTTCCAAATAGGAAAAGGAATGCGCTAAGGCTGTATATTGTCACCCTGCTTATTTAACTTATATGCAGAGTACATCATGAGAAGCACTGGGCTGGAAGAAACACAAGCTGGAATCAATATTGCCCGGAGAAATATCAATAACCTCAGATATGCAGATGACACCACCCTTATGGCAGAAAGTGAAGAGGAACTAAAAAGCCTCTTGATGAAAGTGAAAGAGGAGAGTGAATAAGTTGGCTTAAACCTCAACATTCAGAAAATGAAGATCATGGCATCCGGTCCCATCACTTCATGGGAAATAGATGGGGAAACAGTGGAAACAGTGTCAGACTTTATTTTTGGGGCTCCAAAATCACTGCAGATGGTGCCTGCAGCCATGAAATTAAAAGACGCTTACTCCTTGGTAGGAAGGTTATAACCAACCTAGATAGCATATTGAAAAGCAGAGACATTACTTTGCCAACAAAGGTCCATCTAGTCAAGGCTATGGTTTTTCCTGTGGTCATGTATGGATGTGAGAGTTGGACTGTGAAGAAGGCTGAGCACTGAAGAATTGATGCTTTTGAACTGTGGTGTTGGAGAAGACTCTTGAGAGTCCCTTGGACTGCAAGGAGATCCAACCAGTCCATTCTGAAGGAGATCAGCCCTGGGATTTCTTTGGAAGGAATGATGCTAAAGCTGAGACTCCAGTACTTTGGCCACCTCATGCAAAGAGTTGACTCATTGGAAAAGACTCTGATGCTGGGAGGGATTGGGGGCAGGAGGAGAAGGGGACGACAGAGGATGAGATGACTGGATGGCATCACTGACTTGATGGACGTGAGTCTGAGTGGACTCCGGGAGTTGGTGATGGACAGGGAGGCCTGGCATGCTGTGATTCATGGGGTTGCAAAGAGTCGCACACGACTGAGCAACTGAACTGAACTGAACCAGTTTTATTGCTGGTACAACTGTGTGGGGAAACCATAGCACTTTACAAAGAGGGCCCTTTTACTCTAGATCGAATAGGATTAAACTGAATTATGTGCAAGAGGAACAGAGCAAAAGGAGAAAGGAGTAAAAACTAAAAGCGTTGTATGAATTGAAGACATTGTTTGCCTAAATCTGCCTTAGGTAGCTTTCAACTGAAGTCTTAACATGTTAACCCTTTAAGCTACTTGCTCTTTCTCTTAGTTGTGAAACAGCCCATTGTCTTAGATATTTTTCAACTTTGACAAAGTCTTAAAGTTGGTATGAATTGTCAAAATACTGTAACTTTTTAGGAAGTGGGAGGAGACTTATCTCCTGTACTTACTGGAAGGTTGTAGAAAATTGTTTGAATAGCTTATTTATAAATAGAATCTTATTTTTCCACTATCTTACCTTATGATTTGGAGACATGTGCTCAAAAAAAAAAAAAAAAAAAGCTGAATTTTAAAAATGCTTATGAGAAATGACAGTCACAGTCACTTCAAGTGACACCTAAATTTATGAAGTCTGTGAATTCAATTTTCTCTTATATGTCTTGAAACGATGGCAACCAGTACTCAAGTTTTATGCATTCATTTTAAAAGCAATCTTAAATAGAAATGTACCACATTGAGGAGACTCACTCTGAATGTATGGTGACTTTAATCTTTTAATTCTGAATCTTCCTACTCTGCCATCTTCTCAGATTCCCTGCCCCCTTTGATCATAATCTAATAATTAACCTCTTAACCATAGCTTACAAGGCCCTCTAAATCTTACCCAGTGATTCTCACCCTTATTTATAAAAACTAAGTTATTTTTTTTTGAGATACTGATGGTTACACACCATTTCTGAAGGTTTAATATTGACCTCATTTCTTTCCACTTTATCTTCTACTCTTGTCTCTGATTTTACTCCCTATTTCTTAAGCATGCTTTACAGTTGTGTGTGGTTAATATTTAACAATTGGTAGTTCTGTGGTTTGGGAGGTGAGGGGAGAAAGGTCTGATTTGTTGCACTTAAAAAATTCCACTGTGTAAATCCTCCCAACATGTCTACTTTCAAGCTACCAATGAGATATCACTGAACACAAAGTTGGGAAGAGATGCAAACCATGACTTGCATAAGCTGGTTTGAGCAGGCTCTAATATCATCTAATATCTAATTCATCTTTCATCTAATATCTAATATCATCTAATATCATCCCACTGATATTAGGTTGGTACAAAAGTAATTGTGGTTTTATATTGTTGAACTCTGCAATTTGATACTGGAGTACATTCTTAAATGTGGTTATGTTATTCATCATTTTAATGTTTATTTCTCACTTTATGTTTTTTTTGCTAATGACTTATTGCTGTTTATACTTATTTTAGACTAGGGAAATGATTTTAGACAAAAAACAATTTCAAGCAATTTTCTTATTTGAGTTCAAAAATGGGTTGGTTGTAAAGCAGCAGAGAAAACTCACAACGTCAACAATGCATTTGGTTCAGGAACTGCTCATGAATGTACAGAGCAGTGGTTGTTCAAGAAATTTTGCCAAAGAGATGAGAGCCTTGAAGATGAGAAGTGCAGTGGACGGCCATCAGAAGTTGACAACAACCAAGTGAGAGAATCATCAAAGCTGATCTTCTTACAACTACATGAGAAGTTGCCGAAGACTTCATCATTGACCATTCTATGGTCATTTGGCATTTGAAGCAAATTGGAAAGGTGAAAAAGTTTGATAAGTGGGTACCTTATGAGCTGACCGAAAAAAAAAAATCATTGTTTTAAAGTGTCGTCTTTTCTTTTACTGTACAACAACAAACCATTTCTTGATCGGATTGTGATATTCGATGCAAAGAGGATTTTATATGACAACTGGCAATATAAAGCCGAACTTGCACCAGAAACAGATCGTGGTCCCTGTTTGCTGCGCTGGTCTGATCCACAACAGCTTTCTGAATCCCAGGGAAACCTCTACATCTAAGAAGTATGCTCAGAAAATTGATGAAATGCACTTCATCTGCAGCCAGCGTTGGTCAACACAAAGGGCCCAATTCTTCAACAGGACAATGCCCAACCACACATTATACAACCAACACTTCAAAAGTTGAACGAATTGGGCTACAAATTTTGCCTCATATGCTATAGTCACCTGACCTGTCACCAACTAACTACCACTTCTTCAGGCATTCGATGACTTTTTGCAGGGAAAATGTTTGCACAAGCAGCGGGAGGTTGAAAATGCTTTCTAAGAGTTCATTAAATCCCGAAGCATGGATTTTTATGCTACAGGAATAAACAAATTTATTTCTCTTAAGCAAAACAATGTGTTGGTTGTAATGGTTCGTATTTTGATTAATATAGACGGGTTTGAGCCTAGTTTTAATGATTTAAAATTCATGGTCCAAAGCTGAGATTACTTTTTTACCAACCTGATGTTATGGCTGTATCCCTGGTCTCTATGCCTCAAAACCCTTTAATGTTCTCCCACTGCTTTTCAGTTTTCAGATCTCAAAGTTTATTTCTTAAAGTAGCTCTTTCCCTAGTTCCTGCCAAGGCTAAATGTTTGTTACATATACCTGTGCTGCACTGTACACTCTATTACTCATGTTTAATGTTAATGTTTGATATCAAACTTCTATATTCATTCACCAATGAGGGTAGGAACTGTGTATTTTCTATTCGTCACTGCTACTATCTTAGTTGCACCCTGCCATGACACAATACCATAGGTTGGGTTATTTAAACAGACATGTTTTTTTTTTATATTTCTATTGTCTGTATTTTATAGACTTTCTTAAATTTCTATAGACTGGAAATTGGACATCAGGGTGCTAGCATGATCAAGTTCTTGTGAGGTCTCTCACCCTGGTTTACAGACAGTCATGTTCTCATTGTGTGCTCACATGGCACAGAAAGGGGGTAAGGGTAGTGCAGACAACTCTCTGGTGTCTTTATAAAAGACATACTTATCCCAGTATGAAGGCCCACATTCATGACCTCTTCTAAACCTAATTATTTCCCAAAGAACCCATCTATAGACACCATCACTTAGGGTTTAGGGCTTCAACATTTAAATTTGAATGAGGCTGAATTATTTCATTACTCTTGGAAATCAGCGGAACTCAGCACCACCTCACAAGATTACATAGCTCCCTAACAGACAGGCCCAGCATTCTTTGGCAGCACCCCAGATGTAGTGTATGTGACAGTGCCTTCTGGTTTCTCTAGTGTTTTATGGAATTTCCTTTGCATTGCTGGGTCTTGTCCTGGGCCCAACTTTCAAGACAACAAAGGACAAATAGCCTAGTGATCCTGTCCTACCTTGGCATCACCTTTTCTCCCTTTCAAATCCTAAGCTGTGGCTGTTGGGTATTTTGCCATGTCCAGAATTCTAGTTATGAGTGGTTGAGTAGGTAGCTCTCCAGCAAAGGTGGTCTTCATCAGCTATGCTTGGGAGGGATCTGGCTATCTCATCAGATCTGTTTGGCATTCAGCTGCCATCTTATAAACTCATTTCCTGTTTAATTTTGAAGCTCCTATCATTCTTTACGTGATCTTCAGGAACTTCCTATATCCAGATAGAAGGACTAATGTTCTCATTTACAGAGAAGAAATAATGGACTAGATCTGGAGCCAATGACTTGTGAACTTATGTAGGTTCTCATTATTTCTTACTTTTGTGGTTGCTTTGTTCTTATGGCAGAATGCTGTTCACTTTCAGAGATGTGGTTTGATACCACATTACAGGAAAGCTTTCTCTCTGGATTTGACTAGAACATAGTCCTTGTGCTACTCAGAGGGTACCATTTATTAAAATGGATTCCTTTTCTTTGCAATTATTTTATCACCTTTTTAAAAATTTAAGTATAGTGGACATACAATATCATATTAGTTTCAGGTATACAACATAATGATTTGACATTTACATAGGAGGGATTACTAACTGATCACCATGATGTCTACTAACCATCTGTCACCATACAAAGTTATTACAATATTACTATATTCCCTATGCTGTGCATTACTTACCTGTGACATTTATTTTTTTAACTGGAAGTTGTACCTCTTAATCCCCTTCACCTATTTTGCCCAACCCATCCCATAGCCTCCCCTTTGGCAACCACCTATTTGTTCTCTGTATCTATGAGTCTGTTTCTGTTTTGTTTTGTTTGTTCATTTGTTTTTTAGATTCTATGTATAAGTGAAATCATATAGTATTTGACTTTCTCCACCCAACTTATTTCACTTAGCATAATACCCTCTAGCTACATCCATGCTGTCACAAATGGCATGATTCCATTCTTTTTTATGGCTGAGTTTTATTCTATTGTCTATTATAACCATCTTCATTCATCTATTGATGAGCAGTTGGTTCTTTCTGTTTCTTGGCTGTTGTAAATAAATAATGAACATAAGAGTGCATGTATCTTTTCAAATTAGTGTTTTTGCTTACTTCAGATAAATATCCATAAGTGAAATTGCTGGATTGTGTATTTTTAATTATTTTATTCATTTATTTTTTTACTTTACAATATTGTATTGGTTTTGCCATACATCAACATGAATCTGCCACGGGTGTACATGTGTACTGAGGAAACCAGAATTGAAAGAGACACGTGTACCCCAATGTTCATTGCAGCACTGATTATTTTTAATTATTTTAGAAACCACCATACTGTTTTCCTTAGTGACTGCACCAATTTACATAGCTTCCACAGTATAGAAAGGTTACCTTTTCTCCACATCCTTGTTATTTGTTGTCTTTTTGTGCATGTGCATGCTAAGTCACTTCTGACAATTGTGAGGTGATAAATCATTATGGTTTGGGTTTTCATTTCCCTGTCTATTAGTTATATTGAACATCTTTTCATGTGTCTTTTGGCCATCTGTATGTCTTCTTTGGAAGAATAATTCAGGATCTCTGCCATTTATTAATTGGTTTGTTTATCTTTTTGATACTAGTCTGTGTGAGGTTTTTATGTATTTTATATATTAACCCCTCATCAGATATATATTATTTGCAACTATCTTCTCCCATTCAGTAGTTTGTCTTTTTGTTTTGTTGATAGTTTCCTTTGTGTGCAAAGATTTCTAGTTTATTGTAGTACCATGTGTTTATTTTTGCTTCTATTTTCCTTGACTGAGGAAATGGATCCCAAAAAATATCACTAAAACTGATGTTATGGAGCTTACCTCCTATGATTTCTTTTAGGAGTCTTATGGTTTCAGATCTTACATTAAGTCTTTAATACATTTTAAGTTTATTTTGTATATAGAGTGAGAAAGTAGTCCAGTTTCATTCTTTTGCATGTGTCTGTCCAGTTGTTTGAACACTATTTATTAAAGAGATTTTCTTTTACCCCACTGTATATTCTTGGCTCCTTTGTTGTTAATTGATTACAAAAGCATGGGATTATTTCTGGACTCTCTTTTGTTCCACTGATCTAAGTGTATGTTTTTGTGCCAGTACCAGGCAGTTTTATTTACTGTAGTTTTATAGCATAGTTTGAAATCAGGGCACATGAAACCCCCGTCTTTGTTTTTCTTTCTTAAGATTGCTTTGGCCAAAATGGGTTTTAATTGCCATTTTTCTTCCTTTCACAAACACTTACTCAGTACCTATTATACTCTATTCTGTGTTACAGGGGGAGCAAAATGGATGCAGTTTCTGTATGAATGGAACTTATAACTAAGGCACTAGATAGTAATCAAGTATTCACACTAATAAATTCATAAACTGAACCTGAAATGATGAGCTAAGGAAAGGTATGTATGCTCTTTGAAATCAAATAAGAAAGAAATATAACCTAGACTCAGAGTGGTTGTCTGGACAGGCTCCTCTAAGGAAGCAACACTTAAATGAGATCTAGGAGATGAGTAAGAATTAACTAGGAACAGAGAAGATACAGGAACTTTGGAACAAGGAAATAGCATGTGGAAGGGCCCTGTGATAGAACATGCAGATTCTGACAAACTGAAAGAATGTCATGTAATTGGAGTTCAGATTGGGAAAGAGAGCATGGTGAGAAATGAGACTGAAACAAAAATAATCAGGTGCCACTTCATACATAGCTTTGGGGACTATGTTTGAAGTTTTGTGTAGGACTTGGTCACTGTTGGCTATGTTTAAATAGGCAAGAAACTACTTTTACAGTTTTTCAAGATCTACACATGAGCCAAGCTCTCCAGGAAGTTCCTAGAGTTCTTTTCATGGAAACAGTTAATCTCATCATTGTCCTGGCAAGTCAGTAGGAGAGATGAGGCCCAGATTTATAGTACTTGGCTCAGGGCCCTACAGGAGACAAAGGCAAGGCATTTGTTAGCTCTGTCAATCACATGCAGCAACTGTTACAGGAATATTCAGACACCTTTCCAAACCTTGATCCAATCCTAAAACTGGATTAAGTTATCATAGTTTGGATGGATATTAGTAATCTATTGCTGTGGAACAAATTATCTCAAAACTTAGCAGCTTTGAAGAACAAAAAATTAATATCTCACATAATCTGAGGGTAGGTTATATGGGAGAGGCTCAGTTGGGTCATTCTGGCTCAAGTTGTCTTGCTCTCAGCTAGGTCTGCAGTCATATCCAGTCTCAATGGGAGCTAAAGAATCCACTTCTAAACTCACTCATTTGGTTGTTGACAGACCTCCATTCTTCACTGGCTATTGGTCAGAGGCCTGCATCCTTGACATACAGACTCCTGCACAGCCTACTTGAACACCCTTGATTCATGGCATCTAGCTTCCAACAAAAGAAGTGATTCAAGAGTGAGAAAAATGTAAGCACATAAGTGAAATAGTGTCCCCAAAGGAAGCAGGACTTGTATCTAGAGTATATTAAGACCTTTACAACTTAATAGTAAGAAGATGAGGTGTCAAATTAAAAATGGACAAAACATTGAAATAGGAACTTTACAAAAGAATATAAATAAATGGCCAAGATACTCAATTATCACTGTTAATTAGGGAAATAATCAAAATCTATAATGAGGCACTGTTACAGTATCGTAAGAATGGTTAAAATTATAAAGGCTGAAAATACCAATCATCATCAAGGTTGTATGGAACAAGTTAAATGACCTGAAATTTATGCTGGGAGTGTAAAATGACAGAGCCATTTGTAAACAGGCATAGTCAGTTTAGTTGTATAGACATTTACCACATAAGTTCTAGCTATTTATCTAAGAGAAATGACTTCAGCTTTTCATAGAAATATTTGTGCATGGATGTTCATGTGTCATGCATAGTAACTAAAGTTAGAAGCTATACATGTGTCTGTCCAACAATAAATCTTTGGTATACATTGAAGTTCTACTTACTTCTTTCTCCCCAATCCTTTGAAATTAATACCTAATAATCCCCCACATAATTATATATTGATATATGCAACAATAAAAAAAAAAAAAATCTCCCAAACATGATGCTGACTGAAAGAAGCTAGATAAAAGAGAGTACATATCATATATCTATTAAAAAATGAATTTACATTGAAAAATGAATCACATTAGTGATTGTGTGAGGGAGTGATTTGGAAAATATTGATTTCAAAAGTGGCATAGAGAACATGCTGGGATGATGGAGATATTCTGTATTTTTCGTGGTTTATATGGCATATTCTTGATAAAACTCACTGAAATTATATAAAGTATATAATTTATATTTAAACCTTATTTAAGTTGTTTATAATGGTCAGAAAAAATTATACAAACTAAAAGATTTTAGAATGCAAGGAGTAGTTCACACACAATAAAAGAAACAATAGTACTTGGAAATTTCATTGCCCTCTCTTAGTCTTTTCAAGATCAACTACAAAGCAAAAATAGCATATGAATAATATCATGAATCATATTAATTTCACATCCATAGATTTATAGCTAGAGACATAGAAATATTTTTACCTCAGGGAAAAAATTTTTATATTATTTAACAAATATTTTTAAAGAAAGAATCACAGAAAAAAATCTCAATAAGTTTCCCAAGTAAAAAAAATTATAGAAATCATTTTAGCTAACCTCAGTGCAAAACTGATGTATAATTCTTAAAGCTATTTTGAAGATAGAAATGCTCTTAACTTGCGAGACAAAGTGGAAAGCAAAACAAAAATTATAGACTATTTAAAAAATGAGATCTTTACATCACATAACATGTCTACATGATAAGATGAACTTAGAGATCAAAATCAGAGCCTTATATAGTTCTATTATTTATTAGCTTCTCTGTCCATGGAATTCTCCAGGCAAGAAAACTGGAGTGGACAGCCATTCCCTTCTCCAGGGGATCTTCCTGATCAGGAATCAAACCTGAGTCTCCCACATTACCGTTAGATTCTTTACCATCTGAGCCACCAGGGAAGCCCTTATTAACTCAACAAATATTTACTGTAGGGCTACCATGTTCTAGAAATTTTTCTATGTTTCAGGGACATAGTAGGAAAACATGTAACTTCATTCATAGAGTTCCATGCTAGTGGAAGTACATAGACCAAAAACCCACTATAAATATATAATATTTAAGATAGTGATAAGTTCTTTGGAAAAAATAATAAGGTAGATAGAGAGTGATCAGAGAAGGGATGCCTTTTTGCAAATAGTGGTAAGGGAAGCCATCTCTAAGAAGGTGATGTTTCAGAGGAGTTCTGAAGGAAGAGAAACAGTCAATCATGGAGACATTGAGGAAGTGGCATGCTAGACCTTGAGGAAGCTGGGAGTAGAGCAAGCTATGGCTTGGTTGACAGGGAAATCAGAAAAATTATATGGGGTCAGATCATGTAGAACCTTCTAGGCTACCATAAGGACTCTGACTTACTCCAAGGAGGTGGGGAGCCTGTGGAAGGATTTGAGCAGAGGATAGACATGGTATGAGTTATATTTTATAATGATCACTCCAGAATTATGTACACAGCAAAAAGTAGAAACAGGGGGATCAGTTGGGAGGTTGTTATAATAGTTCAGGTAAAATATGATGGAGACTCGGTTACTACTTGCTTGGCATTTTAGTAAGAGCATTCCAGATATTACATGATCATAAATGTGATCAGAATTAAATCAGTTAGGTGGAGAGAAACAGTTCAATACAACTAATCAAGAAAAAGAAAAGGTAAGCAATTTAATTCAATAATTCAACTCAGAAATCTAGAAATAGGCCAGCTAAACAAACATTTTAACATTCATGCAGAATAAGGGAACTAAGTGGGTCAGGAAGATATTAATGAATTAGAAAGCAGAGTTCATGTGAAATTGGCAGTGGAACTGAAAAATAAATATTAAAGCTAGTGCTTTGAAAAGTTCAGTAAAATAGAAATTACTGTTAATTTGAATGAGGAAAAGGGAAAACACAGATATACTACATCCAGAATAAAGAAAAGATATAACCTCAAATATGAAGATTTTAAATTATAATGAAAAAGCACAGTTTGCTAATGCATGCAAAAAAATTTAAAGTTAAAATTTTTACAAAAATAGGGAATTCCCTGCTGGTCCAGTGGTTAGGACTCTGCACTTTCAGTGCTGAGGGAACAGATTTGATCCCTGGTCAAGGAATTAAGATCCCACAAGCTGCACAATGCAGCTAAAAAAAAAAAAAAAAAGATGTTTTACAGAGATATATATAAATCAAAAATAGATTGAATAAAATAAAACAGTAGTAAACTTGAATAACCACGACATAAATTTAAAACTTTGCTAAGAACTATGTTATAAAAAGAATTCAGGGGATTACCCTTGTGGCACAGTTGGTAAGAATCCACCTGCCAATGCAGTGGACATGGGTTCAATCCCTGGTCCAAGAAGATTCCACATGCCTCGGAGCAACTGAGCCTGTGCTCTACAGCCCTTGAGCCTCAATTGCTGAGCCCATTTACTGCAACTACTGAAGCCCATGTGCCTAGAGCCTATGCTCCACAATAAGGGAAGTCACCACAATGAGAAGCCCATGCACTGCAACTAGAGAGTAGCCCCTGATCTCCACAACCAGAGAAAGCCTATGTGCGTTAAAGAAGACCCAGTGTAACCAAATAAATAATAAATAAATTAAGCAATGCGTGCATGTCAAAAAAAAGTTTAAAAAAGAGCTAGATGAGGAAGTTTCACAGGTTGATTACATCAAGCTTAAGGAACAGAAAATTTTCATGCTGTTTACACTGATCTCAAACATAGAATGGAGAAGGCAATGGCAACCCACTCCAGTACTCTTGCCTGGAAAATCCCATGGAAGGAGGAGCCTGGTAGGCTGCAGTCCATGGGGTCGCTAAGAGTCAGACAGGACTGAGCGACTTCACTTTCACTTTTCACTTTCATGCATTGGAGAAGGAAATGGCAACCCACTCCAGTGTTCTTGCCTGGAGAATCCCAGGGACGGGGGAGCCTGGTGGGCTGCCGTCTATGGGGTCGCACAGAGTCGGACACGACTGAAGCGACTTAGCAGCAGCAGCAGCAGCAAACATAGAAAAAGTTCAAAAATTCACCAACTTATTTGGTAACATTGGCAAAGTCCCAATTTTAAACAGAAAAAAGAGAGTACAAAATAGATAGTATCTGTAGGGCACTTACCACAGTGCCTTGCAGGTAGTAACCACTCAAAAATACTATCTGTTAATATTAGCTTTTTTTTGTTTGTTTGTTTTTATTTTTTTAATTTGATTTTATTTTTAAACTTTACAATATTGTATTAGTTTTGCCAAATATCGAAATGAATCCGCCCCAGGTATACCCGTGTTCCCCATCCTGAACCCTCCTCCCTCCTCCCTCCCCTACCCTCCCTCTGGGTCGTCCCAGTGCACCAGCCCCAAGCATCCAGTACCGTGCATCAAACCTGGACTGGCAACTCGTTTCATACATGATATTATACATATTTCAATGCTATTCTCCCAAATCTCCCCACCCACTCCCTCTCCTACAGAGTTCATAAGACTGATCTATACATCGGTGTCTCTTTTGCTGTCTCGTACACAGGGTTATTGTTACCATCTTTCTAAATTCCATATATATGCGTTAGTATACTGTATTGGTGCTTTTCTTTCTGGCTTACTTCACTCTGTATAATAGGTTCCAGTTTCATCCATCTCATTAGAACTGATTCAAATGTATTCTTTTTAATGGCTGAGTAATACTCCATTGTGTATATGTACCACAGCTTTCTTATCCATTCATCTGCTGATGGACATCTAGGTTGCTTCCATGCCCTGGCTATTATAAACAGTGCTGCGATGAACATTGGGGTACACGTGTCTCTTTCCCTTCTGGTTTCCTCAGTGTGTATGCCCAGCAGTGGGATTGCTGGATCATAAGGCAGTTCTATTTCCAGTTTTTTAAGGAATCTCCACACTGTTCTCCATAGTGGCTGTACTAGTTTGCATTCCCACCAACAGTGTAAGAGGGTTCCCTTTTCTCCACACCCTCTCCAGCATTTATTGCTTGTAGACTTATGGATTGCAGCCATTCTGACTGGCGTGAAATGGTACCTCATAGTGGTTTTGATTTGCATTTCTCTGATAATGAGTGATGTTGAGCATCTTTTCATGTGTTTGTTAGCCATCTGTATGTCTTCTTTGGAGAAATGTCTATTTAGTTCTTTGGCCCATTTTTTGATTGGGTCATTTATTTTTCTGTAGTTGAGCTGTAGGAGTTGCTTGTATATTTTTGAGATTAGTTGTTTGTCAGTTGCTTAATTTGCTATTATTTTCTCCCATTCTGAAGGCTGTCTTTTCACCTTGCTAATAGTTTCCTTTGTTGTGCAGAAGCTTTTAAGTTTAATTAGGTCCCATTTGTTTATTTTTGCTTTTATTTCCAATATTCTGGGAGGTGGGTCATAGAGGATCCTGCTGTGATGTATGTCAGAGAGTGTTTTGCCTATGTTCTCCTCTAGGAGTTTTATAGTTTCTGGTCTTACATTGAGATCTTTAATCCATTTTGAGTTTATTTTTGTGTATGGTGTTAGAAAGTGTTCTAGTTTCATTCTTTTACAAGTGGTTGACCAGCTTTCCCAGCACCACTTGTTAAAGAGATTGTCTTTAATCCATTGTATATTCTTGCCTCCTTTGTCAAAGATAAGGTGTCCATATGTGCGTGGATTTACCTCTGGGCTTTCTAATATTAGCTTTTTATTTTTAGAAATATATTAGCCATATTAACAAGTCAAAGAAAAAACCATAAGATAATATTTTAAAAAATTTTTTTACTCTTTTTTTTTTTCAATGTTTGTTTGCCTGCATTGGGTCTTAGTTGCAGCATGTGGGCTTTAATTGCCTGACCAAGGACCAAGCCCTCTGCATTTGGAGCATGGAGTCTTAGCAAGTAAGCCATGAGGGAAGTCCCAAGATAATTATTTTAGGTAACAAAAAGTGTTTGATCAAATAATTTATGATTTTTAAAATATCTTTGACTATCCAGTAAGAAGAGAACATATATATATATATATATATATATATATATATGTTCTTGAATATAGAAGTACTACTTGATATACTAACACAAATAAACAAATAAATAAGATTCACTATTATTTATAGATGATAAAATTGTCTATCTGGAAAGCCCAAGCAAATAAAAATCCAACAGAATGTTTTAAAATTTGTAATTATCCTAACTTTCCTCTGGAAAAATTAATGTGTGAGAATCACCAAGAGCATATTGAAAAAGAGAAATATAAAGGCACCTTTGCCCTACTAGTTGTTAAACTGTCTTACTGATATTTATTGAGTGCTACTTTGTGCCAGGCACGCTGTTCTGTGTGTAGCGGATTCAGCAGATTAAAAAAATAGACGTATGCTTATACATGTGGATTTTACACTGTCCACAGCATGGGGCTTCCCTGGTGGCTCAGATGATAAAGAATATGCCTGCAATGCAGGAGATGTGAGTTTGATCCCTGGGTTGGGAAGAGCCCCTGGAGAAGGCAGTGGCTACCCACTCCAGTATTCTTGCTTGGAGAACTCCATGTACAGAGAAGCCTGGTGGGCTACAGTCCATGGGGTCGCAGAGTGGGACACGACTGAGCAACTAACACACACAGAGCAGAGTGTACAAATAATAAACCAAATTAAGTCAGAAAATACATACAATATAGTGGATAATGAGTGATAAAGAGAAAACAAGCAAAGAAGAAGAGAGAGGATCAGGGTGTGTTGGCAGGCTGAGGTACAATTTCAGAAAGGATTTCCAGGGTAGTCCACATTTGAATAAAGATCTGGAGGTGATAGGGCCATTGAATAAGAAAGGTACAAGCGGGGCCAAACATCTGGGCATATTGGTGCTGGTGGATGCAGAATGAGGGATAGAAAGCCAGTGGGAGGAGGAAGTAGGGCTTGAGAGGAGGCAGAAATTAGACTGGTGATGAGAGAACAGGAGGAAAAACTCGGACCCTGTAAGTCATTGCATTAATCCAAGTGTTTGCTGACTCCTTGAGATGGAGCGTCAATGAAATATTTTGTGCCTACACGAAACATGGTCAGATCTATTTTTATGGCTAAGTCTAATCCTCACAGTCACTTCCAGTCATTCTTTCGCACACAAAAATTCAGTAATGCTTCCAAACACATGCCCACTCCCAAACCATAGGCACTCACAAAAAGATAGGGGCACCGGGTCATTGACGCGTCAACCTCAATTGTGCCAAGTGCACACGCGTCCATGTGCACATTTCTGAATGAAAATAAACTGCTTCCAAGAAACCTGCAACGACTTAAGAATAAGCATGCATGGTAACAGCTGATTATGCAGCACCTCCACCATTCTACACTCTGCTTAACAGGTTTCTGGAACCCTTTGAGCTACTGCTCAAAGCCCTTCTGGAAGATCCGAGTTCCTGTCTTACTGTCCACAGAGGGTAGAGTGCAAAAAAAATAGTTTCTCACAATCCCAGGATCACCACACACACACACACAGTGCATGATCCACAGCAACATAAGAGCCTGCAAGCGCAACAACCACAGCAGCAGCATCAGTGGGTTGAGGAGGAAAGAACAGAACAGGTAGATAGTTCTTCTAGTTTTACATGCTGAGTCACTCAGCTGTGTCTGACTCTTTGCGACCCCATGAACTGTAGCCTGCCAGGCTCCTCTGTCCATGGAATTTTCCAGGCAAGAATACTGGAGTGAGTTGCCATTTCCTACTCCAGGGGATCTTCCCTATCCAGGGATCAAATTCATGTCTCTGGCACCTTCTGAATTGGCAAATGGATTCTTTACCACTGCACCACCCAAAAAGCTCAAAACTAGTCTTGGATATCCCATGAGTGACCCAGGTATCAGTGTCTGGAAGCCTCAATATTTTCTTCAACACACTTGTTTCGAGTCATATTTCTTTCCAGTGTAGTAGTGTGGTAACTCGTCTCAGAACACCTAATTTCCAAGATGTTCTTGTTCAAACCCCAGGTGCCTGCAGGGCTACAAGAAAATGAAATCTTAGAGCTGGGGAACTGGGTGCCTGAAAAACTCCCTCTCCTCAGGGCGGACTGACAGGGCATCTGGGGACCATGGGAATGAAAGAAATGGTTGATAATGTGCAATGCACTTGGGCACAGAGCCGGGAAAGAAAAGACATGCAAGGGCTCAGAACAGCAGATTACAGGCTCAGTGTATTGTGGAGTCTAGAAGCAAAAATTGGGGGCTGAGAACCAGACCAGCATTTAGGGGCCCAGCAGTAAGACCAAATTGGTGACCACAGCATTGCAGATACCGTGCAGCATATAAGTGGGCTCTGCCACTTAAGATTGTTGTAGGTGAGGCTTTAAAACTCAGGTGCAAAACAGTTTTGCCAAAGTGACTTCCAAGGCATGAAGTTTCTGACACGTCAATATTCTGAGATCATTTGTAACTGCATATATCAGTGGATTCCCTTTTCCTATTGAGAGAACCATTGCTTTAACCAGTGCAATGGTGACTGCAAATGGTTAAGAAAGGGTGACTTTGTTGTTCAGTCAAGCAAAGTCATGTCCAACTCTTTGTGACCCCATTGTACTATAGCATGCCAGGCTTCCCTGTCCTTCACTATCTCCCAGAGTTTGCTCAAACTTATGTCCATTAAATTGTTAATGCCATCCAACCATCCCCTTCTGCCATCCCCTTCTCTTCCTGCCCTCTATCTTTCCCAGCATCAGGGTCTTTTCCAATGAGTCAGCTCTTCGCAACAGATAACCAAAGTATTGGAGCTTCAGCTTTAGCATCAGTCCTTCCAATGAGTATTCAGGTTTAATTTCCTTTAGGATTGATTGGTTTGATCTCCTTGCTGTTCAAGGGACTCTCCAGAATCTTCTCCAGCACTACAGTTCAAAAGCCTCAATTCTTCAATACTCGGACTTCTTTATGGTCCAACTCTCACATCAGTATGTGACTACTGGAAAAACCATAGCTTTGAGTATATGGGCCTTTGTCAGCAAAGTGATGTCTCTGCTTTTTAATGCGCTAAGCTTGTCATAGCTTTTCTTTCAAGGAGCAAGTATCTTTTACTTTCATGACTGTAGTCATTGTCTGCAGTGATTTTGGAGCCCAAGAAAATAAAATCTGCCACTGTTGCCATTTTTTTCTATTTGCCATCAAGTGATAGGACCAGATGCCATGATCTTAGTTTTTTGAATGTTGAGTTTCACCTTCATCAAGAGGCTCTTTAAAAAAAAAAAAAAAAAAAAAGGCTCTTTATTCCTCTTTGCTTTCTGCCATTAGGGTAGTGTCATCTGCATAGCTGAGGCTGTCAATATTTCTCCCTGCAATCTTGATTCCAGCTTGTGATTCATCCAGTCCAGCATTTCACATGATGTACTCTGCATATAAGTTAAATAAGCAGGGTGACAATATACAGCCTTGATGTTCTCCATTCCCAATTTGGAACCAGTCCATTGTTCCATGTCTGGTTCTAACTGTTGCTTCCCTCCTTTTTATGGGTTTCTCATGTAAGGTGGTCTGATATTCCCATCTCTTTAAAAATTTCTACAGTTTGTTGTGATCCACACAGTCAAAGGCTTTAGTGTAGTCAATGAAGCAGAAGTAGATGTTTTTCTGGAATTCTCTTGCTTTTTCTATGATCCACGGATGTTGGCGGATCTAACAATTTAATCTCTGGTTCCTCTGCCTTTTCTAAATCCAGCTTGTACATCTGGAGGTTCTCAGTTCACATACTGCTTGAAGAATTTTGAGCATTACCTTGCTAGCATGTGAATAGAGCACAATTGTGCAGTACTTTGAATATTCTTTGGCATTGGCCTTCTTTGGTGTTCTCACAGGAGAAGATGAGCATACAGCCTTCTACTCTACCATCTTGGAGTCTCCTAGGGCAACTTTAGAAGCTGAATATGTAATCATGTCACTTTGTGGACTCAGAACTCTACTCCTGAGTGCATGTATGCCTTGAGCCATTAAATTGTATATTCATTCCTCACTTTTTGAAACTATTCAAGCTACAGAGGACTGGTGGTGTGAGGTAGGAATCATCAGTGTCTGTACCCAGAGGGTTCTAACTTAGCCTCCAGCCATTTCAAACTTTATTTTAAAAGTCAGTATCTCCAGATAGGGAGGGACTCAAATTAACTATCCCTCAAGTACTCTGATTTTCTAAAAAGTCCCTGATGCTAATCTGGGGCAAGTTTAGAAAAAGCAAAAACAAAAAACTTTTCTTTGGCACTTAGCACCATGTCTTGCACACCAGGTGGCACTCACCAAGTGTTTGCTGATTGAATGGAAATTAATTTCCTCTGACAGATTTACCAGCCAATCTCACCACTATTATATGGCTCTAATCCCAATCTGCAGAGAATTCTGACTTAGGTAGGTAGAGCAGCATTTGCTTGCTCTTTATGAAGTCTAGGGTCTCTAATATGAGATATAAAACCATTCTCCTCTGAGCCCATCTCTGATTTACAAAGTGAACAGACATTTAGACCTTACTACATGCAGATGGTTTATATTACATCCACCCAACACTGTAGCACTAAACAGAGTGTGATCTAACCAAAGTCACCAAGGAAAGTACTAATTTTAAAATAGTTGCTTATTATTTGGCATTTGGTTGTACAATCTTTTTTCATAACTTTTAAACCTGGGTATCAGCACCAGGTAAAAACAATCCAGTTCAGAAAAAAAATCTTTACAATATTCTAATAAACTCTGCTATGACACTTCCATTCTTTTAAATTAGATCCCGGTGTTTTTAATTTAAAATGTTTTAGAAAGATGATTTCTCAGGGTGTGCCAGCCACCTATATTTGTTTGAAAAGTGCCTAATCATAGCAATTTGTATGGAAAATTAGTCAAATGCAGTGCATACACCTTTACTTTCTTAGAAAGATTAAACTGAATACAAATTAAATTATTTCTTGAAGGACATTGACACTGTCATAAAATTATTACTTAATCGGCTGGCATGAGGGGTTTCCCTGGTGGCTCAGATGGTAAAAAACCTGCCTGCAATGTGGGAGACCCAGGTTCGATCCCGGGGTCAGGAAGATCCCCTGAAGAAGGAAATGGCTACCCACTCCAGTATTCTTGCCTGGAGAATTCTATGAATAGAGGAGCCTGGTAGGCTATAGTCCATAGGGTCACAAACAGTCGGACATGACTGAGCGACTGATACCATATGATATGGTGCTGGCATGAAGACAGTGCTGCTCTGAGGGTTATAAGATGTGTAGGGTCTCCAGGTAGTATCTCTAGCCCTAAACTAGACAGTATCATGCAGTCAGTTCTTTTTGATGTCTAATATCCATATAATTTTGTGGTTATTCTCTTTCATTTCTTCTTTTTATCAGGTTGTCAACTGTCCCTTCTTGCTGGTAGCATTATAACTGTATTTCAGTTCAGTTCAGTTCAGTTGCTCAGTCATGTCTGACTCTTTGTGACCCCATGGACTTCAGCACACCAGGACTCCCTGTCCATCACCAACTCCCGGAGTTCACTCAAACTCATGTCCATTGAGTCCATGCTGCCATCCAACCATCTCATCTTCTGTCGTTCCCTCCTCCCGCCTTCAATCTTTCCCAGCGTCAGGGTCTTTTCCAATGAGTCAGTTCTTTGCATCAGGTGGCCAAAGTATTGGAGCTTCAGCTTCAGTATCAGTCCTTTCAGTGAATATTCAGGACTGATTTCCTTTGAGATTGACTGGTTGGATCTCCTTGCAGTCCAAGGGACTCTCAAGAGTCTTCTCCAACACCATAGTTCAAAAGCATCAATTCTTCGGCATTCAGTTTTGTTGATAGTCCAAGTCTCACATCCATACATGACTGGAATACCATACTGGAAAAACCATAGCTTTGACTAGACAGACCTTTGTTAGCAAAGTATTGTCTCTGCTTTTTAATATGCTGTCTAGGTTGGTCATAACTTTTCTTCCAAGGAGCAAGCATGTTTTAATTTCATGGCTGCAGTCACCATCTGCAGGGATTTTGGAGCCCCAAAATATAAAGTCTGTCACTGTTTCCATTGTTTCCCCATCTATTTGCCATGAAGTGATGGGACCAGATGCCATGATCTTAGTTTTCTGAATGTTGAGTTTTAAGCCAGCTTTTTCACTCTCCTCTTTCACTTTCATCAAGAGGCTCTTTAGTTCTTCTTCGCTTTCTGCCATAGGGTGGTGTCATCTGCATATCTGAGGTTATTGATATTTCTCCCGGCAATCTTGATTCCAGCTTGTGCTTCATCCAGCCCAGTGTTTCTCATGATGTACTCTGCATATAAGTTTAGCAACTGTCTGCTGCTGCTGCTGCTAAGTCGCTTCAGTCGTGTCCGACTCTGTGCGACCCCATAGACAGCAGCCCACCAGGCTCCCCCGTCCCTGGGATTCTCCAGGCAAGAATACTGGAGTGGGCTGCCATTTCCTTCTCCAGTGCACGAAAGTGAAAAGTGAAAGTGAATTTGCTCAGTCGTGTCCGACTCCCAGCGACCCCATGGACTGCAGCCCACCAGGCTCCTCCATCCATGGGATTTTCCAGGCAAGAGTACTGGAGTGGGCTGCCATTGCCTTATCCAGCAACAGTCTACCCACTTGAATTTTCATGTGGTGTGCAATAAAACTAACAACAAAGCAAAACCAACAAAATCCAAGCAGTCTAGGAACAGAGATCCTGTAGTTATTAAGTGAGAGCCTACGAACACTGGTCAAGCAATATTAGAAGGATCTCTGTGGTCATCTGCTCAGTTAATCTGTATATAGGAACATATAAATAAAGCTTTGTGTGAATACATAGCAAACAGTTCCTGAATCAGTATTTAGGAGTGTTTTTCATCCTGTATAGCTCTTTTCATCTTGTATAACTGTAACACTATACCCATTAAACTACAACTCCCCATTCCTGGCAACTACCATTCTACTTTCTGTCCCTATGACTTTGAGTACTTTAAGTACCTCAAATAAGTAGAATGATACACTACTTGTATTATTTTATTGATTTCTTTGACTTAACATGAGGTCCTCAAGGTTCATCCCTATTTGTAGCATATGTCAGGATTTTTTAAGGCTGAATAATATTCCAGAATCTTCTTTTAAGGATGAATAATATTCCAGTGTATGGATATATATTTTGCTTATCTACTCATTGATGGACACTTGGGTAGCTTCCATGTTTTAGCTATTGTGAATAATACTACTATATACATGGGTGTACGAATATCTCTTTGATATCTTATTTTCAGTCTTTTTGGCATATACCCAGAAGTAGAAATGTTGGGTCATATAGTAATTCTATTTTTAATTTCTCTAAGAAGCTATCCTACTGTTTTCCACAGTGGCTGTAACTTTTTACACAAAGGCCATACATGTATAGCTGCTGCACATTCATTTACATTTACGTTATGCACTAAAAGTGTACCAGGACTCTAATTTTTTCATTTTTGCCAACATTTGTTTTATTCTGAGTTTCTAAATAGCATCCACACTAATAGATGTTAGGTGGTACTTGCTTGCACTTTTGATTAGCATTTACCTCATGATTAGTGACGTTATACATTTTTTATGTGCTTACTTGCCATTTCCATATCTTATTTTGAAATGTCTATTCAAGTTCTTTGGCCATTTATTGATGTTTGACTTTTTGTGGTTGAGTTTTAGAAATTTTCCATATGCTCTGGATATTATTTTCCTTATCAGGTATATGATTTACAAATATTTTCTTCCATTCCATGGATTGCTATTTCACTTTGTTGATAGATTCCATGAATAAAAAATTTTCGTAAATTTTCATGAAGTCAGAGTTGTTCATTTTTTCTTATATTATCTGTGCCTTTTGTGTCATATCCAAGGAATAATTGTCAAATCCATGTTGTAAATTTTTTCTCTTATGTTTACTTCTAAGAGATATGTTTCTTTAGGTCTTACATTTAGGCCTTTGATCCAATTTGAATTAATTTTTGTACATGGTGCTAATTAAAAGTATAACTTCATTCTTTTGTATGTGGACATCCAGTTTTCCTGGCACCGTCTGTTGGAAAAACTGTCCTTTTCCCATTAAATGGTCTTTACCTTC
Source organism: Bos indicus x Bos taurus (assembly GCF_003369695.1). Taxonomy (NCBI): domain Eukaryota; kingdom Metazoa; phylum Chordata; class Mammalia; order Artiodactyla; family Bovidae; genus Bos; species Bos indicus x Bos taurus. The sequence goes on along the minus strand of NC_040090.1, from coordinate 46,556,939 downwards.
TTGTCAACAGTCATTTGATTATACATTATTACAAGGGTTTATTTCTGGGCTCTATTATTCTAAATCATTAATGAATGTCCTTTTCCTAGTACCACACTGTTTCTGATTGCTGTAGCTTTGTAAGAGGGTTTTTTAATTGATATGTTAAAGCTTTTTTACTGATGTTTAATTGACAGGTAACATTGGTTTCTGGTATATAAGATAATGATTTTGATATTTGCATGTATTGGAAAAGGATAACTGCAAGTCTAGTTAAAATTCATCACACTATATTATTACAGTTTTTTTTCTTGTGATGGGAACTATTAGGGTCTGCTCTGCTAGGTCTTTCAAATATATAATATGGTTGTTAACTATAGTCACCATCTACGTTGCATCTTCATAACTTTTTAATTTCATATATGAAAGCTTGTACCATTGAACTCCTTTATCGACTTCGCCTATTCTCTAATCCCCACCTGTGGCAACCACCAGTATGTTCTCTGTGTCTGTGAGCTATCTGACTTATAGTGCCCTCAAGTTTCATCCATGTGGTCACAAATGGCAGGATTTCATTTCTTTTAGGGCTGAGTAATATTTCATTATATATATATATAATGAACAATGGGTTGCACATATTTTTTCACATTAGTGTTTTGGTATTCTCTGGATAAGTACCCAGAATTAGAACTGCTGGATCATATGGTAGTTCTATATTCAATTTTTTGAGGAACCTCCAGACTGTTTTCCATACTGGTTGCACCAATTTTAATTCCCACCAACAGTGCACAAGGGTTCCCTTTCCTTCACATTCTTAGCAACACTTGGCATCTCTTGTCTTTCTGATAATAGGCATTCTAACAGGTGTGAGGTGATATCCTATTGTGGTTTTAATTTGTATTTCACTGATTACAGGTATTGAGTACCTATTTGTTGGCCATCTACATGTCTCTTTGGAAAAATGTCTGTTAGGTTCTTATACCCATTTCTTTATCAAATTTAGTGTTTTGGTTTGGCTTGGTTTTTGGGAGGCTCCACATGGCTTGTGATATCTTAATTCCTCAACCAAGGATTGAAACCTGGCTTTGGCAGTGAAAGTGCAGAATCCTAGCCACTGGACTGGCAGAGAATTCCCCCACTCATCATTTTCTTGACTTTCTGCACACCACATCTTCCTCAGTGTTTGCTGGAGTTTGTATTTGGTTTCTTTCTTCCTTTTTTTTTTTTGGTCATTGTTGTTAGTATAAGCTGAATCTGTGCTGAGGATCAATCTGAGGTGTAAACAAGATCTTCTCAGGTCTGTCTTCTGAATTTTTCCCTGTTCATGCATGGTCACTTTCTAATTTCCCTGTATATGTAGTTGTTTTTAATATCCTTGTCTTTAATTTGTTTTCCCACAGGAAAAACAGAATATTGAAGGATACAGAAAAAGTGGTAGCCTTTTAAATCTCTTGGCAGTCATTCTGTCAGAGAAAAAGGGCTGGCAACAAGGGGAGGTGAAACAACAATGGCCCTCAGGCCTACTTCCTTAAATCGACAGAAACTCTCCTTGAAAAGACCTGATGGTAGGTATACAAAATATATGTATGTGTGTATGTATATATATGTGCTTTGTGTATGCTTTGTATATATATATATATAATGCTTGAGATATAGATAGATATATATATATATATATTTAAAACAACTATCTTAGAAATGCCCAGGACTTCCCTGATAGTCCAGTGGTTAAAATTTCACACTTCCAATGCAGGGGACACAGGTTCAATAACTGTGATAAAACCAGTTATCCCTAATCAGAGCACAGATCCCTGATACTTATAGAACAGGGTCTTTTTGGTCCTCTCTGTTTGCAACCTACTCCAGGAACACCCACAGCTAACTGCCACATAGTTTGGGGATGGGAGATTGGTAGCTATGATCATGATAAAAAATGGTATTGGCTAACATAAACTTCAGTTTTCAGTCCCAGTCTTCCCTTTGAAGTTGCAAGCCTTCAACAGACTCCAGAGTTCCAAAGTAATTACATTAGACAGGTTTACCAGCCCAATTGTTGGCACTGTAGGGAGACAGAGACCTGGTACTTCCTACTCTGCCACCTTCCCAGAATCCTCCTCCAGGTCTTTTGCAACAACAGACAGGCAAGTTAGGGCTGGGTGTGAGTGAAGAGCCTACAGACACTGAGTGAGAACTTAGTAATGGTTAGGATAGCAGTAATGAATTGTTGTGATGCCTGTTTCAATTTTCCAGAGGCTATTTTCTGGGTCTCTTCTTCTCAGTCTTACCTGGTTTAATGGAGGTCATCAGGCAGGGGACACCTGACAAGTAAGTGTTTTGTAGTTTCTCTCAGGAACCACAGTCAAGGTAAAAATGAAGTATGTGGTGTGAGAAGGGCTCAATGATCTGGGCTACAATCTTATAAGGATAATAGGGCCCTGAGGACACGAGTAGCAATTGTGTTCCTATTACTAGACAGATGTCCTTGTAGCTGGTGTGATATCAGCTAACTTTCAGATGTCAGATTTTGTATTGATTTATGTAATTCAAAGTCACTTTTTGGCATCAAAAACCAAAAGGATCTTATAGGTCTTTTGGAAACCCCTCATCCCTGGGTCAGTTGTCCTCTGAACACCATAAGCAGTGAGCAGTAGTCACAAACACTTAAGCAATCAATGCCTAACTTCTCTTCAGCACCAGTAAGTGCCATCCACAGCAAACCTCCAGTTAAAACAATACCATGAAGAATGGACTCCTGGAGGATACCAAGGGCTAAGCAGAAATCACAGTTTTAGAGAAGGGTTGGTTTCTTCTTTTCTAATTTGTTTTACGGTCAGTCTGGGACAACTTTTTCCTTTTACCTCTCTCTCAGGAGTTCAAGAATTTTCATTGGCCAAAATACTACTAAGAAACCCTTTCTGCTTTCTCTTTGGGAAGATAGAGAGGGGAGGTTGTTGAAAAAGTTTATTTCTACTTCTGTTTGATACAACTACAATCCAGATTGCATAATTATCTCTTTCTTTTACATCAGACTATAAGCACCATTAAAGCAGGAATGGTACTGCCTATTTCACCCCTGTATCTAGTGCATAGAGTATCAGTTCTGTTCAGTTCAGTCGCTCAGTCGTGTCCGACTCTTTGCGACCCCATGAATTGCAGCACGCCAGGCCTCCCTGTCCATCACCAACTCCCAGAGTTCACTGAGACTCACATCCATCAAGTCAGTGATGCCATCCAGCCATCTCATCCTCTGTTGTCCCCTTCTCCTTCTGCCCCCAATCCCTCCCAGCATCAGAGTCTTTTCCAACGAGTCAACTCTTTGCATGATGTGGCCAAAGTATTGGAGTTTCAGCTTCAGCATCAGTCCTCCCAATGAACAACCAGGACTGATCTCCTTTAGAATGGACTGATTAGATCTCCTTGCAGTCCAAGGGACTCTCAAGAGTCTTCTCCAACACCACAGTTCTAAAGCATCAGTTCTTTGGCGCTCAGCTTTCTTCACAGTCCAACTCTCACATCCATACATGACCACTAGAAAAACCACAGCCTTGATTAGATGGACCTTTGTTGGCAAAGTAACGTCTCCGCTTTTTAATATGCTATTTAGGTTGGTCATAACTTTCCTTCCAGGGAGTAAGCATCTTTTAATTTCATGGCTGCAATCACCATATTCAGTGATTTTGGAGCCCCCAAAAATAAAGTCTGACACTGTTTCCACTGTTTCCCCATCTATTTGCCATGAAGTGATGGGATCAGATGCCATGATCTTGGTTTTCTGAATGTTGAGCTTTAAGCCAACTTTTTCACTCTCCTCTTTCACTTTCATCAAGAGGCTTTTGAGTTCCTCTTTACTTTCTGCCATGAGGGTGGTGTCATCTGCATATCTGAGGTTATTGATATTTCTCCTGGAAATCTTGATTCCAGCTTGTGTTTCTTCCAGCCCAGCATTTCTCATGATGTACCCTGCATATAAGTTAAATAAGCAGGGTGACAATATACAGCCTTGAAGTACTCCTTTTCCTATTTGGAACCAGTCTGTTGTTCCATGTCCAGTTCTAACTGTTGCTTCCTGACCTGCATATAGGTTTCTCAAGAGGCAGGTCAGGTGGTCTGGTATTCCCATCTCTTTCAGAATTTTCCACAGTTTATTGTGATCCACACATCCAAGGCTTTGGCATAGTCAATAAAGCAGAAATAGATGTTTTTCTGGAACTCTCTTGCTTTTTTGATGATCCAGCAGATGTTGGCAAGTTGATCTCTGGTTCCTCTGCCTTTTCTAAAATCAGCTTGAACATCTGGAAGTTCACGGTTCACTTATTGCTGAAGCCTGGCTTGGAGAATTTTGAGCATTACTTTACTAGCATGTGAGACGAGTGCAATTGTGCGGTAGTTTGAGCATAGAGTATACTATGCTCAAAAACACTTTTGAATGAATGAATGAATTTCTACTAGAGATAAAGAATATAAAAAGGCCAGTACAAAAATCCTCAACACAATTTTGGGGAGCTCTGCTTAGTGCACTATAGGAGTGAGGAAGAAATGGCTTAAAAGCCTTCTAGATATTTCTAGGAGGTTCTGAAAAATGCCAAAGAGTAAGGAATCTGTCTTAGGAGAAATCATCCTTCTGGTAAGTCATAATAGTATTTATCCAGTTGTCAAAGTTGTAGCAAACACTGAAAGAAAATTGATCTAAAATCCGTCATTTCTGTACTAAGAAGGAAAGATCAACTAAATACTGCTAGTCCTGTTCATTGGCAATTCATGTTGACATTAAAGGAAATACAAATATTAAAAATTTTCAAGTGCCTCCTAAGCATATACTCTAGGAGTTTTGTTCTGTTTTTGTAAGTTCTAATGAAAACATGGAAATGGAAAACTTCATCTGATTCAACTCAAAGGATATTACAATAACCTATTATGATCATTGCAAAAGAATGTATCAGACTCTTGGCTTCTATGAAAGAGCAGACATCACCTAGTATGTATCCCACCACAAAAAAAAAGAAAAAGAAAAAGAAAGAAAGCCAAGGGAAAAATCTGATGAGAAAAGGGACCTCAAAATGTTTTTCAAAAATTGAAAGTTAAAAATTGAAGTTTAAAAAAAATTTCTACATTTTGCCCTAAAAATTTCCAAGCAGTCTAGAGAATGATTATATCAGCATCATCTGGGTATTGATAAAGACACGTATTCCTATTCAGAGGTCCCAATCTGTGTCACATGAATCTGAAACTCCAGGAGTGGAGTCAGATGTGAGCAATGAATAGTTTCTACAGTTCCCAGGTGATTCTGATGCACAGCCAGTTTGGGGAACTAACTCTAAAATGTCAGAGTCTTCACAATGTATCTTTTTTACCCTTCTTTCCACTGGTTGAGGTCATCTTCCCGCAGCTTCCTGTGATTTCCTTTACCTACTAGCAAAATTTCTGTGTTTCCTTTTATCTACTAATTCCTTACCTTAATACAACATTTAATCAGAGTGTGTTATCTTACAGAACCATGAAACTGAGTTGGGAGAAGCCTGGAGAAGAAACAATAAGTGAAGTGAAGTCGCTCTGTCGTGTCCAACTCTTTGGGACCCCATGGATTGTAGCCCACCAGGCTCCTCCATCCATGGAATTTTCTAGGCAAGAGTACTGGAGTGGGTTGCCATTTCCTTCTCCAGGGGCTCTTCCCGACCCAGGGATCGAACCCAGGTCTCGCACATTGCGGGCAGACGCTTTACCGTCTGAGCCACAAGCAGAGACATATAGAAAAGCTAGATACTGCAAAATAATGAACCTTGTCTACTATAAACTTAGATACTTTACAAAAATGCACATATAGACCTACGGTTATAACCTAAAACTATGTTACAGGTAATGGAAATATTACTAACAACCCCTCCCCTCTCCCTTCCTCTTACTTCTCCTCTAGCATTTCAGTGACTAAGTACCAGACTACCTCAGCTCCAAGAGATGGGCTAACATAGACACTCCCAGAAAACACAGCCCTTCCTAAAAACCAACAAAAGGGCGTTAAAGGGGTTATTTTACTACCTCTGCTATTAATATACTTTGGGCATTATGCTATGCTATGCTATGCTATGCTGTGCTGTGCTGTGCTATGCTTAGTCGTGTATGATTCTTTGCAACCCCATGGACTGTAACCCACCAGGCTTCTCTGCCCTTGGGAGTCTCTAGGCAAGAATACAGAGTGGGTTGCCATGCCCTTCTCCAAGGGACCTTCCCAACCCAGGGATCGAACCCAGGTCTCCTACATAACAGGTGGATTCTTTACCATCTGAGCTATCAGGGAAGCCCAAGAATACTGGAGTGAATAACCTATCCCTTTTCCAGGGGAACTTCTGGACCCAGAAATTGAACCAGAGTCTCCTGCATTGCAGGTGGATTCTTTACCAGCTGGGCTACCAGGGAAGCCCACTTTGGGCATTAGGACTTGTTTATTCTTTAATACACAGCAGTATTAACTAAAATGCACAAACAGAACAATGGCTAGACAATCTGAACTTGTCTAAAGACTGATGGGCAGGGAGCTCTTCTCTCTGTACTTCCTTCCCTGTCCCCTCCCCCAGTCCCCCCCACCAAGTGAACAGTCAGCTTACACTCCAAGACAATTCCATGCCCCAAATACAACCATTTCTATGAATGAACAGAAAAAAAAAATACTTAAAAGGTGTTTAACTCTCTACTTTCAAAATAAGTTGTATACTTTTACACATCTAGAAAAGCTAGATGTTTCAAATAAGGATTTAAGCTTGTCCACTATACACACATGTAGTAGCACTGAATACAGTGCAGAGGCTATCGTCTCAAAGTGTCATCTAAATAGGACTGCTCTAGCCAAGAACCCTTCCCATTTTTTCATCTCTATCAACCCAGTGGACAACTCTAATAAGCTTCTGTAATGCTTAGAGATTTTAACAATTTCACTTCTACCAGTCGTTTTCAGAAGTCTTCCCTATGAATTTTAACATCAAATGTACACAGTGTATTTATTGACTACTTGTGTCAGACACTGGCAGCCTCTCACATCTGTACATGACCACTGAAAACATAGCTTTGACTGTATGAACCTTTGTTGGCAAAGTGATATCTCTGCTTTTTAGTACACTGTCCAGGTTTGTCATATGTTAAAATGCATAACCTCACATAAAATGTTCAAGACTAGGCATCTGTAGACCAAACTGTGAACCCTAAAAGGAACTGATCTGAAAGAAGACTGTGACATCATTAATTAACACACTAATGACAAAATCACACAGAGATGGCAGGCAACCAAGTCCAGAAAAGGGAGAGCCAAACTGAATTAGTCAGAATGTTTGCAGCAAGCACCAGGGGGATGTAGGTGCAAGCTATGTCTCATAAACCAAGATAATAGGATCTTCTCTTTGGTAAAGATCAATGACTCAGACTGTTATGGCTCCTTTGCCCTGATTCTGTTCTCTCTAAACAAGTTATTAAAGCATGAAGAAAGAAAACTGATTACCTTTGTACCCTGCTAGATAATTTAAATGCTTAATGCTTTTTAATTCCCTCAAAACAATATGAAGTAGACATTATTGTCCCCATCTTCCAAGTGGGAGTCAGAGACCTTCAAGAGGTTAAGCAGCAGTAGCAGAGCTGGGATTCAAACCCAAGTGTATCTGATGCTCTGACCCAGTCCCTTTCCAAGACCAGAGGGTGGGTATGGAGAAAATGACCCTCAGCCCACTGTCCTCTCTATGCAACCTACCTTATGGGGACTCCTGGCAATGACTGGATCACTACTCTCTGGGTTGTACTTTGGTGCATTCATTGTTTAAAGGCCAAAACCTCACTTATCTTTTGAAGACAACAATCTCTTTTGTGAAAGGACAAGAGAGTGACTCCCTGACATCCATTTCCCTTTCTTTTGGTTACCTTGATTATTGTTGGGTATTTGTGCCAACTTTGCCAACTTTGACTGAAGTTGATTTTATTCTTGGCCCTTGGAAGACATCTGATTCAGACCAGTGAGACTACTCTCTGACCACAGATTTTTGGTGACAAGGTGTGAATGCTGGCAAATTAGACAAGCATAGGATTCCTTTGCTGGGAGCCTCTGAGACATCTGCCTCTTTGCTGTTGTTTGTTGGGGACAGGTAGTTAAGATATCCTTTTTTCTTTTTTTTGCCTGGGATTGGAATGAGAAATCATCTAGCACAGTGATATGTATGAGGAAGCAGGTGGGTGCTATATTCTTTGCCCCACTGGAGTGAAGTCAACTTTTGGAGAAAGTGCCATGTGCATCAGACAGATCAAAGTAAACCAAGCTTTTGGTGTAAATCTCTTTCATTATTTAATCCAGTTTGAATTGGTTTTCACTTACTTACAACTGAAATCATCTTCACTGACAACTTCCAAAGTAACTTTTTTGAAAGTCAGTGAGTAGGGTGACCGTATAATTTATTGTTTAAATCAGGACCACTTACAGAATAAGGGAGAGCTGTTAATCATACATGCTGGTTACAGGTGACAAGAGCAACATACTGAACAAATGGGAATGTCTGGCCTTTCTGCCACTGAGGTATATGCAACTTGCAATTCTGTCAGTCAGTAAGCTGTGAACCTTTGGACAAGTACTCTGCTCTATAGATATCAGCTTTTTATGTAAAAATAAAATATAATATGTGAATCTAGGTAGTTTCTCCATAGTCTATAATATTCAGAGCTCCTTCTTGCCTTGGAAGTCAGAAGATAGGAGGAGGTAAAGAAGGATTCCCCTTACAGGTTTCAGAGGGAACAGGACACTGCTGACACATTGACGTCTGAGTTCAAGCCTCCAGATCTAGGAGGCAATAAACTCCTGTTGTTGTAAGTCACCTAGTTGGTGGTACCTGCATACAGCAATCCTAGGGAGTGAATACAGGAGTTAAGATGTTGGTCTCAGGATTCTTGGCTGCCCATGACTACTTTAAACATGTTTTTCTTTCATTTTATGTTTCGGCTTAAGGTTTTGTTTGGAAAGCAGGATTTCATTGGTGAAACAAACATGAAACCACAGGTATAGCACTTTGAGGGTATACTGAAATTTGGACACTTTCAGTTACAAATAACCCAATCTGAGGTCAGATGTCCTAAATAACCAAAGAATTTATGGCTCCTATAAATTAAGCCATATAAATTTAATATAGATATTTATTATATATACTATAAATTTAAGGTCTAGAGAAGATGTGAGGTTCCAGTGCCATTTGACAGAGATTTTGATCAAGCCTCTGACTCCATTTTTCTGCACTTTCTGGCAGGTTATCATGCAAGGGTTCCATTCTCAAGCTGCTCCTGTTTATGGTGGCAAATGACTGCATAGTTCCAGCTTCACCTTATGGCACACTATGCAGAGTTGTTGTTGTTGTTGTTGTTGTTAAGTCACTAAGTTGTGTTCAATTCTTTGTGACCCAATGGACTGCAGCACACCAGGCTCCTCTGTCCTCCACAATCTCCTGGAGTTTGCTCAAATTCAGGTCCACTGAGTTGGTGGTGCTATCTAACCATCTCATCCTCTGCCACTCCCTTCTCCTTTTGCTTTCAATCTTTTCCAGCATTAGGGTCTTTTCCAATGAGTCAGTTCTTCACAAAGATGGCCAAAGTATTAGAGCTTCAGCTTCAACAACGGTCCTTCTAATGAATATTCAGGGTTGATTTCCTTTAGGAGTGACTGATTTGATTTCCGTGGACTCAAAGGACTCTCAGGAGTCTTCTAGGAGAAACAATTTTGATCAGGAATCCCCAATCAAGGCCTTGAGGTTCTCACCAATTGGACCACACCCGAGCCTGCACTGATCACTTGTGTTCTGACAGGCCAGAAGGATTCACCCTGATTAGCTTAACCTAGTCTTTCCATTAGTCTTTGCTACTACATAACAAAATACTCCAAAATTTAGTGTCTCCAAACCACCACAATTTATTAGTTCATGAGCCTGTGGGTCAGGTATTTGGGCAGGACTCAGGTGGGATGGCTCACTCTCTTCCATGTGGTATTGGCCAGGCTCACTCAAGCATTTAGGGTCATTTTGCAAGCCGGCTCAGGGCCAGACAGTCCTGCAGGGTTTTGGCCCCATATCTGCCAGTTGTCTGGGCCGCCTCAGTTCTCTTCTGTGTGTCCTCTCTACCCAGCCAACTTGGACATGTTCTCATGCAAAGAGCACCTCCCGAAGATGAGAATAGAGGCTCAAGGACCCTTGACATCCAAACTTGAGACCTGTGCAATGTAACTTCTGTCATATTATATTGGTCAAAGCAAGTCCCCACCTCTTGATGGGTAAATCTGTAAGAATTTGTGATAATTTAAAATCATCACACCCATCCTTACAGTGGGGGAGGGGGAATCATTTTCACCCAAACCACAGAGCTCCTAAAAAGAATGGACATTAGGGAGAAAATTGGTCAGAGACTACAGAAAAGGCTAAAAGGTAGGTTGAAATTAATTGTGAGGGGCTCTGGATGCCTTGCTAAGTAGACTTTCTCTTTTAATTTGTGGTTCTCGCTCTGTTTCTGTGACAACATAATTAATGATTCTGATGCATTCTCATTAGGAAACATGACTTAAAAGTGAGTCACCATGGCTGTTTTTCTCAACCTGAAGACTGGACAGGAATAATGTTTCCTAGGTGGGGGCTTCATGCTCCTTCCTCTTGGGAAGTCGGGCTGCCTTGGTTATAACTCACAGTTCCAGGCCCTGGGGAGCCACTGATGTCTTGTTCCCAAGTGCAAGGGAGAGTTCTGCTCTGAAATTCAGTGTTAAGGTGCTCCTGTAACAGCTCTGAGTTATACTTGCCACTTTTCTTCATTTCTCCTACTATGCACCTATGCTACTAGTTTGGGATTTTCTCGCTTCCAACGGTACACAATTCCCAGAAGAAACATTTCTTCCTGTTGGCCAAGTCCTTGGGGCCCATTGTACTTTTTCCTGCTTTCTGGCCTCAACTGGGACAGCCCCACTGAACACAATGTGTTTGGATATCAACCGGAGGATTGACACCATCCAATTCTCTTTCCCCCCAGAAATCTCCTTCTTGCAATGACGTGGTCTTCAGTGACCAAGCAAATGAACCTGAGCACGGTGACAAGGGGATCTTGTCAGGGCGGTCTCTCTGAGCTGCAGCTCCAGTGAGTGTCCTGCCATGCGCACGCATTTATCTCTGCTGCTGGGCTGTAAATAATTTGTAGAAGAAACATGGGATTCACCTTGTTTGTGTTGAAAATAAATATTTATTGAATGAGGGATTATAATGTACCAATAAAAAAGATAATCCTAAGTAGCATCCCTCTTGATGGAAAGATTATGGACATGAAACATGTTTCGTGATCTGTGACTCCTCAGAGTCCTGGTTCCCAGGAAGCAGACATCTTAATCTTGGCTCCTCCCACACACTAGTGGAGGACACTGGAGCCCAGAGCAAGGGTTTGGAACAGAAATTGCCTCTTAAACTGAGGAGGAATAAGGCTCTAAGGAATCTTTTCAGACATAGGGAAGAGCAAGGGTGAGTATGCGGAGGAGGAGTGGGAAAGCGGGAAGAGGAGAAGGATGTAGAAAGTGAGCAGGGAGAGGAACTCCCATCACCTCCCCTGGGGCCCTAACAGGAAATGGATGGAGCCTGAAGCCAGGGTTCTGCGGGGCTCTTTGCTGCACATCCTCACCTGGAGTGTCTAGTTAACAAGAAGGACTTGAGGCTTTCAGTGTTTCTCACTTAATACAGCAGCTGCTTTGACACCCACTCCATTTGGACTGCTCATTTCTGTTCCTTTATCCCATTAGAGGCAGCCCTTGCTCATCTCCATTTGGCTAAGGAGCCTGGGCTCTTGCTAAAAAGGGAGGTATTGACAGAAAATCTTTCAGTTTTAGAACCAGGAACAAGGGCAGCTTCTGCCATTGTGTGACAGGCTAACCTCAGGATAGCTGAAAATGACTGGGATTATTTAATCTGCAGGCTATATTAGGGCTGTCAAAAAAACATGGACAGTAAATATTGTGGAAAGCAGTTAAGGAGTGTGGCCTGACCTTCAGCATCAGCCCTAGGACAGGGAAGAGGCACTTGAGAAAAGGTGATGGAAGATGGGGGTTGAGTGTAACTGGCAGAATAAGACAGATTGGGTGTTCTTCCTTCATGCATGTCCCTCATGGACTTCTAATATGTTGATTCTCAACTTTGGGTGCTCGTTAAATGAATCTCATGGGACTTTTGCAAACTGCTGATACCGAAGTTCCACCGTTTTCTCCACATTTTGATTAAATTGATCTGGTTTGTGTCCTGGGCATCAGGTTTAGGAAGCTCCCCAGGGGAGAAGGCTGTGAAAGGAAATGGAGAGATCGTAGCATTTCATCGTGGAGTACCCAAAGGAGCCCTCCAGAACAAGGTTTTCAGGTGAAGCAGCAGGCCAAGAGGGAAAGGTCATCTACCTGCATTAGTGACAAAAAAAGAGCTTTTTCTCTTTTTTATCTGTTGAATTCCCAGGCCAGTTAATTTTTCCAGTTCCTTTTTATTTTTTTACTTACTTGTCACCTGGTCTTGGTGAAGTACCTGCTTTCTTACCCATCAAATGAGTACTGTCACCTAATCTACTCATTTTCTATTATTGCCACGAATATCAGGGTTCATGAAGATACTGTGCAAACAGTATAGAGGGGAGAAAAGAAACAGCAGAGATATTTCTGCACTCCATGGCTTCCCATGCCATCTCAACTGCATTCAAAGGGCAAACTCTACTCAGATCCCATTCCCATTGCAGGACTCTTGCCTACATCTCCAGCTTCAACTCCTGTCATTCCCCACTGTGTTCACTGTGCTCTAGCATCAATGGCTTGCTTTCTGGGCCAGGACACACTGAGTCCATACTTCCCTATGCAGTTTCTATCTCCTCCACCTGATTGCATGAGCCCTACATTTTCCTGTGTAATCTATCGTTTCTTATGGTTTTGTCACAACTGTTAATGGCCATGGGCAAAGAAGTGACTAGTCATTATGGAATTAGAAACAAGAGGTATTGAGTTGTGAATAAAAAGGAAGGAGAGTTATAGAACAGATGATAAGAAAGGAGTGTGGAGTCAAAACTTAATTTTTGTCATGGAGGAGAAATTTGAACACATGTATGTCTCTCAGGGAGGAGACTAAAAAGGGAAATATGTTATGTGGAGGAAAGTGGGATAGCTGAAGCAAATTCCCTAAGCCCCCTTTAAATGTAAAGTTTTGAGATAAAATATTTTAATCCTAAGGATTCTGGTTCTCACTTAGTTTCCTTTTTTCATGACCACTTTGTGCCTCCTGTAGTGCAGTGCAAATATCTCTTTACCCACCGAGTGTCAACTGTGAGCTCACTGGGCAGAGAGGAGTGGTCTTAATTATAATTGTATACCAATGCTAAATATAAAAAAAAAGCCCCCATAATTAATGAATAAATTTATCTGTTGCCTTTTTTTCTAAGTGACATGGGTATCCTGAAACAGCATGGAATCCTTAGTAAATGGGTAAGGAGGAGCTATGAAAAAGAGGTGGCAATGAAGTTAGAGGGTTGTGTAGATGCTAAAAAGAAACTTTACCAACTTCGTTTTTTGAAGAGAAGCAGAAAAAGCAAATGCAATCTATTTTGTCTCTTCTCTTATAGTCCATGACTATATTCTGGTGTATTCTACATAGTTAAAATCAAAGCGTCTACATAATTGGATATTTTGTTTTATGAAACATTGTTTTGAAATACTCCTTGCTGTATCTCACATTCTTCATAATTATTATTGTGAGAGATGCAGAATATTCCAACATTTAAGTGTTCTCAATTTCTGCTATTTTTAAATGCTGTGATGAAGAGCTTCATACATAGGAATTTGCCCTTTTTAAAAAAGTTATCTCCTCAGTTTAAATTACAATGAATCAAATCACTGAGTTGAAGAGTATCAATATTTTTATGACTCCAATACATACTGCCACATTCCTGCTTTATATTCACTGTCAAAGATATTCATCAATTCACTATAAACAATGGTACTAATATTATTACCTCTTCCTTGCCATATTAACTGATACAAAAACATAGTCATTTAATCTGAATTTTATTGAAGCCTGAGCATTTTCCCATTTGCTTACTATCAGTATTTTGTTCTGTTTATGTCATTTGCCATTAACCAGGCCCTTGTGACATTTATATACATTAGTATAAGGTTTTTTGTTTTATACATAATAATTCATTTATCTAATGTTTGAGACAAATACTTTCCTGCTGCTTTCATTTTCACCATGATTAGTTTTTTTTTCTTGTTTTAATTTTATTTTAAAACTTTACATAATTTGTGGATATTGAAGAATCCTTGCATCCCTGGGATAAAGCCCACTTGGTCATGGTGTATGATCTTTTTAATGTGTTGTTGGATTCTGGTTGCTAGAATTTTGTTAAGGATTTTTGCATCTATGTTCATCAGTGATATTGGCCTGTAGTTTTCTTTTTTTGTGGGATCTTTGTCAGGTTTTGGTATTAGGGTGATGGTGGCCTCATAGAATGAGTTTGGAAGTTTACCTTCCTCTGCAATATTCTGGAAGAGTTTGAGCAGGATAGGTGTTAGCTCTTCTCTAAATTTTTGGTAGAATTCAGCTGTGAAGCCATCTGGACCTGGGCTTTTGTTTGCTGGAAGATTTTTGATTACAGTTTCAATTTCCGTGCTTGTGATGGGTCTGTTAAGATTTTCTATTTCTTCCTGGTCAAGTTTTGGAAAGTTGTATTTTTCTAAGAATTTGTCCATTTCTTCCACGTTGTCCATTTTATTGGCATATAATTGTTGATAGTAGTCTCTTATGATCCTTTGTATTTCTGTGTTGTCTGTTGTGATCTCTCCATTTTCATTTCTAATTTTATTGATTTGATTTTTCTCCCTTTGTTTCTTGATGAGTCTGGCTAATGGTTTGTCAATTTTATTTATCCTTTCAAAGAACCAGCTTTTGGTTTTGTTGATTTTTGCTATGGTCTCTTTTGTTTCTTTTGCATTTATTTCTGCTCTAATTTTTAAGATTTCTTTCCTTCTACTAACCCTGGGGTTCTTCATTTCTTCCTTTTCTAGTTGCTTTAGGTGTAGAGTTAGGTTATTTATTTGACTTTTTTCTTGTTTCTTGAGGTGTGCCTGTATTGCTATGAACTTTCCCCTTAGGACTGCTTTTACCGTGTCCCACAGGTTTTGGGTTGTTGTGTTTTCATTTTCATTCATTTCTATGCAAATTTTGATTTGTTTTTTGATTTCTTCTGTGATTTGTTGCTTATTCAGCAGTGTGTTGTTCAGCCTCCATATGTTGGAATTTTTAATAGTTTTTCTCCTGTAATTGAGATCTTACTGCATTGTGGTCAGAAAAGATGCTTGGAATGATTTCTATTTTTTTGAATTTACCAAGGCTAGCTTTATGGCCCAGGATGTGATCTATCCTGGAGAAGGTTCCATGTGCGTTTGAGAAAAAGGTGAAATTCATTGTTTTGGGATGAAATGTCCTATAGATATCAATTAGGTCTAACTGGTCTATTGTATCGTTTAAAGTTTGTGTTTCCTTGTTAATTTTCTGTTTAGTTGATCTATCCATAGGTGTGAGTGGGGTATTAAAGTCTCCCACTATTATTGTGTTATTGTTAATTTCTCCTTTCATACTTGTTAGCATTTGTCTTACATACTGTGGTGCTCCCGTGTTGGGTGCATATATATTTATAATTGTTATATCTTCTTCTTGGATTGATCCTTTGATCATTATGTAGTGACCTTCTTTGTCTCTTTGCACAGCCTTTGTTTTAAAGCCTATTTTATCTGATATGAGTATTGCTACTTCTGTTTTCTTTTGGTCCCTATTTGCATGGAAAATCTTTTTCCAGCCCTTCACTTTCAGTCTGCATGTGTCCCCTGTTTTGAGGTGGGTCTCTTGTAGACAACATATGTAGGGGTCTTGTTTTTGTATCCATTCAGCCAGTCTTTGTCTTTTGGTTGGGGCATTCAACCCATTTACGTTTAAGGTAATTACTGATAAGTATGATCCCGTTGCCATTTACTTTATTGTTTTGGGTTCAAATTTATACACCGTTTTTGTGTTTCCTGTCTAGAGAATATCCTTTAGTATTTGTTGGAGAGCTGGTTTGGTGGTGCAGAATTCTCTCAGCTTTTACTTGTCTGAAAAGCTTTTGATTTCTCCTTCATACTTGAATGAGATCCTTGCTGGGTACAATAATCTGGGCTGTAGGTTATTTTCTTTCATCATTTTAAGTATGTCTTGCCATTCCCTCCTGGCTTGAAGAGTTTCTATTGAAAGATCAGCTGTTATCCTTATGGGAATTCCCTTGTGTGTTATTTGTTGTTTTTCCCTTGCTGCTTTTAATATTTGTTCTTTGTGTTTGATCTTTGTTAATTTGATTAATATGTGTCTTGGGGTGTTTCGCCTCGGGTTTATCCTATTTGGGACTCTCTGGGTTTCTTGGACTTGGGTGATTATTTCCTTCCCCATTTTAGGGAAGTTTTCAACTATTATCTCCTCAAGTATTTTCTCATGGTCTTTCTTTTTGTCTTCTTCTTCTGGAACCCCTATGATTCGAATGTTGTAGCGTTTAATATTGTCCTGGAGGTCTCTGAGATTGTCCTCATTTCTTTTAATTCGTTTTTCTTTTATCCTCTCTGATTCATTTATTTCTACCATTCTATCTTCTAATTCACTAATCCTATCTTCTGCCTCTGTTATTCTACTATTTGTTGCCTCCAGAGTGTTTTTAATTTCATTTATTGCATTATTCATTATATATTGACTCTTTTTTATTTCTTCTAGGTCCTTGTTAAACCTTTCTTGCATCTTCTCAATCCTTGTCTCCAGGCTATTTATCTGTGATTCCATTTTAATTTCAAGATTTTGGATCAATTTCACTATCGTTATTCAGAATTCTTTATCAGGTAGATTCCCTATCTCTTCCTCTTTTGTTTGGTTTGGTGGGCATTTATCCTGTTCCTTTATCTGCTGGGTATTCCTCTGTCTCTTCATCTTGTTTAAATTGCTGAGTTTAGGGTGTCCTTTCTGTATTCTGGCAGTTTGTGGAGTTCTCTTTATTGTGGCATTTCCTCGCTGTGTGTGGGTTTGTACAGGTGGCTTGTCAATGTTTCCTGGTTAGAGAAGCTTGTGTTGGTGTTCTGGTGCGTGGAGCTGTATTTCTTCTCTCTGGAGTGCAATGAAATGTCCAGTAATGAGTTATGAGATGTCTATGGTTTTGGGGTGACTTTGGGCAGCCTGTATCTTGAAGCTCAGTTGTGTTCCTTTGTTGCTGGAGAATTTGCTTGGTATGTCTTGCCCTGGAACTTGTTGGCCCTTGTGTGGTGCTTGGTTTCAGTGTCGGTATGGAGGCATTTGATGAGCTCCTGTCAATTAATGTTCCTTGGAGTCAGGAGTTCCCTGGAGTCAGGGTTTGGACTTAAGCCTCCTGCTTCCAGTTATCGGTCTTATTTTTACAGTAGTTTCAAAACTTCTTCTATACAGCACCATTGATAAAACATCTACGTTAAAGATGAAAAGTTTCTCTACTGTGAGGGTCACTCAGAGAGGTTCACAGCATTACATGGAGAAGAGAAGAGGGAGGAGGGAGTTAGAGGTGACCCAAATGAGATGAGGTGGAATCAATAGTGGAGAGAGTGGGCTAGCCAGTGGTCACTTCTTTATGTGCACTCCACAACTGGACCACTCAGAGATGTTCACGGAGTTATACAGAAAAGAGAAGAAGGAGGAAGGTGACAGAGGTGGCCAGAAGGATAAAAGTGGGGAATGAAAAGGAGGGAGACAGATCCAGCCAGTAATCAGTTCCCTAAGTGTTCTCCAACGTCTGGAACACACAGAAATTCACAGAGTTGGGTAGAGTAGAGAGGGGTTAGGGAGGAGACACAGGCAACCTGGTGGAGAAAAAGGAGAGTCCAATGGGAGAGAGAACAGTCAAGCCAGTAATCTCGCTCCCTAGTGAAAAATGGGTCCTGAAGATTGGGTTCTTAAAGGTACAAAATTGGTAACAAATACATAAAAGCAAAAATTAAAAATCTAGAGTTTGGAATTTCAAAAATACGATGTTAAAGAAAAGAAGAAGGAAAAGAAAGAGAGAAAAAACAAACAAACAAAAACAAACAAGGTCACGAAAAGTATAAAGAAAATACAGGTACAAAATTGATAACTAATACCAAAAAGCAAAAATTAAAAATCTAGAGTAGAGTTTGGAATTTCAAAAATACAATGTTAAAAAAAAAAAGAAGAAAAATAAAGAGAGAAAACAAACAAACAAACAAAAACAAACAATGTCGCAAAAATTATAAAGAAAATACAGGTACAAAATTGATATCAAATACCAAAAAGCATAAATTAAAACTCTAGAGTAGAGTTTGGAATTTCTGATATACAATGTTATATAAAAGAAGAAGAGAAAGAAACAGAGAAAAAAAAAAGTCACAGAAATTATAAAAAAAAAACTATAGGTACAAAATTGATAACATATACCATAAAGCCAAAATTAAAAATCTAGAGTAGAGTTTGGAATTTCAAAAATACAATGTTAAAGAAAAGAATAGAAAAAAAAACAAGGTCAAAAAATTATAAAATATATATATATGAAGTAGAGGACTTAACATTTTTTTTTTAATTAAAAAAAAAGAAAGAATGATCATAAAAATAGTAAAAATATATCTAGGACTTTCTTTGGTTTTGTTGTCAGTATTGTGGGTTCAGTTCATTTTTGGCTAGTTCCTTGGTCCGACTTATATTTCTCAAGATCTATAGGCCCCTTCCTATGTAGTCCGTAGTAACCAAAGGGTTTTAATCTATTGCCTGTAGCTTCCAAGGCGTTTCCCTCTGTTATAACTTCTTCTGTTTGCTGGTCTCTTCAGTGTCTGGTTTCTGCCCTGACACAAAGGGGACGGTGGAGGACACTTTTTTTTTTTTTTTAGGCTCACTTGTTCAGTCGCGCTGTGGGGAGGGAGGGAGGGATGCTGCAAACAAATAACACTGGCGTGCGCTCGCAGTGCCTCAGCCACACTGGGTCTGCCTGGCGCGTGTAGCCTCCCTGCCCACACTGCTCGGGCTCTAGGTTGTTCCGCTGGGAACAATCTGAGGCTGGCCCTGGGCTGCATGCACCTCCCAGGTCCAAGCCGCTCAGGTTCAGGCACTCGGGTAGTCCTCAGAGGCACAGACTCAGTTGGGCCTGCGTTTTGTGCTCTTCCCAGGTCCGAGCAGCTCAGGTGATGAGGTGTTTGGCGAGCGCCAATGCTGCGACTTATCACCTCCCCGCCACTCAGTTATCTGGGTGTAAAACTGGCGCACCTTCTCAGGCAGATGTTTACCGTCCAGACCCCCGATAAGTTTTAGTTAGCAAAGAAGCCTGCTTACAGTTTTATAGATAATGTCTCTCTGGGGCTGCGATTGCCCCCTTCTGATTCTGGCTGCCTGTCACTGGAGGGGGAAGGTCTGCAGCCGGCTATCTCTGTTCAGTCCTTTGTTCCATGAGCGGGCCTGGCGGTGTCTTAGGTTAGGTCTGGCTTTTCGCGTGGTAGATATCCCACAGTCTGGTTTGCTAGCCCAAATTATTTCGCTCAGATAGCGCTCAGGGTATTCAGGCCAGATTCTTACTCTCAGCGATGCAGCCCGTGCTGCGCCTCCCTGCCCAGCCCCCGCTTGCCAATGGCGTGTGTAGGCGTCTGCGCTGCTTCTCCGCTGGGGGAGTTACCGTAGGGCTCGCAATCTACGAGTTTTAATTGTTTATTTATTTTTTCTCCCTGTTATGTTGCCCTCTGTGCTTCCAAAGCTCGGCACAGATTCGGCAGTGAGAAGGTTTCCTGGTGTTTGGAAACTTCTCTCTCTCTCTTTTTTTTTTTTTTAACTTCTCTCTTTTTAAGACTCCCTTCCCGGGACGGAACTCCGTCCCTCCCTCTTTTGTCTCTTTTTTTGTCTTTTATATTTTTTCCTACCTCCTTTCGAAGAGTTAGGTTGCTTTTCTGGGTGCCTGATGTCCTCTGCCGGCATTCAGAAGTTGTTTTGTGGAATTTACTTGACGTTTAAATGCTCTTTTGATGAATTTGTGGGGGAGAAAGTGTTCTCCCCGTCCTACTCCTCCGCCATCTTGGCTCCTCCCCTAGTTTGTTTTTATACAGAAGTTTTCTATTTATTGATCTTTTCCTTTTGAATTATTTCAAAAATTCAAAATTATAACTCTATCATTTAAATAAACACATGAAACTCTCAATTCTATTTCTGCAATTTATGACAATTAAGTTGCTTAATAAACGTGTAATACCTAAATACACATTTTGTATATAACTTGTTTTCCTAAACTGGTAATCCAGTGACAGTTATATTCCATACATGAGGGATTTAGGGAGCAATCCTCCTGAAGCTGCATTTCTATGACAAGCACAATTTCTTTTTTACTGATCCTGCCTGTTATTTGGTAGCTTTATCATGGTGATGACCTTGATGGAGATTATGAACAGAGAAAGGCTAATGCTCTCCTAGCTAAGACTACATTGTGCTTTTCATGTACCCCAGGCACTTTCACTTTGGGGCTCCTTCTGTCATAAAAAAATTAAAACTTGGAGTTACAACTGCCTCTTATAAAGATAGATATACTCCATACTGAATTCATTACTGTATGTTCATTATTATTTACAATTAATTCTTATTTAAATTTTTTTTCTCATTTTAAAATTAAAATATTTTCATGGTCCAAAAATTAAAAGACACTTTCTCCTTGGAAGAAAATCTATGACCAACCTAGACAGCCTATTAAAAAGCAGAGATATTACTTTGCCAACAAAGGTCCATCTAGTCAAAGCTATGGTTTTTCCAGTAGTCATGTATGGGTGTGAGAGTTGAACCATAAAGAAAGCTAAGCTCCAAAGAATTGACTCTTTTGAACTGTGGTGTTGGAGAAGACTCTTGAGAGTCCCTTGGACTGCAAGAGATCAAACCAGTCAATCCTAAAGGAAATCAGTCCTGAATATTCATTGGAAGGACTGCTGCTGAAGCTGAAACTCCAATACTTCGGCCACCTGATGAGAAGAACTGACTCATGGAAAAGAGTGCCGAGTCAGATGCTGGGCAAGATTAAAGGCAGGAGAAGGGGATAACAGAGGATGAGATGGTCAGATGGCGTCACCAACTCAATGGATATGAGTTTGAGCAAGCTTTGAGAGTTGGTGATGGACAGGGAAGCCTGGTGTGCTGCAGCCCATGGGGTTACAAAGAATCGGACATGACTGAGTGACTGAACTGACTGACTGAATAGGTGCCTGTTGTGTTGAATGTACATCTTTGTTCCAAAGCAACCTCTTGGTGCTAATTAACTCTACCTGTCACCTATTTATGTATCTATCTGTCTGTATATCTATTTTTCTGTCTATATATCTAAACAATTGTGTCTACTTCTTGCTTTTTCACTCTGTTCTTCAGATATACAATTTTATGCATGTCATGAGTGCATGCTCAGTCACTCCAGTTGTGTCCGACTCTCTGCAACCCTATAGACTATAGCCCGCCAAGTTCCTCTGTCCAAGGGATTCTCCAGGCAAGAATACCCACAGTGTTTAAGCAATTATTGACTTTTAATATGATCAGTTGCTAGAGGTGACCTATATCCCAGAGTTCTTTTCAGTTCTCTACCACTTCTAAGTGAACTTTAGATTCTCTCTGTGTGTATAATTAAAAAATCCTCTTGAAGTTGCATTGTTTTATAAGTTATCTCAAAGAGACATGGTGTCTTTGTAAAGATACAACAGTTTGATATCCCATTCTAGCACTGGGATACAATGACCATGCTGCAGAAAGAGTTCAAGAGGAGTGGACACAGAGGCAGGAAACAGGGTCCAGAAAGACCTAGTATTCTGCTAGGATGACCTGGCAACTAGGGGTACTCAGTGAAGCTAGAACGCAAGCTGCCATGAGTCAACACAGTCCCAGAAGTGGGTCATAATCCAACACCATAGGATACCTGCTAGTTTATTCTTCACTTTAGGGAAAGGGAATGCCTTTGGGAAGAAATTTGGAGATCATGTTTTAGCCAAACCTACCTTCTTCTAGGCCTTCCCTGATGGCTCTATGGTAAAGAATCCCCCTGCCAATGCAGGAGACACAGGTTCAATCCCTGGATCAGAAAGATCCCCTGGAGAAAGGAATGACAACCCACCCTGGTATTTTTGCCTAGGAAATCCCATGGACAGAGGAGACTAGCAGGCTCCAGTCCATGGGGTCACAAAACAGTCAGGCACAACTTAACAACTAAACAACAACAACCTTCTTCTAATCTGCTGTTCTAAAGTGGCTACAGTTTGGTAGCTCTCAGTATCAGGATTATGAATAAGTTTAAGCAAGAAATTTTCTTTCTTCCCTCAATTTTTTATTATGGCAAAATACATCAATATACGATCTTAACCATTTTTTAAATCTTAACCATTTTAAGTGTACAGTTCAATGGTATTAAATACATCCATATTGTACAGCCATCACTACCATCCATCTCCAGAACTCTCTTCATCTTGCAAAACTAAGTCTGTACCAACGAAATAATGATTCCCCATGACTCCTCCAGCCAGCTCCTGGCACCACCATACTACTTTCTTTGTTTTTTTTTGTTTGTTTGTTTTTAAATATTAGCTTTCCCTTACACTCATGTCCCATTCTCCCAAAATCGTTCTCTCTCTGTTACTACCATTCCATTCCAGCCTTTTTTAAGTTTCCTCATATAGGTGAAATCAGGTAATATTTGTTGTTCTGTCTCGCTTATTTAACTCAGGCTTACAGTGTCCTCAAGATTCACTCATGTTTTTGAAGTGACAGGATTTCCTTATGTTTTAAGACTAAACAATATTCCATTGTGTAAGTGCGTGTATCCTATTTTCTTTATTCATTCTTCCACTTGACAGATGTTTAGGTTGTTTCCATATCTTGACTATTATGAATAATTTTGCAGTGAACATAGCCATGCAGATATTTCTTTACGATAACAATTTTATTTCCTTTGAATATATTCCCAGAAGTGACATTGCTGTTGAATATGGTAGTTCTATTTTTAATTTTTTGAGGAATATCTATAATGTTTTCCATATTGATTGTATCAATTTACATTTCCATCAATAGTGTACAAGGGTTCTTTTTGCACCTCATCCTTACCAACATTTATTATCTTTTTTTGATATTAGATGTCCTAACGGGTGTAAAGTATATCTCATTATGGTCTTCATTTGCATTTGGCTAATAATTAGTGACATTGTGTATCTTTTCACATACCTGTTGGCCCTTTGTATACCTTCTTTGGCAAAATGTTTATTCAGGTCCCTCGCCCATGTTTTTAAATTGGGTTATTTGTTTTTTTGCTATTGAGGTGTAGGTGTCCTGCACATGCTTTGGATATTAATTGCTTATTAGAGGTATGGTTTGCAAACATTTTTTCCCATTCTATAGATAGCAATTTCATTTTGTTGATGGTTCCTTCCTGTGCAAAAACTTTTTAGTTTGATTTCTTGTGAAATTGTTAGTTGCTCAGTCATGTCCAACTCTTTGTGACCCCATGGACTATAGCCTACCAGGCTCCTTTAGTCCAGGAATTATCTAGGCAAAAATAATGGAAAAGATCCCTTCTCCAGGGGATCTTCCTGACCCAGATATCAAACTCAGGTCTCCCGCATTTCTGGCAGATTCTTTACTAATCTGTGCCACCAGAAGCCTAGTTTGATGTAGTCCCACTTGTTTATTTTTGCTCTTGTTGATCATGCTCTTGGTATCTTATCCATGAAATCATTGCCAAGACCAATGTCAAGGAACTTTCCCCCCATATATTCTTGTAGGGGTTTTATGGTTTCAGGTTCTGAGTTTAAGTTTTTAATCTATTTTGAGTGGATTTTCATATATTGTGTATGAGAAAGGCCCAATTTCATACTTTCACAAGTGTGTATCCAGTTTTTGCACCATTATTATTGAAGAGACTCTTCTTTCCCTGTTGTGTATTCTTGGCACTTTTGTCAAAAATTAGTTGATTGTGTACACATAGGTTTATTTCTGAATTCTCTACTCAGGGCTCCATTGATTATATGTCTCTTTTTATACCAGTATCATACTATTTTGATTACTCCAGCTTTGTAATATAGTTCAAACTCAGGAAGTGTGTTGCCTCCAGCTTTGCACTTCTTGCTAAAGATTGCTTAACTATTTGGGGTGTTTTTTTGTGTCCATATAGTTTCAGGATTGTTTTTGTATTTCTGTGAAAAGTAACATTAGAATTTTGATAGGGATTGCATTGAATTGGTAGTTCACTTTGGATATATGAACATTTTAACAATATTAATTCTTCCAATCCATGAACATAAGGTATCTGTCCACTTATTTGCTTCTTCAATTTCATTCAACAATATTTTATAGTTTTATTGTACATATCTTTCACTGACTTGGCTAAGTTTATTCCTATGTATTTTAATCTTTTTGATGCAATTGTAAATGGGACTGTTTTCTTAACTTTTGGCATAGTCCGTTTTTAATATATAGAAACACAACTGATTTTTTGGCATTTCCTTTTTTAATTTTTTATTTTATATCATTTTTAAAGGTTTCTTTCCATTTGCAGTTATTATTAGAAACACAGCTGATATTGATTTTATGTTCTTCAACTTTACTAAGTTTGTTGGTCAGTTCTGACAGGTTTTTTTGGGTTTTTTTGTTTTTTTTTTTTTTTTTGTAGAATCTAGAGTTTTCTACATACAAGATCATGTATTCTACAAACAGAGACAGTTTTACTTCTTCCTTTCTGATTTGTATGCTTTTTATTCTTTTCCTTGAATTGCTCTAGCTAAAACTTCTGGTTCTGTGTTGACTAGAAGTGGTAAAAATGGGCACCCTGCCTTGCTCCTAATCTTAAAGAAACAACTCTCAGCACTTCATCATTGAGTATAATTTTAGTTAGAGGGCTGTCATATATAATCTTTATTATATTGAGGTCTATTATTTATATACCTAATTTGTTGAAAATTTTTATCCTGAAAGGGTGTTGAGTTTTGTCAGATGATTTTTATGCAGCTTTTGGGATGATCATATGATTTTACCTTTTACTTTGTCAATGTGGTGTATCACATTTATTGATCTGTATATGTTGAACTATCCTTACATCCCAGGGATAAATTCCATTTGATTATATGACCTTTTTTATGTGTTACTGAGGTCTTTTTTGCTAAACTTTTATTGTGGATTTTTACAACTATGTTTATCAGTGTTATTAGCCTGTAATTTTCTTTTATTGTCATATCCTTGTATGCCTTGGTATACAAGGTCTTAAATATGGTCTTATAAAATAAATTTGGAAGTATTCCCTTCTCTTCAGTTTTTGGAAGAGCTTGTAAAGGATTGGTATTACTATTTCTTGAAATGTTTGGAAGGATGACCATTGAAGCCATCTACTTCTAGACATTTCTTTAATACAAGATTTAATACAAATCTCATATTAATTAATTAGTAATAAGTAATTTACTATCTTACTTATTGTTCTTTTAAGATTTCTGTTTTTTTCTGATACAATTTTTGTAGGTTGTATATTTCTAGGAATTTATCCACTTCTCTTAGGTGTTGATAATGTAATTATTGGTACATAGCTCTTCATAGTAATTTCTTATGATCCTTTGTATTTCTGTGGTATCTGTCATGTTTCTTCTTCTATGTCTGATTTTATTTATTTGGATCTTCTCTCTTTTTTCCTTAGTTATTCAAGCTAAAGTTTTGTCAGTTTTGTTTTTCTTTTCAAGAAACCAACTCTTACTTTCATTGATCTTTTCTATTATCTTTCTAGTCTCTGTTTATTTCTGCCCTGATCTTTGTTATCACCTTCCTTCCAATAACTGTGGATTAGTTTGTTCTTCTAACATAATAAACAACCTAACCCAAGAAACTAGGAAAGAAAATTTGTTTCTTATGCAGGTATTCTTGAGACCAGGGAATAGTGGCAAGAATAGTTAAGAGATCAGTTGGTGGAGGCTGACCAGTATGGTACCATGTTGGATCATTACTTATGACCACCTCACCCTCTTCCTTTTTATCTTTCAACTGAAACATTTGATATATTTTTATAACTTTCTAACTTTGTAATTTTCTAATATGAGGGACAGCTTTTCAGCATAGACTCATTGAATTCAGAGGCCTTCCTCCCTAAGTCCAAGTCTTTAATGGTGAAAAATTAGCAAACATTATACTTTAAGCTGACACACATGAAACACACTTTAAGCTAATGTCTTACAGGTGTTGTCTAAAGTACATAGACTTGACTCTAATACAAGTGCCATTAGAGTAAATTGAATTTAAATATTGGGAGGACTTGGATTTATATTATGTTTTATAAATCACACACAGAGTTTATACTTGGCAAGCTATTTCCCTTCGTGAATCATGAATAGGATCAAACTGAGAAAATTTCTGTGCCTCCAAGTAAAAGATGAAAGATGTATGGCCTGAAACTTTAAACTTTCAAAATTTCAAGAACAATCTTTTACTTCAATTATAATGTTATAGGGTATTTGGGGCCAGTTAACAGTGTGATAGTTTCAGGTAGACAGCAAAGGGACTCAGCCACACATATACATGTATGTATGTAAACTATACATATACATGTACTCATGTATATGGACACATACATATATCCATGTATATGTATCCATCAGAGCCCAATCTCCCCTTTCTTTTTTTTTTACAAACTTAAAATTTTACATCACAAAATACACATGAAAGAAGTCATTAAAAATAAGAAGCTGACACGTGAGACCCAGAAAGAATGCAGAAACAGAAATTCTGGGTCTCAAAACAATTTTGTCCAATATTTTTCAATAAATAAAAAATGGTTTTACAAATTTTATTAGTGAGTTCCAGGGCTACCATAACAGAGTACTACAGAGTGGGTAACTTGAGGAGCAGAAATATATTTTCTTACAGATATTGATATTTTCTTGGAGGGTGTGAAGTCCAAGATCAAAGTATCAACCAGACTAGTTCCTGATGAGATCTCTCTCTTTGAACTGCAGATATCCACCTTCTTGCTGAATCTTAACAAAGCCTTTCCTTGGTGCTTGTGCTTATACAGAGAGGTCTCTCTCTTTCCCTTATAATTCCATCATGAAGCTCCACCCTCATGACCTAATCTAACCGTAATTACCTCCCAAAGGCCCCATCACCAAATATCATGAGATTTGGGGTTAGGGCTTCAGCATGTGAATTTGAGGCAACGTGATCATTTGGTCCGTAACACTCTTCAATGAAAAGACACACCAATGCATAATTTAAAGCAAGATGTAGTAACTTATCTTACAAGAATTCAAAAAAATACTTCATCTGGCTATGTATAATCTTTGACAAGTAATGTGTCTTTTTCTCTTTTTTACTTTTTAAATTATGAAAGTATGATAGCACATTTACAGGAGACTTGGAAAATACAGAACAAAGTTGCATATAGTTCCACTATACATTAGTTATTTTTTAAGTAAATTAAGATTTTTAGTTGGGTTACAATATCAACCTCTAAAAAATTAATAGAATGAATATACAGAAAAGTAGAAGGATGCAGTAGACCTGAAAAGCACCATGAACCAATTCAACATAATTAAGATTTATACAATTTTCACAAAACAGTTAAGACAAAATTTCTATTCAAGTTCCCATAGACTGTAAACTAGAAGACACTGGAACATATCCAGGGATGTAAAACAATGTGGAAAAATTTCATGTTCTGAAGGTACTGAAATCATAGAGAGTCTGTTCTCTTATCACTACGGAATTATGTTAGAAATCAATATCAGAAGATATTTGAAACTAATGCTTATTTTCAAGTGCAATGTGACATTTACCAAGAGAGATCTTTGACTTAACCACTGAAAGTCTCAATAATGTTAGAAGACTAAAAAACACAGAGGATGATTACAGAGAAAAAAGCATTTAAATGAGAAATTAATATCCAAATAAGAAATTAATAGCAAAGATACTTTTAAAATCCTATGTGTTTGGAAATTAAATGTCCACTTTTAAATGATGGATGTATCTAAGAAGCCGTAACAAGGAAAATTAGAAAATATTTGTAACAGAATAAAAATGAAAAGAGAATTTACCAGAATTTGTTGCATGCAGCTGAAGTTGCTCAGCACAACTAAATACAATTTGGAATCTTGAATAGGTATGAAAACGAATAATGGACACTAACATAAAATTTTGTGAAATTTGAATAAAATTCATTTAAGTTAATAATACTATATCACATGTTAATTCCCTGTTTTATTTTACAATATAGTATTTCTTCATATTTTCAAAATTAGATTAGAAGTTTCAGGCCTCATTTTTTTTTTAATCTCTAATAAGCTTTCTAGGCTTTTAGCAGTAATAGAAAGAAAGAAAGAAAGTGGAGTCACTCAGTTGTGTCCGACTCTTTGCAACCCCATGGACTGTAGCCTACCAGGCTCCTCTGTCCATGGGATTTTCCAGGCAATAGTACTGCAGTGGGTAAAATACATGGAAATATATCAAAGTTTTGAATGAATATAAGTTAGAAATCTAGCATTCTATTCATACTAAGTCACATAAGTGGAACCAAAATGTCAAAATTTTTATCTAGGCAAAAACTCATATGTTTTCTAAAAATACATATTTTATATTATATTATACATACTATTTTTATATATGTATACAAAAGCTTTTCTACTACTCTTGATAAAGGCTAGAGAAAGAACAACAACAACAACAAGAGATGGAGAAATTAGAAAACATAAACTAAATGAATTGGGAGCACTGAATATGAAATAGAAGAAGTGAAACAAACTAGATAAAAGTAAAAGATCATCATATAGTCCAATTGCTTTTAAACATGGCTGCTCATTAGGAACATATCTGGAGCTTTGGAGGAAAAAAAAAGCAATACATGGGCATGTGTAGTTTTTTTTAATTCCAAGATAATTCTGATATGCATCTGGATTTTAAAAAGTGATTATAAGTTTTTCTATTAAATGGTAGTTTTAGTCATATAGAATACTATTCTTTTCTGTTGACTAACCATGATACCATGCTATTAAGTGAATAATAGTTACATAATCACAATAGTAAAAATTTATCAGTTTTCACAATCAATAGCTGGACAAAAAGTAAGATCATTATAATTGCAAGCCATAATGGAAACATGATTGATCTAATAATATAATTACATACAACTTGGGGGGTTAAGTAGAGTTATGTGGTATGTGGAAGTGCATGCATGAATGTATTTTCATTCACTCAGCCAGTCTATATCTTTTGGTTGGTGCATTTAATCCATTTACATTTAAGGTAATTATCGATATCCATTTTCTTAATTGTTTTGGATTTATTTTGTGTCGGTCTTTTCCTTCTCTTGTGTTTCCTGCCTAGAGAAGTTCTTTTAGCATTTGTTGTAAAGCTGGTTTGGTGGTGCTGAATTCTCTTAACGTCTCTTTGTCTGGAAAGGTTTTGATTTCTCCATCAAATCTGAAGGAGAGTTTTGCTGGGTAGAGTATTCTTGGTTGTAGGTTCTTCCCTGTCATCACTGTAAATATATCATGCCATTCTCTTCTGGCTTGTAGAGTTTCTGTTGAGAAGTCAGTTGATAACCTTATGGGAGCTCCCTTGTATGTTATTTGTTGTTTTTCCCTTGCTGCTTTTAGTATTTTGTCTTTGTCTTTAATTTTCATCAGTTTGATTACTATGTGTCTTGGTGTGTCCCTCCTTGGGTTTATCCTGCCTGGGACTCTGTATGCTTCCCGGATGATTATTTCCTTTCCCACGTTAAGGAAGTTTTCAGCTATTATCTCTTCAAATATTTTCTCAGGTCCATTCTCTCTCTCTTCTCCTTCTGGGACGCCTATAATGCGAATATTGGTGCATTTAACGTTGTCCCACAGGTCTCTTAAGCTGTCTTCATTCCTTTTCATTCTTTTTTCTATATTCTCTTTTGCAGCAGTGATTTCCACCATTCTGTATTCCAGGTCACTTATCTGTTCTTTTGCCTCAGTTATTCTGCTACTGATTCCTTCAAGTGTATTGTTCATCTCTGTTTGTTTGTACTTTAGTTCTTCTAGGTCTTTGGTAAACATTTCTTGCATCTTCTCCATTCTTTTTCCAAGATCCTGGATCATCTTCACTATCATTATTCTGAATTCCTTTTCTGGAATGTTGCCTATCTCCACTTCATTTAGTTGTTTTTCTGGGGTTTTATCTTCTCCCTTCATCTGGAACGTAACCCTATGCTTTTTCATTCTGATTAACTTTCTGTGATGTGGTTTTTGTTCTAACTCTTGTGGGATTGTAGTTCTTCTTGTTTCTTCTGTGGCCCTCTGGTAGATAAGGCTAAGAGGCTTATGTAAGCTTTCTGATGGTAGAGACTGGCTATTGGAAAAACTGGGAACTTTTTCTTGTGAGCAGGTGCTCAGTAAAACTTTAATCCAGTTATCTGCTGATGGGTAGGATTGTGCTCCCTCCTCTTAGTTATTTGGCTTGAGGTGATCCAGTCCTGCCTGAGGTCTACTGGGGCTCTATGGTAGAAATAATGGTGACCTCTGAGAGAGCTTATGCCAAGGGTACTTGACAGGACTTTGCTGCTGCCAGTGCCTCCATCCCTGTGGTGAGCCCCTCTACAGGAAATACCTGCCCCAACACTAGCAGGTAGGTCTAGTTCAATCTCTTATGTGGTCTCTGCTCCTTTCCCCTGGGTCTTAGTGCATGAAAAGCTTTGTTTGTGCCCTCCAAGAATGGAGTCTCTGCTTCCCCCAGTCCTGTGAAAGTCTGTAAACAAATCCCACTGGCCTTCAAAGTCAGACTCCTTGGGGATTCCCAGTCCCTTTCCCAGCCTGGGAAGGGTGATGTGGGGCCCAGAACCTTCACAATAGTGGGAGAATTTCTTTGGTTATTATTGTTCTCCAATTTTTGGGTTGCCCACCTGGTGGGTATGGGATTTTGATTTTATTGTGACTTCTTCTTTGTCACAAGATGGAGGTATCTTTATCTTTCTTTGGTGGGTTCCAGCATCCTCCTGTAAATAGTTGCTCAACAGCTAGTTGCAGTTTTGGTGTTCTCACCAGAGGAGCTGAGTGCACATTCTTCTACTCCACGATCTTGAACCAATCTCCAACAAGTAATGTGTCTTATCTGGATTTCCAATTTGCCAAGAGTTCCAAGGGTGCTTCTCCAGTGCAGTGCTGACAAATATTCAAATACCGGCTCTCTAAAAAATAAATTATGTCTATAAGTTTAAGTTGTATTAATACAAGGGATGTATAGCACAAAATTTACAAATAATAAATATTCTGTAATCTTTCTTGAATTCCATACCCAATTTATCTTCAAGGATGCTTTTATTGATTATTGTTGAACTCTTGTATTGACAGTCAAAATATGCTTTAAACTGATGAAAGGGTATAGCATAATTTTGACATGAGTGTGTGGTATTTTCTTTATATAATAAGATAAAAGTGAAACAGTAAAGACATATCTTAGAAATCACTCATTTATCAATGACATGAGTAACTTCTTTGCAGAATTAGATAACATATTGTTAAAATATTGTTAAATATTGAAAGACTGTTGTTAAATTGTTAAAATATTGAAAGACTATTACCTCAACTTTTCATGCTATTTACAATGTACCAGCTACCAATCTGACACACTTTTAAGTTTAATCATCATTTTTTAATATAAATTTATTTATTTTAATTGGAGGCTAATTATTTTACAATATTGTATTGGTTTTGCCATACATCAACAATGAGTCCACCACAGGTGTACACGTGTTCCCCATCCTGAACCCCCCCTCCCACCTCCCTCCCCATACCATCCCTCTGGGTCATCCCAGTGCACCAGCCCCGAGCATCCTGTATCATGCATCAAACCTGGACTGGTGATTCATTTCACATATGATAATATACATGTTTCAATGCCACTCTCCCAAATCATCCCACCCTTGCCCTCTCCCACAGAGTCCAAAAGACTGTTCTATACATCTGTGTCTCTTTTGCTGTCTTGCATACAGGGTTATCATTACCATCTTTCTAAATTCCATATATATGCATTAGTATACTGTATTAGTGTTTTTCTTTCTGGCTTATTTCACTCTGTATAATAGGCTCCAGTTTCATCCACCTCATTAGAACTGATTCAAATGTATTCTTTTTAATGGCTGAGTAATACTCCATTGTGTATATGTACCACAGCTTTCTTATCCATTTGTCTGCTGATAGACATCTAGGTTGATTCCATGTCCTGGCTATTATAAACAGCGCTGCGATGAACATTGGGGTACACGTGTCTCTTTCAATTCTGGTTTCCTCAGTGTGTATGCCCAGCAGTGGGATTGCTGGGTTGTATGGCAGTTCTATTTCCAGTTTTTTAAGGAATCTCCACACTGTTCTCCATAGTGGCTGTACTAGTTTGCATTCCCACCAACAGTGTAAGAGGGTTCCCTTTTCTCCACACCATCTCCAGCATTTATTGCTTGTATACTTTTGGATAGCAGCCAAACATAAACTTTTAAGTTTAATCATCATTTTTAACATTTTCTCCATTCTTTCTTAAGTCTAGGTAATCAATAAAACAATAAACAAGGTCCTGACTAGTAATTTATCTGTTAATATCTGTGATGTAAATTCTCTTATCATGGTCATGTTTGTGCTACCATTGTAACATCAATGAATGAACATTGAGAAAAGATGTTCACCACACACTATTACAGAAACAATGGACATAAATAATCTTAAGACCATAAATAATAGCAATGTGTAGTAAAGTACTTATGAATCAATGAGATTTGAGTATTTATTACCTTTTTAAAAATATAACTTAATTTTTAGTTTATATAAGTTAATTCTAATATTAGCTCAGTGATGTTTAATAAATGGCTCAACATTTCTGGAAAGAACTTTCAATACTCTCAGGGGCCATATGACTCCATTTCAGAACACCACTACCTACTGGTTTAATATAATAGTCTAACAGTCCAAAAATCTCAGAACGTTCTGGAAGAACATTACATAGCCAGATAATATCACTACCTGCACCCAAATTCTTCTCTTTGTCTTTCCCTGCCCTGGGGACAACAATTTATAAATGATAATCTGTAGAACTAGAACTAGATTTAGTTTGTTACTTAACCCTAAATCCCATACACTTGAATCCTGCTCTCTAGTTTACCATTTAGCATTACTATAAATTTGTGGGGAAGTCTTGAAGGAAAACAAAATTAAAACATCAACTTAGAAAGTGATAGTTCCTCCCTTTATGTATTTACATTTATACAGAAACACCAATATTTCTTTTATATCTCATGATGTTCACCTATGGTCCAAATTAATAATCAGCCCATAGTTGAATCCACACCTTCTTTTTTAAGACAGTGAGGCAAGAGAGCAAAAAAACATGCAGAGGAAGTCTTCTACTAGACCCATACCGATGAATCAAAGACAACTAAAGGGCCTCAGATTTTATGTTCCATGCCCTATATTACTTTGCATGCATGCATACACACACACACACATGCATAGCCACACACATTTATGTTCAGTCCCACATAGTCACAACTAGCATCTAGGCCAAAGCTATATCAGCTTGATTACTGTCTGCCCTCAGGCTTCCAGAAGGTTCATTTCTCCACCCAGGATGAGCTGTGGGTCTGACCAACAGCACTGAGTATGAGGTCTCCTGCAGTTTCAAGTGTGGCTCCACAAGTGCCTGCAAGGCTTGTGAGTGGGGGATCCTGCCTCAAACTAAAGCCTCAGTCATAAAAAAAAACTTAAATAAAGCCTCAGTCATAAATCTCCCCAACTTGAGGCCCAGATACTTCCATTACTGAGATTCTTGCTCTCCCCTCACTTCTGGTTCCCTTGGGGAGGGTCCTAGTGACAGGGAGAAGAGTATGCAGGAAACCTGGGTAGACTTCCACCTTACCCAGAAAATGAGGGACTAACTCAAGACCAAACCCTGAAAAATCAGGTAAAGTCAAAAGTTGTCCCCATGCATAATTAAATTTCCAATATAATATAAATTTCCAAAATTCCAAGTTTCAAATGGCTTTCTACTGAAAACTCTCTAAAGAAAGAAACTTTGTAATTCCTTTAAGCAGCCTATCTTCTCATTATCTAACCTCTTTCCTTTCCAGCTTGTGAGAAAGTTCTGCTGTCTCTTGGAGGGCCTTTTGGAAGGCCCTGTGATGGCTCCCTCTGCTTTGGTACATCTCCAAGTTTAGGACAGCATCATCTTTTCTGTCAGCATCTATACACAGAAAGTTATGAAGATGAGAGACCAGCACAAAAAGTACTGATAACCAGGCAGGCTGCATCCTATGATGGAGATAACATATCAGCATGATAGTGACTGATATGTCCAAAGATATAAGAGATGTTAAAGATCCAGAAACTACCAGTTTTATTATTCAATATCCTGTGGCCATCCCCACATAATATAAGCTAGAAGGAATCTAAAAGATCATGTGGTTCCCATTTTTGTATTGAATAGAAGGTAAATCTAAGACAGTGAATAGTGTCTTGGCAAAGACCTCACAGGAGGCCAAAACAGAACTAGAATAAAAGGTCAGGATCCTAGACCTACCCCTCCACACCACAGGTCATTTCTGCTCTCCATATATGAAACTGCACGTATTCTGATGGTGTCATCTGCTAGGGAATGAATGGCTTCTTGGCTTATAGACAAAAGGCCATCAGTGCTTAGGCATGAGCTATGGCTGATCATGCCTGCATGTTCAGCCTTCTCAGGTCCACTCTCCTGGGAACTTCAGAAATCTAAGAAAATCTGACTGTGCTGAGCAAAGATGGAGACCTCAGCAGACACACAAAGACAGTGTGTCTCTGTTCTTCGTGCCTTATAAGTAAGTCACTTAGCAACTAGTGCCAGGCTCTTTGCTTGGCTAGGGATTGGGGACCTAGTGATGCCCAAATTCTAGCTAAAGGGATCCTCAAGAATTTGCTCTGACAGGTAAGACAAGTATCTCCTCAAAGGAACTTTCTCATTCTGGCTCCAAAAGTGACTTAGAGAATTCAGGAACCTCATGTCCCCTCATTTAGTTGTCAAAGATGATTCTTGAGTTTATGGCAAAATAAGGAGCACTAGGAATCTATCTAGCCAAAAACTGTACTGGTGGAGTCTATCTGATGTAACCATCTTGGAACTCTGAAGGCTACCAAAGCCTTGCAAATTCCTGGGGGAATTTTAGATGGTAAATTGTAGTTAATTTCGGTCAATTCAGATCTTGGTAAGGGATAGTAGCTACTCATCCCCTATACTCATCCTCATAGCAGACAACTTTACACATGTTCCTAGAGCAGTTTGCATGGGTTTGTGGGTGTCACAGTGGATGCCATCAGCAATCAGATTGCTGCTTCTGACAAGATTACATAATAAAAGGCCAATAGCCATTGTTGTAGCACATTGTTGTAAGTTTCTCTCACTCTGGCGAAATGACTTTCATGAAATGTAAACAACGAGAGCCCTTTTTAATCTCTCCCTCTCTCCTGTTTTCCCCCTTTTGGAAGCCAGATATTAAAATTTAGGACATTTAAAAATAGATACATATATGGAAAAATTAGAAAGTCACTGTGTATGCCCAGAAAAAGACACAGGTTCATAAAAGACCTGAAAGATGTTAAGTTTACATCTCAGCTGATCTTTGCCACAGAGAAAGCGTATTACACCAAGATAAATAAATAAACAGGAGCAAAAAAAAAAACAACAACATTATTTTTCCTGGAGAAAGGAAAGAATTTTATTTCCAGAATTATCACATTATTATATATAAATATCCAGAGTTCAACAAAAAGTCACATGGCATGCAAAGAGATTGTAAAGATGGTCCATTTAAAGGAAAAAAGTGAATCAGAAACTGTCCATGAAAAAGAACTAATGACAGATATACTTGACAGAAGTTTTGAAACAATCTTAAAGATACTCAAAGAATTTGAAGAAGATGCAGAGAAAGTCAATAAAAGGACATATGAACATAATGGAAATATCAATAAAGAGAGAGAAAAACTTAAAAGGAAAGGGAAAAGAAATTCTGGAGTTAAAAGGTTAAATAATTGAAATGAAAAATTCATTAGAGGAATTTAAAAGTAGATTTGAGCAAACAGAAGAATCAGTGAGCATACCCACCTAATGACAGATCATCAACAATATTAAGTAAAAACTGACAGAATTAAAGGGTGAAATAGATACTTCTACATTAATTGAATACCATGCTCTCAATACAGATAGGACAACCAAACAGAAGTTAAATCAGGAAATTGAGGACTTAAATAACACAACAAACCAGCTAGATCTCACAGACAACTACAGAACACTCAACCAAAAAACAATGGCATTTTCATGTGGGATGTTTTTCAGTACAAACTACATGTTAGGCTGCCAATTCAATCTCAGTAAGCTGTAAAAGATAGATATCATACAAAGTAATTCCTCCAATCACAACAAAATCAAATGAGAAGTCAAAATTACACAACATAATTTTAATCAAGCAATGGATCAAAATAGAAACCATGAGGGAAATTAAAAGATGATTATAGATCAATGAAAATGAAACACACTAAACCAAAACTTATTGGATACAGTGAAAGCAGTGCTAACAGAGAAATGTATAGCTGTAAATGCATACATTAGAAAATAATAGACTGTACACCTGAAACTAACATGATGTTGTAAATCAACTGTACTTCAATTTTTAAAAAAAGAACAGAAAAAAGATACAGAATGATATTAGCATTAGGGCAGCATGAGACATTCCTCTTTTCTCTCCCCATTTTAAAACAACCTATTAGACATCCATCCACAAATGAAAGTGCTTCCACAGGAGGTATGGGAAACAGCACCAGATGCTAACTTGCCCACAGGTGCATTAGAAACTAGGCATTGGATCTCAGAAGGTAAAGATTTCAAACTCCGTAAAGTTGCCCCACCCTCTCTTGCTGTGGCCAGGGTAAAAACCTGGAAAGTACTAACCTGGGCAGATAATCACAACAAAGAAAGAACCTGTGAAAGTCTAGCCTGCCTGCGAGGAAATTCCAGAACACCATTGGAGTGGGACATCTTTTTTTTTTTTTTTTTTTTGGGGGGGGAGTTAGTTCTAAAAGGTCTTGTAGGTCTTCATAGAACCGTTCAACTTCAGCTTCTTCAGCGTTACTGGTTGGGGCATAGACTTGGATTACTGTGATATTGAATGGTTTGCCTTGGAAACGAACAGAGATCATTCTGTTGTTTTTGAGATTGCATCCAAGTACTGCATTTCAGACTCTTTTGTTGACCATGATGGCCACTCCATTTCTTCTGAGGGATTCCTGCCCGCAGTAGTAGATATAATGGTCATCTGAGTTAAATTCACCCATTCCAGTCCATTTCAGTTCGCTGATTCCTAGAATATCGACATTCACTCTTGCCATCTCTGGTTTGACCACTTCCAATTTGCCTTGATTCATGGACTTGACATTCCAGGTTCCTATGCACTATTGCTCTTTACAGCATCAGACCTTGCTTCTATCACCAGTCACATCCACAGCTGGGTATTCTTTTTGCTTTGGCTCCATCCCTTCATTCTTTCTGGAGTTATTCCAAACCCTGAAAGATGATGCTGTGAAAGTGTTGCACTCAATGTGCCAGCAAATTTGGAAAACTCAGCAGTGGCCACAGGACTGGAAAAGGTCATTTTTCATTCCAATCCCAAAGAAAGGCAATGCCAAAGAATGCTCAAACTACCACACAATTGCACTCATCTCACACACTAGTTGGAGAAGGCAATGGCACCCCACTCCAGTACTCTTGCCTGGAAAATCCCATGGATAGAGGAGCCTGGTAGGCTGTAGTCCATGGGGTCGCTAAGAGTCGGACATGACTGAGCGACTTCCTTTCACTTTTCACTTTCCTGCATTGGAGAAGGAAATGGCAACCCACTCCAGGGTTCTTGCCTGGAGAACCCCAGGGACGGGGGAGCCTGGTGGGCTTCTGTCTATGGGTTCGCACAGAGTCGGACATGACTGAAGCGACTTAGCAGTAGCAGCACACGCTAGTAAAGTAATGCTCAAAATTCTCTAAGCCAGGCTTCAGCAATATGTGAACCGTGAACTTCCTGATGTTCAAGCTGATTTTAGAAAAGGCAGAGGAACCAGAGATCAAATTGCCAACATCCGCTGGATCATAGAGAAAGCAAGAGAGTTCCAGAAAAGCATCTATTTCTGCTTTTGACTATGCCAAAGCCTTTGACTGTGTGGATCACAATAAACTGTGGAAAATTCTGAAAGAGATGGGAATACCAGACCACCTGACCTGCCTCTTGAGAAACCTATATGCAGGTCAGGAAGCAACAGTTAGAACTGGACATGGAACAACAGACTGGTTCCAAATAGGAAAAGGAGTACATCAAGGCTGTATATTGTCACCCTGTTTATTTAACTTATATGCAGAGGACATCATGAGAAACGCTGGGCTGGAAGAAGCACAAGCTGGAATCAAGATTGCCGGGAGAAATATCAATAACCTCAGATATGCAGATGACATCACCCTTACAGCAGAAAGTGAAGAGGAACTAAAAAGCCTCTTGATGAAAGTGAAAGTGGAGAGTGAAAAAGTTGGCTTAAAGCTCAACATTCAGAAAACGAAGATCATGGCATCCGGTCCCATCACTTCATGGGAAATAGATGGGGAAACAGTGGAAACAGTGTCAGACTTTATTTTTCTGGGCTCCAAAATCACTGCAGATGGCGACTGCAGCCATGAAATTAAAAGACACTTACTCCTTGGAAGGAAAGTTATGACCAATCTAGACAGCATATTCAAAAGCAGAGACATTACTTTGCCACCAAAGGTGCATCTGGTCAAGGCTATGGTTTTTCCCGTGGTCATGTATGGATGCGAGAGTTGGACTGTGAAGAAGGCTGAGCGACGAAGAATTGATGCTTTTGAACTGTGGTGTTGGAGAAGACTCTTGAGAGTCCCTTGGACTGCAAGGAGATCCAAGCAGTCCATTCTGAAGGAGATCAGCCCTGGGATTTCTTTGGAAGGAATGATGCTAAAGCTGAAACTCCAGTACTTTGGCCACCTCATGCGAAGAGTTGACTCACTGGAAAAGACTCTGATGCTGGGAGGGATTGGGGGCAGGAGGAGAAGGGGACGACAGAGGATGAGATGGCTGGATGGCATCACTGACTTGATGGATGTGAGTCTCAGTGAACTCTGGGAGTTGGTGATGGACAGGGAGGCCTGGCGTGCTGCAATTCATGGGGTCGCAAAGAGTCGGACACAACTGAGCAACTGATCTGATCTCATCTGATTGGAGTGGGAAGGATACCAGTTTGGTTGCATTGGAAAGGCAAAAAGCCCGCTAGACCCCTACCCCCCACAACCCAGGGTGACACTGCACAAGGCTATATTATCCACAGGCAGCAACTTCTCCCGCAGAGGAAGTGGAAGTTGGTATATTCCTGGCTACCTCAGTTGTGTGGGTCACTGCTGGAGAAATCCATTTATTTCCAGCAGCATCCAGACTTTTGAGGTGAGACCTCCATGACTGAAGGGAAGGAGGACAAAGATTAAGAAGTAGGTAAGAACATCAAAGAGACACAGGTCCTGCTGACTGCTTCAAGACTTCAGTAGGAAGTGTTCTCACAAGCTTCTGGGAATACTGTCACCCAAAGATATCTCCATTTGGGAAAATCAAGGAAATATATCATCCTCTAAAGATATCAATAATTCTCCAACAACTGAGCTCAAAAGTGTGGAATAGTATGATCTAGCTAATAAGGAATTCAAAATGGCTGTTTTGAAGTAATTCAACAAGCTAGAATAAAACTCAGTAAGACAATTCAATGGAATCTTGAAAAATATATATATGATCAAGTTGATTTTTTTCAAAGAGATAGAAATCCATAAAAAAGAAGCAAATAGAAATTCTGGAGCTGAATAATTCAAGAATTGAGATGAAGAATGCAATAGAGAGCATCTGTAGTAAAGTAGAGCAGATGGAAGACAGAAAAATTAGCTTACAGCTTGAAATAACACAGAAGAAAACAAAGGTAAAAAGAAAGACTACATAATCAATGAGAATCCATCCAAAGGACAAATATAAAAATAATCAGGGTCCCAGAAGAAAAAAGACAACGGGAAGAAAGTTTATTTAAAGAAGTAATAGCTGAGAAATTCCCAAACCTGGAGAAAGACTTGGACATCCAAGTTCATGAAGCTAATAGACCACCCTATATTGTCAGTGCCAAAAGATGCATTATAATGAAACTGAAAAATCAAAGATAAAGAAAGAACCCTCAATGTAGCTGGGGGGAAAAAAGAATGTAACCTACAAAGGAACCCTTATTAGGTACCAGTAGATTTCTTGGCAGAAACTCTATAGGCCGAGAGAGAGTGGAATGACATATTCAAAGAACTTAAAAATTGCCAACCAAAATACTCTGTTCCCAAAGTTATCCTTCAGGTATGGACTTTCCCAGACAAATGAAAGCGAAGGAAGTTCATCATCACTAGACTTGCCTTGCAAGAAATGCTAAAAGGAGTTCTCAAAGCTGAAATGAAAAGACAAAAATCAGTGACATGAAAACATGAAAGTATACAACACACTGGTATAAATGAAAAAAATATGCAGATTTAGAAAATATGAATCTATAACAGGATAGTGTGTTAACCACTTAATATAGCATGAAGGATAAAGATTATTAAAATAACTGTAGCAACTATAATTTGTTAATGAATGCACAATGTAAAGGAAGTAAATCGTAACATCAAAAATCTAAAAGGGAGAAGTAAAAGGGTAGACTCTTTGAAGGAAAATGAAGATAAGTTGCTATCAGCATACAATGGACTGTTTTATCTGTGAGATGTCATGTTAGCCTCATGGTAACAACAAAGCAAAAAAACCTAGAGTGAATTCACACAAGAAAAAAGAGGGGAAACAGAGCACCCCAAAATGAAAAATCACCAATTTACAAAGGCAGGCAGAAATAGAGGGAAAAAAGAACAGTGCAAATATAAAACAACCAGAAAGCAATCAATAATATGGCATTACTAAGTCCCTTCATAGCAATAATTGCCTAAATAGAAAATGACTGAATTCTGCAATCAAAAGGTAAAGAGTGGCTAAAGGGGTAAAAAAGAAGATCCAACAATATGCTGTCTATAAGAGATCACTTAAGCACTAAAGACACACACAGCCTCAATGTAAAGAGATGGAAAAAGATACTCCATGAGAGTGAAAACCAAAAGAACCAGGCTTATATCAGACAAAACAGACTAAGTGAAAATGCAGCAAGAGACAAAGAAGGTCATTATATAACAATAAGAGGATCAATTCATCAGGAAGATAAAACAACTGTAAATATACACAAACCCAATATCAGAGCATTTAAATACATTAAGCAAATACTAACAGATCTGATGTGCTTGACATGATTAGTCACTCAGTCATGTCCAACAATTTGCAACCCCGTGGACTGTAGCCCACAAAGTTCCTCTGTCCGTGAGATTCTGCAGGCAAGAATACTGGAGTGGGTAGCCCTTTCCTTCTCTAGGGGACCTTCCCAACACAGGGATTGAACCCAGGTCTCTTGCATTGCAGGCAGTTCTTTACCATCTGAGCCACCAGGGAAGCCCAACAAATCTGAAGCCAGAAATAAACAATACAAAAATAGTAAGGGACTTCATAGCCCACTTTCAGCAATAGATAGATAATCTAGACAAAATCAAGGTAACTATGGATTTTTTTTAATTGAAGGATAATTTCTTTATAGCGTTGCCATACATCAATGAGAATTAGTCATATATATATATATACACACATATCTGTGTATATATATATATATATATATATCTCCCCTCCCTCTTGAGCCCCCCACTTCCCTCCATTCCACCCCTCTAGGTTGTCACAGAGTGCCAGGCTGGGCTCCCTGTGTTATACAGCAGCTTCCTGCAAGTTATCTATCTTACACTTGATAGTGTATATATGTCAGTGCTACTTTCTTGATTTGTCCTACCCTCTCCCTCCCCTGCTGTGTCCACCAGATCTGCATCTCTGTTTCTTCTCTGTAAATAGGTTCACCAGGACTATTTTTCTAGATTCCATATATATGTATTAATATAAGGTATTTGTTTTTCTCTTTCTGACTTACTTCACACATATAACAGGCTCTAGTTTCATCTATCTCACTAGCACTGACTCAAATTCATGTAACATTTCATTGTATATCCATACCACAACTTTTTTATCCATTCATCTGTCAATGGACATCTAGGTTGCTCCCATGTCCTGGTTATTTTTAATAGTCCTGCAGTGAACCCTGGAATGCAAGTGTCTTTTTGAATTGTGGTGTTCTTGGGGTATATGCCCAGCAGTGAGATTGATGGGTCATCCATACATTAGACCAAATGTACCTAACATATATCTATAGAACATTCCATTCAACAACAGCAGAATATACATTTTTTTCAAATGCACACAGAACTTTCTCCAGGATATATCATATTATAGGACAGAAAACAAGTCTTAGCAAATTTAAGAACATGACAATCATACTAAGAATCTTTTCTAACCACCATAGTAAAAAATTAGAAATCAACAATGGGTAGCTGGAAAATTTACAAATGTGTAGATACAAAAGAATACTCTCTGAACAAACAGTGAGTCAAAGAAGACACCAAAAGGGAAATAAAAAATATCTCGAGGGACTTCCCTGGCAGTCCAGTGGTTAAGACTCCACACTCCCACTGCAGGGTTTGACCCCTGGTCCAGGAACTAAGATCCCATATGCCACGTGGCACAGCCAAAAAAAATCTTGAAACAAATGAAAATGGAAACAAGATATACCAAAACCTATGAGATGCAATAAAAGAAGTTCTGAAAGGGAGGTTTATAATAATAAATACATATATTAAAAAATTAGATCTCTATTAACAACCTAACTTTACATCTCAAGGTACTAGAAAAAGAACATGTCAAGCCCAAAGCTAGCAAAATGAAGAAAATAGCACAGATCAGAGTGGAAATAAATGAAATAGACACCAGAAAAACAATTTAAAAAAATGAAAGAAACTAAGAGTTAATTTTTCCAAAAGATAAAACTGACATACTTTTAGTGAGTCAAAGAAAAAAGAAAGAAGACTCAAAATCAGAAATGAAGAGAAGACATTACAACTAATACTACAGAAATATATAGGATCACAGAAGACTGTGACAAGTAATTATATATCCCAAAGTTATATAACCTAGAAGAAATGAATAAATTCCTAGAAACATATGGCCTCCAAGAATTAATCATGAAGAAATAGAAAATTTGAACAAATGAGTAAAGAGATTGAATCAAGTAATCAAAAACCTTCCCAACACAGAAAACACCAGAACATCTAGCAACACTGGCAAATTCTACCAAACATTTGAAGAATTATTGCCAGTCCTTTTCAAACTCTTCCAATAAATTTGAAGAGGAAGGAACACTCCCAAAACATTCTACAAAACCAGCACTACCCTGATATCATAGCCAGATAAGGACACCGCAAGAGAAAAAACTATAGATCAATATCCCTGATGAATATAGAGGCAAAAATTCTCAACAAAAAATTAGCAACCCAAATTGAAGTACACGTTAAAAGGATTACACACCACGTGGGATTTATCAGGGGCTAAAAGGATGTCTTAACATATACAAACCAATAAATGTGATATAATGCTGTAACATAATAAAAGATAAAAATTACAAAATTATCTCAAAAGATACAGAAAAAGCATTTAACAAAATACAGCACCCTTTCATGATAAAAATTTACAACAGTTGGGCATAGAAGGAAAAAGCCTCAACAAAATAAGGGCCATATATGACAAACCCACAGTTAATATTATACTCAGTGATAAAAAACTGTAACGTTTTCCTCTAAGCCAAGAATAAGACAAGGGTGCCTACTCTTATTATTCAAATTCAATTTAGTACCGGAATTCCTAGCCAGCACAATTAGGCAATATAAAGAAATACAAAGAAAAAAAAATTAGGCAATACAAAGAAACAAAAAATAAAAATGCTTTTTATTTTCCATTCAGAAAAAAGAATTATCTTATCTGCAAACAATATAAGCGCGTGAGTAGAAAATCCCAAAGACTCAACCAATAAACCTTTGTCACTAATCAATGAATTTGGTAAAGTTGCAGGATATAAAAAAATCAACATACAGAAATCATTTGCAATGACACATCTGAAATGTTACAAAACATGTCCCATTCATAGGGATTCCCTGGTGGCTCAGAAAGTAAAGAGTCTGCCTGCAATGTGGGAGACCCAAGTTCCATTCCTAGGTTAGAAAGATACCTTGGAGAAGGAAATACAATGCACTCCAGTATTCTTGCCTGGACAATCCCCTCGATGGAGAAGCCTGGGGGACTATAGTTCATGGAGTCACAAGAGTAGGACATGACTGAGCAACTTCACTTTTCACTTTTTTCATCCCAGTCATAATAGCATCATAAACAATAAAATACCTAGGAATAAATTTAACCAAGGAGGGGAAAGATCTGTATAACAAAAACTACAAGACTTTGTTGAATGAAATCAAAGGCAACACAATAGAAAGACATCCTGTGCTCATGGATCAGAAGAATTAATATTATTAAAATGTCCATACTACCCAAAACCATCTATGGCATTTTTCACAGAAATGTTTTTTTTTTAAACTTAAAATTTTTATGGCATCACAAAAGACTCCAAATAGCCAAAGCAGTCATGAGAAAGAACAAAGCCAGAGACATCATACTTCCTGATATTAAACTACATTACAAAGCTCTAGTAATACTGGCATTAAAAATAGACAAATACATGAGTGGAATGGAATAGAGACCAGAATGCAATCTTCACATAAACAGAGAACCA
Source organism: Bos indicus x Bos taurus (assembly GCF_003369695.1). Classification (NCBI taxonomy): domain Eukaryota; kingdom Metazoa; phylum Chordata; class Mammalia; order Artiodactyla; family Bovidae; genus Bos; species Bos indicus x Bos taurus. The sequence continues at coordinate 46,512,067 of NC_040090.1, read as the reverse complement.
ATATTTGACAAGAGTGCCAAGGACATCCAATGTGAAAATTCTCTTTAACAAATGGCATTGGGAAAACTGAGTAACCACAGGCAGAAAAATGAAACTGGACCCCTATCTTACACCAATCACAAAAATTAACTTGAAAAGGGTAAAAGACTTAGGCTGGGCCTTGAAGGCAAGGACACTATGTTAAGTGAGATGTCATTAAAAGAAACACAAATACTATTGATATCACTTATATGTAGAAATCTGAAAAAGCCATACCCTTAAAAACAGAGTAAAATGGTGATTACCAGGGGCTGGATTGTGGAGGAATATAAGATGTTTAAGTGTACAAACTTGCAACTAGGAGCTAAAATGCTCGAGAGCTAATGTACAGAGTAGTGATTATAGACAACAATACTGTATTATAGATATCAGCCTAGCTTAAAAAAGAAATGACAATTATGTGGTAGAGGTGTTAGCTAACACTACAATGGCAGTCATATTGCAGTATATAAATGTATCAAATCAACATGTAGTGTGCCTCAAACTTACACAATGGTGCATGTCAGGAATATCTAAATTTAAAAAAGAGAAATTTCTCAAATAATAAACTAATTCTACAACTCAAATAACTAAAAATAAGAACAAACTAGGGAGTTCCCTGGTAGCCCAGTGGTTGGGATTCTGGGCTTTCATTGCTGTGACCTGGATACAGTCCCTGGTTGGGGAACTGAGATATCCCACAAGCCGCACAGCACAGCCAAAAAAAAAACCAAACAAACTAAATGCAAAGCTAGCATAGAAGAAATAAGATTAAAGAAGAGAAAGCTGAAATTACACAAAATGATAGAGAATAGAGAAAACTAATAAAACCAAAAGATGATTCTTTGAAAAGAGCAACATAATTGACCAACCACTGGCCAAACAAGCTAAGAAAAAAAAGAGAGAGAAGACTCAAATTACTAAATCAGACATGAAAGTGAAGACACTACTACCAATTTTACAGAAGTGAAAAAGATTGTAACAGAATGTTATGAATAATTGTATGCCAACAGATTGGATAACAGATGAAATGAACAAATTCCTGGAAACATAAAATCTATAAGACTAAACCACAAAGAAATAGGAAATCTTAATATTCCTATAACTACTAAGGTGACTGAATCTTTTTTTAAATTTCAAAGTGATATTTGTACACTCACATTTGCAGCAGTATTACTCACAATACTGTGAGTAAATAACTCAAGTGTCCATTGATAGATGGATGGCTAAACAAAATATACTCAACACATGCAATGAAATATTATTCAATCTTAAAAAGGAAGGAAGTTCTAATATATGCTACCATGGATGAATCTTGAGAACATTATGCTAAGTGTATAAGCCAGTCACAAAAAGATGAATACTATATTGTATGATTTCACATATATGAGGTAATTAGAATAGTCAAATTCATAAAGACAAAGAACAGAATGATGTATTATCAAGGGCCAGGCATAAGGATAAAGGGGGAATTTAGAGTTTAATGGGTACAGAATTTGAGCTTTGCAAGATGAAAATAGTTATTGAGATGGATGGAGGTTAGGGTAGCACAAAATTATGAATGCATATAATACCACTGAATGGTATAACTAAATACAGTTGATAGTAAATTTTATGTGTATTTGAGCACAATTTTTTAAAAATCTTTTTAAAATGGAAGAGTCACCAGTGTTAGGTATTAAAGATAAGTTTAGCACTGACCTGAGACTTCTTTCTTATAAAAAGAATAAAAATCTTTAGAATGCAAAACAAACACACACAAAGAGGTAATTCTTAATCCCAGCGCTTTTCTGGATCTTCATCTAAGAGATTGGCTTAAGGCCCCCTTTCCTGTCCCTGACCTCCTTTTTGATTCCAAGCTTCTCTCTGCTCAATCTCAGTGTACAGTTTCCCAAATTCTTTTCACTGTGAAATTCAAACAGGCACACTTACCTCTAACAGCTTGTATAAGGGATCTGTGCATCATTCTCTACCTTTTTTTTTTTTTTTGTAAAATACAAGTACTAAGTTATTAGCATCCTCTAAGTACTGAGGGGGTCTGGGTTCGATCCCTGGTCAGAGAACTAAATCCCACATGCCACACCTAAGAGTTCCGCTGCTGCAACTAAAGATGTCAGATGCCACAACAAACATCAAAGATCCTGCATGCCACAACTAAGACCCAGCACAGCCAAACTAAGACCCAGCACAGCCAAATAAATAAACAATGTTAATTTAAAAAAAAAAGCTTTCAGCATTGATGTCATTGATAAGAGTGACATCACCAGAATGGCGACATCAGTCATTTCTGACTTTGTTACCCCCTCACAAGAACAACTAGCAACTATTCACGAACGATAGCACTGAGAGAATCCTAGCACTTGAGGTGAGGCTGATACACCCTCACTGTGCCACAGAGGCAAGGACAGATAGCATCAGAAGGGTAAGAGGAATGGCTGCATGCCAACTGCCTTGCCCCTCCCCCAGGCTGAGAGGTCTCCCCTGAGCCTACAGTTCCGCCAGTGGGAAAAGAGAGCCCACGATGGCCATCCAGATCTCCTGGCATTAAGAGTCCCTTCCTGGGAGCCTCTACTCTTGTCTTGCTCACAGGGATTGGGGGGAATCTGTGGGGCTTGACCACTGGGAATCTGATTGGGATGAAAAAGGGGGAAGTCCAACTATGGGACTTCATAATAAAATATGATTTCTTTAAAACCGCAATGACTAATACCTAGTCTTGGATGAAGACATGTTTCACTCAGCCAGTTCTCCCTGGACAATCAACACAAGTATGGATCTCTTGATTTTTTTCTCTTTACCAAGTGAATCAGAAGAGAATATGAATTTTACTCACACTTGGAAAAATTTCCTAAGAGTCAAAGTGATGCAAAGATAGAATGTGCTACCTCAGGAGATAGTGACATCCAATTTTTGAAACTAAGTTAGATCAGTTGGGGATGTGACAAAGTAAGTCAAGCATGAGGGTTGGTCTACATGATCTTAATGGTTTTTTTCCCACCATGAGAAACTTAGAGGCAGAAAGAATGATGTGAGAGTAGCTGTGGGATGGAGAGCACTAACTCAGAGAAAGAGGTTGCTGGTAAAATGCACTCAATATATATCAATTCCAATGTCCCAGTTCATCACACCATCACTACTATGTATAAAGCAGATAACTAATGAGAACCTACTGTATAGCACAGGGAACTCTACTCGGTGCTCTGTGGTGACCTAAATGGGAAGAAGTCCAAAAAAAGAAGGGATATATGTATACGTATAGCTGATTCACTTTGCTGTACAGCAGAAAATACTACAACTTGGTAAAGCCACTGAACTCCAATAAAAACATTTTTTAAAAAAAGCATTCAATAATGAGGAGGAACAGAAGGAGCTGCTTATGCCATTGCACCTAATATGATCTGGCCTTGGGAACCAGGGGAAAGAAATCTGACAATGTATCTTTTCTGGGAGCCGTGACTTCCAATTTGAACTCAGGTCTGCCCATCTAGAGAACTTCCCTTCAAAGTGCTTTTCAAGTAGCATAGACATGTATACAGAGAAGGCGATGGCACCCCACTCCAGTACTCTTGCCTGGAAAATCCCATGGAAGGAGGAGCCTGGTAGGCTGCAGTCCATGGGGTCGCGAAGAGTCGGACACAACTGAACAACTTCACTTTCACGTTTCACTTTCATGCATTGGAGAAGGAAATGGCAACCCACTCCAGTGTTCTTGCCTGGAGAATCCCAGGGACGGGGGAGCCTGGTGGGCTGCCGTCTATGTGGTCGCACAGAGTCGGACACGACTGAAGCGACTTAGCAGCAGCAGCAGCAGACATATATACACTATCATGTGTGAAACAGTTAGCGGGAAACTGCTGTGTAACCTAGGGAGCCCCGCCTGTGATGACCTAGAGGAGTGGGATGGGGGAAGGGAGGGAGGCCTTAGAGAGAGGGGATATATGTATAATTAGGACTGATTCTTGTTGTACAGCAGAAACCAACACAAAATTGTAAAGCAATTCTCCATCAATTAAAAAATTTTAAAGTACTTTCCAGATTTTTCAAATGAACTAAAATTATCATGTTTTGGATGGATATTGGTTATTTATTGTTGTATAGCAAACCACCTAAAAACTTAGCATCTCAGAAGAACAAATGCCTATTATGTCACAGTTTCTGAGGATAGCTTATCTGGGAGAAGCTCAGCTGGATGTTTCTGACTCACAGTCTCTCTTGAGGTTGCTGTCCAGCTCTTAGCTAGGTCTGTAGTCATCTCTAGGCTCAAATGGAGCTAGAGAATTCACTTAATTTATTTTTTAGTTTTTATTTTATATTGGAGTATAGTTTATTTACAGTGTTGTGTTAGTTTCAGGGGTACAACAAAGCGATTCAGTAGTACATATACATATATCTATTATTTTTCTAATTATTTTCCCACATAGGCTATTATAGACTCTTGAGTAGAGTTCACTGTACTATACATAGGTCTTTGTTGATTATCTATTTTATATATAGCATTGTATATATATTAATCCCAAACTCCTAATTTATCCCTCACTCTAACTTTTCCCCTCTGGTAACCATAAGTTTGCTTTCTATGTCTGTGGATCTATTCTGTTAGTATGGTCCTTTGTAACTTTTTTTTTAAGATTCCACATGTAAGCAATGTCACATGGTATTTGTCTTTATCTGAATTCACTTAGTATTAATATGATAATCTCTAGATCCATCCATGTTTCTGCTAATGTAGCATTTCATTCTTTTTATGACTGTAATATTCTGTTGTATATACCATCTAGAAAATGAAAGATTTCCTACAACTCAAGAATAAGAAAAAAAAGCTGCCCAATAAAATATGGACAAAGGATTTGAACAAAAATTACACCAAAGAAGATAAACAAATAACCAATAAGCACATGAGAAGATATTTAATTTTCACTAGTCATTAGGGACACAAAAATTAAAATCTACAGTGAGATACTATTTCAGAGTCATAAGAATGGCTAAAATTAAAAGACTAAAAATACCAAGCATTGTCAAGGATGTGCAGAGCAAGCTGGATGATCATGCATCATGATCATGGAATCTATACCTCATGTAACTTGAATTTTAAAATAAGAAAAAAGTTCAAAATATGTAAACTTAACAATTTCTAGAATTGCAAGGGATATTTCACAGAGATTGAATAATACTTGGAAACTCTATTGCCCTGTACTCAGACAAAAAGAATACGTATGAGTAACATAATCACTTGAATTACATGTAAACAAAGATATATATGCAGATAGATATAGCTACCAAATTTTATAACTGAGGGAAAATACTTCACTTTCAGATATTTTTAGTCATTTATGGGTAAGGATCATATGATAAACCTCATAGAAAAATCTCAGTTTCACAAGTCAAAAATTAATGGATACTACTTTCTCATTTCTCAGTCTTTTGACTAAGATCAACTGTAGTATGGGGACTTTCCAGATGGCACAACGCAAAGAATCTGCCTGCCAATGCAAGGGACTCAAGAGACTTAGATTCAATCCCTGGGTTGGGAAGATACCCTGGAGTAGGAAATGGCAACTCCCTTCAGTATTCTTGCCTGAAAAGTTCCATGGACAGAGGAACCTGTTGGGCTACAGTTCAGGGGGTCACAAAGAGTCAACATGACTAAGCACAGCACACACACTTTCTCAAATCTCAGTGCAAAACCTAGAACTGAATAAGTGAAGTATAGTTTTAAAAGCTAATTTAAATTTTATTTTTTTGTATTTTTTTTAAATTTTAAAATTAACTAATTTAATGTATATTTTTATATCTACACACAGATACATGATTTTAAATATATGATATGATTTAGGTCCTTCTTTAAATCTTCTTTAGATAGATTAATAAAACCTAGAAAAAATTTAAAAGTTATTTATTCATTCATATTATTTAAAAAACTTTTAAACTGGTTTTGGTAGAATTTTTATCTGTTTTTTCTTTTGGATTAAAGACAATCTCTTTAACAAGTGGTGCTGGGAAATCTGGTCAACCACTTGTAAAAGAATGAAACTAGAACACTTTCTAACACCATATACAAAAATAAACTCAAAATGGATTAAAGATCTCAACGTAAGACCAGAAACTATAAAACTCCTAGAGGAGAACATAGGCAAAACACTCTCTGACATACATCACAGCAGGATCCTCTATGACCCACCTCCCAGAATATTGGAAATAAAAGCAAAAATAAACAAATGGGACCTAATTAAACTTAAAAGCTTCTGCACATCAAAGGAAATTATTAGCAAGGTGAAAAGACATCCTTCAGAATGGGAGAAAATAATAGCAAATGAAGCAATGGACAAACAACTAATCTCAAAAATATACAAGCAACTCCTACAGCTCAACTCTAGAAAAATAAATGATCCAATCAAAAAATGGGCCAAAGATCTAAATAGACATTTCTCCAAAGGAGATATACAGATGGCTAACAAACACATGAAAAGATGCTCAACATCACTCATTATCAGAGAAATGCAAATCAAAACCACTATGAGATACCATTTCACACCAGTCAGAATGGCTGCGATCCAAAAGTCTACAAATAATAAATGCTGGAGAGGGTGTGGAGAAAAGGGAACCCTCTTACACTGTTGGTGGGAATGCAAACTAGTACAGCCACTATGGAGAACAGTGTGGAGATTCCTTAAAAAACTGGAAATAGAACTGCCTTATGATCCAGCAATCCCACTGCTGGGCATACACACTGAGGAAACCAGACGGGAAAGAGACATGTGTACCCCAATGTTCATCGCAGCACTGTTTATAATAGCCAGGACATGGAAACAACCTAGATGTCCATCAGCAGATGAATGGATAAGAAAGCTGTGGTACATATACACAATGGAGTATTACTCAGCCATTAAAAAGAATACATTTGAATCAGTTCTAATGAGGTGGATGAAACTGGAGCCTATTATACAGAGTGAAGTAAGCCAGAAGGACAAACACCAATACAGTATACTAACGCATATATATGGAATTTAGAAAGATGGTAACGATAACCCTGTATACGAGACAGCAAAAGAGACACTGATGTATAGAACAGGCTTATGGACTCTGTGGGAGAGGGAGAGGGTGGGAAGATTTGGGAGAATGGCATTGAAACATGTGAAATGTCATGTATGAAACGAGATGCCAGTCCAGGTTCAATGCACGATGCTGGATGCTTGGGGCTGGTGCACTGGGACGACCCAGAGGGATGGTATGGGGAGGGAGGAGGGAGGAGGGTTCAGGATTTTAAAAAAATTAATAAAAGAAAAAAAAAATAATTTAAATTTTAAAATACACTTCTATACAACTTATTTAAAATATTTGTCTTTATTTTTTTATTTGGCTGTGCCAGGTTTTAATTGCAGCATGCAGAATCTTTGATCTTTGTTGTAGCATGCGGGATATTTACTTGTGGTATGGGGGATCTTTTAGTGATCTTTCAGTTTTGACACCTGTACCTCACTCACTCTCACATACAACCTGTTGCCCAGGACTCCTGGAGGACAGACAGAGTACCTGTCACCACAGCTTTTCCCCTTGGGTAACCCAGAGCTGTTCTAGTGCTGGACTTTCCTTCATACACGATTGGGAAAAGGGGTTAGAGAGGACTTAACACTGCAGTTGGAATCCCTGAGAAACTAAAGAACTAAATTCTACTGGTCAGCTGATGCACACTTTGGCAAAGAGAACTCTGTAAGAAGCAAGCTGGGAGAGTCCTGAATTGAGAACCAGGACTTAAACTGGGAAAAATATTTCCAGATCTCAAAACAGGGGCTTGCATTCAATGGCTGCCTGCCCCTCAGGCATTGCACCTGTTTTTCACCTGCCTGTACTGTCCTGGGTTCCAAACCCATTTCCCCCAGTCAATTAGGAGTGACGTGTGACCGACAACACTGGTTACACAAAGCTATTCCTGCATCCAGATCAGCCTGCTGTGCCCAGCATACCAGATTGACTAAGCATTAGAGCCACAAGAAAGAGACTGGAGCCCACCTGGGCATGGGGAGAGTGAAGAAGGGAGTTTACAAACTGAGACCATTCAATGTTACCTGTGGAAGGAGCCCTGCAGAGTAATGCAGCTTGTGTGAAGAGACCTGGACGGGAGTGGACAGAGACATTGAGACAGGAAGAGATCCACTAAGAAAAAGTACTGGAGAGAGGGGCGGGGGGAAGCAAGGGGAGAAAGAGAAACAGAGTCCTAGCTAAGCAGGAATCTCCTGACTTACCTGAAAGCGGGCACCAGGGGACTGGTAGCACAGGAAACAGCAGCAGCAGCAGTAGCTTTGGCGGCAGGTGATGGCACTCTGGCAGAAGTGGCAGAGACACTTGAGAGCCTCCGAATCCTTCCAGCACCAGCAGCTGCTTTTATTCCCGCTGCTTTGGGTCTAGGGGAGTTCCAGGAGCTCCAGGTAACCAATGAAGGGAAGGATGTGAGCCCCAGAAAGACTGTGTCATCACTTGCGTCCAGAACATGGAGCATCCAGAAGTACCACCCCACTTGTATTTGCATTGAGGTCATTGATGGCGGGGGTGGGAGGGGGGCACAGAGGGGGGTTGGTGAGGACAAATGAAAAACACAGAAAAAGTGAGTCGAAATTTGAGGACAGTCATGGTTAACTTTACCTGTTCCGTATCAAGGGTTTTGAACAGGCACGCGTCCCACTCCAAGCCCAGTCGTGCTATTTTATAGAGAAGAATTCAGGATTACAGGGAACCCTGACTCCCCTTGACCATAGACCCCTGTCCAAGAGCGCTTCAGGGTTAATGCGCAGCAGAGTTGATGATTCTGTGCCCAAGCAGGGAGTCGGATTCAGACGGCAGGAAGCACGCACAGAAGAGAGGGCGTGTGGAGATAAAAGGATAGATGTCCAGGAACTTTGTCAGATTTCAACTCTGTTCCAGCTATAAGTTTGCCAGGTGGTAGAACTGTGGGCTAGAAACTAGTAAAGTCTCAACATACTTATCTCTGAAATGGAAATCATATTCCAGTCTTGAAGGAATGCTATCATTACTAACCATGTACCCGTTCTCCACCCAGTTAGGGATCAGAAGAGCTTACCAGGGAAATTCATAGGAGATTCCGTGGGATCACGATACACTTTCCCAATCAACACCCTCCGCAGCTACCTGGAGTCATGCTGGGTGGTCCCTTACTGGGTAAGGAGAGGCTGGATGCCCCGCTGAGCATGAGCAGGGAAGTGCAAGGCTTAGATGCCTCCCAGCTACCAAGCGGACCTCTAGCCCCACGCTTCCTCCCCCACCATTCATCACCTAATGCTCATCCTCTTTTCCCAACCATTTGCCCAGCTGCCCCTTGCTTCCGGCTGCTGTTTGCCAAGATCCTGTTTGCCAAGGTCCAGTGACCCTGCACCCTCATCTACTGCAATTCAGTCCTCTGCTAGAAAACCCGCCAAGCTTGATGGTGCTGAAGAGTCCTGCGGGAGTGTAATCCCGTGCTGGCTTCTGTCTACTCTTACACACTCACAAACTCAGTACTGACTCCAAACAGGTGCGCGCTCCCTAACCACAGGCACTCACAAAATGACACTGGTGCACCGGGGCATCCAGGTGATGTTCACAGTCCGGCAGCAAGCGCGCAGCACACAGCAGCAGGATTACGTCCTGCGTCCATGACTCTCTGGAATAAACGTGCTCTGTAAAACCCGATTGCCCAGCACCTCGACCCTCCTACACCCTGCTCAACAGGTTTCTGGATCTCTCTGTTGGAGTGACTGCTCTAAGCCTTCCAGGAACGTCTGAGGTCCTAACTTGCTGTCCTCGGCAGGTGGAACGCAGAGAAAGACGCTTCTCCCTGTACACAGGATCGCTGGGTCTGAGCGCACAGCAGATGATCCAAGCAGCCTGTAGAGACCCTCCAGCACCGCAAGCACTGCAGCGGCTTTGCAGAGCGGGGGGAGGGGGGGGAGGGGGGGGAGGGGGGGAGGGGGGAGGGGGCGGGGCGAGGGGGCGGGGCACGGGGCCGGGGGGCGCGGACACAGATCCCAGGTAGCTTCTTTTCTCGGGGAGAACTGATACTAGCTGAAATGAGACACGAGTGACCGAGCCACAGGTTCACACCCCAGACCTCAGTGTCAAGCTTCAGTGTTCCATTCGACACGCCTGCCTCGCGGCACATCTCTTCCCCTTCAGGTTGGTGCTCTCAGGGTTCAGGACATCCAACTTCCAAGATGCCCTTATTCCAATTTTCTGCTTCTTAAACCCAGGGGTGGCACTGGTACAAGGGAATAAAGTCTTGGGGCAGGGGAACTGGGTGTCTGAAACTAGCTCTCCTCTGGCAGGATTGCAGCAGTAGGGGCTTAACCAGTCAGAAGCGCGCGAGTGCGATTGGACACAGAGCCGGGAAAGGGAAGATGTGCAAGGGAAGGATTCAGGATGGCGGACCGCGGGCTCCTTCTATCCTGGTGTCTAGGAGCAGAAATCGTGGGCTGACACCCAGACAGGGGGTTGGGGGCTCGGCCCCAAGACCAAATTGACGACTGCGGCAATGCAGATGTTTTGCGGCATTTAAGTGGGCTCTGCCACTTAAGACTGTTGTAGGAAAGGCTTTAAAACTCAGGTGGAAAACAGTTTTGCCAAAATGACTTCCAAGACCCGAGGTTTCTGATCTGAAGTCATTTCTAAGTATGGGTGTTCTTGGATTGCCTTTTCCTATGGAGAGAACCATTGTCTTCACCAGTGCAATGGTGATGCAAAATGGTTAAGAAAGGAGGACTTCAAAAGCCAAATTTATAACGCTGTGACTATGTGGGCTCAGAACTCTACTCCTGGCTTCCACGTGTACTGTCAGTCTTCCAAGCTCACATTCATTCTCCACTCTTGAAATCTTCAAGGTCCGCTCCAAGAGGGTGCTAACACAGCCTCCAGCAAGTCCAGCTTTTCTTGAAAAGTCAGTCTGTCCAGATAGAGAGGGATTAAGATAACTCATCCATCAAGTACTCTGAATTTCTAAGGTGTGCTGATGCTGAGCTGGGGCAAGATTCAAAAACAAATTGACAAACAAAACCCCAAGTCCTTTCTTTGAAACATAGCAGAGTGTGTTGCACACCAGGTGGCACTCACCCAATGTTTGTTAAATAATGGAAATTAATTTACTGTGGCAGATTTACCAGCCAGTCTCTATGCTATTATAGGACTCTAGTCCCAGTCAGCCGAGAAACCAGACCTACTTAGGTAGCGCAGCTTTCAACCGATTTCAAAATTGTGAGCTCACACATTTGAGGAACATCCTCTCATTTTATTTGACTTGCAGAATTGGTTTCCCTATCAAAATTTTCAGGAATGAGACAAGGAAAGGAAGGTTAACCCTAGAGGTTTTTTTTTTGAAAGTCTATAGTCTCCTACTGAGACAAAAAACCATTCTCCAGCTTTACTGAGTGAACTAAAAGTTTAGAGCTTCCCATGCAGATTGCTTAGACTGCATCTCCTTGAGACTTCTTTTTAACTGAAGCTCTGAATAGAACATGATCAAGAGAGTTATCAAGGAAAATACTGATATAAAAGTAGTTACTTGGGACCTCACTGGTGGCTCAGCGGTAGAGAATCCACCTGCCAATGCAGGAGACACAAGGTCAATCTCTGGGTTGGGAAGATCCCCTGGAGAAGGGAATGGCAATCCATTCCAGTGTCTTTGCCTGGGAAATCCTATGAACAGAGGAGCCTGGTGGGCTACAGTCCATGGGGTCACAAAAGAGTCAGACACGACTTAGTGACTAAAGGACAACAACAAACACTCTGATGAGGAAGGGAAATTCCCAGTTAACTTCAGTTCTAGACTTCCAAGTGGGAGAAGCGCAACATTTAGCTTCATGGCCCTCTCATCACCTCACTCATCTAAGGGGGAAGGAAAAAAACTGAGCAACACCTCTGAAGTTCACTCTCTGGAGGAATAGGCTCCCTATAAGACCAAGATCTAATTACAGGGCTATGGAAAGTTTCCTCTGCCCCCCTACCACCTCACCACAACCATGTTGTTGTTGAGTCGCTCAGTCGTGTCTGACTCTTTGTGACCCCATGGACTGCTGCAAGCCAGGCTTCCCTGTCCTTCACCATCTCCGGGAGTTTACTCAAACTCATGTCCATTGAGTAGGTGTTGCCGCCCAACCACCCTATCCTCTCTCGTCCCCTTCTCCTCCTGCCTTCCATCTTTCCCAGCATCAGGGTCTTTTCCAGTGAGTCGGCTCTTCACATCAGGTGTCAAAGTATTGGAGCTTCAACCTCAGCATCAGTCCTTCCAGTGAATATTCATGGTTGACTTCATTTAGGATTGACAGATATGATCTCCTTGCCATCTAAGGGACTCTCACGAGTCTTCTCCAGTCCCACAGTTCAAAAGCGTCAATTCTTGGTGCTCAGTCTTTTTCATTGTCCAACTCTCATATCTATACATCACCACTGAAAAAACCATAGCTCTGACTAGATGAACCTTTGTTAGCAAAGTAATGTCTGTGCTTTTTAATATGCTGTCTATGTATTTGTCATAGCTTTTCTTCCAAGGAGCAAGCATCTTTTAATTTCATGGCTGCAGTCACCATCTGCAGTGATTTTGGAGCCCCCAAAAATAAAGTCTTTCACTGTTTCCATTGTCTCCCATTTGCCATGAAGTGACGGGACCCAATGCCATGATCTTCATTTTTTGAATGTTGAGTTTAAAAAAGCCAGTTTTTTCAGCTTCCTTTTTCACCTTCATAAAGAGGTTCTTTAATTCCTTTTCTCTTTCTGACATAAGTGAAGTGAAGTGAAAGTCACTCACTCATGTCCAACTCTTTGCGACCCCATGGACTATACAGTCCATGGAATTCTCTAGGTCGGAATACTGGAGTGGGTAGCCATTCCCTTCTCCAGGGGATCTTCCCAACTCAGGGATTGAACCCAGGTCTCCCACATTGCAGGCAGATTCTTTTCAAGCTGAGCCACCAGGCATTCTGCCATAGGGTAGTGTCATCTGCATATCTGAGGTTATTGAAATTTCTCCCCGCAATCTTCATTCCAGCTTATACTTCATCCAGCCAGCATTTCTTGTGATGTGTTCTGCATACTAGTTAAGTAAGCAAAATGACAATATACAGGCTTGATGTACTCCTTTCCCAATTTGGAACCACTCTGTTGTTCCATGTCCGGTTCTAACCGTTGCCTTTTTGACCATATCACAGCAATCCAAGCGTATGCCCCAACCATTAATACTGAAGAATCTAAAGTTGAACTGTTCTATGAAGACCTACAAGACCTTCTTGAACTAATACCAAAAAAAGGATGTCCTTTTCACCGTAGGAGACTGGAATGTAAAAGTAGAAAGTCAAGAGACATCTGGAATAACAAGCAAGTTTGGCCTTGGAGTACAAAATGAATCAGGGCAAAGGCTAACAGAGTTTTGCCAAGAGAATGCACTGGTCATAGCAAATACATTCTTCCAACAACACAAGAGACAGCTCTTCACATGGACATCACCAGATAGTCAATACTGAAATCAGATTGACTGTATTTTTATAGCCAAGGATGGAGAAACTCTATACCATCAGCAAAAACAAAACCGGGAGCTGACTGTGACTCAGATCATGAACTCCTTATTGCAAAATTCAGATTTAAAGAAAGTAGGGAAAGCCCCTAGGCCATGCATGTATAACCTAAATCAAATGTATTACGATTGTATAGTGGAAGTGACAAATAGATTCAAGGGATTAGGTCTGATAGACAGAGTGCCTGAAGAACTATGGGCAGAGGTTTGTAACATTGTACAGGAGGCAATGATCAAAATCATCCCCAAGAAAAAGAAATGCAAAAAGCCAAAATGGTTGTCTGAGGAGGCCTTATAAATAGCTGAGAAAAGAAGAGAAGCAAAAGGCAAAGAAGAAAAGGAAAGATATATCCGTCTGAATGCAGAGTTCCAAAGAATAGCAAGGAGAGATAAGAAAGCCTTTTTAAGTGAACAGTGCAAAGAAATAGAGGAAAACAATAGAATGAGAAAGACCAGAGATCTCTTCAAGAAAATTAGAGATACCAAGGAAACATTTCATGCAAAGATAGGCACTTTAAAGGACAGAAATGGTATGGACCTAATACAAGCAGAAGATATTAAGAAGAGGCAGCAAGAATACACAGAAAAACTATACAAAAAAGATCTTAATGGCCCAGATAACCACAATGGTATGATCACTCACCTAGAGCCAGACATCCTGGAATGCAAAGTCAAGTGGGCCTTAGGAAGCATCACTATGAACAAAGCTAGTGGAAGTGATGGAATTCCAGCAAACTATTGAAAATCCTAAAAGATGATGCTGTGAAAGTACTGCATTCAATATGCCAGAAAATTTGGAAGACTCAGCAGTGGCCACAGGACTGGAAAAGGTCAGTTTCACTCCAATCCCAAAGAAAGGCAATGCCAAAGAATGTTCAAACTACCACACAATTGCAATCATTTCACATGCTAGCAAAGTAACACTCAAAATCCGTCAAACTAGACTTCAACAGTATGTAAATATAGAACTTCCAAATGTACAAGCTGGATCTAGAAAAGGCAGAAGAACCAGAAATCAAATTGCCTACATCCATTGGATCATAGAAAAAGCTAGAGAATTCCAGAAAAACATCTACTTCTGTTTCATTGACTAAGCTAAAGCCTTTGACTATGTAGATCACCATCACCATACCAGAGGCCTATTTCCAGCAATTCCTTTGACCTGGCATATCCTCTTCAGCTATCCAAAAATTGTAAATTATACTAAGAGGCAAAAAACACAGCATGAATACACAGTAAGCATCAGATTGGTTTCTTTTTCTCATACTTATTGTTGTTTAGTCACTAATTCATCTGACTTTTGCGACCTTATGGACTATATAGTCCTCCAGGCTCCTCTGTCCATGGGATTTCCTAGGCAAGAATACTGGAGTGGCTTGCCATTTTCTTCTCCAGGGCATCTTCCCAATGCAGAGACTGAACCCGCATCTTCTCCATTGGCAGGCAGATTCCTTACTGTTGAGCCACCAGAGGAGCCCTTTCTTATACTTAGCTGATCTAACAGAAAACAGTTTGTTCAAAATAGTTATAACTATAATGTATTAAATAATATGCATATTGATATACATAATTACATCTATCTTTATGCTTCAGTATGACATACATCAATAGAATGAATGACAGCAATGATATAAGGATCAGAAGGAAGGAGTTATGATTGTTTTCCTATTACAAGGTTTTCACACTACCCACAAAATGGTATAGTGTTATTTCAGAGTCAGTTTGGATTAGTTGTAAACGTTAATTGCAAACTCTAAGGAGACCAACAAAAAAATTTTAAAGGAATATAGCCAATATGCTAAAAAAGGAGAAAAATGGAATCTTATACTGATAAAATGATTAATTAAAACCTCAAAAGGCAGAAAAGGAGTGGAAGATAAAAGTAGCAAACAAGAACAATACAACAAATAAGAAACAGTAACAAATACAGTAGATATTGATCCAACTGTGTCAATAAACTCTTTGAATGCCAGTAGTCTCTGAATGTACCAATTAGCAGGCAGAAACTGTCAGAGTGTATCAAAAATCAGGACCTACTACATGTTGTCTGCAAGAAACTGACTTTTAAATATAGACACTGATTGAAAGTAAATAGGTAGAGAAAAATATACCATGCTGTGAAAGTAACTATGTAGCTATGTTATTTTCAGATAGAGTAGACCTCAAGAAAAGGTACAGGGATAAAGAAGGGCATTGCATAATCATAAGGGGTACAATCTCCAGGAAGACATAATACTCCTTAACATGTATGCATGCTAAGTCACTTCAGTTTTATCCAATTCTTCGACCCTATGGACTGTAGCCCACCAGGCTCCTCTGTCTGTGGGATTCTCCAGACAAGAATACTAGAGTGGGTTGCCATGCCCTCCTCCAGGGGATCTTCTGGACCCAGGGATCAAACCTGTATCTCTTTCATCTCCCGCATTGGCAGGTGGGTTCTTTACCACTAATGCCACCTGGGAAGCCCACACTCCTTAACATGTTTGTGCCTAAAAACAAAGAGACAAAATATATGAGGTAAAAACTAATAGAACTGTCCAGAGAAAATGATGAACCTACTGCATAACTGGAGACTTCAACACTCCCTGTCAGAAATGGACAGATCCAGCAGGCAGAAAAATCAGTAAGGATACAGTTGAGCTAGGCAACAACATCAATCAACTGTTTATAATCAACATCTGTAGAGTACTTTCACAATAGCAGAACACACAGTTTTCTCTAGCTCACATGGAATGTTCATCAAGTTAGACCACATTTTGGGCCACACAGCAAACTTTGACACATTTAAAAGAAAAGAAATCATGCAATCTCTGCTCTCAGATCATTGTGGAATTAAACTAAAAATCATTAACAGAAAACTACTGGTACCAAATGTATCACTCTGCTAGGGGATGTTGATAATGGGAGAGATAGATGATGCATGTGTCGGGGCAGGAGTATGTGGGAAATCTCTTTACCTTCCTCCCAATTTTGCTGTGAATCTAAGAGCATGCTAAAAACCTAAAGTGATTTTTTAAAATTACGTGTACTGTGTAAAGATGGGGAGAATCCCAAGCTTTCCATCAGTGATTAGTACAAGTGAATCTCTGCAACATTGGAGGAGAGGAACATCCTGGAAAATGTTGTAGGTACTGTGAGTCTGAAAGATTTTGTAAAAATCATATTGAGATAGAACAAAGCAAAAAAATCTTAAAATTAAAACTATGAACAATTGAGTTCCAGCTCTACATCAAGCACTATGTATACATTCTCTCTTAAACTCTCAACATTTTAATAAGATAGGTCTCATTATCTTTGTTTTATAGATGAAGAAATAGTAAGAGAAGTCAGCTTGAATTGATTGTATTTTCAAGGTGTCACTGAGGCTCTGAGATGCTGGAAACTGGCTAATCTGCTACAATATCAGGTAAGAGGTCTGGTCCTCTAGACATGATGCTGAGTCAGAGGAGGACATAGGCATGTCATCCTGTTTCAGGGCTAACGTGATTTGTAGTCAGAAGCTCAATGACCAGGCATGAATTATTTACAATCCTGTACCAATATCTAGGAGATTGACAATTTTGCAGCAGGAAAATGTCAGTGCTGCCACTTAAGTAAATTGCTAAAAAAAAAAGAAAACAAATCAGACCCATAACAACATTCACAAAATAACAATTTTAAATGCTTCAAAGTTCAAAGAAAAGAAAATCCAATAACTTAAGTTCTTAGGTTGGTATTATGCACTGTTTCACCTCATCTGAACTGTTTCTGTTGTGTTTTATTTTGCCAGTGGATGCAGTAGAGACATCTGGAGAAGGAAATGGCAACCCACTCCAGTAGTCTTGCCTGGAGAATCCCATGGACAGAGGAGCCTGGTGGGCTGTTGTCTATGGGGTCGCACAAAGTTGGACACAACTGAAGCGACTTAGCAGCAGTAGCAGCAGCAGCAGCAGCAGCAGCAGTAGAGACAAGGGAAAGAGTGCTGGGATCCAGGAAATAAGGTTCTAATTCCTACCCCTAATTCTAAATGACGTGACTTTGAGAAAATCATTTGGACTTCTACTTCCACATTTGTCAAACAGATCTCTTGAGTTGGGAGATTTTGGAGTGTCTTTCTAAATCTGACATTCTACAAATACACTGTAAATGTCATGCTGTCTTTACAGTATCTTTATTTAACAGCAAGATACTCACTATTTGACCTCCTCTTCACTTGCCCTGAAGGCACCATTGTCTTCTGAAAGAACTGCTGAAGGGGTCAACATGAAGGAGTAAGGAAAATCACTCTAAGTGATTTCTGCAATCAGAAAAGGCTGCTCCTACCACCAGCTACTCAAATGAGGAGGGAAGGATTTTCAAAATAGATAGGAGGAAGGAAGGACAGATACCTTGCCCTTATATCCCTGACAGTAAAGTATGTAACAGTGACAGCAGAGAGAGAGCTTGCCACCTGGACTGGCAGCACCAGATCTTTCTCTACTTATTAAAAATGGGTCTACAGCTGACTCCAGGTCCTTGCCTAAAAGCCACGCTTTCTGCAGGTTGTCAGCAGAAGCTTTGTAATATGGCTGCTTGGTGAGTTCACCTAGAACCTAAAGCATATATCTAATTGAGAATTAAAAAGAAGGGGGAGATGAATAAAGACCAATCTCCTAAGAATGATTCTGGTTTCCTAGGAAGGTAAGACTCACACAAATGAAATAATTTACCAATAGGGACCTACTGTATAGCACAAAAAGTTATACTAAATATTTTGCAATTACCTATAAGAGAAAAGCCTTCCCAAAAAAATAGATTCAGTTCAGTTCGGTTCAATCGCTCAGTCGTGTCCGACTCTTTGCAACCTCATGAATCGCAGCACGCCAGGCTTCCCTGTCCATCACCAACTCCTGGAGTTTACTCAAACTCATGTCCAGCAAGTCAGTGATGCCATCCAGCCATCTCATCCTCTGTCATCCCCTTCTCCTCCCACCCCCAATCCCTCCCAGCATCAGAGTCTTTTCCAATGAGTCAACTCTTCGCATGAGGTGGCCAAAGTACTGGAGTTTCAGCTTTAGCATCAGTCCTTCCAATGAACACCCAGGACTGATCTCCTTTAGAATAGACTGGTTGGATCTCCTTGCAGTCCAAGGGACTCTCAAGAGTCTTCTCCAACACCACAGTTCAAAAGCATCAATTCTTCGGTGCTCAGCTTTCTTTACAGTCCAATTTTCACATCCATACATGACCACTGGAAAAACCATAGCCTTGACTAGATGGACCTTTGTTGGCAAAGTAATGTCTCTGTTTTTTAATATGCTGTCTAGGTTGGTCATAAGTTTCCTTCCAAGCAGTAAGCGTCTTTTAATTTCATGGCTGCAGTCACCATCTGTAGTGATTTTGGAGCCCCCAAAAATAAAGTCTGACACTGTTTCCACTGTTTCCCCATCTATTTGCCATGAAGTGATGGGACCAGATGCCATAGATACATACAAAATAGATACATATGTATAATTGAATCACTTTGCTGTATACCTGAAAGTAACACAGCATTGTAAATCACCTATACTTCAATTTAAAAATAAATAAAAATCAAGAACAATAAAAGAGAATAAGCGCTATTTTCCTATTACTGTCATGGCAAATTATTACTACTTTAATGACATTAAACAATACAAGTTTATTAACTTACACTTCTGTGGCTATAAGTCCCATGTCTAACAGGGCTCTCAGTGTACTAAAATCTTGGCAGGTTTGGGTCCTTTCTGGAGGTTCTAGAGGAGAATCCATTTCCTTTCTATTTCCTGTTTCTAGTGGCCAGCACATTCCTTGGTTCAAGGGCCCCTTCCTCCATTTTCAGTATTGGCGAGTTGAGTCCTCCTTTCGCCTCACCCCAGCCTCCTCTTCTGCCTCCCTCTTCTACCTGGAAGAAGCCTTGTGATTTTATTGGATTCACCTGTATAAATCCAGGATACTCTCCCCATCTCAAAGTCCTCAGCTTAATCACGTCTTCAAAGTCTCTTTTGCCATGCAAAGTAACATATTTGCATTTCCAAGGATTAGGGTGTGGACTTCTTGGGGTGGAGGAGTTCTTACTCTACCTACCACAATAAGTAAATGCCTGGCTGATTGGCAGGGACAGTAAGTGCTGGGGCTTTGAGAGAGAGCCTGTTGTGGGCTGGAGCACTGAGGAAGTCTCCCAGGGCAGGTGGGCCAGAGCCAGCAAGTGGCTAGAGGGGAAGTAACAGAGTGTCTAAAAAGACAGTGCACCTGATCGGTGTGGGGCGGGGGGTTGAGGAGATCACTCTTTATATCAGGGGCCATCCTCTGTGCCTCTTCTGCTGGGAATGGCACCCACCCTGAATTTACTGCCCGTATGTCTGACTGTGTTCACTCCCTGGCAGTTGTGTCTGGGAATCATGAAATCTCAAATATGAGATGTTCCTCCTCTAGCAACTTCCAGTTTGTGTTCTTCAATGTTCCTGTTCATATGAGCTCCAGAGAAAGGGAAGTTATTGAGTGAACTGGTGAAACTCCAGGAGAGATGGGAAACGGACTGCTTTCCATCACATAACTCCAGGCCTTGACAGGTTATTGTTGTTGTTCTTTAGTCACTAAATCGTGTCCAACTCTTGGTAACGCTATGGACTGTAGCCCTCCAGGTTCTTCTGGGCATGAGATTTCCCAGCAAGAATACTGGAATGGGTTGCCACTTCCTTTTGCAGGACATCTTCCCAACCCAGGGATCATCTCCTGCATTGGCAGGCAGATTCTTTACCACTGAGCCACCTGGGAAGCCCCTGATGAGTTATTAAGATGCAGTTAAATCCTGAAGTTGGTGCTTGAATGTTGTGTGCATGCCTTAGATTCCTTGGCCAAAAACTAAGGAAGGCTTTTAATTAAGTGAAGATTGGATTAAAACCCACCTGAAAAAAGCCCCTTCATTTTTTTAAACCTTAGCAGCAGTATTTAATGATGCATGCAGGTTGGGCAGGCAAAAGGGCATTGTTAACACACGGAAGGTGCACCCGATCCAGGGACTTTTTACCACCTGGGCTTGGAGAAACTTTCTAATGTTGTCTCTGATCCCAAAACATTTTGACCATTATTTAGGCATCAGACTTATGGAGCTTTAATATAGGGTTCCCTGGTGCCATTAGAGCCTAGAACCAAGGATACAACCTTAGCGGATTTTAGGCTAGACAAGAAATGAGAAAGGTATTGTATCCATGGGGTTTTCTTGGCTTCTTGGAAAATGAGAAAGCTTCACTTACTTTCCTGTAGCATGGAGGTGACTTGCCCTCAGGGGCTCCTTTTAATCCTTTTTAATCTCTTAATCATTTATGGGAAAGGATCAAATAACAAACCTAATTGAAAATGTTAGTAAATTTCAGAAGTCAAAAATTAATAAATTCTATCAATACTTTCTCAAACCTCAGTGTAAAACCTGGAACTAAATAAGTGAAGTATAGTTTTGAATGCTAATTTAAAATTTAAAGTACTCTTCTATGTTACTTTTCAAAGTGAAAATCAAAACAAAAATTATAGACCATTTTAAATATGAGATCTTTACATCTCATAAACAGGGCAATAGTTAAAGATGAACTCAGAGAACAAATCAGAGCATTATAATTCACTTAAAAGCTCAACAAATATCAGGACTTCCCTGATGGCTCAGTTAGTAAAGAATCTGCTTGCAATGCAGGAGACCCCGGTCCAATTTCTGGGTCGGGAAGATCTACTGGAGAAAGGGATAGGCTACCCACTCCAGTATTCTCAGGCTTCCTTCATGGCTCAGCTGGTGAAGAATCCGCCTGCAACATAGGAGACCTGGGTTCAATGCCTGGGATTGGGAAGATCCCATGGAGAAGGGAAAGACGACCACTCCAGTATCCTGGCCTGGAGAATTCCATGGACTGTATAGTCCATGGGGTGGCAAGGAATTGGACACGACTGAGAGATTTTCACTTCACTTTCAACCAATATTTATTGAGGGCTTATAATGTTCTACAGAATTTTCTAAGCTCCAAGGATACATGTAACTTTCCTCAGAGTGTTACATGCTGTGGGATGACATAAACAAAAACAGAAAAATAATAAATATATCGTAGCTACTGGTAAGTTCTATGAATTAAAAAAATTAAGTTGAATAATCAGGTGACAGAGAATAATCTGAGGAAGGAGTGTAATTTTGTGTATGGTGGGTTCTCTGAGATAATAATAATAATAAAGTCTTCTCTGAGATAATTCATCAGAGTTCTAAAGGAAGAGAGGGAATCAAGCATGCAGACTTTTGGGGAACAATATTTGAAGCAAAAAATCAAAATAAATAAGTGCAAAAACCCTGAGAAAGTTGGGAGTAAAACAAGCAATGGGTTAGTTTACAAGGGCAGAGGCATGATAAGGGTCAGATCCTGAGCACCTCAGACTGAAAGGGAACCAGAGAGCTGACAACAAGCGCAAAAGACAAGAGGATTTGACTTTTCATTTAACAAATATTTACTGAATGCTGCCTCGTGCCAGGCATTTCAGCAATTAATGAAATAGCCATATTCCTATATAGGTGGAACTTAAATTGTTTACAAAGGATGGAATATACATAATAAGTTAGCTAAATAAAATACATGTTATGATGTTAGGTAATAAGTAGTAAAGAAGTAAAAAGAAAGAGGCAAAGAGTGTTAGGGTGGGCAGGTGAGGGACAATATCAGAAAAGATAGCCAGGATAGGTGATATTTGAATAAATATCCAGAGGAGTTAGGGCCACAGGTTAAGAGCATTCTGCAGAGAGGTACCAGCAGGTGCAAATACTTGAGGGGATTGTTGTTGATGGATATAAAATGAGGCATCATAAGAAGGCTAGTGCGAGGGAGAAGTAGGATGTGAGACCAGGTGGTAGTGAGACTATTGGTGAGGGGAGAGGAAGGGCAGATGAACTTGAGCCTTGTAAGCCATTGCGATGTCCCAGGTCTCTTCTCTGTGAGATGGGGACTCAATGGAGTATTCTGTACCAAAGGGAGACATGGTCTGATCTACCTTTGCAGCTAACACTGGGCTACTGTGCTGAGTACAGACTGAATGGGAGCAAGAGTCATAATTCTGTGTGCTTCTGAAGAAATAATAGTCAATTGAGTAAGAGGGGATGATTTTTCCAACCAAACAATCCCACTTAACCGACTGCCCACCGGTAGAATTGGCTTCCCTGGTAACCTTGAATGTTATAGTCAACAGCTTGTCACCAGCATTTCCAACAGATACTAGGGATGTTAATGCTGAAAATTTCTATATAGAATAAGCCTTTACCTCCTATGACATCCCATATTCCTTCCAATACTAAGTATCTCCGATTCTAGAGCATGTATCACCTAAATCTCCCCCCGTCCCCCATTAGAATATGAGCTCTGTGAATGCAAGGGTCTTCTCTGCATCTCCGAGTAAAAAGTTGGATTAGATGGTATCTGATGGTCTTTCCAGGTCTGCCAGTCTGTGATCCCCTTGTAAACTGTGAGCCCTTATTCTTAAGGGCTTTGCAGGCTATGAAGTGAATGAAGGGGTGCTGTTGGGAGGGAAGACAGGGATGAGTAAGGACAAACCTGAGTCAAGGAGAAGAGAACAGGTAACTCCTAGGGCAGGGGACTAGGGCACTCTCTGAAAATAAATGTGAATATCTTCTTGAGATGCAGAGTATTCTAATTCTAATAAGGGTGTGTCACTAGACACTGAGCGTACCCCAAGCATGGGATCATTGCTTCATTTGAGCCAGCCTGGTCACAAACTGTTCACAGGTCTCTGAGGTTCTCATGGGAAAAACAGCATCACTCCTTTTAAGTGTATTGAAGATATATTTTTTATCTTGATGAAGTGTACAAATGAGAACATTTCTTTAAACAAAGAGACCCACTGAGGCTCAGCATTACTATGTACCCCCAGACACCCAGAAGGCAGTGACCTCATATGCCCCTGAGGTTTAGCAGAACAGCTGACAGGTTGGCTGACAGGGCCCAGCTTTGCTACCAGATAAGCCAATGAGATATGTGTCATACTTATTGAATACAGAATCAAATATATTGATATAAAAAAAAGATGCACACTAGATAACTTTAATTATTTTATTCTGCATTTAGTTTATTTCAGGGAAAAGAAGAATGTTTTCAATATCGAGAAGCATGCATACATGGGTATCTTCCATGCTATTTTCTTTTTTTGTAAGGTGCCTTCATGCAAACTAAAAGTAGAGTTCAGCTTCCTGGTGACCTAGGAGGGGGGAAAATGTAACAAATATTACTTATTAGTTAAGAGGCTCCTGTCATGTATTATCACAATTATTTTTTTATATTGATGATACTGTTGTTGCATTCAAGTTAGATGAAAGCTGAGGCTCAGAGTGGGTCAGGACCATAATCATATGGTTAGTAGGGGACAGACAGACAGACTTGAACCCAAGTCTATACTCTGAATTCAGATGTACGTGACATAGTAGGGCATACTCTAAAAGGAAAGAATAATTGCCTTTCAAACTCAAATGCTAGAATAGTCACAGTTATAATCCAGAGACCCATGTTTTAAATAAACACAATTGATATTTCCTGGCAGAGGATCTCAGTGTCACAAGAAGAGACTGAAAAAATAGAGAAAAATGAACCCAAGTTTTAGGGTTTTCAGCTATTGGGACTCTATGTTCTTTCTCCAGACACTGGTGTGGGCTCCTTCCCCTGTGGATTTTTCACCCATGGGAACCCATGAAGGGTTAGAGTGTGGACTGTACCCTGAAGTACCCAGTCGGTTATCCTCCCATCTAGTAGTACAAAGAGCAGTCACCTTATTCCCAGCGTCATTTCACTGTTTAAAACCAGGAGTTCCTGCGGGGCCCATTGAAGATCTTGAAACCCATCTTGGTCGGCAGCAAGTTGCTCCTCACCATACTCCCAGATCTGCTCAGCCAGCCTGCCAGGCGATGGGTCATGCAGGTGGCAGTGTTGCAGGCTCTCTTCTGGATGCTGATTTGCAGCATAGAGGAAAAGAAAAGGGCTATTAATGAAAGTGGGTGCTGCCCCTCAGAATCATCATGGAAAATTACTGCTCTGAGAGGCACCAATAAACCTTAAGTATTTCTGCTAGAAATGGTCATGACAGCAGAATACCACAGGCCGTTAGAGAAAGGGCCACAATCACTTCCCATAGACATTTTTAGGGGTGTCAGAAAACCCAAAGGTGGCTCCAGGATATGCCTTTCTGGGCAGGACAGGAGGCAGAGGATGCCCTGTGCTGGGTGGGGCAGGGCGTCTCACCGGGAGCCCTCGGTCTTCTGAGCCTTCTCCGACTCCCGGGCCCTCATCTGCTCGTAGTCATTCACCATCGCAGCCAGTAGGAGGCGCGATTCCTCCTCATCCAGGGTAGCAGGATCAAAACGCCCATCAAAGACAGACCTAGGGAGGAGAAGCAAGCTCAACACCAGCTCTGAGCCTCGCCGCCCGATACCCCCACGTCCAGGATAAGCAGCTAGGTCTCCTGGTTTCTGCGACTTCCCCTGAGGATGTGACTGCCCCATCTATCAATGGAGAGGGCAAGAGGCCAGTAATCCATCCAAAACTGCGGCTTCTCCAGAATTTAGGCTCTGGTGTCACCTCAAAGAAGTGGTTTGCTCCAAACCTCTAGTGGATTATCTAGGCTTGGGAAAACTGATGGTTAGATTTTCAGGAATTTTATGAACTTAGTGTTAAATACAGCCATTATTAAAAATTAAATGATAATGATAGTTTAAATCTGAAAATGGTTTCAGTTTAGTGTATTCTAAATGAAGACGAGAAATTAGATGTATAGGTCCCATACATCTAAATAACAAATTTGTTGGCAAAATAATTAGCAGATTAGGATGCGATCCATTTCTCAAATTATGGTTAAATTAATAAATAGACTTCCTAAAGATACAAATATTTGATAAGAAGAAATAAGTTATATGAAGTTTACAATAACAGTGTAACGTATATGTCATGTCTATTTGTAACTGCGTGCTACATATCTTTGCCTCATAAAAATGATAAATTTATATATAGTTTACATTCATACATTACCAACCCCTCCGTGAAAGCCAGATACAGCATGGGAACACAGAATTTTATGAACCAGGGGCCAGGGGGGGTGAGAATCCTAGCAGGGCTGTCTTACCTGAATGGTGCTGCATGAAACATGCCTGCCTGGTACAAGACCAGGATGCTGAGGACCAAGAATGGGGGGAACTTCCAGAAGCCCATGACACCTCTCTGTAAAGGAAGAATAATGTCAGCACCTGTGGCAGGTCCAAATTCCCTGAGCCCACAGATCTGGGCTCTGCTCCTGCCTGTGCCTCTAATTCCCTTGCATCCTGGCTTCAGGCGGGTCATTTCACTCCCCTTCACCTCCTTGGCGAAGTGGACTGCTGGATGATCCAGTAAGCCTGTAGGATGCGTGGTTTAGAAAAAGAAACCTTCCAGGAGAACTGGGTGAGGAAATCTCTGACCATAGCCCCCTCCCCAGCACCCCACACACTCTCACATACAACCTGTTGGCCAGGACTCCTGGAAGACAGACTGGGTCTGTCTGTACCTGTCACCACACCTTTTCCCCTTGTACAACTCAAAGCTGTCATCCCAGTGCTGGGTTTTCCCTCATACCTGATTGGGGGAGGGGGTTAGAGATGATTTATCACTGAAGTTGGAATCCTTGAGAAATTAAAGAACCAAATTCTACCGGTCAGTCACTCCATACTTTGCAAAGAGGACCCTGTAAGAAGCAAGCTGGGAGAGCCTCAAATTGGGACCCAGGACAAAAACTGGGGGAAAAGTTCCCAGAACCCACAACAGGGGGTTTCATTTAATGACTGTCTGCCCTTCAGTCATTGTGCCTATTTCCCACCTGCCTGCACTGTCCTGGGTTCCAAACACATTTCCCCCGGTCCCCTAGGCATGAGATGTGACCTGTGACAGCAACTGGCCGCACAAAGCTATTCCTGCATCAGGATCAGCCTGCTGTACCCGGAAGCTCCAGCATCCCAAACTGACCTAAGCACATGAGCTGCGGGAAAGAGACTGGAGCCCGCCTGGGCACAAGAAGAGTGAAGAGAGTTTGCAAACTGAGACCATCCAGTGTTACCTGTGGAAGGAGCCTTGCAGAGTAACTCAGATTGTGTGAAGACACCAGGACAGGAGTGGACAGAGCCATTCAGACGGGAAGAGATCCGCTAAGAAAAAGTACTCGAGAGACAGAGGGAAAGGAGGGGAGAGAAACAGAATCTCAGCTAAGCAGGAATCTCTGGGCTTACCTGACAGCCGGCACCAGGTGGCTGGGAGCAGAGGAAGGAGCAGCAGCAGTAGCTTTGGCAGCAGGCAGTGGCAGTCTGGCAGAAGTGGCAGAGACACTTGAATGCCTCTGAATCCTCCCAGCATGAGCAGCTGCTTTTATTCCCGCTGCTCTGGGTCCAGGGGGGTTCCAGGAGCTCCGGGCAACCAATGAGGGGAAGGATGTGAGCCCCAGAAGGATTGTGTCACCACTTGCGTCCAGAACATGGAGCATCCAGAAGTACCACCCCACTTGTATTTGCATTGAGGTCATTGATGGCGGGGGTGGGAGGGAGGCACAGAGGGGGGTTGGTGAGGACAAATGAAAAACACAGGAAAAGTAAGTTGAAATTTGAGGACAGTTTTACCTGTTTGCTTTCAAGGGTTTTGAACAGGCACGTGTCCCACTCCATCCCCAGCCGCGCTATTCTGTAGAATAGAATCCAGCATTAGAGAGAACCCTGACTCCCCTAGATTTGACCATAGACCCCCGTCCAAGAGCGCTTCAGGGTTAATGCGCAGCAGAGTTGATGATTCTGTGCCCAAGCGGGGAGTCGGATTCAGTCGGCAGGAAGCGCACACAGAAGAGAGGGCGTGTGGAGATAAAAGGATAGAAGTCCAGGAACTTTGTCAGATTTCAACTCTGTTCCAGCTATAAGTTTGCCAGGTGGTAGAACTGTGGGCTAGAAACTAGTAAAGTCTCAACATACTTATCTCTGAAATGGGAATCATATTCCAGTCTTGAAGGAATACTATCATTACTAACCATGTACCCGTTTTCCTCCCAGTTAGGGATCTATAAGAGCTTACCAGGGAAATTCATAGGAGATTCCGTGGGATCACGATACACATTCCCAATCAACACCCTCCGCAGCTACCTGGAGTCATGCTGGGTGGTCCGTCACTGGGTAAGGAGAGGCTGGATGCCCCGCTGAGCATGAGCAGGGAAGTGCAAGGCTTAGATGCCTCCCAGCTTCCAAGCGGACCTCTAGCCCCATGCTTCCTCCCCCACCATTCATCACCTAATGCTCACCCTCCTTTCCCAACCATTTGCCCAGCTGCCCCTTGCTTCCGGCTGCTGTTTGCCAAGATGTTCCAGTGACCCTGCACCCTCATCTACTGCAATTCAGTCCTCTGCTAGAAAGCCCGCCAAGATTGATGGTGCTGAAGAGTCCTGCAGGAGTGTAATCCCATGCTGGCTTCTGTCTACTCTTACACACTCACAAACTCAGTACTGACTCCAAACAGGTGCGCGCTCCCTAACCACAGGCACTCACAAAATGACACTGGTGCACCGGGGCATCCAGGTGATGTTCACAGTCCGGCAGCAAGCGTGCAGCACACAGGAGCAGAATTACGCCCTGCTTCCATGACTCTCTGGAATAAACGTGCTCTGTAAAACCCGATTGCCCAGCACCTCAACCCTCCTACACCCTGCTCAACAGGTTTCTGGATCTCTCTGTTGGAGCGACTTCTCTAAGCCTTCCAGGAAGGTCTGAGGTCCTGACTTGCTGTCCTCAGCAGGTGGAACGCAGAGAAAGACGCTTCTCCCTGTACACAGGATCGCTGGGTCTGAACACACAGCACATGATCCAAGCAGCCTGTAGAGACCCTCCAGCGCCGCAAGCACTGCAGCGGCATTGCAGAGCGTGGCGGGGGGAGGGAGGGGGTGGGGGGACACAGATCCCAGGTAGCTTCTTTTCTCGGGGAGAACTGATACTAGCTGAAATGAGACACGAGTGACCGAGCCACAGGTTCACACCCCAGACCTCAGTGTCAAGCTTCAGTGTTCCATTCGACACGCCTGCCTCGCGGCACATCTCTTCCCCTTCAGGTTGGTGCTCTCAGGGTTCAGGACATCCAACTTCCAAGATGCCCTTATTCCAATTTTCTGCTTCTTAAACTCAGGGGTGGCACTGGTACAAGGGAATAAAGTCTTGGGGCAGGGGAACTGGGTGTCTGAAACTAGCTCTCCTCTGGCAGGATTGCAGCAGTAGGGGCTTAACCAGTCAGAAGCGCGCGAGTGCGATTGGACACAGAGCTGGGAAAGGGAAGATGTGCAAGGGAAGGATTCAGGATGGCGGACCGCGGGCTCCTTCTATCCTGGTGTCTAGAAGCAGAAATCGTGGGCTGACACCCAGACAGGGGGTTGGGGGCTCGGCCCCAAGACCAAATTGACGACCGCGGCAATGCAGATGTTTTGCGGCATTTAAGTGGGCTCTGCCACTTAAGACTGTTGTAGGAAAGGCTTTAAAACTCAGGTGGAAAACAGTTTTGCCAAAATGACTTCCAAGACCCGAGGTTTCTGATCTGAAGTCATTTCTAAGTATGGGTGTTCTTGGATTGCCTTTTCCTATGGAGAGAACCATTGTCTTCACCAGTGCAATGGTGATGCAAAATGGTTAAGAAAGGAGGACTTCAAAAGCCAAATTTATAACGCTGTGACTATGTGGGCTCAGAACTCTACTCCTGGCTTCCACGTGTACTGTCAGTCTTCCAAGCTCACATTCATTCTCCACTCTTGAAATCTTCAAGGTCCGCTCCAAGAGGGTGCTAACACAGCCTCCAGCAAGTCCAGCTTTTCTTGAAAAGTCAGTCTGTCCAGATAGAGAGGGATTAAGATAACTCATCCATCAAGTACTCTGAATTTCTAAGGTGTGCTGATGCTGAGCTGGGGCAAGGTTCAAAAACAAATTGACAAACAAAACCCCAAGTCCTTCCTTTGAAACATAGCAGAGTGTGTTGCACACCAGGTGGCACTCACCCAATGTTTGTTAAATAATGGAAATTAATTTACTGTGGCAGATTTACCAGCCAGTCTCTATGCTATTATAGGACTCTAGTCCCAGTCAGCCGAGAAACCAGACCTACTTAGGTAGCGCAGCTTTCAACCGATTTCAAAATTGTGAGCTCACACATTTCAGAGACATTTTATTTAACATGCAGAATTGGTTTCCCCATCAAAGTTTCCAGTAATGAGACAAGGAAAGGAAGGTTAACCCTAGGGTTTTGTTTTTTTTATTTTTATTTTTTTTTAAGTCTAGAGTCTCTTACTATGAGACATAAAACCATTCTCCTCTGAGCCCATCCCTGTTTTACCAAGTGAACACTTGTTGCAGAGCATGTGCTCTCAAGGTACGGGCTTCTTTACTTGCAGACATGGGCTCAGTAGTTTGGCTGTGGGGACTTAGTTGTTACCACAGTGTGGGATCTTCCCAGACCAGAAAATGAACCGGTGTCCCTTGCATTACAAGGCTGATTCTTAACCACCAGACCATCAGATCAGGAAGCCTCTTGGCTTCTTCTAATAGGCATTCTAACAGGTGTGATGTGATATTCACTGTGGTTTTGATTTGCATTTCTCTGATTAGAATTTCTGAGCACCTTTTCGTGTACTTATTAGGCATGTATATTTCTTCTTTGGAAAAATATCTATTTAGATCTTCTCTCCCCCACCTCTTTTATTTGCTATTGAGTTTGTGAGGCTTTATAGATTTTGGATATTAATCCCTATTCAATATATAATTTACAAATATTTTCTTTCTTTTAGTAGGTTGTCTCTTCATTTTATTCATGATTTCTCTTGCTGTGCAGAAGCTTTTTAGTTTAATGTAGTCCCATTTGTTTAATTTTGCTATTGTGTCCCTTGCCTGGGAATATCTAGAAAGATATTGCTAAGATCAATATCAAGTTTACTGAGTATGTTTTCTTCTAGGAGTTTTATGGTTTCTGGTGGGA
Organism: Bos indicus x Bos taurus; assembly: GCF_003369695.1. Classification (NCBI taxonomy): domain Eukaryota; kingdom Metazoa; phylum Chordata; class Mammalia; order Artiodactyla; family Bovidae; genus Bos; species Bos indicus x Bos taurus. Next base: position 46,481,494 of record NC_040090.1, on the reverse strand, counting down.
ATCTTATTCCAGATCTTGGAGGGAAAGCTTTGAGTTTTTCATTTTTGAGTATAGTTAGTATAGTAACACTATACTCAATGTTACTGTTGGGTTTTTCATATATAGTTTTAATTACGTAGAGGCACTTTCCTTCTGTTCCTAGTTGAAAGTTTTTTTATCATGAAAGGGTGTTAAGTTTTCCAGATACATTTTCTGTATCATTGAAGATAAGCATGTGCATTTTATTCCAATCATTCTTTTCCTGTGGAGTAACTAATTCATCAATTTTCATATTTCAAATAATTCTTGCATTCCAGAAATTAGTCTCATTTGGTTATGTTATAGAGTCTTTTTAATGTGCTGCTGAATTCAATTTCTGGTATTTTGTTGAGGATTTCTATATCCATGATCATAAGGGATATTGGACGGTAGGGTTTTTGTTCTGTTTTGTTTTTTTCATTGCAGAATCTGACTTTGGTATCAGGATAATGTTGGCCTTGTAGGATAGATTAGGATGTGGTGCTTTTTCTTTCAGTTTTTGGAAATTTTTGAGTAGCATTGGTATTTGTTTTCTTCAAGTGTTTGTAGTATTCACCAGTGAAGCCATCAGATCCAGAGTTTCTCTTTACTAGAAGATTTTTGTTTACTGATTCAATCTCCTTGCTGGTTATATGTGTATTTGGATTATCTATTCCTTCAAGATTTAGTCTTGGTACATTTTGTGTTTCTAAGAATTTGTCCATTTCATCTAGGTTAGCCAACTTGTTGGTATACAGTTTTTTCACAGTACTCACATTATTTTTTTATTACTATAAAATTGGTGGTAATTAATGTCTGCAGTATTGTTTCTGATTTAGTAATTTAGTCTTCTTTTTTTTCCCCTTAGTCCCTCTAGCTAAAACATTGTTAATTTTGTCAGTGTTTTTGAAGAACCAGTTTTGGATTCACTGGTTTTCTCCACTGTTTATCTTCACTGTTTATCTCCATTTCTTTATCTCTCCTGTAATATAATATTTCATTCCTTCTGATAGTTTTGAGTTCAATTGTTCTTTGTTTCTAGTTTCTTAAGTTGCAAAGGTAGGTTGTTGATTTCAAATCTTTCTTGATTTTTAACATAAGGATTTGAGGCTGTAATTTTCCCCCTTAGCACTACCTTCACAGCATCACATAAGTTTTGGTGTATTGAATTTTCATTTTCATTCATCTGTAAGCATTTTCTGACTTTGCTTATTTCTTTGATCTATTGCTTGTTTCAAAGTGTGGCTTCATTTCTACAAGTTCTGATATTTTTCTGTTACTGATTTCTAACTTTATCCTGTTGTGACTGGTGAAGGTAATTTTTATGATGTCTATCTTTTTAGTCGATTGTGACTTAATTGGTGGCCTAACAAATGGTCTACCCTAGAAAATGTCTAGGTGGGAAGAATGGGAAGAATATATATGCCATTATTCTTTGGCAGAGTGTTCTATAGATGTCTGTTAGATCTAGTTGGTTTATAGTGTTAAGTAATCTATTTTTTTATCTTCTGTTGGGTTGTTTATCCATTATTGGGAGTAGGGTATTGAAGTCTTCAGCTACTATTGAAGAACTATCTATTTCTACCATCAGTTCTGTCAGCTTTTGCTTCATATAGCTTGCATCTGTTAGTACACGTGAAAATTTTTATAGTTAATATATTTTCTTGATGTATTGAGCCTTTTATTACTATAGAATGTCTTTCTTTTTCTCTTGTAACTTTTTTTTGATTTAAGGTCTATTTTATCTGAATATTCAAAGTCAATTCATGCAAAAAACTCTTACCAGTGTGGATATGGAGAGAACATATCACAACATAGTAAAAGCTATTTATGACAAACCCACAGCCAATATAATACTTAATGGTGAAAAGCTGAAAGACTTCTCACTAAAATCTGGAATAAGACAAGGGTTCCCACTCTCACCTTTTCTATTAACATAGTATTGGAAGTCCTAGCCACAATAATCAGACAAGAAAAAGAAATAGATAGTATTCAAATTGGAAGGGAAGAGGCAAAATTGTAATTTATGCAGATGACATGCTAGTATATATATAGAAAGTCCTAAAGAATCTACACAAAAACTATTAGAACTGATAAACTAATTCAGCAAAGTAGCAGGGTATAAGATTAACATACAAAAATTGATTGCATTTCTTTAATAATAAAATATCAAAAAGGGAATGTAAAAAAAAATACCTTTTAGAATCCTCTTGCACTGTTGGTGGAAATATAAATTGATACATCCACTATGGAAGACAGTGTGGAGATTTCTTTTAAAAACTAGGAATAAAACTACCATACAACCCAGCAATGCCACTTTAAGGCATATACCCTGAGGAAACCAAAATTGAAAAAGACACATGTACCACAATGTTCATTGCAGCCCTATTTACAATAGCTAGGAAATGGAAGCAAACTAGATGTCCATCGACAGATGAATGGATAAAGAAGCTGTGGTACATATATAAAATGGAATACTACTCAGCCATAAAAAGAAACACATTTGAGTCAGTTCTAATGATGTGGATGAGCCTACAACCTATTATACAGAGTGAAGTAAGTAAGAAATAGAAAAACAAATATCATATATTAACACATATATATGGAATCTAGAAAGATGGTACTGATGAACCTATTTGCAGGACAGCAATGGAGATGCAGACATAGAGAATAGATTTATGGACACAGGTACAGGGAAAGAAGGAGAGGGCAATATGAATGCAGAGAGGAGCATGGAAGCATATACGCTACAATATGTAAAATAGATAATCAATGGAAATTTGCTGTATGACTCAGCAAACTCAAACTAAGGCTCTGTAACAACCTAGAGGGGTTGGGAAAAGGTCGGGGGGGTAGGAGGGAGGTTCAAGAGGGAGGGGACATATGTATGTGCAGCATGCATGCTAAGTTGCTTCAGTCGTGTCTGACTCTTTGTGACCCTATGGGACCCACCAGGCTCCTCTGTCCATGGGATTCTCCAAGCAAGAATAATGGAGTGCCCTCCTCCTGACCCAGGGATCAAACCCACTTCTCTTATGTCTCCTGCACTGGCAAGTAGGTTCTTTACCACTAGTGCTGCCTGGGAAGTCGAGACATATGTATGTGCTATGCTGTGCTTAGTCACTCAGTCATGTCTGACTCTTTGCAACCCCATGGACTGTAGCCCACCAGGCTCCTCTGAACATGGGGATTCTCCAGGCAGGCAAGAACACTGGAGTATGTTGCCATGCCCTCCTCCAGGGGATCTTCCCAACCCAGAAATTGAACCCAGGTCTCCAGATTGGGTTGCAGGCAGATTCTTTACCATCTGAGCTACCAGGGAAGCCTGAGCATATGTATACCTATGGCTAATTCATGTTAATGTGTGGCAGAAACCAAAGCAATATTGTAAAGTAATTATCCTTCAATTAAAAATAAATAAATATGGTGCATTGGGATGACCCTGAGGGATGGGATTGGGAGGGTGGTGGAAGGGGGATTCAGGATGGGGGACACATGTACACCCATGGCTGATTCATGTCAATGTATGGCAAAACCACTACAGTATTGTAAAGTAATTAGCCTCCAATTAAAATAAATAAATAAAAGAAATTTAACAAGTAATAGAATAAATGATGTTATACTTTTAATTGAATTAAACATTTGTTCATTTCCAAAACCAATACCTTTTAAAATTGCTCCCCCCAAAATAAAATAATTAGGAATAAATGTTTCCAAGGAGGTGAAAGATTTATATGCTGAGAAATATAAGACATTAATAAAAGAAATTGAAGATTATTCAAAGAAATGGAAAGATGTCCATGCTCTTGGGTTGGAAGAAGTAAGATGGTTAAAATGGACATACTACCCAAAGCAATCTACAGATTTAATGTGATCCCTATCAAATTACCCATGGCATTTTTCACAGAACTAGAACAAATAATCCAAAATTTACATGGAACCAAATCAGGATTGCCAAAGCAATCCTGAAGAAAAAGAACAAAACAGGAGGCACAACCCTCCCAGACTGCAAACAATACTACAAAGCTACAGTAATTAAAACAGTGTGACAGGGACTTCCCTGGTGGTTCAGTAGTTAAGACTTTGAGTTCCAATCCAGGGGGTGCAGGTTTGATCCCTGATTGAGGAGTAAGACCCTATATGCCAGGCAGTCAAAAAAACAAAATATAAAACAGGAGGAATATTGTAACAAATTCGATAAAGACTTTAAAAATTATCTACATCCCCCCCCAAAAAAAATCTGAAAGGAAGAAAAAACAGTGTGATCTTGGCATAAAAACAGACATTATGGATGAATGGAACAGGACAGAGTCCAGAAATAAGCCCACACACCTACAGTAAATTATCTTTGACAAAAGAAGCAAGAATATACAATTGGAAAAAGAAAGTCTCTTCAACAAGTGGTGCTGGGAAAGTTGGACAGATACCTGCATGTAAACCACTGGAGTTAACACTCTCTCACCGTACACAAAACAAACTCAAAATGGTTTAAAGACTTAAACATAAGACAGGACACCATAAAACTAAAAGAGATCATAGGCAAAACATTATCTGACGTAATATGTGCTAATGTTTCCTTAGGTCAATTTCCCAAGGCAATAGAAAAAAAAAAAAAAAGAAAGAAAAACAAAAATAAACAAATCAGACCTAATCAAATTTGCAAGCTTTTGCACAGCAAAGGAAACCATAAACAAAACAGACAACTTATGGAATGGGAGAAAATATTTGCAATCAATCTGCCTGACAAGGGTTTAATTTCCAAACTATACAAACAGCTCATACAACTCAACAACAACAACAACAAAAAAAGACCCAACCAAAAAATGGGTAGAATACCTAACTAGACATTTCTCCAAAGAAGAAATACAGAGGCTAATAGGCACGTGAAAAGATGGTCAATGTCATTAATTATTAGAGAAATGCAAATCAAAACTGCAATGAGGTACCACTTCACATCAGTCAAAATGGCCATCATCAAAAATTTGGCAAAACTAATACAATTATGTAAAGTTTAAAAATAAAATAAAATTTAAAAAAAATAAAAATAAAATAATAAAATAAAAACTACAAGGAATTCCTTGGCGGGCCAGTGATTAAGATTCCACACTCTCACTGCCAGGGTCCTGAGTTCAATCCCTGGTCAGGGAACTAAGATCCCACAGGTTGTGCAGCACAGCCAAATAAATAAAAACGAAAACTCCACAAATAACAAATGCTGGAGAGGATATGGGAAAAAAGGGAACCCTCCTACACTGTTGGTGGGAATGTAAGTTGGTACAGCCACTGTGGCAAACAGTATGGAGGTTCCTCAGAAAAATGAAAACAGAATTACCATGTCATGCAGCAATCTTACTCCTCTGCACACAAAACTGTAAGTCAAAAAGATGCATGCACCCAGATGTTCCTAGCAGCACTATTCAGAAAACATGGAAATACCTAAATGTCCATCAATAGATGAATGGATGAAGAAGATGTGGTACATATATACAATGGTCTACTACTCAATCATAAAAAAGAACAAAATAGGACACGTAGGGGAATGTAGATCTGGTTCGAGTAGGGGGTTAAAGGGGCGGTGGGGCAAGATGGCGGCCCACTTGTCCTACCGGCGAGTGAACCTCAACGTGCTGCGCGAGGCAGTGCTTTGCGAGCTGCGCGAGTTCCTGGACAAGTGCGTGGGAAGCAAGGCAATAGTTTGGGATGAGTATCTCACTGGACCCTTTGGCCTGATTGCACAGTATTCACTGTTGAAGGAACATGAAGTGGAAAAAATGTTTACGTTTAAAGGAAGTTGTTTGCCAGCAGCCGATGTCAAGAATATAATTTTTTTTGTCAGACCCAGGCTAGAATTGATGGATATCGTTGCTGAAAATGTGCTCAGTGAAGACAGACGTGGCCCAGCAAGAGATTTCCACCTTTTGTTCGTGCCACGACGTAGCTTATTGTGCGAACAGCGGTTGAAGGATCTGGGTGTTTTGGGATTCTTTATTCATAGGGAGGAGTATAACCTAGTTCTTATTCCTTTTGATGGGGATCTCCTATCCATGGAATCGGAGGATGCGTTCAAAATATATATCCGGGAGTGGGATTGCTATTTCACATGGCAATTCTAGTTTTTTAAGGAACCTTCATACTGTTTTCCATGGTGGCTGCACCTGTTTGTATTCCCACCAGTAGCGTGGGAGGGTTCCCTTTTCCCTTTGCTCCATACCCCCTCCAGCATTTATTATTTGTAGCCTTTATAATGATGGCCATTTTCACGGGTGTAAGGTGGTACCTCAATGTGGTTTTGATTTGCATTTTTCTAATGGTTAGTGACATTGAGCATCTTTTCATGTACCTACTGCTGCTGCTGCTGCTAAGTTGCTTCAGTCATGTCAGACTCTGTGCGACCCCATAGACAGCAGCCCACCAGGCTTCCCCGTCCCTGGGATTCTCCAGGCAAGAACACTGGCCATCAGTATACCTTTTTTGTAGAAATGTCCGTTTATACCGTATGCTTATTTTTTTTAATTGGACTGTTTATTTTTTCGTTAAGTTGTATGAGCTATTTGTATATTTTGGAAATTAAGCCCTTGTCCATCGCCTTGTTTGAAAATAACTTCTCCCAGTTCGTATGTTGTCTTCATTTTGTTTATAGTTTCCCTTGCTTTGCAAAAGCTTATAAATTTGATTAGGTCCAAAAAAAAAAAAAAAGAATAAAATAGGGGCTTCCCTTGTGGTTCAGTGGTAAAAAATATGCCTGCCAATGCAAGAGACCCTTGTTCAATCCCTGATCTAGGAAGAAGCCACATACCACAGGGCGATTAAGCCTGAGCTCTGGAGCCTGAGAGCTGCAGCTACTGAAGCCTGCATACCCTAGAGCCCATGCTTCACAAGAGAAGCCACCCTGATGAGAAGCCCATGCACAGCTATAGAAAAGCCTTCCCAGCAATATAGACCCAGCCAAAAATAGTTTTTTTTAATCCTGCAGCTCAATTCCAGAAAAATAAAGCGACCCAATCAAAAAATGGGCCAAAGAATTAAACAGACATTTCTCCAAAGAAGACATACAAATGGCTAACACATGAAAAGGTGCTCAACATCGGTCATTATCAGAGAAATGCAAATCAAAACCACAATGAGGTACCATCTCACGCCAGTCAGAATGGCTGCTATCAAAAAGTCTACAAACAAGAAATGCTGGAGAGGGTGCAGAGAAAAAAAGGAACCCTCTTACACTGTTGGTGGGAATGCAAACTAGTATAGCCACTATGGAGAACAGTGTGGAGATTCCTTAAAAAGCTGGAAATGGAACTCCCATATGACCCAGCAATCCCGCTGCTGGGCATACACACCGAGAAAACCAGAATTGAAAGAGACATGTGTACTCCAATGGTCATCACAGCACTATTTACAATAGCTAGGACATGGAAGCAACCCAGATGTCCATCGGCAGATGAATAGATAAGAAAGCTGTGGTACATATACACAATGGAATATTACTCATCTATTAAAAAGAATGCATTTGAATCAGTTCTAATGAGGTGGATGGAACTGGAGCCTATTATACAGAGTGAAGTAAGTCAGAAAGAAAAATACCAATACAGTATATTAACGCATATATATGGAATTTATAAAGGTGGTAACGATGACCCTATATGCGAGATACCAAAAGAGACACAGATGTAAAGAACAGACTGTTGGACTCGGTGGGAGAAGGCGAGGGTGGGATGATTTGAGAGAATAGCATTGAGACATGTATATTATCATATGTGAAACAGATCGCCAGTCCAGGTTCGATGCATGAGACAGGGTGCTCAGGGCTGGTGCACTGGGATGACCCTGAGGGATGGGATGGGGAGGGAGGTGGGACGGAGGGTCAGGATGGGGAACACATGTACAACCATGGCTGATTCATGTGAATGTATGGCAAAAACAACCACAATATTGTAAAATAATTAGCCTCCAATTAAAATAAAAAATATATATATGTTTAAAAAATTAATAGCTTTTTTAAAATAAAAAAGAATAAAATAATGTCATTTGCATCCTGGGTGTGACTAGAGATTATCACACTAAGTGAGGTAAGTCAGAAAGAAAGACAAATATTATATGATATCGCTTATATGTAGAATCTAAAATATGACACAGATGAACGTATATACAAAACAAAAACGGACTCATGGACATAGAGAATGCACTTATGGTTGCCAAGCAAGGAGGGTTTGGGAGGGATGCAGTGGGAGGTTCAGGTTAGCAGATGTAAGCTTTTGTATATAGAATGGATTGACAACAAGGTCTTACTGTATAGCACAGAGAATGAACCATAATGGAGAAGAATATTTTTTAAAAGAATATGTGTGTATATGTGTGTGTGTGTATAACAATCACTTTGCCATACAGCAGAAATTAACATAAAAAAGGGAAAAAATATACTAAAATAACAGGCAACTTGAAATCATATATTGAAAGACTGTACTGAGCACCCTGGAAAAGGTACCCAGCATGACTGGCTCCAAGGCATATTCTAATAAAAAATAATGAGAACGTAAAGAAAAAATGAACTAAAAATATAAGCTCAATAATAAAAGTTTTAGGAGTCTCTTTCATCTAGAAATTTAAAAATTATGCTGGCAGACTCATCCGAGGGGCACGGGTTGGGGGTGCCATCAAGTGAGTGTCTCATGGGCTCCTGCCAGTTCTTGGCTTGAGTCCTACGCACTCAATCCACAGTGCTCTCCCTGTGCAGAGTAAGGCAACGGCACAAAATCCCTCCTTGGTACATTCCGTTATGTGCACTCATGTATGTTTTTCCTAACAATGGAGGAGGGTGAGGGCCTGTAACAGAACAACCCAATTCTTTTTTTTTAATTGGAGGCTAATTGCTTTACAATATTGTGGTGGTTTTTGCCATACACTGACATGAATCAGCCCTGAGTGTACATGTGTACTCCCGTAACACCCTGAATGTACCTCATCTTGTCTGATCTCGGAAGCTAAGCAGGGTCAGGCCTGATTAGTATTGGATGGGAGGACAACCCAATTCTTGATCTCAATGATAAAATTATATATGAGAATACACTGCATTCTTAGGTAGTAAGAAATGGAACATTAGGTGAGGACTCTGTTTTCTGTTGGATAACCATAACCACAGGCAGCAGTAAGCCAGAGGTAAAGCTGTTAGAAATCATTTATGCATTAAGATCTGATGTGCCCTTCCAGCACTGAGAGAAAGAAGAGTTTCTCTCACTAATGGATGAAATTCCGTTATTAGATATTCATTCCTTTGGCTTAAGCTTTATCCTTAGCACTTTGGAAATATTTAAAGCACTTGGCTGTTTTGATGGAAATTCTCAGGATCCTTTCAAGCTGCCTACTGCAGGAAAACTAAAGCATAATTGTCCCCATACTTCCTTAAAGCTACTGTCTTAGGGTCATTATTTTTTTCCAATTACATTTCTCATGTGAGAAATGAAAGACAGAGTTGGATAGATCTGTATTTCTTCCCTTCTGTTTTCTGCTGGTGAGCAGTCAAGAAACTAGGTGTTCGACAGCAGCATTCCAGGGCCCAACATTTCATGGCTGTCAACAGTGAGTGAGTGAAAGTCGCTCAGTCGTACCCGACTCTTTGCGACCCCATGGACTATACAGTCCATGGAATTCTCCAGGCCAGAGTACTGGAGTGGGTAGCCTTTCCCTTCTCCAAGGTAGCTGTGGCAACACCAGGGGCAGTGTCCCGATCCCCGGATCTCAGGCTTCATGAGATTTTCTTCCTAAGTTCAAGTGTGCAGACTTCTGAGTCCCCATCTTTTGGTTATGGTAACAGTAGCATCTTCCAGAACTACACACATTATTTTTTAACATATAGTTCCCTGTATGAAATTCCTTTCTGTTAAAATACCTAAAGTAGCTTCTATTTCAAAAACTGAATTGGGACTGTCACATGTGAATAAGCAGCTTAGTGGAAAATGGATAAAAGATTGTGGGGCAATAAACCTCCTAGTAAGGGGATGAGCTTCAAAACTTGAGAAAACAGAGCTCATGGAAAACCAGTCCCATTGAAAATTGGACTGAAGGATGCCTTCCCTGAAAATGGCTTCTCTTAGAAGAACTCACCAGTAAGGCAGGCCGGGTTCTCCATAAAAAATAAAATAAGTAGTTATAATCCATGTCTCTCAACTAACCTCCAAGTAAATCTCATTGCCACCACTGTGTCCCTCATTTGTTCTTTGTTCTTCTATTTCACCTCCTTCACTCCCCTTCTCACTTTAGTAAAATTAAAGAATAAGACTGAAGTGTTCCTCACAACTATTTTCACTAGATGCTACTATTTTCTAGACTTAGGAAAAAGTCGTCAGTAGAATGACTTACAGAATATGATCCATATATGATCTGATATCGACATATGATCAAAATTTACCCTGTACCTCTTAAGACTGTAGAAAAGTCAAATTAATGGAAGAGGTCTTGTTGAAACATTTAATGCTGAAGTACACCATAGAGGTAAGAATAACTTTTCTAACAACCTCCACCTCATCCTGCTGTCACCGCAGGACCTCAAATCTATCTTCCTATAGAGAGAGCAGAAAGGATTTCACAGCCTAATTTTGGCCCAGTGAAAACTCCTCAACTTCTGAAGCAAAAGAAACAAGTTGTCCCAGATTGACCACAAGAGAAAGTGGGAAAAGGAAAAAACAACAATTCTCTAACCTGTGATCTCTGAGCCTTTGGGATCTTCTATGAACCCATTCTTCACATTCTTATTTTAACTTATTTTCTTATTTCTTATTTTAACGAACGGGAGGTTTGCTGTGGATGGCACTTATTGGTGCTGGAGAGAAGCTAGGCATTGATTTCTTAAGTGTGTGTGACTACTGCTTACTGCTTAAAGTATGCTGAGGACAACTGACCCAGGGCTGTAGGGTTTCCAAAGGACATATAAAACCCTTTTGGTCTTTGATGCCAAAAAGTGACTTGGAATTACAGAAATCAATACAAGACTGACATCTGAAAGTTAGCTGATATCACACCAGCTACAAGGATATTTGCCTGGAAAGAGAAACACAGTTTCTACTCATGTCCCCAGAGCGCTATTATTCAGGGACATAGCCTGAATCACTGAGTTTCTTCCACATCACAGACTTTGTCTTCACTACGACTGTGGCTCCTGAGAAAAACTACAAAACACCCACTTGTCAGGTGTCCCCTGCCTGATGACCTCCATTAAACCAGGTAAGACTAAGAAGAAGAGACCAAGAAAATAGCCTCTGGAAGACTGAAGCAGGCATCACAACAATTCATTATTGCCATCCTGATCACTACTAAGTTCTCACTGTGTCTGTAGGCTCTTCACTCACACCCAGTTCTAACTTGCCTGTCTGTTGTTGCAAAAGACCAGGAGGAGGATTCTGGGAAGGTGGCAGAGTAGGAAGTACCAGGTCTCTGTCTCCCCACAGTGCCAACAATTGGGCTGGTAAACCTGTCTAACGTAATTACTTTGGAACTCTGGAGTCTGTTGAAGGCTTGCAACTTCAAAGCGAAGACTTGGACTAAAAACCGCAGTTTATGTTAGCCAATTACCTCATCAGCAAGTCACAGCCCACCAATCTACCATCCCCATCTATGAGGCAGTCAGCTGTGCATGTGTTCCTGAAGTAGGCTGCAAACAGCTTATGGGAGCCAGAGTAGACCAAAAGGACCCTGTTCTGCAAATATCAGGGAACTGTGCTCTGACTGCTGATCATTGGTTTTTATCACAGAGGTTGAGACAAGGAGGAGGATCTGAGGGGCATTGTTGCACCTCCTCTCATCCTTGCAAGCCTTTCTCCTCTGCCTGTTGTGACGTCCAAGGGACTTAATGGGCCAGCACGCATTTTCTCTCCCATTCAGTTTTCTCTTTTACCTATAGGAAAACAGATTAAAAACTAAGCTACTCAAAACGGCTGCATATACAAGGGAAATTAGAAAACGACCACACAGACACACGGGGAAAATTCAGAAGAGATCTGAGGAGACTTTAAGTTTACACATTGGGTTGATTCTCAGCAAAAAAACCCAACATTTTGGGGCACAAAATGTATAAAGATGTGATTTTTAAAATCAACCAACTGAAAAGGATGGGGATAGAGATGTAATGTAATGGAGCTAAAGGGGTTTTTTTGTTTATATATATTTTTTTTAATTTGGCCATGGTGCACAGCATACAGGATCTTAGTTCACTGACCACAAATGGGACCTGTGCTCCCTGCAGTAGAGGTGTGGAGTCTCAACCACTAGACCACCAGGGAAGTCCCTGGAGCTGAGTTTTTTGTATGTTATTGAGGTTTAGCAGGTATAGATTGAAATTAGAGTGTATAACTTTAGGGCATTAAATGTGATCCCTATGCCAGTGACAAGGAAAGTAGCTATAGAATTACAAAAAGGAAATGAGAAATGTATTTAAACATATATGACAAAAAATCAACTGAACACAAAAGAAGGCAGTAATGCAGGACATGAGGGACAGAAAAGCTATTAGGCATTTAGAAAACAAATAGCAGAATGGAGGTCTAATTAAACATAAGTGCATCAAGCTCTCTGGTTAAAAGACAAAGATCAGCAAAATGGATAAAAACACAGGGTTAACCTACATGTTCCAAAGAATCCCTTTTGATCCAAGACACAAACGTATTAAAAGCAAAAGGATTAGAAAAAAGATACTCTATGCAAATAGTAACCAAAAGAGAGCAAAACTGGCTATACTAATATCAGAAAAAATACTTTATTTTCATTGAAATATAGTTGATTTACAATGTGTTAATTTCTGCTGCACAGCAAAGTGATTCTTTATATATATATATATTCTTTTTTTTACATATTCTTTTCCATTATGGTTTATCATAGTATATTGAATATAGCTCTCTGTGCTATACAGTGGGACCTTGTTTTTTATCTATTCTGTATATAAAAGCATACATCTGCTAACCCCAATCGCCTACTCCATCCCTCCCTCCATTCCCTCTGAGTTTCTGTTTCGTAGATAGTTTCATTTGTGTCGTATTTAGACTCCACATACAAATGATGTCAAATGGTATTCATCTTTCTCTTTCTGACCCACTTAGGATGATAATCTCTAGTTGCATCCACGTTGCTTGCTGAAAATGGCATCATTTCATTCTTTTTATGGGTGGGTGAAAATTCCACTGTGTTTATACATAACACATCTTCTTTATTAATTCACCAGTTGATGGGCATTTAGTTTGTTTCCATGTCTCGACTCTTTTGAATAGTGCTGCTATGAATATAGGGTGCGTGTATCTTTCTAAATTGTAGTTTTGTCCAGGTATATGCCCAGGAGTGGAACTGCTGGATCCTATGGTAATTCTATTTTCAATTTTCTGAGGAACCTCCATACTGTTTTCACAGTGGCTATACAAACATACATTCCCACCAAGAGTGGAGGAGGGTTCCCTTTTCTTCATATCCTCTTCAGCATTTATGATCTGTAGACTTTTTAATGATGGCCATTCTGACCAGTGTGAAGTGGTACCTCTTTGTGGTTTGATTTGTATTTCTTTAATAATTAGTGATGGTGAGCAACTTTTCGTGTGCCCATTGGCCATCTTAGTTTCTCTTGAGAAATGTCTATTTAGGTCTTCTGCTCATTTTTCAATTGGATTGTTTGATTGTTTTATATTAATAGTATTTGTTCTGTTCTCTTCAGTTGCTTTGGCTTTCCTCAAGAATTTACACACACATAGACACACACTTTGCAGATATTTAATGTCATTTTCTCTTAAATCCTTTTTAATTTCTTTCATGTTTTTAAGTTAAAATTTTCCTCCCTTTCATTGTATGTTTCTCTTTATGTTACTACCAATGCTATGTATTAACTAAGGTATTACTTTTACTTCATTTCTAAAGTGTTATATCTTTTTTTCCTACCTTTCCTGTTTTATAAGCTGCATTATCAAATATTCCTGTTTTCTTTTTTCCAATAATATTATGTCTGACTTGTTTTTTATTATAATTTAAGTTGTTTTTGAACTGTGGTGTTGGAGAAGACTCTTGAGAGTCCCTTGGACTGCAAGGAGCCCCAACCAGTCCATCCTAAAGGAGATCAGTCTTGGGTGTTCATTGGAAGGACTGATGCTGAAGCTGAAACTCCAATACTTCGGCCACCTCATGTGAAGAGTTGTCTTATTGGAAAAGACCCTGATGCTGGCAGGGATCAAGGGCAGCAGGAGAAGGGGATGACAGAGGATGAGATGGCTGGATGGCATCACCAACTCAATGGACATGAGTTTGAGTAAACTCCAAGAGTTGGTGATGGACAGGGAGGCCTGGCGTGCTGCGATTCATGGGGTCGCAAAGAGTTGGACACGACTGAGCGACTGAACTGAACTGAAGTTGTTTTTTATGTATTTTCTCATTTTCTTAATTTCATTCATCTTGTTTATTTGAAATAGTAGATATAGTTTTCCTTTATTTGTGGACATGTCATTCTGGTTTGTTTTCATTGCTTAAAAGGATGTTACTCTGCTACTAATTTTCCTATTTTTCTGATAATAGTTTTGAGTAGGTTTGACTACTTTTCTTTCCTGTTACTTATATATTAATGAGTTGAGTTTTCCTCCCTAGAAGGGAGGACGGTCAGTGTAGGTTTCCTAGCTTCAGGATTCTGGAGCTCCCTCTTCTGTCATTTATTTGAAGTTTTTTTTTTTTTTTTTTTTTTTTTAAAGCCCACTGTGCTTTGTGAGGTTGGCTGTCTCCTTTCCCCTTTGCTTTCTTGTGCCCCTATTGTTCATGCTCAGCATGAGAGCTCTGTCCTAGAAGTGAGACTTGAGTCTAGCGTAGAGGTCACCCCAGCACTCTCTGATTTAACGCGGTCCCCTTGCACTCACCTGCAACTGTAGTCTACAAAGTGCCTCCCACTTTGGACTGATGTTCTCTGGGAAATATATGTGCAATGCATATGAAGACAAAGAATTTCTAGTAATATCCAAATCATACGTATCAATATGGAAAATAAAACTACCCATATGTGCCAAGGTTAAAAACAGGCAATCTATAGAGGAGAAAACCTGAATGTCAAATACACATGAAAGGGTGCTTCATCTCACTAGCAATGGAAAGTGCTAATTAAAACATGAAAATAGAGTTTCATCTGATTCACTGTTGAAGGCATGACAATAAGCTAATATAATAATGACCCCCCCCAAAAAATTCAAATCTCAGATTCTGTTCAAAAACAACCATCACCTTGTGGATATTCTGAAAAAAGAAAGTCAGGAAAAAATATCTGATAAGAGAAAATTATATCTCTGTTGCTCTGTCTCTGGTCTCTGGACCTTTGCTTATACTTCCCATATCCTAGAATATTCTCTCTCCACCTCTTTATCTAGTTAATTCCTACTCATCTCTTAGGTCTTACATTAATTGTCATCAGTTTTAAGAAAATATCTGACTCCCGGTAGACTAAGATAGACGCCCCTGCTATGTCAGTTTCTGGCATTTTATGCTTTCTCCACCATAGAATTTTTCAAACATTATTGTGACAGTCAGTTTTATGTGTCACCTTGGGTAGGTTATAATGCTGTTATTCATCAAACCCTAATTGAGGTGTTGCTGTGCAGACAGTTTATAGATTTGGTTCACATCTATAATTAGTTGACTTTATGTAAAAGAGATTATCTACCATAATTATGGTACACCTGTTGCAAGTAGTTGAAAGGCTTTGAGATCAGAACCCAGGGTATCCCGAGGAATAAAATTCTGCCTGTGAACTACAGTGTCACCTTGAGAATGTCCAGCCTTCCTTTCTTTTTTTTTTTAATTTATTTTTAAATTGAAGGATAATTGCTTTACAGAATTTTGTTTGTTTCTGCCAAACATCAACATGAATCAGCCATAGGTATACTGTTCCCCCTCCTTCTTGAACCTCCCTCCCATCTGCCTCACCATCCCACCCCTCTAGGTTATTACAGAGCCCCTGTTTGAGTTCCCTGAGACACACAGCAAATTCCCATTGGCTGTCTATTTTACATATGGTAATGTAAGTTTCCTTGTTACTCTCTCTGCACATCTCACTTTCCTCCCTCTCTCCTGTGTCCATAAGTCTGTTCTCTATGTCTGTGTCTGCACTGCTTCCCTGCTAATAATTTCATCAGTATCATCTATCTAGATACCATATGTATGTGTTAGTATATGATATTTATCTTTCCCTTTCTGACTTACTTCACTCTGTATAACAGGCTCTAGGTTCCTCCACCTCATTAGAACTGATTCAAATGCCAGCCTTCCTTTCTTGACTACCTACTCGCCCTTGGAATTTTGGACTTGACTAGCCAACCCTCCCAATTGTACAAGGCAATTCCTTGACATGAATCTTTCAACCTACCCTATCTCTCTCTATTTATATATATTATTTATGCATATACACAGACTATATAGCTTATACACATATATATAGTATATACACATACTATATATGTATATACACACATATATTCACACATACATTATATACACACACACATATATATATACACAGACATATATATTAATATATATGTATCTCCTGCTAGTTCTGTTTCTCTTGTGAAACACTACCTAGTACAATTACTATATCAAATTAAATAATTATATTTCTTTCCCATCAGACTATAAACACCATTGAAACAGAAATGGTGTCTGTCTTATTTACTTTTATGTTTCTAGTGCCTAGAGTGTAGTATATGCTCAAAATATTACTGAATGATTAAATGAGGCCCAATAAAAAAATCTTCAAAACAGCATAGGAACCCTCCTTAATACACTATAAAATTGAAGAAGGAAGGGGCTAAAAGACATCTATGTGTTTGTGAGAAGTCCTAACAAATCCCAAATAGTAACAGTTAAGTCTTTGGGAAAAACAGCCTTTTGGTAAGTCACTAGAGTATTTTTCCAGTCTTCAAAATTGTAGCAAACACTGAAAGAAAACTGATTCTAGGATGCAGTCATTTCTGTACTAAAAATGAAGGTTGAGCCAAACACTACTGGTTTGGTTCAGGGGTAATAAACTTTAATATTTAAAGGAAATGTAAATGTATCTATAGCCTATAAGCATCTACTCTAAGAGTCTTATTCCATTTTTAAATCCAGTGAGATAAGAAAACAGAGTTTCATCTGATTCAGCTCAAGAGATATTACAAAAGCCCAAAATGACAACAGCAAAAGTGTATGTCAGAATGTCGGCTTCTATTAAAGAACAGATATTACCCTGCAGATTTTTTTTTTAAGCCAGAACAAAATCTGATGACAAGGGAGAATGACATCAAAACTTTTACAAAGTGCTAAAGATCAAAGTTTTAAAAAAGAAAAACTCCTCAACAGTGCTATAAACCTATATTTTAAAAAAACAAAAAAATACTGAAGGCTCATTACATCAGTATCATCAGAGTATTGATAAAGACACTATTCCCAGGCCTCAGTCTATGCCAACTGAATCTGAATCTGCAGGTGTCAGTTCTGAGCATTGAATAGTTACTAAGCTCCCCAAGTGATTCTGATACCCAGCCAGTTTGGGGAACAAACTCTAAATTGTCAGTCTTCATAATATCTCACTAGACAAATTCAGCTTTCTATAGGAAGCTTTCAATGATTTATTTTACCTACTAGTAAAATGTCTATGCTTCCTTTTACTAATTTTTTAATTAATTTATTTATTTTAATTGGAGGCTAACTACTTTACAATATTGTGGTGGTTTTTGCCATACTTTCACATGAATCAGTCCTGGTTGCACATGTGTTCCCCATCCTGAACCCCCCTCCCACCTCCCTCCCCATCCCATCCCTCAGGGTCATCCCAGTGCACCAGCCCTGAGCACCCTGTCTCGTGCATCGAACCTGGACTGGTGATCTATTTCACATATGATAATATACATGTCTCAATGCTATTCTCTCAAATCATCCCACCCTTGCCTTCTCCCACAGAGTCCAAAAGTCTGTTCTTTACATCTGTGTCTCTTTTGCTGTCTTGCATATAGGGTCATTGTTACAATCTTGCTAAATTCTATATATATGCGTTAATATACTGTATTGGTGTTTTTCTTTCTGACTTACTTCACTCTGTATAATAGGCTCCAGTTTCATGAAGTCTCTCAGTCATGGCCGACTCTTTGCGACCCCATGGACTGTATTCCCCCAGGCTCCTCCATCCATGGGATTTTTCAGGCAAGAATACTGGAGTGAGTTGCCATTTCCTTCTCCAGAGGATCTTCCCAACCCAGGGATCAAACTCGGGTCTCCCACATTGCAGGCAAACTCTTTACCATCTGAGCCACCAGAGAATCCCTAATATGGCATCTAATCAGTGTTTACTTGTATTGCAGAACCATCAAATTGAGTTCAGAGAAGAATGGAGAGGAAGCAACACTTTAGTTCTCTCCACATTGGATCTTTAGATTCTGCTTAGTTATATTAGTTCAATTATTCTCCCAAAACAATACATATATTAATATTCAAATGCAGATCTTATGCAATCCCTAACCCTGGCTTGAAAGGTATAATTTTCAGGGAGGAAATCACAGCTCACTTAGATTGGTTAACTAAATATTTTCTTACTTGTAAGCCTGACATGTAATTCTTGACCCAAAGCTTTAAACAGTTTAATTAACAGTGAGAACCAGGACTTCCCTGGTGGTCCAGTGGTTAAGAACACACCTCCCAATGCAGGGGACACGGGTTCAATCCCTGGTCAGGACACCAGAATCCCACGTTCCATGGGGCAAATAAGCCCCACGTGCCACGGGGCAACTAAGCCCCATGTGCCACAACTAGAGAAGCCTGGGTACCACAGGGAAGACCCAGAACAGCCAGTAAATAAATAATTAGGTGAAATAAATTATGATGCATCTATGTGTGTAATCCTATATAGGCACAAAAAGAAAATAAATACCTAAATGTACTGACCTCATTTAATGTGAAAGATGAAAAATGCACAACTGTGTATAGGATGATCCTACTTGTGTTAAAATATATAATAGATACTTCATTTATATAGTTGTATAAAAAGAAACATTTCTGGAAGGAGAAATTAAGAAGAAGTTGCTAACAATGACAACTTTTAAGGTATAGGATTATGAAATTGAATTGGGAACAGTTTCCTTTTCCACATTCTCTGTACTTTTAAATCTTAACTTGAGTTTTATAATAAAAATACTTGCAATGACTAAGAACAATACAGTTTTGCTAACAGTATCAGAATTACTTTTTGAGTTGTCTTAAAACGATTTCTTCCCTGAGGGGCGGGTGTAGGTGTTTGAAATACATTTGTCCTCCCTCGGTGATTATACGAGTGCATGACAGCCATCACTCGTGGAGCCACTGACTCAGGCTCCAATGCGTTTAAGGACAGGCAGGCGTGACTTTCATCTGAAATAGTAAGACTTTTAAAAGTAAGCTTTTGATCAAGTTCTGTTTCACCACATGAATCTGAAGAACCATCAAGAGTAAAGTAGCCTCTACTTTTAAATTTGCCACAATACTGCTAAGTGTTCTCAGAGCCAACATGATTACTTACTTCATTTTTCAACTTGCCTAAGAAATAAAATATATTAGCATAGAAACTGGAAGAGTTACCCATGTTAGTAGAGGGAGCAGTTATGACCCCATGGTCATTTACTTCACTGACATTACGTGATTCTCAAACTAGTCCACTGGTGTATTGCTAGGGCTAAGAATAAAATAACTTTGATTATCTAAACACACATCACCTGGGAGTTAGGTTAGCTGATGAGGGTGCTGGTAAGTAGTGGGGAAGTTGGCAACAGAGAATGAAATTAGCCTCATATTTTCTGTGATTCAGATGGAAATACCATAGATAATTTGGAATTTAATATTATCAGATCAAGCATCTCAGTATAGATTTGGTGTTTTCATGTTATTATAGTGTGATTCATAGTAGGAAAGTTTTGATTTAGAAATGTGATTAAACAATCACTGAAATTATTTTCATGAAAAGTTAAAAAAAATCTCAAACAATACTAACAAAATAAAAAGAAAGTCACAGCCCTTGCTGAGACTATATTAATTTCCAAGATATTGAACTTATAGTCCAAACTTCTTGGCTTTGTCCTCTGAACTCTCAGAGCACATTATTTGGTCAAGAAGTCTGTGTTGAAATCCTCAGTGCCATATATTTTGCCTGACAGAGAGGTGAAGGATGTCATTCTTGCCCTCTGAGCTTATGTTTACATCATTAGTATAGTTCGTATCATATCATGTTATGGGTCATGGTAACTATGTATCAAGGCAAGGCCCAGGTTTATTTGTTCATCATGTCTAGCACAATAATCAGTTTTAATTTCAGCAAGAAATTTTAAAAGTAATTTTCTACCCAAAATATGGTCAGAAGAATAATGAGAAAGATGAGACTGGATAAAAAAGAATCAGGATTGTGGATGAACAAGGCACCAACATTTCTTGATTGCCCATCATGTGCCAAACATCATTCTGGGAACTTGTATGTGATCCATTGTTTAATCTTCACCCAAATCCTGTAAGGCAGGAAGGAAACTAAGCCTTACAGAGACTAATGACTTAATCCTTTTGAACCAATCTGTCCTTCCTACTAAAGACCAATAACATAGTCTATTACTAATTGCTTTAAAAGGCTTCCATGGCTCTCCACTGTCCTTGAAATAATGGCCAAGACCCTTAACTAACCTTTCAAGATCTATGAGACCTGGTGCATTTCAAAGTTTCCAGGTTCATTTCTTGTGTCTCTTTCTCCTGCTCTCTTCTCTCTTGGTATAACGCACTTCCTTCAGTTCCTTGAGCACATAGCACACCCTTTTTCTTATCCTGGCCTTCCCACAAGCTGTTCATTCTGCCTGGATTGCTTTTCCTTCCTCTATTCTCAAAAAATGTTAAATGAATGAAAGGATATTAAAGAAAGTAGGATCCTACACAAGGGAAAGATGAGGATAGTAAAGGGATTAGGGAATTAATCACAAAACTATGATATTAAATGAGTTGAGGTTTAAGCTGATCATAGGTTGCGGCACACCTAGCACCCAGATATTGGTTTCATCTCTTCACTAGTTCCTTTTCTTCCTTCAAGCCTCAGCGTTAGTGGCAGTTCCTCTAGAATGCTTTCGTGACCACCAAGATGTTTAAATCCCTCATGATATGCCCTATCATGAGGACTTCCCTGGTGGCTCAGAAGGTAAAGCCTCTGTCTACAATGCGAGAGACCTGGGTTCGATCCCTGGGTTGGGAAGATTCCCTGGAGAAGGAAATGGCAACCCACTCCAGATCTTGCCTTGAAAATCCCGTGGATGGAGGAGCTTGGTGCAGGCTACTGTCCATGGGGTTGCAAAGAGTCGGGCATGACTGAGCAACTTCACTTTCTTTCTATGCCCTATAGCTCCATGCACTTCCCTTCTATAGTACTCATCACATCAGACTGAAGCTGTCTGAAGGAAGGACCGTGACTTCCTTATTTACTTTTCTATACCTACCACACAACTTTGTAAACACCACTATTGATTACTCTCCATATATTTCTATGTAACATTTTCCAATAAAATGAAGCAGCGATCCTTGGAGAAATAGGTGATTCTGGGACTGGGGCAGGGAAAATACAAGATGAATCTGGAACATCTTGTAGTGCTAGACAGTAAGGAGATGTTCAAGTCTCTGAAATGTGGGGTGTTCTTAGTGATTCTCATCTATCAGATAGACTATGAAAAGAGAAAATAGTAACTTTGTAACAGAAGAAACTTGGAAGATACCACTTTAACTGTGATCAAGTTAGCGTCACCAGTAGTAAGTAGGACTCCCTGATCAAGGACTCCTATTATGATGCAATAAAAAAGGCACCTCTTGGTGTGGAAAAAAGGAACCCTCCTACACTATTGCTGAGAAAGTTAATTAGTGCAGCCACTATAGAGAACAGTATGTAGGTTCCTTAAAAAACTAAAAATAGAGTTACCATATGATCCAGCAATCCCACTCCTGGGCATATATCCAGACAAAACTGTAATTCGAAAAGATATGTACCCCAGTGTTTATTGCAGCACAATTTACAACAGCCAAAACATGGAAGCAACATAAATGTCCCTCAACAGATGAATGGATAAAGAAGAAAGAAGATGTGGTATGTGTGTGTTTGTGTGTGTGTATATATATATGAATATATATGGGAATATTAACCACCCATAAGAAAGAATGAAATAATGCCATTTGCAGCAACATGAGTGGACATAGAGACTATTATACTAGGTGAAGCAAGTCAGACAGAGACAAATAATCATGTGATATTGCTAATATGTGGAATCTTAAAAGTGATACAAACGAATTTACTTACAAAACAGAAATAGACTCACAGATATAGAAAGCAAACTTATGGTTACCAAAGGGAAAGGGGGGAATGGGAGGGATAAATTAGGAGTTTGGGATTAACATCTACACACTACTATATATAAAATAAATAACAACAAGAAACTACTGTATAGCATAGGGAACTATACTCAATATCATGCACTAATGTATAAGGGGAAAGAGTCTGAAAAGGAATACGTGTGTATATATAACTGAATCACTTTGCTGTACACCTGAAACTAACACAACTCTGTAAGTCAACTGTACTTCAACTTTAAAAAGAAAAAGAAAAAGTCACCTCTATTCTGGGATATTCCTCTTCAAGATCCATAACCTTTATGTAATCATAACAAAATCGCAGAAAATCTATATTGGGGGGTAGTATAAGAAATATCCGACTAGTATTTTTGAGACATGACAATTAAAAGCACCAGGGGAGCAATGTCAGCAACATAGCAGCAGATGATGTTCCTTCTCTCTAATCAACAAATTAGTCATCCCTACACAAACTAAGGGCTTCCCTGGTAGCTCAGACGGTAAAGAATCCACCCACAATACGGGAGACCTGGGTTCAATCCCTGGGTTGGGAAGATCCCTTGGAGGAGGGCATGGCAACCCACTCCAGTATTCTTGCCTGGAGAATCCCCATGAACAGAGGAGCCTGGCAGGCTACAGTCAATGGGGTCACAAAGAGTTGGACATGACTGAATGACTAAGCACAGCACTAAATTACCTTGGTCAGTCTTTAGGCTCCTAGAACCTTACTCCAAGGGACCCAGGAGGAGTCTCATGCACCATTGCAGCTAGTAAGAAACTAACCTCCATACAGGCTGCAGAACAAGTGAGACTAGTGAAACTGCCCAGATCCCTCTAGTTGCTATCAGGCAAAGATCAAGATAGTACTGACCAAGAAGGCATTCATATATGAGAGAGAATTTGGAGAAGTCCACGACTGAAGTGACTTAGCAGCACCAGCAGCCATCCTAAAGGGAAACTCAAGCACACCATTGGAAGAAATATAGAAAAATACAAATTTGGTTGCCACAGAGGCAATAAGAGAAACTTTCCTGTTGCTGCCTCCTTGTCACTTATTACAGTGAGTATTGGAACTTCAAATCATTAAAAGTATTCAAAAGGGAAAAGATCAATAAATAGAAAACTTCTGTACAAGAACCAATTAATCACAACTGATTAACTAATTAACTAACTGATTAGTCAAACTAACTGATTAGTTAGTTAGTGAAAATAAAAACAGCCGGGAAAGTATTTGTCTCAAATGTTTGAGAAATGAATCATTACATATAAGATATAAAAGTTTATTCTAATGTATATAAATATCCTTGATGCCCAGTTAATGGCAAATGATATAAACAGAACAAAATGTAAACAAATGAGGGAAATGTTCAGATGGCATAAAATTCAAATTAAACATCAAAGTATGTTTTTATACCAATTAACTTGGCAAAGAAAATGCAATAATATTAGTGCCAGGGTTTATAGTGAAATTGATAAATACCTTTGACAGTGGATATAAAGTAGGAACATAGAAGGATGTACTGAGAATCATAAAAATATTTACATCATTTGACCCAGTAATTTGATTCATTGTAATTTAAATTGAGGGGATAATTTTAAAGAATAGTAAACCCCTGTGTGTGACACTGCATTGTAGCATTCTCTAATATAGCAGAAATAGAGAACAATAGGATGTTCAACAATAGGAACAGGGAGAACAGTGAAGTATATGACAATACATTAACTGGATGGAATATTCTACCTCTTTCACAATAATAATTATGAAGAATGTGAGATACAGCAAAGTGAAAGTGGTTCAGGGTGTCCGACTCTTTGCAACCCCACTGTAGCCCACCCGCCAGGCTTCTCTGTCCATGGGGATTCTCCAGGCAAGAATACTAGAGTGGGTAGCCATTCCCTTCTCCAGGGGATCTCCCCAACCAAGGGATCGAACCCAGGTCTCCTGCATTGCAGGCAGATTCTTTACTAGCTGAGTTACCAGGGAAAACCCTGGATACAGCAAGAAGTTTTTCAAAACACTGTTTCATGAAACAAAATACCCAATTATGTAGATGTTTTGATTATAACTCCCTAGGTTGGGAAGATCCTTTCCAAGTGGGAAAAGGCAACCCACTAGGGTATTCTTGCCTGGGAAATCCCATTCAGAGGAACCTGCCGGGCTATACAGTCCATGGGGTCACGAAAGAGTCGGACTTGACTTAGAGACTAAACAACAATTGACTACATGTAAAATGTGGGCTTCCCGGGTGGTGCTAGTGGTAAAAACCTGCCTGCCAATGCAGGAGATGTAAGAGACTCAAGTTTGATCCCTGGCTTGGGAAGATCCCCTAGAGGAGGGGCAACCTACTCCAGTAATTTTGCATGGAGAATCCCATGGACAGAGGAGTCTGGCGGGCTATAGTCCATAACGGCACACAGAGGTGGACACAACTGAAGTGACTTCACAGGCATGCACGCACACATGTAAAATACACCAGAATGTAGACAAGGACTATAAGGGAAGGGAAAAAATAGGTTGTGTTTGCTCCTGCTCCTTCTCTTCAAATCTGAAGTTGCTAAAGTTTTTTCTTGGTATTTACACATCCCTCTAACTTCATGCCACCTCTTTTTCATAGCTCCTCCTTTCCCATTTACTGAGGATCCATGCTGCTTCAGGACACCCATGTCACTTAGAAAAAAAAGGCAATAGATAAATGTATTCATTAATTATAGAGGGATTTTTGTATTCAACATTGGGATACAGTCGTAATTAAGACCTCTCCCCTCTGCCAGTGAGCTCAGGTGGATACTCGGGTGGATAAGGAGATGTTTGCACTGCACTACAGGAGGCACAAAGTGGTCAGGAAAAAAAGAAACTAAGTGCAAACCAGAATCTTAAGGAATCAATACTTTATCTCTTTAAAGGGATTTTACACTTAAGAGGGGCTTAGGGAATTTATTTTAGTTATCCCACTTTCCTCCACATCTTAGATTTCCGTTTTTGTCTCCTCCCGGAGAGACATACATGTGTTTGATCTCTCCTCCATGGCAAAAATTGTTTTGGCCGCACACCCCCCTCTTATCATCTGTTCTATAACTCTCCTTCAGTTTTACTCACAACTCCATACTTCTTGCTTCCCTACTGACCACTCACTGTTTTGCCTACAGCCGTTTGAGTTATTTGTGACAATTAAAACCACAAGAAAAGATAGATTACACAGGAGAATATATGGCTCATGCAATCAGGTGCAGGAGACAGAAACGGCACAGGGAATGATGGACTCAGGGTCCCAGACCAGAGAGCAAGCCAGTGTGACGAACAGGTGGAGAAGAGCAGGAGCCCCACCATGGACATGGGGTCTGTAGATCTGAGGAGACTTTGCCCTTTAAGTGCCAATGAGATGGCATGAGAAGCCACAGAGTGGAGAAACATCTCTGCTGTCCCTCTATACTGCTTGTACAGCATCTTCATGAACCCTGATCTTCATGGCAATAATAGGAAATGAGTGGATTACATGATAATACCCATTTGATAGGTAAGGAAACTAAGATTTTCACAAGACCATATGACTAGGAAATGAAAGAAGAGTGTGAATTTAAAAATCAACCGACCTGGGAACTTAAGACATGAAAGAGAATACAAAGCCCTTTCTTTGTCACTAAGGCAGGTAGGTGACCTTTCCCTCTTGGCCTGTTGCTGCACCTGAGAACCTTGCTCTGAAGGGTCTTTCCAGGTTTCCACTATGAAATGATAATATCTTTCCATTTCCTTTCACAGCCTCCTCACCTGGGACACTTCCTAAACCTGATGTCCAGGACACAAACCAGACCAATTTAATCAAAATGTGGAGAAGAGGATGGAACTTGTGAATCGGCATTTTGTGAGAGTCCAGTGAGCACCCAAAGTTGAGAAACAACATATTAGAAGTTCCTGGAGGGCAGACATGAAGGAGGGCCACCAAGATATGCATTACTCTGCCCTCCCACCCCACCACCTCCACCTAGCCCCACCCACCTCCACCTCCCAACCCCCACCGCCAGTCACCCCACCACCACCGCCATCACCCCGCCATCACCCCTCCACCACCGCCATCACCCCGCCATCACCCCACCACCGCCGCCATCATCCCGCCATCACCCCACCACCACCGCCATCACCCTGCCATCACCGCTCCACCACCGCCATCACCCCGCCATCACCCCACCACCGCCGCCATCACCCCGCCATCACCCCTCCACCGCCGCCATCACCCCGCCATCACCCCTCCACCACCGCCATCACCTCACCACCACCACCGCCGCTGCCACCATATCCTGCATCACCTATTCCTCCTCCCTGGCCTAGGGCCGCTCCAGTCAGACCACACCTGTTAACTGCTTTCCACAATATTTATTGTCCCTTCTCTGTTGACAGCCATGATGGATTCTGCAGATTAAACAATCCCAGCCATATTGAGCTGTCCTGGGATTGGCCTGTCACACAAAGGCAGCAGCTGCCTTTGCTCCTGGTTTTAATTGAATAATATACTCTAAATACCCTCCCTCCCCAGCAGGTGCCCAGGCTCCTTAGCCAAATGGAGGTGAGCAAGGGCTGCCTCTAATGGGATGTTGTGATGTTGTGAAGTCGCTCAGTTGTGTCCGACTCTTTGTGACCCTATGGACTGTAGCCCACCAGGCTCCTCCATCCATGGAATTTTCTAGGCAAGAGTACTGGAGTGGGTTGCCATTTCTAATGGGATGAAGGACCAGAAATGAGCTGTCCAAATGGAGTGGGTGTCCAAACAGCTGCTGTATTAAGTGAGAAACACTGAAAACTTCAAGTCCTTCTTGTTAACTAGACACTCCAGGTGAGGATATGCAGCAAAGAGCCCCACAGAAACCCAGGCTTCAGGTTCCAGGGTGGGATTTCTTACTAGGATGGGCCCCAGGGGAGGTGATGGGAGTTCCTCTCCCTGCTCACTTTCTACATCCTTCTCTTCTCCCCTCTTTCCCACTCCTCCTACACACTCACCCTTGCTCTTCCCTAGTGTCTGAAAAGATTGCTTAGAGCTTTATTCCTCCTCAGTTTAAGAGGCAAATTTCTGTTCCTTGCTCTGGGCTCCAGTGTCCTCCAGTAGTGTGTGGGAGGAGCTGTGATTAAGATGTCTGATACCCCCTGGCACTGCTTCCTCCCTGGAAGCCAGGGCTCTGAGGAGTCACAGATCAGGAAACATGTTCCATGTCCATAACCTTTTCCATCAAGAGGGATGCTGCTCAGGGTTATCTTTTTTATTGGAGTGCTCAGTCACTTCAGTCATGTCCAACTCTTTGCAACCCTATGGACTATAGCCCACCAGGTTCCTCTGTCCATGAGATTCTCCAGGCAAGAATACTGGAGTGGGTTGCCATATCCTCCTCCAGGGGGTCTTCCCCACCAAGAGACTGAACCCAGGTCTCTTACATCTCCTGCATTGGCAGGTGGGTTCTTTACTACTAGCACCACCTGGAAAGCCCTATCTTTTTAATTTATCCATTATTAATTCCTCATTCAATAAAAAATTATGTTCAACACAAACAAGGTGAATCCCATGTTTCTTCCACAAGTTGTGTACAGCCCAGCAGCAGAGATAAATGCGTGTGCGTGGCAGGACACTCACTGGAGCTGCAGCTCAGAGAGACCGCACTGACAAGATCCCCTTGTCACCGTGCTCAGGTTCATTTGCTTGGTCACTGAAGACCACGTCATTGCAAGAAGGAGATTTCTGGGAGGAAAGACAATTGAATGGTGACCATTCCCCTGGTTGATGTCCAAACACATTGTGTTCAGTGGGGCTGTCCCAGTTGAGGCCAGAAAGCAGAAGAAAGTACACTGGACCCCAAGGACTTGGCCAACAGGAAGAAATGTTGCTTCTGGGAGTGGTGTGCTGCTGTAAACAGGAAAATCCCAAGTTAGCAGCATATGTGCACAGTGGGGGAAATGAACCCAAAGGTGGTGAGTATAACTCAGAGCTGTTACAGGAGCATCTTAAGACTAAATATCAGAATAGAAATCTCTCTTGAGCCTGGGTGGGAGGGCATTTGGGGGAGAATGGATATATGTATTTGTTTGGCTAATTCCTTTTGCTGTTCACATAAAACAATATTGTTAATCGGCTCTGTGTGTGCATGCGTGTGTGTGTGTATGTGTATGTGTTGGTCACTTGGTTGTGTCCAACTCTTTGTGACCTCATGGAGTGTAGCCCACCAGGCTCCTCTCTCCATGGAATTCTCCAGGCAAGCGTATTGGAGTGGATTGCCATTCCCTTCTCCATGGGATCTTCCTGACCCAGGGATTGAACTTGGGGCTCCTGCATTGCAGGCCACCAGGGAAGCCCAAATTGGCTATATCTTAATACAAAATAAAAAATGTATAAAGAAAATCTCTTGCACTTGGGAACAAGACATCAGTGGCTCCCCAGTGCCTGGAACTGTGAGTTATAATCAACACAGCCCCACTTCCAAAAGACAGAGCATGCAGTCCCTCTAGGAAACATTATTCCTGTCCAGTCTTCAGGTTGAGAAAAACAGCCATGGTGACTCACTTTTAAGTCAGGTTTCCTAATGAGAATGCATCAGAAACATTAATTATGTTGTCACAGAAACAGAGTGAGAACCACAAATTAAAAGAGAAAGTCCACTTAGCAAGGCATCCAGAGCCCCTCACAATTAGTTTCAATTTACCTTTTAGCCTCGTCTGCAGCCTCTGGCCAGTTTTCTCCCTAATGTCCTTTCTGTACAAGAGCTCTGTGGTTTGGGTGAAAGTGATTTCCCCCTCCCCCGCTGTAAGAGTAGGTGTGATGATTTTAAATTATTAAAAATTCTTACAGATCTTCCCATCAAGAGGTGGGGACTTGCTTTGACTAATATAATGTGACAGAAATTATGTTGCACAGGTCTCAAGTTTGGATGTCAAGGGTCCTTGATCCTCTGTTCTCACACTCAGGAGGTGCTCTGTGCATGAGAACATACCCCAGCTGCCTGGGTGGAGAGAACACACAGAAGAGAACCAAGGCAGCCCAGACAACCAGTAGGCATAGGACTGACACCTTCCAGGGCTGTCTGGCCCCAAGCTGACTTGGCAAGTCACCCTAAATGCATGAGTGAGCCTGGCCAACACCACATGGAAGAGAGTGCACCATCCCACCTGAGGCCTGCCCAAATCCTGATCCATAGGCTCATGAACTACTAAACTATTGTGGGTTTTGGAGACACTAAATTTTGGAGTATTTTGTTATGTAACAAAGACCAATGGAAAGAGTAGACTAAGCCAATCAGGGCCTGACAGAACACAAGTGATCATAGGTGAGCCTAACCTCAAGGCTTTGGCTGGGGATACTGGTCAGAGTTGTTCCTCTCTTCTCTGCAGAGTATGTTGTGAGGTGAAGCTGGAACTGTGTGGCCATTTTACCACCATAATAGGAGAAGCCCAAGGATGAAACTCTTACATGACAACTCCCCAGCAAACTGCAGAGGAATGGAGTCAGAGGCTTGATCAAAATCTCTGTCAAACTGCACTGGAACCTCACATCTTCTCTAGACTTATTTATAATTATAAGAGCCATAAATGCTTTGGCTATTTAGGACATCTGACCTCAGCTTTGTTTATTTACAACTGAAAGTTGGGGAAGGACTTCCCATTTAGACTAGTGTGACCCTGTTCCCCAAGGGCCAGTAGTGGTGCCAGCTTCCATCACAGCACTGGTCAAGGTTGGAACAAAATGCCCAAGAGAAAGGGAAAAGGATGTCGGGGCATCACCCTCTTGTCCACTCACTATAGAGATTGTCTTCAAAAGGCAAGTGAGGTTTCTGACTTTAAACAATGAGTACACCAAAACACAACCCAGAGAGCACTGATCCGGTTGTCGCCAGGAGACCCCATCAGGCAAGATGCATAGGGGCTTCCCAGGGGTGCTAGTGGTAAAGAACCCACCTGCCAATGCAGGAGACATGAGACATTCAATCCCTGGGTCAGGAAGATCCCCTGGAGGAGGGCATGGCAACCCACTCTAGTATTCTTGCCTGGAGAAGCCCATGGACAGAGGAGCCTGGTGGGCTACCGTCCACAGGGTCACACAGAGTTGGACATGACTAAAGCAACTTAGTATGCTCACAGGATGAATAGAGAGGACAGTGGGGCTGAGGGTCATTTTCTCTGTAATTACCCTCTGGTCTTGGAAAGGCACTTGGGTCAGGGCATCTGATACACCTGGGTTTGAATCCCAGCTCTGCTGCTTACATTATAACCAAATGTGTAGTTTAATCTCTCTATAAGTCTCTGATTCTCACTTGTAATGTGGGGACAATAATGTCTACTTAACAGTATTTTGAGAGAATTAAAAAACATTAAGCATTTAAATTATCTAGCAGGGTACATAGGTAATCAATTTTCTTTCTTCATGCTTTAATAACTTGTTTAGAGATAACAGAATCAGGGCAAAGGAGCCATAACAGCCTGAGTCATTGATCTTTACCAAAGAGAAGATCCTATTATCTTGGTTTATGAGTCACAGCTCACACCTACATCCCCCCCAGTCTTTGCTGCAAACATACTGACTAATTCGGTTTGGCTATTCTTTTTCTGGATTTGGTTGCCTGCAATCTCTGTGTGATTCTGTCCTTAGGGTGTTAATTAATGATGTCACAGTCTTCTTTCAGATCAGTTCCTTTTAGGGTCCACATTTTGCTCCCTACAGATGCCTAATCTCAAACATTATATATGAGATTACGCATTTTAGCGAAAGGACCTGGGAGAAGCTCACTCTAGTTCCCATGAACCTAAACATCTTCCATCATCCTTTCTCTCTTTGGAAAGGATCAAATGTGTTTAAGGGTGTGAAATTCTCCCAAAAAATAAAAATCACTATGCAGGCAAGACTAGTATTGCATGCACTGTTCTCTCTCTCTCTCTCTCTCTCTAGTTGCTAAGTTGTGTCCAACTCTTGAGACCACATGGACTTTAGCCTGCCAGGCTCCTCTGTGCATGGGATTCTCCAGGCAAGAATACTGAAGGGGATTGCCATTTCCTTCTCCAGGGGATCTTCCCAACCCAGGGATTGAACCCGGGTCTCCTGCACTGCAGGCAGATTCTTTACCGACTGAGCTTCAAGGAGGACCAATATTTCATGAATCTCAAATCCACAAGCTTCCCTGCACCCTTCACTCTGTGTGTATGTGTGTATACGTGTTTGTGTGCATGCTCAGTTGTGTCTGACTCTTTGCCACCCCATGGACTTTAGCCCGCTAAGCTCCTCTGACCATGGAATTTTCCAGGCAAGAATACTAGAGCTGGTTAGCATTTCCTACTCCAGGGGATCTTCCTAACCCAGGGATCAAACTGTTTTTCTTGTACCTCCTGCATTGGCAGGAAGATTCTTTACCACTTGAGCCACCTGGGGAGCCCGCATCTACTCCCTGCAGTCCCCTAAATGGTCAAACCTTGTGTGACCTCTTGTTTTGAAATTTTATGTTTAAGAATTTAGATTTTTTTAGATGAGATTCAAAGATAGTACAGAATTCCCATGTACTATTCACCCAGTTTCACATGGTGTTAAGATCTTATAACCATGGCCCACTTACCAAAACAAAAAATTAATATTGGTTCAGTGAAATTTCTAAACTAGAGAATTTATTCAGATTTCACCAGATTTTCTATTATCCTTCTTTTGTTGTAGGATACCAAGTTACATTTAATTGTCATTCTCCTTAGTCCCCTTTCATTCTTCAATAGCCTCTCAGTCACTCCTTGTTTTTCATGACCTTGACACTTTTGATTAGCTCGTCAGATATTTCTTACACCTTCCACCAATTGAGGTTATCTGATATTTTCTTGTGGTTCATGTTCTTTGGAAGAATATCCCAGAAGAGAGGTGTGTTTCTCATTACATCATACCCAGGACATCCATGATATCAATATGTGTTGCTGGTGATGATAACCTTGATTGCTTGGTTAGAGTAGCATCTGCCGGGTTTCTCTTCGTATTAAAGTTACTCTGGTTCCTTTTCCTTATTTTTTTCTATTAGATAAAAGTAAGTTCAGCCCACATTTAATGGCCCCTTGAACACGTCTTTATTTTCTAGCCCTACATGTTACTCCAAACTCATCTTAAATTTTACCTGCTCCAGCCTTAGAAAAATCAGCCATTTCTCTAAGGTTTTCTCTCCATTTTATTAGAGAATGGAATTTAGCGACCAAGATCTAGGTGCTAGGTAATGCTGCACCTTTTGAAAAGTTTAAATGTCACAGAACACAACATCACTTTGTGATTGATTTCCTCATCTCTTTACTCCTGATCTTTCCCTGAACAACATCCCACCCTGAATTTCCCCAACACACCTTCATTTACTCATTCACTCACTCTTTTATTCAACAGCATTTATTGAGCTCCTACCATTTGTCAACTGCCCTTTTACTTGACACTAGGAATATGATTGTCATTTAGATAGCCAAGGTACACACTGTCTAATATGATTGTCATTTAGATAGCCAAGGTACCACTGCTGACAGGTAGAAGATGGATAGGAATTAGCCATTAAAGAGAGAAAGATTAGAAGTAAGGTAAAAGAAAGGAAAACAAAGACATGTGCTCCACAGAGCATGTGCCCAGAGGGATATTTTTGAGAATCAGAATAGTTGTTATTTTAATTTTCTTATTTAATTAGATAATATCATTTTTTACTTGAGAGCATCTCTAATCCCTGACAGTTGTATTCACCCTAGAAGAGAAGGTAGGGAATTTATAAAATCTCCAACCACTCCTTATACTATGTGAAAGAAACAAGTGCTTCTCAATTAAAGAGTGTAAGTTGTTACTAGTTTCATTAGTGATTCTACTTTGAAACATATACTTCCCACTGCTCTCATTTCAGATTTCTGCATCCTGTTTAATTAAGCAATTTCTTAAAATTGCAAGTCAAATTCTTTTTTCTTTTTATGTTTTTTTTAACTGTTATCATTTGCAGCTACTCATTTGGATCAATAAAGAATATTTTGACACTCTGCAATCAAAAAAAAAAGAAAGAAAGAAAAGAAAGAAGGAAAGAAAGAAACGGGCAAATAAAACACCAAACGAATGAGAAAAACAATTCAGCTGTATGTCCTGGAGTAACTGTATGTAATTTAAATCAATAAATGCAGAAAGAGTAACTGCCAGTGGTGTTTACGATGTGTCCCCAGCTATGTGCTGGGGAAAGAGAAGCAAACAAGAAAGACATAAAAGTGTGTGTCATCAGTGTGATGAGCATTACAGAAGTGAAGTGCATATATCTAGTTCTATGCCATATAGCAGAAGTTTTCACCAACTTGAGAGTAGAAAAGATTCCTAGAGAATGTGGTGCCAATATTAAAGACAAATGGCAACTAGTAAAGGGAAGAAATCAAATGTTGGTTTTATATGTGCTACATCTTGTGATCAACAAGAACTTATCTACTATCAGAAATTTGTGGTTAATTCCCTAATCCCCCTACTACTACTAATCCCTCTCCTGAACAGGCTCCTATCCTCTCTGTAATATCCCTTATTCAATCATTCATTCACTCCTTCATTCAACAGTTAATGAAAAACATTCCAAATTTAAGAAAAGGGTATGGTGGACTTCCCTGGTGGTCCAGTGGTAAAGAATCTGCCTGCCAAGGCAGGGGACACGGGTTTGATCCCTGGTCCAGGAAGATCCCTCATGCCACAGGGCAACTAAGCCTGTGTGTCACAACTACTGAAGCCCATACGCCCTAGAGCCCATGCTTCCCAAGGGAAGCCACCGCAATGAGAAGCCCACACACCACAACTAGAGAATACCCCCCACTCCCAGCAACTAGAGAAAGCCTGCGCACAACAACGAAGACCCAGCACAGGCCAAAAAATCTGTGTGTGTGTTTGTGTTAGTTGCTCAGTCATCTCCAACTCTTTGTGACCCTGTGGACTGTAGCTCACCAGGCTCCTCTATCCATGGGATTTCCCAGACAAGAATAATGGAGTGGGTTGCAATTTGAATTATTAAAATAAAGTGAGAGAGAGAGAGAAAGAGAGAGAGAGAGAGAGGGCATGGTGAATGCTGAAGGAACTGAAGGAAAAGCATTATTTCAAAAGAGAAGGGAGTAGGAGAAAGAGAGGCAAGAAATGAGGCTGAGACTTGAGGACATACCAGCTTCATAGCTTGTTGGTCAATTGAGGGCTTTAGACACTATTCCCAAGGAAGTGGAGAGTCATGGAAGACTGCTAAGCCAATGAGTGACCAGCCCAGGTCACCGGGCTGCAGTAGGGGGATGGGTCAGAAGGGTATAACACCTTTATTTCTACAAAGCTCAGTGAGGTTAATTTCCTTCCTGCCTTATAGGGCTGAGGTAAGGATTACACAGGGGAACAAATTCCTGGAATAACATTCTGTGCATAGAGGTCAATCAAGAAATACTAGTGCCCTGTTTAGGCAATAATTCGGATTCTTTTTCACCTAACCTCATTTTCTCTTTATCCTTCTGACCATATTTTGAAGGAAAAAAATTACATTTAAACTTTCTACTACAATTAAAATTGACTGCTGTTCTTGACAGAGTGAACAAACGTGAATAAGACCTAGACCCTTCCTTAACACAACCTGATTGATGTGAACTATACTGATGACATAAGCCAAGGCTCAAAGGTCAAAGACGGCATCCTTTACCTCTCTGTCCTTAGCATCAGGCAAAATGCGTGGCACTGTGGACATGAACACAAGGGACATGACCAAATGATTGCATGCTCTGGAGTTCAGGGGACAAAGCGGGAAGACTATAGGAACTGAAAACTTGATCTCTGAGAATTTCCTACAAGCTCATTGGGGGTGTGGCTTTCTTTCTTTATATTTTGTTGATATTTGGGATTATTATTAATGAGATTTCTTTTTTGTTTTTATTTTTATGAAAATTTCTTCATTATGATTGTTTAGCACATTTTGAAATTAAAACGTTCTTATCATGAAACATAGTATGATAACATGAAAACATCAAATCTGCATGGTGATGCATAGTTTGACATTGCTAATTATCTATTGTATTTCCATCTGAGTCATAGGAAATGTGAGGTTAATTTCATTCCCTATGCTGACTTTTCACACCACCTACCTTCAACCTGACCACCTAATGCTTAATGGGAATATGACAAGGTTAGAAAAAACAAAAAAACATGTGGGGTGGGAAATATTTCAGCCAATACTGGAAAATACAATCTGCCACACTCAAAAGACATCTTCTTCGACTACGGGTAGATAGTTCATAATAAAATGGTACTTCTGACTTTTGAAACAGGGATATCTATTTTGTTGTTTTTCCTTTGATCATATTCTGAAAAAAAATTTTTTACTATCACCATCAGTTTGTATCCTTTCTAGTGATGTAATATTCTATCTACTCCCCATTATGGATAGAAGCTGTGGCATTTGTATGATCACTAATATTTATTTTAGAGATGAAAAATTGTTTTCCTATTCACCTATTACTTAAAATAGCACTACTGATTATCAGCTCTTTCTATTATTATTCTATAGGAATAATATACATCACTTAATGATGAAATTTAGATGTGGGAAGGTAAAACAAGTTTTCTAAGTCACAATTAAATTTAAACAAAAATGTAACATTTTTTTCCCTAAAATTACATCAGTGTTGACCCTGGTATTTAAACCTAGCTCTGTGTTCTAAGCCTAGATTCTTACTCTTAATTAAAATCTATCTAAAGCTTTGTGTCAAGAACTTCAGGCAAGCTTGCACGCATGCTAAGTCGCTTCAGTTCTGTTTGAGTCTTTGTGACTCCATGGACTATAGGCTTCTCTGTCCATGGGATTCTCCGGGCAAGAGTACTGGAGTGGGTTACCTTGCCTTCCTCCAGGGGATCTTCCTGACACAGGGATCAAACTCAAGCCTCTCACATCTGGCTTGCCTGGGAAGCATTCAGGCAAGCTTATCAGTAGGAAATCCTTAGTTAAAGCTCAATCTAAGTGAGCTGTGATACCCTTCCAGAAAACTCTATCCTAAGATCATTCAAGCCAGGAATATGGTTTACAGATTTGCATTCGAATATTACTAAATCTGTTGTTTTGTCTGAGAGAATATTTGAACTAACTTAACAAAGCAAGATCTATAGATCCAATGTGGAGAAAACCAAAATATTGTATTGTTTCTTCTCCAGGCTTCTCCCAACTCAATTTCATTGTTCTATAAGAGAATCCACTCTGGTGTGATTGTCAGTGGGGCCTCTGCCCAGCCCCACCCTCAAGCCTGCTGTGTCCACATGGAGGAGGTACTAGTCCTGGTGCCCCCCTCCCACCACATGCCCCACACAACTGTCCCCCAGAAACAAGCAGTGGCTGTCCATCCACCTCACCTCCATCCACCCCCCTCACTCCCCATGGTGATTACTGTACAATTTTTTTTATTCACAAGTTCCTGCTCCTCTCTCCTCCAGCCCTCACCTTGAGGTCAGTAACTTATTTGTCTGGCTTATTGGAGGCACCTCTGTGTGTTTGTCCTCAGATGGTCTTATGGGTGTCTTTCAAAAATGGTTATTTTGTATGATTTCTCATGGAATTTGTTCTAATAAATCATTCTTCTATCATGTGGCAACAATATAAAAAAAAAGGAGGGGGGAGAGAATGCACTCTGATCCAATTACATATCATACTAAGACAAGGAATTAGTAGTTAAAAAGCAAGAGAAATTTTGCTCATTCAGAAAAGAAATCACAGGGGGCGGTCCTAAGATGGCAGAGGAATGGGACGGGGAGACCACTTTCTCCCCCACAAATTCATCAAAAGAACATTTAAACGCTGAGTAAATTCTACAAAACAACTTCTGAATGCCAGCAGAGGACATCAGGCACTCAGCAAAGCATCTCAGTGTCTTCGAAAGGAGATGTTTTATAAACAGTGCTGTATAGATGGAGAAGTCTTGAGACTACTGTAAAAATAAGACTGAAAACCAGAAGCAGGAGGCTTAAGTCTAAATCCTGAGAACACCAGAGAACTCCTGACTCCAGGGAACATTAATCAACAGGAGTTCATCAAACGCTTCCATACCTACACTGAAACCAAGCACCACCCAAGGGCCAATAAGTTCCAGAGCAAGACATACCATGCAAATTCTCCAGCAACACAGGAACACAGCCCTGAGCTTCAATATACAGGCTGTCCAAAGTTACTCCAAACCCATTGACATCTCATAACTCATTACTGGACATGTCATTGCACTCCAGAGAGAAGAAATCCAGCTCCACCCACCAGAACACCAACACAAGTTTCCCTAACCAGGAAACCTTGACAAGCCACCTGTACAACCCCACCCACAGCGAGAAAACTCCACAATAAAGAGAACTCCACAAACTGGCAGAATACAGAAAGGCCACCCCAAACACAGCAATATAAACAAGATGAAGAGACAGAGGAATACCCAGCAGGTAAAGGAACAGGATAAATCCCCACCAAACCAAACAAAAGAGGAAGAGATAGGGAATCTACCTGATAAAGAATTCCAAATAATGATAGTGAAAATGATCCAAAATCTTGAAATAAAAATGGAATCACAGATAAATAGCCTGGAGACAAGGACTGAGAAGATGCAAGAAAGGTTTAACAAGGACCTAGAAGAAATAAAAAAGAGTCAATATAAAATGAATTATGCAGTAAATGAGATCAAAAACACTCTGGAGGCAACAAATAGTAGAATAACGGAGGCAGAAAATAGGATTAGTGAAATAGAAGATAGAATGGTAGAAATGAATGACTCAGAGAGGAAAAAAGAAAACGAATTAAAAGAAATGAGGACAATCTCAGAGACCTCCAGGACAATGTTAAATGCCCCAACATTCAAATCATAGGAGTCCCAGAAGAAGACAAAAAGAAAGACCATGAGAAAATACTTGAGGAGATAATAGTTGAAAACTTCCCTAAAATGGGGAAGGAAATAATCACCTAAGTCCAAGAAACCCAGAGAGTCCCAAACAGGATAAACCCGAGGCAAAACACCCCAAGACACATATTAATCAAATTAACAAAGATCAAACACAAAGAACAAATATTAAAAGCAGCAAGGGAAAAACAACAAATAACACACAAGGGGATTCCCATAAGGATAACAGCTGATCTTTCAATAGAAACTCTTCAGGCCAGGAGGGAATGGCAGGGCATACTTAAATGGATGAAAGAAAATAACCTACAGCCCAGATTACTGTAGCCAGCAAGGATCTCATTCAAATATGAAGGAGAAATCAAAAGCTTTACAGACAAGCAAAAGCTGAGAGAATTCAGCACCACCAAACCAGCTCTCCAACAAATGCTAAAGGATCTTCTCTAGACAGGAAACACAAAAATGGTGTATAAACTCGAACCCAAAACAATAAAGTAAATGGCAATGGGATCATACTTATCAGTAGTTACCTTAAACATAAATGGGTTGAATGCCCCAACCAAAAGACAAAGACTGGCTGAATGGATACAAAAACAAGACCCCTATATATATTGTCTACAAGAGACCTACCTCAAAACAAGGGACACATACAGACTGAAAGTGAAGGGCTGGAAAAAGATATTCCACACAAATAGAGACCAAAAGAAAGCAGGAGTAGCAATACTCATATCAGATAAAATAGATTTTAAAACAAAGGCTGTGGAAAGAGACAAAGAAGGACACTGCATAATGATCAAAGAATCAATCCAAGAAGAAGATATAGCAATTATAAATATATATGCACCCAACATAGGAGCACCGCAATATGTAAGACAAATGGTAACAAGTATGAAAGGGGAAATTAACAATAAAACAATAATATTGGGAGACCTTAATACCCCACTCACACCTATGGATAGATCAACTAAACAGAAAATTAACAAGGAAACACAAACTTTAAATGATACAATAGACCAGTTAGACCTAACTGACATCTATAAGACGTTTCACCCCAAAACAATGAATTTCACCTTTTTCTCAAGTGCACATGGAACCTTGTCCAGGATAGATCACATCCTGGGCCATAAATCTAGCCTTGGTAAATTCAAAAAAAATTGAAATCATTCCAAGCATCTTTTCTGACCACAATGCAGTAAGATTAGATCTCAATTACAGGAGAAAAACTATTAAAATTTGCAACATATGGAGGCTGAACAACACGCTGCTGAATAACCAATAAATCACAGAAGAAATCAAAAAAGAAATCAAAATATGCATAGAAATGAATGAAAATGAAAACACAACAACCTAAAACCTGTGGGACACTGTAAAATCAGTGCTAAGGGGAAAGTTCATAGCAATACAGGCATATCTCAAGAAACCAGAAAAAAGTCAAATACATAACCAAACTCAGGCGGCTGCGACTGGCTCACTAAGTGCGGCCAAGAGGAGCTACCCCATGTCCAAGGTCAGGGGCAGAAGCCGGGAGGACCCCATGCCCAAAGGGCGGCGGCCAAGAGGAGTTACCACATGACTGAGGTCAGGGGCAGCGGCCGAGAGTGCCAGGCTGTGACGGCGCAGGAACGGCTGAGAGGAGCTACCCCACGTCCAAGGTCGGGGTGGGGGCGGCCGAGAGGAGCTACCTCACACCCCCAAGCCCAAGGCCGGGGCGGCG
Organism: Bos indicus x Bos taurus; assembly: GCF_003369695.1. Lineage (NCBI taxonomy): Eukaryota > Metazoa > Chordata > Mammalia > Artiodactyla > Bovidae > Bos > Bos indicus x Bos taurus. The sequence continues at coordinate 46,441,556 of NC_040090.1, read as the reverse complement.
GCCAGGAGGACCAACCCCACACCCAAGGAGCCGTGGCTGTGCAGGCACAGGAGGGCCTAGAGGAGATATCCCACGTTGAAGGTCAGGAAGGGCAGCAGTGAGGAAATATCCCTCGTCCAAGATAAGGAGCAGCGGCTGGACTTTGCTAGAGCAGCCATGAAGAGATACTCCACGCCCAAGGTTAGAGAAACCCAAGTAAGACGGTAGGTGTTGCAAGAGGGCATTAGAGGGCAGACACACTGAAACCATACTCACAGAAAACTAGTCAATCTAATCCACACTAGGACCACAGCCTTGTCTAATTCAATGAAACTAAGCCAAGCCATGCCAGGTGAGGCCACCGAAGACTGGCAGGTCATGGTGGAGAGGTCCGACAGAATGTGGTTCACTGGAGAAGGGAATGACAAACCATTTCAGTATTCTTGCCTTGAGAACCCCATGAACAGTATGAAAGGCAAAATGATCGGATACTGAAAGAGGAACTCCCCAGGTCAGTAGGTGCCCAATATGCTACTGGAGATCAGTGGAGAAATAACTCCAGAAAGAATGAAGGGATGGAGCCAAAGCAAAAACAATACCTAGTTGTGGATGTGACTGGTGATAGAAGCTAGGTCTGATGCTGTAAACTGCAATATTGCATAGGAACCTGGAATGTCAAGTCTATGAATCAAGGCAAATTGGAAGTGGTCAAACAAGAGATGGCAAGAGTGAATGTCGATATTCTAGGAATCAGCGAACTAAAATTGACTGGAATGGGTGAATTTAACTGAGATGACCATTATATCTATTACTGTGGGCAGGAATCCCTCAGAAGAAATGGAGTAGCCATCATGGTCAACAAAAGAGTTTGAAATGCAGTACTTGGATGCAATCTCAAAAACAACACAATGATCTCTGTTTGTTTCCAAGGCAAACCATTCAATATCACAGTAATTCAAGTCTAAACCCCAGCCAGTAATGCTGAAGAAGCTGAAGTTGAACGGTTCTATGAAGACCTACAAGACCTTTTAGAACTAACACCCAAAAAAGATGTCCTTTTCATTATAGGGGACTGGAATGCAAAAGTAGGTAGTCAAGAAACACCTGGAGTAACAGCCAAATTTGGCCTTGGAATACGGAATGAAGCAGGGCAAAGACTAATAGAGTTTTGCCAAGAAAATGCACTGTCGTAGCAAACACCCTCTTCCAACAACACAAGAGAAGACTCTATACACGGACGTCATCAGATGGTCAACACCAAAATCAGATTGAATATATTCTTTGCAGCCAAAGATGGAGAAGCTCTATACAGTCAGCAAAAACAAGACCAGGAGCTGACTGTGGCTCAGATCATGAACTCCTTATTGCCAAATTCAGGCTTAAATTGAAGAAAATAGGGAAAACCACTAGACCATTCAGGTATGACCTATATCAAATCGCTTATGATTATACAGTGGAAGTGAGAAATAGATTTAAGGGACTACATCTGATAGATAGAGTGCCTGATGAACTATGGACTGAGATTCGTGACATTGTACAGGAGACAGGGATCAAGACCTTCCCCATGGAAAAGAAATGCAAAAAAGCAAAATGGCTGTCTGGGGAGGCCTTACAAATAGCTGTGAAAAGAAGAGAAGTGAAAAGCAAAGGAGAAATGGAAAGATATAAGCATCTGAATGCAGAGTTCCAAAGCATAGCAAGAAGAGATAAGAAAGCCTTCTTCAGCAACCAATGCAAAGAAATAGAGAAAGACAACAGAATGGGAAAGACTAGAGATCTCTTCAAGAAACTTAGAGATATCAAGGGAACATTTCATGCAAAGATGGGCTCGATAAAGGACAGAAATAGTATGGACCTAACAGAAGCAGAAGATATTAAGAAGAGATGACAAGAATACACAGAAGAACTGTACAAAAAAGATCTTCACGACCCAAATAATCATGATGCTGTGATCACTGACCTAGAGCCAGCCATCCTGGAATGTGAAGTCAAGTGGGCCTTAGAAAGCATCACTACAAACAAAGCTAGTGGAGGTGATGGAATTCTAGATGAGCTATTTCAAATCCTAAAAGATGATGCTGTGAAAGTGCTGCACTCAATATGCCAGCAAATTTGGAAAACTCAGCAGTGGCCATAGGACTGGAAAAGGTCAGCTTTCATTCCAATCCCAAAGAAAGGCAATGCCAAAGAATGCTCAAACTACCACACAATTGCACTCATCTCACATGCTAGTAAAGTAATGCTCAAAATTCTCCAAGCCAGGCTTCAGCAATGTATGAACCATGAACTTCCTGATGTTCAAGCTCGTTTTAGAAAAGGCAGAGGAACCAGACATCAAATTGCCAACATCCGCTGGATCATGGAAAAAATAAGAGTGTTCCAGAAAAACATCTACTTCTGCTTTATTGACTATGCCAAAGCCTTTGACTGTGAGGATAACAATAAACTGTGGAAAATTCTTCAAGAGATGGGAATACCAGACCACCTGATCTGCCTCTTGAGAAATTTGTACACAGGTCAGAAAGCAACAGTTGGAACTGGACATGGAACAACAGACTGGATCCAAATAGGAAAAGGAGTACGTCAAGGCTGTATATTGTCACCCTGTTTATTTAACTTATATGCAGAGGACATCATGAGAAACACTGGGCTGGAAGAAGCACAAGCTGGAATCAAGAGTGCCAGGAGAAATATCAATAACGTCAGATATGCAGATGACACCACCCTTATGGCAGAAAGTGAAGAGGAACTAAAAAGCCTCTTGATGAAAGTGAAAATGGAGAGTAAAAAAGTTGGCTTAAAGCTCAACATTCAGAAAACCAGATCATGGCATCCGGTCACATCACTTCATGGGAAATAGATGGGGAAACAGTGGAACAGTGGCAGACTTTATTTTTTTGGGCTCCAAAATCACTGCAAATGGGGACTGCAGCCATGAAATTAAAAGACGCTTACTCCTTGGAAGGAAAGTTATGACCAACCTAGATAGCATATTGAAAAGCAGAGACATTACTTTGCCAACAAAAGTTCATCTAGTCAAGGCTACGGTTTTTTCCTGTGGTCGTGTATGGATGTGAGAGTTGGACTGTGAAGAAGGCTGAGCTCCGAAGAATTGATGCTTTTGAACTGTCGTATTGGAGAAGACTGTTGAGAGTCCCTTGGACTGCAAGGAGATCCAACCAGTCCATTCTGAAGGAGAGCAGCCCTGGGATTTCTTTGGAAGGAATGATGCTAAAGCTGAAACTCCAGTACTTTGGCCACCTCATGCGAAGAGTTGACTCACTGGAAAAGACTCTGATGCTGGGAGGGATTGGGGGCAGGAGGAGAAGGGGACGACAGAGGATGAGATGGCTAGATGGCATCACTGACTCAATGGACTTGAGTCTGGGTGAACTCCGGGAGTTGGTGATGGACAGGGAGGCCTGGCGTGCTGCAATTCATGGGGTCGCAAAGAGTCAGACACGACTGAGCGACTGAACTCAACTGAACTGAACACCTAAAACAACTAGAAAAGGAAGAAATGAAAAACCCCAGGATTAGTAGAAGAAAAGAAATCTTAAAAATTAGGGCACAAAAAATGCAAAAGAAACAAAAGAGACCATAGCAAAAAGTAACAAATCCAAAAGCTGGTTCTTTGAAAGGATAAATAAAATTGACAAACCATTAGCCAGACTCATCAAGAAACAAAGGGAGAAAATCAAATCAATAAAATTAGAAATGAAAATGGAGAGATCACAATAGACAACACAGAAATACAAAGCATCGTAAGAGACTACTATCAGCAATTAAATGCCAATAAAATGGACAACGTGGAAGAAATGGACAAATTCTTAGAAAAATACAACTTTCCAAAACTGAACCAAGAAGAAATAGAAAATCTTAACAGACACATCACAAGCATGGAAATTGAAAGTGTAACCAGAAATCTTCCAGCAAACAAAAGCCCAGGTCCAGACGGCTTCACAGATGAATTCTACCAAAAATTTAGAGAAGAGCTAACACCTATCCTGCTCAAACTCTTCCAGAAAACTGCAGATGAAGGTAAACTTCCAAACTCATTCTATGAGGCCACCATCACCCTAATACTAAAACCTGACAAAGATGCCACAAAAAAAGAAAACTACAGGCCAATATCACTGATGAACATAGATGCAAAAATCCTTAACAAAATTCTAGCAATCAGAATCCAACAACACATTAAAAAGATCATACACCATGACCAAGTGGGCTTTATCCCAGGGATACAAGGATTCTTCAATATCTGCAAATCAGTCAATGTAATACACCACATTAGCAAATTGAAAAATAAAAGCCATATGATTATCTCAATAGATGCAGAGAAAGCCTTTGACGAAATTCAACATCCATTTATGATAAAAACTCTCCAGAAAGCAGGAATAGAAGGAACATTCCTCAACATAATAAAAGCTATATATGACAAACCCACAGCAAACATTATCTTCAATGATGAAAAATGGAAAGCATTTCCCTAAAGTCAGGAACAAGACAAGAGTGCTCACTTTCACCACTACTATTCAACATAGTTTTGGAAGTTTTGGCCACAGCAATCAGAACACAAGAAGAAACTAATACAATTATGTAAAGTTTAAAAATTAAATAAAATTTAAAAAAAGAAAGAAAGAAATCCAAATTGGAAAATAAGAAGTAAAACTCTCACTGTTTGCAGATGACATGATTCTCTACATAGAAAACCCTAAAGACTCCACCAGAAAATTACTGGAGCTAATCAATGAATATAGTAAAGTTGCAGGATAAAAATCAACACACAGAAATCCCTTGCATTCCTATACACTAATAATGAGAAAATAGAAAGGGAAATTAAGGAAACAATTCCATTAACCAGTACAATGAAAAGAATAAAATACTTAGGAATATATCTACCTAAAGAAACTAAAGACCTATATATAGAAAACTATGAAACACTGGTGAAAGAAATCAAAGAGGACACTAATAGATGGAGAAATAAATGGATGGAATAGATGGAAATAATAAATGGAGAAATGTTCATGGATCAGAAGAATCAATATAGTGAAAATGAGTATACTACCCAAAGCAATCTTTAGATTCAATGCAATCTCTATCAAGCTACCAACGGTATTTTTCACAGAGCTAGAACAAATAAATTCACAATTTGTATGGAAATACAAAAAACCTCGAATAGCCAAAGCAATCTTGAGAAAGAAGAATGGAACTGGAGGAATCAACCTGCCTGACTTCAGGCTCTACTCTAAAGCCACAGTCATCAAGACAGTATGGCATTGGCATAAAGACAGAAACATAGATCAATGGAACAAAATAGAAAGCCCAGAGATAAATCCATGCACCTATGCACACCTTATTTTTGACAAAGGAGGCAAGAATATACTATGGACAAAAGACAATCTGTTTAACAAGTGGTGCTGGGAAAACTGGTCAATCACTTGTAAAAGAATGAAACTAGAACACTTTCTAACACTATACACAAAAATAAACTCAAAATGGATTAAAGATCTAAATGTAAGACCAGAAACTACAAAACTCTTAGAGGAGAACATAGGCAAAACACTCTCCGACATAAATCACAGCAGGATCCTCTGTGACCCACCTCCCAGAATATTGGAAATAAAAGGAAAAATAAACATGGGACCTAATTAAAATTAAAAGCTTCTGCACAACAAAGAAAACTATAAACAAGGTGAAAAGACAGCCTTCAGAAGGGGAGAAAATAATAGCAAATGATGCAACCGACAAAGAACTAATCTCAAAAATATACAAGCAACTACTGCAGCTCAATTCCAGAAAAATAAACAACCCAATCAAAAAATGGGCCAATGAACTCAACAGACATTTTTCCAAAGAAGACATACAGATGGCTAACAAACACATGAAAAGATGCTCACCATCACTCATTATCAGAGAAATGCAAATTAAAACCACAGTGAGGTACCATTTCATGCCAGTCAGAATGGCTGCTATCCAAAAGTCTACAAGCAATAAATGCTGGAGAGGGTGTGGAGAAAAAGGAATCCTCTTAACGCTGTTTCTGTTAGGTTCATACCATTTCTGTCCTTTATCGAGCCCATCTTTGCATGAAATGTTCCCTTGATATCTCTAAGTTTCTTGTACAGATGTCTAGTCTTTCCCACTCTGTTGTTTTCCTCTATTTTTTGCATTGATTGCTGAAGAAGGCTTTCTTATCTCTTCTTGCTATGCTTTGGAACTCTGCATTCAGATGCTTATATCTTTCCATTTCTCCTTTGCTTTTCACTTCTCTTCTTTTCACAGCTATTTATAAGGCCTCCCCAGACAGCCATTTTGCTTTTTTGCATTTCTTTTCCATGGGGAAGGTCTTGATCCCTGTCTCCTGTACAATGTCACGAATCTCAGTCCATAGTTCATCAGGCACTCTATCTATCAGATGTAGTCCCTTAAATCTATTTCTCACTTCCACTGTATAAGCGATTTGATTTAGGTCATACCTGAATGGTCTAGTGGTTTTCCCTACTTTCTTCAATTTAAGTCTGAATTTGACAATAAGGAGTTCATGATCTGAGCCACAGTCAGCTCCTGGTCTTGTTTTTGCTGACTGTATAGAGCTTCTCCATCTTTGGCTGCAAAGAATATATTCAATCTGATTTTGGTGTTGACCATCTGGTGATGTCCATGTATAGAGTCTTCTCTTGTGTTGTTGGAAGAGGATGTTTGCTATGACCAGTGCATTTTCTTGGCAAAACTCTATTAGTCTTTGCCCTGCTTCATTCCGTATTCCAAGGCCAAATTTGGCTGTTACTCCAGGTGTTTCTTGACTTCCTACTTTTGTGTTCCAGTCCCCTATAATGAAAAGGACATCTTTTTTGGGTGTTAGTTCTAAAAGGTCTTGTAGGTCTTCATAGAACCGTTCAACTTCAGCTTCTTCAGCATTACTGGTTGGGGCATAGACTTGGATTACTGTGATATTGAATGGTTTGCCTTGGAAACAAACAGAGATCATTGTGTCATTTTTGAGATTGCATCCAAGTACTGCATTTCAAACTCTTTTGTTGACCATGATGGCTACTCCATTTCTTCTGAGGGATTCCTGCCCGCAGTAATAGATATAATGGTCATCTCAGTTAAATTCACCCATTCCAGTCAATTTTAGTTCGCTGATTCCTAGAATATCGACATTCACTCTTGCCATCTCTTGTTTGACCACTTCCAATTTGCCTTGATTCATAGACTTGACATTCCAGGTTCCTATGCAATATTGCAGTTTACAGCATCAGACCTAGCTTCTATCACCAGTCACATCCACAACTAGGTATTGTTTTTGCTTTGGCTCCATCTCTTCATTCTTTCTGGAGTTATTTCTCCACTGATCTCCAGTAGCATATTGGGCACCTACTGACCTGGGGAGTTCCTCTTTCAGTATCCGATCATTTTGCCTTTCATACTGTTCATGGGGTTCTCAAGGCAAGAATACTGAAGTGGTTTGTCATTCCCTTCTCCAGTGGACCACATTCTGTCAGACCTCTCCACCATGACCCGCCAGTCTTCGGTGGCCTCACCGGCATGGCTTAGTTTCATTGAATTAGACAAGGCTGTGGTCCTAGTGTGGATTAGATTGACTAGTTTTCTGTGAGTATGGTTTCAGTGTGTCTGCCCTCTAATGCCCTCTTGCAACACCTACCGTCTTACTTGGGTTTCTCTTACCTTGGATGTGGGGTATCTCTTCATGGCTGCTCCAGCAAAGTGCAGCCGCTGCTCCTTACCTTGGATGAGGGTATCTCCTCACTGCCGCTCCTTATGACCTTGAACGTGGAATAGCTGAGGTGGCAAGAAGAGGTAGAAAGAATACACAGAAGAACTGTACAAAAAAGATCTTCATGACCCAGATAATCATGATGCTGTGATCACTCACCTAGAGCCAGACATCCTGGAATGTGAAGTCAAGTGGGCCTTAGAAAGCATCACTATGAACAAAGCTAGTTGAGGTGATGGAATTCCAGTTGAGCTATTCCAAATCCTGAAAGATGATGCTGTGAAAGTGCTGCACTCAATATGCCAGCAAATTTGGAAAACTCAGCAGTGGCCACAGGACTGGAAAAGGTCAGTTTTCATTCCAATCCCAAAGAAAGGCAATGCCAAAGAATGCTCAAACTACCACACAATTGCACTCATCTCACACGCTAGTAAAGTAATGCTCAAAATTCTCTAAGCCAGGCTTCAGCAATACATGAACCATCAACTTCCAGATGTTCAAGCTGGTTTTAGAAAAGGCAGAGGAACCAGAGACCAAATTGCCAACATCTGCTGGATCATCAAAAAAGCAAGAGAGTTCCAGAAAAACATCTATTTCTGCTTTATTGACTATGCCAAAGCCTTTGACTGTGTGGATCACAACAAACCCCGTAAAATTCTTTAAGAGATGGGAATACCAGACCACCTGACCTGCCTCTTGAGAAATTGTATGCAGGTCAGAAAGCAACAGTTAGAACTGGACATGGAACAACAGACTGGTTCCAAATAGGAAAAGGAGTTCGTCAAGGCTGTATATTGTCACCCTGTTTATTTAACTTATATGCAGAGGACATCATGAGAAACACTGGGCTGGAGGAAGCACAAGCTGGAATCAAGATTGCCGGGAGAAATATCAATAACGTCAGATATGCAGATGACACCACCCTTATGGCAGAAAGTGAAGAGGAACTAAAAAGCCTCTTGATGAAAGTGAAAGAGGAGAGTGAAAAAGTTGGCTTAAAGCTCAACATTCTGAAAACAAAGATCATGGCATCCAGTCCCATCACTTCATGGGAAATAGATGGGGAAACAGTGGAACAGTGGCAGACTTTATTTTTTTGGGTTTCAAAATCACTGCAGATGGTGACTGCAGCCATGAAATTAAAAGACACTTATTCCTTGGAAGGAAATTTATGACCAACCTAGATAGCGTATTGAAAAGCAGAGACATTACTTTGCCAACAAAGGTCCATCTAGTCAAGGCTATTGTTTTTCCAGTGGTCATGTATGGATATGAGATTTGGACTGTGAAGAAAGCTGAGCAGCAAAGAACTAATGCTTTTGAAGTGTGGTGTTGGCGAAGACTCTTGAGAGTCCCTTGGACTGCAAGGAGATCCAACCAGTCCCTTCTGAAGGAGAGCAGCCCTGGGATTTCTTTGGAAGGAATGATGCTAAAGCTGAAACTCCAGTACTTTGGCTGCCTCATGTGAAGAGTTGACTCATTGGAAAAGACTCTGATGCTGGGAGGGATTGGGGGCGGGAGGAGAAGGGGACGACAGAGGATGAGATGGCTGGATGGCATCACTGACTCGATGGACGTGAGTCTGAGTGAACTGCACGAGTTGGCGATGGCCAGGGAGGCCTGGCATGCTGCGATTCTTGGGGTCACAAAGAGTCGGACACAACTGAGTGACTGAACTGAACTGACTTACGCTGTTGGTGGGAATGCAAACTAGCACACCCACTATGGAGAACAGTGTGGAGATTCCTTTAAAAACTGGAAATAGAACTGCCTTATGACCCAGCAATCCCACTGCTGGGCATACACACCTAGGAAACCAGAATTGAAAGAGACACATGTACCCCAGTGTTCATTGCAGCACTGTTTACAATAGCCAGGACATGGAAGCAACCTAGATGTCCATCAGCAGATGAATGGATAAGAAAGCCGTGGTACATATACACAAAGGAGTGTTACTCAGCCATTAAAAAGAATAGATTTGAATCAGTTCTAATGAGGCGGATGAAACTGGAGCCTATTATACAGAGTGAAGTAAGCCAGAAAGAAAAACACCAATACAGTATACTAACACATACATATGGAATTTAGAAAGATGGTAATAATAACCCTGTATGCGAGACAGCAGAAGAGACACATGTATAGAACAGTCTTTTGGACTCTGTGGGAAAGGGAGAGGATGGGACGATTTGGGGGAATGGCACTGAAACATGTACAATATCACATAAGAAATGAATCACCAGTCCAGGTTCGATACAGGATGCTTGGGGCTGGTGCACTGGGATATCCCAGAGGGATGGTACAGGGAAGGAGGTGGGATGGGGGTTCAGGATGGGGAACACGTGTACGCCCATGGCAGATTCATGTTGATGTGTGGCAGAACCAATACAATATTGTAAAGTAATTAGCCTCCAATTAAAATAAATAAATTTAAATTAAAAAAAAAAGAAATCACAGAAGCTTCCTGCAGGAAGCTGACCTTGACTAATAGATGAAGGAAAAGAAAGATATCTTGTTAAGATGCTGACATTTCAGAATTAGTTTCCAAACTGGCTATGCATCAGAATCACCTGGGGAGTGTAGAGACTATTTAGATTCCTGGAGATTCAGACTCATTAGACAGAGTGGGACTTCTGAATAGAAATATATGTCTTTAATGACACAAATATAATAAATCTTTAGACCTCTTGGAAATTTTAGCAATTTTAGGGGAAAATCTAGGACATTTTTTTAAAACTCAAATGTTTAGCATTTGAAAAATGTTTTGATGTCCCTTTTCTCATCAGATTTTTTCACTTGGCTTTCTTTTTTTGTGGGTGGAATACCTACTAGGTGATGTCTGTTCTTTAGTAGAAGCCAAGATTCTGATACATTCTTTTGCAATTATCACAACAAGTTATTGTAATAACCTTTTAGCTGAATCAGATGAAGTTCTATTTCCATGTTTTCATTAGAATTAAAAAATGGAATAAGACTCCTAGAGCATATGCTTATGAGGTACTTGATATTTTAATATTTGGATTTCTTTTAAATGTCAACATGAATTGCCATTGAACAGGGCAAGAGATATTTGGTTGATATTTCCTTTTTAGTGCAGAAATCACTGCCTCCTAGATCAGCTTTCTTTCTTTCAATGTGTGCTAAAACTTTGAAAACTGGATGGATATTACAATGACTTACCAAAACGATGATTTCTCCCAAAACAGATCTGTTACTCTGGCATTTTTCAGAACCTCCTAGAAATATCTACAAGGCTTTTAGCTCATGTCTTCCCCAAATCTATAGTGCACTAAGCAGGGTTCCCAAAAACTGTGTTGAGAATTTTCATATTGGTCTTCTTACATTCTTCAAATTTACTAGAAATTCACTTATTCAAGAGGGTTTGGAACATATACTATACTGTAAGAACTAGATACAAGAGTGAACGAGGCAGATATCATTCTTGCTTTAATGGAGCTTACAGTCTGATATGAAACAGATAATTATATGGGTTATAATCATATCAAGCAAAAAGAAGAATTTACTTTTTCAACAACGTCCCACTTATTCTACCTCATCACCATAGGAACTGGTTCTCCATCTTCCTGGAGAGAGAGCAGAAAAGATTTCTTAGTAGTATTTTGGCCAGTGAAAATTCCTGAGACAACAATAAAAGGAACAACTCACCACAGATTGACCATAAGGCAAACTGGGAAAGGGAGAAACCAACCCTTCTCTATCCTATGCTCTTTGCTCTGCCCTTGGGCTCCTCAGGGAGCTCATTGTTCACATTTTCATTTTAAATGGAAGTTTGCTGTGATGGCACTTATTGGTGCTAAAGAGAAGTTGGGCATTGATTGCTTAAGCCTGTTTAACTACTGGTTGAAGACAACTGGCCCTGGGCTGATGGGTTCCCAATGGGCCTTTAAGATCCTCCAGGCATTTTATGCCAATGGGTGACTTTGATCTGGACATTTGAAGGCTGATCAAAAACATCAGCTGAGAAAACTAATTACTTATTTGCCAAAAATGAAACACGATTTCTACTCATGTCCTCAGAACCCTATTATCCAGGGACACATTCCTCCCAAGGTTGCAGCCTGGATCACCAAGCCCTTGCCACATCACAGACTTTGTCTTTCTTCACTATGATTACACTCTTGAAAGAAACTACAAAATGCCCACTCATCAGGTATCCTTAGACTGAAGAGTTTCCTTAAACCGGACAAAGCTAAGAAGAAGAAACCAAGAAAATAGCCTCAGGATAACCTGAAATAGGCATCATAACATTTCATTACTGCCATCCTGACCATTACTGAATTCTTATTCAATGTCTGTAGGCCCTTCATTCACACCCAGATCTAATTTGTGTGGCTAATCTCTGTTTTTCCCCTGAGCACATTAGTTAAAGCTGTTGTTGTAAAAGACCATGAAACTGCTGATCATTACTCATAAAGGTTCACTTGGTATCTATTTACTCTGTACTTACGCACAAATCAGACAAGGGTTGTTTCTGTTCACCAGTACAGATTAATGCAGTAAATGTCCAAAAAGAGGCTTTTCATAATTCTTGATAAATATATAAGAAATATATAACATGTATAAATATATAAAATGTACATTTTATGAAGTAAATATATACAATAAATTTACAGGTTTGCACTCAGTGTTTGCAGATAGGCCTGTTGATCCCATACCATTCTACTAAGCATGGTTTTTGCTGTTTTGTTTTTCTGTTGTTGTGTATTTTACCACACACCAAATGAAAATGAGAGTGGGCAGACTGTTGCAAAAGACAGTTACAGTGAAACCAGCAAGATGTGATAGTCGACAACCTGATGAACAGAAATGAAATAAAATACCTCTCAGTTCAGTTCAGTTCACTCACTCAGTCATATCTGACTCTTTGCGACCCCATGAAACACAGCACGCCAGGCCTTCCTGTCCATCACCAACTCCTGGAGTTTACCCAAACTCATGTCCACTGACTCAGTGATGCCATCCAACCATCTCATCCTCTATTGTCCCCTTCGCCTCCTGCCTTCAATCTTTCCTAACATCAGGTCTTTTCAAATGAGTCAACTCTTTACATCAGGTGACAAAAATATTGGAGTTTCAGCTTCAACATCAGTCCTTCCAATGAACACCCAGGACTGATCTCCTTTAGGATGGACTGGCTGGATCTCCTTGCAGTCCAAGGGACTTTCAAGAGTCTTCTCCAACACCACAGTTCAAAAGCATCAACTCTTCGGCGCTCAGCTTTCTTTATAGTCCAACTCTCACATCCATACATGACCACTGGAAAAACCATAGCCTTGACTAGATGGACCTTTGTTGGAAAAGTAATATCTCTGCTTTTTAACGTGCTGTCTAAGTTGGTTATAGGTTTTGTTCCAAGGAACAAGCGCCTTTTGATTTCATGGCTGCAGTCACCATCTGCAGTGATTTTGGAGCCCCAAAATACAAAGTCAGCCACTATTTCCACTGTTTACCCATCTATTTGCCATGAAGTGATGGGACTGGATGCCATGATCTTAGTCTTCTGAATGTGGAGCTTTAAGCCAATTTTTTCACTCTCCTCTTTGACTTTCATCAAGAGGCTCTTTAGTTGTTCTTCACTTTCTGCCATAAGGGTGGTATCATCTGCATATCTGAGGTTATTGATATTTCTCCCAGCAATCTTGATTTCAGCTTGTGCTTCCTCCAGCCCAGCGTTTCTCATGATGTACTCTGCATATAAGTTAAATAAGCAGGGTGACAATATACAGCCTTGATGTACTCCTTTTCCTATTTGGAACTAGTTGTATTATATTAATTTTAAACTGTAAAAAGAAAGATAATGTGATATCAACTAGTACAAGGCTGTTGGCCTTATATGTCTTCTTCTTTGTTTTTTGTTTTTTTTTTTAATATTTATTTATTTAGCTGCCCTGGGTCTTAGTTGCGACATGTGGGATCTTTTGTTGAGGAGTGTCAGATCTATTCCCTGACCAGGGATGAAACTCAGGCCCCTGCATTGAGAGCACAGGATCTTAGCCACTGGACCATCAGGGAAGTTCTGGTTCTGCATGTCTTATAGATGCTGAGAGTGGACAGTATTAGTGTCCAGCATGTTAAGTTATGTTCTTATAGTGTCAATGAAATCAAGAAAGTATTAAAAACTATATTCATTATATTCTTTTAAGAATGAAGAGGAGCACTGTTTGCAGATGACATGATTCTCTACATAGAAAACCCGAAAGACACAACCAGAAAATTACTAGAGCTAATCAATGAATATAGTAAAGTTGCAGGATATAAAATTAACACACAGAAATCCCTTGCATTCCTATACACTAACAATGAGAAAACAGAAAGAGAAGCTAAGGAAACAATTCCATTCACCACTGCGACAAAAAGAATAAAATACTTAGGAATAAATCTACCTAAAGAAACAAAAGACTTATATATAGAAAAACTATAAAACACTGATGAAAGAAATCAAAGATGACACAAATAGATGGAAAAATATATCATATTCCTGGATCGGAAGAATCAATATAATGCAAATGAGTATACTACCCAAAGCAATCTTTAGATTCAATGCAATTCTTATCAAGCTACCAATGGTATTTGTCAGAGAACTAGAACAAATAATTTCACAATTGGTATTAAAATACCAAAAACCTCGAATAGCCAAAGCAATCTTGAGAAAGAAGAATGGAACTGGCGGAATCAACCTACCTGACTTCAGACTATACGACAATGCTATAGTCATCAAGACAGTATGGTACTGGCACAAAAACAGAAATATAGATCCATGGAACAAAATAGAAAGCCCAGAGATAAATCCATGCACCTATGGACACCTTATCTTTGAAAAAGGAGGCAAGAATATACAATGGACAAAAGACGATTTCTTTATCAAGTGGTGCTGGGAAAAGAATGAAACTAGAACACTTTCTAACACCATACACAAAAATAAACTCAAAACGGATTAAAGATCTAAATGTAAGACCAGAAACTATAAAACTCCTAGAGGAAAACATAGGCAAAACACTCTCTGACATAAATCACAACAGGATCCTCTATGACCCACCTCCCAGAGTAAGGGAAATAAAAGCAAAAATAAACAAATGGGACCTAATTAAACTCAAAAGCTTTTGAACAACGAAGGAAACTATAAGTAAAGTAAAAAGACAGCCTTCAGGATGGGAGAAAATAATAGCAAACGAAGCAACTGACAAAGAATTAATCTCAAAAATATACAAGCAGCTCCTGCAGCTCAATTTCAGAAAAATAAACAACCCAATCAAAAAATGGGTCAAAGTACTAAACAGGCATTTCTCCAAAGAAGACATACAGATGGCTAACAAACACATGAAAAGATGCTCAACATCAATCATTATCAGAGAAATGCAAATTAAAAGCACAATGAGGTACCATCTCACACCAGTCAGAATGGCTGCTATCACAAAGTCTACAAACAAGAAATGCTGGAGAGGGTGCAGAGAAAAGGGAAGCCTCTTACACTGTTGGTGGGAATGCAAACTAGTACAGCCACTATGGAGAACAATGTAGAGATTGCTTTAAAAACTGGAAATAGAACTCCCACACAAGTCAGCAATCCTACTGCTGGGCATACACATCAAGGAAACCAGAACTGAAAGAGACACGTGTACCCCAATGGTCATCACAGCACTGTTTACAATAGCTAGGACATGGAAGCAACCTAGATGTCCATTGGCAGATGAATGGATAAGAAAGCTGTGGTACATGTACAGAATGGAATATTACTCAGTTATTAAAAAGAATGCATTTGAATCAGTTCTAATGAGGTGGATGAAACTGGAGCCTATTATACAGAGTGAAGTAAGTCAGAAAGAAAAACAGCAATACAGTATATTAATGCATATGTATGGAATTTAGAAAGATGGTAACAATGACCCTATATGCGAGACAGAAAAAGAGACACAGATGTAAATAACAGTCATTTGGACTTGATGGGAGAAGGTGAGGGTGGGATGATTTAAGAGAATAGTATTGAAACATGTACATTATCATATGTGAAACAGATCCCCAGTCCAGGTTTGATGCATGAGACAGGGCGCTCAGGGCCGGTGCACTGGGATGACCCTGAGGGATGAGATGGGAAGGGAGGTGGGAGCGGGGTTCCGGATGGGGGACACATGTACACCCATGGCTGATTCCTGTCAATGTATGGCAAAAACCACTACAATATTATAAAGTAATTAGGCTCCAATTAAAATAAATTAATTTTAAAAAATAAAAAAGAATGAAGAGGAGAATGCAATATATGTTTTCTAATTTTCCATACAAGTTGATGTAATTTGAAACTTGATGGCATGCGTGCTTTTGTGCTAAGTCTCTTCAGTCAGGTCCAATTCTGTGCAACCCTATAGTACAGACTATAGCCCAGCAGGCTCCTCTGTCCATGGGATTCTCTAAGGAAGAATACTGGAGTGGGTTCCCATGCCCTCCTCTAGGGGATCTTTCTGCCCCAGGGATTGAATCCATGTCTCTTATAAGTCTCCTGCATTGGCAGGTTGGTTCTTTTCTCTAGCAACACCTGGGAAGCCCACTTGATGGGGTAGAGATAAGCTTTTGTTTCAATAACAATAGTAGCCCCGACTCAAGTGCATACTCCATGCCAGGCAGTGTGCCAGGTGTTTAAGATAAATTATCTTTAACCTGCTGGGCAATGACACTGCAACGTGACTAGGCAGGTATCTGAGAGGATAGGAAAGGCAGATTATTCTTTTGGGCCTTGGCTATTAGTTTTATTTTAAGAACTAAAAACCCAGATTGCCTCTTTCTTAAGAAAGCAGAGGAGTATGTAATGATTTCATTTAATTTACTCTATTAACCTGATACAATTTGGCACTTGAAGGGATAAGCCTTGTTTATAATAATAATAATGGCCACTACTCTTAAGTATCTGCTTCTTGCCAAGTAGGGGCTTCCCAGGTGGCTCAGATGGTAAAACATCTGCCCACATTGTGGGAGACCTGGATTTGATCCCTGGGTCAGGAAGATCCCTTGGAGAAGGAAATGGCAACCCACTCCAGTACACTTGCCTGGAAAATTCCATGGATGTAGGAGACTGGTAGGCTACAATCCATGGGGTTGCAAAGAGTCAGACATGACTGAATAACTTCACTCTCTTTCTTTACTACTTGCCAAGTAATATGTCTGGTCTTCAATATAAATACCTTTACTACTCCTAGACAGTTATTATTACTCCCATTTTACATGCTAAGAAACTGACTGAGGGAGATAACTGTGTGCTGGAGGACAAAAAGTGAGTAGTGGAAACAACTTAAATCCAGCTGGCTAAGACACCAACTTATCTTCATGACTCAGATAACCACGATGGCATGATCACTCACCTAGAGCCAGACATCCTGGAATGCAAAGTCAAGTGGGCCTTAGGAAGCATCACTATGAACAAAGCTAGTGGCGATTTTTCGAACAGTTGAGCTATTTCAAATTCTAAAAGATGATGCTGTACAAGTGCTGCACTCATATGCCAGCAAATTTGGAAAACTCAGCAGTGGCCATAGGACTGGAGAAGGTCAGTTTTCATTCCAATCCCAAAGAAAGGCAAAGCCAAAGGACACTCAAACTACCACACAATAGCAGTCATCTCACATGCTAGCAAAGTAATGCTCAAAATTCTCCAAGCCAGGCTTCAGCAATACATGAACCATGAACTTCCAGATGTTCAACCTGGATTTAGAAAAGGCAGAGGAACCAGAGATCAAATTGCCAACATCCATTGCATCATTGAAAAAACAAGAGAGTTCCAGAAAACCATCTACTTCTGCTTTATTGACTACGCCAAAGCCTTTGACTATGGATCACAACAAACTCTGTAAAATTCTTCAAGAGATGGGAATACCAGACCACCTTACCTGCCTTCTGAGCAATCTGTATGCAGGTCAAGAAGCAACAGTTAGAACTGGAAATGGAACAGACTGATTCCAAATTGGGAAAGGAGTACATCAAGGCTGTATATGGTCACCCTGCTTATTTAACTTATATACAGAGTACATCATATGAAATGCCGGGCTGAATGAAGCACAAGCTGGAATCAAGATTGTCAGGAGAAATACCAATAACCTCAGATACGCAGATGACACCACTCTTATGGCAGAAAGCAAAGAAGAACTAAAGAGCCTCTTGATGAAGGTGAAAGAGGAGAGTGAAAAAGTTGCCTTAAAACTCAACATTCAGAAAACAAAGATCATGGCATCCGTTCCCATCACTTCATGGGAAATAGATGGGGAAACAATGAAAACAGTGAGAGACTTTATATTTTCAGGCTCCAAAATCACTGCAGATGGTGACTGCATCCATGAAACTAAAAGACCCTTGCTCCTTGGAAGAAAAGCTATGACCAACCGAGACAGCATAGTAAACAGCGGAGACATTTCTTGGCCAACAAATGTCTGTCTAGTCAAAGCTATGGTTTTTCCAGTAGCCATGTATGGATGTAAGAGTTGGACTATAAAGAAAGCTGAGCACCAAAGAACTGATGCTTTTGAACTGTGGTGTTGGAGAAGACTCTTGAGAGTCCTTTGGATGGCAAGGAGATCAAACTAGTTAATCCTAAAGGAAATCAGTCCTGAATATTCATTGGAAGGACTAATGCTGAAGCTGAAACTCTAATACTTTGGCCACCTGATGTGAAGAACTGACTCCTTTGAAAAGATCCTGATGCTGGGAAAGATTGAAGACAGGAGGAGAAGGGGACGACAGAGAATGAGATAGTTGGGTGGCATCACCGACTTGATGGACATGAATTTGAGTAAGCTCCAGGAGTTGGTGATGGACAGGGAAGCCTAGAGTGCTGCAGTCCATGGGGCACAAAGAGTCAGACACGACTGAGTGACAGAACTGAACTGAACACACCAAAGTCTTACTTTTCCCAATCCCAGGTGACCCCTTACAGGCACCTCATGGTTCTCTGACAGTGTTCAAAAAGGAGTCATCAATGTTAGGACCTAATAGGAAGATGCCTATTTCATTCCTCTTTTCCATGGAGCATTGTTCTCAGCCTGGGAGAGGAGAGATATTCTGTATCTGGTAAGGCTGAACTAAGAGAGAATTTTAATCATCTAAGAAGAACCCATCCAGAGTAACTCCTTGACATGACCAGTTGAGTCTATCCATCCAGCCTGGTCCTCCTCAACCACACTCATTTCTTTCCCTGGAAGCTGAACTCACCCTAAAAACAACCTTTTGACTTCCAAAGGAATCTCTCCTGGTACTTGTAGCAAGAAGGAGCCTGCAGGGTTGGAAGGAGGCAGCCTGTGGAGGTTGGAAAAAGGAGCCTCCAGGGCAAGTCTGGACAGTGAAGTGGAGCCTGGTGTGCTGCAGTCTATGGGGTAGCAAAGAGTTGGGCACAGCTGAGGAACTGAACAACAGGGTTAGAACTTCCCCAACCCCAGAAGTCCACACCCTAATCCTTGGAAATGCAAATATATTATTTTACATGGCAAATTCAGTTCAGTTCAGTCGCTCAGTCGTGTCCGACTCTTTGTGACCCCGTGGGCTACAGCACACCAGGCCTCCCTGTCCATCACCAACCCCTGGAGCTTACTCAAACTCATGTCCATTGAGTCAGTGGTGCCATCCAACCACCTCATCCTCTGTCATCCCCTTCTCTTCCTGCCTTTAATCTTTCCCAGTATCAGGGTCTTTTCAAATAAATCAGTTATTTGCATCAGGTGGCCAAAGTACTAGAGATTCAGCTTCAGCATCAGTCCTTCCAATGAATATTCAGGACTGATTTCCTTTAGGATGGACTGGTTGGATCTCCTTGCAGTTCTTTACATGCAAAAGAGACTTTGAAGATGTAATTAAACTAAGGACATTGAGATGGGGAGATTATCCTGGATTTATCCAGGTGAGTCCAATAAAATCACAAGACTCCTTCCAAGTAGAAGGAAGCAGAAGAGGAGGCTGGGGTGAGGTGATAGGAGGACTCAACTGGCCAATACTAAAAATGAAGGAAGGTTCTGAAAATGGAGGAAGGGGGCCTTGAGCCAAGGAACATGCTGGCCACTAGAAACAGGAAATGGAAAGGAAATTAATTCTTCTCTAGAACCTCCAGAAAGGACCCAAGCCTGCCAAGAATTTTGCAAATTGAGCACCACATTGGACCTGTGACTTCTAACCACAGACGTGTAAGTTAATAAACTTGTATTGAGTTATGCCACTAGAGTAGTGATAATTTGCTATAGCAGCAATATGGAAGGAGTACTAATTCCCTGGGATTCCCAGGTGGCTCAGTGGTAAAGAACCCACCTGCCAATGCAGGAGACGTAAGAGACATTCAATCCCTGAGTCAGGAATATCCCCTGGAGGAAGGCATGGCAACCCACTCCAGTATTCTTGCCTCGAGAATCTCATAGACAGAGGAGCCTGGTGGGATTACAGTCCATAGGGTCACAAAGAGTCGGACGCTACTGAAGCGATTTAGCATGCACACACTAATTCCCTATCTTTTATTGTTTTTTAATTATTTCATCTGTGTGAGTATTACTTCCCTGTTGTTGCTACTGCTGCTACGTCACTTCAGTTGTGTCCGACTCTGCGACCCCATAGACGGCAGCCCACCAGGCTTCGCCATCCCTGGGATTCTCCAGGCAAGAACACTGGAGTGGGTTGCCACTTCCTTCTCCAATGCATGAAAGTAAAAATTGAAAGTGAAGTCGCTCAGTCGTGTCCGACTCTTAGCGACCCCATGGACTGCAGCCTACCAGGCTCCTCCATCCATGGATTTTCCAGGCAAGAGTACTGGAGTCCTAGGAGACCATAATCATTCTTAGAGGAAAAGAATAAGACCAATCTCCTTTCTTTTTCAGGTTCAATTAGATATAAGCTTTAGGCTCTAGGTGAACTCACCAAGCAGTCACATTACAAAACTTCCGCTGACAACTTGCAGAAAGCATGGCATCCACGCAAGCACTAAGAGTTGTAGACCCATTTTTATTAAGAAGAGAAAGATCTGGTGCTGCCAGTCCAGGTGGCAAGCTCTCTCTCCCCTGTCAGAGGGCACTGTTACATATTTTACTATCAACAGTACAAGCGCTAACTATCACTCTGCCTCTTCCTCCTATTTTGAAAATTCTCCCTCTTCATGTTTAGCAACATTTTACAGACATATATCATACCTAAGCAGATAGACATAACATATATAACTATACATTATTGAATATACAATTGCTATTTTTATTTTGAACAAATTGTTATCTGTTGGATTAACTAAGTATAGGAAAAATAAATTGATCTGATACTTGATACCTATTCATGTTGTTTTATCACCTTTTTAATTTTTGGATGGCTGGACATGATGTACCAGGTCAAAGGAAATGCCAGAAATAGACCATTATGTGGTAGTGAGGTGTGGGGGCATGGAAAGATTTCCATAGCCCTATAATTAGGCCTCAGCCGTTTAGTGAGACTATTCCTCCAGACTGTGAGCTTCAAGGGTGTTTTTTCTTTTTTGTGTGTGTGTTTTTTCAATTTTTATACTTCCCCACATAGGTGAGAGAAGCAGCTAGAGAATCCTGGAGTTGGTGGTTTCCCTACTCCCACCTGAAAGCTTAGGAATGAAGTTAATTGGGAATTTCCCTTCTCCCAGGTCACTTAGGCTCTGATAATACCTCAGCAAAGTTAGGCTCTGATTAACTTAATAAGGGCAGACCTTATTAAGTAAAAACAGAATGCTCTGGTTCATTTCAAAAGGGTTCTTTTCTCCTTCCCAGGTTGAAATCACAAAGGAATTTTTCTCTAATATTTACTGTGAGAACCTAGTTGAGCTACTGGGGTTAAGTTGCAGATAGTGGCAACTTAGGAAGGTGAGCTTTTAAGTTTCAGAAATTGCCCACACTGAGCCTCCTACAAGTTGTCGGTTACAGTTCAGGTTTTCCTGCTCTGTCTGGGGCTGGTTTCAGGTGAGTTTGGCCTTGTGAGTGTCTGCTCTAGAAAGCCATTACTCCCTGCATTCACCTGTCTGTCTCCCAAGTCTTGAGGGTAGAAATTTGCCCACACAGTTCTTATCTCTCTTAGGGCTCCTAGAAGAATTGTTGATATTTTTATTCTATTTAACTTTTCATATGTTATTGTGATTTCTAAATTCCTTGTAAGTGGAACCCTATACAATCAATGTTCACTTAAAATTCTCTGGTTAATTGGACAGTTCTGAGTTTCCCCCAGACTGAAAAGAGTGAATTTGTGTTGTTGTTGCTACTACTCTGAAGATGTTATTGCTGGGGTTTTGCTGTTGTTACTGGTAGTGACTCTATATCATATACAAATTATATAGAATGAAAGGAATAACCTAGAGGAGAACTTCAGGAGAACATTCTTTGACATGAATTGTAGCAAGATTTTCTTAGATCTGTGTCCCAAGGCAAAATAAATGAAAGCAAAAATAAATAAATAGGACCTAATCAAATGCAAAAGCTCTTGCACAGCAAAGGAGCCCATCAACAAAACAAAAAGACGGCCTATGGAAGTGGGGGAAAATATTTACAAAGATGTAACTGACAGGGTGTCAATAGCAGAGATATACAAATAGCACATACAGCTCAATATCAAAAAAGCAAATGGCCCAATCAAAAAATGGGAGAAGGAGCTGAATATACATTTTTCTAAAGAAGACATACAGATGGCCAATCGGCATAAGAAAGGATATGTGATAGGAATCACTTCACACTAGTCAGAATAGCTATAATAATAATAATTGGTGGAAAGGGTGTGGAGAACAGGGAACCCTCCTACACTGTTGACGAGAATATAAACTGATGCAACCAGTATGGAGAGAAGTATGTAGGTTTCTTAAAAAATTAAAATAGAGATACCAAATGATCCAGAGATACCATATGCATTCCTGGGCATAATCTGGAGAAAACTATAATTCAGAAATATGCACGCACCCCAATGTTCAATAGCAGCACTGTTTAGCTAAGTCATGAAAAAAACCTAAATATTCCTCAGCAGATGAATGGATAAAGATGTGGTACATATATACAGTGGAATATTACTGACCCATAAAAAAGAATGAATTAATGCCATTTGCAACAACATGGATGCACCAAGAAATCATCACACTAAGTGAAGTAAGTTAGAAAGAAAAAGACAAATACCGTATGATATCACTTCTATGTGGAATCTAAAATATGACACAAATGAACTTATCTATGAAACAGAAACAGACTCACAGACATAGAGAACAGACTTGTGATTGCCAAGGGGGAGGGATGGGTTGGGAGTTTGGGATTAACAGATACTATTATACATAGAATGAATAAACAACAAGGTTCTACTGTATAGCACAGGAAACTATATTCAATGTCCAGTGATTTAAAAAAATGGAAAAGAAGATGACAAAGAATGTATATATGTATATAACTGAAGAACTGTGCTGTACAGTAGAAATTAACACAGCATTGTAAATCAGCTATAAATGGGTAAAATAAGTTTCTTTAAAAAAATGTGTATACCGTGGCAGATGCATGTTGATATATGGCAAAACCAATACAATATTGTAAAGTAAAAAAAAAAAAATATATATATATATATGTATATATATATATATATAATAAAAATGGGTATATAGAGGAAAATTACTCAGCTATAAAAAGACTGAAATAATACCACTTGCAGCAACACAGATGGACCTATAGATTATCATTTTAAATGAACTAAGTCAGGCATAGATGAAGACAAATATCATATGAAATCACTTACATGTGAGATCTAAAAAAAGATACAAATAAACTTTTTACAAAACTGAAATAGATTCACATAGAAAACAAACTTATGTTTACTAAAGGGGGAAAGAGAGGAAGGGTAAGTTGTGCATTGGGAATTACATATACATACTATTATATATAAAACAGATAACAATGACTTACTGTATGCCATGGGGAACTATATTCAATATCTTATAATAACCTATAATGAAAAGAATCTGAAAGAATATATATATATATATAACTAAATCACTTTGCTGTACACCTGAAATTAATAAAACTTTGTAAGTCAACTACACTTCAATAAAAAAAAAAAAGAAAGAAAGAAAAGCCATCAGAAACAAGCTAAAAATTTTAAAAGACACATGCATCCCAGTGTTCATAGCAGCACTATTTACAGCAGCCAAGACCTGAAAACAACCAAAGTGCCCATCAGATGACTGACTTAAGATGTGGCACATATATACAATGGATTATTACTCAGCAAAAAAAGAGAAGGAAATTTTGTCATTGGCAACGACATGGATGACTGTAAAAAATATTATGCATAGTGAAAAGAGTCAGAGAAAGACAAATATTACATGATATCCCTTATATGTGAAATCTAAAATATAATACAAATGAATCTGTATACAAAACAGAAGCAAACGCACGTAGAAAACAAGTTTATGGTTACTGAAAGGGAGAGGGAATTAGGGAGGGACAAATTAGGAGTAACAGATAAAAACTATGTAAAATAGAAAAGAAACAGGATTTTCTGTATAGCACAAGGAATTATACCCTGTAATTATATCCTGTAATAACATATAATGGAATACAATCAGGGAAAAAAAAAAAAACTGAATCACTATGCTGTATGCCTGAAACTAATATAGTATTATAAATCAACTATACTTCAATTTAAAGAATAAAAGGCATAAGCCTTTAGGAGTCACCTTTTTTTTACTCTTATTTTTTAAAATATTCATTTATTTGGCTGTGCCGGATCTTGGTTGCATCATACAGAATCTTTCCTTAAGATGCGTTGACTCTGTAGTTGCAGGACTCAGGCATAGTTGCTCCACAGCATATGGGATCTTAGTTCCCTTGATCAGGGATCAAACCTGCCTCCCCTGCGTTACAAGGTGGATTTTTAAACTCTGGAACCACTAAGTCCCTAGGTGTAACCTTTTTAATTTGAAGATAATGAGAGGCATCTTTTTCTGCACTCCACCTACCAAGGACAGCAAGTCAGGACCTCAGACCTCCCAGGAGGCCTTAGAGTAGTATTTCAAACAGAGAGATCCAGAAACATGTTGGGCAGATAGGAGGGTGGAGATGCTGCATAACTGGGTGTTATACAGCATGCTTATTCTTGAGAGTGAGTGCAGGTTTCATAGATGTGGGTCATAATCATTCAGGGTGCAACTGAGAGTGAATGCCACATGGATCCCTCTGTGTGCCAGTGTAATTTTGCCTGTGCCTGTGGTTTAGGAGTAGGCACGTGTTTGGAGACAATATTGAGTTCATATGTGTGGAAAAGTATGACTTGAAACATGAGGATTAGGTTCCACAGTAAGTCTTCAACACCATCAAGACTGCAGCCAGCAAAAAAATTTTCCTTTTTGTATATTCCATCATGTAAAAAAAAAAAAGTTCACAAATTTGTGAAAGTGAAATCATGCTTTGATATGAAAGAAGATATCATAAGAGAAGCTAGCAAATATTTATAGATGAATGAAAATGAAGAATACAACATACTAAAAGTTATAGGATGCTATGAAAGCAATGCTAAAGAGGAAATTATAGCCTCAAATGCTTAATTAAAAAACAAGAAAGATTTCAAATCAACATTCTAACTTAACAACCTAAGAAACTAAGAAACAAAGAACAAATTAAATGCAAAGACATCAGAAAAAAGGAAGTAATAAAGACTGTAAGGGTAAGGGTTTTTCACTCAGTTGAGTCCAACTCTGTGACTCCATGGACTGTAGAACACCAAGCTCCTCTAGCCATGGGATTCTCCAGGCAAGAATACTAGAGTAGGTTGCCATCCCCTTCTCCAGGGAATCTTCCCAACCCAGGGTCTCCCACTTTGCAGGCAGATTCTTTATCAGAGCCACCAGAGAGCAGGGTAAATGAAATAGAGGGAGAAAAAACAGTAGAGAAAAATCAAAGAATCCATAACTGGTTCTTCAAAAACATTAACAAAATTGACAATGTTTTACCTAGTAGACTAATTAAAAAAGAGAAGACTCATATTACTTAATCAGAAATGATAGAGGGACATTACTACCAATTTGATACAAATTAAAAAAATGAAATTTTATTGTGAAAAACCACATGCCAAAAAATTGGATAACCTAGGTGAAATGGACAAATTCCTAGAAACATAAAACCTACCAAAATTAAATCAAAAAGAAATAGAAAACCCAAGGGAATTCTCTGGCAGTCCAGTGGTTCAGACTCCACAAAACAAAGACTACTTTTGTTTCGAAGGGTAAGAGTGGGGAATTAAGACCCTGCAAGTCATGCCACTGGCTTCCCAGGTGGTGCTGAAAAGTTAAGTGAAAGTGTTATTGCTCAGTCATGTCTGACTGTGAGACCATGTGCACCACAGCCCGCCAGGCTCCTCTGTCCATGGAATTTTCCAGGCAAGAATAATGGAATGAGTTGCCATTCGTTTCTCCAGGGGATCTTCATGACCCAGGGATCAAACCTGGGTCTCCAGCATGCCAGGCCAATTCTTTATGTCTGAGCCACAGGTGGCACTAATGGTAAAGAATCCGCCTGCCAATGCGGGAGACACAAGAGAGGCAGCTTCAATCCCTGGGTCAGGAAAATCCCGGGGAGTAGGAAATAACAGTTCTGTTCAGTTGCTCAGTCATGTCTGATTCTTTGTGACCCCATGGACTGCAGGACACCAGCCTTCCCTGTCCATCACCAACTCCCGGAGCTTACTCAAACTCATGTCCATTGAGTCAGTGGTGCCACCCAACCATCTCATTCTCTGTCATCCCCTTTTCCTCCCGCCTTCAATCTTTGCCAGCATCGGGGTCTTTTCAAAGGAGTCAGTTCTTCACATCAGATGCCCAAAATATTGCAGTTTCAGCTTCAGCATCAGTCCTTCCAATGAATATTCAGGACTGATTTCCTTTAGGATTAACTGGTTTGATCTCCTTACCATCCAAAGGACTCTTAAGAGTCTTCTCCAACACCACAGTTCAAGAGCATCAGTTCTTCGGTGCTCAGCTTTCCTTATAGACTTGGACTTGCGCACTTCCCTCTAGTTACTCCGATCTCCGCGTCCCTTGCCGCCCGGTCTGAAGAGAGTCGATATCAGACACCCAGTTTCCCCGCCCCAAGATTTTATTCCCTTGAATTGATGCCACTCCTGGGCTTAAAAAGCAGAAAACTGGGATAAGAGCAGCTTCGAGGTTCACGTTCTGAGCCGTGAGACCACGAACCTGAAATGGAAGAGATGTGCCGCGAGGCAGGCGTGTCGAATGGAACACTGAGATTTCTTGACACTGAGGTCTGGGTGTGAACCTGTCACTCGGTCACTCATGTCTCGTTTCAGCTAGAATCATTTCTCCTGGGATCTGTGCCTCACCCCCAGCTCCCCCGCTCCGCAATGCCGCTGCAGTTCTTGCCGCGCTGGAGGTCTCTACAGGCTGTGTGGATCACGGACTGTGCGCTCAGACCCAGCGATCCTGTGTACAGGGAGAAGCGTCTTTCTCTGCGTTCTACCTGCTAAGGACAAGCCAGGACCTCGGACCTTCCTGGAAGGCTTAGAGCAGTCACTCCAACAGAGAGATCCAGAAACCTGTTGGCCAGGGTGTAGGAGGGTCGAGGTACTGGGCAATCGGGTTTTAGAGAACACGTTTATTCCAGAGAGTCATGGAAGTAGGGCGTAATTCTGCTCCTGCGTGCTGCACGCTTGCTGCCGGACTGTGAACATCACCTGGATGCCCCGGTGCACCAGTGTCATTTTGTGAGTGCCTGTGGTTAGGGAGCGCTCACCCGTTTGGAGTCAGTACTGAGTTTTGTGAGTGTGTAAGAGTAGACAGAAGCCAGCACGGGATTACACTCCCGCAGGACTCTTCAGCACCATCAATCTTGGCGGGCTTTCTAGCAGAGGACTGAATTGCAGTAGATTAGAGTGCAGGGCTACCATCACAGGTCACTGGAACATCTTGGTAAACCGCAGCGGGCAGCTGGGCAAATGGTTGGGAAAGGAGGGTGAGCATTAGGTCATGAATGGTGGGGGAGGAGGCGTGGGTCTAGAGGTCCGCTTGGAAGCTGGGAGGCATCTAAGCCTTGCACTTCCCTGCTCATGCTCAGCGGGGCATCCAGCCCCTCCTTAACCAATGAAGGACCACCCAGCATGACTCCAGGTAGCCGCGGAGGGTGTTGATTGGGAAAATGTATCGTGATCTCACAGAATCTTCTATGAACTTCTTCTAGATCCCTAACTGGGTGGAGAACAGGTACATGGTTAGTAATGATAGCATTCCTTCAAGACTGGAATATGATTCCCATTTCAGAGATAAGTATGTTGAGACTTTACTAGTTTCTAGCCTGCAATCTTATTACCTGGCAAAGTTACAGCTGGAACAGAGCTGAAATCTGTCAAAGTTCCTAGACTTCCACGGCTTTATCTCCAGGTGCCCTGCTCTCCTACGCACGCTTCCTGCTGCCTGAATCTGACTCCCTGCTTGGGCACAGAATCATCAACTCTGCTGCGCATTAACCCTGAAGTGCTCTTGGACAGGGGTCTATGGTCAAATCAAGGGGATTCAGGATTCCCTGTAATGTTGGATTCTACCCTACAGAACTAGGAATGGAGTGGGATGCGTGCCTGTTCAAAACCTTTGAAACCGAACAGGTAAAATTAACCGTGCCGTCAAATTGTCCTCAAATTCCAACTTACTTTTCCTGTGTTTTTCATTTGTCCTCACCAACCCCACTCTGTGTCCCCTTCCTACCCCTGCCATCAATGACCTCAGTGCAAATACAAGTGGGATGGTACTTCTGGATGCTCCATGTTCTGGATGCAAGTGGTGACATAATCCTCCTGGGGCTCACATCCTTCCCCTCATTGGTTGCCTGGAGCTCCTGGAACCCCCCCTAGACCCAGAGCAGCGGGAATAAAAGCAGCTGCTCGCGCTGGGAGGTTTCAGAGGCATTCAAGTGTCTCCACCACTTCTGCCAGAGTGCCATTGCCCAC
Source organism: Bos indicus x Bos taurus (assembly GCF_003369695.1). Classification (NCBI taxonomy): domain Eukaryota; kingdom Metazoa; phylum Chordata; class Mammalia; order Artiodactyla; family Bovidae; genus Bos; species Bos indicus x Bos taurus. Next base: position 46,412,884 of record NC_040090.1, on the reverse strand, counting down.
CGCCAAAGCTACTGCTGCTGCTCCTTCCTCTGCTCCCAGCCACCTGGTGCCGGCTATCAGGTAAGCCCGGAGATTCCTGCTTAGCTGGGATTCTGTTTCTCTTTCTCCCCTTGCTTCCCTCTCTCTCTCCAGTACTTTTTCTTAGCGGATCTCCTCTTGTCTCAACGGCTCTGTCCACTGCTGTCCAGGTCTCTTCGACACACTGCGTTACTCTGCAAGGCTCCTTCCCCAGGTAACCCTGAATGGTCTCAGTTTGCAAACTCCCTTCTTCACTCTCCTCATGCCCAGGCTGGCTCCAGTCTCTTTCTCGCGGCTCATGTACTTAGGTCAGTCTGGGATGCTGAAGCTCCCCAGGGCACTGCAGGCTGATCCTGATGCAGGAGTACCTTTATGAAGCCAGTGCTGTCATGGGTCACATTTTATGTCTAGTGGACCAAGGGAAATGCGTTTCAAATCCAGGACAGTGCAGGCAGGTGGGAAACAGGGACAGGTAGCTATTAAACAGAAGCCCTCATTTGTGGGTTCTGGGAATTTTTTTTTTTTTTTTTTTTTGCCAGTTTAAGTCCTGGGTCCCAATTTGAGACTTCCAGATTGATTCTTACTGGTCATATTTATCAATGTGAACAGCTGAGCATTGGAATTTGGTCTTTCAGTTTCTTGGGGATTCCAACAGCAGAAATTTGTCCTTGGGAACTTCCTTCCCCCACCATGTGTAGTAAAAGTCCCACACCAGCAGGACAGTTCTGGGTTGTACAAGCAGGAAACTGGTGGTCACAGGTACTCCCAGTGTGTCCTAAGTGTGTACGGTGTTGGTAGGGACCTATAGACCAACATCTTTTCACCCAATTTCCTGCCAGTTTTCTTTGCTAAACCAAGCATTCTACAGGCTTACTGGATCATCTAGTGGTTCACTTAGCTATTGCGCATATGATGGTGAAAGGGAGTGAAATGACCAGCCTGAAACCAGGACAACTGGGAGTTAGAGGCATAGGCAGGAGCAGAGCCCAGGTCTGTGGGCTCACGGAATTTAGACCTGCTACAGGTGGTGACATTCTTTTCTTGCAGAGAGGTATCATGGGGTTCTCGAAGCTGCCCCTCTTCCTGGTCCTCAGCATGCTGATCATCCACCAGGCAGGCATGCTCCAGGCAGCACCATTCAGGTAAGACAGCCCTGCCTGGAGCCCTGTCACTTCCCACAGCCCCTGGAATTATACAATTCTATGTTCTCAATTGTGCTGTGCTGAATCTGGCTCTTATGAGGGGGTGGTAATGTATGAATGTAAACATGTAGATACGTTTATCATAAATTTTTTATGAGATAAAGATGTATAGCACACAGTTTATAGACATATGATACATTATATTCCTTGCAAATTTCATATACTGTGAACCTCATAGCATTCTTTTGTTGATTTTTACCAGACATTTTTATCTTTAGGAAACCTAGTTACTAGTTTAACCATAATTTGTGCAATGAATTGCATCCTAATTTGCTAATTGCTTTGCCAATAAATGTTATTAAATCTGATATATAAAATCTGATATATATTTTATCTAATTTCTCACCTTCATTCAAATTACATTAAAGTGAAACCATTTTCAGATTTAAATAATTAATAATGGCTATATTTTATACTAAGCTCATAAAATTCCTGAAAATCTAACCATCACCTTTCACAAGTCTATATGATCCACTTGGACCAAGCCACTTCTCTAGGTCACACCAGATCCTAAATCCTGGTGAAGCAGCAATTTTGGATGAACAATGGCCTACGCCCTGTCCATTGAGAGCTGGTTTAGTCACATCTGTAGGGGAAGTCCCAGAATCCAAGAAACTTCATTGCTTATCCTAGAATGAGGACTTTCAGGGACTCGGAGCACCTGTTGCTCTTGTTTCTCCTCCCCAGGTCGGTCTGGAAAAATGGCCTTGTACCAGCTACACTCACTGAGGAGGAATCGTACTTCCTACTGGCCACAATGGTGAAATATTATGTGCAGAAGGCCAGTGAGCTGGAGTATGAAACTGAGGACTTCGGGTAAATCTGTGTATCCCTCTCAGAACATGGCTTACCTTCTCCATTGGCATACCAGGAAGACATATCCTTAAACATGAGATTGGGGGACTTCCTTGGTGGTCTGTGCTTCTGATGCAGGGGGTCCCAGTTTGATCCCTGGGTGGGGAACTCACGAGTTGGCCACATGTTGATCTCACATGTTGGCCAAAAAAAAAAAAAATTGAGATTGGGATAGTGCCATAAGTGTCTCTCTCATCTCATAAGCCTTGGATGATTTTTAATTTACACAGAAAAGATGGCTGTTACAGATCTATGTTCTAAGACCAGTGACCCAAACCCCCTTTGTTTTATGATACCCCTGGAAATGTCTACAGGGAGTGATTGTAGTATTTTCCCTAATGCTCTAGGCTTTTCTACTGTGATGATCGTATTTAGCAGAAACATTTAAGGTTCACTGGTGCCTCTCAGAGTAGTAATTTTCCACTGATGGTCCCATGGGGCAGCACCTGCTCTCAACCTCTCACTGACAGATCTTTTCATTTTTCTCCATCCTACAAATCAGCATCATTGCCCAGGAGAGAACCAGTAATGCCGCCACTGGCATGACCCATAAGATGGCAGGCTTCCTGGGCAAATCTGGGAGCAAGATTAAGAGGAACATCATGTCCACCAACGTGGCTCCAAAGCCTTTGGCCGGCACCACAGGGATCTTCAGAACCAAGTAGTGAAATAACTCCAGGAAGAAGGTGACCAGCCCAGTACTTCAAATGGCACAGCTGGTGGCTGGGTATTACAGACATGCATGCCACATTCTAACCCTCTCTTGGCCCGTACCTTAAAAAAATCCACAGCAGAGTTGCTGAGCCCAGTGTCTAGATACAGAACAGAGAGTCTCAATATCTGAAATCCCTCTAACTTGGGTTCATTTGTTTTCCAGTGTCTCCTGGTGATACTGAGATCATCTGCCGGGAAACATAGATCCTATTCATTTCAAAACACTGTTCCAGACTTCTCTGGTGATCCAGTAGTTAAGACTGCACACTTCCACTACAGGGGGCAAACGTTCGGGCCCTGGTTGGGGAACTAAGATCCCACATGCTTAAGATCCCTCACTGCAACATGCCACACCATGGTGCAGAAAAAGCAAGCATACAAACAAAAACTGCTCCTTGCAGTTATAATTGTGATTATTCTAGTTTTTGAGTTTGAAAGGCAAAGACCCGACCCTTTGAGAATATTCCCTACAATGTCATCTGGATTCAGAGATAGACTTGGGTTCAAATACTGTGTCCTCTACTATGTCACCATGGGCCAAACCCTCTATAAGCCTGTTTCCCCATTTAACTTGAAGGCAACAATACTAGCTACCTGTTAGCAGCTGAACTCTATTCTTGTAATTTGCAATGAAAGAAACTTGCAGAAAAAATAGCATGGAAGACCCGCATGTATGCATGCTTGATGTTGAAAATGTTCTTTTCCTTGAAGTAAACTGAAGCTAAATGCAAAATAAAATCATTTGCAGTTATCTAGTGTGCATCTTTTAAATATTTGATTCTATGTTCAGTAAATATGATTCATGTCTCATCGGCTTATCTGGCAGAAAATTAGGGCCCTGTCAGCCAACTTTGCCAAGAGGTATTACATCCATTATGAATTCAAACTAACTTAGTCTTCACAGACATATTTTGTCCTTAGAAGTATTTTGATTGTGAGATTTTTTTAGTGATAATATATCTGACAATGTTTATTAAATGGCAACCAAACCCTTAGTTTAAAACAAACTTAGCCAAAATACACTACATTTCCCTTGTGCTCTAAAGTTAGAATGTCCTTAAAATAACTTTAATATTCTTTAATGTGTGTGTGTATGCTCAGTCGTGTCTGACTCCTTGCAATCCCATGGACTGTAGCCTGCCAGGCTGCTCTGTCCATGGAATTCTCCAGGTAAGAATACTAGAGTGGGTTGCCATTTCCTATCCCAGGGGATCCTCCCAACCCAGGGATCAAACCTGCACCACTGAGGCACCTGGGAAGCCCAATCTTCTTTAATAAGCATGTTCAGTTTAACCTACTGTTTATTTTGCTTCTTCAAAGTTAACTCTTTTTAGAAGCACAGTCTAAGAATATTTATCAAGATCTTTTGCAAAGCAAGAGTAAAAAGGCTTCAAATTAGGACTTAAGTGACTCTCTGAGCGAGGTTCACAGATTTAAAGAATGGACTTGTCGTGTTCTAGTTCCTTACTCTTCCTACTTGGCACTCAAAGTTCCATAGAAGCCCAGTTGCTTGAGAAGAATTTCAGTAAACTTTGCAGTCAGTATGACTGTGGGGAATACAAGTCCCTGGCTATGAGCTAGTCCCGTGCCCCAGACAGCAAATTCTGACCTCCACTGATTACACTTCCTGTGTTATACAGGCTAATAATACTATTTCTTTACATCAGAAAACTTAACTATTTGTAATGATACATCTATTTGTGATTATTTGATTTATGTACACATTCCCCAATAGACTGTAAATACCATGAAAGTGAGGACCATAGCTAGTTTTGCTCACCATTACATCTCCAGCATTTAGTCTAGGAGGTGCTTAATAATTCTGTGATGAATGACTGAAGAAACATGTGCCAAGTCTAGAGCCCAGATTTCTGGTTCCACTGGTGCTGCCTTGCATTACCTTGGATAGAGAATTACATTTCCACTGAGTCTCAGATACCATGTTTGGAAGAGGGTTTTCAGCAAGATGGTCACTAAGTGTTTGTCCATCCACTTTAGACTTCTAATCTCTTTAAACATAAAGGAGGGAAGAGAAGTCGTCCAGATTAGAAAATGGCCCAGTAGGGTGCTGTAGGAGAGGCTGTGGCAGAGGGTGGTTGGCTGAGCATTCCTAGGAAATGGCATAAATGACTCCCGAATGAAGTGTGACCTGTCTACAGCCTTCGGAAAAATTGTGAAAGGAAAGAAGTTTCTCACTGAAAACTACTTTTTTCCTTATCAGTTTCTTAAATCCTCACACCCACCACCATCAACATGACCATGCTGACAACTCCAACAGATCAGTGTCCTCTCACCTCCCATTCTGTCCTGACTCTAAAAAAAAAAAAAAAACGAAAATAAACACATTCACATATAAGCGCACTTTTAAGAACTTTTTTTTTTTTAAACACTTTACTCTCCTGCCATTGGGGTCTGCATTTTCCAATTTAAGCTGTTTGGGGGGATGTTTAACTCATACAAATTAAATAGTAAAGACTGAACTTCAGGCATGGTGGGAACTTTTTTTTAGTGGTTTAAGGGAGGCTTTCATAAGCTTCCTCAAATCCCATGCAGAAGTGCCACACTTTACCAGCTTTACCTCACTGCCTGACTCCTAGGAGCATCAACGAAATTCAAGTGCACAAACCCATCCTACATAACACTTTGTTAACAAAATCATCACTTAGGTACCTTTCCAGGGCTGAGACTCTGGTGAGGTATGTGAGGTATTCCCCTTGGGAGCAAATTAAGGGGGCACCAAAAAGCTTAGTAATCAAGGTGATATTTTAATGTTAACACTTTGAAATAAAAATGCAGAAAAAATTCATGATGAACAAGATACCAAGTTTTTAATGAGCCAACATCGGTATTGATTTTTTTTTTTTTTTTGCCTTAGGCTTCAACTCTTCCTCCCTTCCATTCGGATGAAACACAACTGTGAGTGTACATAATGAAATGTGCCAACAAGGCCCCTTGTGCTGATTGCATCACTGTAGGCTGGGGGAAGGGCTGTTGGGTGGGCACCCAGGGCTCAGACCATGGGAGCAGGCATCCAAGAACTGACAGGGAACCTTCAGAATGTGTCCTGGAGGGAGGCTTCCGAGTTCAAAAAAGAGGCTTCCGCTGGAGCACAGACACTCTTTAAAACCATTACCTGTCTGCACATAGAAACAGCAGAGCCATGTACAGGGTTTTCACATTCTTCAGGCAGCCATTCAGCCCTGCATACTGAAGAAGGGATCTCTGCCGTGAAACAGTGAAATACTTCATTTCCTGTTCTACCAAACATCCCTGTCCTGATAAAGTCCAGAGACAAACATAATATTGGTTGTTTTCTCTCACTGTAGGAGCAAATGCAGGGAGGGGGGACAAAGAGAGGGCTTTCTCTTCGCTGAGTGCTGAGAGAACACAGTAAACGATGACAGGAAGGATCTGTGTTCTGAGAGACTCTAAGTGAGTCGTGACGACCTCCCACACAGTGTCCCCAAGGGGCAGTGGGGGTGGGGATGAGGCATCTCATCAGTGCTGTTAGTGAGTCAGGCTGCCGTCAAGGCTTCAGCTCTCCTCTGCTAACGTAGGCAGGGGGAAAATGCCAAAGGAGAAATGCTCCTTACTTTATGTGAAAGGGAGAATATTTGGGGAGTGAAAATTAATCCTTTTTGAAAATAAATGATGGAAGGGGGCCACTCCTGAACCAAGCACCATACTGCCTAACAGCTGTGGCCAGCCAGACAACACAAGCGGGATGATGTTGGGGAAAGCAGGCAAGGGCTGACCTCAGACATCCAGTAGGTGATATGACTCCATTCCTGGTGCTTCTGCATCACTGTGCTCCACCTGCAATGCTAATATCCTCCCTGGGCCATTTCCACCGACCTTTGGTTAGACACTGAGGACTAAGTTTAGAATGGTCACCTAACATATTATTTTTTCCATTTTACTAGAAAGTTATTGATTAATAAGAATTTTAAGGAATCCCTAAAGGTAATATATTAGGCATTTGTAATAGGCAGTAGGTAGATATTCTGTGGCTGGAGATCCTGTGAAACATACAGGACACTGGAGAAGTCCATTTACCAGATAGTAAGCTCAAAACAGTTAAAAAGGAAAACTTAAGGCTAACGAACTACCTAGCTTCCCCTTCAGTGTTCTTGCATCAGAGATATAAAGAGACTAGAAACACTCTCAGAGGACAAGGCTTGCTTAGCAGATGGGGGCCTTTGCTCTTGGCATTCCTTCTTTGGAGTATTTTCCCCATATCTCTTCCCCTGAGTGCCCCTCCATCCCTACCCCTCACCTCCAATATATCCACATCCTAATTCCCAGAACCAGAGTATGTTAGGTTTCACGTCATGGAGCAATAAAATGGAATTAAGGTTGATAAGGGCTTCCCAGGTGGCTTAGAGGGTAAAGAGTCTGCCTGCAGTGTGGGAGACCCAGGTTCGACCCCTGGGTTGATAAACATCTGTCCGTTGAGAAGTGGAGATTATCCTGGATTATTCAGGTCCTAAGTAGAAGAGGCAGGCAGAGAAGGGGGCAGAAGGGTCATTGAGATCCAATGTGCTGCCTTTGAAGATGAAGGAAAGGGAACATGCCTTAAAAAATGTGCATATCCCCTAAAATTTGAAAAAGGCAAGGAAACTAATTCTTCCATAGAGCTTCTAGAAGGAATGCAGGCATACAAACACCTAACTTTTGGCCTCTAAGACCCACTTTGGACTTCTGAGGACAAAAATCTGTAAGACAATAAATTTGTGGTTTTAAGGCACTCTAGTAATTTGTTACAGCAACAGTAGGAAACTAACACATCTTATCATTTGATCTAAGTTCAAATGTCATCTTAAAGAGACTTCTTGACATCTCTCACCTGATAAAGGATTTTCCCATGCCCAAGCACTTTCTATAACACATTTTCATTTTGTCTGCTTATTATTATCTACAATTACTTTACTAATGTGTTTACTACTTTTCCCTTTCACAAGAATGTAAGTTCTAGGAGGGTAGTGGTTTTCTTTTCACATATCATCTCCATTGCTTTGCATACTACTACATGGAAGATACTTAAATAATATCTGCAGTATGAATAAGCCTTAAGCTAACAAGGACCGTAACATTCCTGCTACTGCTCAGTCACAAAGGGCAGCTGTTACAAGTGTCTCGTGGCCAGCAAGTCCTGTGTTGCAAGGAACTCCCAATACAAAACAGGAATAGAAGCAGAAATAGCAAACAGAATTTTCCAAGTAGTTAATCAGTTGCTTAATTTTAGGTACCTGGAAGCAAAAAGTTTGAACAGTAAGCACTATCCCTGGACAACTGTAGACCAGACAGCCTTCTGTGACGGCCAAATAGTAACCAGTTGGGGATGATCAGAAAGCTGTGAAAACATATGTAATTCACTCAGGTTGCCTAAATATCATGTAACCACAATTCATAAGGGAATCACATGTAAAAACACCTTATAACGTAAGGACAAAAGGATAAATTAAAAAAGGCCAAATCTTGAGATTACTTTCTTTTTATATTGATAGGTCAATTCTTTAATAGAAACTCTGAAGAGTATCAGCTTCTGCTAAAGACAACAGCGTTGATAATCTCCAGTTGTCTGGTCAGATACAAGCAGACCTGGTTCTTAAAAGGATAGCCACAGAAAGGGCTGGCTGCCAGGGACGTTGGATCCGCCTGCTCCAGTGAGCCGCGCATAAATCAAAAGGGCTGCACACCCTCCCATACCAAAACAAAGCCAGCAGTAACAAACCCGAGGGCCCTACGCTCAGCCAGCCAATGGCCATAGAAATGGGGCGGGACCTCGGGGGTAATGGACCAATAGGATGCGGTGGGGTTGGAGCTCTCCCCGGGTCCTAGGGCAGCGCGGGTTTGCAGCCCCCGCCCCAGGCCATGTGGGAGCCTCACAGCGCCGAGGCGTTCGCGGCAGCCCTCGGCGGGGTCTTCTTCCTGCTTCTCTTCGCCCTGGGGGTCCGCCAGCTGCTGAAGCAGAGACGGCCGTCGGGCTTCCCCCCGGGACCGTCGGGGCTGCCATTTATCGGCAACATCTACTCACTGGCCGCCTCGGCCGAACTCCCCCATGTCTACATGAAAAAACAGAGCCAGGTGTACGGCGAGGTACAGCCGACGGAGGGCCCGCGCCTTCCTCCCCGGGGTAGGGGATGGGGGTGGGAGTCCGATGCTCGTGGTTGCCAGTTGTCGGGACCCTGCTCCGTGTGCGCGCAGCGTGGGAGCAAGCCCGCTTCCTGTGCCAAGGGACAAGGTCCTCAGGCGGCGCCACTGCCGGGGGCTGGGGAAAGGAGAGCCCTGCCCATCCGTGAGCCCCGCCCACACCGACGCCCGCGGAATCTGGGCGGGATTCTCCCGCCCGCGAGGGCGAAGAGGTGCCGCTCCCGCGCATGTGCAGTGGGACCCTGGACCCGCGCCGGACGCCCCGTCGGGCGTCACAGGCGCCGACTTCAACGTTCGTTCCACGCGCCCGGCTTCTCGGGTTCACGGAACCTCACGCCGCGCGCGTAGGTTAGCGTCCCCTTACGGCTTCTGGGGATTTTCAGGGTTGAGTTAATGGTTAATAGGAGGTCTTTGGGTATTTGCATTTGAGAACGGCTGGTCTAGGCGTCTGCTGTGAGGAGGAGCGCAGGTGAAGGACTGTGAAAGAGCGAATGAATTAATGAGTGAAATCAGTGCGGTGTCCCACTGCTGTGCTGTCTACCTGGAGATAGGAGCGCCCTCGCAGCAAACACGGAGCCTCCCTTGCAGTGTGACCTCTCCAGGGCAGGTCTTCTAGTACTTTTTTTCGGCGGGGGAAATTTTGGCGCAGACCTGCTGAGTGACTTGTAGGGTTGCTGCACAGCTGCCAAAAGCAAGAGAAAGGCCAGAGTCCTAGCTTGCCTTGGGAAGAGTGTTCTAACGTGGAGGAGGCAGAAGTTTCCAGAAAACGCCTTGACCCAGCTCAGTTGATTTGTTTTAAATCCTTTCCTTTATAGGAAGCTACTAGCCAGACTCTGATAGGTTCTGTGATGAAGAGGTGAAGAAGGCAGTGTCAACATAAAAAAATGCCTGATGTGAGAGTTGGGAGTTAAATTTTATTTGGGGGCAAAATGAGGACTGCAGCCTGGGAGACAGCACCTCAGATAGCTCTGAGAAGCTGTTCCAGAGGCAATGGGGTAAGGCCGATATTTATGTGACTTTGGTGAAGGGGTTGTTCATGTAATCTGGGCACATATTTTTGCAGAAGGTTTTAGTAGTTGTGAGGAGAGGATGTCACCATGAATGAATTGAGTGCTTTTCTAGAAATGAAGAGATGTTAGAATTGGGTTCATAAATTCAGCTCCTGAAAATAGCAACCTATCTGAAGACCTGTTCTGCCAGTTTTTTGGAATGGAGTGCCTCCTTCCTGGTCTCCATCCTGACTGCCTTCAGGGCATAGTGAAGGTCAGCAGGTGCAACAGCACTTGATGTAGAGGTAGATGGCAAGTGCCAATTGGAAGTAGTTGACAGCAGTCACAGCCTGATTTTAGGTAGTTACAGTCCAGTGAGAGAGAAGCATTAATGATCAACCACAAATTGTGTGTGTTGTGAAAAAACAGGACTGTTGGGCAGTTGTGGCATTCAGGTTTGGGGCTACATTCATATTTAAACCAGTTTTTACAAGAATTATTCGAAGTTTCTGCAGTTCACTAATGGTCTCTATCACTATAGGAAGGCTGGACTTAAAGCAAATATATATAATTCTTAGATTTTATTTTCCATCCTCCAGTTCGTGAGTGTATTTGCATGGTTTTCATCAAATGTATTTGATTTCTGGTGTGTTGGTATGAAGTATCATCAGTATTACAGAGAAATCAGAAGAGGTGAAAGAACAAGACCAGAGGTTGAGTCCTCTTTCAAAAAAGGTCAACATTTCTTAGGTTCTAGTTGATGTGGTGGTTGAACACTTCAGGCTAATGTTTACCATTTAAAGAGAACTGGGATTTTTTTTACAGCTGATGCATTATCTTTGCTATTGTTACTTGTTTTGCATGATAAATCATTTGTTCTTTTATTCCCTTAAGATTAATTACTGAGACCTTGTACAAGGGCAAGTATCGTACTCAGGCTTAGATCCCCAGATGGCTTAGGCAGAAAATGACTTCTCTTAAGAAAGCCATTCCTGGTTCTTTCTTTCTGGGGAACCCCTATCCCATCTGATGATAAACAATAGAATATATGAATGTGTTGGAAGATTGTCATCTTGGGATAGGTAGCTCTGGTTTAATGGATTTGTGGCACGAATTACCAGTTTTTTTGCTAGTACAACTATTTAAGGCAGCCATGGATCTTTACAGGCTTTCCTGATAGCTTAGTTGGTAAAGAATCCGCCTGCAATGCAGGAGACCTCGGTTCGATTCCTGGGTCAGGAAGATCCCCTGGAGAAGGGATAGGCTACCCAATCCAGTGTTCTTGGGCTTCCCTTGTGACTCAACAGGTAAAGAATCTGCCTGCAACGTGGGAGACCTGGGTTCGATCCCTGGGTTGGGAAGATCTCCTGGAGAAGGGAAAGGCTACCCACTGCAATATTCTGGCCTGAAGGGTTCCATGGACAGTATTGTCCATGGGGTTGCAAAGAGTCGGACACAACTGAGCAACTTTCATTTCCACTTTGGATCTTTACAAAGTGGTCTTTTTACTGAAGGTGGTAAAATCAAATAGGACTAACTGTGTTATTATATCCAAGAGTGGAGGGAGAAGAAAATGCAGAAATTGAAAGGATGTATGCATTGAAGAGTAGACATTGTTTGAATAAGTCTATTTTAGACTTAAGTTGAAAACCACCTAAAGTATTAACCCTTTAATCTGATTGTTCTTTATCTTAGTTGTGAAACACCCCTACAGGTCTCTCATTGTCTTAGAGATATTTTCCAATTATGACAAAGTCTCAGAGTTGGTTTGAGTTTTTAATGTACTATACTTTTCTTGGAAGCGGAAGGAAACTATTATCTTCTATACTTCTAGAAGGTTGTGGAAAGTTTATATGTCTTATAAATAGAATCTTATTTTTCTACTATGTTTCATGATGATCTGGAGATGTGTGCTCAGAGAAAGTCATGGACTTTAAAATTGCTTATGAGAAGTGACAATCACTTCAAGTGACAACTACTTTTATGAAGTCTGTGAATTCAGTTCTCCTTCGTAATTCTTGAAAGGAAGACAGCCAGTCTTCAAGTCTTATACAGTCATTTTAAAGACATTCTTATATAGAAGTGTACCACACTGAGACTTAACATTACCTTAGAGATCCATCCTGAATGTGTAAGCTTCTGCAGTGACTAATCTTAACCCAGATTTCAGAAGCATTCCCTAGCTAGCAAAACTAGTATGAGGGGTTTTAACAGATTATTTTCAGGTAATGCACATAAGGATAATAAAGTAATTACTTTGAGGCAAGTGGAGTTGACAACCTATAATTTATTTATACAGTAAGCATTTATTGAGATTTATGCAAGGCATTGAATGAGATTTTATGGAGTGTTCGAAGATGAAAGGGATGAAATCACTGAATCAAAAGAGTTTATAATTTAGCCAACAAGCAGAAGATAAGCATTCATATAATGCTTCTGGTTTTTTGTGCCAGTGCTATGTTGCTTCAGTCGTGTCTGACTCTTTGTCTGTAACCCATTGTAACCCACCAGACTCCTCTGTCCATGGCATTTACCAGGGAAAAATACTGGAGTGGGTTGCCATTTCCTACTCCAGGGGATCTTCCTGACCCAGGGAGTGAACCTGTGTCTCCTGCATTGGCAGGCAGGTTCTTTTCCATTAGCGCCACCTTTGGTAGTATTGAATTAAGTGCCATGGGAGCTTTTAAGCATGTGCTGTGGTGGTTCAAGGGAAAAAGAGAATGCACCAAGAAAGGCTTCATGGTGGTTGGTCCCTAAAGACTTGGTGGTTTGGACAGTATGGCAGTCAAGGGGGGCATTCCAAGTGAGAATACAGCCCAAGCAAATGTTGAAAAGTATATGGCAATTACCAGTTTTTATCAAAGGACTTTTTACATTCCTCTGTTATTAGCACTTAGTCTATAGTGTTGTAAAATATGCTTAAATGTGTTTCTCCACCACTTTTCTTTAATTCAACATATATCAGTTGTTAGCATATGCTATGTACTATCCTAATTGTGGAGATTTAGCAATGAACAAAACAAGTGGAAATCCCTGCTCTTGTGTGGTTTATATTATAGTGATGGAAGGGAGGCAGTGAGCAGGATAGGAACAATGTAAACACAGTAAGTATATAACATGTTAGAGTATAAAGTATAAAATAACTAAATTAGGGTAAGGAAGATGAAGAATACTAGGGGGTGAAATTTTAATGGGTTAGAGCAGGCCTCACTGCAAAAAAGGCATCTGAGAAAGTACTGCAAGGAAGTGAAGTAGCAGGCTATGGGAATATCTAGGGGAAGAACATTCCAGGCCAAGGGAACAAGTACTAAGGCCTTGAAGCAGAAATATGCCATGTTGAGAGTCACCTGTAAAGAGACAAGAGGCAATTGAGATCATATAGAGGAGAAATGAAAGATTAGAGTGATGAAGATTACACTAAATGAAAGATTAGTGATGAAGCTGGTAAGAAACTGTCATATTTTGTCTGTATTGTTAAGTTGAAACATCATGACGGCTGAGAAGTGATGTGGGGCTTGGGTGAAAAATGGAGTCAACATGGCCAGCTCAGGACTTCCCTGGCTGTCCAGGGGTGAAGAATCTGTACTTCCTCTGCAGAGGGTGCAGATTCAATCTGTAATCAGGGAACTATGATCCAGCATGCTGTATAGTGTGGCTAAAAGAAAAAAAAAAATCCAAAACAACAAACACCATGGGCAGTTTGGGACCTGAATATAGTTTAGGACATCTACCTGGTGTCCCAGAATTACGTGATATATGGAAAATCACACATCTGGTGTTGTAAGTATTGAGTGCTGAAAGTTGAGGAGGCACACAGGAGGAGGATTTTTTCTTTGTATTTACTTAAAATTATGCTTCTGGGAAAAGACTTTAATACCATCCCCTTACTGCTTTGCAAACTGAAAAGAGCCCCTCCTTTGCTCAGCTGATAATCACTTCCTTTGTACTGAAACTCTCACACTGCCGCTATTGACATAACCTTGCTTATGGCAGTTAGTCCACGACTCTTCCCCAAAGTTCCGGGTGTACCTTCTGCTCCGTTAGCAGGGTACATCCTTGTGCCAAAAACTCTTTTGCTCAGTTTGTTGATTCTGTTGCTACTTGGAGGTCTTTATCACTTTTTCTTCTGTAAATACTTCTGTTGAACTTCAGTTCTCTGCTAAGCCTCCATCCCACCCCCCCAAAATTGTGTGAATCATGGCCAAAATCCATTCTGCCTGTTTGCACAAAAATGAGGCTTGACTCAGTATTTTTGGCACTCAAAAACCTTCAGCTAGGGACTTCCATGGTGGTCCAGGGATTGAGAATCCGCTTTCCAATGCAGGGGACATGGGTTTGATCCCTGGTTGGGGAACTAAGATACTGCAGGATAACTACTGCAACAGGAGAAAGCCTGGATGCTGCAGCAAAGAGCCCTGTACACAGCGATGAACAGGGCTATATGGCCAAATTTTTTTTTTTTTTTTTAAGTTCTCAGCCAGTGCCTGAGAGGATGAGGTTAAGCAATCATTGCATCTCACTGATAAGGTAGCACTGTTCCTTCACTGGATTAGGCCCCTATGTGGGGCTAACTAGAATAGAGTACCGGAGGTATGACATTTTAAGGGAACCTGTAGTGAAGCATGTGAGAAACTACAACAAGGAACAGGATGGATATTCCATCTTTTAGCTCAGAGGCAGCTACCTATACCAAAGTGGCAAATGCCTATACTCCAAGGTCAGATACCCTTAGGGCCCTCTGTTAACTTCATGGCATTCAGGGGCCTAAATAAATAAACCGTGAGTTTCAGTATGTTTTGTTGAGGAAGGGGAAATTTTCCCCTCTGCCCCTCTTGAGTTCTTATGGCTGGACTAAGAATAGAATTGACACAAGACAGAGTAACAGGAGAGAAAGAAACACATTAGAATTCATGCGCATGGAGGTCTCGTAGAAATGGGATGGAGGAAATGACGAAAGCAGGCAGATTTTATATTTTTTAGATAAAGAACCAATAAATTTGCAAAGAATTGACAGGACAAGAAAAACTTTGGTTTTGGGTGCCCAATTAGTGAAGAATCTAAACAGGTCTTGTGATTGGGCAGTAAATTAAAGAAATAACAAGATTTGTTTAAAAAATGCTTCTCAGCCCCAAATTCCCTGTCTTTGGTAATCGGCAATAAGGAGTCCTAGGGCGATGAAAGTGAAAGTGGAGGGTGAAAAAGTTGGCTTAAAGCTCCACATTGAGAAAACGAAGATCATGGCATCTGGTCCCATCACTTCATGGGAAATAGATGGGGAAACAGTGGAAACAGTGTCAAACTTTATTTTTGGGGGCTCCAAAATCACTGCAGATGGTGACTGCAGCCATGAAATTAAAAGATGCTTACTCCTTGGAAGGAAAGTTATGACCAACCTAGATAGCATATTCAAAAGCAGAGACATTACTTTGCCAAGAAAGGTTTGTCTAGTCTATGGTTTTTCCTGTGGTCATGTATGGATTTGAGAGTTGGACTGTGAAGAAGGCTGAGTGCCGAAGAATTGATGCTTTTGAAGTGTGGTGTTGGAGAAGACTCTTGAGAGTCCCTTGGACTGCAAGGAGATCCAACCAGTCCATTCTGAAGGAGATCAACCCTGAGATTTCTTTGGAAGGAATGATGCTAAAGCTGAAACTCCAGTACTTTGGCCACCTCATGCGAAGAGTTGACTCATTGGAAAAGACTCTGATGCTTGGGGGAATTGGGGGCAGGAGGAGAAGGGGATGACAGAGGATGAGATGGCTGGATGGCATCACTGACTCAATGGACGTGAGTCTGAGTGAACTCCGGGAGTTGGTGATGGATAGGGAGGCCTGGCGTGCTGCGATTCGTGGGGTCACAAAGAGTCAGACACGACTGAGCGACTGAACTGAACTGAACTGAGGGCTTCCCTGGTGGCTCAGGTGGTAAAGAATCTGCCTGCAATGCAGGAGACCCAGGTTCAATCCCTGGGTCGGGAAGATCCCTGGAGAAGAAAATGGCAACCCACTCCAGTATTCTTGCCTGGAGAATTCCATGGACAAAGGAGCCTGGTGGGCTACAGTCTGTGGGGCCATAAAGAGCTGGGACATGACTGAGCAACTAACACCAGCACAACAACCTCCATATGCAGAGAGTGCACCTTTCACATGAGAGATTTATTTCCTACTTTCAGGGAGATAAAAAGAGAGAGGTGTCCCTCATTTTTATTTATTTTTATTTTGGCTTGCAGGATCTCAGTTCCCTGCCAGGGATCACACCCAGGCCACAGCAATGGCAGTTCCAAGACCTAACCAGTAGGCCACAAGCGAACTCCCTAGAGTATCCTTTTTGTGTTGGCCATTTCTTCATTAACTTTTAATTCAAAATAATTAATGTGCCATTGAGGCATATTTTGGGATTACATATCCCAGGCCCCAACAAAAGTTGTCTTCAGTTTCAAGTCTCTTGGGCCTTCGACAATCCCCTCCCCTACCTAAACCTAGAATAATAAATGATATATAGATGGAGTCACCTCCTCAATTTTTCTTGGAAATAAACAGAGGTTCTGAGAGATCATTGACTGTTTTGAGTTGGAATGAATTTTAAAAGCGCATATAACTCAAGTATTTCTTGATTTTCTATAGCAGCCCCGAAGCCCAAAAACATTAAGGGTTCTATCCAGTGACCTATATCTGTTTAATGGCAAAGCTTAAAGTATAACCCAGACCTCCTCAATCTGGTACTGTTTGCATTACAGCATTTACAAGATTATGTCTTCAGTCATTGAATGTGTAATGAAATCATTGTGCTTGATAGGCACTCTAAACAGTCAACTTGGTAATAAATGCCAGTATTTTCAAGAAATAACAAATACTGAGAGAGCTGGACTTAGTACATGTAGATTTCTCTGGTTATATTTCTCAATATATTTTTCCATTTAAATGTTTTTCTTTTCTTCTCAAAGATCTTCAGTTTGGATCTTGGAGGTATATCAGCTGTGGTTCTAAATGGCTATGATGTAGTAAAGGAATGCCTTGTTCATCAAAGTGAAATTTTTGCAGACAGACCATGTCTTCCTTTATTCATGAAGATGACAAAAATGGGAGGTATGTTTGTTTTCACCTATCTAGTGATTTACTAAACTATTATAAATCGCAGTTCTTATTTTATGTAAATTTATTACATAGTAGTGACTGAACAACTTACTTACAACAACAGACTTAGGGACTGAACAACAACAATCACATAGTAGAGATTGGTTTCTGTTGTACTGATTAATTTATACCGTTCTGTTACAAGTCATGTCTGACTCTGCAACCCCGTGGACTGCAGCACGCCAGGCTCCTCTGTCCTCCATTATTTCCTGGAGTTTGTGAAAATTCATGTCTGTTGAATGTGTGATGCTATCTAACCATAACCACCTCATCCTCTGCTGCCCCCTTCTCCTTTTGCCTTCAGTCTTTCCCAGAATCAGGGTCTTTTCCAGTGAATCAGCTCTTCACATCAGGTGACCAAAGTATTGGAGCTTCAGCCTGGCATCAGTCTTTCCAATGAATATTTGGAGTTGATTTCCTTTAGGATTGACTGGTTTGATCTCCTTGCTCTCCAAGGGACTCTCAGAGAGTCTTGCCCAGCACCACAATTTGAAAGCATCAGTTCTTCCGTGCTCAGCCTTCTTTATGGCCCAACTCTCACATCTATACCTGACTACTGGAAAAAAAGTAGTCAGGCTTAAATTGAAGAAAATAGGGAAAACTGCTAAGACATTGAGGTATGACCTATATCAAATTCCTTATGATTATATAGTGGAGGTGATGAATAGATTAAAGGGATTAAATCTGGTAGACAGAGTGCCTGAAGATTGTGGACAGAAATTCATACTGATTAATAGGAAAGCATTAATTAGTTAATTTAAGTTTTAGAACCTAACATTTGAGGACTTTTAGGCTGTATTACACTCATATTTTACACGCTAATTCTTCTCTTGTAATCTAGTTCTAATAAATACTGTAAATGATGTTTTAAAGAATTAGCACAAGCAGGTTTTGTGAAACAAGTATACATATGTGTGCACACATACTGGAATCAGAAGTATGTTTTAAGCTAGTCTTGAGTGCTTGGTGACATTTTATGATCATTTTACTTCTAAGTTTATAAACCCTGAAACAGCCTTTCTTAACTACTAATTAATATGATATGTAAATGAAGAACTGTACGGTATGTGTGAAGGACTAGTATTCTCTATGGTTTAGTCTTGATCAGTATCAGATGATTATATATTCAACAAGAGAGAAAGGCTGAAAGTTAATGGATGAGAAGAAAGCAACAGAAGACTAACATAGAATGTTGATATCTATACATCCGTTTTCATAGTTAATAGTATGAGTTTTTATGAACTTCAAAATTTTCCAATTTAACGAGAGCTTCACACTTCATTTCCAAGAAAAATGCAATAGCTTGGTTACATAGACTAAAATATACATAGATTTAAAATGAAGAAGATAAAAAGTAACTATTAAATTGCAAAGCCAATCAACTTGTGCAAAGAAAATACCAACTTAAAAGGCTGAATTATCAGGCCAGGGTATGATGAACCTTGAAAGCAATAGTATAACTAAAAAGCAAATCTCCAACTTCTTAAATACTCTTCTAAGTAATAATTAGACCAACAAAGAAATTATACCACAAGTATAACAGAAGACCTTTCAGGAAATTATGAAAATGAATGATATGATCAGAATAATATTTAGGATAAAATATATGTTTTTTGGCATCGCCTTTAGTTGGAATGAAAAACATTCCATTAGAATTGGATTGGAATAAAAGCTGACCTTTTCCAGTTGTGTGGCCACTGCTGAGTTTTCCAAATTTGCTGGCATACTGACTGCAGCACTTTCACAGCATCGTCTTTTAGGATTCTAAATAGCTCAACTGGAATTCCATCACCTCCACTAGTTCCTAGTGATGCTTTCTAAGGCCCACTTGCCTTTGCATTCTAGGATGTCTGGCTCTAGGTGAGTGATCACACCATCGTGGTTATCTGAGTAATGAAAATCTTTTTTGTGTGGTTCTTCTGTGTATTCTTGCCACCTCTTCTTAATATCTTCTGCTTCTGTTAGGTCCATACCATTTCTGTCCTTTATTGTGCCCATCTTTGCATGAAACGTTCCCTTGGTGTCTCTAATTTTCTTGAAGAGATCTCTAGTCTTTCCCATTCTATTGTTTTCCTCTATTTCTTTCCACTGATCACTGAGGAAGGCTTTCTTATCTCTCCTTGCTATTCTTTGAAACTCTGCATTCAAATGGGTATATCTTTCCTTTTCTCTTTTGTCTTTAGCTTCTTGTCTTTTCACAGTTATTTGTAAGGCCTCCTCAGACAGCCATTTTACTTTTTTGCATTTCTTTTTCTTGGGGATGGTCTTGATCCCTGCCTCCTGTACAGCGTCACGAACCTCTGTCCATAGTTCTGCAGGCACTCTGTCTATCAGATCTCATCCCTTAAATCTATTTCTCACTTCCACTGTATAATCATAAGGGATTTGATTTAGGTCATACCTGAATGGTCTAGTGGTTTTCCCTACTTTCTTCAATTTAAGTCTGAATTTGGCAATAAGGAGTTCATGATCTGAGCCACAGTCAGCTCCTGGTCTTGTTTTTTGCTGACTATATAGAGCTTCTCCATCTTTGGCTGCAAAGAATATAATCAGTCTAATTTCGGTTTTGACCATCTGTCCATGTGTAGTTTTTTCCTGTGTTGTTGGAAGAGGGTGTTTGCCACGACAGTGCGTTCTCTTGGCAAAACTTTGTTAGCCTTTGACCTGCTTCATTTTGTACTCCAAAGCCAAATTTACCTGTTACTCCAGGTGTTTCTTGATTTCCTACTTTTGCATTCCAGTGCCCTATAATGAAAAGGACAACTTTTTTGGGGTGTTAGTTCTAGAAGGTCTTGTAGGTCTTCATAGAACCATTCAACTTCAGCTTCTTCAGCATTACTGGTTGGGGCATAGACTTGGATTGCTGTGATATTGAATGGTTTGCCTTGGAAATGAACAGAAATCATTCTGTCATTTTTGAGATTGCATCCAAGTACTGCATTTCGGACTCTTTTGATGACTGTGATGGCTACTCCATTGTTCTAGGGGATTCTTGCCCACAGTAGTAGATATAATGGTTATCTGAGTTAAATTCACCCATTCCAGTCTATTTTAGTTCATTGATTCGTAAAATGTCGATGTTAACTCTTACCATATCCTGTTTGACCAATTCCAGTTTGCCTTGATTCATGGACCTAACATTCCAGGTTCCTATGCAATATTGCTCTTTACAGCATTGGACTTTACTTCCATCACCAGTCACATCCACAAATGGGTGTTGTTTTGCTTTGGCTCCGTCTCTTCATTCTTTCTGGAGTTATTTCTCCACTAACACATTCAAGTATGACCTAAATCAAATCCCTTACGATTATACAGTGGAAGTGAGAAATAGATTCAAGGGATTAGATCTGATAGAGTGCCTGATGAACTATGGATGGAGCTTCGTGACATAGTACAGGAGACAGGGATCAAGACCATCCCCAAGAAAAAGAAATGCAAAAAGGCAAAATGGTTGTCTGAGGAGGACTTACAAATAGCTGTGAAAAGAAGAGACATGAAAAGCAAAGGAGAAATGGAAAGATATACCTATTTGAATGCAGAGTTTCAAAGAATAGCAAGGAGAGAAAAGAAAGCCTTCCTCAGTGACCAGTGGGGAAAAACAGAGGAAAACAATAAAATGGGAAAGACTAGAGATCTCTTCAAGAAAATTAGAGACACCAAGGGAACGTTTCATGCAAAGATGGGCACAATAAAGGACAGAAATGGTATGGACCTAACAGAAGCAGAAGATATTAAGAAGAGGTGGCAAGAATACACAGAAGAACTATACAAAAAAGATATTCATGTCCCAGATAACCACGATGGTGTGATCACTCACCTAGAGCCAGACATGAGCTATTTAGAATCCTAAAAGATGATGCTGTGAAAATGCTGCACTCAATATACCAGCAAATTTGGAAAAGTCAGCAGTGGCCACAGGAATGGAAAAAGTCAGTTTTCATTCCAATCCCAAAGAAAGGCAAAGCCAAAGAATGCTCAAACTACCACACAATTGCACTCATCTCACATGCTAGTAAAGTAATGCTCAAAATTCTCCAAGCCAGACTTTAACAATATGTGAACTGTGAGTTTTCAGATGTTCAAGCTGGTTTTAGAAAAGGCAGAGGAACCAGAGATCAAATTGTCAATATCTGCTGGATGATTGAAAAAGCAAGAGAGTTCAAGAAAAACATCTATTTCTGCTTTATTGACTATGCCAAAGCCTTTGACTGTGTGGATCACAATAAACTGTGGAAAATTCTGAGAGAGATGGAAATACCAGACCACCTAACCTGCCTCTTGAGAAATCTGTATGCAGGTCAGGAAGCAACAGAACTGGACATGGAACAACAGACTGGTTCCAAATAGGAAAAGGAGTGCGTCAAGGCTGTATACTGTCACCCTGCTTATTTAACTTATATGCAGAGTACATATGAGAAATGCTGGGTTGGAGGAAGCACAAGCTGGAATCAAGAATGCCAGGAGAAATACCAATAACCTCAGATACACAGGTGACACCACGATTATGGCAGAAAGCAAAGGACTAAAGAGCCTCTTGATGAAAGTGAAAGAGGAGAGTGAAAAAGTTGGCTTAAAGCTCAACATTCAGAAACTAAGTTCACAGCATCTGGTCCCATTACTTCAAGGCAAATAGATGGGGAAACAGTGGCAGACTTTATTGTTTTGGGCTCCAAAACCACTCCAGAATGGTGTTTACAGCCATGAAATTAAAAGACGCTTACTCCTTGGCAGGAAAGTTGTGACCAATCTAGTCAGCATATTAAAAAGCAGAGATATTACTTTGCCAACAAAGGACCATCTAGTCAAGGCTATGGTTTTTCCAGTAGTCATGTATGGATGTGAGAGGTGGACTATAAAGCTGAGCGCCAAAGAATTGATGTTTTTGAACTGTGGTGATGGTGAAGACTCTTGAGAGTTCCTTAGACTGCAAGGATATCCAGCCAGTCCTTTCTAAAGGAGATCAGTCCTGAGTATTCATTGGAAGGACTGATTCTGAAACTGAAACTCCAGTACTTTGGCCACCTGATGGGAAGCGCTGACTCATTTGAAAGGACCCTAATGCTGGGAAAGATTGAAGGCAGGAGGAGAAGGGGATGACAGAGGATGAGATGGTTGGATGGCATCACCAACTCAATGGACATGAGTTTAGATAAACTCCGGGAGTTGGTGATGGACAGGGAGGCCTGGCCTGCTGTAGTCCATGGGGTCGCAAAGAGTCAGATACGACTGAGCGACTGAACTGAATTGATCTCCCGTAGCATATTGGGCACCTGCACACCTGGGGAGTTCATCTTTTAGTGTCCTATCCTTTTGCCTTTTCATGCTGTTCATGGGGTTCTCAAGGCAAGAAGAATGCTGAAGTGGTTTGCCATTCCATTTTCCAGTGGACCTTGGTTTGTCAGAACTCTCCACCATGACCCACCCGTTTGGGTGGCCCTACATGGCATGGCTCATAGTCATTGAGTTAGACAAGGCTGGGGTCCATGTGATCAGTTTGGTTAATTTTCTGTGATTGTGGTTTTCATTCTATCTGCCCTCTGATGGATAAGGATAAGAGGCTTATGGAAGCTTCTTGATGGGAGAGAGTGACTGAGGGAGAGTCTGGGTCTTGTTTTGATGGGCAGGGCCATGCTCAGTAAATCTTTAATCCAGTTTTCTGTTGATGGGTAGAGCTGTGTTTCCTCCCTGTTGTTTGACCTGAGGCCAAACTATGGTGGAGGTAATGAAGATAATGGCAACCTCCTTCAAAAGGTCCCATGCACTTCTGCATTCAGTGCCCCTGACCCTTAAGCAGGCCACGGTCAACCCAAGCCTCCACCAGAGACTCCTGGACACTCCCAGGCAAGTCTGGGCCAGTCTCTTGTGGGGCCACTGCTCCTTTCTCCTGGGTCCTGGTGCATACAAGGTTCTGTTTGTGCCTGCCTAGAGTCTGTTTCCCCAGTCCTGTGTAAGTTCTGGAGGCACTATGGTGGGGTTAATGGCGACCTCCTCCAAGAGGGCTTATGCCATTCATACCCAGGTCTACTGCACCCAGAGCTCCTGCCCCTGTGGCTGGCCAGTGCTGGCCCGTACCTTCGCAGGAGACACTCATACACAGCTCTGGCTCAGTCTCAGTCTCTGTAGCATCTCTGGATCCTGGTGTGCACAAGGTGTGTTTGAGCCCTCTGAGTGTCTCTGGTGCATAAGGGGTTTGATTCTAAACACGATTTCACCCCTCCTACCCTCTTGCTGGGGCTTCTCCTTTGCCCTTGGACATGGGGTATCTTTTTTTGGTGGGATCCAACATTCTCCAGTCGACGGTTGTTCAGCAGTGAGTTGTAGTTTTGGAGTTCTCGCAGGAGAAGATGAGCACACACCCTTCTACTGTGCTATTTTACACCCCTGGAAAGAGTGTAATCCTAAAGAATTTCCAATCCCAAAGAAAAGCAATGCCAAAGAATGTTCAAACTACCACACAATTACAGTCATCTCACATGCTAGCAAAGTAATGCTCAAAATTCTCCAAGCCAGGCTTCAGCAGTACGTGAACCATGAACTTCCAGATGTTCAAGCTGGGTTTAGAAAAGGCAGAGGAACCAGAGATCAAATTGCCAACATCCATTGGATCATCGAAAAAGCAAGAGAGTTCCAGAAAAATAATCTATTTCTGCTTTATTGACTATGCCAAAGCCTTTGACTGTGTGGATCACAACAAACTGTGGAAAATTCTTCAAGAGATGGGAATACCAGACCACCTGACCTGCCTCCTGAGCAATCTGTATGCAGGTCGAGACGCAACAGTTAGAACTGGACACGGAACAACAGACTGTATATTGTAACCCTGCTTATTTAACTTATATGCAGAGTACATCACGTGTAACGCTGAGCTGGATGAAGCACAAGCTGGAATCAAGATTGCCAGGAGAAGTATCAGTAACCTCAGATATGCAGATGACACCATCCTTACGGCAGAAAGCGAAGAAGAACTAAAGAGCCTCTTAATGAAAGTGGAAGTGGAGAGTGAACTCAACATTCAGAAAACTAAGATCATGGCATCCAATTCCATGACTTTATGGCAAATAGATGGGGAAACAGTGGAAACAAAGAGAGTTTATAGTTTGGGCTCCAAAATCACTGCAGATGGTGACTGTAGCCATAAAATTAAAAGACACTTGCTCCTTGGAAGAAAAACTACGACCAATCTAGACAGCATGTTAAAAAGCAAAGACATCACTTTGCCAACAAAGGTCCATCTAGTCAAAGCTATGGTTTTTCCAGTAGTCAGGTATGGATGTGAGAGTTGGACCGTAAAGAAAGCTGAGCACTGAAGAATTGATGCTTTTGAACTGTGGGGTTAGAGAAGACTCTTGAGAGTCCCTTTGACTGCAAGGAGATCAAACCAGTTAATCCTAAAGGAAATCAGTCCAGATTCTTTATTGGAAGGACTGATGCTGAAGCTGAAACTCCAATACTTTGGCCACCTGATGGGAAGAACTGACTCATTTGGAAAGACCCTGATTATGGGAAAGATTGAAGGCAGGGGGAGAAGGGGATGACAGAGGATGAGATGGTTGGATGGCATCACTGACTTGATGGACATGAGTTTGAGTAAGCTCTGGGAGTTGGTGATGGACAGGGAGGCCTGGCATGCAGCAGTTCATGGAGTCGCAAAGAGTCAGACAGGACTGAGCGACTGAACTGAACTGTTTTTTGAAACTATAAATTTATAGTTTAGACTGTTTTTATCATGAAGAAATAATAAGTATTCAGCTTAAGATTTTCAAGGAAATAATAAGAGAAAAAACAGAAAATTAGATGTGGAGTTTTGTTGTTGTTGTGGCCACAGTGTGTAGCTTGTAGCATCTTAGTTCCTAACAAGGGATTGAACACAGGCAAACGACAGTGAAAGTGTGGATCAAATTGAACACTGAACTAACCACTAACCACTGAACCACCAGGGAATTCCCTAGATGTGTGATATTAAGATACATGTACACTAAACTCTATATACTCAGAACTGGGAAATCAGATCCACCATAAACCCACTGTTTGAATAGGAAAAAGTGTCCCCTTTTTGGTGGGTTTGGCCCATGCCTAGGCATACAGATTGGCCAGTGTAGGCTTATAATCAGGTTCCTGTGTACCGTCTTATATGTAATTATATGCATATGTTACAAACATGTATCCTATATGCATACATTTCCCTTGGGCTTGCTGTCATCTCAGTGCCTGTGCACTAGTTCTCTACCTGCAGTGATCTTTCCTTGGATATCTGCCTGACTCACTTCCATCCTCTAT
This sequence comes from Bos indicus x Bos taurus, assembly GCF_003369695.1. Classification (NCBI taxonomy): domain Eukaryota; kingdom Metazoa; phylum Chordata; class Mammalia; order Artiodactyla; family Bovidae; genus Bos; species Bos indicus x Bos taurus. Next base: position 46,387,546 of record NC_040090.1, on the reverse strand, counting down.
GCCTTTACTTATGTCACCTTCTCACTGAGTGTTTTCCTGACCACTCTTACGTCTCTTACCTTGCTAAAGAATTTGTTTGACTCTTCTCGGTAGTATGTAAGGTCCATGAGAAAGAGCCATCTTTGCCTCTTTTTTTACTGATATATATCCCTGGCACTTTAGCTCCAGAAATACATTCATGTTGAGTGAATAGTCATCTGGGAGTATGGGGAAGAAAAGAGAGTATGGAATATAAGATTGTTGCACAGCCTTAAAGACCCTCTTATGTATGGTTAACTTTATCATCAGTTCAGTTCAGTCCAGTCGCTCAGTTGTGTCCGACTCTTTGCAACCCCATGAATCTCAGCACGCCAGGCCTCCCTGTCCATCACCAACTCCCGGAGTTTACTCAGACTCATGTCCATTGAGTCGGTGATGCCATCCAGCCATCTCATCCAATGTCTAAGTTCCAAATTTTGTGCAACAGCTGTTGCACAAAAGTTGTTGAAATGTGAATTATATAGGCACCTCAGGTAGACTAGAGAACATGACGTTTTTCATGATAGGTAGACCTGTGTACCAATTACAAATGAAATTCCAAGTGAACTACATGTTACATAAATATATGTGCCGAGGATATTTTTTTTCTTGATAGTTGATTTAAAGGGAAGATATTCCATAGTACATAGAACAGCAGAGTGTTCTGTGGAGACTCTGAAATTTTAAGGCAAGTAATATTAGAAGTTTGAGTTTCATGTTTGTCTTTTTAGTTTGGGCTGCTATAACAAAAATATATAGAGGATGAGTGGCTTAAACAATAAACATTTATTGTCACAGATCTGGAGGCTAGGAAGTTCAAGATCAAGGTGCTAGCAGAACAGTGTCTAGAAAGAGCCTGCTTCCTATAGACTGTAGACTGCTGTCTTCTCCTGTATCCTCAAAAAACCAAGGGCCATCATCTCCACCCACATCCCTTCTTATAAGGGCACTGAGCTCATTCATGAGGGCTCATGACCTAATATGGCTTCCCTGGAGGCACAGTGGTAAAGAATCTGCCTGCCAGTGCAGGAGACACCAGTTCGATCCCTCAGTCAGGAAGACCCCCTGGAGAAGGAAATTACCCACTCCCATATTCTTGCTGGGAAAATCCCATGGGCAGTGAAGCCTGGCAGGCTACAGTCCATGGGGTCAAAAAGAGTCTGACATGACTTAGCAAATAAACAACAACAAACTCATTCATGAGGGCTCATGACCTAATTACTTCCCAAAGGCCCCACCACCTGATACCATCACACTGGGAACTGGCAGCACATTCAGTCCTTAGCACCTCCTTTTGGGTTGAGTATTTCCACTACCTCATTCAGGCCATCCTTGCCTCTGCCAGTTATATTATCATGTTACATATGCCTTTCATGGGAGTAATTTGCATTCCAAAATGTAGTCTCTCAAAGCAGAAAATTTCTAATTCTAGAAAGATGATTTTTCAAGTATGTGTTTAGTCCAGAATAAAAAGTTGCCAACAGAACACACAGTCATTTGTCTTTTGTAAAATAAGCTTGTAGTAGAAGTTCAATAATAAAGTCATCCATGCTTACTTCACCCAGGTTCAATTACACAACATAGTTCAGTTTCTTGTGATGGAGATTATAGGTCTTTTCTGCCTGTCCTCAGGGAAGTATAGATAAGTGTATCGGTTTATAGTATTCCATGGCTACTGAGGAGTAAAGAATAGGGCTTGACTGCTGGGTCTAGTTTTAGTTTTATAGAAAATTTGAAGAAGAATGAATAACCATCTTCCCCAACCCCACTCTGCCACCATAGCATTTTTAACTGTTAGATACAGGGATGTAGGACTAATAAAATTTTTTAATAGTTTTATAAAAAGATAATTGGGAGAAAAATTACTAACCATCCCTTTTATTTTATTTTTTTTAGGCTTACTGAATTCCAGATATGGCCGAGGATGGGTTGATCACAGAAAATTAGCTGTAAATAGCTTTCGCTGTTTTGGATATGGCCAGAAATCTTTTGAATCTAAAATCTTAGAAGAAACCAAATTTTTCATTGATGCTGTTGAAACATACAATGGTAGCCCTTTTGACTTAAAACAATTAGTAACAAATGCTGTTTCAAACATAACCAATCTGGTCATTTTTGGAGAACGATTCACTTATGAAGACACTGATTTTCAGCACATGATTGAGTTATTTAGTGAAAATGTGGAACTAGCTGCCAGCGCCACAGTCTTCCTCTATAATGCCTTTCCATGGATTGGCATCTTACCTTTTGGAAAACATCAACAACTGTTTAGAAATGCAGCCGTGGTCTATGACTTTCTGTCTAGGCTTATTGAAAAAGCTTCCATCAACAGAAAACCTCAGTTACCTCAGCATTTTGTTGATGCTTATTTAGATGAGATGGAAAGAAGTAAAAATGACCCATCATCTACTTTCTCCAAAGAAAACTTAATTTTCTCTGTGGGTGAACTCATCATTGCTGGAACTGAAACTACAACTAATGTGCTGCGGTGGGCAGTTCTTTTCATGGCCCTTTATCCTAACATTCAAGGTGAGGATTCTCATCATCTTAAGATCTGTGCTTACATTTAGGGCTCACACATGTTTTACAGTCTTTGGCTGTATACAAAGCATTTCAGTTAGGAACTCCTGCTATGCTGTCCAAAAACCTGAATAGCCATAAGGTTTTAAAAACTGTTAATTCATGTAAAAACCTCAGATATAAATCTTACAATACCTGTATTATAAATGAGGGAAAAGGCTAAGTGACTGATTTGCCCACTTCCTTCTAGTTCTAAGCCAGAACCTGAACCCTAGTTTTTTGGGAATTTTTGTTTGTTTGTTTTGGTTTGATTTTGGTTACACCACGCAACATCCAGAATCTTAGTTCCCCAACCAAGGATTGAACCCATGCCCTCTGCAGTGGAAACATGTAGTCTTTATAGCTGAACTGCCAGGAAAGTCCCAACCCTGGCTTTTTAAAAATTATTATTTATTTTTAATTGAAGGATGATTGTTTTACAATATTGTATTGGTTTCTGCCATACATCAACATGAATCAACCATAGGTATACATATGTCCCCTGCTTCTTGAACCTCCCTCCTAACCTCCCACCCCAGCCCACCTCTCTAGGTTGTTACAGAGCCCAGATTTGAATTCCCACTGACTCTTTACATGTGGTAGTCTATATGTTTCCATACTACTCTCCATTTGTCCCACCCTTTCCTTACCCCCAACCCTGTGCCCACAAGTCTGTTTTCCATGTCTGTGTTTCCATTGAAAGTGAAAGTCACTCAGTTGTGCCCAACTCTTTGTGACCCCATGGACTGTATATAGCCCACTTGGCTCCTCTGTCAATGGAATTGACCAGGCCAGAATACTGGAGTGGGTAGCCATTCCCTTCTCCAGGGGATCTTGCCAACCCAGGGATCAAACCCAGGTCTCCTGCCTTGTGGGCAGATTCTTTACTGTCTGAGCACCAGGGAAGACCCTGAGTCCCCATTGCTGCCCTGCACATAGGTTCATCAGAAACATCTTTCTAGATTCCAAATATATGCATTAATATACAATATTTGTTTTTCTCTTTCAGACTTACCTCACTCTGTATAATAGGCTCTAGGTTCATCCACCTCATTAGAACAGACTCAAATATGTTCCTTTTATTCACTGAGTAATATTCCATTGTATGTGTATGTGTGTGTGTTTATATATATCTCTCTCTCACAACTTTTTCCATTTATCTGTTGATGGATATTTGGGTTATTTCCATGTCTTAGCTATTGTGAATAGTGCTGCAATGAACATTACCAACCCTGGTTTTTTTTTTAATTGAAGTTTCTAATGCTTCATTCTTTTCCTTGATGAGAGTAATGTTATTCTAATTCTAGATTTGTTTAATTTTTATTACCTACGTGTGTTTCACAGCACAGTTACTTGGAGTCTCAGGTACTGGTTGTATAAGATATGTGGCATGTATTTAAGTAGAACTCCCAGATAATGAAAAATCTGAATCTGAATGTACCCATGGCATGTTGGCTGGTTATCTTTTGTTTAATCCTAAAGAGAGTTTACTTTAGATATAATTCTAAGAATTGCATAATAATGGGAACACTTTTTCTCTTACAGGACAAGTTCAGAAAGAGATTGACTTGATTATAGGACCCAGTGGGAAGCCTTCTTGGGATGAAAAGTGCAAAATGCCTTATACCGAGGCAGTTTTGCATGAAGTTTTAAGGTTCTGTAACATAGTGCCATTGGGGATTTTCCATGCAACCTCTGAGGATGCAGTTGTACGTGGTTATTCCATTCCTAAAGGCACAACAGTAATCACAAATCTTTATTCTGTACACTTTGATGAAAAGTATTGGAGAGACCCAGAAATATTCTATCCAGAGCGATTTTTGGACAGCAGTGGACATTTTGCCAAGAAGGAAGCTTTGATTCCCTTTTCCCTAGGTAAGAGAGCTTTTTCACAGGGGCTTAACTTTAGAACAAAGTATAGTGATGATTAATTATGTGTAACATCTTAATCTGAAGCATTTTGTTGCAGAATTAATATCCCAACTCTGAAAACAGCATTGACTCTTACAGGAGAGAATGGTTTAATTAGATGTCATTAACACCTGTTTTTACTCAAAATAAACAAGGCATAATTTAGCAGCTAGAAAGTAACTGATGAGAAGCTCTGGCTTTTATTGAAAATCTCTTGCTTGTGAATTTTGACTTGTAATCAAAAATTTGTAGAGCTGGAAGTCAGTAACAGGCACCTTGAGAAACTGAGACCCAGGGACAGGAATGGCATCATAATTTAAAGTGAAACTGGAATCTAGCTCTCCTGATTTTTAATTATTATACCTTATCTCCAAAAATATTGCATCTCCTGAGAAAAAGTACATAGATCACAAGACCCATGGAAGATGGCTTGGAGAAATCTTTTCATTGGGGAAGGGTACACATACAGTCATTTGAAATGAAATGAACTTCTCCCGGGTCAATAGAACTAAGTGTTACACCTTAGATCTTTCATGGCATATCTCAGGCTCCGTTGCAAAGGAAGCAGAGACTGGAACTAATGAGCTTACAAAAGTACATGACCTGACAAAAGAAGGTAGAAAATGGGCCCTGGGAACTGAAATGCTAGGGCCCATTTCTATTCTTTGGAGCTTAAGAAAATCCTTTAATAAACATAACTTCCTCTCAGTTCAGTCGCTCAGTCATGTCCAACTCTGCGACCCCATGGACCACAGCACACCAGGCCTCTGTGTCCATCACCAACGCCTGGAGTTTACCCAGACTCATGTCCATTGAGTCAGTGATGCCATCCAACCATCTCATCCTCTGTCATCGCCTTCTCCTCCCGCTTTCAATCTTTCCCAGCATCAGGGTCTTTTTCAATGAGTCAGCTCTTCCCATCAGGTGCCCCAAATACTGGAGTTTCAGCTTCAACATCAGTCCTTCTAATGGACACTCAGGACTAATCTCCTTTAGGATGGACTGGTTGGATCTCCTTGCAGTCCAAGGGACTCTCAAGAGTCTTCTCCAGTACCACAGTTCAAAACCATCAATTCTTCCTTTGGCCCTCAGCTTTCTTTGTAGTCCAACTCTCACATCCATGCACGACTATTGGAAAAACTGTAGCTTTGATTAGACAGACGTTTGTTGGCAAAGTGATGTCTCTGCTTTTTAATATACTGTCTAGGCTGGTCATAACTTTCTTGCCAAGGAGTAAGCGTCTTTTAATATCATGGCTGCAGTCACCATCTACAGTGATTTTGGAGCCCCCAAAAACAAAGTCAGCCACTGTTTCCACTGTTTCCCCATCTACTTGCCGCGAAGTGATGGGACCAGATGCCATGATCTTCGTTTTCTGAATGTTGAGCTTTAAGCCAACTTTTTACTCTCCTCTTTCACTTTCATCAAAAAGCTCTTTAGTTCTTTGCTTTCTGCCATAAAGGTGGTATCATCTGAATATCTGAGGTTATTGATATTTCTCCCGGCAGTCTTGATTCCAGCTTGTGCTTCATCCAGCCGAGTGTTTCTCATGATGTGCTCTGCATATAAGCTAAATAAACAGGGTGACAATATACAGCCTTGACGTACTCCTTTTCCTATTTGGAACCAGTCTGTTGTTCCATGTCCAGTTCTAACTGTTGCTTCCTGATCTGCATACAGATTTCTCAAGAGGCAGATCAGGTGATCTGGTATTCCCATCTCTCTCAGAATATTTTCCAGTTTGTTGTGATCCACACAGTCAAAGGCTTTGGCATAGTCAATAAAGCAGAAATAGATGTTTTTCTGGAACTCTCTTGCTTTTTTGATGATGCAGCGGATATTGGCACTTTGATCTCTGGTTCCTCTGCCTTTTCTAAAACCAGCTTGAACGTCTGGAAGTTCACAGTTCACATATTGCTGAAGCCTGGCTTGGAGAATTTTGAGCATTACTTTACTAGCTTGTGAGATGAGTGCAGTTGTGCGGTAGTTTGAGCAGAGTTTTCCAAATTTGCTGACATGTTGAGTGCAGCACTTTCACAGCATCATCTTTTAGGATTTGAAATAGCTCAACTGGAAGCTCCATCACCTCCACTAGCTTTGTTCCTAGTGATGCTTCCTAAGGCCCACTTAACTTCCTCTAACATTCTTTAAATACCAGAGTTCCTGAAAGATATGTATTAAACATAAGTTTTGGTAAATAATTTTAAAAAACCATTATGCCTGCTTTCTGTTTAGGGAGAAGACATTGTCTTGGAGAACAGCTGGCTCGGATGGAAATGTTCCTGTTTTTCACAGCATTGCTTCAGAGGTTTCATTTGCATTTTCCACAAGAACTGGTTCCAAATCTGAAGCCCAGGTTAGGCATGACATTGCAGCCCCAGCCCTACCTCATCTGTGCAGAAAGACGCTGAAAGTACACAGATGTTTTGTGGAACAAGTTGTTTGCCTCACCCCCAAACCTTATTTAATTCCTGCGTTTGGACAGGAATCACAGCATCATAAAACCAAATGAACAGAGATGTTTCTTTAAAAACATCTACCATAATAATATGCATTAGTGTTAGTCGCTCAGTCGTGCCCAACTCTTTGCCACCCCATGGACTGTAGCCCACCAGGCTCCTCTGTCCGTGAGATTTTCCAGGCAAGGATACTGTAGTGGGTTGCCATTTCCTTCTCCAGGGGATCTTCCCAACCCAGGGATCAAACCTGGGTCTCCTGCACTGCAGGCAAATTCATTACCGACTGAGCTACAAGAGAAGCTCAATAATATGCCTTAGCCATTGTTTTTTCCTTATAAGTCTTATGACTTATAAGGTGGAATTATCTGAGGAAAACAGAGGTGCAGTCTATTCTGATTTGCTTCAAATAGCTGCCAGTGCCAGCTCCTTTCTAATCAGGTATTGTCATTAGTAGATTGTGTTACCACACAATCCAGTCCAGTTTCATAGTGGACTAAAGAAATTAGAACCCAAATAAGTGAGTTTGGACTACAGAGGTATTTTATTAGACTCAGTGATAGATGACAGAATATATATTATACAGTATATTTAATATAAAACCTGCTAATACTTTCAAGTCTTACTTCGTACTATAGTTTCATAAGAGTTGTATCATTTTTCCTACATATGAGGGTCCCTATGATATATAATAATGATATGATATTGATAATGATATATAATAATGTATTTAAAAATGACAGGTAGCATGACCTAGATGCTTCATGGTGTAATAAAGATCCTGTTTCTTCATATCCCTCAAGTTTGCTTTCCAGATGATACTAGCTTTATCTTAAGGCTGGCTTATGGAAGTACATGTTCTTTGCCCATGTCCTTTCAAGATATTGAGCTTGGATTGTTTTTGGGAGAGTAAAGGAGCTTTTCAGATGTTCCCTTAAGACTGTTCTTTGTGTCCCATAGGTCCTAACTAAGCTATGTGTCTACTCATTAACACTGTGTCTTGGGACTTCCCTATCGGTCCATTGGTTAAGACTCTGTGGTTCCAATGCAAGGGACACAGGTTCGATCCCTGGTCAGGGAACCAAGATCCCACGTGATATATGGCCAAAAAACCAAAATAAAAACAAAAAACCTGTCTTGTGAACATGAAAGCAACCCAAGTGCCCAGTAATAAATGATTGGATTAATAAAACGTGAGATATATATATGCTATTTATTTTCTTTACCTTGTATCTAAGGAAATGTTGTATTTTTCCCTAATCAAGGTAATGCAAACCTGATGAAAATTATTTAAGTATGTAGATTCACAACTTGTTAATGTTAGAAGAGGTCTGATCTCACTTGATGTGCTCATTTTATGGCTAAGGAAGTAGGCATTCAGACAGGGAAATGAAAAGCATGACCCTCTTTCACCTCATCCATGTATTTTTTTAATCCAAACTGTTTATTGGGATGGTTCCTCATTCATCCTGATTCAGAGTGCTTTTAGTGCTTCCATCTGAAGGAACATCCTTTTGTAAGCCTTGTTTTTCCTGCTGTGGGTGGTGGAGTCTTGCTGACTTTGCCAGAGTCCTAGTTAGCACATGGCTAACCATGGTGGTGATCTTCACAGCATTCTGGGCATTTCATATCCATGAGGTAAGAACTGCGACTCTGTACCAGGTGCTTCTTTTTATGTATTCTCTTCTGAAGAGGGATGAAGGGGCTTCTTTGTAAGAGGCACATTCTTGTCAGGAGGTCATCAGACCATCTCTTATTCTTTTTACTCGCACCCAATAATTTATACTATGCTTTATAGTTCATATGAGTGACTGAACTGAACTTACAGTTCATAAAGTTGTTTTCATACTGTCAGCGCTTGACTCTTTTCAGCCAATTAACTGGTAAAAGTAAAATACTGCAATTTTAGAAAAATATAAATTAACATGAATTTAGTAAGTAATCCATAATGGACAATATTTCTTTTTTGAAACTACATTGTAACAGACTATCGATCTACTATAGTGAGAAGGCCTTCTCTCTGATCAGTCAGTGGTGAGCTACTAACTTAAAATGTTAGAATTCACTTATGGTTTAAGATAGCAACTGAGCATACTTATTTCTTTACAAATGCCACTGAAATAACCATAAGGATAGAAAAAGGGATAAAGGCATTGATGATGGGGTTGGAGGGATATATTAGTGAATCAGCTACTTCCAGGTTCTAAAAGATGGAATGTAAATGGGATAATATTGAAAGAACCACAGATAGGACCATGCATAGACAAAGCCTGAGGTAGAGATGGGAGCTCATTCTTCACAGCTGATTATGGAAAAAGCAAGTGGTGAAGGAGAGTAGTACATAAGGACAGCAAGAGTGGAAAGAAATCATGTTGATGCTCCTGTCCCCACCCTGCTTTCCCTTCTTGTTTGTGCAGTTATAGAATGTGCTCCCAGCGCTAAAGTAAATGTCTAAATAAATTGAGTACTATGTCTGGGAGCTAGTGGTGCTCCTATATAGGGATTGGAGCTGTCGATTGGCAGCCCCTTAATTTGGTCTGATTTTGGACCTAAAGTTCTACATAATTCAAATGATTAATCAGGTGGGAGGGCAAATTTCAGTCAACCAAGTGATGACTGGGGAGACATCAGCAAAAGGGCTAGTGTTAAGAATTGAAAATATTTAACTATAGTACTAAGACTAAAACAAAGGCTGGAATAAGTGCAACAAAATAATATGTAAAAGTTTATACTCTGACAGTGTGGAAATAATGTATCTTAACAAAAATAAATGAGAGAAAAAAAGATGGAAAGTAGAATAAATCTCATTGCTTCATGTATAATACTTAGAAGTCAAAGGATATAATTTGACAAATCAAGTAGTAAATGTGTGAGTAAATTTAAGAGTACAAAAGTAAATGGTAGTAATACTGCTTAAAATTGGGTCCTGGAGGACATGGAAGAAGAAAATGTCCATCCTAATTTATTACTCTTAGAAGAGAAGCAGATATTATCCAAACATATTATAAAAAGGTAGAAGCATAAAGATGACCACTAAATCAAAAATACAAGCCCACACACACACAAAAAAATACAAGGCTTCCTAAATGTCAGAACTAAAATTAATATTTTAATAAAGAACAGATTATATGAGAGAACTAAATAGGCTTATCTTACCTATTAAAACCATATTCAAATTGGATCACAGAGATAACTTGATGATATAGTTATGTTGTATATGAGAGACATCTAAAAAAATGATAAAAAGTTAAGAATATAAGGATGAGTAAGGTCATACCAGGCAAATGCAAATAGAAAGCATGACTCATGATCTTAATAAAACGAGGTAGAATTCAAGGCAGAAAGCATAAACAAGACAAAGAAATTCACTCTTTAATCCTAAAGACTCTGATTCTAGAAGAAGTTATAATAATTATGAATAACTGTTGCACCAAAAAGCAGCATCTTTCATGAAGCAAAGATGGCAAGAGGTACAAGGAAAAATGTATGGATGTATATTAATACTAAGAAACTAACTCACTTCTCTCAACCTAAGACAAAACAAGTGGATCTCAAAAAATGAAGATAAAGAAGACCTATGCTAAGAATTCCCTGGTTGTTCAGTGGTTAGGACTCCACTCTTCCACTGCAGGGAGCACAGGTTCAATCCTTTGTTGGGGAACTAAGATCCTGCGTGCCCTAAGTGAGGCAAAAAAAAAAAATAAAGTCGTCTGTACTCCATAATCAGTAAGGTAGAACTGAGGAATACACATCAAATTTTATATCTGATAATAGAGTATGCCATTTTTATACATGTTGATGAAAATTGACCATGCAATGGATCAAAAGTTGAACTTTGAAAAATTTCAGAAGTATAAATATTACAGATTTCATTATTTGAACATAAGATAATAAGAATGGGTATTAATAACAGAATAATAAAACCAAAAACCAAGATTGCCTTCGTATCTTGAAATTAAAATTGTAAAATAATCATTGGACAAGGGGAAAATGGAAACAATAATTGGAGAATTTCTAGAAAACATGATAAAAACATCAGAATCTATGGAATACAGCTGCAGTTGTCTTCAGAAGAAAATTCATGGCCCTATGTACTTGTTTAAATGAAAAATCTTGAGGATGAGCTAGGCATGCTTTTTTTAAAATTAGAAAAACAGCAAACCAAAGGAAAGTAGAAGGAAGAAATGACGAATTCTGGATAAACAGGAATTAATGAGTTAGACAATAGAAAATAAGACCAACAGGGTGTATCCTTTTTTAAAAAATCCATATGCTAAATCAGGGGTCAACAGTTTTATACTTCACAGGTGAAATCTGGCCCACCATCTGTTTTGTATGACCCCAAGTTAATGGTTTTTACACTTTTACATGCATGGTTAAAAAAAAGAATGGCTGAATGAGGGGAGTTAGGGTAAATGGATCAATATGTGATAAAGCAATATAGGAAAATGTAAATTCTAGCATCTAGATTGTTTAAGGGTATTTCTTCTATAATTCTTTCATCTTTTCTGTTTGAAATTTTTGATAAAATATTGGGAGGAACACTACAAACAAAATAATATTTTGTGATAAATGAAAATTTTCTGCATTTCAAATTTAATGTTCATAAAGTTATATCTCTTTCCAGAAAGAGAATTTTAATCATCGTAAGAAATTGATTTGTAGAACTCAGTGCAAAGAAGTTTGAAGACCTGAATGAAATGGATAATCTCCATGAAAACATAATTTACCAAAGTCTAGTTTTCATAAGAGAAAAAGTTGCCAAAGATGACCTTCAGAAAACTATTTGAGCTCTTCTAGAGCATAGAATGAAGAAGGAAATGGCAACCCACTCTAGTATTCTTGCCTGGAGAATTCCATGGACAGAGGAGCCTGGCAGGCTACAGTCCATGGGTTGCACAAATCAGACACAACTTAGTGATTAGAGAGAGTGAGAGAGAGCAGAGAAATGAAAAGGAAAATTTTTTTTTTTGGCTGCTCCACTCAGCATATGGAATCTTAGTTTCCAGATCAGGGATCAACCTGTGTCCCTTGCATTGGAAGCACAGAGTCTCTGAATCACTGGACCACCAGGGAAGTCCCCTGGATGTCAATTTAAATGTTCTAAATAAGTTATGCAGAAGGAAATGGCAACCCACTCCAGTGTTCTTGCCTGGAGAATCCCAGAGACAGAGGAGCCTGGTGGGAGGCCGTCTATGGGGTCGCACAGAGTCGGACACGACTGAAGTGACTTAGCAGCAGCAGCAGCAAATAAGTTATTAAGAAAGGATCCAGTAGTACACTTAAAAATTAATACATTTCAATTAAGTCGTTACTCTGGGAATATATGAATGGTTACAATATTAGAAAATGTTATTATTAATCATTTACAGAGAAAACTCATATGGACAAGCTCATACATACTGAAAAGACATTTGACAAAATTTAGCATTGAGTGAAATACAAATTGATAGAATGAATACATCAATATATACACCTCTAGGGGACTTCCCTGGTGGTACAGTGGTTAAGACTCCGAGCATAATGCAATGGTGGAGGTTCACTATCTAGTCAGGGAACTGAGATCCCACATGCTTCATGGTGTGACACACACAAAAAACCTATATATATATACCCACACATGCAAACAACATATATATACTATATATATATATATAGCAATTAGTATATACATTATATATATATAAGTATAATGTGTATTATATATGTTGTTGTTCAGTTGCCCAGTTGTGTCTGACTCTTTGCAACCCCATGGACTGCAGCATGCCAGGCCTCCCTGTCCCTCATCATGTATTATATACACACATTCCAAAACTGATGTGAAAATATTGGAGGGATTCCCGTAAAGTTACAAACAAGAAAATGAGTCCACTTTCACCATTCTGTTTTCACATTGTATTGGAGGTGTTCGCTAGCATGGTAACAACATTAGATTAAGAGACTTTGAGAGAGTAAAACTTTTTATTTGCAGATAATATGACTGTATTCCTGTACAATCTATGAAAAGAAATAGAAAGTAAGATTATTTAATGAAGTAATAGGATATTTGCTGACAAAGGTTCCTATCATCAAAGCTATGATTTTTCCAGTAATCATGTACAGGTGTGAGAATTGGACTAGAAGGAAGGCTGAGCGCCGAAGAATTGATGATGCTTTTGCACTGTGGTGTTGGAGAAGATTCTTCAGAGTCCCTTGGACAGCAAGGAGATCAAACCAGTCAATCCTAAAGGAACTCAATCCTGAATATTCATCGGAAGGACTGATGCTGAAGCTGAATCTCCAATACTTTGGCCACTTGATGCAAAGAGCTGATTCATTGGAAAAGACCCTGATGCTGGAAAAGATTGAGGGAAGGAGAAGGGGGCAACAGAGGATGAAATGGATGATATCACCGACTCAATGGACATGAGTTTGAGCAAACTCCAGGAGATACTGAAGGACCAGGAATCCTGGTATGCTGTAGTCCATAGGGTCACAAAGAGTCAGCATGACTTAGCAGAATATAAGATTTACATATAAAAAATCAATAGCTGTTATATATTACAGCAACCATTAGTAGATATATGGAAGAAAAAGTACTATTTTTCAATTTCAAAAAAAATAAAATACTTGGAATAAACATAATAAACATATACTGGAGTGGATAGCCTTTCCCTTCTCTAGGGGATCTTCCCAACCCAGGGATCAAACCCAGGTCTCCCACATTGCAGGCAGACTCTTTACCAGCTGAGCCACCAGGGAAGCCCCTTAGAAACAACAAGAACATGCAAAAGATGAGTGGGGAAAACATTAAAACATTCTTGAAGGAGCTGTCAGGGAGAAAGAAATTTTCCTGTACATTTCTGCATTCCTCTTGTATATCTAAGAATTAAATTGAGAGATTAACAAAAAATCAAACAATTTAAAAACATATATACATGGATGGGAGGGGCCTCAGAACACTGAGTATTGCCAAAATGGCTGAAGCCCTCAGGTTAAATACCTTTCTCAGCTAAAGACAGAAGAGGATGATCAAGGTGGGAAAAAGTCAGTTCTGGGAGGTTACCAAGAAAAGCACAGTAAACAGGCGAGTGTGAGGCAGATTTAAGTCGTTGACTTCTCCCAAGAGTTTCTGGAGCTTTGTTCATTTTCTGGTACAGAGACACCCTTAAAACTGGAGTTTTCCCTAAACAGTGTAAACTTCACTGAGGTTTTAGAGATTTCCCCAAGTCTGCTGTTTCTCTGAAAATGATCAGCTTAAAACAATATGTCATAGAGATGAATTTTAGGGTGGTAAATTCTGCTCTCCTACAGAGCTAATGAGGAGATTTTGACAACTGAATAAACATGTTCTTGGATAAGAAGACAACACAAAGATGTTGGTTCTCCCTAGGCTAAGGTGTGAATTTAATGAAACCGTGTAGTTTCTTTTATTTTTTTTTTTCCATAAAACTAGACAAGCTGTTTCTAAAATTCACATAAAAAGGTAAAAGAATAGCCACAAACAATACCAGTGTGGGGGTTTTACCCCATCAGGTTTTGAAATATACTTTTGAGTTTGGCTAATTAAAATAGTTGTCATGGCATGGATAGAGTTGAAAAGAAAGAAATTCAAGTACATAAAAGAATAATCAAGTCAGTGGAGTAAAGATGGACGTTTTAGTAAATGGTACGACTACTTTTAGTCATTTGGTAACCAGTTAAAACATTTGAACCCATATCCCATGGCATATGCTTGATATTACTACTATAGACTGAAAAAAATGGACAGTCTAAATGTTGAGGATTATGCTTTATTTGGGGTATTACTGAGGATTTAAGCCTTAGATACAGCCTCTTGGAGATAAGGGAGAAGGCAGGATATATTGGAGTTTTTTGCAAAAAGCAAGCAAACAGAAACTCAGTGGTCGAACAGTGAAATATTACTGCTAATTAAGGAAAAAGCAGACTTCTAAAGTTAATGAGTTTAGCACTTTTCTGTGTATGGATAGATGCACGTCTGGGCCTATTTAAACTCTTCCTTTGACATGCACCTTAACTCTCTATAGCCAGTATCCTGTTTTTTCTCCATTTAGGGTGTGCACAGTGGTGGTGGTGGGTGGGGGTGGGGTGGGGGGGTGGAGTAGCTGCTGCAATGGCTGAAGGTTGAATGGCTGTTACCTCCTTCGTTTACATTCTGTAAACTTTTTTTTTGTTTTGTTTAATATGATTTATCCTGGTGATCTCTCCATATTGCTACATATAAAACTTTTTTATTTTTTATATAGCCTTACATATTCTACTGCAGGATATACTATAGAAACATAAAACACAAAATAAAAACAACAACATAAATCCACTACAAGGCCAACAATAGTATAAGTGGAAACAAGCTGGGAAGATATAGGCAAATCTTATTGCCAACAAATGGCTAATCTCCCTAATATAAGAACACGGAAGGAAAAGTTTTAATAAATGCATTAGAAAACATTGGTCAGAAAAAAAGAAAAGAAAGTGAAGTTGCTCAGTCGTGTCCAACTCTTTGCAACCCCATGGACCCTACCAGGTTCCTCCGTCCATGAGATTTTCCAGGCAAGAGTATTGGAGTGGGTTGCCATTTCCTTCTCCAGGAGATCTTCCCGACCCAGGATTGAACCCAGGTCTCCTGCATTGTAGGCGGACACTTTACTGTCTGAGCCACCAGGGAAGCGTTGGTCAAAGGGCCAGTTATGACAGTTCACATAACATACACCACATTGTAAACATCTAAAAGATAACTAAACCTCACTCAAAAAAGAAATGCAAATGTAAACTTTACTAAGATAACATATCTCATTTATCATATAGCAAAAATCATAGAACTGTTAGGGGAAACACACTGACTGAAACTGCCCACCTGGCCAGCCACCATGGTGACCATTTGCTTGAGTTATTATGACGGGAGGCCCTTGTAAGGATCACGGAATTAACAAGTCACCAAAAACCGGCAGAATTAAAAGGAGACGTCTCATGTCCGACCACCTCCCAGAATTCTCACTCTCATTCATCTTGGCTGAGCAATGCCTGTACAACCAGGAAGGACCCTGAGTCAGAATAATTGGCCAAAGACAATCTGGAAACTAATCCATTATCATAAAACCTGATGCTGTGAGCCATGTGGCAGAGCAGCTCTTCTGGGTTCCCTTATGCGTCTGCTCTCCACCTGTACACCCTTTCCCAATAAAATCTCTTGCTTTTTCAGTGCATGTGTCCCCTTGGACAATACATTTACGAGTGCTCGCTCTTGGGCCCTGGAAGGCATCCCCCTTCCTGCAATAGAACTTGACAATAATCTCTATTGAGAAGGTAGTGCTGAAACATGCCCTTTCATACGTGGGTGATGAAATTACAAATTCACACACATTTCCTCTGGAAGGGAATTTGGCATTATCTATCAAATAATAGATGTATTTTGCTTTAGAATCTCTCCTGCAGATACACTTGAACACTTAAGAAGAGACATAAGTGCCAGGTTATTCACTGATGTGTTATTTGTAATAGCAAAAGGGAACAAAAAAGGTCAATGTAACAATACATATCTATCAACAGAGGAATAGTATAGCCTGTAATAAGATATACTATTATAGTAGTAATAACTTTAGAGTCAGGAAGTTTTCTTTGGAGTGATCTGTAGAGAGCTCCAGGATAAATCACATTAAAAAACAAAAAACAAGGAACAGCAACATACAGAATGTGGTAGCCAACCTCCGAAAATACCCTCAGTGACCCTCACCTGGTCTAATAACCTTGTTAATCACAGCTGGTCAGTGGGAGGGATAGAACGTGATGAAAGTGGTGGTGTATAAATTCTAAGGCTTGTCTAAAAGCATTGCAGCTTTTCACCTTGGTTTCTCTGACTAAGGAAGCCAGCCACCACGCCATGACGACACTCAAGCAAGTCCTGGGGAGAGGCCCATGTGGAGAGAAATTGAGGCCTCCCACCAACAGCCAAAGAATTGATGCCTTTGAACTGTGGTGGTAGAGAAGACTCTTGAGAGTCCCTTGGACAGCAAGGAGATCCAACCAGTCAATTCTAAAGGAGACCAGTCCTGAATATTCTTTGGAAGGACTGATGCTGAAGCTGAAACTCCAATACTTTGGCCACCTGATGTGAAGAACTGACTCCTTGGAAAAGACCCTGATGCTGGGAAAGATTGAAGGCAGGAGGAGAAGGGGATGACAGAGGATGAGATGGCTGGATGGCATCACTGACTCAATGGACATGAGTTTGAGCAAGCTCCAGGAATTGGTGATGGACAGGGAAGCCTGGCATGCTGCAGTCCATGGGGTCGAAAAGAGTGGGACGCAACTGAGTGACTGAACTGAACTGACCAGTTGCCCAAATCAACTTGCCAACCTGCCAACCACGCAAGTGAGCCAACTTTAAGGAAATAAATTCTCCTTAAACCTTGAGATGCCTGCAGACCTAGCTATCATCTAATTACGAACCCAGGAGAGAGATCCTGAGCCATTTCTAAATTCCTGATTCAAAAACTCGCAATAAATATAGTATCTGGTTTTCATCCACAGTTCCCTGGCTCACAGTTCCCAAAGCCTTGGAGGTTTCCTAAACAACAGGATCAGTGGGAGCAAGTTTTGTTACAGTATTTTGTCTGTTGTCCTCAATTCCTAAAAAAACTCTTCAGAGGCATAAAGGCAAAATGGGTGTCTTGTTATTCATAACAAGCGTTTTTCCACAACAATTGGGTTTATGTTAATGAGGTGATTTTGGACCGCACCTAAAGACTGGGGCTGGTTATCAGGGAACCAAGTTGATTAGAGGGTTGAAACTTCAGCCCCGCCCCCTGGTTACCTAGAAGGAAACAGATTCTGGAGATTGAGTTAATCACCAGTGCCTACAGATTTGATCAACCACACCTGTGTAGTGAAGCCTCCATTAAAAACCCAGAAGGCAGGGTTTCGAAGACTTCCCGGTTGGTAAAGCAGAATGTCTCTAACGGGCTGCTGTACCAGGCTCCAAACTCCAAGAGGACTGAATTTCCTTTGTTGCCCTACGAATCTCTTCATCTGGCTGTTGGCTCCTATGTTTTAATATCTTCAGTAAAAAGCTACTCCGTCTGGTGAGTAAATTGGTTTTCTAAGTTCTGTGAGCTGGTCTAGCAAATTGAATCCAAGGAGAGGGTTGTGGGAGTCTGGTTTATAGCTGGTTGGTGAGAAGTACAGGTAACAACGTGGACTTGAGACTGGCATCTGAGGGGGAGAGCTGTTTTGTGGGACTGAGCGCTCAGCTTG
This sequence comes from Bos indicus x Bos taurus, assembly GCF_003369695.1. Classification (NCBI taxonomy): domain Eukaryota; kingdom Metazoa; phylum Chordata; class Mammalia; order Artiodactyla; family Bovidae; genus Bos; species Bos indicus x Bos taurus. The sequence continues at coordinate 46,369,352 of NC_040090.1, read as the reverse complement.
TGGGATTTGATGCTATCTCTGGGTAAACAGTGTCTGAGTTGAATTGTAGGACACTCAGGTGCTCTCGGAGAATTGCTCATTGGTGATGTGGGGGAAACCACACTCCTACATAGAAGTTTGTTCCAGAATTTTTTTTTTAGGTTTGATTTAAATAAAACTTAAGTTTGACATTAAAAATCTAGATTTCTTGTAATATGTTTTTAAAAAATCTAGATTTCTTGTGATATCCATATTTTCAGCTTTTCTTTAAAAAAAGAAGTGACATTTCCATCAATGCTGGGCTGGCGTTTTGAATAGCAAAAAACAATTAGAGCTGAACTGTGTTTTTTTACATGATATATACACATGTACTACACAAAGTCCACACCATCGAAGTTCATGTCATTATTTGAACGTTCTGTCTGATCTCATGGGTATTTGAACATGTCCCCCACACCCAACCTTTAAACATTTAAAGAAAGCTTCCACTTTGGTTCCCCTGTGAATCTTTGCTTCTCCCGGCTAAAATATCATAGGTTCTTTATCTGATTTGGCTCTTATCACTCTTCTCTGGACTTTTAATTTACCAGTGTTCCATTTATTTTATCTGGCTCTTTCAGAATGGGGTGGATGCAGACAGTATATTTTGAGGAATGCAAGTTAAGACACTTTTTGCTTTTTTATTTTTTTCCTTAACCAGAGGAACATAGGTAATTGACAACAGCTTCCAGGGCTGTTATCATGAGAGGGCTTATTAAATCAGCCCTTCTCCATTTTTCTGAAAGCAGTTATTTGAACTTAAATGCAATGAATCATACTAAGTCTTCTTAATGGTGGATATTTTATATCTTTTTGGATCTTCTTTGTCTTCATTCAGGCTGATGATACTGAAACACCTATTAAGGGAAAACAGATCGAGACAAAGCGTTAGCAACCAGATCTCCACTTACACTGTCTGTCTTCCTGATGACATTTAACTGCGAATATCCTCTTTAAAAGCTTACCTTTGAAAAAGCAAGGACCGCCCTCCCCCACCGCCCCCCCACCTTCCCCCTCCCCTGCCCCCTGCCAGCTGGGACTTTTGACTATGTGTGAAGCCTCAAGAGATTTTAAAGTGTGTCTGGGACCCTGAACTTGGGGATCATTTCCAAGCTGAAACTGGTGACAGCAGAATTTGATGCTGTTCTCTGAAAATGCAATGAAAGTGTTAGTCACTCAGTTGTGGCCGACTCTTTGCAACCCCACGGACTGTAGCCCACCAGGCTCCTCTGTCCCTGGGATTCTCCAGGCAAGAATACTGGAGTGGGTTGCCATTTCCTTCTCCAGGGAATCTTCCCGACCCAGAGATGAACCTTGGTCTCCTGCATTGCAGGCAGATTCTGTACCACCTGAGCTGATGGGGAAAAATGCAGTAGAAATTTGTGTATCGATAGTATGTGACAATAGTGCCAAACTTTCTATTTTGAATAATTTAATTCTTTATCTCAATTCTTTGGGATTTCCTATTAGACAGTAATATCGTCTGTAAATAATGACTGGTATGTTTTGTCCTTTCCAATTTTAATGGATTTTATTTCTTACTGTTTTGGTTAGAACCTCCAGTAGAGTGCTGATGAAAAGTGATGGTGAGCATTCTTGTCTGTTTGAGGGAATGACTGACATTTCATTGTTAAATATGGGACACTGTCATTTCTTTTATGCATACCCCCCAAACTTACGTTTTAGGTTGATATTTTTTCCCTCTCTTCCATTCATCCATTCTTTTTTCATTCCTCTTCTTTTTCTTAAATGATTGACTTTTATTATTTTTTGCATTTATCGAGGTAGTAATTCTTTCTTCTCCTTTAATTGGTTAAAGTGCTTAATTACATTAATAAAAAAATTTTTTGAGGGGGTGCACCAAGCAGCTTGTGGGATCTTAGTTCCCTGAGTAGAGACTGAACCCTGAGCCCATGGCACTCATAACCACTGGACTGCCAGGGAACTTCCCAAATTTTCTGATGTTAATCCTTCTGTGCATAATAGCCCTCTTGGCCTAACTGCCTCCCAAAGGCCCACTTCCAAACATCATCTCACTGGGGATTAGGTTTCAACATATGAATTAGACCCATTGCAATGACCTTTTAGTCCAGCATCTCTTATCTGATAGTTCCTTACTAGTCCAAATTCTTAAGGAGGAATGTGATGGACTAAAGCTTAATCTATGGGTTAGAATTTGGGTTTGGTGTAAATTCTTGGATCAGACAACTGTGGCCAGAGGTCATATGGTTCCAAAAAGGTGGTCTAAACCACTGGAGACAATGTTTTCCAGAAAGGAAAGGTAGGCAATCAGACCTTTCTCTTTTCTATCTCTCATTCAATCCCTAAATTGTCTCAGTGTTGTCTTCAGAAGGTTAAGGCGTTGCAGGTATTACTGTCTACCTTTTCCTGCCAAGTTCAGCTATAACAGGTGGACCTTTACAGGCAAACTCTGTCCTGTCCATTTCTGAAATCGACGTATTCAGTGTAAGCGGTATTCAGTGTAATCGATGTATACAGTGTAAGTGTCCAATGTCTGCCAGCAGATGGGGTCTAGAAATTAGTCTGGCACACATAAGCAGAAAGTGTTTGTGTCTACAATACTGGTTTCCCCTCACCACTTACTAGGTCTTTTTTTTTTTATAGCCATAGTTAGCATATTTGTTTCATATGTGCAACATAACGATTACATATTTGTATAAGTGCAAGATAATCGTCACATCAACCAGGGGAATGACCACAGTCTAACTTTTTCCTCCCAGAAATCTCCTTACATACTGCAAATAATATGATTCAGTCAGTTCAGTTCAGTCGCTCAGTCGTGTCTGAATCTTTGCAACCCTATGGACTGCAGCACGTCAGGCCTCCCTGTCCATCACCAACTCCCGGAGTTCACCCAAACCCATGTCCATTGAGTCGGTGGTGCCATCCAACCATCTCATTCTCTATTGTCCCCTTCCCCTCCCGCCTTCAGTCTTTCCCACCATCAGGGTCTTTTCCAAGGAGTCAGTTCTTCCCATCAGGTGGCCAAAGTATTGGAGTTCCAGCTTCAGCATCAGTCCTTCCAATAATTTGGACTGATTTCCTTTAGGATTAACTGATTTGATCTTCTTGCAGTCCAAGGGACTCTCAAGAGTCTTCTCCAACACCACAGTTCAAAAGCATCAATTCTTCGGCACTCAGCTTTCTGTATAGTTCAACTCTCAAATCCATGTGTGACTACTGGAAAAACCATAACTTGGATTAGACAGACCTTTGTTGGCAAAGTAATATCTGTGTTTTTTAATATGCTAAGTTGGTCATAGGTTTTCTTCCAAGGAGCAAGCACCTTTTGATTTCATGGCTGTAGTCACCATCTGCAGTGATTTTGGAGCCTAAAAAAGTCTGACACTGTTTCCACTCTTTTCCCATCTATTTGCCATGAAGTGATGGGACTGGATGCCATGATCTTAGTTTTCTGAATGTTGAGCTTTAAGCCAACTTTTTCACTGTCCTTTCACTTTCATCAAGAGGCTCTTTAGTTCTTCTTTACTTTCTGCCATAAGGGTGGTGTCATCTGCATGTCTGAGGTTATTGATTTTCTCCCAGCAATTTTGATTCCAGCTTGTGCTTCTTCCAGCCCAGCATTTCTCATGATGTACTCTGCATATAAGTTAAATAAGCAGGGTGACAATATACAGCCTTGACTTAACTCCTTTCCCTACTTGGAACCAGTCTGTTGTTTCATGTCCAGTTCTAACTGCTGCTTCCTGACCTACATGCAGATTTCTCAAGAGGCAAGTCAGGTGATCTGCTATTCCCATCTCTTTAAGAATTTCCCAGAGTTTGTTGTGGTGTACACAGTCAAAAGCTTTGGTATAGTCAATAAAGCAGATGTTTTTCTGGAACTCTTGCTTTTTCGATGATCCAACGGATGTTGGCAATTTGATCTCTGGTTCTTCTGCCTTTTCTAAATCCATGTGGTTGCCCATGATCAAATGAGCATGAACTTGAGCATATCGACAAGGGATTTTTGTCAGTGACATCTCTGTGTAGCATTTGAGCTGCAACTCCAGTGAGTGTCCTGCCATGTGCACATACTTATCTCTGCTCCTGGGCTGTCCAGTACTTGTAGAAGAAACAGGAGATTCACCTTGTTGGTGTTGAAAATATTTGTTGAATGAGTGAATTAATAATGGATAAACAGTGCTGAGCAGCATCCCTCTTAATGGGAAAGATTATGGACATGAAAAATGTTTCCTGATAAGCGACTCCTGAGAGTCCTGGTTCCCAGAACGGAACAGTGCCAGGAGGTATCAGGCATCGTAATCTCGGCTGCTCTTAACACTCAAGTGGAGGACACCGGAGCCCAGAGGAGGGGTTTGGGACAGAAATTCCCTCTTAAACTAAGTAAGAATATGACTCCAAGAAATCTTTTCAAACACTAGGGCAGAGCAGGGGTGAGGGTGGGAAGACGGGGCAAAGGAAGGATATAGGAAGTAAATGGGGAACTGGTGACCTCTGCCCACAACATCTCCCTTGGGGCCTTTTCTAATTGGAAATCCCACCCTGGAGCCTGAAGCCTGGGTTCTGCAGGTCTCTTTTGCTGCACCTCCTCACCGGGAGTGTCCAGTTAACAAGGATTTGAAGCCTTCAGTGTCTTTCACTTAATACAGCAGCTGCTTTGACACCACTCCATTTAGACAGCTCATTTCTGGTCCTTCATCCCATTAGAGGCAGCCCTTGCTTACTTCCATTTGTCTAAGGAGACTGGGCTTCTTAGAAGACCATTTACTGTAACTGATTCCATTAGAATCAGGAGCAAGAACAGTTTCTGCCATTGTCTGACAGACTAATCCAGGGCACCTAGAGATGGCTGTGAATTCACCCCCCCCCCCCCGCCCCCCACACCTCCAAGCTTACAGGATTCCCGACCAAGAATCCAGCCCATACCCCCAGCGTGGAAGCACACAGTCCTAACCACAGGAGTGCTCAGGAATTCCTGGCTGTGAATGTTTAACCTGCAGAGTCCCTTTGGGCCGTCAACAGGAAGGGGACAGCAAATGTAGGGGAAAGCAGTTAAGGGGTGTGTCCTGACTGGAGCTTCAGCAGCAGCCCTAGGACAGGGAGGAGGTACCTGAGGAGCAGGTGATAGAAGATGGTGGGGGTGACAGGCAGGGTAAGGCAGATCTGGGTGTTCCTCCTTCATGCCCACCCCTCATGCACTTCTAGTTTATTGATTCTCAACCTTGGATGCTCACTGGAACCTCGTGGGACTTTTGCAAAATGCTGATACCTAAGTTCCACCCTTTCCTCCACATTCTGATTAAACCGGTCTGGTTTGTAGCCTGGGCATCAGGTTTAGAAAGCTTCCCAGGTGAAGAGCCTGTGAAAGGCTATGAAAGGAAATGAGAACATTTCATAGTAGAGAACTCGAAGGACCCCTCCAGAGCAAGGTTCTCAGGTGTAGCAACAGGCCAAGAGGGAAGGTCATCCACGTACAGTAGTTCCCTGCCAGTTTTCCCGTTTGTCCTCTTCTTTCGCTTCTAGTCATGTGGTCTCTGTCTTGTTTTCCTCACCTGTGAAATGGGTGCATGCGTGTGCTCAGCCATGTCTGACTCTTCATGACCCCAAGCACTGTAGCCCACCAGGCTCCTCTGCCCATGGAATTTTCCAGGCAAGAGTACTGGAGTGGGCTATTTCCTTCTCCGGGGGATCTTCCAGACCCAGGGATCGAACTCCACATCTCTTGCATTGGCAGGCAGCTATTTACCACTAGCGCCCTCCTGTTACCATTTTTGACTCTGAAGTTATTTAGGAGCAATTTCTTAAATCTATCCAGCATTCATAGTTTTCAGAGTTCTTTGCTATTTATTTCTAATTAATTGTTTTGTGATCATGGAACATGGTTTGATACATCTTTGAAATTTATTGAAACTTGTTTTATAGACAAGCGTGTGGTCAACTTTTTTTTCTTTTCCATTAGGATATTATTAAGGATATTGAATACAGTTCCTGTGGTCAACTTTTATAAATGTTCCTTCAATGTTTAACAAAATATTCTTTGTTGGATTTGAGGTTCAGTGTATGTCCAACAAATCAAGACTGTTCATTGTGCTATTTTTACTAATTTCTGGTCTATTTAACTTACTGAGTGTTAGGTCTCCTGCTTGAGTTGTAGATTTGTCCATTTTCTCTACCAAAAAAGTTCTACCAACTTTTGATTTATGCATCTTTGAGACTAACAGATAAGTACATTTGTTTTATGTACCTGGTGAATTTCCTACAAAACAGATGATAATACCTATAAAGGTTGTGACAAAAATATACCTACATTATGAGGGTTGTGACAATAATATACCTACATTATAAGGACTGTGATTTAAGCATCTTACATATTTTTTTTATCACATATCGAAGTTATCACTAAGAATAACGCCTAACACATCGTGAGTATGAGAAGATAATGTAGTCTTTTCTGGTTTCCATTGTTGGTGCTGAGAAGTTTGGATACTTTTAAAATTTCTTACTGCTTGTTCACCTTTGTCATTCCATATTTTCTTAAACATTTCATACATCATTATTTTGTATTGTTTTTGATAATGCGATGTATAGTCTGAAGATATTGGGACGTCTAAATCGGCTATTTCTGCTATTCTTTCCTACGTCTGTTTCCTTGTGTTTGGCTGTTTTGTCAAAGTTCTCCAGAGAGAGAGAGAACCAACAGAACACATACACACCTCACTATCACATCCAAAATCTCCTTCTCTGGCATACCCTACCTCTGTGAATGACACTGACAGTTGTCCAGATCAGAAACCTGAAAGTTACTCTCATCATCTTTCTTACCATCACATCCAATTAATTGGGGCAAATTGATTCTATGTTTTAAATCTTAAGTCCATTTGCTTTACTGTTGTCCTACAACCCATCCTAGTCTATCTAGATCACTGAGGTTTCCCCATATCTAATCTTACTCTTCCACTCAACATGGTATGTTAGTTGAATGATCCTCACAAAATGTGAATCTAATTGTCACTTACAGATTAAACTTTATTCCAAAGGGAAATGGGGAAAAATTGAAAGGGTTTTAAGTGTCCTGTTGTGCTTTAAAAGGCCCTTCATGAACCACCTTCTCTCTACCATTCCTTCTTGCACTCTTAAGTCCCAGCTACCCTAAATCTCTTGGCTCCTCCAAGGTGGGTATGCTTTCTCTTCTCCTGGCCTCTACACATGCTGTTATTCTCTGTCCACAAGGCATCACCTCTGAGCTAACTCATTAAGTCTTCAGTTCTCAGCATTAAAATCTCTGGGACACTTTCATCCCTGCTCCACAAAACAGTCACTGCTCCCCCAACCCCCAACAAACACCCTCTAGAGCTGCTGACTGGCCTGGCAGCTACAGTAAAGAATGGCTTGGCTCTACTCATCTCTTCTGTGAAGGTTGTTCCTATGAGATGATGCAATATAGACAGAGACTGAAGCAGTGCCAGAATTCCTAGGATTCTTATAAAAATAAGTATAAAAATTTAACAGCATCAGAGTGAGAAGAGCAGAACAGTCTTCAAATCATGAAGTAACTTTAAAAAATAGCCTTTTATGGAGAAAAATGTCAGTAAACACACAGATATTATAGCACTACAAGATTATTTGTAAGACCAGTGACTTAAAACAGCGAATTCATGATGAAAATGATTCTAATTAAAAAATTAGTCTCATTAATAACCAAAATAGGACCTGCAATACGACTGGCTGCAATTTCTCAAGTAAGATTCCATCTACTAGTGCTGTTTATACTTAACATACACTCACATTCATTTCTTACAATTTATGAATTTAAGTTTCAGGAAGAATACTTTTTTAGTATTTGGGTTATTTTAATATATGTCAATTACTTAGTAAAGGTTAAATAATTTAAAGGTTAACTTAATGAGTTTTCAGTAATATCATTATAATAGCATAAAAACATGCTGCTTTTGAGAAAATAAAAATATACATTAAAAAACCCAATACAATGTTTTAGTAAAATAGTAAGGAAATTTGTCTCATTATGTACATATGCATGTGTATGAATTTTTATATATATATATGTACTTTTCAGTAGCAGAAATGTATTTCTGCAGGACAGAAAATGTACTCTAGAAAAACAGAAGCAAAGGATATATACACTGTAAGGGCAAACTCAGTAAATTAGATACAATTTTATTACTCAGTAATGAGGGACCGGTTTACAATGATGTGACAATGGTAGCAAAAATAGTAGGAAGGAGTTCAGCACTCAAAGTATCAAATAAATAAAGCTTAGTGATTCATTAAATATTCTGATATTATACAGGATCAAAACTTTCAACACTTCCATGGGTCCTTAACTGATATCTTTCAGATAAGCTATATAATCTAGATAGTTAAGAAATTGCTTGCTGACATCATACTTTAAAGGAATTACCTGGCACAGGAAACTCTACTCAATACTCTGTAATGACCTATATGGGAATAGAACCTAAAAGAGTGGGTATATGTATAACTGACTCACTCTGCCATACAGCAGAAACCAGCACACTGTTGTAAATCAACCATACGCTAATAAAAATTAATTTTAAAAAAGGAGTTATCTTGGAAAACAAAAAATGTTACATAACTTATTTTCCAAAGCCACATGGATTCAAAATATAATATGGTCTCTTAAGAATAATGGAAAATATTGGCCTACCATCTTGCTATCATTCTGGCTTGTACTTTATATATTCAAAAATTTTTCACAACCAGGGTATATATCTGGACCCTAGCAAGTTTATAAACATTGTAAATATGGTTCATTGAATTATCTTAATATGCTTTTGTGTAAATGGTATTACCAAAATATTTAATACTTTTAATATAAAAATTAAATAAGTACTCCCATCATTTACTTTATCTCAGAAACTAGACTTGTAGTTGGGTTCCAGATGTACTGAGTAGTCATAGGTCATTTTTGTTGTGTAGTCTCAAGGCAAAAGGAGATTAACAGAAAGATGAACATGGGTTTTATAGTAACTAAACACATGACACCCAAGATAGGGATCTAAAGATTAAGCACATATTCAATTACTTATTCAACATGTGACCTTTAGAGCACACACTATTTCATTTGTTCTTTATCTTTGATACGATTAATTGCATCTGATTTTTGTAGTAAGGCAAAAGACAGACATCTCCTTTTCCTTGGCTTTAATTAGTCTCAAATTCAAGAAGAGAGAATAATGCTTGTTTCATAAAAGGTTAATGTCAATATTAGGACAGGTTTTTGTTTTTCTTCTGACAAATTTGTGTTTATATTAAACTCAGTGTTTACAAATACTAATCCTGAGCAAGAGTAAAAATAAGAACAGTTTTGACTAAAGAATAAAATTCCTTCATTGTTAAACCTAAACAGCTTTAAAATTCAACCATGGAATATAAAATTGATAAGACTGGAATTCAGACTTCAGATGTCCACGGCAAACCTGAATACTCTGAGAAAGAACATACACGTAGTAGTAGATTTAAAAACAAAACAGTAAAAAGCATCAAAAATTGATGCACCTGGGTTTTGTTAAATATAACAAAGGTTACTCAGTCCTTCATGGATAAACCTAGCTGGAGAACACCGAACAGTGTACTGCATTAAACAGACCCCTCAGGAAGGCAACACTGGATTTCTCTTTTTAGATAGACAGAGACTGCTCCTCCCCACCTCCCCCAAAACAGTCAAAGACATAAAAGACACATTTGGAAATACAATATGAATCCTGTTTTGTGGGGCTTTTTGTTTGGGGGTTTTTTGTTTGTTTTTGGCTGTGCTGAGCGGCTTGCAGGATCTTAGTTCCCTGGCCGGGGACTGAACTCAAGCAGAGATTAAACCTGGGCCATAGCAGTGAAGGCGCTGAGTGGAATTCCCTTGTTGTTTTTTCTTTTTTTTAAATCATGTCTTTAAGAAAGCAGAAAGTTGGCCACTTAGGAAACTACAGTGAATTACTTGAGTTTTTAGGTACAGCTCCTGCCTCATGAACAATAAAAGCCTTCTACTCAGCAAAGCAGTATTATGACAAAGTATTTATACACCAGTAAAAGCACTGAGTATGGGCTTGGCAACACAAGTCAACTGAAACCAAGCTCTTAAGGATACTTTTCATCCGTGTGGTGAAAAAGTGCATGGGAGTGGGAAACGCTGGCACAGCAAGGATCCTCTCACAGTGTTAGGGCCTGTCGACCTAGGAGCGGTCAGCTCCAAGTCAGGGTGGTGAGCACTGGGCAATGACATCGACATAAGGCATGGCCCAAGGCACTTCTTCAACATGCCTTTTCTTTTATTCCAGCTGTCTCTCTTCCTCTTCATCTGCTTCTTCAATGACCTGAATCTCATCTCCTTGAGGTAAGGAAGAATTCTCCATCTGCAGTTTATTCCCATCAGCTTTACATTTCTCTTCTTCCTCTATGATTTCCTTCCATATCTTGTGGTTTTCGGTGAGATGGTGCATTAGCTGACAAAATATTTGCCGTCTGCCTTTCCGTCTTTGTGGTTCTGTGAAATTTAACACATGTGTATTCTAATCATAGCAATATGATTCAATCATTCAATAAATATCTGAGCGCCTGTTACATCCCAGGCATTTATTTAAGCACTGGGTTTAAAGTTATAGTAAGATTAAAATAATCTCTGCACCATGGGGCTCTCCTTCTAGTGGGAAGACCTAGATAAGCAAAGAAGCAAGACACTCGTGTGTTGGATAGTGTTAAGTATTATGGTAAAAAATAAGGTATTAGGGAAGATGGTGGGGGTGGGAGTTGTGGGGCAAAAGGAGGATAGTATTGAAATTTCAAATGATAATAATGCAAAGTTAAAAACCATCCTTCTAAGGGATTTTTTAAAAATGTGTTGAATTAAACACAATTATCAAAATTTTGGTGAGCATAAATAATTTTTACAAGTCAACTTTCCCAAGATGACATCAGATGGAAATGCCATACAATTACTCTTCACTATGCTACTCCTGAATACAAGGTAGGGTGGGGAAAAGTTCTTTTATTATCTTGTTCCACGCTATGTTATCTGTTCTGATTTATATAGCATGCTTGGGAAACAAAAACAGCTAGATATAATTTAAACCCTACATTAAAGAGCAAATAACTAGTTTAATTTATAGTTGCAAAGGTGACAATGTCTTTTTCATCTTCCATTTACACTCGTTGGTTTATATTGCTTTATATAGAAAAACTATGCCTTACAATTTGGTACTTCAAAGCCATAATGCTATAAAGCTTGGTTTTCCTCAGAGTCAAAAGAGTATATATTTTCCTCTTCTCCCAACTGGGTTGAATGAACTATTCCCAAGTCTATATGAAGGGTATGTTAACAGGAGTGCATGGTGTGAGAAGGGGTTAGGCAAAGGAGGACTAGTCCTTGAGACCAGCCACCTCACCTAAGTTCAGATTTGGCAACAGCTCCATCATGCGTGCACAGGCAGAGCCTGCTGAAGAGCACTGGCTGGAGGACAGCATCTCCAGAGATGCTGCTTTAACTCAGAATGCTTGTTGTATGATAGCATTCACATGGTGCCCAAGCAGTAGCTACTCAAACCGAGATTATTCAGTCTGCACACTTAGACAGTACTTAAGATATAACTACTGTATCTTTAAAAGGAAAGACCCAAATCCAAATTAAATGGACATTTGCAATTAACAACATTAAAGAAACGACAGTATCCCTATATTCTTACTAGAATTTAGATTGTCCTCTATTTCTTCATCCTCTGTATCTAATTCTTCAGCATCTTCTTCCTCATAACAACTTTCAGTATCATCGTCCTCTTCTGATTCTATCCACTGACCCGGTAGCAGACCAGCAGCGTCATAGGAGTTACACAGGGGACCCACTATGTGGGTGATAAAAGATTCCTGGAGTTTTGCTAGTTGAGGAGAAGAACGATCCATGAAGGGACTGATGGGCAAACCAAGATTTGCTTCTTCATCTCCCTGATCATATTAAAAAGGAAAGTACATCTTTAACTGCTGAGAGAATCACTGAGCTTTGTTGTTAAAATTTACCTTGAGGTTTTTTTAATCAAGAACAGTCTAACTCAAAATAATTTTTAGAAAGAAGTATCAATGAAAATTACTCTGTCATTCCAACTATAAAACTTTTTCTACTATTTGAAAAATCCTAAACAAGACTTTATTCTCACACTCCCAGTCAACCAGTATGGTTGATATACAGGCAGCAAGAAAAATATACATCTTTTCAACTAAGTTAAGCAAATAGTTATGAACAAATCAAAATTATACTACTAGAATATATAAATTCTATATAAATTGTCGAAATTCTATAGTATCAGACATAGATCCTCTTTCCCCTAGGGGGGAGATGGTATAATAGAAACATTTTTTGTTGCAGTTGTACCTCAAATGTAGAATTGACTTTTCTAATGCTTTTCAACATCTCCCTTTTTTTTGTAACAGCAGAACCCTTTAATGAATCTAAATTAGAATATGTAAAACAGAAAGAGGTAGAGCAATTGTGTTTGAGGTGAGGATTTGCCCCAACTGCCTGGCCGGCGATCTGTGGTCCCCAGGGCTCTGGAGAGCACAGCTGGAGATCAGACACATGATTTCAGAACCTCCTTTGCTGCCTACAGCCTGTGTGGTGCTGGGCCAGCTCTATGCCTAATTCACGTGTAAGATGTGAATAATCATCTACAGGGTTGCTATAGGATGACAAGCAGTATATATTGAGCACGGTGCTGAGCAGTCCTCAAACAGTAGTAACAATATTAACATTTTAGTGCCGAGTATCTGAACTGGTGGAGGGTGAATACTCTTCACAGTGCACAAGTTCTGTAGGCAAGCAGTGTGTATCTGTGCTGAGCCAACACAATCCTGAGGAGACAACCAGAAACTGTCCTGAGATTAAAAAACTTACATGGCTTTGTTTCCTGTGAGGATGAACATTAATAATATTTAAAAAATGTATCTAGGTGGGTTTATTCATAGGATTCTACAGTTTCGTACATTTGACTTTTAAATAGGAATTTGGTTTTTCTAAGCCCATGGCATGTAATGGGCTTTTTGCAACCTCTTGGAATTCTCCAGGCCAGAATACTGGAGTGAGTAGCCTTTCCCTTCTCCAGGGGATCTTCCCAAGGATTGAAGCCAGGTCTCCCGCCTTGCAGGAGGATTCTTTACAAGCTGAGCCACAAGGGAAGCCCAAGAATACTGGAGTGGGTAGCCTATCCCTTCTCCAGAGGATCTTCCTGCATTGCAGGTGGATTCTTTACCAACTGAGCTATCAAGGAAGCCTGATGTAATGGCTATAGAAGTACAAATAAAGACAGTATAATGAAATTAATTAAAAAAAAGGTTGAGCAAGGTTAGAAATTTGCATCCGTATCTAAAGAAAGCTGAATAGCATAACAAGACAGAAGGAAATCTGATGGTTTTGATGAGGGCTGACTTCCTATACACATTTAACCTTCATGACCACTGTGTTAGGGTTATCAAGTATATCATTTTTCTCCTTTGACACAGGAATAATGAAACTTAGAAAGATTAAGTGAAACTGTCTGAAATATTGTTTTTTTGTGTGACCTGGAATTATAATATTTTATTGAGCACTTATGTGTCAGAAAACTGTTATAAGAACTTGACATGTATTAATTCACTTAATCCACAAAGCAACCTTATGAGGTAGGTACCATCAATATTCCTGTTTTCTCAATGAGGAAATTGAGGCACAGAGAGGTTAAGTAACTTACCCAAGGTCACATTGCTGGTAAGGAAGAAGAGCCAGGATTCAACCTCAGGCATGGCTTCCAAGTTTGCTTAATAAGAATTAATCTCTATACTTTAAAGATATATTATAAAATGCATCTAAATGAAATTATCTCATTTTCTTTCACTGAATTAGTGGATTTTCTAAAACGGGCATTTTCTACCACTTTATTACTAATGTTTGTACAGATAATATAAAGACAGAATTTTCCCTAGCATAAAATTCTTTTGTGAATATGAACTGAAGCCTGAGGCAGTCTTCAATTATCTCTGAGAATGAGGATAGGAATATGCAAACCACTATACATACTGCAATCTACAAATTAAATATTTATAACTTTATTTCTTAAAATTATACATAATTTAGTTCAAATGTATCAGTGAAAATTATTCTAAGATTATTACTAAGATTTTACTAATCTGTTTTCATAATTACACAGTATGGTATTTTGTTAACTTGTAAACAGCACAGTATACACTATTTTATTGGGATGTTTAGCTAAGGTAGGTGAAAGACATGGTACATTTGCTGGTCACTCAGTACAGTCTGGGTGTGACAAGGTGTAACAGATAAGTGTGCATGGTTTGTAAGTATGCAGTGCGTCACTCCTACCAGAGTAGCAACTCATGGTGAGAAAGCCCTGACCCAGAAGTTTACTTGGTAAACCTCTTGATCTTTCTTGATCAGGGTCTAGTAAGGATTCCCAAGGAATACAATTCCAGTTAAGAGTATGTATTTGTTATTTTGTATTTGAGATAATGTAACATTAGACTTGTGGGGAAATCAGTATTTTTCTACAGTGTAGGGAGCCTCAAAATTGTACAAAAAAATAGGTAAAGACTGCAAAATAGTAGGATCATTTTAAAGACAACATTTAAAAACCCATGAGAAAACAGCATGTTGATATCTTAGAACCCTGAAAGCCACTGAGTGTCTACTTTGTCCCCATTTCTAGCTCTGATTTCTTACCCTTTGCCAGGACTTTGATCCTACATAACCCATCAACCCAGTTGATGTTTCTAAGGCAGTCTTTCTATAGCAGAGTTGAAAATGGCTTGATACTTTAAAAATACAGTCTAAATATATGCTGAATCAACTAAACAGCTTCTTTTGGAAATAAATTATGCTTAGGTTATATAGGTTTTCAAGGTTGAAAGGGATCTTGGAATCATAATGTAGTCTTCCCTTAGCTCTAGACTGGAGTATATTCAACCTACTCCAGATTGACAATAAGCTATTACTTTTTTTTTTTTTTTAACTTCTGTCTTTCAATTTTAGCAACAAAGGCAAAGGAGCTGAGACAATATTAAAACCAGAGCAAATGCAACAATTTCTAACCATTTTTGGTTAAAGCAACTCATTTCAAGTATTTAATGTAGCTGTCCAAATCCAAAAGGCAGTGTCTTCAGATGACAGCTCTTAAAAGTCCCACCAATCCCATGTTTCAACTTACCTGCTCATAAAATTCATTGACAATGCCTTCTGTCCATTTCAAATGCAAGTCTCGAACTTTGGTTGGGCCATTAATATCTGCCAGTTTGATGCACACCTGGCACACTAAGAGGCGATCATTTTCATTACTCCATTCTATACCGTTACTATTTACATCATTGGCCTATCATTGGAAAAACAGAATTATTGTAGGTACTGAGGGCACAAGAGTCTGTTTTTTGTTTTGTTTATTTTTGGCTGCGCTGTTTGGCTTGTGGTATCTTAGTTCCCTGATTAGGGTTTGAATCCTCACCCATGGCAGTGAAAGCATGGAGTCCTAACCACTGGACTGCCAGGGAATTCCCCAACTTTTGTTTTTTACTGGATTATCTTAAAACTGTTTCCTGTCCTCTGGACAGGAAGGAATTTCAATAAATGTTTCTTTTGTTTGTGCCATGACATGTACCTCTATGGGTTAAATTTCTCTTTGAAGTGTCATTTACAGCTTTGTTTCAGTGGAAGTAGAGCACTGTATTATACAAGCAGAACAAACCATGAGTTTCAATATTTGTGATTACTGCAGAAAATTATAATTTGTGTATATTGTATATTGTACATATTAGTATATATGACATAAAATATATATGTATATGCAAAAGCAAATCATATAAGAATTGTAACTATTTGTCTCAGAAAGGCATGCTTAAAGATCTAACTGCAAAAGGCACAGTGATATAGCTGAAAGAATACAAGTCTTAAAAGCTGATCTCTATGGTTCTAAATCCTGCCTTAGTATGATTTACCAATCATTGAGTAATGCTGGAAAAATTACTTGAGCTCTTTGAGTCTATCTTTCTTCATCTATAAAATAGGAAAAATAATATCAATCTAGTTGTATTGCCTGAGGATTAACGAATGAAAAATGCACAGTTCATAGTAAACGCTAACATTGTTATTTAAATAAATGGTAGTTATCAGGCAAATTACCATGCCTTTCAAGAACTCAAATTTCTCTTGTAAGAAATAAAGTGAGAGGGCCAGATTAGTGACTTTGGAACTGTACTGTAATATTAGATTTTTAGTGGCATCCACCATCCTCCCTCCTTTTTTTTTTGGCTGTGCTGCATGACTTGAGGGATCTTAGTTCCCTAGCAGATTGAACCTGGACCTCCTGGGAATTCCCTGGCATCCACCCATTTTGTTAAAGGAACTCTATGTAGACCACCACCACAGAAAACAGTTAAAAGAAAGGCGAGCTCTTAAGATTGAAAGTATGTAGTCTAGGGAATTCCCTGGTAGTCCAGTGGTTAGGACTCTGCTTTCACTGCCAAGGCCTGGGTTCAATCCCTGCTCAGGGAACTAAGATCTGCAAGCTGTTCCCCATGTGTCACTCATGTGACATTTTCCTGAGACTACAAACAGATATCTCTGAGGAACACAGATTCCAAAGTTTTGGGCTAATCTTTCACCTGTAAAAAGAACTTCTGTTTACTTACTATGACTTAAGCGTTTAAATGAATTTTAAGTAAAAATAAAAATTAAATTAATAGAGCTACACAGCTATGAAGTAAGTTTAAAGGCAAACTGATATTGTGCTGATTTTTTTTCATAAATTTTTCATAAAAATTTTCATAAATTTTTTTTTCATTTATCAATATCACAACAGTGACACATACAGGCCTCCTTCCAGGAGGTTAAGTGTGTACTCCTTTGACACCCAGCCCCTCTACCCTGAAGGTAACACCTTCTTTAGGGCAAGGATGTTATCAAGAAAACAATGGTTTCCTGCCTGCAAAATATGGGGCCTCTTTCCCTCAGGAATCTAAAGCAGTGGTTCTCAACGGTTTTTCACCCCAACCTCTGAGGGATACAACACGCTCCCATTAGTACCACCATCACACAATGGCAGTGATCAATTCCATGGTGAATGTGAGCTCTGTGAGGACAGCAACTTCAGCCTGTGTATGCCTTATTCTTAACTAGGATGACTGCACGCAGTGGGCAGTCCTAATAGACAGCAATTCAATGAGTGCTTCATTCTCAAGTACTTCTCCATTCCCACACCAGCCAGTTAAACACTTCACAACATAGAGAAGGGAAACAGGTACAGCAAAGCAGGAATAACTGGCTTCTTAGAAACACATATTTAATTTCATAAAATGCCTTTCTTGGCACTGTGCATAACTTTCTCAAATCTGTCCCTGAAAGCTTCAACTGACATAATTGGAAATGTCACAAGCAATCGTTATTTTTGGACATGTTATAATTTTTTTAATAGTGGCATATATATTGTCTTACCAGATTTATCATGACTTCATGAGTGATATTCTGACTTAACGTTAAAAAAATACCTTTTGTCAGTAACATCGACAATAATTTCTGCTTTGAAACCAGGAATTAATTTGCATAACAAACCTTGGCATTGAATTCAGCAAGGAAATCAAAATGCTTTTTAAGATCTGTGGCAAGGATTGCTTCTATGACTAAAAAACGAAAGCGCTTGAATTCCACATTGTCAAGATTAAGAAGGAAGTTGTATTCTGGACGAGAAAGATATAGAGTCCAGGCTGATGCAGCATGATGATTTTCCAAAACAGATCTGTCGTTGTATAAGACTGCCTAAAAAGGAACAAGAAAAATGAGGCAGGCATCTCAAAAGATATTGAACTTTAGTAATAAACAGAGTTAGGATCATGTTGGAAGAATACAATGAGTATCTATTACATGCCAGGCATTTTAATACTTGTGTAGAAGGGTTGATAATTTGATAAAGGATTAGACTGAAGTGCAAAGAGGATAAGGTACACTTTTCCAGCATTCATAGCTAGTAAGTGAAAGGGTAATTTGTCTCCAAGGTTCATCTTCCTTGCAGACACCATGCTGCCTACCAAGAGATATAAAGTTGATATTTGAGGTCTGCTTCCTTAAAGCAGTGAAACTTCTCAGATAAAGCTTCTGTAAATAAAATCATCAGGGACAGAGAGAGCAGGTTTCGGGATATATTACTATTCTTTAGTTAGCATGGAATGAATGGTGGTGGTGACTTAAGCAGAGGAACCCAGAATATTCTGTGCATGGTGAGCTGGAGACCCGTAAGTATGAGAAAGGCACATCCTATACTCCCAGCTGACACAGGACCTGGGAGTCAGAGAAGTATCAAACAGGTAAAAGCACAAATCCTCTGTCCAAGTGGTGTAGATCTAGGCACTGTATTTCCCATTTCACTTCAGTGGAAGACCCTGAGGTACCTCCTCAGTAGTCTAGGATTTGGGAATATAGATTCTAAAAATCACTGGATTACAGAATTTTTAAAGCTTCTTCCATCTCTCACAAGTAAAAATTTTTTTAAATTATTAAATATGCATGGTAATTAAGATGTTTAATTTGCTTCTGTTTTATGTATTGTTTTCTTTTTCCTTTTTGGCCACAAGGCATGTGGGGTCTTAGGTCTGACCTGGGATCGAACCCCCACACCTCTGCATTGGAAAGGGAAGTCTTAACCCCTGGACTGCCAGGGAAGTCCCCCAAGCATAGTAATTATTAAAAGAACTCTTATAGCTAGTGCTAAAGGCTGAGAATAAAAAATAAAAACACTGTCCCTATTTTCATGGCACTTTCTAATGAAAAAAGACAGATAAGAATATTGTATAATCTCAGCTACAATGCATATTCTGAGCCTAGTTAGGTCATTTTACAGATCTGTAAAAATTAATTATAGTCGAGATATAAACATAGATATTTACCATTTGATTTTTTTTAAAACATCATTTGATTTTAATGTTAGCAGTGATGATTTAAACTTTGGGTCACAAAAAGGTTGAAAAAAATATATGTCCATCAGTGGGTGAATAGATAAAGAAGATGCAATATATATACACAGAGTGGAGTATTTGTTAGCCATGAGAAGGAAGGGCATCCTAGCCTGGATGGACCTTGACAACAATATGCTAAGTGAGATAAGTTAGACAGAAAAAGACAAATGCTGATATCACTTATGTTTAATCTAAAACTGAACTCTATTTACAGTAGAACTAGGTGGTTACAAGAAGATGGGGAAATTGGGAGACAGTGGTCTAAGGGCACAAACATGCATTCAGAAGATGAATGGGACTTCCTTGATGGTCCAGTGGCTAAGACTCCATGCTCCCAATGCAGGGAGCACAGAATGAGATCCCCATGCCACAACTAAAGATCCTGTATGCTGCAACGAAGATCAAAGATCCTGTGTACATTTACTGTACAGCACAGGGAACTACAGTCAAAATCTTGTAAGAACCCTATAATGGAAAACGATCTGAAAAATAATATATGTGGTTCATGTATAACTGAATCACCTTGCTGAAACATTGTAAGTCAACTATACTTCAATAAAACTTATGTATTATGGAATAAAAAAAAAGATCCTGTGGGCAGCAACTAAGAATTAGCACAGCCAAGTAAATAAATGTATATATTTTAAAGTTGAATAAGTTCTGGAGATCTAATGTACAGCATTGTGATTATACAATCCTATATTATGAACTAAAAAGTTGCTAAAGACTAGATTTTAAATATTCTTACCACACACACCAAGAAGTTAATTATGTGATGTGATGGAGGTGTTAGCTATTGCTCTGGTGGTAATCATATTACAATATACGTGTCAAATTAAAACACTGAACATGTTCAACGTCAAAGACTTGCTAAGAAGTCAACTTACATATAAAAGTGATTTAACTAACTCATGTTTAAATCCAATAAAGACTGATAAATGATCAGAACAACTTTGTTCATGAAGAAGTAATCAAACTCCCAGGTCAATAAACCACAGTGCATAATGAGTGTCCTATAAAGCTACCGGACTTAAACTCTCAGTTAATGAGATCAGTTAAAAAAACAAGAAAACAAAAACCAGTAGTTCAGAATTCCTGCAGCATCCAAATTGCCCTTTGACATTACCAAAGAAATATAAAACTGAGGATGGAAAGAAATCTGAATCAATATTAGAATCTAGATATAATCACAATACTAGAAGCTTTAAAGACATGGTAAACATGGGAATGGATTGAGGAAAGGCCATCTAAGTCATCGCCTAAGAAGGAAAAACCCACCTGGAGAATAAGGGGACGGAGGCCTCTCCTGGACCCCAGTGAACAGACTGACTACCTCATGGGTTTGTGGAGGCAAGAATCATGGAGCAGTAAGGAAGAGGCAGATTCTACTTTAGAAAGAACACTGGACGGTCACACACATAGCAACAAGCAAAGCTTAACTTCAGGGAGGAAAACATTCCAAGTAAAACAGATAATGAATGAAGCCTCAGCTGGCTTTTACTGAAGGCACCTTGACAACTAGAAAATGAAGACCGTTTCCCCCCTAATTCAGAGCTGCAGTAACTTACATTCTTTGAATTTTTGCTAAAGCAACTTGCTACCTGCTTTCTCTAACTATGAATCTTCATTGTCTCCACAAGCAAATTTCTTCTCTAACATGGTAAAGCAATTTAGTTGGTCATAAAGTTTACTTTTACCCAGAGTCAAAAAGATTTGAAATGGAATGAGGTTTAATACAAAAGGATGGGGTTAATCTTAACAAATAATAAATACTTTTCAATAAATGAGCAAAAAGAAAAACCCATCAGACATAAACACTTAGATCAAACAGGAAGCTATGACAAATCTGAACAAATGTCTCCTGTTGAACCACAAGAAAAAGGAGACGTTAAAGTAAATCTCTAGGTCACAGTCGTAAGATTATAAGAAGGTATTTTAATCTTTCTGAAGTGAAGAATCTTGGATTAAGAAGGACTGTTTTCATTAAAAAACTAATATTCCTAACTGAAAAGAAAATCCAATAGAGGCAGTAAACAAATTAGGTGCAGCAGAAAACAATGCAGCTACTTTTTTTTTTAAGAAGTGCTTCTCTTTAAAGAAACAGTTTTGATAAGCAGCTTCCATCTAGGGACTCCTTTACCCTCAAGTTCTGCGTCCTAAGATTTCTGGTGATTAATCCTGTGTCTTCTAAGACCCTTGTCATAGTTTATCACTCTTGTTTTGCCTAAAACACATTTTTATGTACCTTTCTCAGATAGGATGGATGGAACATGATTTTTTTAAATCTTTGTATACCCGAGACTCTCTATTTTGCTCTTAACACTCAACTGTAGCTTAGCTGGATACAGAACTCTTAACTTGAAAATAATCCTTCTATGCCAGCACCATCTCCTCCCCTGTTTTACATTTTTCCTAGCATTTATAATCATCTCTCTTTTACACACACACACTTGTTGGTTTTTTCTTTACTAGAATGTGAGTTCCATATGGGCAGAATGTATTTTTTGCCTGTTTTGTTCAACAGTATTGCCTAGAATAGTGCCTGTCCTTCAGTATGCATTTCATAGCCTTGTGTAAGTTTTACTGCTAAGTCTCTTTAATTGGGAAGGATGAGTAGGAGGCCTGTTAATGTGGGTGGGGCTTGTTTACCCAGCAGGTTTTGCTTTGGAATTACCAGTGTGATTTCCAAAATGAGAAGGATTTACTCTGGAGTACTAAATCTCTTTGGCCATTTCCTTCAGTATTTAAGAGATGTGTTTTCTGCCTAGAAGTGAATAGATAAGTCACGGTAGCCTTGCTTTAAGGTGTATGGTGTATGTTATATGGGAGAGGTGTGTGTGCATGTGTGTAGCAGACAAGGGCAATGGCATCAGGAGTCGCCAGGGTTCCACTCAAACCTTGGCTTCCTTTCTAGTGTATTTTAATATCATTATATTTGCCCACATGATTTTCATTTTCCAAAAACAGTATGAAATTCTTTAACTTACTGGTGATAATATCCTTCTGCCTACTCCCCTCTGTTGTAATGCGTTTTATCTTTTATTATTATTTTGATCAGGAGGAAAGGGGGGGAAACGCACCTGCTTAGTTGCCATCTTGATCCATATTTGGGAGGACAAATGTTTATGACTGTCTCAGATCTATAGTTCTCAGTATTGTTTCCTTTGACCCCAAATCAAAATGTTTTGGCCAACTGCACTGGCAAAAAAGTTCGTTCAGTTTTAAGTACAAATAAAAGACATATATTTCATTTTCACCAAGAACTTTATTGAATGTGTTCACTAACCGAACAAACTTTTTGGCCAATCCAACTCAAATGGTAATATCTCAATCACTAATCAGCATCTTCCAGCCATCCATTCATTTGAAAATAGCTCAGAAATCTCTTATAATTTTAATACTGATGTCCCTCCAGGATAAACTTGACTGAATGTTTCCCCTTCTATGGCAGGGATTCAAAATAGTCTTCCTAAGTCTTCCCACACACTTCCCTTACCATGAGAAAGGAGAATGCTTGGTCCTATTGGTGGTATTATGCCCTATTGTCCCTTTTTATCATACACCAGAGAAATAATATCTTTCACTAATTATGGCCTGATTAGACTTATTGAGCTTCCTAAAATGAGAGAGACTGCTTTATTACCTAATAAACAGGTTAAGCCTCACGTTTTCACAAGAGTCCTTATCTCATAGGCACTGGCTGAAGAAGGTCTGGTGAACCTCATTACTTTGGGAACAATAGAGTATATTTCAGACAAGCTTAGCAGCCCAGCAGAGCAAAGAAATTAGGCATCCTTCAACATTCAGTACATGTTTCCTGAATGCCTTTTGTGTGCTAGGCATCATTCTAGGTATTAGGGAATAAAAGAAAAATGTCTGGCCTCATAGAAATTCATATTCCACTAAAATATACACAACAAAATACATAGTATGCTAAATGGTCGCTGCTGTGGAAAAAACAGAGGAGGAACATAACGAGTGTCATGGAGGAGCTTTTGAAATTTTAGGTGGAAGGAAGTCACAAAGGGATCTTTATAGATGTGTAGGGAAGGAGCACTGCGGGCGAGAGAACAGAAGGAGGCCAGGTTCTCAGAAAGGGAGTGTGCCTGGGACACAGGAGGAAATAGCAAGGAACCCAGTGAGGCTAGACCTGAGTGAGTTTAAAAAGAGAACTAATGGGGGCTAAGTCGTGTAGGACCTTCTGAGCCACTGTAATGACTGTCTTTTACTAGGAGTGAGGGTTCAGGGCAGAACAGGGCCCCTCTGGCTGCTGTGTGTTGAACCCGGACTGAAGAGCATCAGGAAGTAAGCGCAGAGACCAGGGAAAAGGCTATACTTTTTCACAGCTGAACTCTCTGATCAATTTCCTTTTCATTCCGGCCCTTCTCACTGCTTCATCTCTTGGCTGTCCTTAACAATGAGAGTTTAGAAATAACACATAGTTATTGACAGTGTCTAGACTTTATGTTTGTATTTTGTTCAGGACAACAGTTTTGAGTACATATAAATTATTGAATACATTCATGTGTCATTGTTTTAAACTATCTGCAGTGCAAGACAAACAACACTAGAATTCACTGACTTGTAATAGCCTTGAAGAAGAGGTAATACACAAGTCTGACTCACCTATACTCAATGCTGATCAAGAGAGAATGAAAGTAGAGAGTGGAATAGAATAGTAAATAATTTCTGTCTACGTGATAATCTGATCCAGCAGAAAACTTCCCAAATATTATCTCTTTCTACCCATACTCACATCAGGTACATATTTTGAGGTTCAGAAAGTAAGGGTTAATTGCCTAATGTCACACAGCTAATAGTGGGTAACCAGAAATCAAGCGCAGGTCTCTCCATCCCAAGACTAGTACTTTTTCTATTGTGCCAGTCTGTGACTTGCTATAGAACTAGGATTTTCAAAGATTATGAAGTGCTAGGCTAGAGAAAATGGGCATCTGATTCTTGCAGAGTGGGATTGCAAATGAGGAAATGTGCTTATAAGTGGGTTCAGTTCAGTTCAGTCGCTCAGTCATGTCCGACTCTTTGCAACCCCATGAATCCCAGGACACCAGGCCTCCCTGTCCATCACCAACTCCCGGAGTTCACTCAGACTCATGTCCATCGAGTCAGTGATGCCATCCAGCCATCTCATCCTCTGTCGTCCCCTTCTCCTCCTGCCCCCAATATAAGTGGGTAATATCTCCCAAAGCAATTCTTAGAAAGTGGAAAAACATTAATATCTAGATTGAAATTCATCTAAAAGTTACCTGGAAATCATGAGCTATGAATAAAGTCTAATTAGAGAAAATGAATTACCTAGCACTTTTAATTTTCTCTCTCTCTCTGCATCCTATTCTTGTTCTGGCTAGAGAAACTATCTCCTATATTTTAAGTGCTGGGAGTGTGTGAAAGAGAAATGAGAAGAGGAACAGGGAGAATGGCTATAAAAGATGAAAGAATCAGAACTGAGGTTTGAACGTAGAGCAACAAAGTGAGGAAGTAAGACGAATTCAGTAAACAATATTGACAACTTGCTCTTTGTAAGCCAGGCAGGCAGGCAGAAATACAAAGCTGACATTTCAGGAATCATCTGCCTAAACAAAAACTCACAACCATACTTTGTTTTTGTTTTTTAGTTGCTAAGTCATCACACTAAATTCTGCTTAAAACCAAGCACAGCCATCCCTCAGTATCTTCAGGGAATTGGTTCTAGGACCCCTGCAGATGCTCATATAAAATATATATAAAGTAATGCAGTATTTTCATATAACCTACGCACATCCACTGTATACTTTAAATCTTCTCTAGATTACTTATAATACCTAATACAATGTAAATAGTTACTAGTATGCAGTAAATTTAAGTTTTGCTTTTTGGAACTTTCTGGAATTTTTAAAATTTTCAAATATTTTTGATCTGCAGTTGATTGAATCCAGGGAGGCAGAACTCCTGGATATGGAGGGCTGCCTGTATTTAGTTCCAAGTCCTAATATTTAAAGCTATTACAATTACAGCATCCATTTGTTGGAAACTCCTACCTCTTATGCAAATTGTGACCCTAAAGAAATCTTGCACCTTATCAACTGTACTGAATTCAAAAACAATGTACTAGAAGATTTTTTACATATATGAATATATGCTGAGCTAAGAGAATGCATATTATGGCATGTCTTAGAGGACAAAAAGAGGATAACAAAAATAATAACAATTCTCAGTTATTACAGTTTTTAGGCATATGAAGGATATGGCTAGAAGGAAGAGTAAGTCTTAACAGCTAGTCAAAATCTTACCAATTTGATCAAAGGCAAAGATACTGACAGCACAGGACTCCAGAATTTTATAAAAACAGTGAATTATTCTTTCAGGAATATTTTTATTTATCTTCCAGTTGAATATCTTTCCCTAACTCTTTAGCACATGTCATATCAACGTGTTTTATCCAACGGCAAAATGCTTCAACTGAAGAATGGTGTGCAAAGGGAAATGTAGCCTGGCTGTAAAATCTCAGCATCATTCCTCAGACTTTCTGAAAGTTATCTCCTACCTGAGGGGCATTGGTAGCCACTAGGAACGCATTTGTCCGTCCCGGGTGGTCGTAGTCATGCATGGCAGCTGCCACATACAGAGCCATCAGTTCCAGCGCAGGAATGTTTGAAGATAGACAGCCATAGCTCTCATCTGGAATCGAGCAGCTCCTCGACGAAATGTAAGCAATTCGCTCAGGGTTAATTGCTGAGGAACAAGCAAAATGAAAGAGCATTACATATAAAATCCTTACAGTGAGGCTAAAAGGAGCTTCCCAAAGGTAATATGATCATCTTATTTGTTGACTTACCTAAGAAATACTCTCTAAACATGGACATAAAATAGTATGCTATTTCCAACATACATGCTAACAGAGAGGAGCAGTGTTAAACACGACATGACAGGATTCTCATGATGCTCTGTTAACTCAAGCTAGTGGTGATCTTTAGAAACCTCTGATTTTCTAAACTTTTGTTATTTAAAGGTTAAACATAATGGCCAGAGTAATAGGAAAAAACAATCTAGAGAATAAAATTACATGAAACACTATAGAGACTTAGGAACTTAATATATTAACAAAGCAAGCATTTCAACATACATGCTTTTCAAATCTTACCCAAATAGATTTCCTTTCATTTGTAACCCTGACTACACTACTTCCGCTTCTTTTTCCTTCCATGAAGCCCCTTATAAAATACTGTAAAGAAAAACTGTGAAAACTAAAAAGGTATGGAAAACTGAGGAGTGATCCAGTCAGTATAATTCTTTGTATCTTCTAGTTAGAAACAATAATTTTACTCTCAGCACTGTGCTTTTGATGTCCTTAACACCTTACCATTTGTATCTCCTTTTTTGGTAATTTGGTGGCTATACCTATTTAGATGGTCAAATTGTTATTGCTAAAGGTATCTTAAAGTATTAAGAAGGAAATAATAAAGTATATTGTGAGTAGACAGCAAAGAAAGCCACAAAGATATCAGAGAGATACAAAATTTCATTGGTTGTGTTCAGCAGGGGAAACAGAATAATGTCCTGGCTTGTCAAAGTCCAAAAGGACTTTATCATGATTTAGTTCATTTAATATTTTCAATCACAAGGGTTTTTTAACATAATAACTTAAATACACAATACTGATAGTTATAAAGATACCTAATTATTTTCATGCTGTTTATATTTTGCACCTAAATTGAGTTTTAGAATTCCCCACACTAGAGCTTCTTTTAAACATAAAAAGTAAAAACAAGATACTTAAATGTATGAATAAAGATATATTTAAACATTCAAGTTTCTAACAAGATTTAAATTACCAATATCAGAGTGAAAACTTTAATTTTTTCTGCATTATATGCATTCTGTAGTGCCCCTAGAATTTAGAATATATATATAAAATATAAAAAAATGCAAAAAATCCTTTTTATATACTTACAATTGACATATTAGGATCTTAATACATTAGTCTGTGTATGTTTAATCTGAAATTACTAGTATAAAAAAAATACATGGCAAGACAACTAAATGGCCAGACAACTAGACATAAGTACTGAAGATTCCATTTAAAAGGAGGCCTCGGAAAAAGGCATTAGAGACTGAAAAGGAAGAGGCAGAACTATCTCTATTTGTAAATGACATGATTCTGTATACAGAAAGATCCTAAGAAATCCACTGGAAAAGTATTAAACTAAAAATGAGATCATAAAGGTTGCAGGGTACTAGATCAATATGCAAAAAATCCATTTTATTTCTCCACACTAGGGATAAATAATCAAAAAATGAACCCAAGAAAGCAATTCCATTTATACTAGCTTCAAAGAGAATAAAATACTTAGGAGTGAATTTCACAAAAGAAGTGAAAAACCAGTATCCTGAAAAATAAAAAACTTTGTTGAAAGAAATTAAAGAAGACAAATAAGTAGAAAAATATCCATGCTCATGGTTCAGGAGACTTAATATTGTTAAGATAGCAATATTCCCTCAAATGATCTATGGTTCAACATACTCCTGTCAATGTCCCAGCTGGCTTTTTTGTACAAGAGATATATAAACTGGCCCTAAAATTCATATGGAAATGAAAGAGATCCAGATTAGCCAAAACAATCTTGAAAAAGAATAATTTTGAAGTTTACTACAAAGCTTTAGTAACAAAAGATTGTGTGGTAATGACATAAGGATAGGTACATAGATTAATGGAACAGAACTGAGTCCAGAAATAAATCCTTATACTTACGGTCAACTGATATTTGGATAAGGGAGCCAAGACCTTGTTGAGAGCCAACTATGCTTTGCATGATACAAGGCACTTTCATACATGTTGTTTCACTTAATGCCACATCTTAAAAGGCAGAAATGATTTTATAACGTTTAAGAACCAATCATGTAGAATACATAAAGAAATTTTTTCAACAAATGGTGCCAAGACAACTAGATTTCCATATGCTAACGATGAATGTTAGACCTCTTCCTTTCCTTACTTCATCCCCTCAAATTAGTTTCAGTGGATCCTAGACCTAAACTATGAAACTCTTAGAGCACTATGAAACCCTTAGAAGAAAACATAGTAAATCTTCATGACCTCAAGTTACACAAACCCTTTGTAGATATGACACCAAAAGCATGAGCAATGAAAGAAAAAATTAGTTAAATTAAACTTCATCAAAATTGAAAACTTTATGCTTTGATTGTTGTCATTCAGTCTCTCAGTCAAGTCTGACTCTGTGAACTCATGGACTGCAGCACACCAGGCTCCCCTGTCCCACACCATCTCCCAGAGCTTGTTTAAACTCATGTCCATTTAGCTGGTGATGCCATCCAACCATCTCATCCTCTGTCATCCCCTTCTCCTCCTGCCTGCAGTCTTTCCCAGCATCAGGGTCTTTTCTAATGAGTTGGCTCTTCACATCAGGTGGCCAAAATATTGCGGCTTCAGCATCAGTCCTTCCAATGAATATTCAAGACTGATTTCCTTTAGGATTAACTGGTTTGATCTCCTTGCAGTCCAAAGGACTCTCAAGAGTCTTCTCCAACACCACAGTCCAAAAGCATCAATTCTTTGGCTCTCAGCTTTCTTTATGGTTCAAGTGTCACATCCATACATGACTACTGGAAAAACCATAGCTTTGACTAGACAGATCTTTATTAGCCAAGTAATGTCTCCGCTTTTTAATATGCTGTCTAGGTTTGTCATAGCTTATCTTCCAAGGAGCAAGCTTCTTTTAATTTTATGTCTGCAGTCACCATCTGCAGTGATTTTTGGAGCCAAAGAAAATAAAGTCTGTCACTGTTTCCATTGTTTCCCCATCTATTTGCCATGAAGTGATGGGACTGGATGCCATGATCTTATGCTTTGATAGACATCGTCAAAAAAGTGCAAAGATAACACAGTGTGAGAAAATAGCAGCAAATCATAAATTTAATAAGACACTTGTATCCAGAACATATTAAAAACTTCAACTCAATAATGAAAAGACAAATGACAAAATTTTTAAATGGACAAAGGACAAATATACATATGACCTAAAAAACATGAAAAGATGCTCAACATCATTAGCTATTAGAAAAATGTGAATCAAAAAATCCACAGTGAGATACCACTTCACACCAACCATAGAATGGCTATCAAGAAGACAGATAATGATAAATGGCAGATAAATTAATATTAATTTATTATAATAATAAATTGGGATCTTCATACACTGCATGTGGGAATGTAAAATAGTGCAACCATTTTGGAAAATAGTTTGGCAGTTCCTCCAAATGTTAATCACAGAGTCACCTTATGACCCAGCAATTCCGTAAAACTAGGTAGATGGCCAAGAGAAATGAAAACATAAACCCACACAAAAGCTGGTAGATGAATATTCATAGCAGCATTTATTCATAACCGCCCCAAAGTGAAAAGAACCCACATTTCCAATAGGTATACCTACATCAGTAAATTCAGAAAGATCAACCATTACCTTCCTTTGTCTTGATGTAACACTTAAAATCCATTCCCATATATGTTCCTCAGGTTTCTGCCAATATAAATTTAGGAAATTATTTTGGTATTCAGACTTAGATTGTGGCAGATCTGAGTTTAATTATGGATCACAAAGAAATGAGAGGTGGTGGGACTAGGTTTAGAGGTGAACTAGCATAAACCTACAAGTCAAGAATCTCAGGTGAGGTTGTTACAAGGTCTTCAGGCAACCAACATAAGGTGAAATGATTGTTTTTCAGCATGGAGGTACAGCAAGATATGAGGGGTTCAAGGTAATCAGATTTATTGAAATCGACTCAAATATTCTTCCAATTATAAGGGTCCTTTCTTTTCCAATCAATACCACAGCTCTGACATAAGAGGCCTAGTTGAGGCCATGAACTCAACTTGCATTGAATTTCAGGTAACTTCAGGATCAAACTTCGGATTATGTTTTCAGAAGTTACGATCCTCCTACTATAATAATTAAGATTTTTTTTAAATTAAAAAATCTAATTATTTTTGTCTGCGCTGGTTCTTCACTGGTACTCAGGCCTTTCTCTAGTTGTGGTGAGCAGGGGCTACCCTCTAGTTGCAGTGCTCCAGCTTCTTGCAGTGGCTCCTCTTTTTGTGGAGCACAGGCGGTAGAGGGTGTGTGCTTCCATAGCTGCGTCAGGTGGGCTTAGCAGTTGCAGCTGCTGGGCTCTAAAGCACAGGCTCAGTAGTCGTGGCACACAGGCCTAAGTTGTTTGGCGGCATGTGGGACCCCTTCTGGATCAGGGATCAAACTCAAGTCTCCTGCACTGGCAGGTGGATTCTTTACCACTTAGCCACCAGAAAAGTCAAGGAATTCTTTTAAGTATCTGGTTCTCTAACCATTCATTAAAACTCTAAACTTGTTATTTCATTTCTTTTTTTATTGAAATATAATTAACGTGAAACACTGTGTAAATCTAAGGTATACAATGTGTTCATTTGATATATTTGTATACTGCAATATGATTACCACCTGTAGCATCAGCTAATACCTCTACGACACCACATAATTATCATTTCTTTTCCTGGGATGAGGTCAATTAAGATCTAGTCTCTCAGCAACTTTGAACTTTATAAGGTAGTGTTTATGACTATAACCACTATGCTGTGCATTAGCTCTCCAGGACTTATTTATCTACGAGCTCCAGGTTTGTAACCTTAAACAACATATCCCCAATTCCCTCACCCCCAGCCTCTGGTAACCACCATTACATTCTCTGTTTTTACAAGTTCAGCATTTTTATATTCCATATGTAACTGACATCATAAAGTATTTGTCTGATACTTCATTTAGCATAATGCCCTTAAGGCCCATCTGCTGCAAATGGCAGGATTTCCTCCTGTCTCATGGCTGAATAATATTCCATTGTGTGTACATGTACACACACACACACACATCTTTATCCATTCATGGATTATTTTCATGTCTTGGCTATTATGAATAATGCAGTAATAAATATGGAAGTGCATATATCTCTTCAAACTTCTATTTTCATTTCCTTTGGATATATACCCAGAAATTGCTCCTTCACATGATAGTTCTACTTTATTTTTTTGAGAAATAAAAATCTCAATACTACTGTTCACAGTGGCTGAACCAACCTGTCTTCCCTTTAACAGTGCACAAGCGTTCCCTTATATCCACATCTTGGCCGAAACTTGCCTCTTGTCTTGATGACAGCCATTCTAACAAGTGTGAGGTGATAGCCCACTGTGGTTTTGATTTGTGTTTCTCTGCCCATTGTTTAAAAATTGGATTTTTTGGGGTATTAAGTTGTATAAGTTCTTTATGTATGTTCGATATTAACCCCTTATACTCAGTATATGAACTACAAATATTTACTCCCATTCTGCAGGTTGCCTTTTCATTTTTAAAATTGTTTCCTTTGCTGTGTAGAAGCTTTTTAGTTTGATGCAGTCCCACTTGTTTATTTTTGCTTTTGTTGCTGTTACTTTTGGTGTCATAGTCATTTTTTCTATTCTCTACTGTAGTCAGAATAAAGCAGTGCATTTCATAGTCCTTATAGTCTTTGTTTCTACCACAGTTTTCCATTTCAGCAGCTACTTGGTTTTCCAAAGAAAACTGTTTCTACATATACTTTATTCCATAATATTGTATAAGGACTTATAACATTGCTAGTAAGAACTCAGAAGGAAGTGAGGAGCACAGAAAACAAGACACTGCCTTAGGGAATACTCAAATCCTCTTGAACAGGGTGATGGTGGAAAACTTCTGTTAAGGACACTGCCAAGAACCCACCATTGGAAACTAAGGAAAAGGGTGATTGTTAATATAGCAGCAGAAAGCTTGGTTGCACTGTATTCATGGAAGACAAAACATGTAGACAATGAACTTAGATATTTAGCTGAGGAGATTTCCAAGGAAAGTATTAAAGACAAGCCTGCTAACTTACTGTTTGAAATAAAATGTAAGAGGAGAGTGAGGAAGAATTGCTAAGCAAGAAGGTAAATCTGGGAAATCCTCAACCTGTCCAGACTGCACAAAATACGAGGAGAGATTCACCATCAGGAATGTGTACTCTGGACAGAAAACCAAGGTTGTAGTTGTACCGCTTTTTGCTAATTCCTTTGAAGGATGAAAAGGTCAGGGTCAGAGACATACTTGAAGCTGCTATGCTGCTGTCTTTGAAGAAGGGGCCATTAGCCATGGAATGCAGGTGGCTTGGGTAAGTTGGAGGAGGCAAGGAAACATTCTTCACTGGGGATTCCAGGAAAAAAACAGTCCTGCTGACACCTGGATTTTAGCCCAGTTGAATGATTTTCAGACTTCTGGATCCAGAATAATAAGTTAATAAATTTGTATTTTGTTTTTGACCACACCACATGGTATGTGGGATCTTAATTCCCTGACTAGGGATCACAGAGTCCTAACCACTTTGGCAGGGAATCCCCCAAATTTGTATCATTTTAAGCCACTAAGTCTGTAGTAATTTGTTACAGGAGCCATAGGAAAATAATATAGATTTTGGCACTTGGAAGTAGAGTGTTGCTGTAACAAATATCTAAAAATGTGGAGGTAGCTTTGGAATTGGCTAGTGAGTGAAGGCTGGAAAAATTCTGAAGAGTATGATAGAAACCAATAAAAGACATTAATTAATATATTCAAGAAGTTCACTGAACCCCCAAATAAGATGAATACAAAGAATATAACCTGAGTGTACCATGCACAAAATGCTAAAAACCAATAGCAAAAAGAAAAGGGACATGGTACCATTAAGGAGAAATAAACTTACGGCTGATTTGTCAACAGATATTATAGATGTCCGAAGATATAATGATATCTACAAATGTGCTGGAATAAGGATGCATTCTTCTAGGATAAAATAAATACATCTACAAACAAAAAGGCTGAAGAAAACAATCTCTGATGGAAGCACAGAACTACTGGAAAGAAGGAAGATCAGTATGAAAGTAAATATGGATGGCAGAGAAAAATGAATCAGTGACATCTGGCAAATCCATCAAACAATGGTGTAGTCCTTTAGACTAAACCACCAAAGAATGTGAAGAAGTGGCTAAGACTGAGACCTTTACACTGATTAGTATGATAACAATTCTCAGGCATTTGTAACTGAACAAATTCTGTCCTGATTTGTGTGTATTTCTTACTGGAGTATTTCTCCTCTCTTTTTTTCAATGTTTTAAGATTTTGGCTGCAGAGCTTTCAGGATCTCAGTTCCCTGATCAGGGATTGAACCCAAGCCATGACAGTAAAAGCACTAGATAGAGGTTTCCTCCCCTCTTTTATAAACTAGAATAAAAGAGCTGTGAATGTTACAATTCATCACATTTGCATCAATACAGTTATATTTATGATAAGGAAACAAAATTTGAATGTTAACAATTTTTTTTTAATATCACTGTTTAAATACTTATGTGAAGCTTTTAAACATGTCCCCCATCTGTTGGGAATGTTACATGTTTTAAATTTGCATGATATACCTAAAACAGAAAAAATAAGAACTGAAAGAAAAGCAAAACAGATTATCATAATATTCAGGATATTGGCTATCTCAGTGAAGAACCAGCAGGGTGGGACACAGACAAGAAACATGGTAAATTGAGTAGTATTGAATCTTCAAACGGGTAGTAAGTTTCCCAATTTGCATTCATCAAAATTTACATAATACTTTATATATACCCCTGGTGGCTCAGACAATAAAGCATCTGCCTACAATGCGGGAGACCTGGGTTCAATCCCTGGGTTGGGAAGATCTCCTGGAGAAGGGATGGCAACCCACTCCAGTATTCTTGCCTGAAAAATCCCATGGACAGAGGAACCTGGTAGGCTACAGTCCATGGGGTCGCAGTCAGTCAGACATGACTGAGAGATTTCCCATTCACTTTATTATAACAAAGGTGGCTTAATAAAAATGCTAAGAGAACAGAGATAATGAAATGAGATAGTTTGATTTATAATGCCTAATGAAATACTTTAAGGAAAGATTAGTAGAAGGGAGTACCTGTTTCATTTCCTGCTCCATGATCACTGTGGATCTCCTGTAGGCCAGGAATGGGCCGTGTTGTCAGATACCAAACAGCATGTAGGACGTCTGTGGCATGTATACGATTGTGATCTAAAGTCACCAAAATGTTTTATAAAAATGGTTATTTTGTTATTTTTAACATAGGACATTTTAAAAAGTACTTTCTAGTCTCACTGTATCCTCCTAAATAAAACATATGGCTTAGAATAATTTCCAACAATTAGGTTTTTGTTTCATCTTATTTTGTCGTTTCTTTCACATATACTATGAAAACATAGTATAGGGATCAAAGAAAAGACATCATTCCGGGGCTAACTTACTTAAGGTTACTTTTGCTTGTTTTTGGACCATGCCATTTGGCTTGCAGGATCTAGTTCCCGGAGCAGGGATGGAACCCATGACCCCCGCAGAGGAAGCACGGAGTCCTAACCACTAAGTCTAGCAGGCGCCAGGGAAGTCCCCAGAGACTCATCTTAACCAGTATATCCTAACTGGACGTGACAGTGAAGACTCCTCACCATGGCTTTCTTTTTCTCATTCCTTTCTTTTTCCCATTCCTCTGATCTTGAAGTACACCTTAAAGTATCATCTTATTCCATTTGTAAAATTCAGCCACTTTTCAAAATACATACTTTGTGATAATTATAGTACATATAATGCACGTTAAACTATTAAGCATCATTATTATTAATGAATCATGCCAATTTAAGAATAATTGGCTATTTCTCCAAAGAATGTTCCCCTGGAGGTTAAGTGTAGAATGAATCATAAAGAAAATTGTATTTTTTTCTACTATAAAATTAAAATTCTATTTTATCATAAAATCAAATTGCCATTAAAAATTATTCCACAAGTCAGGACACAGTTAAAAAATTCTGTGGGTAAATTTTAAACATTTTAAAATAAGAAATTTAGGAAACTCATGACAATATTACCAAACATCTGAAATGATAAGGTATTCATATAAATAATTAACACAGAAAACTTATACTATATAATTACATGAAAAAGCAGACTATAAATAAGGTATTAATAGTATGATTCACTTCATAAAAAATAAGTATATGTATAAGAAAAAGTCTTGAAGGATATATACTAAAATGTTAACAGCAGTCAATTAACTCTGGGTTGGAGGATGTAGATTTTCTTTTTAAATTACTATTTTTCAATTCTTCCAAACATGCAATTTAAAAAGTGTTTAAGGGACCATCTAAAGGGAGTTTACAAGGAATTTCAAAACCAGTATTATTTCAAGTTAAATAATATATAATACTTACAAGGAATGTCTCGATAACCATTTTCTAAAGCATGAAAGTAGTTCATGAATTGTAGAGTGGGAATTTTAAATATCTCCAATAAGCCAGTGTCTTGAAATAAGGTATACACAACCTAAATGTCAATTAAAAGAAAGTACACTTTAAAAACCAGAATTTCTATTTCTAGTTGAGTATAATGTTTTTTGATTTGCATTGGCAAAGCTAACTATGTACATGTCTCTAACTTAATAATTTATTAAAAATTTTCCTACAATGATTTCTTTCCAAAACATGAAGGAAGATACTACCCCAAAGCCCTTGAAAACCAGAGAACGATTACCATATCATATCCCAGTTTTAAAAATTTTCCACTCTTCCCTTCAGCTTTTCAGTCATAATTTATTGAAGGGCTTATGAATTGTATTCTAGTATAGCCCTAGGCGTTAAAGAGATGTCAGAACAATATATTTATCACATTTCTGACCCTAAATTACTCAACATGCTGCTGCTGCTAATTCGCTTCAGTCGTGTCCGACTCCGTGCGACCCCATAGATGGCAGCCCACCAGGCTCCCCCGTCCCTGGGATTCTCCAGGCAAGAACACTGGAGTGGGTTGCCATTTCCTTCTCCAATGCATGAAAGTGAAAAGTGAAAGTGAAGTCGCTCAGTTGTGTCTGACTCTTAGCAACCCCATGGACGGCAGCCTACCAGGCTCCTCTGTCCATGGGATTTTCCAGGCAAGAGTAATGGAGTGCCTTGCCATTGCCTTCTCTGACTCAACGTGATAAATTATGTGTTTTTTTTCACATATTTTATCCTTGTGTTCTCTCATTTCATTAATAAGATACTTTGGAGTTAATGACAGTGCTATTTCAGGAAGATTAATCTGACCCTGTTGTGTAGACCCATAAGGAAGAACCTTGAGTCTGGGTGGTAAAATGGAAGTATTTTTCCATGGTTCTAGCATGAAGTGGACCACCTGGCCTTGGGTAAAGCCCAGGGAAAGGGAAAGTGAAGTCGCTCAGTCGTGTCTGACTTTGTGACCCCATGAACCGTAACCTACCAGGCTCCTCTGTCTGTGGGATTTTCCAGGCAAGAGTACTGGAGTGGGTTGCCATTTCTTTCTCCAGGGGATCTTCCCAACCCAGGGATTGAACCTGGGTCTCCCGCACTGTAGGCACATGCTTTTACTGTCTAAGCCACCAGGACAGGGAGGACAGGTGAAAAAGATGAAGCCTAAGGAACACTGGACTGTATGAAAACAAGCTGGAATCAAGATTGCTGGGAGAAATACCAATAACCTTAGATATGCAGATGACACCATCCTTATGGCAGAAAGTGAAGAAGAACTAAAAAGCCACTTGATGAAAGTGAAAGTGGAGAGTGAAAAAGTTGGCTTAAAGCTCAACATTCAGAAAACGAAGATCATGGCATCTGGTCCCATCACTTCATGGGAAATAGATGGGTAAACAGTGGAAACAGTGTTAGACTTTATTTTTCTGGGCTCCAAAATCACTGCAGATGGTGACTGCAGCCATGAAATTAAAAGACACTTACTCCTTGGAAGGAAAGTTATGACCAACCTAGATAGCATATTCAAAAGCAGAGACATTACTTTGCCAACAAAGGTTCGTCTAGTCAAGGCTATGGTTTTTCCTGTGGTCATGTATGGATGTGAGAGTTGGACTGTGAAGAAGGCTGAGCACCGAAGGATTGATGCTTTTGAAGTGTGTTGGAGAAGACTCTTGAGAGTCCCTTGGACTGCAAGGAGATCCAACCAGTCCATCCGAAAGGAGATCAGTCCTGGGTGTTCATTGGAAGGACTGATGTTGAAGCTGAAACTCCAAATTTTGGTCACCTGATGCGAAGAGCTGACTCATTTGAAAAGACCCTGATGTTAGGAAAGATTGAAGGCAGGAGGAGAAGGGGACAACAGAGGATGAGGTGGTTGGATGGCATCACTGACTCAATGGACATGAGTTTGGGTAAACTCCAGGAGTTGGTGATGGACAGGGAGGGCTGTCGTGCTGTTGTTCATGGGGTCTCAAAGAGTTGGACACGACTGAGCGACTGAACTGAAGTTTCAGTCCAAAGAGCTAGATCACCTTTCATGTCCTTTTAAATCTTAAGATTCAATAAAAAGTGAACCTTTATTACTTCTTTAGTATAAATTAAACCCCATTATTATGAACAATTAAACTACTTTTCATATATACATAAATTATAAGTACCTTATATTAATAGGAAAGTTATGACCAACCTAGATAGCATATTCAAAAGCAGACGTTACTTTGCCAACAAAGGTCCGTCTAGTCAAGGCTATGGTTTTTCCTGTGGTCATGTATGGATGTGAGAGTTGGACTGTGAAGAAGGCTGAGCGCTGAAGAATTGATGCTTTTGAACTGTGGTGTTGGAGAAGACTCTTGAGAGTCCCTTGGACTGCAAGGAGATACAACCAGTCTATTCTGAAGGAGATCAGCCCTGGGATTTCTTTGGAAGGAATGATGCTAAAGCTGAAACTCCAGCACTTTGGCCACCTCATGCGAAGAGTTGACTCATTGGAAAAGACTCTGATGATGGGAGGGATTGGGGGCAGGAGGAGAAGGGGACGACAGAGGATGAGATGGCTGGATGGCATCACTGACTCGATGGACGTGAGTCTGAGTGAACTCCGGGAGTTGGTGATGGATAGGGAGGCCTGGCGTGCTGCGATTCATGGGGTCGCAAAGAGTCGGACACGACTGAGCGACTGATCTGATCTGATTTGATATATTAATAGATTGTGCTTTTATATATATATATATATGGCTTTACATATTATAGGTTTCTCTTTTCAAATTTTCTACTGAAAACTTTATTTGTGAAAAAAAAAATTCAGTGAATAATGTTGAACTTATATGTAAACCAGTATTATAATCTTAAGAATTTGCTTTTTATAAAGATTCAAGGAAAAATTAAAGCAGTAGAGATGTGAAACAAACCTGACTGAGGATCCTTCCTGATTTCTCTCCCATCTTTTCTACAAGTTCAAAAATTTGAAAATTCCAGTTACTCATATTTTCTATTAATGAGTCATAATCTTCTATTAAAATCAGATCCTGTGATGCTTCTTGTTCAATCTGTATATGTAGGGGGAAAAAACAAACCAACTTAACCTTACCTTTTATAAATATTGTTGTATCCACAGCTAAATGAGAACACTTAAAAATGAATAAAAAATGGTCAATATTATTGTTTATAACGGTTATTCTTAAATATAAACATGTCTTCTAGGCATCAAAAGACTTACTGGTCATTATACTACTTTTATAAATAAAAATATTTTATTTCCAAAAGACTACACAAATCTAAAATTTATCATTTTCATTTTGGAAGTTAAAGAGATCACGGGATAACAGATAGAAACTTAGATCCTTATACTGACATTTGTTACTAGGATAACTTCTCAAAAGAAATGGATGGATTTTTTCCCCCTAAAAAGCTTGAATTTTGAAAAAAAAATTAAGAAAAAAATGTCCTATGATTTAGATTACTTTCATTGTTTTTAATGACTGCACATACTTTATTGTCTCAGTTTAACATATATAATGAAAATATTAGCACAGAAAATAATATATTGACTATAAAACTAAAGAAATGTGTTCATTTAAAAGTGAATGCACTCAGTTCTAGGATGATGAATTTTAACGTAATTTTTTTAAATTCAAGGTTTTCCTTTTTTTTTAATTTTTATTTTATATTGGAATATAGTTAATTTTCACTGTTGTGTTAGTTTCAGATGTATGGCAAAGTAATTCAGTTATACATACACATATATCTATTCTTTTTCAGATTCTTACCTCATATAGGTTATTACAGAATATTGAATCGAGTTCCCTGTGCTATACTTTAGGTCTTTGTTGTTTATTTTATATATAGTAGTCTGTATATGTTAATCCCAAACCCCTCATTTATTTAAAGAAATTTTTCTTTCAGGTGTCACAGCGACTTTTCAGTAAAAACTTTAAGAAAATTATTGTATTAAAAACCTTGTGCTGGGCAAAAAATAATAAACTTAGTACTAACTAATAATATATTTCACCTTAACATAATCATATTGAAAGTTTATCTTTTACATTTGGTTGCTCTTCATTCTGTGCTGCTGCTTTTAGGTGATTTTCACCTTCCCAAAGTAATTTTCTGCCGTCTCTGTTCTCTGTTTCCACTTCTTGTTGAGCTTCGGTAAGGTTGAATGATGCTTTTGAGAAAACGGTATTGTCTTCGCCACCTTTCCAAACATATATAAAGTAATAAACAAGAATAAAACTTGTCCTATATGAACAACTTTATAAGAAAAGTTTGTAAAAAATATTCGGATAAATTGAACCACACTGGCATTCAATCTAAGCTGACACAATTAAGTTGTACCTTGCTGGACCATTTGGCGTAGGCACCTTGTGCTCAGGCCATGTTTCACCTGATACAGCTACTCATGGATGAAAGAGATGTGTGAATATTCACTGTAAAAATGAGAAACTGAAAATGGCAGTCCCTCTCAATAGGAATTTTTTTAAAACCAATTTCAAGTAAACAATTTCTAATACTTCAAATTATTTGAGTTTTGGATATGAAAATTCTAAAGTCATAATTATGGATGAGATTAAGGCACATCTAAAAATTAAAACAATGTCATGAATTATTTCTTTACTAATGTCATTAATAATGTTCTTTTCCCCAAATTGCATGGAAATGGGATGTAGCATTGGTAGCTAACAGCATTCATTCATATGCAAAAAAATATGCATACTCATTCTATATGTAATAGATAAACAGGAAACTTTCCCCAAACCCATCAACAGTAAAATAAATAAACTGTAGTGTATTCACACAATTGAACACTGCAGAGCAAAAAGAATAAACTACAATCATAAACATCAATATAGTTTTTAAAAATACAGTGTCAAATGAAGGAAGACAGACACAGGTATACTCTGTGATTCTCTTTATGAAAAATTAAAAAACATATCAAAATGATACACATGAATACTGAAAGACAGGATAAACATTATCTTTGGGGGAGCAATTCCTGGAAGCAGGCATGGGAGGAATTTCTGAGGTGCTGGTAATATTTTATGGATCTGGGTGCTGATTATATATGTATATTAGATGTATGAAAATTTACCAAGCCACAAACTTCAGATTTACTTATTTTTCAACATGTAGGGATTTTTTTTAATAAAAGTTTTTTTTTAAGTGTTTTTCAGAGCACTCATTTGAGTTGACTTTCAGAAAAACTAGGCTTATTTATTCATTTTTATTGAAGTACAGGTGATTTACAAGGTTTGTTAATTTCTGCTGTAAAGCGCAGTGATTGTTATTCATATATATATATATATATATTCTTTACTTTCTTAATTTTTTAAATAAAAAAAAATTTTTTTGGCCCAGCAGCATGCAGGATTTTAGCTCCTCCAAAAGGGATCGAATCTGCAGCCCCTGCAGTGGAAGTACAGCGTCCTAAAACACTGGACTGCCAGGGAAGTCCTGCATTCTTTTATAGTCCTCTTTGCCATTATGATTTACCATAAGACATTGAATATAGTTCTCTGTGCTATTCACCAGGACCTTGTTATTTACCCATTCTATAGAGAATCCTTTGCACATCTGCTAATCCCTACCTCCCACCTCATCTCTACCCCAAACCCCTCCCTCTTGGCAACCAAAAGTCTGTTCTCTATACATGACTATCTAGTTTTAAAACGTTCACATCACCTCAAAAGGGGTTTCCCAGGTGGGGCTAGGTGGTTAAAGAACCCGCCTGCCAATGCAGGAGATAGAAGAGATGGGGGTTCGGGAAGATCCCTTGGAGGAGGGCATGGCAACCCACTCTAGTATTCGTGCCTGGAGAATCCCATGGACACTGTAGCCTGGTGGGCTACAGTCAGTCCATGGGGTCATAAAGAGTTGGACACGACTAAAGTGACTTCAAAAAATATCCTCATGCCTATTTACATGCCTTATTCTCAGGCAACTGCTATTCCAATTATTGTCACTATAAATTTGCATTTTCTAGAATTTCATATAAATAGAATCAAACAGTGTTTTATCTTTTTAGTTTGGTTTTCTTCACTTAAAATAATGTTTTAAAATTTATCCACATAGCAGCATATATCAGAAGTTTGTTCTTTTTTTGTTAATTAGAATCCTACAATATTTATTCAGTTACAAGTTGATGAACATTTGGGTCATTTCCAGTTTAGCACTATCATGAATAAAGATGTCATAAGCAGACACAATCCTGTCTTTTGAGTGCTCTTATTTTTTCTGAGTAAATTCTTATCCTTGTTAGTGCTGGGTAATATGGTAAATTTATGTCTTATTTTTCTGTTGGTTTGTGTTTTGGTTTTTTTTTTTTGGCTGCGCCACACAGCATGATGCGGTATCTTAGTTTCCCGATCAGGGATCAAACCTGTGAACCTCTGGACCACCAGGGAAGTCTCTATGTCTAACTTTTAAAGAAACTGTCAAAATGTTTTCTGAAGAGGGTTTATTTTAACATTTTATATTTCCATCAGCAATGCACAAGGTTCCAATTTCTCTGCATTTTTGCCAACACATGGCATTGTCTATCTTTTTGATCACGCCTGTTCTAGTTTACTGGTATCTCAGTATAATACTAATTTGCATTTCCCTAATGACGTTAATCATTTTTTCATGTATTTACTACCCGTTCTCTATATCCTTCATATCCTTCACCAGAAGTCTTTCAACACAAAATATAAAATCTTTTGCTTGTGTTTTAATTGAGTTAGTTGATTTCTTACTATTGAGCTTTAAAAATTATATATCACAGATATAAGACCTTTATCAGATGTATAACTGCAAAATTTTCTCCCAATCTGTGGTTTGTCTTTCATTTTGTTACTGGTATCTTTTGAAGTGGAAATAAGTTTTGAAACCAGGTAGTATCAGTCCTCCAAATTTGTTGTTTTTCCAAATTGTTTTGACTTTTAGGTCATTTGTATTTCCATGTAAATTTTAACACCAACTTGTCGATTTCTACTTAAAAAAAAAAAAGCCTTGTGGAATTTGATCAGAATTCGGATGAATTTATAGATCAATTTGGAAGAACAGCCCTGTTGAAAGTACTGTTTTTTCCAATCTGTTTGCGGAATTTGATCAGAATTCGGATGAATTTATAGATCAATTTGGAAGAACAGCCCTGTTGAAAGTACTGTTTTTTCCAATCTGTTTGCTATTGCAATGTCTCTCAATTTATTTAGACTTTAATTTTTCTCAACAATCTTTTATAAATCTATTTTTGTGTTAAATTTATTCTAACTTTATTCTTTTTGATACTATTGTAAATGGAATTTTTTGGTAATTTTATTTATTTTTGGCTGCATTGGTTCTTCGTTGCTAAGTGCCTCTGGTTTTGGAGTGTGGGGGCTACTCTCTCTAGTTGCAGCGCATGATCTTCTCATTGAAGTGGCTTCTCTTGCTTCAGTAGCTGTGGCACATGGGCTTAGCTTCCCTGTGGCATGTGGAATCCTCCTGGACCGGGCATTGAACCTGTGTACCCCTCACTGGCCAGGGAATTCCCGTGGTGTAGTTGTAAAGAATCTGCCTGGAATGCAGGAGACCCAGGTTTGATCTCTGGGTTGGGAGGATCCCCTGGAGGAGAAAATGGCAACCCACTCCAGTATTCTTGCCTGGAAAATTCCATGGATAGAGGAGCCTGTAGGGCTACAGTCCATGGGGTTACAAAGAGTTGGACACAACTAAGCACGCACATACACACACCCTCACTGGCAGGTGGACGGACACACACACACACCCACACACACCACCCACACACACACACCCTCAGTGGCAGGTGGAGTCTTGACCACTGGACCAATAGGGAAGTCCTAGAAAGGTTTTCTTAATTTCAGTTTATGAGGGTTCATTTCTGGTATATAGAAATACAGTTGATTTTGTACATGATTTTGTCTCTTGTGACTCTGTGTGTGTGTGTGTGTGTGTATTCTTTGGAATTTTTTAACAAATGATCTGTGAATAAGAAGAGTTTTATTTATTTCCATTCAGGATTTCCTAATCTTTTTATCTTTCTAGAAATTTTCCTGGCTAGAACCTCCAGTACTATATTGAATAGAAGTGTTTAAAGCAAAAATCTTTCTTTTATTCTTGATCCTAGTGGGAAAGCATCAGTCTTTTTCCAGGAAGGATGATGTTAAACTTGTGTTTCTTTCAAAGATGCCCTTAATCAGGTTGACGAACTTTCCTAATACTATGTGTTTTCATCATGAAAGAGTGTTGGATTTTGTCAAATGTTTTTTGTGCATCTATTTAATTATCATGTGACTTCCCCCCCTCTTTATGGGGCGTATTACATTAATTAATTTTCAAATGCTATACCACCCCTGCATTCCTGGTATAAATACCAATGTCATGAATATGACATTTTATATGCTGCAAGATTCAGTGTGCTAGTATTTTGCTAAGGATATTGGCAATGTTAGTCTCTAGTTGTCTTTTCTTGTGATGCTTTTGTCTGGTTATGGTGTCAGAATAATTCTGGTTTTATTTATAGAATGAGTTGGGAAGTTTGCTCTACTGTTTTTGGAAGTATGTGAAGGATTGGTCTTCTTTGTTGTTGTTTTTTAATCTTTTAAAATGTAAACCCCCAAAACTATTATATTGTATACTACGGAAGGGTGAGTTTCAAAGTACGTGAAGAGACTGATATTCACCTGTAACCCCTGAAAGAGCCTATCTATTTCTGGTTTACCTTTATTCTTAAGATGCAGTACTGCAGAGTTTACCAAGTTAATCCTGTCATGGCAGCCTTTCAACTCTAATCTTTATCTCCGTAGTCCCAAGAAGCTGTCCCACGAAGCTACCAAAAGGGACTGTTTGTTCTATCAGTACTGGCCCCTCTGGAAGCAGCAAACACCTTTCGGTAGCCCCAAACTCGAGACTCATTTCCTTAGTCTCTATTCTCCTCCAGGTCTTACACTGGATATTCTGAGGAGCCTATGAGTTCTTCAGTGGCTTCAAGCAGATTGTTGTTGCTAATATTAATAGTTTGTAACTTTTCTAGCCACCTTCAGGAGGTATGTTGCTCTGAGTTACCTAGTTAACTATTACTGGATGCTTGAGTCATCAGTGTTTTAAAATTATAAAACAACTATAATTTTATCACCAACAATATTCCTTTTTTGAGGGTATGTTTCAGAATGATATAACTGACTAAATTTTAAAACAACTTGTTTGTGTAATTATTAAAATGTATGCAAACCCGAGCTTACATAATACAATTTAAATTTCAATGTTAATATAATTTCACTATTTATGAAGCCTAACCGTAACATAAGACTATGTTAATTTATACAGCACATTTTTACCCTTCAAAATACTTTCACCATCTATTATTTATAATTTGCTAGTAACTCCTCTGTAAAGTAGACAAAACATTGTTA
Organism: Bos indicus x Bos taurus; assembly: GCF_003369695.1. NCBI lineage: Eukaryota > Metazoa > Chordata > Mammalia > Artiodactyla > Bovidae > Bos > Bos indicus x Bos taurus. The sequence goes on along the minus strand of NC_040090.1, from coordinate 46,324,612 downwards.
TCTTCGTTTTAAAGATGGATATCTTAACTCATTTATTCATTTTAAAAACAATGTTAAGATTGTTCTTAAAGTTAAAGACATATGACTTTTGCAGTCTCACCTGACTTTTCCCTGTGGCAGTCTGTACCAGACTCTGGTTCAGATGCTGAATCATATTTCAGTATTTGATGTCCACAGCTTGTAAAATAAAACAGGTAAATATGTATATATGACAAATGAGACAATTTTTGTTTTTATCTAAATACAGTCAGAAAATCTGTTTCTTTTTAAACTGTAAGATCCCAACTGCAAAATACCCTAATATTACAATCTCTCTATAAACTTAATAGGCTTTATCCTAGAAAACATCTTTGTCCCTGTGAAGGAAATAACATATTTTTAAAGTAACCCTGGGATCGGAGGTAAACACCATCGTAAAAGCAGAAATGAAAATGAACACCAAATGAACTGGTTACTGTAAGTAAGTACTAAATTAGTGCATAAAATTATTAGTACTAAAATAATTTTCATACATTTACTGATATCTTATGATGGATAAAATACCATTATATTTCCCTTTAGATGGAGATCATTTAGCTGGGAAATGAATAATAGCAGTGAAATGAAAAAACAATTGTTTAGAATAAAAACTACTAGATGAAGAAAAGGATATAGTATTAATCATCTAGTTATAATACAGAACTAGAAAACTATGAGTACTTTATTAAAATAACCTATATTTTGAAACCATAAACATCTGGGAAACTTACCTGTTACATAAATTGCTATCAGAATTTCTAAGCTGCTGATAAAAATCTGGTGAATTGGGTGTACTGCTCAGAGATTTGTGTAAAATGACAGGTGGTTTAGTAAGAAATTCAGCAGTATCAGGAAATTCTATAGGTGATCGGTTAGCTGGAGAGCCAGCAGACACTGGTCCATGACTGGGTGAATTCATGCTTGGTAAACCACCTTAAAAATTGAAAGAGAAGAAAGAGATATTATGTATGCATGTATCTGTTTATTGTCTATGTTTGGGTACTTATAAAGAGCATTCCCCTTCTTTAAAGAAAGCAAAGCATTTACAATTAAATGATAAAACTACATTTCTACATGGAGCTATCATCAAGACATTCTACGAATTCCGGCAGAATATAGACTATATTTGTTATCATCAATGACCGTGGAATAAGCACCCTGTGGCAGGCTGACACATAATAGTAAATACTAAGAGTACGAGGAAAACGTACATAATAATGATAATAACGTGTGTACACGATAATGTGTGGTACAGATTTTCCTAATCCATATTGATCTTCATCTGTCACATTTTGTGTCCCTACCAGCCTGATTATCCATTTTTACCATCTTTACTGTATTGTTTCAATACAATAAAATTCATTTTTATTTTGGAAACAGAGTTCTTAGTAGCACTAAGCAAGCTGAGTGTGATAAAATTATATGAGCATATGATAAAATTATATAAACACAACAGCAGATCCCTTAAATAAAATCTACATCTTTCCGAGCTCGTTCATTCATTCAACAAGTATTTGAGAGCCTATTATATGCTGGAAAATGTGCTGGGTTTCACAACAGAGAAAAAGATGCCATCCCTACAGTGTTCAACAAACCTAAAAAAGGCTAGTGGAAAATACAAACAAGTGCTAAGTGAGTGCTAAAATAAGAGGGGAAAAGTGCTTCAGAAATACATCCCTAATCCTGTTGATTTATTCAAGAGCCTTTGCTAGGTGCCTTGAACTAAGGGTGTATCTGGAGAAGTGTAGGTAGATTTAAAACTTTATTTCAAAAAAAAGATTCAAGTAAAGTGAGAATCAGAGAAGAAAGCAAATAACAGTTATTAAGGTATCATGGTATTTTCAGACATAGTTACAGATGTGTGTGATGATTAATTTTGTGTGTCAACTTGGCTGGGCTATCATGCACAGTTGTTTGGTTAAAATCTAGTCTAGATGTTGCTGTGAAGGTATTTTTCAGATGTGATTATCACTAGACTGAATAAAGCAGATAACCCATTGCTATGTGGGTTGGCCCCATTCAATGTGTTGAAGGCCTTAAGAAAAAAAACTGAGCCCCTCCAGAGTGGAAGGAATTTTGCTTTCAGATTGCCTTCAGAGTCAAGACTGCAATACTGACTCCTGCTACAATTTCCAGGTTGGCAGCCTGCCCTAATAGTTTTGGACCTGGCAATCTGCCAAGCCAATGCCCATCAATCAGTCAATCACTGTCCCCCTCTCCAATATATGTGTATGTATGTATGGGTATATACACATGCACAAACATCCTGTTCTGTTTTTCTGGAAAACCCTGACAAATACAATGTGTGTTCTTTTATTTAATCTTCATAATAACCCTGTGAATTAAACAGCATTTTCATTTTACATATGCAGGGCTGCCGCTGCTGTTCTATCAAACTGACCTGTTTAGAGGCTCCTATAATTTCATATAATGTTAGGGCTGAAAAAAAGATTTTTATAAATAATCTAGTCAAACACTTAAATGTTTCAGAAGAAGAAACTGAGGACTAGAGAGGGGAACTATCTTGCCTGCCAAAATAATGTTAGTTATTAACTGGAGACTAAAGTTCCAATTTTCAGCATTCTTTTCTCTAATTATACTGCTGCTGCTGCTAAGTTGCTTCAGTCGTGTCCAACTCTGTGCGACTCCATAGACAGCAGCCCACGAGGCTCCGCCATCCCTGGGATTCTCCTAGTGAGTGTCCAAAACTCTGACAAACAGGCTGAGAAGAATAAAGGATAAACTAATTTTAGAGTAGAAATTTGATATAATGTAGAAAAGCTTTTGAGGAGGACAGAATGGTACTGAAAACCCTTAGCAACCCTTAAGAAATAGTTTCTACAATACAGAGTCACCATTTTTATTCTAAACCTTTTAAACTGTGAAATATAACATACAGAAAAGTTATAACAGGAATGCTCACCACTCAGGCTAAAATATAAAACATGGCCAGAGATCAGAAACCCATGTCCAGTATCTAATTCTCAGTCCTTTCATTAAAGGAAAGCATTACTTTGACATTATGGTACTGTTTTTCTTGTCTTTCTTTATATTTGTACCACATATATATCTCTTTAACAATTTAGATTAGTTTTGCACTTTCTTTGAACTTTGTAAATGGAATCAGGCAGTATAAATGCTTTTATGCCTTGCTTACTTTACTCAACATTTTTAAAAGATATTTCACATGTTCACTCATTTTGAATGACATATAAAATTGTATGTATGAATATAGCACAATTTTATTTCTCTATTCAAGTACTGAACTGCCAAATTGTCTTCCAAAGTAACGGTAGCATTTTACTTTCCCATCAGTGATGTATGAGTGTTCCTACTTCTGAATATTTTTCCAATTCTTGTTAAACTGCCTTGAGAATTATAGACACCATAGTGGGTGTGAAGTCATGGTTCACTGTGGTTTTGATTTGCATTTCCCTAATGACTAATAATGCTGAGTATCTTTTCATGTGGGTAAGGGCCACTGGTATAACTCCTCTGGAGAAACATCTATTCAAATCTTTCACCAATTTTTTAGTGAGATCATTTGTGTTTTTATTACTGAGTTGTAAGATGTCTTCTGAAAGACTCTGGCCACCTGATGCGAAGAACTGACTCACTGGAAAAGACCCTGATGCTGAGAAAGATCAAAGGAGGGAGGAGAAGGGGACAACAGAGGATGAGATGGTTGGATGGCATCACCGACTCAACGGACATGAGTTTGAGCAAGCTCTGAGAGTTGGTTATGGACAGGGAAGCCTGGCATGCTGCAGCCCATGGGGTTGCAAAGAGTCGGACATGCCTGAGCGACTGAACTGAACTGAAGACATCTTTGTCTATTCTGAATACACAAGTTCATTGTCAAATTATAATTTGCAAATATTTTCTCCCATCTTATGGATTGTCTTCTCACTTTCTTTAGGTGTCTTTTGAAGTGCAAATGTTTTTAATTTTAATGAATTCCTATTATAAATTTTTTTCATTCATGCACTGTACTTTTGGTGTCATATCTAAGAATATCCAAAGTCACAAAGATTTTCTCTTATGTTTTCTTTTACAAGTTTTATGGTTTCATACTTACATTTGAGTTTATGAGCACTTTAGGTTAATTTTTGAGTATGATGACAGGTATGGTTCAAATTCACTCTTTTTCATATGTGTATCTATCTAGGTGTCCCAGCATCATTTATTAAAAACACTATTCCTTCCCCACTGGATTACTGTGGCACGCTGGCTGAAAATCAGTTGACCGTGTAAGGGTTTATTTCTGGACTCTCAATTCTACTCCATTGATTTGGAATATCCTTAGGCCAGTGTCACTGTCAATCAGTGTCTTGATAACCACAGCTTGGTAGCAAGTTTAAATTTATAAGTGTGAATGAGTCTCTCCATTTTTTTTTTTTTCTTTTTTACTAAAGATTGTTTTGGCTACTCTGGGTCCCTTGAATTCAGACATGAATTTTAGGATCAGCTTGTCAAATTTCTGCAAAGAAGCCAGCACAGATTTTGTTAAGGATTGTACTAAGTTTAGAACAATTTGAGGACTATTGCCCTCTTAACACCACCAAGTCTTCTGATCCATGAATATGGGATATCTTTCCATTTATCTGGGAATTCCCTGACAGGACTCCACACGTCCACTGCTGGGGGCTCAGGTTCAGTCTCTGGATGAGGAACTAAGATCCCACATGCCGTGCAGTACCAACCAACAACAAAATCATATTTGGGTCTTCTTTAATTTCAACGTTTTATAGTTTTCAGTGTACAAGTCTTGCACTGTTTTGCTAAATTTATCCCAAAGCATTTTATTCTTTTTGATGCTAACTTTAAATGGAATTCTTAATTTCAGTTTTGCACTGTTCATTGCTAGTATATAGAAATGTAACTGATTTTTGCATACAGATTTTGTATCCTGCCACACTGATTAATTTGTCTATTTGTTGTAATAGGTTTTAAGGAATTTCTTAGGATTTATAAATATAGGATGATGTTGTCTGCAAATAGTTTTACATCTTCCTTTCATTTGTTTTTACCTAAACTTCTCAGGGTAGACCTCTAACCCAATATTGAGTAGAAGTGATGACTATTTTATAATTATTTAAATTATTTTATAATTTTATCATATAATTTCTAGTTCTTTAAATTCGTTCTTTAGTGAGATATTGTTGTCATACTCTTCTTACTTTATGGTTTCCTTAAGTTCTTTAAAGATATAATGGTAGCAAATTCAAAGCCACTGCTAAATCCAAACTCCAAGCTCACTCAGGGAAATTCTGTTGGCTGTTTTTCATTGTCTACATGGCAAAAAATTCATGTTTCTTTGCATGCTTCATAATTTTTTTTTTATTGAAAACTGGACATTTTAGATACTATACTGTAACAATTCTAGTATCAGATCTCTCCCACCCTCAAGGTTTATGTGGCTTATTTTGTATTTGTTCATTTTATTTCTGACTATTCATTGAGTGATCTCCTGAACTCATAATGTAGATTTTTTTTCACTGAGGTGTGTAGCCACTGAGTGCTCTGATGCCTTTTTTCCCCCTTTCCTCTTTGATTTATGCTTGACTTCTTAAGAGTCACCCGTGGGTCAGTATGATTTAGTTGAGACAGAAAATTTCTTTAAATGTCTTGCCTATGTGTCGTCATCTATTGATGAGAATATGTTTGAAAAGTTACAACTTCAAATTTCCAGGCAGTTTACAAAACAGCTTTAGCTTTTACTTCCTGCTTGTGCAGCACTTCAAGGTCAGCTACAGGTGGAGCCACCAGGGCCTTCTCCTTTCACACATCTTTCCTGAGCATGTGCACAGCCCTGAAAATGTGCTCAGCCTAGTAGATCTTCAGGAATATACCAGAGCTTTTCACTTTCCTGTGGTCATCTAGTGTCCAGGATTTCCTTTTAAATTTCCAGTCAGTTCTTGTTTGCCTCAGTTGATATCACAGCTTTACCCACTCAAAATGTTACTGGCAGAGGGTGTGGGTGTTTTTTGTTGCTGTTATTTTTCTGAAGAGCTGAGCTCTCAGTCAAATGAATTATCCACAACAACCTGGGAACAAGGACTTTTTCCAGTGAGTTTGGACAAAACATTTACTGTACTCTCAGGTTGTTGCTTTTAATGCAGTTTTTAAAGAGGTCAGACTCTAATGACTGCAAAGCCAGTGGCTTTTAGCTGTAGTACCACCGAGCTGGGGAGAGAGGGTTTGGGAACTGCTTTCAATTAAATTGTCACAGAACCTAATGCCTCACCAAGGTTCAGTAGTTTCTCTTGTACAGATGATTTCTAGTGTGTTCTCTGGCCTTTGTTAACTTCCAAAATTCTGCAACAGTTTAGTTTTTTGCTCCTATTTTTGTCCCTGGTGGCTCAGATGGTAAAGAATCTATCTGCAGTGCAGGAGACCCAGGTTTGATTCCTGGGTCAGGAAGATCCCCTGGAGGAGGGCATGGCAACCCACTCCAGTATTCTTGCTTGGAGAATTCCATGGACAGAGGAGCCTGGTGGGCTACAGTCCATGGGGTAGCAAAGAGCTGGACACGACTGAGCAACTAACACTTTTTTTATTTGACTGTCACACTGGATATTACAATGTACATCTTTGAAGTATTAGTTTCTTTTAAGTTTAAGAACTTTTTAGTACTTTTCAATCACTGCTAGTATATCCAATGTACCCCTTTCCCCACCCTTTATGCCACTGTTTCCATATACTTCTTTATACATTATGCAAACTGCAGGGAGTCATTGTTTTCATGCACCCACATATTTAGGCTTCCCAGTGCTTTTCATTCATTCCTGCAGATCCATGCTTCAATGTGGATCACTTTCCTCCTTCCTAAAGAACTTTCTTTGCTAAATTCTCAGTAGTGCACATCTACAAGCAATACATTTTACCTTTTTTTGTATAAAAAAACTTGTTATTTCACCTTAAATTTTAAAGGATATCTTCACTGGATAAAGAATTTCAGGTTGGCAATTTTTGTTTTTGCAATACTTTAAATATGCCATTTCATCATCTTTGGTGACTATAGTTAATAATACTGTATTGTGTATTTGAAAGTTAAGAGAATAGATCTTGAAAGTTCTCATCACAAGAAAAAAAACTTGTAACTATGGTGACAGATGTTAAGTAGACTCATTATGGTGATCATTTTATAGTATATACAAACATCAAATCATTTTGTTGTACACCTAAAACAATATGTCAATTAATAGCCCCCACCTCACCCCCAAAGATTCTATTAAGGGTGGCTTATTAGGATATATCTTCCCTGATGGCTCAAATGGTAAAGTGTCTGCCTACAATGCGGGAGACCCGGGTTTGATTCCTGGTCAGGAAGATCCTCTGGAGAAGGAAATGGCAACCCACTCCAGTACTCTTGCTTGGAAAATCCCACAGATGGAGGAGCCTGGTTACAGTCCATGGGGTCGCAAAGAGTTGGACACGAATGAGCGACTTTGCTTTCACTTTGCTTTGTTTTGGTTTATTAGGATATAGGATACAGTCAGGATTTTTCCTACTCTCATATTAAGTTTTTTTTTCCTCCCTCTACAATGACCATGCTACAAAAGAATGCCCTTTACTGAGGGTTTTCCTTTGTTCTTTGTCTACAGCTATTCAGGTTAAATAGTTCTATATTTTATCCCTGAATCCTTAGTGTCTAACAAAGTTCCTGATACATAGTATATGTTCAAAAATTAACAAATGAATGAGCAAATTGTCAACTAATAGCCAACCCAAACTGCTTAGTTTTATGTTAACTCAGAACACATAAAATGGTATTCAAAATTAGCTATGAATGTTGTTCTTCAGTTGCTAAGTCGTGTCTGACTCTTTGCGACCCCGTGAACTGCAGCACACCACGCTTTCCTGTCCTTCACTATCTCCCAGAGTTTGCTCAAGCTCATGTACATTGAGTCAGTGATGCCATCCAACCATCTCATCTATGAATAGGTAATTAAAACCCTGTTCTCAGCTAAGAATAGTTTCTGTTCGTATCTGAGAAAATATATTCTCAGCTATTAATAGGTAATGAAAAGTTTGCACTACCATATAGTTTGAGACCTCCCATATTTAAGTCACAAAGAATGATTTCTTACCAGCTCTTCTTAGACCTACATGGTGAGTTAACGATACAGATGATGACCTTTGCTTCGGGACTGTCAGTAGATTTGAACTAAAAGGCCCATTTAGATAGCATCCTTGACTAAAAGGGAAAGATAACAGGTTAAGATTTTTAAAAACATGAAAAATTCATTTTTTCCTTATGGTCTTCAATTCATTAGCAAATATCTGCTTATACATCCAGAGTAAACCAGGCACCAGCAAACTTTTCTGTAAAGAACCGAGTAGTAACTACTTTGGACTTTGCAGGCCATAAGGTCTCTGCAATTACTCAATTCTGCCACTGCGGTATAAAAACAGCCTTAACCAATGATAAACAAATGAGTATAATCATGGTTTTCAATATAATTTTATTGACAAAAAAACAGGTATGGGCCTCATTAGATCCATAGGCTGTAATTTGCTGAACCCTGGAAAGAAGCAGGTTATCCGTATCACTGGATTTCACCAGTGACTGGTGAAATACACTTCAGAGTCAAAGATTTCTGATTCAATAGGTCTGGGAAAAGGTCACAGATTGGCATGTCTGACAAGTGCTTAGGTGGTCCAGGGACCTCACTGACAATTACTGACCTAAAACATACAGTTTTTCACCATCTTCTGCTCCCCTTCTGCACAGATAATTGATTGCCCATTAACACAGTCATATCCTGTAACTGAAATATTTATTGTAGGTTTTAGGGTTCTTATGAAGAAATTAAATAGAGGTGAGCAATCACAGTATACCAATTGATATATAAAATGCATTTTAAGATTACATATTTTAAAGCCCTTGGCCGAGGGCCATACATATAGTACTTCCTTTCTTAGATATTCACTAGCCTGTTTTCTTCTGTTAGTCAACCCTGATGTGGGCAATTTGCCACAGGATTAAGAACAAATCTCGAGTCTTTATTTTTCACTCAACATTTTGTTAGTATAGGCTGAGTTCTCAGTAAGCTTCCCCCTCCCTCCAACTCCATTTTTTGTGTACTCCCATACCCTTACTCAAGAAAGATCTATTTTTCTGTGGCCTTAGAGGTTTTTGTCCATGTCTGTTATTATATATATCCATACCATATTACAGTTTCAGTGTTCACAGATTCTTATGCCTCACTAACTTGTGAATTCCTTTCAGGGGCCATAAGATACACCTCTTCATTCAGTTGTGGATACAGCACAGTCAGTGCCTGGTAAAGGTGTTCAGGAGACATTACTGGATTAAATGAATGATCTTGTCTTTAGATTGCTATTCTCACTTTTCAAGAGAACAGATCTTTTCTCTCTCCAGTTCTGAGTGAACGGACTCTTTCGCTAACTCCTGCTTTGGGGCTTTCTTTGGGCCTTTTTCTCTAAATCTAGTTTGTCTTATAATCTTATGAGAGAAAAAAATTCTGGATAACAAACAGAAGGCTTGTAAAAACAGTTGGCAACCAATTTATCAACAGAAAAATTTTCGTGAATAAAAATTATAAAAATAATAGCACTATTTTAAATATTACGTATCATCCATTATTTTAGGTAATTTGCATACTTCATCTCTTTTAGTCATCTGAACCACTTTGTTATTAGATAAGAAACCTGAGGCTTTGAGAGGCTTAGTATTGTGTTAAGCTAAAATTCACAGTGGCAGAGATAAAATTCAACTTCAAATTTCTCTGACTCTTAAATTTTTCTGACTCTGAAGTGTATGCTCTTTCCACAAGACAATTCTGATGTTATTTTTGTGTGTTTCTCCATCTGTTAAAATTAGAGGTTTAGAATAAAGAACTTCTACGATAACATCTAGCCTCTGCTGCTGCTGCTGCTAAGTCGCTTCAGTAGTGTCCGACTCTGTGTGACCCCATAGATGGCCTCCTACCAGGCTCCTCTGACCCTGGGATTCTCCAAGCAAGAACACTGGAGTGGGTTGCCATTTCCTTCTCCACTAGATTTTGTAATTTTTTTGCTCAAGCTAATAGTAATAATAATTTGTTCACAGCGTTTAAAAAAAAGGCAGTATGTACATAATCACACTCAATAAACTCATCTCCCTACCAGTGTGCAATCATTCTTTGTATTTGAATATTCATTGCCTTCAAAAGGAGTGGGAGAGATGGGGAAAGAAGAGTAGCAATGCCACCCAGGGCAATATTCAAATAGAACAATCTGTGTACTCTACCAACACCTACTTCCTTATTAATATTCAAAACAAAGACAGGTTTTTCTCCTCCACAGAAGAGCCTTGAAGCACACTCCCTAGTCTTCTACCTGAACGGGGGGCGAGGAGGGGGTGTCTTCTAGTAATTAAAATGGTTAGTTGTTTAGAATTGAGAAGTATAGGTCAAATTACAGGTTTTCAGCTCAGTTCCATAATCATCCCATTAATTCTTTGCCTAAAACCAGATAAATATTTACTGTAATAAGATATATAAAACAATACTGAAGAAAATAGAGGGCAAGATAGGCTAGGAGTCCCAGTGATTATTAATAGTTGGCAGGAAGATGATTAAAGTCAGAATTACATTGCAAGAGATGTCAAATGTTATGGTCATAGAGTTAAACCATATATTAACAGCTGATTTCTAAGACAATCAATGCAAATTACCTTGACAAGGTTTATATCACTTCATGTATTATTATTTTTTAAGTAGCTGTAAAAACTTGTTGGCTGTACAATGTCCAGATTTTGCAGAGTCATTATCTTAAGAACTGAGTGGGATGACACCAGTTAGCTGTCTTGAATCTCTGCAGTTCAAATAGGGTCCAGGCTTTAGTATAATTCGCTAATAAATTATGAGACACATAATTGAGAAGCTGGTTCCCAAGTACATTATTTAGGGGACATACTATTGCCAGGCAACATTATTAGGTTTAATTAAAGAGCACTTTCCATGATGAACGATGAATCAGAATAGGTTAAAGGCAAGCCTCTTTCTTTGGTGTGGGAGTACCTACAGCTGATAGCCCTCAAAGTTTTGGTATGGGATTTGCCTGTGTTTCCCCAGGGAAAATCTGTTCAAAGGAAATGGGCTGTGAGCTCTGAATTTGTACCGTCTGTCCACAGGGAGGGTCTGGGTCCCAGCAATCCATGGACAACAGTTCAGCCAAGCTTTCAACTCTAGATACTAACGCTGTGCCTGGATAATTCAACTGTCAGCTAACTCCTCAAAACATAAATTCAACCTTGCTGGAATTTCCTGACCAGCAAAACTTCATCCTACGTCTGAAACTGAAGCAGAAAACAGTATCCAGTGTCATGTGGATAGCATACTCCTGCAAGATACTTGATAAGCAGCTTTTTATCTTCAAAGATCTAATGTAATCCCAAACTCTTCACAGTAGTCCAGCAGGTCTCAGAAGGGTCATAATGTCTAAAACAGGTAGGAAATGAAAATTTCCATGAAAGAGCAAAGAAAACGTGTTAAGGAGACTCAGAGGCAAAACAGATTACTTTTCCTTAGAGAACAAAGGAGGGGGTGTCAGGGTGTTACTCTGTAGCTGTGACATCTGAGCCCAGTCTTTAAGGACACACAGAAGTAAGGGTGAGAGGTCTATTCTAGGTAGAGGGGCACACATGTGCACAAACAGAGGGAATATCAAACAGTTTAACTTGCCTGGAGTTTCAGATAAATGAAAGTGATACTGGAGTTATTCTAGTGTTAAAAAGTAATGGCCTTCTTAATTAACCTCTCAAGTCCTCTCTGAGATGAACACTGGCAAGAAGAATAGGTAACACAGCAGCTGTTCAACTAGAACTACCTCTTCTTATGTTTTGCCTAGTATACCTACCACAAAGTTTATAATACTTCTTTTTTTTTCTCCAGGCAAAGCATTAAAAAAAAAAAAAAGCAAAATTAAGTCCTATATTACACTTTACACAAATAAGGCAGCTAAAAAGTATAATTCAGCTTAATTTTCTAAGGGAGTGAAACTAAAAAAGTTTTATGAGAAAACTTCAATGAAGTTTCCTCTTCAAGGAAGTGTCTTCTTTAAGGAAGACTCTAACACAACTTATGTGCCTGTTATTTTCATGTAGAGAGCTCCCCAAACCATTTTTCTACTCCTCTTTGAGGGACTGCTCATCTATCTCTGTTTAATTTTTCTAAGTAAGGGTGTAGCTTTGTCATGAGGGATTAACAGAATTTCAAATCTCAGGCTAGGAATTGGGACAGTATTCTACAGGCACGATAAAGGTTCAAAAACTTAATGATTAGAAGAAACAATATAATTACAATTTTGTTTAAGGACAATTTGTGGTGGAAGGTAGAAGATGGATTGGGTAGTGAAGAATATTAGAAATGGGAAGGATAATTCAACAGCCCACATAAGCAATAATGAAAGCATGAAATAATGTAGGCAAAGTGATAAAGGGAAAAGGGAACAGAATGGTAACAAGCTTTGGAGATTAGACGTGACAGCTGTTATCTGTAGAGTAAGGCAACAGGATGTAAAGACAACACCAAGGTTTTCTAGGTAGATCAGTTTTGTAAGCAACCACAAAACGAGAGGATTACAGCCAGCACTGTGCCAGGAAATGAGGACAGAATAACAGTAACAGAGGGAAAAGCAGCCGGAGAGATGAGAAATGAGGTTTCAGACACAGTTTCAGGGAACAAGAGGTTCAATATTTACATCATGTTGAAATCATGGGCAGGGTCATTTAAAATCATAGAGAAGCTTATGATCAGAATGTAGAGCTACATTCATATCAAAACCAGGAAATGTGCTCTCCATTCTGGAGCACTCTAATAAATTTGAAACGAATGCCTCATGAGTTCAGTCACAAGCCTGTTAGTTCTGTGCTTCTAAAACCTGAAGGTCCCCAAACAAAACGTCACCATATTAAAGATCTATAGCTGTGCGGTCTAATACGGTTGCCGTTTAGGTCTGTATGACAGCTGAGTATGGCTCTTTGTATTTTAACTAATTAAAATCAAATCAACTTTAAATTAAGTTCCTTAGTCATGATAGACACATTTCAAGTGATCAACAGACACACATACCTGGCGGCAACCAAACTGGACACACAGCTATAAAACATTCCCATCGTGACATCTCTACTGGACAGCACTGATCCAGAGACTTGAATTTCAAAAGGAAGAGGCTTGTAAATGCTTCACATGTTCCCCTTTACCCTATGTTCAAAGTACACTTAGAGATTCATTACAGAGCAGCTTCAGCTTCTGCACCCTAGAAAAATTCCTTCTAACCTCACCTCTTTAAAGGAGATGTTTCATAATACCACCAATTACTTTATACTTTAAAGTTCTAAATCTTTTATGAGGCATAATAATTTTGTTCTAATGAATATTAAGTAAATATATTGAATCTGCCTGCATTTACCTTTAGTTCTGATATGTTCATATAAAAATTAGTTTTCCTTGGACCATGTTTCTATTTTATTATCGATTATGTGGAGGCAGTAGGATAAAAATAACCTTAACTCAATGTATCAGACATTTAATTTTAAAAGCGTTGCTGTTACGTCAGTGTGACGGAAAGATGAAAAAATAGAATCATTTTCATCATTCTTTCTTAAACTCAAAACTATTCTCAAGATGATGTCTCCCAGGGTTAAGAAATACCTGTCGTATTTTCAGTTCCTAACGTCATTTATTTCGTCATATCCTGCTTCCGTTATAAAAAAAAAAAAAAAACAAACAACAGCAACAAAAACTATTATCATGTTTAAGCTCTGGGCAAGCTTTGGACCAAAGCTCATTTTCCTGTGACGTTCTCTTCACACTTGAATCCATTCTTGTTTTATATATCATTTCACTGTTTTTCTTTTACAAAAATGCAGTTTCATTTAGTTGAACGTATTGTAGAAGATTCAAATTAATAAATCACAGAAGAATCTGGAAAATTACAATTCTCTGATATTTCATATATAAAATGCTAATACAGTTGAACAGAAATAGCTCTGATCCAACACTGCCACCTACTGTTTCAAATGTGTAACTACACAGATCAAGTTATTAAAGACCAACACATGCTCAGTCCTAAAAGAATGGTTTAATAGGAAATTTACATTGATTACAATTTTATTAACTATGGTTATATAACTGACTACATAGACGCCTATAACTCACACAGGAGATAAATATCTGTCCTGGCCATTAAAAGGCAAAGTACCGAATCCTTTGTTTGCAGAGTAAATGGATATGCTTACATTCAGAAGATCAGGTCCTGCTATCTCCCAGCCTCACCTGGCTGTAGTTACCGACGCACTTCCTTTGCAGGATAAGCACTGCTTAGTTCCAGGTAAATCCTCAACAGGATACAGAATGTATTAGTAGTCTTAATTCCCCAGTAGGAAAGGGCTTGAAAGTGTCCTGCTACCGATATACTTCACGTCTGAGGCAGCATCTGGGGTGAACCTTGGGGGTGCTCCTGCTTTCACAAGTCAGAAACTATTGACCAACATGAAAACTCAGCCGTGGATGATGACTGCCTCTAACTTGGCCACCTCTACCGTGGCTTTCCCAGTTTCACATCTAAAACCGATTCTCGTTTTCTTACACTGCCTCCCTGGTTCATGTTCTTAGGTCTCCAGCATGCTTTGTACCCAACTTGCCTGTTTTGGGTGGAGAAGGCAGATTACCTTCTTTTTAAGGATCAGTTTCTCTACCAGGCCACGTTACAACCATGCTGTCCTATACCTAAAACACTTCCAGGGTTCCTTTAGGCTTTCAGAATTATTTCACACTTCATTCACAGAAACAGAGTGGCTGTAAGAGATTCAGGCTTCTTGAAAACGCTCTGGGATTTTACCTTAAAATGCCAAATTCTTGGTGAGGCCGTTTGCCATTATTGCGTTCCCACCTTGGAGAAGTCTGGTCGATAGGTGGCAGACCTGAGGTTCCCGAGCTCCTCCTCAGATGTGGGGTTGGTAAACTATTCCTACTGTTCAGCCCCTGTTGAATAATTTAACAGTGGTTAAAATTGTTACCCTTTAACATGCTGTAAATGTGATGCTAAAGATGGTACATGAAAATATCAGTACAAAGTACAACTAATCCTTGAACAACTTGGGAGTTAGGGGCACCAATATCCTTCATGCAGTTGAATATCCAGGTGTCATTTACAGCGGGCCCTCCCTACATGTTCTTCCTCCATATCTGAGATTCTACATCCATGGATTCCACCAACCGCAGATGGTGTAGAACTGTAGTATTTACTACTGAAAAAGATACTGCACACAAGCGGGCCCACACAGTTCAAACCCACGTCATTCAGGGAGCAACTGTACATTTTTAGCATGTACAGGAGAAGCAGAATGAATATGTTTTACTCCAAATATCACATTCTATACTGCTCTTTTATTTACCTTCCTCCTATTTAAAAATTGGTTTCTGAATTCCTGATAGTTTAACCAAAATTTTTTTCTTTTGTACATTTTATTCATAGTTTTATGAGAAATAAGCAACTGACAATTTAAAAAGTAGATGTACCCTGAAAAAACTACTTTTAGAGGCCAAGCTTAGGATCGGGGATGAGCCCTATTTCCTAAATCTTTTGTATTTTAAGTACAATGCTAATGTACATAGAGGCTAAACTGCAGAGTTCTGAGCTTCTGAATTAATGACTACATTAAATTCAGAACACCTTTCACATTAAGAATATTTATCCTAATTTTTGAAAATATTCTCTGGTTAATCCAAATGTTAAACCAGAATATTCCATTTTTGACCACTCTGAATAGGTTTTTTAGTGAAATTGACATAAAACCGTTTCTGCTTCTTATGCATTTCCCCTATGAGCAGACATGAAACCATCTCAGAGAGATAAATATGTCTTATATTTAAGTTTTCCCAAGGATGTTGATTTTATAAAGATTCAGTGTTAGTTACATTTACACTGAAAAAGCTGTTTACGTAACATGTTAGTTACATTTACATTGAAAAAGTTGTTTATGTACCATCCTTTCTGACTATAATTTAGGTCCATATAATCTTTCTTAGTTCTTATCATGCATATAAGACATTTACTTTAAATCATCTCTTCTAAGTCCCTTTTCTTTACTTTTTTCATAAATGCTTTTGCTCTTTTAAGTAACACCAGGCTTTTTATATTCTTTTCCAAAGCAGAGATAAAGTAGATATGAAATTTAAGTAAGAAGTTAAAAGAACACAAAGAAAAGAAATAAGGGTTACTTCCTGATTCTTCTGTGACTTATTCCTATCAGTAAATTGGAGTACTGAAATAAACCTGATTACCTAGATTTCGTTCAGGAAATGAGGCAATTAGGCATCCTGTTTGTTTAAAATGCTTCTAAAATGTACAAGTACACTTTTCTACATAGTAAACATAGTAACAAACAGAATGTGATTTTTTAAATTTCTTTGCCTGGCTGCATGGCTTGCAGGATCTCAGTTCTCCAACCAGAGACTGAACCCCAGCCACAGTAGTGAAAGCCTGGAATTCTAACCACGAGGCTGCCAGTGAACTCCCTCAATGCAATTTTTATGCCTAACAGTTTTAAGAATTATTACTTTTTAAAATTACTATTTGAAACCTCAAATGCCAATGGAAAATATAAAGGAAGAGCAACATACCAAATGAAAACCATTAATAACTCAAAATGTATTAATTATTTTATTGATGAAGTTATTGCTATCCCTATTTGATGCTGTGATTAATCCTTTTCTCATGGGTAGAGTGCTTTAAAAAAAATGTGTGTAACTACCATTGGGTTTTGAATAAGGCAGCTGCTATTCTATACACTTTAAAAATAGAGCATCACAACTACTTATGATCCAGATTTGTGATCAATAATTACCAAAATTTTGCCCTAATCAGGCTTACTTAATTTTTCAACATTTCTATATAACAATGCTGAGAATTAACAAAATGAATTGATGATCAAAGTCTCCAAAAACTATATTTAACTTTTTCTAAACTCTGTATACACTATTACAATGAAAATTAACTGATTGGAATTTCATCTTCTCTTAGTTTCTTTAACCAGTAGAACAAAGCAGTTAAAATAATCTCTAAAATATTTCTATTTTTAAAGTTTTATGATATTAACTACAGGTAAAGGTATCAATTTGACTATTGATAGCCAAATAAAAGAATTAAAAGCACTCTGAACATGCATAATATATACCTATTTAGAATAGTACTTATTATTTTCTAAAGGAAATCCTATTTTGAGTCAGTGATATTTAAAGAAAAATCAATCCCATGTCTAGTGATGGAAAAATCAGTGCCTATTGGGCTACAGTAATCTCCAGTGGGTAGGTAGAGAGTTCCAAAAAATGTGAAAATCAGTTTAATGCTATGGAATTTCATGACTATTATAATGATCGTTTTTTTTTTATTGGTCCAAAAAGAATTCCTGGTTTCCAAAAAATAAAATAGATTAATGACACAATTTGACTACTAGTTTGCTGTATAGCCTGAAAATAAATTTTCCTTCTGTTCTCTGCTTCTTAAAGATAATAAAAAATAGTTGTTACCAATGAAGTTATAACTGCTAATTACAGTAATATTATTCAGAATGAAAACTGAAAGCTTGCTTCATACTGAACTATTTGAAATTATAACTACCTCTGAAGTCCCAAGCAACTCAATGTACTATAAAGGAACCAAGCCCTTTAAAAAGAAATTCTATTTTATCTAAGATTTAAAGGAGCAGTTTTAATTCAAAAACATTATTAAACATGATAAATAGGGCTGGCTGATTATTGTATTTTGACCTTGTGAAGTTTTCGATCTCCTTTCTCAGCGGGGTCCTCTATCTCAGAGCAGGGATAAAATCCAGGAAATGGTGTGAGGGGATTCATCTTTGGCCTACAGGAGCCTGAGAAAGCACCCATCAAGCTACTGATACTCCGTAGGGAAGCAATGACTTGTGGAGGAAGGGTGGGGTCAACCAGAAGATCTGACACCATATTGCGAGCCTCATTTAGCACTGAAAGATCAACTCCACTTCCACCTCCAGAAATCTAGAAAAGAAAAAAAAAAAACAAGACATAAAATAACATATTTGTTAGACACAAAATTAAAAAAAAAAACTTTAAATCAAAGTCCATCTAACAATAGCTTAAGTAATTGAATCCTATTAAATATTAATTTTCACTTATTTGGACATAGCATAAATGATATAAGCAGTATGATTCTAAGCTTAAAATTTTGATGAAGTATATAACAGATATTGTGAACTTTAATTTTTTTCTACATTATTCATTAGTATATCTCATGTGGTATCAAAGGAGACAGTGATAAACTGAACTGAATGGTTAATACAGAAGGAATAACATGAGGCTGAGTCCTGAAGAATAGACAGAAAATACATTTTTCTTAATTTATAAATGTTTCATTGATAAATACATATATTTTTACTTTTCAAAAATACATATGTATTATGTTCAACTCAATTACCCACAGAAATCAGTGCTCTGGTGATCAGAATAGTGAATTAAATGTTACTTCTGTTGTTTTATTGCACCTTGAATTTACGTTTGGGTGTGTTTATAGTTCATAACTATTCATAGTATCTGTTGAGTTCACAGTTATGTATCCTCACCACATTTTTAAATTGAGAAGTGTTATGAAAGTTAGACCAATAATTAGCTTAATAATGTATTTGCTCTTTGAGGAATTCTTTTTTCTTAAGTATTATTTTGTATTACTTTATTTTAAAACATTCCCCATTATTGGGCCATAGCTCAGCTATTTCTAGTCTTTATAAGCGAACACCTCTCTTAATACGTCACTGTAGATAATTAGGCATATTTCTGATAGATAGCTTCCCGTTAACTTGAACTACTGAAGCAAAGTAAATGAACATGTTAAAACCACTATAAAACTACCCTCACATATGTTGGTCAAACCAGTATTTCCACAAATTGTATACAACAGTATCTGTTTTCCCACACTCTAAGAAATCTGTTGTCATTTGACTTGGGTGTTCCTTTATAGGCCGTGTGTCATTTCTCTCTGGCCGCTTCCAATATATTTTCTTTGCTTTTAATTTTCAAAAGTTTAATTAACATATTTTACAGAAGATTTGTTTTGGGGGGGGGGGAAACACTGATACTATTTGAGATTCACTCAGCTTTTAAATATATACATATATTTATTTATTTGGCTACACCGGGTCCTAGTTTCAGTATGTAGTATCTTTGGTTGCGGAATGCAAACTCTTAGTTACGGCATGTCGGATCTGTTTCCCTGACCAGGGATTGAACCCAGGCTCCCTGCACTGGAGTGCAGTGTTTTAGCCCCTGGGCCATCCAGGAAGTCCCTGCTCAGCTTCTTGAATTTGCAGAATTACATCTTTTGCAAAATTTGGGAAGTTTTCAGCTATTATTTCTTCAGATACTTTTTCAAACTCACTCTTTCTCCTGCTCAGACACAGATGATTATGAATCCAGGTCCTTAAGATTTTGTTCATTTTGCTTTAATTTCCATTATTGCATTTTGTAGCTCTATAAGCTTCCTCCCCCCTTTTTTGGTAACTTCTATTTTCTTTTTTTCCTGAGATTTTCTATTTCATTTACTTGTTTCAAAAGATTTGTAACTGCTTATTAAGACATTTTTATGATGGCCACTTTAAAATTCCTCAGTTCAGTTCAGTCATTCAGTTGTGCCTGACTCTTTGTGACCCCAGGAACCACAGCACACCAGGCCTCCCTGTCCATCACCAACTGCCAGAGTCTACCCAAACCCATGTCCATTAAGTCAGTGATGGCATCCAACCATCTCATCCTCTGTCATCCCCTTCTCCTGCCCCCAATCCCTCCCAGCATCAGAGTCTTTTCCAATGAGTCGATTCTCCGCATGAGGTGGCCAAAGTACTAGAGTTTCAGCTTTAACATCATTCCTTCCAAAGAAATCCCAGGGCTGATCTCCTTTAGAATGGACTGGTTGGATCTCCTTGCAGTCCAAGGGACTCTCAAGAGTCTTCTCCAACACCACAGTTTAAAAGCATCAATTCTTCGGTGCTCAGCTTTCTTTATCGTCCAACTCTCGCATCCATACATGACCACAGGAAAAACCACAGCCTTGACTAGACGGACCTTTGTTGACAAAGTAATATCTCTGCTTTTTAATATCCTGTCTAGGTTGGTCATAACTTTCCTTCCAAGGAGTAAGCATCTTTTAATTTCATGGCTGCAGTCACCATCTGCAGTGATTTGGGGGCCCAAAAAAATAAAAGTCTGACACTGTTTCCACTGTTTTCCCATCTATTTGCCATGAAGTGATGAGACCTGATGCCACGATCTTAGTTTTCTGAATGTTGGCTTTAAGCCAACTTTTTCACTCTCCTCTTTTCACTTTCATCAAGAGGCTCTTTAGTTCTTCTTCAATTTCTGCCATAAGGGTGGTGTCATCTGAGTATCTGAGGTTATTGATATTTCTCCCAGCAATCTTGATTCCAGCTTCTGTTTCATCCAGCCCAGCGTTTCTCATGATGTACTCTGCATAGAAGTTAAATAAGCAGGGTGACAGTATACAGCCTTGACGTACTCCTTTTCCTATTTGGAACCAGCCTATTGTTCCATGTCCAGTTCTAACTGTTGCTTCCTGACCTGCATACACATTTCTCAAGAGGCAGGTCAGGTAGTCTGGTATTCACATCTCTTTCAGAATTTTCCACAGTTTCTTGTGATCCACACAGTCAAAGGCTTTAGCGTAGTCAATAAAGCAGAAATAGATGTTTTTCTGGAACTCTCTTGCTTTTTCAATGATCCAACAGATGTTGGCAATTTGATCTCTGGTTCCTCTGCCTTTTCTAAAACCAGCTTGAACATCTGGAAGTTCATGATTCACATACTGCTGGAGCCTGGCTTGGAGAATTTTGAGCATTACTTTGCTAGCATGTGAGATGACAATTGTGTGGTAGTTTGAGCATCCTTTGGCATTGCCTTTCTTTGGGATTGGAATGAAAACTGACCTTTTCCAGTCCTGTGGCCACAGCTGAGTCTTCCAAATTTGCTGGCATATTGAGTGCAGCACTTTCACAGCATCATCTTTTAGGATTTGAAATAGCTCAACTGGAATTCCATCACCTCCACTAGCTTTGTTCGTAGTGATGCTTTCTAAGGCCCACTTGACTTCACATTCCAGGATGTCTGGCTCTAGGTGAGTGATCACACCATCGTGCTTATCTGGGTCGTGAAGATCTTTTTTGTACAGTTCTTCTGTGTATTCTTGCCATCTCTTCTTAAGATCTTCTGCTTCTGTTAGGTCCATACCATTTCTGTCCTTTATTGAGCCCATCTTTGCATGAAATGTTCCCTTGGTATCTCTAATTTTCTTGAAGAGATCTCTAGTCTTTCCCATTCTATTGTTTTCCTCTATTTCTTTGCACTGATCACTGAGGAAGGCTTTTTTATCTCTCCTTGCTGTTCTTTGGACCTCTGCATTCAAATGGGTATATCTTTCCATTTCTCCTTTGCTTTTTGCTTCTCTTCTTTTCACAGCTATTTGTAAGGTCTCCTCAGACAGCCATTTTGCTTTTTTGCATTTCTTTTTCTTGGGGATGGTCTTGATTCCTATCTCCTGTACAATGTCACGAACCTCCGTCCATAGTTCCTCAGGCACTCTGTCTATCAGATCTAGTCCCTTAAATCTATTATAATTTCTAGTCAGTTTCAAATCTGATTCATCTTGGTGTTAATAATTGATTGTCTTTTCTCACTCAAGTTGTAAGTTTCCTGGTTCTTGATATGACAGGTGATTTTCAAAATTCTTGTCAATATTTTGGTAACTATGCTAGAAGACTCTGGGTCCTATTTACACCTTTTATAGTAAGAGGTGATCTTTCTGTTTAGGTTTAGTACTATGTCCTATACTGCTTTTTTCAGGCTGTAGTTCTAATGAAATTTAATTTTCAGGGCATTCACAGTGGTATTTTTAGTCTGCTTGATTTCCTTCTGGTTCCACCAGGGCTGGTGCCTAGGGGTGGGAGTTGCAATGTGAGAGACCTGGGTTTGATTTGATCCCTGGGTTGGGAAGATCCCCTGGAGAATGGCATGGCTACCCACTCTAGCATTTTGGCCTGGATAACTCCATGGACAGAGGAGCCTGGCAAGCTACAGTCTATGGGGTCGAAAAGAGTCAGCCACGACTGAGGAACTCCCCAGGTTGGGCTATCTGCTGCAAAGTCGGGGAAGGGAGTCTGCAGGTCACAGGACAAAGAGCACTTTCTGGGCCAGGCACCTGTGTTGGGGAGACCTGGCCACCCCCTGCCTTGCTGGGGAAGGAGAGTCTCATGCTTAGTAGAGAATGAGCATACTTCTCTGGCCACTTCATATGAATGGAGTTCCAGATCAATTTGCCCTTGGTGTTGTTGGCAAGACTCATTCAGTTTTGAAGAAAGGAAGAGCCTACCAGCATCACAGTCTGTGGCTAGGTTGGAAGTCTACATTACCTTTTGCTGTTGGGTGACGGTTATAAGATATCCTATCACAGGTAGGGGTGTGTGGGAGGGGGGGAGTGTAACATATATATATATATATATATATATGTTATATATTTAAAAAAAGAAAAGAGCAGTACAAAATAAGGTTGGAGAAGCATGTTGGAACCAATATTTGAGAACATCAGATTCCAGAATAAGGAATATGGACGATGGAAAGTCACAGATTTTGAGCAGGCCAGGGAGAAACACAGCAAGAAAAAGAGAAAGGAAGTGATGGAGGGCACTGAAAAGAATGCACTACTTATGATGTTAAAACCCGACAAATGTGAACGAGCATTCCAGCATACAGGCTAGCACGTGCAAATCTGCGGAGGCAGAAGCCTGTCTGGCTAGTTTGAGGAATAACAAAGAGGCCAGTGTAGCAGGGGCAGAGTAAATGAAAAAGAATGCGTAGATGAAGTCAGAGAACTAAAAGGGAGGAAAGGAAGGGACCTTATTGTGCAGGGTCTTTTAAGTCCGTGATTAGGACTTTAGTTTTTATTTTGGGTGAGATTGCAGCATAGTGAGCAAGAGACTGACATGACCTGATTTATTTCCAATCGAACTGAATATTCAAAGTATTTGTTATAATTTTAAGTTTAACTTAAATTATTTCCCATCAGCTTATATATTTGGCAAACTCTTGTTTTTGTACACAGAGTCAAGAATAAATTCTACATTTTACCAGTTATTGCGGGAGTGGAGGGGGGCGCACATAGGTGGCTGTGTGTCCCTGTAAATGCTAAAATATTTGCGATATGACCCTTAATAGGAAAAAACTTGTTAACTCCTAACTTATGCTATAATTTCAGAGATGCTTAGTATTTATTATTATTGAAATTAATATAATATTAGCTTATAAAATCCCTTATGATTATACAGTGGAAGTGAGAAATAGATTTAAGAGCCTAGATCTGATAGAGTGCCTGATGAACTATGAAGAGCTCTCTATAGTCTCAAGGGGCTGGGAGACCAAATATGGAATTTAGAGTTATAAAGACAGAGAGCTTTAAACACTTCCAAGCAAGATCCCAGAGAGAAGAGGAGAACAAAGATTCAAGCCTGAATTTGAAGCTGCATTCCCCGCTGGAGATATTTGCCAATTTGTAAACAGAGGCCAAAAGATAGAGAAACCAAACAGAAATCCTCAAAAAGATTTCTATTTTGAAAGTAAAATAAAGCTGTCAGCAGTCTCAATGCTGGAGGGAACAAAACCAAAGAGTTCCGAGAACACTATGAACAAAAGAAACAAGAAAAGACAGAAAGCCTGAATAGTCCTAAAACTTTAAGAAACTTAATAATTTAAAACTTGTCCATAAGAAAGCTCCAAACTGAGATAGCTTCACCAGAGTATTCTTCCAAAGGAAGAAATGAAACCCATCTTACTAGACTCTTTTAGATAACAGAAAAAAAAGTGGGGGGAATTTCCCACCTTATCTTATGAGGCCAGTATAACCTTTATGCCAAAAACATGATAAAAACAATAATCATAAGGCCAACTCTCATGTAAGCATGAATTCAAAATATTAATAAATAAAATCCAGTGATATATATTTTTAAAAAGAAAACAGTTCTTGATCAAATTTTCTTTATCTGGGAATCCAGGGATGGTTCAACACAGGCCCATAATTAATTTACCACATTAATAGAAAAAAATGGGGGAAAATTCAGGGATCATCTCAATAGACACAGAAAAAGCATCTGATAGAATTCTAGACCCATTTCTGACTTAGAAGAAAAAAGTTTTTGGTGAACTGGGATTAGGATAGAACTTCATTAATCTGATAAAGGGTGCCTATATTAAACATTAGTGGTGAGCATGTTGAATATTTTCTCCCTGAAGTCATGATGAGGACAAGGCTATCTACTAGTATCACTTCTATTCAACACTGCATTAGAAATCCTAAACCATATAGTTATACAAGAAAAGCCTCATATGATTGGAAATAATAAGCCTGTCTTTATTCATTGATGACATTATTATATCCCTAAAGACTCTAAAAGGATCCTCAGACAAGCTATTAGAATTAATAAGTAAATTTAGCAAGGACACTGGATACATGGGTCAATATATAAAAATCAATTAAACTCCCATGGGGCAGCACAAGTGGTTAAAAACATGGAATTTCTAAAAATTGCTACCTTTTACATTTTTCAACTTTAAAAATTAAATATCAAAGAACAAATCTAACAAAATAGATGCATGACACCTGCACTGAAAACATTATTAAGATAAACGATGACTCAGATAAGTGAAGGAATATACCATTTTCATGTATTGAAAGCCTCAGTATTATAAAGATGTAAATTCTCCTCATAGTGATCTATAGAGTCAATAAAATCTCAGTCGAAATCCTAGTATATTTTTTGGATATGGAAATTTTCAAGTTTATTAAAGAATAGCCAAGATAATTTTGAGGAATAACAAAGCTAGAGAACTTACACTATTATAAAGTTATAGTAATTAAAATAACGAGTCTGGTATCAGTGTTTCAGGAGAGACAAATTGACAAACAGAATAGAAAGTCCTGAAACAAATTTACATTTTGTCACTTAAAAGACAAAGGTGATAATACAGTGCAAAGAAGAAAGATATATTTTTTTCAATAACTGGAAGTGGATCAATTAGATAACCATGTGGAAAAAAGCTGTCTTGATACATAAACCACAATACAGAAAAATCAATTCTAGATGTATTACAGATCTAAAAATGGAAAGTAGAACAATAAAACTGCTAGGAGGTAACAGGAGAGGGTAGACACTGCCCAGGGAGTAAACAAGATGTTCTTACGTAGGACACATACAAAAAACACTAAATAAAAACGAAATAAGTTGACATAAAAGGAAATGATTGATGAATAGTGTTTTCAATAAGACACCATGATAAGCCACAGACAGGGAGAAGATTTCTTAAGGAATACTCATGTCCAAAATACATAAAGAACTCCTACTGATCACTAAGTAAAATGTAGATAATTGCTGGGGAAAAAATGGAGAAAAGATCTTCACCAGAGGATATCTGAGTAGCAAATTAACATGAAAAGATTCTCAACCTGATGAGCCATCAATGAAATGCAAATATTAAAACTACAATAAGATACTCTTCAACAGCTACCAGAATGATTTAAAACACACTACCAAGTGTTGACAAAGATGTGGATCAACTGGAAACATCTATATACTGCTGATGGCTGGGAGAAGTGATACAATCTCTTTGGAAAATTATCTTGTGCTTCCTACTAAAACTGAACATATACATGCATACCCCCCCTCTAACATCCAACAAAAGACATCAAGAATATTCCAGCAGCATAGCTTGAAATAGACAAAAAACTGAAAAATAAATGTCAGTCTACTATAGACTAGATGAATTGATTGTATATTCATTCAATAAAACACTAAATGGGATAAGAGTGGGTGAATTACTACTACACATAACAACAAATTAATCTTACAGAAAAATTTTGAAGTAAAACAGAAAACACATATGAGTGATTCCATTTACTTACAATTCAGAAAAAGACTAAGTTGTGATGACAGAAATCAGTATTGAAATAACACCTGGGAAAAGCTGATGACTAGGCAGGGGGCTTTTGGGGTGCTGAATTCATCTGAAAAATGGTCACATGTAGATATTCACTCTGAGAAAATTCATCAAGTTGCACAGTTGTGACTTGTGCACTTTTATACATGAGTGTTACACTTCAAATTTTTTCTTTTTTTCGCCATGCTGCGTGGCCTACCGTATCTTTAATTCCTCGACCAGGGATCAAACTCGAGACCAGGACAGTAAAAACACCAAGTTCTAACCACCAGACTGCCAGGGAATCCCCTACATTTCGATTTTTTTTTTTAAAGGACTATTTGAAAGGAAAAGAGAGGTAGAAGAAATAAAATTCTGTGGGACTACAAGCCCATGTGTGAACCATCACTGCTTACTTATCTTTAGATTTTAGCAGTAATTTAGATACTCTTTTCCTGGAGAAGGAAATACCAACCCACTTCAGTATTCTTGCCTGGAAAACTCCATGGACAGAGGAGCCTGGTGGGGTCCATGGGGTCGCAAAGAGTCGTCCACGACTGAGTGACTGAGCACATAGATACTCTTTTCATTGGAAACTGAGAATCTTGGTGGACATGACTGAGGCAAAGGCCACTACTGAGGTCAAGAAATCCCAGTCCCTTTTATTTAACAGGTCAGATGTAGCCTTCCTCACTTCACCTGACTAACAGTTACATCAGAGAATATAGGCTGTTGTGGTTATGCCATTTATTGTTTAAAAATAAGACTCAACCATTCAAAGGGGTGTTCATTTTTCAAAGTGTTATGTTTGAACAACTAACATTAAGTAAATAGATGTGATAAATAGTTAATGTTTCCGTACACACGTATGACAAGGATTTGATATTTATTAATGTTTATCTGTTAGTATAAAAAAACATCAGGTTTCAAAATAGCACATGGAATATAATATTACCATTTTTGTACTAAAATTATATAAACTATACATTTCAGTACACTGGAAAACTAGGAAAAGATCTATAAAGATATATATCAAAAGTTAACAAAGTTATTCCTTGATGTTTGATTTTCCTTTGTTCTCCTACACGTCTATTTTCAGTTTCACTGATACCAACATAAAGTGATGAAAAATCTTTAAAAAAGTCCATTTTGTATGATTCCATATGTGTGTATCTATCTATATATATACATTTCATAAATAAAACTAATTTCTAGGAGTATGGATAGGGATTTTCTTTGGAGACATATGTAATGACTAGAATGGTACACAAGTGAGGCTTGTAGGACGCTGGTAATGTTCTATTTTTTGTTATGGGTACTAGTTACATGGGAACTTTAATTTGTGAAAATTCATTCATCTGTGCAGTTTTCTATTGATAAGCCCAGACTGTACCAGCAACATTTAAAAAGTAACTATATATGTTTGGTTACTGATCATTTTATTTTCCTTTGCAATTAAAATTTATTTTAAAAAAATCTACCTAAATGAAGTTTTGGTTATTTTAATTCAGCTAAAGAAAAATCTTACGGCATAGAAATCTTCTGAATGTAATTTTATATGTCAAAAATTTGATTACAGATGTTAATTATTAGTGATATCATTTATATTTACCTGATAGTGAGGTTTATACCACTGCTTTAAATCCCAATCCCAAAGAATCATCTGAAAGAAAAAATAAATAAAAGAATTCATTTAGTTACAAAATGGAGCATCTTCAATTACAGATACAAAAACAGCTTAAATTTTGGGAGAGAAATTGGGGAGGTGAAAATAAAAATGATCTCTAGATGGAATATTTCATTAATTACACAATCTGTGATTGAAAAAGCAAGACAGTCAGAATAAAGTCACTAAACTAAGCTATATTAACCTTTAAAATATCTATTACCACAGAACCAAAAATATAAATCCAAAATCACATCCATTTACTAAAAATACATGTAAAATGAGAAATCACCGCTCTCCCCGCTTCCCACCTTCTCCAAAGGCTCATAATTTGTCATTTTAAACCAGTGTCAGTAGGTGGTGCTACTTCCCTAGCAACAAGGCTCTGTTGTCCAAAGCACCTTTAAAAAGCTTGCCTGGGGTTTACATAAAGCATAAAAGAGTGGATTTATAAAAAGTTACACACAACCCTTTTGATTCACAGATTTAATTAGTTTCCCTGTTTCTCTTCTTTATAGATTATCAATAATAACTTCTTAGTACTAGACTAGTTTTCTCCTGCCCGTCTCTTCCTAGCAGGCTGTGGGGCTACTTCCCCATCCAACAGTCACTGCTCAAGGAGACAAAATTAGCTCAAATTTGGCAAGCTATAGCTGCTAACTACGATTAAAGCTAATTTCTTTTAAATTTACTTAAATTGATAAATAAGTTTCTTCCTTTTGCCTAAATAACTGATATAATGACAATTTTCTACATAGCTTTGAACCCTAACCGTGAACATGAGCCTAGTAAATTTGTAATCCAATCACACAATTTCTATGTACTAAAATATTTGTTTCTAGTCATAAGGCTCCTGATGCAAAAGATCTTAAAATGTTATTTCTTCTTTCATTGGTCCAATATTTCATTTAGGAGCTGACAGAATTTTTTTGTAAAGGTACAAATAATTTAGGCTTGGTAAGCCACATAAGGTCTCCATGGCATATTCTTTGCTTTTTGTTTTACAATCCTTTAAAATGAAAAAAACAAATATTCTTAGCTCTGTGGCCACACACAAAAGGTTGCTAGCAGGATTTGGTTAGTGGGCTACAGCTTGGTGACCCCCTTTAAAAATCATTATTTGTCATTATCACCAACTTTTTGTCAACATCCTTGCAGAAGGTCATCTCTTGCCAGTGAAGAGAAACATATTTCTTCCCAAAGAAAATCCAGACATACTACAATCGCTTACAAAATTCATGGACTAGTACCTGCAAAATTGCTATGGTACAGCAACATGAAAAGAATTTAATATATATTAGTAGACTCATCAAATTTACACAGTATTTTATACAGTCCTAAGTGTGGTCCTCATAGAATTGCTTCAGGCTGTGATTTAAGCAGCATACAAAGACATTAATTAATGCAGTTTAAGACACTAATAACTTCCTAAGAACATTCACATTAAGATTAGAGTAACCTAAAATCCCTAAGTTTCTTGTATACTTGTCATAAAATGTAGTAGAAGTGTTAGTTGCTCAGTCATGTCTGACTCTATGACCCCATGGACTGTAGCCTGCCAGGCTCCTCCATCCATGGAATTCTCCAGGCAAAAATACTGGAGTGGGTTGCCATTCCCTTCTCCAGGGCATCTTCCTGACCCAGAGATGGAACCTGGGTCTCTTGCATTGCAGGCAGATTCTTTACCATCTGAGCCACCAGGGAATACATGTTCCATTTGCATGCTATGGTTACACAACTGGCTTTTTAGTCCCAAGTGCAATACCTTACTTCAGTTCTGATTTTAGCCTGTCCAAATTTCTTGGGAGAGTGGAATGCTGACTAGCCTATTTACCATTCTATTTACTATTTACCAATAAAAATTACCAAATTTACAAATTGTCATCATCATGACATTTGTAAATCTGATGTTTCCTTAAATTCACCAAAAAAAAAGTACAGAGTGGACAGGAATGAAGACAGGACCACCGGTTGGGTCACTAAAGATTACCTATGAGAGTTGTGTCTGAGTCTGCAAACTTGCCTAACATGCTATTGTCCAATCCATACTCCCACATTTCTTCTACAAGGGTACCATCAAATGGTGACATACCTGTGCCTCATTTCTCCTCATCAGTCTGAGTAGAAGTTGATTTCTTGCTAACTCCAGCATACTTTCATCATGAGGGTTTCTTAACATTCCTTGTTTCCCACCTACTACTCTGGTTTTGAATAAACTCTTGAGCAGTAGCTCAGTCTTATTTGCAGTCACTTTCTCTGTGATCAAAAATACATTTGCCAAAAAGCAGCAGGTCTTAGTCTAAAATCCCCTGCATATTAGGAACTGAAGACTGACTTCTGTGTTAACTGGACAAGTAGAATATTAGTGATTTTGAGAAAACAAAATTTCTGCCTAAGTAGTAGAAGATGTATGATCAGGAATCATACAGCTACAGCAAGACACATCTTAGAGCAGAGTTACTCAATGTGTGGTCCACAATAAAAAAGTACAGAAATGAAGAGTAAATGTTTAGAGATGTTTATACCAATTTGATATAAAATTTGATATTTCATGTTATTTGAATATTGCTTTTATCTGTTGAATTTGCATTCTTGGCATTGTGTTACACCTTATGTCGCCAATCAAAAAAATAAATGGCTCAAAATTGGTTTCCTAAAGCTCAAGGTACTAACAAAAACAGTAACATAAATAACTCCCAATAAATGTTAAGCCTAAATCAAGAACAATACTCTAATACAAACTCACTACAAATCTGTGGGTGTGATAATACCACACAAAACCATAAAAGCAAAAATATTACTAAACTATACAACCAGCTAAAAACTGGAATTTTTTTTTTTTAGACTGCATGTTATCTACTTTGAAACTTTTATGACAGTCACGCAAAATGTGAAGCCTTTTTGGTAAACCAGTAGAACTTTTCCAGAACAATCACATAAAGCTTTCTTATATGAAACTGAAGATTTCTGTTCCTAAAATAGAAGTGACATAAACTGGAGGCACCATTCAGAGTCTGTGCTCCCCAAAGGAAAAGCATATAAAGAAGATAAACTATTGCCAAGAGATGTGTAAAATTAGCCACACAGATGATAAACTTTATGCTGGAAGAGAGAACAGACCAAAAAATCTCCAAAATGTATTTACTATGCAACACTTTGGAACATCACAGAACTGAAAAGGCATATAAGGTAAGAGTAATTACTGTCATATTTGTACATAGCAAATACTTTAGGGGCTTTCCTGGTGGCTCAAATGGTAACAGAGTCTGCCTACGGTACAGGAGACCTGAGTTCAATGTCTGGGTCAGGAAGATCCTTGGAGAAGGGACTGACAACCCTTCCGAGAATCCCGTGGACGGAGGAGCCTGGTGGGCTACAGTCCGTGGGGTTGCAAAGAGTAAATGCACACATGGGGTTAATCTAGACCAGTTCTTGGTTTATGTTCAATACACACAACAGACGATGGGGGGCAACCTTTTTATCATTGAAAAACCCATACTACAAAATAGGATTTTTTTCCTATATAATCATTATTTTGTGAACTATGATACAGACTTGGAAATGTGCTGGAATTAGTTCTCAATCAGTTACTGCACATCAAAGAAGAGCCTGGCTAAACAATGAGAATATCTCTTAACTGCAGATCTATCACTGCTTTATTCACAGAAAACGGCTGGTGGTTAAAACACACACGCTGGGCACGATTCAGTGGTAGAGAAATAGTGTAAGAGTAAATGCATTCAATGTTTGGCCACACAAAGTACATCTTTTCAGTGTGCTGTGGGAAAATGCAGTGCAAATAAAAACTATAAATAGCAGATAGAAGTATTTTTTGCAATAAAATGCAAAGAGCTTCTATTTCTCAAGTTTTTAACCATGACAATGCCCATTAACTTAGCAACAGACACAGCCTCAAAAGTAATCTTCAGTGAGAAATCTCTTTATGATTACAGGGTCCATGTTGGATTTCAGTATTCAGAATCAACATCAGAAAAACTACTTGCTGCATCCCACTGTAAATTACAATTTTGCTTTAATTTTTTCAATTTAAGAAAATAGAGAAAAGAATCTGGTTGGATATACAGATTGTGTTATATAGGTTGTGAATCTACAACACACAACCGATTTACTCATCAGTGAGCTAAAACAAATATCTTTAATATTGCAAACAATGTTCACTAATTTCATTTTTAAAAACTGAGTCATTTTAATGCATTTATTTAATACTCGTAGGTAACCGCCACACATACTGAATACACAGTGGATGGTGCATGAATATTAAAAGTTTAAGAAACATTGGTAGAAGCATTCATTCCTCCAAAATAACACATAGCTCTTTTACAATTTTACTTCCAAGCAGCCAATATATGTTCTATATCAATTGTTCCAAAGTCAGCAAAACCTAAACTTCACTCTCAATACCAAAGGAAATCCTATAAATAAATATAAGGATAAATAATTCAAATATTATTAAATTTTGAATCAAGTGAAAAAAGAGTTTTAGTGACTATGGTATGTTCTCAAAACATGGTTCTATTATATGATAAGACGTCATTTCATGAAAGTGAAGTGAAAGTGAAGTCGCTCAGTCATGTCCGACCCTCAGCGACCCCACGGACTGCAGCCTTCCAGGCTCCTCCGTCCATGGGATTTTCCAGGCAAGAGTACTGGAGTGGGGTGCCATTGCCTTCTCCACATTTCATGAAAGGATTAATTTTAATTGCTGTTTTTAGGAGCTTCCAGTACTCCATTTGTCTCTTTCCATCTAAATTCAAATTTACACAGTATCAGAAATTAGTATTTTCACACACTGTAGACATCTGTTCAAAAATACTTTTAAAAACAGTATTTTCAATTTAAGTAACATATGAGATGCCTATTATTAAAAAAAATTCTTTTAGTTGATTTGATAAAGTAAATCCAAAACTGTGCTTTTATAAACTCAGCTTTTCTTTGTGGTTAAAAAGTTGAATCCTGATTAAAGTTTCTGTTTGAATATGTTTGTAAGTCCAACATGCTTTACAGAGCTCTATGAAACCACCACCACCACAGTGAAACATCAGCAGCACAACCAGGAGATGTTATCAGGTTCAATTACGTCAATGAGGTTTTACTTCATTGTTCCCTAATGTAGCCAAGAAGAAAAACATATATGTGTCCTCAAGTTAAGCTTACAGAACTGTGACATTTATGTGAAATTTGAAAGATTAGCTATTATGTAACAGCTGTGAATTAACTGTTAAAACATACTTTATTTTCAGCATTTTTCACTTGAGCTTCGTGTATAAATCTAGGTTAATTTCTCAAATTTCAGTACTTTCAACTTTTTCTGTGCCTTTCAACTTTAGGCCCATTTAACTATGTTTATTGACCATAAACCAAAAACATAAAATAAATGGACACCCTAAAAAGCTAAACTAAAACTGTACAACTGTACTTTCTAATAGTCTAAAGTGCAACGACAGTCATCTTGACCCCTGCATGACAAATAAAGGCCCCAGTCAGAAAACCTGAGAATAAGGGCAAGAAAAAAAGGGTGTGTGTGTCTCTCCTGTGTGGTGGGGTGGAAACCTGAGAATAAGGGCCAAAAAAAGGGGGGGCGGGGTGTGTGGTGGGGGTGGAGACTAGTATTACTTGGAAACTAGCCTCATTTGCTATCCTTACCAATCAATCAAAACATACGACTACAGCTGTGGTGATTGAGCCTGCACGCTGTGCACCAGCACCGTCGGCCGCCTAATACACCATGGCTTCTTTAATCTTCACTAGAATTCTTTGTGGTAAGCCTATTTCCCCATTTTACAAATGACACAACAGAGACTAAAAAGGTGAAGTACCCTGCCCAGAGTCACATGACTAGTAAGTGGCAGAGACAGAAATTAAATTCAGATCTGTCTCATTGCAAAGCTTTTTAAGGATTCTTAAACTTTATGCTAAACGATCTTTTTTTTTTCCCACTTTGTATCGGGGTATAGCTGATTAACAATATTGTGACAGTCTCAGGTGAACAACGAAGGAAGTCAGCCATACATATGCATGTATTATGCTACACCATCCTATATTATCAGCACTACTATGTGCTAGTAATATGGCAGGTGCTTGGCAGCCATGTGGAATCACAACAATTGTGCAAGTAACCCCATTTATATATGGAGAAGTTAAGGCTTAGTGATTATACTAATTATTCTCCATTTGCCTCTCAGATCCCTTCTTTGTCCTCCTCTCCATGATGGGAAGGCTGACCCCGACACTCTGCATCTCCCAAGCTGCCATGCAGTTGACTTCTACTTAGGTTGGAAGATGATGGCAGGAAACTGGAGTGTGGGAGGAGAGGAAAATGGTTGTGCCCTTTCTGCTGCCTCCATGACTACAGCTCTTAATCAGTTGGTCTTCCCTTCCCAACTTCAGCTGTGACTCTGGAAACACTATTTCCATCCTTGCTCTATCAGCCTCAGGTGAGGTAACAGCTTTCTAGTGTTACTAGCTCTCGAGCTGCCTAACCATCCCTTGATCACCCTCTTAGGCTTGTTCCTTCTCTTAAGGTTTATTTGAACCACCTTGGAGTGAATTCCATTAATATTTCTTGCAATCCTAAATACAGGGACATTGTGAACCAAGTTCTATCAGGTGTCAGCTAGTAAACTGCAGTGGAGAAGGCGATGGCACCCCACTCCAGTATCTTGCCTGGAGAATCCCAGGGACGGGGGAGCCTGGTGGGCTGCCGTCTATGGGGTCGCACAGAGTCGGACACGACTGAAGCGACTTAGCAGCAGTAGCAGCAGTAAATTACAGAGCGAGTATCTGAACTCAGATTTATCGCCCTTCAAATTTTATTCTCTTTCTACTACTATGCTGAAAGGATAATTATTTAAGCTTTTAATGAGATTTCTTTCCAAAAATAATAAAAAAAGATCATCAAATCATCAGATTACCCTCCAATACTTGATCCCGTATTTCCTGCATTTCATTCTGTTAGTACAGTTGAACTTGCTGAGCTCTAGTCAATGACTCACTTTTCCATAAATGGTCTAGATCCAATCTGCTGGTACCTGCATCTTGCTTCAGAAGTGTCCGACTCTTTGCAACTCCATGGACTGTAGCTCATCAGGCTTCCTCTGTCCGTAGGATTCTCCAGGCAAGAATACTGGAGTAGGCTGCCATGCCCTCCTCCATGGGTTTGATCCCAAGATCCAATCCAGGTGTCTACCTGAGAATGCTTCACAAGCAGCTCTCTCCCTCGCTCTTCCATCATTTTTTCTCTCTACTAAATCATTGCCATTATTCCCGTTAGACTATAAACATGCCGCAATTTCTCACCTCTCACACACACACAAACTTTTTCATGATCTTACACTCAGCCTGTATCCCATTTCTTTGCTCCCATTTATAGCAGAGTTCCTCAAGGGTAATGTTTACTTTTTGTTTCCAATTATTCTCCTATAATTCTCTCTGAGCTATACTAGGTGGTCCTTGAACATGCCAGGCCACTCCAATGAAGATTTTTTCCTAAAGCTGTACTGATAATTCAGAATTTATAACATAGCACTTAAAGTGTACATGTAAGTTTGGGCTTTTTTCTCAAAAGTTCCAAACTAGAAACAACAATATTTAAAGGGATGGTACAAATATAGGTTGAGTGGGAAAAATATGAAGTACTGAAGTCATAGAATGTTTGAAAAAGAGCTTTAATCTTTAAAAGTACCAACTAAAACATTTATAGCCTATTGATCTTATGAGACTTGTTTTTATCATTTGATGTTCTTAAATTGAATTAAAACACCTACTTTATTTTTAATCTTTCAGAATCATTTTAAAACAGTTTAACACACCAAGGTCTCATTAGCTGTGCTAAGGGAATTCAAGCACAGAGAGTCATTTTCTAAATATACGAAATAGCATCTATCTTATCAGTATTCTTAATCTCTTATCCACTCTAGATGTTTTCAAGTTTTTACCTACCTGCTTCTCTTCTAGACCCGTGTTCTTCTAGATGTATAACTTGGTACGTACCTCAACTAGTTTCTCTACCCTATCGTTAGGCAGAATTCTATCTCCATCTCAGACATGGTCTCTACATTCCTACTGAGAGATACATATTCTGGGGAGAATGTACCAAAAATAACTGAAAAAAAAAAGGAATTGCAAGCCTATAACTTCCGTTTTTCCCCCTAATGTGAATAGTGTTTTCCTTTTAAGTTACTGTATAATTTTACAGTATATAAGTTACTGTATAATTTTCCTTTTAAGTTACACCTGGGGCTTCCCCAGGTGGCTCAGTGGTAAAAATTCCACTTGCCAATGCAGGAGATGTGGGTTCAATCCCTGGTCTAGGAAGATGCTCTGGAGAAGAAAGTGGCAACCCACTCCAGTATTCGTGCCTGGGAAATCCCATGAACAGAAGAGCCTAGTGGGCTACAGTCCATGTGGCCACAAAGAGTCAGACACAACTCAGTTGCTGAACAACAACAAAAATAATTTTTCAGTATAGTTTAAGCAAAATATTAAATTAACAATAGCTAATATTAAAAGACCTTACTAAAACATGTAACAATTCAGGATCACATGGTGGTGGTGGTGTAGTCGCTAAGTCATGTTCGACTCTTGCAACCCCGTAGACTGTAGCCTGCCAGGCTCCTCTGTCCATGGGTTTCTCCAGGCAAGAATACAGGAGTGAGTTGCCATTTCTTTCTCCATCAGGATCACATGAGGAATGTCTTAATAAATATTTTTATGAACAAGAGCAAAAGAGAAAAAAACGTTCCACACCTCAATAGGAATATGCTACAAACTTGACTGTGATTTGGAAAAAAAACTGGGAAATCACAGTGGCCTTCTGGGGATTTAAGGTTGATCTAAGATCAACCTAAAATCTAAAGACATGTTCCTCTATACTCTATGCCAGAGCCCAGGCTCTCAAACACTTTACTGTACTACTTCTCAGCTACTAAGCAGGCTACATTGCTCTGCTCCTCCCCGCCCCCACATCAACTCTATACTGCTCACAGAGCTGAAAGATCCACAAACTGCACACATTCAAGAAAAACAAAGGAACTATCTAGTCCTAGGCAGGCATACCCCCTGCCTAACAAAGCAAATATAACAGATTGGTTTTTTTTTTCTTCTGTGATTGCCCATTATAACTTATCTGAGAACAGATATAGTTTAAACTTAAGAATGATGAACCAACCAGACACCAGTCTTACTGGTAAAATAATTATATATATATATATATATATGGAAAATAAAATAACATGCAAATTCTCTGCTGGAAGTCCCTATGTTTAGGAATTCTCCTTGACTCTCCTGATATTTAGGACTCTAATGTTTATGCAGACACATAAGCTTTGTATTCCCAAACAACACAATGGAGAATCCCAATGGTATTTCGCCATGAGCAGAGAGTGTATTTCGCCAATAATGTGTAATCTTTGCCCCAAGAGGAGTACTTGAAGAGGGTTAGAATACTGCTGTAGGAAAAAATCTAGAAATTCCCTCTAAGGGTTCAGCTTCAGGCTTTGATACCCTCTTGCAATCTGCCCACTCCACCCTGTCTTCGATCATTAGAACTATCAGTGCCCAGAACTATGGGCCCAGAAACCATTCAGATTATGGAGATTTCCCGTCTTCAAACATGTCCAGCCCATTTGGAGAGAGGGTGGAAATCATTGTAGGTAATAGCTAAATATTGTTTGGGTAATGCATTTTAAAGAGAACAAATGGTGACTTTTAATCAGTCTCAAGTCTTTTAGTGTCCTCAAATTCCTACCTCATTGCAACTAAAAGTAAAACCTAGTTGAAGGGGGGAGGCAATCTCAAGTATGGCAAACCATAGGCAACAAAAGAGGCTCTGAAAACCTTGTGTTTACTACATTAGGTACTCTGTGGGAGCCTAATTTAGATATACAGGTATTATTACCTTCAACCTATGAGATCACTTTTTATAAATAATTAAAGTAACTCGTTGAGTGAATAAATGACTCATTTTTTAGTTCCTCCTTCCTCTTCCCCATAACAATTCAATTCGATCTAGATGTTTCTGATTTTTTGCCATAACCGTATTTTCGGATTTTTATCATATCAGGCCTTGATCACTTTCAACAGCTTCCCATCAATTTTATCTACTTTATACAGTAAAATCAAACTTCAAAGCCATATATTATGGTACGCTCCCGTTAGAAATATTCAGAGTATATTTGAACTTAGGGGTATTTAGAAGTTAAGTCCAGTGTTCTCATTTTACAGATAAAGAAAACAAGGACCAGAGTAATTAAGTGATTTTTCTTTGTCTTTCCTACTCTCTACCTAAAATCACTCAACTAAAAACATCTACCTGTAAGCAGTCAAGTAAAACAAAGGAACTATTTGGTTTTAAATGAGACAAGTCTTCCCCTAAGGATTTGTTGTTGCTGTAGCTCAGTTGCTAAGTCACACTGGACTCTGCAACCCCATGGACGTAGCACACCAGGCTCTTCTGTCCTCCACTATCTCCTGGAGTTTGCTCAAATTCATGTACATTGAGTTAGTGATTCTATCTCATTCTCTGCCACCCCTTCTCCTTTTATAATTCTACCAACTCATCTTTCCAACCAAATTCACATATGATTATCTCCCCAAACCCACGGGGGAAAATCTAACAACAAAAATCTGCTTACCACTTTCTACATCTGAGTTAAACCTTCCCAATTTCCTTGGTTCCTATTCTCTACTTCCTATTTCTTAATCTCTTAATGTAGCTGACCACTTAAAAGAAATACTTAAAGGCTACAATGGAGGAATTCTTTAATAAAGTTTTTTGAAAGTAGCAACTGGAAGTTCCTTTAGAAAGCCACAATCATGACTTAGATTATTCAATATGAACTACCACATTGCCAATATAATAAAGATTCAGGACCACAAACAAAGAACTCTTATTCTGTCAAATGGCTACATCTCCAAAACATAAGGGACATTTTATATAAAAAGGACTATATAGGAAAGTAGACAGGTATATGTAAGAATATTTTCTGGGCTTCCCTGGTGGTCCAGTGGTTAAGAATCTGCCTTGCAATGCGAAGGATGCAAAGGACACTGGTTTGATCCCTGGTCTGTGAAGATCCCACATGCTGGGGAGCAACAGTCCGTGCACCACAACTACTGAGCCAGCGCTGCAGCTACTGAAGCCGGCGTGCCTAGAGCCTGTGCTCTGCAACCAGAGAAGCCACTGCAATGAGAAGCCCACACACTGCAACGAAGACCCACCTTAGCCAAAAACATAAAAATAAACAAACCTATTTTTTTAAGTGTTTTCTTACCACTTGTTTATATAACTTGTCATGGGTAAAATTTTAAGTATCAGAGATACATTTACTAGGCCTTTTTCTGTGTTTTATTTATTTATTTTTTTTAGAACTGGGGTTTCCTTGGTGGCTCAGATGGTAAGAGTCTGCCTGCAATGCAGAAGACCTGGGTTGGATTCCTGGATTGGGAAGATCCCCTGGAGAAGGGAATGGCTGCTCACTCCAGTATTTCACTGCAGAATTCCATGGACAAAGGAGCCTAGAGGGTTACAGTCCATGGGTCACAAAGAGTCAGACATGATTGAGAAACTAACATTTTCATTTTTTCTTTCACCACTGGTTTATATAACTTCTCAGGGGTAAAATTTTAAGTAACAGAGATAAATTTACTATGCCCTTTCTTGCCTTTTTTCTTTTTTTTTAAAGAACAGATTATTAAATTTAGGAGATAGAAGTATTAAAGAAAATTATAAAAAGCATCAAAGTAGATTTTAATTAACCAAGAAACTTAAAAATGTATACCAACAAAACTATTTTTCCACTTAATATTAAATTTTACCACTTTTCATTTGGCATTTTTATCAGTCAGGTGGAAATTACTCAAGTTGGCAGCAGTATATTTGAGTGAACAAGTTTAGTCATGATAACAGATAAAAATTAAGCAAAGATAATAGCCCCATAGTGACTTGATATGAAAATGGAACCTCTAGTCAAAAAAAAAAAAAAATCAGATTTCCCCAGGGATCATCAAAGTATCCCACAGTATCCCAAACATATGAAACAAAATGTACTAAAAGTTTTATGCTTTGCATAGGGAAAATGACTTTAATACCTTTTAAATACAGAGATAAATTTAACACATTTAAATAAAAATTTTACTAAGAGACCACTAAACACTAATTTTCCATGTATAAAATCATGAAAATCTGGAAACTAATTTAAATTAGCTAATACTACAATGTAACATGGATCGGCTAAAGAAACCGACAGATCAAAAGCAAGTTTCAAATAACTCTAGAGACCCTATCTAAAAACTCAGAGCAACTATTGACTCTTTTGTTTGCTATCAATTTATTTTCAAACATGAAGCCTTCTGACAGTGCTGCACAAATAATACTCACCATTAGTTACTCCAACTGGCAAAGAAAAGGGAACCGACTGTTATATTAAGGTCTACCAATGATCAATATATTAGTAACAATTTAAAAAGACTTCTTAACTATCTGTCCCCCTGCCCCCTCCCCCAATTAATGGTTACTCACTCATTAGGGGACAAATGCACACAACCTAGCATTCTGCTGAGATTACTGAGTCCAGCACAATGGGAAATGGTGCTATTTTTTGACCATGAACCTATTACAAAATAAACTAACCTACTCTTTTTTGTAGCTGATAGTTAATGAACTCAGCTCGATAAACTATCAGCCTGGCAACATGGAGTCAGGACAGGCACTATTTACTGATTCACCAACTATTAAATAAATCAGATGCAAATTATGCACCTTCAGCCTCTAGGAGGACAAGGTCATCCCACCATCTAGCAAAGTGAGCACCTAGCACATAAGAGTTGCTTAATAAATACTTGTAGAAAGAATTAACCTGTAACTTGTCACATTAGTTATTATTTATTTTTGGTTGCACTGGGTCTTCACTGCTGTGCCTGCATGCTTTATCTAGTTGTGGTGAGCGGGGGCTACTCTTCACTGCAGTACGTGGGCTTCTCATGGTGGTGGCTTCTCCTGTTGCCGAGCATGGGCTCCAGGGCATGTGGGCTTCAGTAGCTGCAGCACATAGGCTCTAGAGCACACGATCTCTAGCTGTGGTGCTGGGCTTAGCTGCTCTGCAGCATGTGAAATCTTCTCCGACCAAGGATCGAATCCATGTCCCCTGAACTGGCAGGTGGATTCTTATCCACTATACCACCATGGAAGTCCCACTTTTCCCATTTTATAAGTTTGAAATTTTGATTATGTAGCCTATTAATGCTAATAGTAGCTAAATATTTAGCGAGAGCTTGCTTACCATATGACATGCTGTCCTCATTTTTACAATTAATCATGGCTGCAAGAGACGAAACTGACCAAGTTTACATGACAGCTGAATGGCAGAACAAGAACTCAAACTGGTCTTTCTACCTACAAGATCCAGAATTTTAATAACAATATTTCACTGGAATACTTGTAATTCATTATCATACTAAGAATCTCTACTATATAAGTCTCTCTTACCCCACAGCAAAGATCAGTTTACAAAAATATGAAAGTAAATGGGACTTCCCTGTTGATCCAGTGGCTAAGACTCCAGGCTCCCAATGCAGGGGGCCTGGGTTCAATCCCTGGTCAGGGAACAGGAGGTCCCACATGCTACAACTAAGAGAATCTCCTGCTGTAACTAAGATCCTGCCTGCTGCAATGAAGACCAAAGATCCCAAGTGCCAAACTAAGACTCGATGTAGCCAAAGAAATAAGTAAATAAATTTTTAGAATGTGAAAGTAAAGAATTTTCAAATGATAAATAATTATAATACATTACTTGCCTTCCTGGCATATAGTACTTGGTCTACTGCTGAAGCTGAGTTCTTAATCACTAAAAACAACATTTGCTTCTATTAGAGAACAGAACAACTTTATGCAATAGAAGAAGGAGCCTGCTGCTGCTCCTGCTGCTAAGTCGCTTCAGTCCAACTCTATGCGACCCCATAGACGGCAGCCCACCAGGCTCCGCCTTCCCTGGGATTCTCCAGGCAAGAACACTGGAGTGGGTTGCCATTTCCTTCTCCAATGCATGAAAGTGAAAAGTGAAAAGGAAGTCGCTCAGTCGTATCTGACTCTTCGCGACCCCATGGACTGCAGCCTACCAGGCTCCTGCGCCCATGGGATTTTCCAGGCAAGAGTACTGGAGTGGGGTGCCATCGCCTTCTCCTAGAAAACCAGGGGCTAAGCTATTTTGTTCCAGATGCCAGCATACAAAAGAATGCACTATCTTAAACCTGTTGTGAATATAAAATTAAGAATGTACTTTATAAAACATAAAGCACTACAGAAAATGCTCAGAAAATGGTATTTTCTGATTTTAATTGATTTTAATTGAATATAATTTCATCTGTTTATATGCTATTGTCCAAAATACATGTTGCCTAGATTGCTCACACTTAAGACTATGTTAGTGTGCATTGCTGTATAAACAATTTTGCTCCCTATGCTGAATATTCTCTATTTGTCCCTTCAGATCCACTCTCTAAATGGCAGTTTTCTCTCAGGAGGCTGAGCATTTTGGACTGCATCAAAAGGTTGTCATCTGGCTTTTCATGGGGGACTACAGGAGGCACCAGCAGGAGAGGAGAGGGCAGGAGGAGAGTGAGGCCGAGGTATTTATAGGTGAGGATACCATCAGCTCCCTCTGAGACAGCACAGGCTCACAGTAGCTCAATTCCTCCTCTAAAGCTGCAGCTCCTGTGAGGGACCTTCTTCTGTATCTCCCAGAGTTTTATCCCTTGTCTCTTCAGGCAGTAGTAAGGGTTATTTCTGTTACCTCTCTTCACACTTTTACAAATTAAAGTGAAAGTGTTAGTCACTCAGTTGTGTCCGTCTCTTTTCAACCCCTTGGACTGTATGCAGCTTGCCAGGTTCCTCTGTCCATGGAATTCTCCAGGCAAGAACACTGGAGTGGGTAGCTGTTCCCTTCTCCAGGGTATCTTCCCAATCCAGGGCTTGAACCTGGGTCTCCTGCATTGCAGGCAGATTCTTTACCATCTGAGCCACCAGGGAAACCCCCTTCCTCGGTTGGTGGGTAATGCCAAGCGGCAATGCCACTGCTGGTCACCCACACCCCGCACCGGACAGGCCAGGTTCCTGCTATAAATAGTTCTTTATTAAATGATCCTGTGGTGGTGGTTTAGTCGCTAAGTCATGTCCAACTCTTGTGACTCCATGGACTACAGCCTGCCAGGCTCCTGTACATTGGATTCTCCAGGCAAGAATACTGGAGTGGGTTGCCATTTCCTTCTCCAGGGGATCTTCCCGATCCAGGAATCGAACCTGAGTCTGCTGCACTGCAGGCAGATTCTTTACCAACTGAGCTATGAGGGAAATCCTATAATGATCCTCAGTTATTCCATTTTAGTGTGC
The DNA here is from genome assembly GCF_003369695.1 of Bos indicus x Bos taurus. Classification (NCBI taxonomy): domain Eukaryota; kingdom Metazoa; phylum Chordata; class Mammalia; order Artiodactyla; family Bovidae; genus Bos; species Bos indicus x Bos taurus. Next base: position 46,281,507 of record NC_040090.1, on the reverse strand, counting down.
CATTTGTTTCTCCCTAAAACCATGGCTGATGTACTACCCTACATCATGTGATTTAGGCACTGTTTTTCATAATTCTCCTTTAATATCCTTAGCACCCAGCATGAACACCTGCATACAAAGTATACTAGAAAGGATACTAGACAGAAAATAAGAATATCTTACTTCTGTTTTTACTTCTACCAATGACTAGCATCCACTAAATCAAAGAAGTTGGATTAAATGGTAAAGTCTGTTCCAGAAATGATGTGTTTTTTTTTTTTTCTATACTGACAGCTGAAACCTCACCAATAGACTTTTGTGTTTGGATAATAATGAGAATACTTAAAAACAAATGAGTAATTGTTTAGCACTTTTTATTTAAAGGGCCAGAGAGTAAATATATTAGACTTTGTAAGCCAAAAAGCAAAATCAAAAGCTACTATGTAGGGCTTCTATAACTACAAACATATTGCTACAGTTGAAGTTTTTGTAATGAAGTTCTGCCCATGGGAAGAATGAAATGAATCTGGAAGGAGCATTTCATTTAATTGGGACTCCTTTATATAGTTGCTTTTCCCTATCCTCAACATCAGTGTCACCTGTTAATGTTCATCTGTAATGATCTTATATATGTCACCTTTGAAAATTTCTTTTCATACAGACAGGGACTGGCAAATATTGGTACCAGCCCACAAACAAGTGATTTTGATTGAATATAATCATTACTTTAAAGGTATTTATAGAATTATATTAGAGTAACTGTACAAAAAAGATCTTCACAACCCAGATAATCACGATGGTGTGATCACTCACCTAGAGCCAGACATCCTGGAATGCAAAGTCAAGTGGGCCTTAGGAAGCATCACTACAAACAAAGCTAGTGGAGGTGATGGAATTCCAGTTGAGCTATTTCAAATCCTAAAAGATGATGCTGTGAAAGTGCTGCAGTCAATATGTCAGCAAATTTGGGAAACTCAGTGCCCACAGGACTAGAAAAGGTCAGTTTTCATTCCAATCCCAAAGAAAGGCAATGCCAAAGAATGCTCAAATTACCGCACAATTGCACTCATCTCACATGCTAGTTAAGTAATGCTCAAAATTCTCCAAGTCAGACTTCAACAATACGTGAACCATGAACTTCAGATGTTCAAGCTGGTTTTAGAAAGGGCAGAGGAACAGTGGTTTTAGAAAGGGCAGAGGAACCAGAGATCAAATTGCCAACATCCTCTAGATCATCAAAAAAGCAAGACAGTTCCAGAAAAACATCTATTTCTGCTTTATTGACTATGCCAAAGCCTTTGACTGTGTGGATCACAACAAACCCCGTAAAATTCTTCAAGAGATGGGAATACCAGACCACCTGACCTGCCTCTTGAGAAACTTGTATGTAGGTCAGGAAGCAACAGTTAGAACTGGACATGGAACAACAGACTGGTTCCAATTAGGGAAAGGAGTACATCAAGGCTGTATACTGTCACCCTGCTTATTTAACTTCTATGCAGAGTACATCATGAGAAACGCTGGGCTGGATGAAGCAGAAGCTAGAATCATGATTGCCGGGAGAAACAGCAATAACCTCAGATATGCAGACAACACCACCCTTATGGCAGAAAGTGAAGAAGAACTAAAGAGCCTCTTGATGAAAGTGAAAGAGGAGAGTGAAAAAGTTGGCTTAAAACTCAACATTCAGAAAACTAAGATCATGACATCTGGTCCCATCACTTCATGGCAAATAGATGGGGAAACAATGGAAGCAGTTATAGGCTTTATTTTGGGGGGCTCCAAAATCACTGCAGATGGTGATTACAGCCATGAAATTAAAAGAAGCTTATTCCTTGGAAGAAAAGTTATGACCAACCTAGACAGCATATTCAAAAGCAGAGACATTACTTTGCCAACAAAGGTCCATCTAGTCAAAGCTATGGTCTTTCCAGTAGTCATGTATGGATGTGAGAGTTGGACTATAAAGAAAGCTGAATGCCGAAGAATTGATGCTTTTGAACTGTGGTGTTGGAGAAGACTCTTGAGAGTCCCTTGGACTACAAGGAGATCCAACCAGTCCATCCTAGAGGAGATCAGTCCTGAATATTCATTGGAAGGACTGATGCTGAAGCTGTAACTCCAATACTTTGGCCACCTGAAGCGAAGAACTGACTCACTGGACAAGACCCGATGCTGGGAAAGATTGAGGGCAGGAGGAGAAGGGGATGACAGAGGATGAGATTGTTGGATGGCATCTCCAACTCAACCGACATGAATTTGAGTAAACTCTGGGAGTTGGTGATGGACAGGGAGGCCTGGCATGCTGCAGTCCATGGGGTTGCAAAGAGTCAGACACGACTGAGCAACTGAACTGAACTGAAATGACTGGACATTGCAGAAAATATTATCTTTCTATGGAAAACAGTAATAAATATGAGGAAATTTTTAAGTATTACGCTAAAAAAGTAAAAACAATATGGGGCCAGATGGTAGCCCCTGCTCCCCTCTGATCCCCTAAAAGGGATAAATTCAGACATCATTCTATTTTCAACTAAATTAGCTCTATCACTTAAACACAGGGGCATAAAAATAACAATACTTCTCTGGCAGAGAATGCTGAAGATAGGGGATGAATAGCTAGCTTAACATTTACCTAAGGAAATCAAAGCTATTGGATTCTTAAACAATTTTCAACTTTACTAAAGAAATCAGAATTGGCATCTGAGAATATGTCAACTTTAAACACCCAATAACTCAATTTATGAACCAAGGATTCAATAATGTCAAATGTTATTATTCCTGAAGAGATTTCATTTTTAAAAAATCCACCATTGAGAGCATCCAATTTTATTTTGACTTTAAAATTCAAGTATTTGTTTACATTTCTACCTTTTAGACTTTTTGATGGCAAGATTCCTTCCTTACTTATCCTCAGTCACTAACAAAGTACATGGTTCATGGAAGGCACTCTAAAGAAATAGAGAATGGATAAGTGAGTAAATAAAAGCCAGCTATCAAGGTGTGCCTAAGAAAACTGTGACCTGCTGAAATGTTTACAAAAACATCATCTTCTTGACATGAAATTTTTGCAGACTTTGGAAGCGTCTCCTTCAAATATCCTCACACAAATCACTAAACATTCAGAGAAAGTGCTGGTTTGGCATTGTGGCTCAGACAGTAAAGTGTCTGCCTGCAATGCAGGAAACCTGGGTTCGATCCCTGGGTTGGGAAGATCCCCTGGAGAAGGAAATGGCAACCCACTCCAGTACTCTTGCCTAGAAAATCCCATGGATGGAGGAGCCCGGTAGGCTACAGTCCATGGGGTCTCAAAGAGTCAGACATGACTGAGCAACTTCACTTCACTTTTCACAACTTGATTTTTAAAATAAAGCTGTTACAATACTCAGAAAGTCATCCAGCACAAATTTTACTCCATATGTTCGAGTGAAAGGCAAGCGAAAAAGTAAGTTAGTGTGATAGCTTTTCTAAGAATGCAAGTTTCACTGGTGCTGGTTAGGAAACATTCATATTTGGGATATACACCATGATCATTATCCCTACGTAACAATATTACATCAATACCACCTTACCATAATTAACAACCATTTATTGAAAACTACTATGTGAGATCTCGTATACCAGGAAACACACACATAGATACACAGTGGCTAAACAAATGCAGAACTCACTTTATCATACTTAATATAATCCCACAGTGCCACTCTGATTTTCCCTAGTCTTCTCTTAAATATTTTCATCTGTGCCACTGGCAGATCTATGATCTGTGCTCCCTCTTTCCTCTTAACTTTCTTTGCTGCTGCTGCTAAGTCGCTTCAGTTGTGTCTGACTCTGTGCGACCCCATAGACAGAAGCCCATCAGGCTCCCCTGTCCCTGGGATTCTCCAGGCAAGAACACTGGAGTGGGTTGCCATTTCCTTCTCTAATGCATGAAAGTGAAAAGTGAAAGGGAAGTTGCTCAGTCGTGTCTGACTCTTACCGACCCCATGGACTACAGCCTACCAGGGTCCTCCATCCATGGGATTTTCCAGGCAAGAGTGCTGGAGTGGGGTGCTATTGCCTTCTCCGTAACTTTCTTTAACTAGCCATAAAATAAAATGATTTTAAAATATGTACTGAAGAAAACTCCATGGATATTCGCTTCAGGATAAAACCACCTGAGCTGAAACTTTTATATTTCTCCCTCCAAAGAACTAAATTCCTTTTCCATTGTGTTAATAGTCAGTTGATCTTTCCTGTGACCCCATGTCTCAAATATAAGGGAAAAAAAGGTGGGGCTTGGGAAACAGGGATTTAGGTTCCTGACAAAAGACAATTATGTTTGTCTCCCAAACATTACCATTCCTAATATCTGGGCTCCAAATAGTTTATCAGATGAGCTGTAATCATTGAATAAGAGTCCCAAGGCAATGGGATAAATGAGAGCAGAAAGGACAGTTCAGAATGTGAAAATTCAATAGACCATATTAAAACACTAGATAGCTTTCAGAGGAAGAAGGAACAGAACAGAGAAAAAAGAAGAAAGAATGGGGCAGGAGGGGGGAAAAAAAAGACAGAAGCCTTTGTATTGCACAGACAGACAATAAGGGTCCAGTGCTAACCAGAACCAAGAAGCAAATGTAAACAGTGCGATCGCCATAGAGAGAAAGTTTAGACAGTCATATGTGACTCCTTAAATTTAAGAAAACATTTCAAATTTATCACAGAAAACAGAGCCATGATTCCACAGCAGAAAATTCAAGGAAGGGATGAACTTTAACAGAGCTAGGAAAAGAAATTTAAATTGACCAGTACATTCAAAAAGGCCAAACCTCAAAATCATCTATGACTTGTAAAATACAAGAGACATCAAAAGGGACTTTTCTGCTGTTAGAACTTATCTCAGAAAGTATTTTAATCCTAACAGAGAAAGCAAAACTCTGCCTCCTAGATTGTCCCATTTTTCTGTGTCAGGGATTGAAAAGATGTGAGCTAACATTGTAATGCTGGAACTAAAGCCCAGTACAGGTAAGTTCAATTTCCCTGTAAAGATGAATTACAGTCAAAGGATATGGAGAGAACTAACACATGAGGTCATTTCTAACTGAAGGATTCTAGAAACAAACAAATGTAATTTTCTTCTGAAAGGGAAAAGAAGAGAAAAAAACAACGGATTCCATAAAATGTAAAAGATAATTGTAGCTGGGACCACTGGCACCCCATGTCACAGCTCCTCAGCCCACTTCTGGTCATGGCCGTGGTGTCCTGGGAAAACTCATATTAACAGAATGCTGATTTACTGATGTATTGATTTTTATTATTTTGGCTGTACCATATGGCATGTGAGATCTTAGTTCCCTGATCAGGGACTGAACCTGTCTGTGACCTGCAGTGGAAGCCTGGAGTCTTAACCACTGGACCAACTGCCAGGGAAGTCCCCAGAAAACCACTTTAAACATGCATTAGCTCATCTTCCCATTTTCCCATCTCAGGGCTTTCAATGGCACTACACTGGGCCACTCAGCCTGTGAGCAAGCAGGTTAACTCCCCCAGGTTGAGGAGGGAGAGCAACCCTCAACTAACAAAAAGCAACAGTGGGAATTTCCTGACCATCCAGTGGTTAGGATTCCACGCATCCACTTCAGGGGGGCCTGGATTTGATCCCTGGATCTGATCTGATCAGGCAACTAGGATCCCACAAACCAAGTGGCACAGCCCAAAAAACCTGATTGGCATTCTGAACACTCTTCAGGAAATCCCAGCATAATCTAGTCCTGGTAATACATTCGTATATGGGCTTTTCCTCCTTCCTTGTTTCACTCTCCTCTACTTCCTTCCAATTCCACTCCCACTCTCAAATTAAACTGACCACTCCACATCCTCGTCTTAGTCTTGATTTCTAAAGGAACCCAACACAAATAATGAAGCTGATATTAATGGATCAAAAACAAGATTTAAGGAATGAATTGCAAGAAATTAGGTGAAAAAGCAGGGATCAGAAATTTATATCAAGTCACTAGAAAAATGAATGACAGTCTCTTTTTTGACAAGATTTACTGTTAGATGGCAGATCAAAGAAGTGAGGTAGGTAAACTGTTCATTTCTCAAATCTGATCAAAATGGGGAAGTATGAATTTTATAGCACTATAATATAAATTAATAAATTGTTCGAACTTAACGGTACTGCAGGTCAACTTGAAGAGACATAGCTACTGCAACACCTATAACATTCTAATAGCATGTACGGTATAAACTAATGGGTTCCACATTTGAACCCACAGACAAGTGCCAGGAGTGCTATAAAATCACTAGGTGCATAGTCAGTATTTCTAAGTGTGAGGTAGGACTGCAGAGTCTGTTTTTTACAGTTCCTCAGCTGATTCTGATGGGCACCAGGTGTGGCAATCTGTGATACAAAAGGTTTGCTTATCATATTTGTGGATGACAAAAACAAAGAGCAGAGAATACAATAATAGTAACTCAGAAATTATAAAGACTAGGACAGGCTGACTCAAAAGATAGACTCTGGAGAAACTTGACTAATAAAATATCCAAATTCATGGATTCCCTGAATTCTGTTCATGGTCTGTGCCCCTGGTAGAGGCCATCTGAAAGACATTCTCAGTGATAGAGAAGGACAGTGTGACACATGAGGAATGACTGAAGGAGTTAGACATTTTTAATCTAGCAGAGAAATTTCAGCAATGAAGACCAAAACAGAGGGGCCACAAAAGCTGTCCTCAAATATTTCATAACTGTTATGAGGAAGGCAGTTTAGGTTATTCTTTACAGCCTCTAAGAAATCTAGGGCCAATGACTTAAAAAGAAAGAAACACAGGGAGACAGACTTTGCTTCACTATAAGCATTTCCTTTTAATTGGTTAATGATATTCAAAAATGAGATGTATCATCTTCAGAAGGACTGAGTTATTCACCATTGGCTCTGTCCTTGCAGAAGCTAGTATATTATTTAGGTATGTGTTCAAGAAAAGTAAGACTAGATGATCTTTTACTTCCTTCCTAACTTGAATATTCTATTGCTTTATGTATATACTAACCCAGATGGAAAACAAGTCATATAAAAAGCTCCTTGTATCATAGGTAAGTCTTTAAGCATTTATAACGTTAGCTTTTCTTTTAGTACTATCAGTGTAGTATAGATATTTCAAATGATGAAGAAAATTACCACTTTCATTTCACTTTAACTATACTGTAGTTAATACAGGCAGGTGCCCGGAGGCTGTCCAAAGCCATAATGAATGATATTAAGAGAGAGAGAGAGAAAGAGAAGTGAAAAAAATCAGATGGTGAGAATTTCATTGTTAATAATTTTTCCCATTTTAAAATTATTAAAGAATAAATGTAATAACCATCTATTTGGGTCAGAATTTAAATAATTACTCATAAGAAGTTCTATGTAAAAATAGAATTCTTAGCTCACTTTTATGTTAAAATAAGCAGTTATTTTACATAAGTGAATATTGTTATACAAAAGTCAAGCTAATATAAATTAATTATGTGAAACCTGAAAGAATATTTATTTGAGTTCTAAAATCACCTCTGTACTGAAAAGCCTTTCTATTTCTGAGAAAGATTTTTAAAATACACAGAAAAAGTGTTAGTGTTTTAATTCATGGATGCTGCTTCTTCAGGCCACCTGCTTCAAATCAAAACAGCTACCAATGGTAAACTGAGATTGTGACCAATCTATGATCAATATGAAGCATAACAGCTACATAACCAAGAGAAGAATAAGTTGCAGAACAGCTACCCATTATAAAACCAATTCTGAAGTCTGAGGTCCAATATGAATAATATGGCTCTAAAATAATATTGTCTGAAGTAATTCTTAGCATTTTAAAACATAATTTTAAACTATGTGATCTAATCTTATTAATATTTCAGGTCTGTGTAAACTGATAATATAATTTATGACACTGTTAAAGAAACTGTTATGTTACATATCGTAAATAAAGTATGGCCCCTTCATAGAAACAAAAAATTTGACAGAAAATATCAAGAACAGAGCTATAAAGGAGCAGAGTTTTCAAATACTATTGAAACTATGTTGGAATCAATTCAAACTTAATTGTTATGAGATGGGTAACAACTAAGGAAAAAACAATACAAAAAAAATCCAGAAAAAGATGGGAAGGCATCAAACCAGTACACTAGAAAATATCGATTAAAAGCAAAAGAAGGCACAGTGGAGAAATCTAGCAGGGAAAAGGTATAAGGAAATAGAGGATTTGAACCACATTGTAAATCAACTAGACTTAACAGGTATGTACAGTACAACACACACAAAACTGTACACAGAACATATCCTAGGATGAGTCAAATATGTTAGGACACAAAACAAGTCTCAGTAAATTTAAAACAACTGAAATTATACAAAGTATGTTCTCTAAACAATGGAATGCAACTAGAAATCAAGAACAAGGACAACTGGAAAATTCACAAATATTTGAAAATTAAACAATATATTCTTAAATGGGTCAAAAGAAGAAATTACAAGTAAAGTTAGAAAATATTTTGAGGCAAATAAAAATGAGAACAACATTCTAAAACCTAAAACAGTGTTCAGAGAGAAATTTATAGCAGTAAATGCTTACATTAAAAAAAAAAGAGAGAGAGAAAGATCACAAATTAAAAAGCTAACAGAGTAACTTCAACTCAAAAAGTAGCAGAAATAAAGTAATAATAAAGATTAAAATGGAGCTAAAGCAGAGAACAGAAAAGCAATACAATGAATCAACAAAACCAAAAGTTGGTTTCTTTTTTATCAAAATAAATTTGGTACATTTTTTAGTTAGGCTGACCAAGAAAAATCAGGAGGAAATTTGAACTGCTAAAGTCTAAAAAGAGTAGGGCCATTACTACAGATATGACAAGTAAAAAGAATCATAAGAAAATGCTATGAATTCTATGTTGTTACCTTTTAGTCTCTAAGTCATATCTGACTCTCTTGCAACCCATAAATTAAATAACACAGGTGATATATGGCCAAATTCCTAAAAAAAAAAAAAAAACTATCAAAACTGACTCTAGAAGAAATTCTTCAGAAAATCTGAACAAATCTACAAGAGATTCAATCAGGAATCAAAAACCTCGGAACAAAAGTAAAGCTTAGGACAAGATGGTCTCAGTGATGAATTTTACCTGACTTAAAAATTTAACACGAGTTCTCAAACTTTTCTGAAAAAGTGGAAGATGCAACAGCTAGTACACGGATCCAAGGGGCCAATCTGTTGCAACTATGCATGTGAGCCCATGCTGATTCCACTACCTCCTCTCTCAGGTACTCAAAATCCATGTTTTTCATCTTTTCAGAAAGAGACTAATGCCAAACAAATACATTTATTGTTTGTGGAACCCATTTTTCCTCCCTCTGAAAATCAGAGTACTGTGTACCTGTCTCCAGCATTTGAGAACTTTCCTCTTTCTCTACAGTGCCTCCAAGAAAAATAAAGGCTTTTGTTTGCTAATCTCTTTTGTAAATTCTCTCCATACCCTGGGACAAAATCCATCTGTATTAGGATGTTTGACTATGTCTGTGAATAACCACATACTCTCCTATAATCTTCACTGATCTGAGACTTCAGTTCCCTTAGGGCAACTCTAGTTCCACCCTTTACAGTTAGAAAGTAGATCACTCTCCTTGCCAAAAAAATACTGAAATAAAATGTGTATAAAAGAGAGCTCATTTTCTTTATGATCTGAAAGCCTTACAAAATCTGCCACAAGCAGCAATCCTGTATCCTCTTTAAAATTCTTGCTTTACACAGACACTCCCAAAGATGACTGCACTTCAACAAGCTTTTACCAACCCTTGGGGCTCTTGCGTCCTTTTATACTTCAGGCTATCTCTTGTGTGCTCTTACTGAGCATCTTTTGCTCATTTAGTCTGTCAGACTGTGTTCTGTGCCTTGTTTCCAAGGCTATCCTCACCCTAGCTCTTGTACTCCAGTCACGGGCACACCCTACCAACACCCAGTCTCAGGGCATCAAGCCTAGATTAAAGGCTTAGCCCTCATTTGGAAGGGACAAGAACACAGATAAAACTAGATTAAAGCCTAAAGTGAAGTCGCTCAGTCGTGTCCAACTCTTTGTGATCAAGTGGACTGTAGTCTGGCAGGTCCTCCATCCATGGGATTTCCAAGGCAAGAATACTGGAGCGGTGCCACCTCCTTCTCCAGGGGATCTTCCCAACCCAGAGATAGAACCGAAGTCTCCTGCATTGCAGGCAGACTCTTCACCGCCTGAGCCACCAGGAAAGCCCATCGAAACTAGATTATCTATTTTCTACTATCTTTCTTCAGTATATCCCTATCTTTGATAAATTTTAAAAGGCTCTCTGCCAAATCCTGAATATATACCCCAAAAGCATATGGTGAGCCTAATGCAGTGCTGTCCAATAAAAGTTTTTTTCTTCATTATGGAAATGTTTTATCTAATTTGATTGCCATCAGCCATGTATAATTACTGTGCATTTGAAATGTGACTAGTGTGACTGAGGGATCAGATTTTAAAATTTTAATTAGTTTTTAATCGAAGTTGCACAGCTCTTTCTGGCTAGCCTGACAACTACTGTGTGGCCATCTCTTCTAAATAGTGCAAGTAAAGTGCTTTCTTTCACCTTGTAGTTCTAGACAATATCCCCTTATTTTTCCACTCTGTTCACCAGAAGATCTAACATTCTATTTAGGATAAATCTAGTAATATTTTTTAAAGTTTTTAAAAGCAACTTTTTCATCTATCCCCTTTCTTTCTTCTTAGTCCTGCTTCATAACCTCAAAACAGGAAATGTTAACAGTTATCATATAGCTCCAAAGTTCCTAGTTTTCCCCTTCCTCCTTTGCATCACATTCCTCTACTCCCTATTTCCCTAACATTGGCTCTGTACCCCCTGGATTTTGTTCTATCTAGGAACTTTTCACCTTCCTTCAAATTGGAGTACAGAGGTATGATTCTCAATGCCATCGCCTTCTTTTCAAGTACTGCAGTCAGTTCACATTTATCATACACTCATCTGAATGTTTTCCTTTGTTTGACAAAAAAGAAAAATGTGACATCTCTGGAAATTAGTACAATAGTCCAATAAAGTTCCATACACCTTGAATGAAGTTGAAATTTCAATGACAACTCTAATTACTGTCTTCTGGATTACCATCTATACCAATCTCAAGGGCAAAGTACCCAATCACTTCTGACTTTTCAGGTTTAGTAGTATGTCAAGTACAGCACAGGAACTCCGGTAAGTTTTGCTAAATAAAAAGAGCATCAGTGACAATGAATCAAGAACATGGACTTTAGAGTCAGGACTGAGTTCAAGTCCTAGATCTGCCACTTACTAAATACATGATTACAAGTAAGTTATTTAAAATATTCTTCTGTTTATTCATCTAGAGGAGAGATAATAATAGTTTATACTTTCTATCAAAAAGATCTAGCACGCTTCTTTGGTGTACTGTACTTTGAAAAAAAAAAATCTCTCACAGGAAAGTTACCTCCAAGAATTACTGTGAAGGAGTAAATGAAGTAGCGTCTGCAAAGCACTTAACACAGCGCTGGGAATGTATTTCTGCTAGACATTTTAATTGTTATCATCCTTCTAACTACTGTGTTTTCTCTTTCTGGCCAGGCATATGGTTTGGTTCTTATTAACAAATACCATAATACAAGTAATATAGTCTCCCGGACATAGTTACCAGACCATAAACTGCCCAACTACAAGAAAACGTATCATTTAACTATTATTCAAATTTTTCCCACCTTCTAGAGTCTCTTATAAAAGTACATTCAATTTATGGACAACTTTTGAAGAAGTATTTTAAAGCTCTGAAGTCAATGTTGATGAGACTGGCAAATACACTATGAAAAATTACTGCCAAACAACAAAAATGTGAGGTAGAAAAGTGGGCTGACACTAGAAAGCAGCACAGTATACAGTAAATACTATTGAAATACAAAATGACTTTCATAACTGAGAAAAAATATGAACAAAATTATTATCTTTTCTTCATTATTATAATACTTTGGGAGTACCTATAAGTGTCTCAGGCAAAAGATATCTAAGCAGTTACAGGCCAGGAGTAGACAGGGGAAAAGCACTGGGCTAAGATTCAAGAGAATACTTTTGAGTCCACGTATTACCACATACTCGCACCATCTTCACCTTTCTGGCTTTTAACTTTTTTGTCCATAAAACAAAGGTAAAGACTATCAGAGGTCCCCAAACATCATGAGAGTCACTTAAGAAACCTTTTAAAAAGTACAACTCTCTAGACTGAGCCTACCGAATCAGAACTCTCTGGGAGCAGGTACAGGGAAATAGCGTTTTTAAATGCAACTCAGTTAATTCTGAGGTGCAGCCACTGGGGACCAGTGTACTAGAAAGCTAAGATTCCCTTCTACTTCTAAATTCCATAGTTTGTACACTTCTGCTTTCTTCATTTTGATTTTCTGATAGCAAGACCTATCAGAAATTTACTCAAAATAGCAATACTGCTAAGATTAGATGAAGCTGATCTCCCATCTCATGCCTTCTGCATGCACAGAAGTCACAGTATAACAGATGAAGGTACTTCAGAGGAGACCTGGATCTACATACTGGCCATGGGGCCTTGGGGAAGTCATATAACCTCTATATATCACGTTTCTCATCTGTAGGGTGCTACTGGACTAAAATGAGAATACTGTACTAGGAAATCTCTTATACATATTATAAGAGTTTAGTATTTAGTATATTAATATTCTAAGTTCTCTGTAACCATGAAAAATATAGTGTATATTGTGGTTATTAAACTTAAGTATGTATGTAATACAATTTAAAGGTTTTTCAGTAGAAATGTTAAATTTACAATGTTTAATCTATGTTTCTAAAAATACATTGTTGCAAATTTAACAGTCTATAAATTATAAATGTAAGAATCTAGTTAGGTAATAATAGATTTTGAAATCCAATGAAAGGCAATCTGCACTGTAATAACTGAAGAATAGAAATTCTAATCCCAGCAAGAAACACTAACTAGGAATATTACTGAGTTTAGCATCGATTCTGATTGCCTGAAGTACAAATGCTAATATCCAAATTGCTTATGGATGGACAAAACTATAATTTTAGGAAAAGTAAAAATGACAATGACAAAATCCAGAGTATGTGTTCTACCCTAAAATTTTCTAATGGAAAAGTGGATCAACAGCAACAAAAAAGATACCCCAGGGTACAGTTTCAAAAGCCAATATTTTTTATCCTAGCCATAATATAGATTCATTTGCTTATTGTTAGTTTCTTTCCTGGATGAATGCCTACTGACTGTCTAAAAGACAGAGTAATGACCAACACGTGTTTCAAGAAAACAGAACTGCCAAGAACTGAGGAAGGTCAGATATATTACATCAGAAGTGAACTTTCTTCCACAATGGCACAATACAAGCGTGAACGCCATACGTCAGAGAGAACAGTAAATGCGAGGCATCTTTGTCACTTGCTTTTCTTTTTAAAGAAGGAGGCTGGAACAAAAAACTGACTTGGTTTTCACATCTTAGTATTTTTTTTAACCAAGAACAAACAGCGGAAGAGAGAGTTTCTTGTGATTCACTACCATTGCCAAACCTTTTACATTCCTGTTTCTTCCGTTCCATGCCTTTTTTTTTGGCTTTCCTCATTATACCCTCTTGGTTTATGGTACCACAGCCTGTTCCACGGGCCTCCCAGGGACACCCTTGGGTGCTGTTTATTTAACCCATACACGTAAAACTAATTTTAAATTTCTCCTCTGTAATAACAATTCTTCCTAATTAACCTGTAAATTATTCTTGCCATAATTACCTTGCGTTTAACTTTAATTACAATGAAAGGTAGAGACAAAGAAAGAACTTGGATTATTAGTCAAAAAATTTATCCAGACCCTACAATGAAGACAAATGAAATGCCAAAGAAAACCTATAGTTCTTAGAAAGCTAAAGTGTTAGTCACTCAGTTGTGTTCTTTGCAATCTCACGGACTGTAGCCTGCCAGGCTCCTCCATCCATGGGATTTTCCAGGCAAGAATACTGTAGTGAGTTGCCATTTCCTTCTCCAGGGGATCTTCCTGACCCAAGGATTGAACCTTGGCCTTCTGCATTGCAGGCAGACTCTTTACTGTCTGAGCCACTGGAGAAGCCCAGTGAAAGCTAAAAGGTGCATTAATAAATATCTGAACATATTCTACAACATTTAAAATATACTTCTTCAAACAAAAGTGCTCACTGTAATTGATGCATAATTATGTCACAATTACAAAACCAAAAGGTTGATAAAAATTAGGTGGGATAAAATTCGGGGGCAAAGGTCGAAAGATTTTCTGAACTTCTTTATAAGTACTTCTATCTTCCTCATTCTCCTGCAGCTACATTATTATCATTTTTTAAACTATCACATTTAATGTGTTAAGGGGCAGGAAAAGTAAGACAGTAATATTCTAGGCTTTGTGCCATATATATTCTTTCTTGTTGCTGTTGCTTTGAACATTCCTTTAAAAATTTAAGAACCACTCTTAGTTCACAGGCAGTACAAAAAGAAGCCAAATCCTGGATCTAGCCCAAGAGTTGTAGTTTGCTAATCCCAGTGTTACTATATGCCTATTACAATTCTAAGGATCTATAAATATTAAATCATTCTAGTAATCCTGTGAGGTTGGTGCAATTATTATCATCATCTCCATTTCAAAGCAGGGGCAACTGGGGTATAGAACTTGCCCAAGGTCACAGAACCAAGTAAATGATGGAGCTGAGATTCACATCTGGGCAGATTGGCTCCTATTCTCTATAGATTCTCTGTGTACTTTCTCTATTACAAAGGACTTAAGAGTATAAAATGTAGGAATTGATGCCAATTCAGAAACCTTCCTGTTAATAAAGAAAGGAACTGTCATACTGACCAACCCCTTCTACTTCCAGAGATTTTTTAAAAATGTCACAATCAGACTGGAATTCAACTTTCAGCAATACTGGATAAGAGAAGACAACAGAACCTTCCAATCTCTGAAGAACAGCAATGTCAAACAACTTAAAAACTATACATATACTATGTAATCAAGTCTAGGGGTGAATAAAGTCATGTTCAAGCATGCAAGAATTCAGAAAGCATACTTTCATACAGTCTTTCTTCAAAGGTTCCTTGAGAATGTACTTTAGCACAATGAAGGAATACACTGAGCAAGAGAAAAACAGTTCAATTATTATGGAAGTTCAAAGGAAGAAGAAGTTGTTTTTAAGGAAGAAGGTTAAGTAGGATCTGATTACTCCAGAAAAAAAGGGGGTTGGGGGGAGGAAAGGGATGAAAATACCGGAATGGGGGAGGATAGTGAGAGCAGTGGAAGGACAGCTCATTTCAGACAGGGGCCATCTCTTGGTTATCCCTGTGGATTGCTCTTTGGTTAAAAAGGATCAAAATTAGCATCTGAGTAAAGTCCTTCTCAAATTGCAGTTCTAAAACAACACAGATTTTGTTAAGATCATCTAGGAGGTTTCTAACGTTTTCATGCTTTTTAACATGTTTATATTACTTTTGTGTATGAAATGTATCAAACTAATCAAATTTTGTTAATAGCTGTCACTTTACCAGAATCAAGAAAGGCAACACATTCTTAGCATTTATTCTAGATAACAGACGAGGAATCAGCAGGGGGGCCAATTAGTCAAAGTTCTTTGAAACTTACTTAGCCTCTTTGTACCTCAGTTTCCTCATCTGTAGAACAGAGTTAAACAGATAACAGTAGCAGCAGCAATGCAATAAAGAGTATGGCTTTCCCAGAGTTGACTTCAAATCTTGGCTCTGCTACTTAAACAGCTGTGTGACCCTGGAAAAAGTTTTAACTTTGCCTAGTCATCTGTAAAAATGGAGCTAATTTTGTAATCAATTTCAAAGGACTTAAAATTAAAGACGATAACAGGTATAAATCACTTAACATAGTGTTTGTGTTTAAGCACAAAGTGTTCAGTAGATATTATTGATCTATACTGCCAATGCAGTTTAAATACATACATTGTCCTCCCACCCCAAAGCTTTACAGTCTGGATCTAACAATAAAAGTTACAAAAATTGAGCATACTGAGAAAATTCATTTGTTTTAGTAGCGCCCAAATAGCCAGCAGATATTATAGAAAAATTAAATGGATTAACCTCAACACCTCTACTGTAATACTCACACAATTAATTTTCAAGCTTTTTGTCTGTGGCAGTCAACCACGGAAACCAGATAATAAGACTATTGTGCCTTGAAGTCCAAAACAAACATTAGTTGGAAAAAATTAAGGCATTTATTCTAGAAATTCTAATATCCATACTGTATAGAAGTTACCCCTAGGCTTAGTATGATTCCTAACTAAAAAAAAAAAAAAAATCACAAATACAGTGATGTCCTCTTGGGATAATCAACATATCTGATCTGCAGGTGTTTGAGTACTGGCTAAAGGAAAACTTAACAGCCAATTCTTTCCGTTGCAATGGTGAATGGAATTGTTTCCTTAATTTCTCTTTCTGTTTTCTCATTATTAGTGTATAGGAATGCAAGGGATTTCTGTGTGTTGATTTTATATCCTGCAACTTTACTATAATCATTGATTAGTTCTAGTAATTTTCTGGTGGAGTCTTTAGGGTTTTCTATGTAGAGGATCATGTCATCTGCAAACAGTGAGAGTTTTACTTCTTCTTTTCCAATTTGGATTCCTTTTATTTCTTTTTCTGCTCTGATTGCTGTGGCCAGAACTTCCAAAACTATGTTGAATAGTAATGGTGAGAGTGGGCACCCTTGTCTTGTTCCTGACTTTAGAGGAAATGCTTTCCATTTGTCACCATTGAGGATAATGTTTGCTGTGGGTTTGTCATATATAGCTTTTATTATGTTGAGGTATGTTCCTTCTATTCCTGCTTTCTGAAAAGTTTTTATCATAAATGGATGTTGAATTTTGTCAAAGGCTTTCTCTGCATCTATTGAGATAATTATATGGTTTTTATTTTTCAATTTGTTAATGTGGTGTGTTACACTGATTGATTTGCGCATATTGAAGAATCCTTGCATCCCTGGGATAAAGCCCACTTGGTCATGGTGTATGATCTTTTTAATGTGTTGTTGGATTCTGATTGCTAGAATTTTGTTAAGGATTTTTGCCTCTATGTTCATCAGTGATATTGGCCTGTAGTTTTCTTTTTTTGTGGCATCTTTGTCAGGTTTTGGTATTAGGGTGGTGGTGGCCTCATAGAATGAGTTTGGAAGTTTACCTTCCTCTGCAATTTTCTGGAAGAGTTTGAGCAGGATAGGTGTTAGCTCTTCTCTAAATTTTTGGTAGAATTCAGCTGTGAAGCTGTCTGGACCTGGGGTTTTGTTTGCTGGAACATTTTTGATTACAGTTTCAATTTCCGTGCTTGTGATGGGTCTGTTAAGATTTTCTATTTCTTCCTGGTCGAGTTTTGGAAAGTTGTACTTTTCTAAGAATTTGTCCATTTCTTCCCCATTGTCCATTTTATTGGCATATAATTGCTGATAGTAGTCTCTTATGATCCTTTGTATTTCTGTGTTGTCTGTTGTGATCTCTCCATTTTCATTTCTAATTTTATTGATTTGACTTTTCTCCCTTTGTTTCTTGATGAGTCTGGCTAATGGTCTGTCAATTTTATTTATCCTTTCAAAGAACCAGCTTTTGGCTTTGTTGATTTTTGCTACGGTCTCTTTTGTTTCTTTTGCATTTATTTCTGCCCTAATTTTTAAGATTTCTTTCCTTCTATTAACCCTGGCGTTCTTCATTTCTTCCTTTTCTAGTTGCTTTAGATATGTTAGGTTATTTATTTGACTTTTTTCTTGTTTCTTGAGGTATGCCTGTACTGCTATGAACTTTCCCCTTAGGACTGCTTTTACAGTGTCCCACAGGTTTTGGGTTGTTGTGTTTTCATTTTCATTCATTTTTATGCAAATTTTGATTTCTTTTTCGATTTCTTCTGTGATTTGTTGGTTATTCAACAGTGTGTTGTTCAGCCTCCATATGTTGGAATTTTTAATAGTTTTTCTCCTGTAATTGAGATCTAATCTTACTGCATTGTGGTCAGAAAAGATGCTGGGAATGATTTCAATTTTTTTGAATTTACCAAGGCTAGATTTATGGCCCAGGATGTGATCTATCCTGGAGAAGGTTCCATGAGCACTTGAGAAAAAGGTGAAATTCATTGTTTTGGGATGAAATGTCCTATAGATATCAATTAGGCCTAACTGGTCTATTGTATCATTTAAAGTTTTAACCTGAAATATTTTAAATTGTTCTCTTTGATTTGGCAAATACATGATCCATCCTAGTATATTTTCTTTAATAGCTGTATTTTTAATATAATTATTTTCCTCTCAAAACTATTTAACCATTAAAAATGACACTAAAAAAGGCCTCAAATTACAAATAGCTCTTCAGAGGATATTTAATCTGACCTACTCATCACATCCAACTATTCTTGAGCCATGGTTTTCAACCTAGGTGCCCCAATAAAGTACAGTCACTCAAACCCCATCCATCCTCTGACATGCTGTTTGAGCATTAACAATTCTTACTAACAATGGAAACATTCAGGACAGTTAGGTACCAGTATGTAATCTAGATAGAAGAAAAAAGTATTTCTTAGTAAGCTTTTTTATTATTTTTATCTTATCTCCTTTTACTTGCCCCTCTGCTTGCCCAGCTTTTGACATACCGTCTCCTTTGCTTAACGTGAACATGTGAGACACACGCCTGTCTCAGAACCAATGCCCTTGTTCTTAAATGTTCTTCTTCAAGATACTTGCATGTCTCCCTCGCAAACCTCTTTTAGGTCTTTTTTTTTGCTCAGATGTCAACTTCCTAGGAAGGTCTTCCTCAACTATCCTGTTTAAAATTACAACTCCCCTCTCCACCCTCAGAACTCTCTTTTTACCTTTCCTTACTTAATTTTGACCATGGCCCTCACTTATCAACAGCTGACCATTATTAGTTTTCACCTTTATTTTCTGTCTTCTTCTACTAGGTGGCTCAGACGGTAAAGCGTCTGTCTACAATGTGGGAGACCTGGGTTCGATCCCTGGGTCGGGAAGATCCCTTGAAGAAGGAAATGGCAATCCACTCCAGTACTATTGCCTGGAAAACCCCATGGACAGAGGAGCCTGGTAGGCTACAGTCCATGGGGTCGCAAAGAGTTGGACACGACTAAGCGACTTCACTTTCTTTCTTTCTACTAGTATATTGGAGAAGGTGATGGCACCCCACTCCAGTACTCTTGCCTGGAAAATCCCATGGATGGAGGAGCCTGGTAGGCTGCAGTCCATGGGGTCGCTAAGAGTCGGACACGACTGAGCGACTTCACTTTCACTTTTCACTTTCATGCATTGGAGAAGGAAATGACAACCCACTCCAGTGTTCTTGCCTGGAGAATCCCAGGGATGGGGGAGCCTGGTGGGCTGCCATCTATGGGGTCGCACAGAGTTGGACACAACTGAAGCGACTTAGCAGTAGCAGCAGCTACTAGCATAAGGCCATTGAGGGCAGTTCCTTTATGGGAACTAAATTACAGCCAGATGGCTAAATAGCACCATACAGAAAAGCATTTCTACTAAGGAAAAAAAAGTAATAATATTGAAATAATAGTACATTATCAAAAAAAAAAAAACCATTAAAACATGCTCTGACTTAGTTATATACCAAAAAGTCCTTAAATAAAGTACATAATCACTATTTAGAAGACTGATCTGAAAGAAATCATTTTTCCTCTATATATGTCAATTTCCACATCTATAAAATTGACATTATAAGGGTGTCATAAGGATAAAATCAAAGTAAAAGGCTTTAAAAGTTTACAAACTATACAAAAGTAAAGTGACAGTAGTGGGGTATAATCAAGAGTTACTATTCAGAATAGGAACAAAATTCTAAACATAAAACCCATTTGAGAAATTCTCTACATTTCTTATCTGAGAAACGCTACATGTGAGAAATTCTCTTCCTGATGACTGTTGAGAAATTCTATATTTGAGAAATTCTCTACCTCAGAATTTGAGCATTTCCCTACCTGATGAATTCTGATGGCCCGCAGAGTTCACTTGCCCTCTACACAACCTGAAAACGTCAGACATTCACTTCCCAATCATTTCTGGAGTTATGGTATTAGCATATGTCTTTAAATCAACTACTCAGAAACACACATCAGGGCCTTAAATTGGGGGGATAATGATACAGTGGGGGGGAACATTAGAGAATCCATTCTGGAGACAGATGGAAACTGGTGATAGCAACACCAAGGTTCTGACATAACAGTGTCAGAGCTAACAAGTAACATTTGTGAGTTAGGATAATTAAGGTGCAGTAAGTAGTCACTGTTGGTGGCAGCCATACATATATTCATCAGATGAATGCTGTGCTGTGATTTGGGGCTGTAGTCCTGTCTGCTGCTGTGCAACTTCTCTTTATTTTTGTCCTTTTTTTGAGACTAGTTTTCCAGATTTCCCAGGGACTCTCTGAGCTGCTCTATATTCTTTCAGCATTTCTTTTTCAGTTTTTAAAACAGTCAAAATTGACTTCTGTTAGTAACAAATAATAGAATGTTTCAGTAGAACTTTTGGCTTACAAATTAAAATATAAAAACCTGTAAAATCTTGGTATTTCACTATGTAGTAGTTAATTTCTGCAACCAAGATGGAATAATACAGGGGGCAGTGAAAAATATGACTCAGTTTTACTAAAGCAACATTTATCATTATATAAATCTGAGAAACTACAACTAGCCAGGTTCCACCCAGGCTAGAACTTTATTGCTTTTGGTCAGAGGTCACTGGGGAAATAAGCACAATGCGATCTTTGAAATGTTATAAAATATAAAAAAGGAGTAAACACAGAAGTAAATTAATTATTCCCGTCTCTTGAAGAATTTTCCACAGTTTGTTGTGATCTACACAGTGAAAGGCTTTGGCGTAATCAATAAAGCAGAGAAAGATGTTTTTCTGGTATTCTCTTGCTTTTTCGATGATCCAACAGATGTTGGCAGTTTGATCTCTGGTTCCTCTGCCTTTTCTAAATCCAGTTTAACGTGCAAGTTCACGATTCACGTACTGTTGAAGCCTGCCTTGGAGAATTTTGAGTATTACTTTGCTAGCGTGCGGTCGCAAAGAGTCGGATATGACTGAGCAACTGAACTGAACTGAGATTAATTATATTCAAATTAATTTCAAAAAGAATCATCAAATTAATACACTACTATCATTTTATTTGGAATTCCTAAAACAACTGAACTATGATCATCAATAAAAGGCTTGATGCTTTCTTATTTATCTACAACAGTCAAGGATGCATTTGCTATTGGCGTTCTAAGGTAAATGCTAAAGAAAATATCTCCAAGAAACACTTATTATGCCCTTATCTAAAACTATATCAGAAGTAAAAGGGAAGGTTGTCTAACTTAGGAGCTCCTACAGAAGATAAATGAACTGGGTGGAGATAAAGATAAGATTGTTCATGAGTTATCTTCAGTATGGTAGTGAGCATGATCTGGAGTCACACTGCTATAAAAATGTCTGGGCTGTGGAAAAATATCAATGACCATACATATTTGAGACATTTACTTTAATTACTTTTAAGTATTCTATATCACTGACAGATAAGGCAGATATGCAACTCGAAAAGATATGCATCTATGAAAAGACTTGTAAGCATATTTAGAAGTAGTGTCGTATCTTGATGTTTATGATAACTACATGACTAAAATTTAAATATCATAGAAATTCTGCTATTACATAAAATAATTTTCTGCTTAGCCAGGTCAAAGAACAACTCCATGAAGCAAGAGTATAGTATCAAATAGCTCTGGATTTTAATTCTAATTCTACCTGTGTTGATAAAGATCAAGATAATCTTTGTAACATCAGTTTCCTCATCTTTAAAAGGTAACTGATTAATACTTACCCTACAAGAGTTTTGTGAGAATTAAATGAGATAATGTAGGTAAAAACCCTACCACTGAGTTTCTAAGAGTGTAAGAGATGCTCAAAAAAATATTACTTCTTCTTTCTTTTCTCTGATCCTCCTAACTTTTCTCCACTGCCTCTGGCATTCTTTATATTGCTAACATGAAAAGAAAAAAAATGAAGTCAGCCAGTCATGTCCAACTCTTTGTGACCCCATGGACTGTAGCCTGCCAGGCTCCTCTGTCCATGTGATTTTCCAGGCAAGAATACTGGAGTGGGTTGCCATTTCCTTCTCCAGGGGATATTCCCAACCCAAGGATCAAACCCAGGTCTCCCGCATTGCAGGCAGACTCCTTACCATCTGAGCCACCAGGGAAAAGTACTGTCTAAATCTAGGTTCTTACAGTTTCTTCACAATGGTAGCAGTAAAACTATTTTAAATTTTAAATGTGACTTTCATAAAAACACAAAAATTTATTTAAACAAACTTTAGCCTTTCAATATTAGGACATCATCATCATTTTATCAGCCACATTTGATTTGGCCAATGACCTGAAATGAGTAAACTTAATTCATAATTTAAAATTTTAAATTCTAATTCTAAAATAATTCCAAAATTAAATTCTTAAAATCTCTTTATCTTTCATTAAACACATTACTAATTATCTTATAAAATCTACTCATATATTATAAACTCTACTGTAGGCATGTTGATAAGACCCTTCTGTATTAGATAAATGAAAGAAATGTGTAGAACTATCACATAAACAGTTCCAACATTCTTTTTCAATGATGCCTATGAGTATGCTCTTTATCACTGTCAAAATGGAATGTCATGAATCCAAAAGAGTATGTTTAAGAAGTGTGAACTTGATAATGGCTACTCTGACATTCTGGAAATTTTAAGTCTTGTAAGGTTAATTAAATTACTCACAGAATAAATAGTGCTTATTCATATAAGCACAAATAAATCTAAAATTAAAGTTCATAGCTAACAGAGGTAGGCCAAAAAAGATACAGGGAAAGAAATGAGATTTAGGAAACAAGTCTATCTGATTAGTAAATTTTATTCCAGTCATTATTTAATTAAATGTTTCATCTATCTCTGAAACCTGATTATTGTAAAAATAATGGAATTACCAATAACCCAGTCCAAAACATGAATTCATATAACAGACATAAAGGGAGAGGAGGAGAATTCTTGACTACCAAAACGTTTAACCAAAGGCATAAATGTTTAACATACTTGAAGACACTTGCTTTGTTAAGGTAGAGACAGATTAGCATAGTGCCTAAGAGCAAAAGCTCTCCGACAATACTGACAGCCACTTCCTAATTGTATAATCTTGAGGAAATTAGTTCAAGCTTTCTGCACCTCATATTCCTGGATCCTCTGTCTAGAATAATAATAGCACCTGTCTCCCAGGGTTGTTTTGAAATACTAACTCAATAAACACATGAAAATCTCTTCAAAATATCCCATGTACACAGTAAATAATACACATTAGCATCTTATTACAATCACTACTGCTACTGTTGACACTTGAAAGTATCTATGATGGCTATGCAATGCAATAAAATCATCAAGCAAAGCAAACAGCTGGAAAAGCTTAATTTACTAATGAATTATCACTTAAAGAAACAGAAAGCATTTATCAAGGACTCTAATGAAATGAAGAAAGAAAAAGTATCTTGGTAAATAGAAGGTTTAGGGAGGAAGCTGCTGCTGCTGCTAAGTCGCTTCAGTTGTATCCGACTCTGCGACCCCACAGACGGCAGCCCACCAGGCTCCCCCGTCCCTGGGATTCTCCAGGCAAGAACACTGGAGTGGGTTGCCATTTCCTTCTCCAATTCGTGAAAGTGAAAAGTGAAAGTGAAAGTGAAGTCGTGTCCTACTCCTAGCAACCCCATGGACTGCAGCCTACCAGGCCCCTCCGTCCATGGGATTTTCCAGGCAAGAGTACTGGAGTGGGTTGCCATTGCCTTCTCCGGGGGAGGAAGCTAGGTTCTCGCAAAAAGACATTATAAGCAAATGCACCAGTTAACTGATGACAGCTCAACCTCAATCCAAGAGAAGACGGCTGGATCCCAAGACGAGAAATGGATAGGAAATGTTTAAGCCCTCCCATGCTTTCATTTCCTTCCTTCAGTGATCTCCCAATTCTCTGTTCCCCTTCACAGCAAGACTCCTCGAAGGACTTTTCTACTTGTCTCTTTCTACTTCTTGACCTTTATTCCTGCCACTAAAATCTCATTTCTGCCCCAACCATCCCACTGAAATAAGTCCTGAAGCCCACAAAACAGGCTTCGCCTTGTCAAATTCAATGGTTAAATTCACAAACCTCATCTTGGTCACCCTCTCAGTATCATTCAACACAGCTGTATCCTTAGAATATTTCCTCTCTCTGTTTCATTGATGTTTCTTTTCTGGTATTCCTAATTTCCTGGGTTCTTCTATTCTGCTTTATAAGTGCAAAGGTAGCCCACAGCTTAAATCTGGGTCCCCTGTTCTGCTATGGCTACACAGTGCCCCTTGATAATCTCCTATGGTTTTAAAAAACCATCTCTATGCTACTCCTAAATTTACATTTCAGCACTGAACTCTCCCCTGAGCACTAGACTTAAATATTCATTCATTCAACAAATCTTTATTGAACTCACACATTATGCACCCGGCATTATTACAGGCTACTGGGATACAGAGATAAATCAGAAAAGGTCTCTGAATTTTAGATAGGGAAAAAGATAATAAACAAATGTGTGTCTGTGTGGGGTGGGTGGTAAGTGGAATGAAGAAAAATAAAGTGGCTTATGGAAATATAGAATGATAGGCAGTCATGAAGAGATGGTCAGGAAAAACCTCTCTTACAAGGTTACACCTGAACAGAAATTGGTATGAAATGAGAACAAGGTCTATGGAAATATACAGGAAGAGCATCGAAGAGGAAGAAACAGCAAATGTAAATACCCTAAATTCAAGAATAATGCTGATACTCTGAAGTAGAGTGAAAATGCATCTGAATGTGAGGTGAGAAAAGCAGAATGTGACCAGGTCTAATAGAGCATTATAGCCATGGTAAAGTGTTTAAACTTGACAGGGAGAAAGACTGGAGTACTTAATCAAGGAAGTGACATTGTAAGATATTCATTTTCAAAAGACCACTCTGGCTGCAGTGTGCCAGACAGATTACATGGGGACATGACTGCTGCTGGGAGGCCACAGAAGAGGTTAGTGTAACTGTCTAGGTAGGGAGAACTGGTGATTTCCACTGAAGAGATAGTATCAGTAATCAAAGTAATCAGATTGGGCATGTATTTTAAAGAGAGTTGTCAGCAGTTATTCTAAGAGACTGAATATGGGATTTAAGACAAACAGAAGGAATAAAGAATGACTGACGAACTGCGTGAATGACGGTGCTATCTACTAGCCGGAAGCAGTCACTGTCACCCACTTGGCTCTCAGATACCTCAAAAGTAGCAGGCTAAATGAAAGTTCTTTATCTACCTCAAAAACCTTGTTCCTCTTTCAATCTTCCCCATCTCAGATGCTTCCACATAATCCCTTTCTATTTCCTTCTAGCACTTGTCCCTATCTGAATTATTTAGTTTACTTATATACTGTCCTCTATAGTGCAAGCTCTAAGAGGGTAAAGACATTGATGGTTTTGTCCACCGCCATACCCTAGATCCTATAATATTGCCTGATACATAGCAGGCACTCAAATATTCATTGAATGGATGAGTAAGGAGTGAAAGAACCTCCTACCCTCTCCTTTGTATTCTCTTCGGTTAGCCAGTTAATATGGAGCACCCCAATTTCTAGATTCTCCTCTCACTAGCTTTCACAAGGTATTCTTACCTAACACTTTAATCTCCATCTATTTGCCCATTTTTTGAACATTTTTACCTCTAGGCCAGAGTTCTTTGAAATCCAACCTCGTATATGTTTCTTAAGATTTCAACATGGATGAATCAATGGTATGTCAAATTCAGCAAGAGAGCTAACTAGTGAGCTCAAATTCAGTAAAAGCTACCTAGTGAACTCTAACTAGTTTGCCACCAAGCCTGTCCCACTTCCAATATTCTGTATCCTAATAAACAGCATCACCATCCATCCAGATAGGCAAGTCAGAAATATTTCAGTCATCCTTGATACCTCCTCCCCCAGCCCCTGGTAATCAATCTATCACCAAGTCCTGTGGACTTTATCTTGCAACCGTTTTTCAAATCTATTTCCTTTTCTGAAAAGACGTTCACCATCACCCTAATCCATCTTCTTTAGCTGAATTATTGAAATACTTCCTAATAATCTCCCCACAGTTACTTTGGTAACAGTACAATCTAATTGTCCATATTTCAGCTACAATCATCTTTTCAAAAGAAAGCCTTAACATCTACTACATAAAACTTTTCAAAAGCTTCTCATACCTCTTAGGGAGAATAACAATATGCCACCCGCCAAGGCTGGCCAGCCTAGCCCGTGCACATATTTCGGGCCTAATTTCACATCATTCTTCTTTTTGCTTTCTGTGCTACAACCACATCAGTCTTCTTTCAGCTCCTAAGCATGTCATTACTCACCTGCAACAGGACTGTATTTCTATTAAAGAATCTATTAAAGAATCTCCCTGTTTCAGTTTATTTACTAAAGAATCTCCCTGTACTCAGTTTTATAGCACTTCCCTCAGGTTGTAAATACTTATTTTACTGATGTCTGTTTCTTTCACAAGATTATAAATGCTGTGAGAGCAGAGATTGTGTCTCACTTTCTTCACCACTGCATCTCCAGCATCCGCCAAAATTTAAGAATTCCTCAGATGCTCAGGCCATGGATTTCTGAACCTGAGAAGTTCTCTGATGGCAGTATGGTACACTGACTGGCTAAACTAGAGTCAAAAGGCTTTGGATTTAAATCCCAAATGCATCTGTCCTTGTAACTTTAGGAAAGTTACTTAATCTCTTAAAGCCTGAAGTACCTCATGGGATTCTGTGAGGATCAAATACATACTGCACATAGGATGCTTAGCATAGTTTCTGACACACAGAAAAAGTTCACTATATGTTAGCTACTATTAGCTATTTTTCATTCATTCAAATAGCCATTTAGGTTGGCGAATTTAAGTACCTTATTTTTACCTTTTTCTAACTTATATTACCTTAAACTAAATTCAATATATTTTCATAAATAATTTTTTAAGTTTAGAAAATTATATCTATTCAACATTTAATACCAAGTACCTGCATCCTCAAAAAAAAAAATCACAGCATAATAAACATATAGTAAATATATATTAGTTATCTCCTCTGGGGAAAAAATGTTATGCCAAACTGAGCAGCTTGAAACAAACTTTTTTTTTTTAAATCTCATAGCTTTGGGTAAATAATTTGAAAATGGCCCAGCTGAGTGTCTGGCTCCAGTTCTCATGAAGTTGTAGTCAAGCTGTCAGCCAAGACTGCAGTCATCTTGACTCAAAAGAGCTAAAAGATCTGCTCCTAAGCTCTTCACATAGTCGCTGGCAGACTTTAGGTCTTCAAAAATTTTTAACGAGACCTGATGTAAGCAATATGATGAAAATGTCTCCCATCATTTATAAAATTGTTATGAAATTATGCCACCCATTATGCTATTCAACATCCCCTATAAAAATTCAATAAATTTCTGTTTCATCTTATAGAAGTTTTTCTCTTGACAAAATGGCATATGTCTTTTTACTATTCAAAGGTGTTATTTTTTATTGGATTTCTCTTTTTATTCTGATCGTTGGTATAGATAAATTTTTTGGTCAAACTTAATCTCCACCTAGACTTTTATAGACTCTTCTTCCCCTCCTGTCCTTATTCTGTCTTCTTTTATTATATGGCTCTTTCATCATCATTTTAATAATTCCATTATTAGTATATCACTTAACACTCACATACAGTATTTGGTATTAGGAAGAGTATATGTAATCAATTATTAAATTATTAACTAGTTTTTAATAGAGTTGATAATCTCCAATTTTATTTATGAAACCACCAAAAACATTTCAGTTCAGTTCAGTCGCTCAGTCATGTCCGACTCTGCGACCCCATGAATTGCAGCACACCAGGCCTCCCTGTCCATCACTAACTCCTGGAGTTCACCCAAACTCATGTCCATCGAGTCGGTGATGCCATCCAGCCATCTCATCCTCTGTCGTCCCCTTCTCCTCCTGCTCCCAATCCTTCCCAGCATCAGAGTCTTTTCCAAAGAGTCAACTCCTCACATGAGGTGGCCAAAGTACTGGAGTTTCAGCTTTAGCATCAGTCCTTCCAAAGAACACCCAGGACTGATCTCCTTCAGAATGGGCTGGTTGGATCTCCTTGCAGTCCAAGGGACTCTTAAGAGTCTTCTCCAACACCACAGTTCAAAAGCATCAATTCTTTGGTGCTCAGCTTTCTTCACAGTCCAACTTTCACATCCATACATGACTACTGGAAAAACCATAGCCGTGACTAGATAGACCTTTGTTGACAAAGTAATGTCTCTGCTTTTCAATATGCTATCTAGGTTGGTCATAACTTTCCTTCCAAGGAGTCAGCGTCCTTTAATTTCATGGCTGCAATCACCATCTGCAGTGATTTTGGAACCCCCAAAAATAAAGTCTGACACTGTTTCCACTGTTTCCCCATCTATTTCCCATGAAGTGATGGGACCAAATGCCATGATCTTCGTTTTCTGAATGCTGAGCTTTAAGCCAACTTTTTAACTCTCCTCTTTCACTTTCATCAAGAGGCTTTTTAATTCCTTTTCACTTTCGGCTATAAGGGTGGTGTCATCTGCATATCTGAGGTTATTGATATTTCTCCTGGCAATCTTCATTCCAGCTTGTGCTTCTTCCAGCCCAGCGTTTCTCATGATGTACTCTGCATATAAGTTAAATAAGCAGGGTGACAATATATGGCCTTGACGTACTCCTTTTCCTATTTGGAACCAGTCTGTTGTTCCATGTCCAGTTCTAACTGTTGCTTCCTGACCCGCATATAGTTTTATCAAGAGGCAGATCAGGTGGTCTGGTTTTCCCATCTCTTTCAGAATTTTCCACAGTTTATTGTGATCCACACAGTCAAAGGCTTTGGCATAGTCAATAAAGCAGAAATAGATGTTTTTCTGGAACTCTCTTGCTTTTTCGATGATCCAGAGGATGTTGGCAATTTGATCTCTGGTTCCTCTGCTTTTTCTAAAACCAGCTTGAACATCTGGAATTTCATGGTTCACGTATTGCTGAAGCCTGGCTTGGAGAATTTTGAGCATTATTTTACTAGCGTGTGACATGAGTGCAACTGTGTGGTAGTTTGAGCATTCTTTGGCATTGCTTTTCTTTGGGACTGGAATGAAAACTGACCTTTTCCAGTCCTGTGGCCATTGCTGAGTTTTCCAAATTAGCTGACATATTGAGTGCAGCACTTTCACAGCATCATCTTCCAGGATTTGAAATAGCTCAACTGGAATTCCATCACCTGCACTAGCTTTGTTCCTAGTGATGCTTTCTAAGGCCCAAATACACTTAAAATAATATTCTATTTTTAAAATGTGTTTACTTTAACCATATGTGAGTGAAAACACTATCTGGTCAGCCCTTTCAATACCATAGAGCTAAAAACATGTCAAAACTGTTTAAGCTCTATAAGCATGCTGTCCCATACAACAGCCACTAGCCATATGTAACAATTTAATCAAAATTAAACTTAAAATTCCATTTCTTAACCATACTCGCCAAAATTCAAGGGCTCAATAATAAACATGAATTACAAAGTAATATACATCTTTCTGTAACTTAGATCCACAAATAGAGAAGCAAGCTCTTCACATCCATACATGACTACTAGAAAAACCATAGCCTTGACTAGACAGACCTTTGTTGGCAAAGTAATCTCTCTGCTTTTGAATATGCTATCTAGGTTGGTCATAACTAGCACCACACACATACATACTCTCACACATTTACAGTCTCTCTGAATCTAACTGTCTCTTCCCCTGGACTAGAATCTCTTCCCTAGTCCCTTGTCAAAGTAATGAAAAATTATCACAGGTTAGATTACCTAGGATGCTGAGAAAGTAGGCTTTCTCTTTAGTCAATAATCAAACCACCTGCTATAGTCATTAAAAGTTGCACACACATAACCACCACCACCAGCACCATCCAGTACTACCCAGCTTGTGGTAAAATGTGTTTTCCCACAACTCTTCTGAAATACAAAACAGCAGTAGAAACACCCTGAAATCTAGCCAAATTGTATTACTTGAGATTGTTTCCATCACATGCTATTTCCTCTGCTGAAAGTGTTTTTCTTTACCATCTTTACCTAATGAAATCTTGCTATATAAGACTTTATAGACCTTAAAACACTGATAGTCGGCACAAGATATTTAATATATAATGCTTTGAGTAACAGATATTTGTATGAATGTAATTGGCCTAAAGACTATTTCTTGCATTTTTGTATTTATCATGGTGTCCTACATATAAACTGGTGATCAAATTTTTTAATAAATACTAAATGAAGCAAGTCTATGTGCCTGACAGTAAAGGATCTCAATATCATTCTTTCGTACAACTTCATGAGGCATTAAAGGAATCATAGGACAATCTCTAGTATGGTCAAGTATTTTTAAGACACTACGCTTTATGACATTATTTAAACCTGACATTAGTAGGAGGACCTGTATGTAATTATACATACAATCTATTTCAAATCCTAAAAGATGATGCTATGAAAGTGCTGCACTCAATATCCAAGCAAATTTGGAAAACTCAGCAATGGACACAGGACTGGAAAAGGTCAGTTTTCATTCCAATCCCAAAGAAAGGCAATGCCAAAGAATGCTCAAACTACCGCAAATTGCATTCATCTCACATGCTAGTAAAGTCATGCTCAAAATTCTCCAAGCCAGGCTTCAACAGTATGTGATCCATGAACTTCCAGATGTTCAAGCTGGATTTAGAAAAGGCAGAGGAACCAGAGATCAAATTGCCAACATCCGCTGGATCACTGAAAAAGCGAGAGAGTTTCAGAAAAACATCTATTTCTGCTTTATTGACTATGCCAAAGCTTTTGACTGTGTGGATCACAACAAACTGTGGAAAATTCTTAAAGTGATGGGAATACCAGACCACCTGACCTGCCTCCTGAGCAATCTGTATTCATGTCAAGAAACAACAGGTAGAAATGGACATGAAACAGACCGGTTCCAAACAGGAAAAGGAGTATGTCAAGGCTGTATATTGTCACCCTGCTTATTTAACTTATATGGAGGGTAATGAGAAATGCTGGGCTGGAAGAAGCACAAGCTGGAATCAAGATTGCCGGGAGAAATATCAATAACCTCAGATATGCAGATGACACCACAGAAAGCAAAGAACTAAAGAGCCTCTTGATGAAAGTGAAAGAGGAGAGTTAAAAAGTTGGCTTAAAACTCAACATTCAGAAAACGAAGATCATGGCATCTGGTCCTATCACTTCACGGGAAACAGATGGGGAAACAGTGGAAACAGTGTCAGACTTTATATTTTGGGTCTCCAAGGTCACTGCAGATGGTGATTGCAGCCATGAAATTAAAAGACGCTTACTTCTTGGAAGAAAAGTTATGACCAACCTAGACAGCATATTGAAAAGCAGAGACATTACTTTGCTAACAAAGGTCCATCTAGTCAAAGCTATGGTTTTTCCAGCAGTCATATATGGATGTGAGAATTGGACTACAAAGAAAGTTGAGTGCTGAAGAATTGATGCTTTTGAACTGTGGTGTTGGAGAAGACTCTTGAGAGTCCCTTGGACAGCAAGGAGATCCAACCAGTCCGTCCTGAAGGAAATCAGTCCTGAATATTCATTGGAAGGACTGTTGCTGAAGCTGAAACTCCAATACGTTGGCCACCTGATGCAGAGAACTCACTCATTTGAAAAGACCCTGATGCTGGGAAAGATTGAAGGTGGGAGGACAAGGGGATGACAAAGGATGAGATGGTTGGATGGCATCACTGACTCAATGGACATGAGTTTGAGTGAGCTGCAGAAGTTGGTGATGGACAGGGAGGCCTGGCGTGCTGCAGTCCATGGGGTTGCAAAAAGTTGGACACGATTGAGCAACTGAACTGAACTTGTATGTAATTCTCCTATGCAACCACTTGCAAAGGAGATTAGTTGTCAATCCACAGGACTATTATCTACTTTTAAAACACATCTCTTGCACACCCACGTAAACCACTTTTCCAATCTTGGGTAAAATTGAAATGCAAACACACATAAAGAAACCAGAAGTACACATGGTAGAAGTTTTTGCACTATACTCTAGACACAGCGATCCTAAGACTTGCAACATTACTAAATTTTTTCTTGTTTCTCAGCTTAAAGCATTTCTATCACTCCAAGTATTCAGTGTGCAGCATGATTTTAAAGGAAATAATTTTCTTCCCTAACCTGTTCTCAAGTTCTAATCAAACTGCAGATTTGCATGTGGCCATATTATGATCCTTGGCCCCTATTCAGACCGACTATTCCAGTTGAGAACACAAAGAGCATTTTTACCAGCTGTGAATGCTGACACTGATTCATTACCGTTCTGGTCCTCTCGCCTGCATTCTGGTCATGCCTTAACTTCAGACAGGTTAGGCCCTGCTCACTCTATCTATGGCAACCCACTCCAGTATTCTTGCCTGGAGAATCCCAGGGACGGAGGAGCCGTGCGCTGCCGTCTATGGGATCGCACAGAGTTGGACACAAGTGAAGCGACTTAGCACCAGCAGCAGCACTCTACCTGAGAGTCTTAAAAAGCAAAATCAGTAAAGAACCAACATACGAAAAGCTGCAAATGAAATTTTATCCCCTTTTGACCATTATATTTTTAATCAGCGCTTATAAATGTGGCTAAGTTTCTAATTAAAATCATACTGCAATTTTTCTTTGCAAGTTTAAATAGAAATTTACTTTAAATATGGTATTCTCTGTAGCATCACTAGAAAGAATTATGTGACAAGAAAAACATCTTAAACTCAGGAATATTCCCTTAAAAAATTATAATTTTATGTCTTTCCCCAGGCATTTATCCTCCATTTAATGGTCTGTCAAACACCAGTTTCTGAATATTCAACATGGAAACAATAAAGGTAGCTCTTTGAGCAAGAAAAATTATTGGGACAAATAGTATCATTATTCTACCCATCAGAACTCTGCATTGCAAGTGACAGAAAGCTAACTCAAGCCACATTAAGCCCCCCAAAAAAGACATTAGTGGCTTATAAAGCTGGGCAGAAACTGGCATAGTTCTGAAAGAAAAACTATAGAAAGGAGGGCCTCAAAAAATGGGAGTAGGTCTCCTTTGGTTGGTTGGTGTGTGTGTCTCTCCCTAACCACCCTCCCCCCACACTCAACTCTTATCCCTGATAGCGTCTCCTTAGCTTTATCATTTAAGCAGAACTTAAAGCACATGTAATGAGTAATGTGCCCACCTCTTTGATGGTTGGGAGGGCTAGGGTAGGGGGAGAATGGGTGGCCAAGATTCATTTCTAAAAGAGGGGTTGGGTTGAAGGGAATATCCTGAGGAACCCAAAACAATTAATTAATCAAAAAATTCAGCACCACACCCATGCCAGATGTCACACTAGACCTTTACATATGATATTTCCGTGGAAGGCTCACAATAACATCATCAGAGTGGTATTACCATATCCATTCTCTAGATGAGGAGACTAAGGTTCAGAAAGCTTAAGTAACCAGTAAAAGTCCTGATTTAAAAGCAGGACTAATTCCAAGTCATATGTATACTCATTAACCTTTTCTATAATGTCGTCCCAAATGTCTTCCAAATCAGAAACGGACAGTGATACATTGTACATTGCAACCTCTCACCAAGGGAGCTTGAACTATAAATGCAGGTACTGTTTTACTTTTAGAGGGATTCCTCTAAGTCAGGCAAGATTAAAGATACTGTGAAACCATAAACAGGAATAATATAATTAAGGACATATATCCAAATAGTAGGGCTTCTCTGATGGCTCAGATGGTAAAAAATACGCCTGCAATGCAAGACACCCAGGTTCAAACCCTGGGTCAGGAAGATCCCCTGGAGAAAGGAATGGCAACCCACTCCAGTATTCTTGCCTGGAGAATTCCATGGTCAGAGAAGCCTTGCCAGCTACAGTCCATGGGGTCACAAAGAGTCAGTCATGACTGAGCAATTAACATTTCCACTTTCATTCAAATAGGAAGGATGTGAAAGTTAGCCAGGAGGAGGGAAAAAGGGTATTTTATCACCATTATTCTTATTAGTAATGCTCAAAATTCTCCAAGCCAAGCTTCAACAGTATGTGAACTGTGAACTTCCAGATGTTCAAGCTAGATTTAGAAAAGGCAGAGGAACCAGAGATCAAATTGCCAATATCCGTTGGATCATCAAAAAAGCAAGAGTTCCAGAAAAACATCTACTTCTGTTTTATTGACTACACCAAAGCCTTTGACTGTGTGGATCACAACAAACTGTGGAAAATTCTTAAAGAGATGGGAACACCAAACCACCTGACCTGCCTCCTAAGCAATCTGTATGTAGGTAAAGAAGCAACAGTTAGAAATGGACATGGAACAACAGACTGGTTCCAAATTGGGAAATGAGTACATCAAGGCTATGTATTGTCACCCTGCTTATTTAACTTGTATGCAGAGTACATCATGAGAAATGCTGGACTGGATGAAGCACAAGCTGGAATCAAGATTGCTGGAAGAAATATCAATCACCTCAGATATGCAGATGACATCACACTTACAGCAGAAAGCAAAGAACTAAAGAGACTCTTGATGAAAGTGAAACAGGAGAGTGAAAAAGCTGGCTTAAAATTGAACATTCAGAAAACTAGGCATGGCACCTGGTCCCATCACTTCATGGCAAATAGATGGGAAAACAATGGAAACGGTGACAGACTTTATTTTGGGGGCTCCAAAACCACTGCAGATGGTAACTGAAGCCATGAAATTATAAGACACTTGCTCCTTGGATGAAAGTTATGACCAACCTAAACAGCATATTAAAAAGCAGAGACATTACCATCAAAGGTCCATCTAGTCAAAGCTATGGTTTTTCCAGCAGTCTTGTATGGATGTGAGAGTTGGACTATAAAGAAAGCTGAGCACCGAAGAATTGCTGCATTTGAACTGTGGTGCTGGAGAAGACTCTTGAGAGTCCCTTGGACAGCAAGGAGATCCAACCAGTCCATCCTGAAGGAAATCAGTCCTGAATAGTCATTGGAAGGACTGCTGCTGAAGCTGAAACTCCAATACTCTGGCCACCTGATGTGAAGAACTGACTCACTGGAAAAGACCCTGATGCTGGGAGAGACTGAAGGCAGGAAGAGAAGGGGACGACAGAGGATGAGATGGTTGGATGGCATCACCGACTCAATGGACATGAGTTTGAGTAAGCTCCGGGAGTTGATGTTGGACAGGGAAGCCTGGCGTGCTGCAGTCCATGGGGTCGCAAAGAGTCAGACACGACTAAGCGACTGAAGTGATTCTTGTATACAACTAAGAACAAAAAAAAAAATGCCCAATATGAGAAGGGTAATAGGAAGCCCCATAATAAAGCTATGTCATAAAGTACACAGGAAAAAAGAGAAACGTATTATATGAAAAGCAACAGCACAGAAACTTATCTTCTTAACTTTGGCACAAGCTGAAGGTGTGTGTTGGGGGGCAAATAACTCTGCTTCAGATCTGAAACACCATCCAGAACTAACAGACTTGTAATCGGAATTCATACTACTAGTGCAGTTCAAATACTCAAACACTAAATTTAATTTAAAATGGTCTCAGGTTGCTAGGACCCCAGGCAATGCCAGAAGCAAACACAAATCTTTTATGCAAAAACTGACTTTCAACCCACACTGACACTGATTGTCAGATACCATCGATTGTAATGCACATCCAGATTCCAGAATTTTTAACACATCGGGGTTGGGGGGAGAGGTGAATATTAAAATAAATGAGGTACGAAAAGACTGGAAACCACACATTCTACAGTGGTAGCATTTAAATGAAAATTTACTTCCAAATTCACTTTCTCCAATTCTGAACTCTCTAGCCAATTCCTTCCAATTCCCCAATCTCACCTCACTACCCCTACTACCACACAAACTTTTTGCACTTTCTTCACAGTCCTAACATGTAGTCCATAACCAGTCTTTCTCAATTCAAGATTCTAAAAATATTTAGTTTGTAACACAATAGTTAATACCTGCTACTCATAGTAGCCATACTGTTCTTCATGAGAAACTCTGTGAACAGAATTAGTAGCATTTCTGACAATACAGCTAGATTTTGGAATTATTTCTCCCTACTTAGTACATGTTAATACTCTCAACTCAATGGACATGAATTTGAGCAAACTGTGGGAGATAGTGAAGGACAGGGAAGCCTGGCGTTTTGCAGTCCATGGGGCCACAAAGAGGAGACATGACTTAGTGACTGAACCACAATAACTTGCTACATAATAAAATACCACTGATCAAAAATCTTTTGAGTTTATAAAAAAGATCTTTGGGTTTATAAACAGCTCACCTTCATTAAAAAATCTTTAATCCATTTTAAAAACACTTTATTTGAACATAACTGCAACCTTACAGAAGAGTTGCAAAACAAGATTTAATTCATAGAAGCCCTGTTTGTCCTTTACCTGGACCTGTCTATTGTTAACATTTTGTCCCATTTGTTTTATCATATACACTCTCTTGCATGCTTACTCTATTTTTTTTCCTCTTGAAATTTTTAAGAGAAAAGTTCTTATATCATACCCTCTATCCCTAAATTCTTCAGTGTAAATCTGTAAGAATAGGGATATTCTCTTACATAACCATACAGTTAACGTCAGAAAAATCAACACTGCTAAATGCTTTTATCAAATCTACTGCCCTATTCTAATTTTGTCAACCAGCCCAATAGTATTCTGTATTTTTTATTAATAGTATCAGATTGCTTGATCCAATCTGTAAAATTTAAATCCATTTTAATAATTCATTTAAAAACTATATTAACTATATTTAATGACAGATAAAGTCTATACTGAGAAGTCTAAAATTGTACTTATTGTTATTTGAATTACATGAACTTTAGCTTGCATATAAAACTACTAAAATAAATATTATTAATTTTAATTGCTTTAGCTCATTCATGGCCTGTATTAGTTTTCTAACAACTATGATGAGCACTGTGCTACTTATCTTTGAAATTAAATGTAAAATTCAAATTCTGCCACGTAAGTATTTATAAATATGTCACAAGGGCCTAAAAAAATAATGAAAATAATTGGTACTTTTGCCATAACCCAAAATATTTTATCACTAAAATTTACCTATTTACTATCAACTCTTCTTTTTTGTGCATTAGCTAGAATATGAAGGGAAAGTACTAGAACACAAACGTGGGGCATATAAACTGTTGCTACTATTTTGAAGGACCATTTGGCAACTGCTCTAAAACTTTTAAAGGCATATGCCTAAGGATAAACTTATACAAGATGCAAGTACACAAATTATAAG
Source organism: Bos indicus x Bos taurus (assembly GCF_003369695.1). Classification (NCBI taxonomy): domain Eukaryota; kingdom Metazoa; phylum Chordata; class Mammalia; order Artiodactyla; family Bovidae; genus Bos; species Bos indicus x Bos taurus. Next base: position 46,244,057 of record NC_040090.1, on the reverse strand, counting down.
AAACTGGAAGCACCTTTATCAATAGAAGCCAGGTCAATACATTACACTATATTTAAAGAATGGACTACCATGCAGCTACTATAAAAAAACAAGATGGGTCTATGAAAGACACCTATAATAAATGTTAAGTGACAAAAATGTTGTATAACAGTACTGCAGGTCTTATATATGTAAAAAGAGAAAGGAAGGGAGGACATACTATATATGTAAATTTACATACACAAACACATGCTTACATGTGTTTACATAAGCATATGAAATTCTAGAAGGAAACACAAGGACCTGTTAGCAATGTTCATATCTGGGGAATAAGACTGGAATGTAAAAGTCAGGAACTTTTACTTTCCATTTTACATCTTATTCTACTTTTTAAACTGCTAATCAAAAGCAGAGTTGTTTATATTTTTTAATCTGTGACAATTTTTTAAATATCAAAAGTAAACTAGCAATCACAACTGAAAGTGAAATAAAAAGAATTATCACCTGCTAGGAATAACATAAAACTGTATTTTTTCATATTCTAATTCTAGTCTCCAATGCAGAAGGGGAAATTAGCAGTTGCTGCACACACAGCCAATATTTTTCTATTATTATCTTTCTAGTAATTATCAATGGCACAAAATTTCTAGATGGCTGACCAGAGCAAAGGATACTTGTGGCCTATGGCCCTAAAAGAGAAAAATTACCTACCAACATGACAGAAGTTAAATTTATAAGGAAAAACTTGAACAAGTCAGCCAGTCCCTTCATAAAATCCATGATATTCAACTAAATTATCAAGTTGAATGAAGTAAAGAGTGACTTATTCACTATTCACTAGTAACTATTTAGTCACTATTCCAGTGACTGAAAGATTAACGCAATTCCTCAAAGTACATTCCCTGGAGAAGGAAATGGCAACCCACTCCAGTATTCTTGCCTGGAGAACTCCATGGGCAGAGGAGCCTGGTAGGCTACAGTCCATGTGGTCGCACAGAATCAGACACGACTGAGCGACTTCGTTTTCACTTTTCAAAGTACATTAATCCAAAATAAAAAATTACTAGCAAACTGCATAGTTGGTAATTCTATATAAATATGAAAGGTTCATATCTTGTAATAGCATTCATAAAACATGAACCAAAATTATTAATACTCATGTATGTGTCTAGATCTATTAGACTCCATTATATACATCTGTTGTCGTTTAGTTGCTAAGTTTTTTCTTTTGTGACCCCATGGATTGTAGCCTGCCAGGCTTCTCTGTCCATGGGATTTCCCAGGCAAGAATGGAGTAGGTTGCTATTTCCTTTTCCAGGGGATATCCCTGACCCAGGGATTGAACCTGCCATCTCCTGCACTGGCAGGCAGGTTCTTTATCACTAAGTCACCAGGGAAGCCTTGTGTATATATACATCCACATATAAAAACATATTTATGTAGTTATATAACAAATACATATATAAATAATGGAAGGAAAAGGTGCTATATATACAAGTTTTCTCCTCCACTGCTTTTAAAACAATTTTTATAACCTGTTATTTCACTAAAAAGAAGCCAGGAATCAGTCAGGCCTGGTTTATCTCCAGAGACTATAAAATTAACAATTATTTCTTTTATTATACTTCCAAATCCCCAATAAAAACCTTTGTGGATATTTTTTTGGTTTCCTAAAAGCCACATTGTTAATATCAACCACATGTTTTCCATTCTTTTTTTTGTTAGTGACATCAAAGTTCACAGAGTACAAAATGATTCCCAGGGCTATATGTGAAATACATGTCCCTGCCTATCTTTACACCCTGTCTCCTTTATCACTCTTACACTCAATCATTATCCTTCAGCAATACTCATTTTCTAAAGTATTCAAATACACCAAGCCCATCAAGCCTGAGAAGTAGTTGCACTCCTATTCCCACTAACCAGAAAATCCATCTCCAGTTCTTCATGAGACTATCTCCTCATCATTCGAGCCTCAGCTCAAATGTCCTCTTCTTACAAAGGACTTTTATAACCATGGAGTATAAATTAGTCCTTCCAGGCACACTCTACCCCACCATCCTATTTTATTTTCTTCTCAGGACTTATCACACTATTTCAAGCTGTCTTGTTCTTTTATGTATTATTTTTCCAATCATTTTTCCCCAGTATTTTCCTCAACAATGATTTCTAAGCCTTGTGACAGCAGGAATCTTGACTATCTTCTTCATTGTGATATCCCCAGTATCTGGTACACAGTAGTTACGCAATATGTATTTGCTAGATGATTGAATTAGGGAGAAATCAATCTTGCCACTACATTCTCTCAGATGTTGGCAATATAATCTAATATAGCATCCACCAAAATGTGAAAATATATGTATATGAAAACCACAGTTATGTCTTTACAGCTATTTTGAAATCTATGAAAATGACCAAGAATTCTAAAAAATGAATGAATATTGCTCCTGTCTAAATGATCATTACATAAACCTAATACACTGGCAACAAATATAATTTAAAACCCCAATCATATATATGATCTAAAATTTACAATATATTTTGTTTCTTTGAAAGTGTCATTACCAACATTTTTCTTTAAACTACATTATATTGCTTAGTAACACATATATTAAAATAGCCATAGTGAGATACAGAAGTTTTGCTTTTGATATGATCGTGATGATGGTACGTAAACGTTTGTTGAGTAGTTACTATGTGCCACCACCTTAAACACATTAGCTCGTCTAATCCTTACATCACACTAGGAGTTGCAGTACTATTACCGTTGTCATTTTACAAATGAGAAAACTGAGAAAGCGGGCTTAATTTATCTAAGGTCACTTAGTAAATTACAAATTCAATCTACCTTCTTAACTGAAAAACAGATGTTAAGAATTAAGAACATGTAATACTTTAAAAGATAAGTCAGTTTATTGAGCCTTTAGTTTCAGGTATTATATATAATGTAGTTTGATTTTCATTCATTTAACTCAATTAAAAATTATTTACATTAAGTGTGAGCCTAGATCAATATCCGAATTTGACTTGCACTGCCATCATCAATAAGAAGGAAAGGGAGGGGAGAGAAGAGGTGGAGGAGGAGAAACAAGGAGGGAGGGCAATTACTGCTAGCAAGTATAATGCACACCATTTCCAGGGCAACTGTCAAAGTCCTGGACTGCCTGATTCAGCCCTTCTGCCTCTGTTTACAATCGCTCTATCAGTCTAAAAACATGGTCACTGCATCCTGTTTTGTACAGCAGTTAATTCAACATATACAAAAGGGTATTTAACCTTTTTTTTTTTAATAAGCTCAACATGAAAGATCTGAAATAGCTAGTATCCACATATTTCTTTGGAGAAGGCAATGGCACCCCACTTAAGTACTCTTGCCTGGAGAATCCCATGAATGGAGGAGCCTGGCGGGCTGCAGTCCATGGGGTTGCTAGGAGTCGGACACGATTGAGCGACTTCACCTTCACTTTTGAGTTTTCTGCTTTGGAGAAGGAAATGGCAACCCACTCTAGTGTTCTTGCCTGGAGAATCCCAGGGACGGCAGAGCCTGGTGGGCTGCCGTCTATGGGGTCACACAGAGTCAGACACGACTGAAGTGACGCTGCACATATTTTTTAAACAGTACACAGTTTTCACCTTATTACTATATAAGTAATAAAAACATTCCCAGTATTATACAACAGGATGCAATTGTAACATACACTTAAAATACATGCTATATCAACATTCAGTTAAAGGTTAAATTATTTCATTTCTAAATGAGCCAAGACCATACATATACTTTCTCCATAGTAAATATTACACATTCAACCATGAACACTGTAGTTTAACCACGAACATGGATTTGAAGTCACAAAATAAAAGCCAGAATCTACAATTTCATCCCCCAAGTTGTTTTTGCCTGTTTTATTCTCTGGTTTCAGACTACATGTTAGGACTGTTTTGTTCTGTAGTATTTAAAAGCTACAATTCCCCGTTTGTTTATTTTTGGTTTGTTTTAGAAGAGGAAGCCCTATAGTAAAGATTCTATGCACACAGTGCACTTACACAAAGTTAAAAACAGAAGTTATAATCTTTCTTGAAATGTAATTCTGATTTTCAAATTTTAACACAAACTAAACTGTTAGTATAAACCCATAATGGTAAAGTAATAAATAAAAACTGAAAAGGACACATAATTATATACTACGATAATTGGACAAGAATACAAGATTGTCCAATCCAGTGCCACTTTTCTTAAATTCAGACTTATTGAAGTAAAAATTACTTATAGGTGTTTAAAATGTTCAGTGTGATGGTATTTGGCAAATACTGTATAACTGTGTAATTATCACCAAAATTAAGATATGACTATTTCCATTACCAACATAAGTTCCCTCAAATTCCTCTACATTCAATTCCCCCTACTGATGGCCCTAGGCAGCAGATGTTTTGTGACACTGTAAATTATTTTCATTTTCTAGGATTTTATATAACTGAATTATACAGCACTTATTACTTTGTATATGGCTTCTTCCATTTAGCATGCTGTTTTAGTGATTTGAGATTCACATATTATATGTATTCATAATTCATACCCATTTATTAATGAGCAATATATTATGACAAACCTAGATAGCATATTAAAAAGCAGAGATATTACTTAGCCAACAAAGGTCTGTCTAGTCAAGGCTATGGTTTTTCCAGTAGTCATGTATAGATATGAGAGTTGGACTGTGAAGAAGGCTGAGCGCCGAAGAACTGATGCTTTTGAACTGTGGTGTTGGAGAAGACTCTTGAGAGTCCCTTGGACTGCAAGGAGATCCAACCAGTCCATCCTAATGGAGATCAGTCCTGGGATTTCTTTGGAAGGACTGATGCTGAAGCTTAAACTCCAGTACTTTGGCCACCTCATGCGAAGAGTTGACTCATTGGAAAAGACCCTGATGCTGGGAGGGACTGGGGGCAGGAGGAGAAGGGGACGACAGAGGATGAGATGGCTGGATGGCATCACCGACTCGATGGACATGAGTCTGAGTGAACTCCAGGAGCTGGTGATGGACAGGGAGGCCTGGCGTGCTGTGATTCATGGGGTCACAAAGAGTCGGACACGACTGAGCAACTGATCTGATCTGATCAATAACTTTACAAAAAGACTCCTGAAGTTTGTATTAAAATTTCACTGAATGCACAGATCAATTTGTAACTCAGTGTTTCTTAATCTCTATCCATACATTAGAATTATCTGGGCACATCAAAAGATAACTCAAGCCTAGCTAGACCCCCATCCCAAACCAATCAAATCAGTAGGTTCTAATATGGAGTTATGATTCAGAAATGCTGATTTAATCTTTCAGAGAGAATGATTTCATTAAAATTAAAAATATTTGAGACTACAAAGAACTTTTTTGTCACAAATATTACTGGCGTGTAATTAGAAACTGGGATACCCATTTAAAAATTAATTTCCATTTGTTAGACTACAGATCTAATATTTAGATAAGACCTAAGTTAAATATCAAGCCCCTGGTCATCAAGCCAAACTTAAAAAAGAAAAAATTGAGGGGGGGGGACTTCCCTGGTGGTCCAGACTCTGAGTTTCCAATGCAGGTTTCCCAGGTTTAATCCCTGGTCAGGGAACTAGATCTCACATGCCACAACTAAAAGGTCCTGCATGCTACAACTAAGACCTTGTGCAGACAAATACATTTTTTTTTTAAAGAAGAAATTTGGAAATTTTTCAGAAGATATTTGAGGAAGAAAAACTCCAGAGAAAAAAAAACCCTGACAATCAAAAATTTTATGTCTTGGTAAACTATCATTCAAGAGTGAGAGTTAAACAAAAAAACTTTCAGACACACAAAAAGAGCTTACACTAGCTGAACCTAACTAAAAGATATTTCTATATGAGAAAGAAAAATATTAAAACAGAAGGAAGGAGAGTGGCACACACACAAAAAATACTACTAGCCCCGAACTCAGCAGTTCAAACACGCATTTCAGGAACAACTAACCCCAATTTTGTACAAACTGTTTCAGATTACAGAAAAAGAGGTAACACTCACCAACTTTTTTCATAAGTATAGTGCCACCCTGACATCAAAATCAGATGAGAAGAGACATTAAAAGAAAAGAACATTAAATGCTAAAATATCTTATGCAAATAGACACAAAATTCTCAATAAAATATTACCAAACTAAACAGCAAAGTAGAGGAGAAAAACCAATATAAGCTTAGCTGCCTTGGTATCAACAAGTGGTGGCAAGTCTCCTAAAATGTAATTAAATAAAATATCTTGGCATTAAGAAAAGGAAGAGAAGAGAAAAAACAGCACATCAAGACCTAGTTGGGTTTACCACAGTATTGCAAGAATTGCAAGTATATTTTTCTTTATACTTTTCCCTAAGTTTGAAACACTATATGTCATAATTTTTTTTAAGCTCCAAAGGGGTGGTAATCCTCAGATAAAAAAGATTGAAACCTAAATAATGTCCATAGTAGGGAAAAAGAATAGGAAATCAATTTACTCACAGAACCCTCCAAATACTTAGAACTTGAAGATCTCAATGCCACAGAATGTTGGGGTAAGACTTCCCACTAAAATCTTGGGAGTTTGATTGAAAACCTACATATTCATACTAATTAAGATGCTACCTCCATCATGCTCAGTCAAGCCATTACTTCCCTTCAGACTGACAGACCAGAATGTTGGTCTCTGGAGGAATTCTACAGAGACCAGACATCTAGAGAAATTCTGCATTTGGTATCAGCAGTAGAAAGCAGACGTGACATAGCATACTGATACAGGCCAAAAGTAACAGGTAGTTAACCTCACCAGGAGCAACTTTAACCAACAAGGGACAGATTTTGGTAGATAAACTGCTCAGTTTTCCTGCACCTCAGATAGACAAGTCTGTGGTTATTACGCTCTAAACCACCAAGGAAATGTTTGATATTTACACTGTCCCATATGGTAGCCACTAGCTGCAAGTGGCTATTGTGCACTTGAGATGTGGCTAGTGTGAACAAAAACTGAATTTTAAATTTTATTTAATTTAATATTAAATAACAACACGTGACAGCACAGAGTCTGAGAGTCTCTAGTAATACTGAATCCTTAGCTGTGCCCACAGTGGTAACCTACTCAATCAATATACTCTTTACTATTAAACAGTTTTCCTCTTGTACTGTCTCACTTCCCCATTCTCTCTGATTATAATTCCTGGAATCATCTCCCTATCTTAAGAGTCTGCTTTTGCGAGACTAAGACTATAAGGATCTGATGAAAGCTTCCTGTAGAAAGGCAAAGATTAAATTGAGCCACAAGAAATTAGGAAATGACAGGAAAAAGAAACAGAACAAATCATCAATAAACTGTTATTAATAATCTCAGAGATAAAAGTAGATATTCTATCTATGAAACAAAAATGTAATATTAAAATGGGAACAGAGAATAAGAAAGCTCTAGGAGAAATTAAAACCATGGCAAAAAAATTTTATAAGTCAGTGGAAGGATGAGAAGATAAAGTGAAAGACAGTAAGAAAAACAAAAATCCTAACAGTTGTACTTTGGAAGAAAAAAAAAAAGATTTAAAAAAATTATGCAATTAACCCAAGAGATACAATGTCCAAATAGGAGAAACAATGGCAAATTAATAGTAAATCCAGAAAGAAAGAATTGAAAAGAAGAAAAAAAAGAGAAATTATTAAAAAACTACAGGAAATTTTCCCAAAATTAAAAGATATCAATCTCCTAAATTAAAAAAATATATATATCAGCACATGACTGAAAAAAAGACGGGCTAAGGCACAATATAACAAAAGTTCTGAAGACCAAGATAAAGAAAATCCTAAAAGCTTCCAGAGAAAAATCAAGATTAGTTTCAGACTCTTTAACAGTAACAGTGGATGCTTTTTTAAAAAGTAGACTTAATTTAACAGTAAACAATATTTTTATAATCTGAGAATGTAAATACCAAAAACAGATTTTAAAATTGGGACATAGCTATAGTAAAAGAATGGAATAAGAGTAAAAGGGGAGGACTCTGAAACCTAAAATCTCAATTACATACAAGAATTACTTAAGTCAAGAAATTGGCAGAAGAGGCATATTATTTTTAATTATGTAGATAAATACCACAAGAAATAATGAAAAGAATTAGGAGTGATTATGTCTGAGGAGCAGAACTGGAGAGAGGGGAAGAATTAGAGAGGGGACTGCAATTTTTCATGTTAATCTTTTAGTGCTATTTGGTTTTTTAACCATGTGTATGTATTACTTTGGATGAAACAAAAATGTACTATAAAAGCAGAACAAAAATTTTATGCTAAAATGGTTCAAGTTTTTGAAACTATTTTTGATTATCAGTTGTAAAGAGATGGTATAATAACTGGAATCCAAAGATAATTGCAACACAGGAAATATCTACTACTCATTTTAGACATTTCATGTAGTAAAACTTAAGAAAATGCTAACAGGAAATATAGTTAAAACTATTCATTTGTGCTAAGGGAAGACAGAATATGAATAAACCCATTTATTTTTGCCATTAAAATACACCAAGAAAATATAATCTGTTGGGAAGATGAAGCCTCATATATGGAGAACGTTAAGCTCTATATATTTTACAAAGTTAATATTAAAACTGGGTACTATCACAAATCAATGAGCTAGACATTCACAGAAATGTTAGGCACATAATCAGCCCTTAGTTTAGTTAACTAAATGACCAAAGGAGATACTGCAAGCAGGGCTCCTAAAAAAAACCAAAGAAAAGCCAGTACAAAAATAAAATTTACCATGGATAATATGCAAATAGCAATTGATAACTTAGTATATATTTAGTCACTTTTAGTTTCAGTTTCATCTCTTTTCCTTTCCAGCTAACCTTTTGCCTTTCACTGTGTCATTTTCCCATAAAATGACAGCCACGATAAAAGAAAGAGAAGAGAATGATGACATCAGAACATTTACGATAGGAGAATAAATTCACTAGTCAAGAGATCTTGCCAGCAATAAAATCACTTGAACTTTACAAGTGAGAACAGAGGTTAAAAGAAAATTTCATTTAGAAGAAAAAATTCACCTGGAATATTAGTGATTTTTCTTTTTATTCAACAAATATTTTAAAAAATAATACCCTAAAATTTTTTCCTAAAAATGAATAAACTGACAAGCCTTTGCTATGAAGTTTTCAAAGCACTGTACTGTGATATTAATTGTGGCAAAAGATTATTACAGTTGTCAGTTCATAAGTAATTCAACATCTAAACATTCCTTTCTAAATTCTCATTTTGACAGCTTACCTGGATAATTTAAAATTTCTTCCTGATTCACAAAGTTATTATAATAAAATCAATCCACTTCCTCTTCTACTATCTCAGAATTTTAATACAACTTTTAGGGCAAGCGTTTCTAATTCCATTAATACACAGAACCTCCAAACTTAAACTTTTATTATTCAGCACAAATAATTAACTATCAAGTCTATTCATTTGGTTTTATATAGAAATCAAATGAAATCCTTCTCATACTAATAATTAACCTCACTAAACATTAGAATCCACATATTAACCAATTAGACCTATAAAATGGCAAAAGAATAAGATGTAAAGTAAAAGACTAGCAGGCCAATACTTTTAACTCTAATATTAAAGGCTACCAAGACTAAAAATAACAGCTATTCCTTTATCTCCCCAATGGTTGTGACCACTGAGAGCAACAGTTGTGTTGCTTTCATAACTACGAGCACCCGGCACAATACCTAATGCTCTCCATCGAATTTTAGTATATGAAAAACTGAATAAATTGTTTATATATTATCTCGATAATATCTATTCCTTTAAATTAAATTTGTGTCTCCATTGTGGGAGGCACCCATAATTAACAAAGATTTTAGAAAGCAATAAATACTACATTTGTCAGCAAAATAATCCCATTAAGATATCAATATCCCAAGTACTAAAACGATTAAATGATCTCTTGGAAAAGCTTTCAGCTCTCAAACTCTGAGATTTCACTACCACAGAATATTTTTCTCCTAAAAAGAATTACCTTCTCTGATATTATTCTTTTGTAAGCTTCACTAAATAACACTTTATGCTTTAAAAATGAGAAAGTGTTTCAAAGGGAGCCAGACTTTCTAATTAACTGGAAACGAGAAAAAATTATTGAGGCTTTCATACGAAGGGAAGAAAATAATGTCACTGGCACAATATAAATTTTAGTGACTAAACAACATTATAACTTGCTGAAAAATCATAAAGGAATCAAGCATTTCCAATACAATTCTAAAAATAAAACAGAAAGTTATAAAATGAGAAGTCATTAATAAATAACTGCTTGAAAACCTAAAGTTTTTAGTGACTGACGAACAAGTACCCCTTTTCATGTATTTTGTGTCCCCTAGAAAGAGGAGATGCTTCTACATGGAATAAAAGTTAACTTTCTTTTTATAAGAAAGGGTCTCTGATGAGAATGCCTGAAGTTGAGGGGAAATAAAGTACTAGATAAGTCTTAAAAACCACCTTATATTTCCTTTGTATAAAGTTTTTTCCCCTATCCTTGGTCCTGTCAGTATAGGATAAGCTGACTCTCTGAACCTATCATATGCAAGGAAATATCTTAACTTCTACAAAGTCAAAGAACTTTTGCCAGGACTATGTGGATTTGGAAAAAGAGGAATTCCAGTAAATTCCAAGTAACCATTTGTTACCACAGAGAAATAAAACTGATTTGTTCAGTTTTGGAATGGACGAGCTTTTCATTGGACAGAGCCAGCTGAGAATTATAAAGCTAAGCTACTTTAACCCACAACCCTCACAAACAGCTAAGAAGCAGTCATCAAGGGTGTGATTCTTAGGCTAGCAGAAAGTACATTTTCAAAAGTTCTTTCAGCTTTCAAAGGAATAACTTCTGTTAATAATATTTCTTAACACCTCCATATGACCACTTGGTCAGTCACTTTCCTCCATGTACATTATGCATCATAGGTTTTGAAGTAAGACAGATCTAGTTTTTAATAATCAGATCAGTAACTACCAGCTGCCTAATTCTGGTTCCCTAACTATAGAGAAGACAATCATACTCTATATTTTGATGACTACTTCATAAGCTTTATAAGAAAAAAAAAAGATGATCTCACAAATTAAAAGTAGCAGAAATCAATCTTACACAACTTTTTTTTTAGCAAATAGTGAAAAAAAGGAAATACTAAGTCATTGTATGAAGCCAGCATGACCCTAAAACCAACACCTGACATGGCCATTATGAGAAATGAAAATTATAGAGCAACGTCTCTCATAAACAGTGATGAAAATTCTAAAAAATTAATAATAATAATTTAACAAGGCAAATTCAGCAAAATATAATAAAGGATAATACATATGACTAAGTGGGATTTATTCCAAGAAAATAATGTTGTCTCAACATTTGGAAATAAACCACAGTAACTCACCACATTAACAAAATAAAAAAGAGAAATCCTAAGATTATCTCAAACATGCAGAACAAGTATCTGATAAAATTTAACAGTCATAATTTTAAAAACCTCTTAGCAATCTGGAAATAGAAGGATAATTCCTTAATCTGATCTGTGTTAAGTCGCTATAGTCCTGTCCAACTCTTCGCACTGCTGTGGACTGTAGCCCACCAGGTTCCTCTATCCATGGGATTCTCCAGGCAAGAATACTGGAGTGGACTGTCATTTCCTCCTCCAGTTTATCTTCTCAACCCAGGGACTGAACCCACATCTCTTATGTCTCCTCCACTGGCAGGTGGGTTCTGTACCAGTAGTGCCACCTGGGAAGCCCCTTAATATGATAAAAGGTATCTTTTACACAAAAAAATACACACACATCCTCACCTACAGCTAACATCAATTTTGACGTTTATATACTGACTCTATTCCCCAGAAGTTGGGGAGAAAACAAGATTGTCCACTGTCATCACTCCTATTCAACTTAGTATTGGAGATTCTAGTCATTACAATGAGACAATAAAACAGCAGAAAAGTATAAAGATCAGAAAAAGTAAAACTGTTCTTGCTCACAGATAACATGATTATATACAAAGAAAATGCAAAGCAATCTATGAACAAGCAACTACAATGAATAAAAGAACCCAGTAAGGTTGTTTTGATACGAGTTTAAGACTTTTCTACTGTATTTCTATAAAGTAACAGCAAACAAATGGAAAATGAAATTTATGAAACAGTATTATATAATAACAAAAGTCAAATAATGAATAAATTTTGCATAAGATAAGTAAGATAACTACACTGAAAAAAAATGAGAAAAAAATTTAAAAATGAAAAGAAATGGGGAAATACACATGGTTCATAGTTTGGAAGATTCAATATTATTATGATAACCAATTCCCCCCCCAATTAATTTATAGGCCCAATTCAATCCTAATCAAAATCCCAGCAAGACGTTTTGTGGAAACTGACAAATCAATCCAAAAATTTATCTGGAGATGCAAAGATCCTAGAATAGCCAAGTTCAAACTTTAACATGAACAAAGCTAAAGGACTTAACCAAATTTCAACATTTATTATAAAGTGATAGTGTGACAATGGCCAAAGGATGGACAGATATACCAGCGATACTGAGTTCAAACACAAGTCCAGACATATGTGGTCACCTGTTATGAAAAAGATGTCACTGAAAATCTCTGTGGAGAAAGGACAGTCTTTTCAATCAAAGGCACTAGAGTTTTGGAAACTAGTATGAAATAACAAAGAACCTTGAGCACAATTTCACATCATTAACAAAAGTTAATTCAAGGTAGACCACAAAACTAAAAGTCAAAGGTAAAAACTACAAAGCTTCTAGAAGAAAATATAAGAAAATACCTTCATGATCTTCATGTAAGCAAAAATTTTTTTAAATATTCAAAAGGTCACTAAAACTGCTAACTAAAAACTCAAGTTACTAAACTATTAATAGAAAAAAATAAGTTATACTTCATTAAAATTAAGAACTTCTGTTCAGCAAAAGGGGTGCTAGTTCATCCCAAGTGGTGCTAGTGGTAAAGAACCTGCCTGCCAATGCAAGAGACAAAAGAGACACAGGTTCGATCCCTGGGTCAGGAGTATCCCCTGGAGGAGGGCATGGCAATCCCCTCCAGTATTCTTTCCCAAAGTATCCCATGGACAAAGGAGCTTGGTGGGCTACAGTCCATAGGGTTGCAAAGATTTGGACAGATGAAGCGACTTAGCACGCACGCACGCATTCATCAAAAGATATTCATGTTGATGTTTGACTGCCAAACATCAACATGAATATCTTTTGATGAATGCGTGCGTGCGTGCTAAACTCATGCAAAGAGTTGACTCATTGGAAAAGACTCTGATGCTGAGAGGGATTGGGGGCAAGAGGAGAAGGGGACGACAGAGGATGAGATGGCTGGATGACATCACGGACTCGATGGACGTGAGTCTGAGTGAACTCCGGGAGTTGGTGATGGACAGGGAGGCCTGGCATGCTGGGATTCATGGGGTCACAAAGAATCGGACACGAGTGAGTGACTGAACTGAACTGAACTGAATGCAACGCAATTCTGTAAAGCAATTATCCTTCAATTAAAAAATAAATTTAAAATAAAAAATATTAATAGAGCAAACAGATAACCCACAGACCAGAAGATATTACCAGTACGTAAATCCAGAAAAGGTTTTATATCTAGAATTCATAAAGAATATAAAATACTACTATAAAGCAAGTGGGAAAAAAAAAGACAATCCACTGTCAGTAAAAAAAAAAAAAAAAAGACAATCCATTTTCTTAAATGGGCAAAAGATCTAGTTAGGAATTTCACAAAAGAGAAAATCCAAATGGCCCATCAATATATAGAAAAGTATTCAAACATCATTAGCGTCCAAGAAATGCAAATTAAAGTGACAATAACACACCACTATCCAACTCATAGAATGGCTACACATTCAATGGAAGTGTTGATTAGAAAGTGGAATAACTGGAACTCGTCATCAACTACTACTGGGCGTGTAAACTGATACAACTCTGGAAAACTACTTGGCACTTAACTGCCAAGAGTCAAACATATACTCACTCTGTGTAAGAATATATACTTATTCTGCATGCGTGCATGTTAAGCTGCTTTAGTCGTGTCCAACTCTTTGCAACCCTAAGGACTGTAGCCTGTTAGGTTCCTCTGTTCATGGGATTCTCCAGGCAAGAATACTGGAGTGTTGCCATTTCCTTCTCCAAGGCATCTTCCTGACCCAGGGATGGAACTCGAAGCTCAATCATTACAGGCAGATTATTTACCACTGAGTCACCTGAGAAGCCTCCAATGATTCTGTAAACCCAACTCCTAGGTATATAGTCAACAAAAATTAATATATGTCCACCAAAAGATGTATAAGAATGTTTACAACAGCTTTATTCGTAAATGTTCCTCCCAAATGGTAGTAACTCAAGTGTCTATAAACTGGAGAATGAATAATACATTTGTACCATACTATACAGAACTGTAATAAACTAGTAATATACTGAACAATATTTTTGGATATTGTAGGTTATTTTCAGCAAATGAAACCAGATATAAAAGATAATGTACTATGTAACAATTTACATGAAATTCAGAAATAGGCCAAACAAATTCATGGAGATAGAACTTAGAATAGTGGTTAATATATGGAGGGAGTAATGTCTCCAAGAATAAACAAAGATTTCTTCTGGTGTGTTTGGAATGTTGTATATTTGGATCTGAGTGGTAATTACATATGTATATACCTATGAAAATATTCATTGAGCAGTATATTTAAGATTAGTGTATATGTTATACCTCAATTTAAAATTTCTGTATTCTCTAAATTTTAAAAAAAGCTTCAATCTGGAATTTGGAACTATCTGCAGGAAAAGAAAGCATTTAACAGAGGACTTGGTCAACTCATAACCTATTTGGTTCAAAAAAATGCATATAAAATAAATGGAAATCAAGTCATGCTAAAAAGGAGACTCAACATTTATTGAGAGTCAATAATAACTCAAGCATTGTGCCAAGGCTATACTTGCACATATATACACATACAGAATCTTATTTAAACTCTAACAAAACTTCAGGACAGGTACTATTATTAATAATAATAGAGATAAGAAATTTATGGTGAATAGATGTTGCTCCTATTCAATTTTAAATGGTTTGATCTTCATAAACACATTTTGGTTTGCATAAAATAGGTTTCTAAATATACTGACAAAAAGTGATTTGTTAATATCCCAACTGGCTTTCCTATCACTTTATCTAAATATCCTACCTGGCTTTCCTATCAAATTATCTAAATATCCTCCTTCAATACAATGTCATCTTACTCTCTCTTACTTTTCTTTATGACACACATTGCTATCTGATAATATATGTGCTTATTTGCTTATTTTCTATCTCCCCCACCAGAATGTAGGTTACACGAAGGCAGAGACCTTGGCCATGTTGTTCATAGCTCTCCCCCAGCACCTAGACGCATGTCTGGCATACAGTAGACACCTAATAATACTAGTGGATGGAATGGAAAAGTAGTAATAAATATCCTGACTCTCAATTTGTTCCCTTTTGCATAATATCTATAAAACTAAAAGAAGATGACTGTATTCCATGTCTTTGATAAAAATGTTTATATACCCTTACCAGCTAAAGACTTGATATATATCTTTAATATGGTTGAATCACTTCATACAAACAAGAATTTAGAAGACTGAGTTTAACAGGTTAAACTAATAAAGATTATTATCTTCCAATTACGTCACAAATTGTGTTATTCTGGAGCCAACTAAGCAAAGAGCTGACTTCCCTGGTAGCTCAGCGGTAAAGAATCCACCTACCAATGCAAGAAACTCGAGTTGGATCCCTGGGTTGGGAAGACCCCCTGGAGAAGGAAATGGCAACCCACTCCAATATTCCTGCCTGGGAATTCCATGAACAGAGGAGCCTGGTGGGTTACAGTCCATAGCGTTGCAAATCAGACATGACTTTGAGACTGAACATCAAACAACAAAGCACAGAGTAGGTCACAGTTTCAGGAAGAAGTGCTTGGGGCTAGAAAACTAGCATTGTTAATACTCAGCATTAACACAGAGCTAAAACAGTGATAACTATACAACAACTGAAGTCCTCCATTATTTACGAATAGCCAAGATAGGCAAATAACCTAAGTGTCCATTGATGGATGAAGGAGTAGGAACTGTGATACGTGTGTGTGAGTCCATATATCCACAAATAAGCTACAGATTTCAGAGAACAGATTAGTGGTTTGCTACAGTTGGGGCTGTGGGAGTGCACGAAATTGGTGAAGGAGGTCAAAAGTACAAAGATCCAGTTATAAAATAAGTTGTGATTATTTTAATAATACTTTATTGCATATTTTAAAATTTCTGAAAGAGTAAATCTTAAAAGTCTTTGTCATAAGAAAAAAATTTTTTATAACTATATAAGGTGACGGATGTTACCTAGACATTTTTTGCATTAAACACAAGTACTGAATCATTATTTGTACACTTGAAAGTAATATAATGTTATATATCAATTAAATCTCAATTAAAAAAACACTACTTAAGTGTGTAAGGATGAATGTTTGCACCTTCACTGAATTCTGTTTAATGCACTCTCTTGTCTTAACCCCATTTCCTCACCTCTCTGCTCTAGCTACTATCTCTGCTTTGCTTTAACTTCTCTTGCTATTTTCTTTAATTTTTCCTTCTGTGCTATATATGTGTATCGATACATAGACACACACATATATATGCATATATAAATATATATATATTTATATATATATATATATGGTTCCCTAATAGCTCAGTTGGTAAAGGATCTGCCTGCAACGCAGGAGACCCTGGTTCAATTCCTGGGTAGGGAAGATCCGCTGGAGAAGGGAATGGCTACCCACTCCAGTATTCTGGCCTGAAGAATTCCATGGACTGTACAGTCCATGGGGTCCCAAAGGGTTGGACACAACTGAGTGACTTTCATTACACACACACACACACACACACACACACACACACACACACACACACACACACATATATGTACACCATGTATATATCTTTTCCCTCTCTCTAACATTTTTTTTTTTAATTTGTGGTTGTGCTGGGTCTTTGTTGCTGCAGGGGGGCTTTCTCTAGTTACGGCAACCAGGAGGCTATGCTGCAGTGAACGGGCTTCTCACTGCAGCGGCTTCTCTTGTGGAGTACAGGCTCTAAGGTGCACAGCATTCAGCAGTTGCAGCATGTAGGCTCAGTAACTGTGACTCTTGGGCTCTAGAGCACAGGCTTAGTAGTTGTAGTGCACAGGCTTATTTGTGCCACAGCATGTGGGATCTTCTGCGACCCCTAAACCCCTGTCCCCTGCATTGGCAGGTGGATTCTTAGCTACTGTACCATCAGGAAGGCCTCTCTAACATATTTAGATATGCATCTATCTTTGAAGCATACACACACATAAAACTTGCCTGGACCTTGCTTTAACCCCTGCAAAACAGTGTTATTTGACGTACTGCCACTTCCTTCAAAAAGTATACAACCTCCACTCCCTACTCCCAAATTCACATGACCACCAATAACGACCTTTGTCACCAAGTCACACTGCCTTCTGTACGACCTCAATGCATCATTTAAAACAGAACACATCCTCCATCTTTAAACTATCCTCATGACATCCATGACTTTGTGCCTCCCAGGTTTTGTTTGGCCTTGACTTTAAACAATTTAGGGGAACCTCTTTAAGTCAAAAAAGCAAAATTACAAATATGAACTTTGATATAAAGGTGAATACTTATCTAGAATGGGGGGAGAATCACAAGTTTCACTAAAATATAGAAAAATAACATCATAACTCTATCAGTAATAAACTCCCTGACAAACTTCCAGAATACGTCTTCTACATTTTAATTGTATATTTTTCATGAACACTTCTTCATGTGACAATGATATGTAAGATTTTCTATGATTTTCCATGAGGAGATGGAAATACGTAAGATTTTTCATAAAGAGGCCGATTTAAAAAAAACTTTCTGATGACTAAATCACTACTCACATTTTAGAAAATATTCTTTTAGGTTCACAAACTGTTACTAGCAATGTCATAAACTTAGTATTTAGTAAATTTACTGTGTCACAAATTTTAGTATTGTCAAATCTGGGGAAACTTACCTTTGTTTCTTTTCTTTATAAGCTATCAGGTTCAAAAGAGTTTTCTCCATACTAACTTCTGGTTCTGTATATTTCAAATTGTGTTTCTCTTACCCTATTCACATACTTCTAGTGTCAGATTCTGTAGAATGTGTCTATATCATCTATAATCTCTGGCCTTGCATATTTTTTATAACACTGAGTCAGTACAGTAAGTAACAAGAGCACAGTTGACCCTTGAACAACTGCGGGGCTAATAGTGCCAACCCTCAGAGCCACTGAAAACCTGCATATAATTTACAGTAAGCCCACCATATAGGCAGCACCTCATAGCCACGGTTCCACATCCACGGAGTCAACCAACTGCAGATAGCATAGTACTATAGTTGTTTATTACTAAAAAAAGAAAATCTGCATGTAAGTAAACCCCCACAGTTCAAACCTGAATTATTCAAGAGTCAACTGTATTCCAAATGTCATTCCCTACTATAGCAGAAGGAACAGGAACATTCCTATGCCTAACTATCCTCTGAAGTAATAATGAACCACATAAACATATGCTACCCAAACTAAATGTATCCCCAGTTCAACTTTCCTTTTCCATTAGCTGGATCCCAAAAATACCTATAGGCACTCCAATGCTACATGACATGAGGGAAAATGAAGAATGGGAAGAGACAGCACTCTTCACTTAAAATACTTTACTTTTGGAAAGCCTATAGAAATGTGTGGCCATGTGAACACCTTTCTCCCCAAGTCATAGAAGAAATTTGCACAAGTGGTAAATCTCCCACATCCTACCACTCTTCTTCACGGACTGCTCTGTGACATGCCAACCACTAAACAGAAGTATTTCCCACAATTTTTGCTTTTCTCCTGAAAACCTGCATAATACAGATACTTCCCAAAGTCATGTTGTCCTTAATTTTTTTAATTTCATCTGCACTTCTTTCCCACCTGCGCCACCCCCCGCTCAACATCTCATCTATTCTCAAGCTTCATCTATGACTTAGCAAATAATCCTCACTCTAGAATGTAGTGACTAGACTATCAACTCTATGGGAAAGTGATATGTCAGCCTTGTGCTCTGCAGGAAAAAGCCTGACCCCAAGGCATCACACTTCCCCGAGGCCTTCAGGGAAACATACTGAGTAGCTCTGAAAGTTGATCTCTAGACTCATTCTCTTTTCAAGCTTCAAACCTATAATCTTCAATTCAGAGTACTAATTTCATTTTAGTAATACCTTTTAACGGAGAAGGCAATGGCACCCCATTCCAGTACTCTTGCCTGGAAAATCCTATGAACGGAAGAGCCTGGTGGGCTGCAGTTCATGGGGTCACAAAGAGTCGGACACGACTGAGCGACTTCACTTTCACTTTTCATTTTCATGCACTGGAGAAGGAAATGGCAACCCACTCCAGTGTTCTTGCTTGGAGAATCCCAGGGACGGGGCAGCCATCTATGGGGTCACATAGAGTCGGACATGACAGAAGCTACTTAGCAGCAGCAGCAATACCTTTTAAACTCCTAGTAAAAAATTTTCAGAGTAACATTTAAGAAAATTAAGGCACAATGAAATTATAGGCCTTGTTCAAGAAGAGCACAGATTATTCTACTGCTTAAACTTCCCTTTTAAAAATAAGTCACGTAGCTCATAAGCCATACAGACCTAACCTGGAATCACACTCAGTACCCTATACAAGAACACCATAATTAGAAATGCAAAGCCTAGTGCAAGTTATCAAACATGAACAGATAAAAGACTTTTGAGAAAGAAATCAAATACAATAAATAAGACTAAATATCAATAACTAAATAACAATAAATATGCCTGCATACACGTCTTAAAATTTGTATACAGAATGTCCTCAGACAACACAGAGTACATATTCAGTCATGTAGTCCTGCTCCAGTGAAAGACTCCATTGTAAACATACTACTAAAACAAAAGAGTTCCCAAGCAAATAGGACAAACTGCTGACATAAGCGTGGCACTGACGTATCTGTCTATTTGCCTTCAGTTGCTAGGATTCACTGTGTCCATTTTTCTCTAAGCTCTAAAACATGCAACTCTTTGATGTTATGAAGAGTCCATGGTTAAACAAAAAGTTGGCAGAACATTTAACATAAAAAGTATTTCAAATTCAAATCTCTAATTTCTTGAAAACACATTTTCCCTATGGTTAAAAATCAAATGTTAGTGAAATTTGAAATTTCTTTACCAAAAACAGCAACAAAAATCAATTTCAATAAAATGAAATGAAAAGGGAAACTGCATACTTCCAAGTTACTACCACAGAAATAAAATTCTGAATGCAACTATAAAAGAAAATTATCTATTTAGTCAGGAACGTTTTGAACCTGTACAATAAGAGAACTACACATTTTGCGTTACTCAAAACAAGGAAACTATGTAGTGATTTGAGTAAATTCCTAAATTACTCAATTAAGATCCATTTCACCTTTAGAATTATAATCTTAAGATTATAAATGAATGTATTAGACAATAAGTAAAGTGAATTTTATGTAACCTGTATGATCTATGAGTGAAGAGGCGATAAGAAATATGTTTGGTAGGCAAGAAAATAGAAACAGTGGCAACTTTCTGTAGCTCCATAACTATTAATATAATCCTATCTCAAATTATACGTCAGTGGGAAAGCTCCCCCAGGAACTTTCATCTGCTCTTGGTACACCATGCATTAGATGGACTTAAACTACTTTTGATTAGCAGCAAAACCAATCAAATTTCCAGGAAACCTTCAGAATTCATTAATATTAAATGAACACAATTCCATTGTTTCTCTAACAGCATTTAACAATATTTCCTCACAGTCCCCACATGGCTTTCTAACTACTAAAATATTTTTCAACTTTTATATTCTTTGGGATACAACTTCCATTTCTATTTAAAAATTCAAATATTTCAAATCAATTCAATATAACTTATTATAAACTTACTATGATTTTTTAATTTAAATAAATATTTGGGAAGTCACAATTAATAATTTTTCTACCAATACAGTCCAAAGGGTCACAAACATTCAGACACAACTTAAGTGAGTGAGCACACGCACACACACACACACCCCACACACACACTACCTATACAAAGTTTTATGTAGTTTTATGTAGTTATTTCACTTGCAAAACCATTTGGCATTATTCAAAACTGAAGCATAGACATAGCCTACCACCTAGAACTCTATCCAGGAAAAACACAGCAAAGAAAAGATAATACACAGGCATCTAATATATGTAGAGAATTGAAATTATATAAAGTTAACTGTAATAAAATTTAAAATTAGACTAGAAATCAACAACAAGAAGATAACAGAAATACTCCAAACACTGAGAAATTAAATAACTTCTAAATAAGCTATAATTCAAAGAGAAAATTTAAAGGAAAATTAGAAAATAATATGAACCAAATAAAAAGTAAGATATAACAGATTAAAATTTATGACATGCAGTTAGAGTAGTCCTTAGAGGGAAAGCTAAAACACTAAATGCCTATATTAATATTAGAAAAGAAGAAAAATCTAAAATCAATAATCTAAGCTTCCGCCTTAAATTAGAAAGAGAACAAAATAAGCCTATAAGCAAGCAGAAAAAAGGTAACAATGATAAAATCACATATCAATGAAAAAGCAACAGGAAAGCAAGAGAAAATTAATAAATTGAATATACAGTTTAAAGCTTTCCAAAGAGAAAAAAGGAATTTCTAGTCCCTAATGCTATCACTAGAATATTCTACTAAATACTTAAAGAATAAATAGAACTAATTCTACATATTCTCTTCTGAAAATAAAAAAGGGAATACTTCCCAACTCATACTGGGACATCATTACTCCATACCAAAATCAGACAAAAACAGTACCAAGAAAACTATATACATATCCCTCATGAACATGGATGCAAAAATTCTCAATAAAATACTAACAAATCAAATTCAGCAATGCACAAGAATAATAATACACCAGAACCGAGTGGTACTTAACCCTGTGATGCAAAAGCTGGTTCAATATTCAAAAAACAAGCAATGTAATCCGACAAATTAACAATGTAAAGAAACAAAAAAGACATACTTTATGACCATAACACTTGACACAGAAAACTCATTTGACAACATTCAACTTTCAGCAAACTAAGAACAGAAAGAGACTTTTCTAATCTAATAAAGAACAGGCCTGAATTCACTTAATAGATCCTTATTAAGTGCTACGTTAACTACAGCGCTACCTACGGAACTGAGGATAAGGAATGCAAGAGGGATGACACTGCCCCTGTGCTTAAGAAGCTCAACATCTAAACAGGAAGGCAATCACATACTTAACTACAGGCACTTTAACAGTAGCATATATAAAACATTATAAATGTTAAAAAAAAAAAAGGACATTCTATCCAAGGGATCAGAGGGGTAGAGGTAGAAAGTCTACTGAAATAGTCCAAGCCAGTTTTCTCTCACTTGTACAACTGCAACAGCCACCTACCTTTCTGCTTCCACTCTACCGACTCCCCACCAATAGTCGATTAAAAAAAAGCCAGAATAGTAATTTTGAAGCATAAATTATACCATGAAATTGTCTCATGGCTTCCCGTTAGAATGCAGTTAGAAAGAAGTGCAAGTGTCAACATGGTCTACAAGGCCCTATGTGATGCACGTGCTTCTTACCTCTCCTACCACTCCCTACCCAGCCATCTTTCTTACTAACTCCCAAGTATGCCAGGGTCTTTCCCACCACAGGGACCTTATCTTTGCTAGGTCCTTCAGCCCAGAATGTTCTTCCCCCAGAGCTTATGTGACCAGTGCCTTTTCAACATTCATGTGTCAGTTAAAATGTCTCTTCAGAGAGCGTCTCCCTGACGATCTTACCTAAAGCACCACCGCCACCTCCACCACCCTGGCCCATTATTCCATTTTACTTTTTCATGAAATTTAGAATTACCTGAAGTTATTTTACCATGTTTTTATTTTCTATTTACCTGTGCTACAATTTTTAAGACTCCATTAGAGCAAGAACTTCATGCATCTTGTTTCCAGTACTAATCACAGTATCTAGAACAAAACTTGGCACATTTGTATGTGCTCAATAAATATTGCTAAAGAAAGATGACATTTAAGATGGATTAAGGAAGGGGGGAGGGCAGGAGGGATTGACCTTGTCAAGAGGAATAAACAGAGAAGGAGAAAAGGAAATCAACACGGTTTATCCAGTGTTTCAACTTTTACAGACTCTGAAGAATAAAGCTACAGTTGTGAGGTATCCTGAAGATTTTGTTGTGTTTTCATGATGCATTAATATTCTTTCAAACATCCCCAGTCTTTTCTTGAATACTTCGCCTGGCATGCAGATCATTAGCTCATGAGCTCATGAAGTAATCAACTCTGATCAATACCTTTAAATGACCAAAAGATTTTCTCATGTTTGTCAAAAAACTGCCTGCTGCTGCTGCTAAGTCGCGTCAGTCGTGTCTGACTCTGTGCGACCCCATAGACACCAGCCCACCAGGCTCCCCCGTCCCTGGAATTCTCCAGGGAAGAACACTGGAGTGGGTTGCCATTTCCTTCTCCAATGCATGAAAGTGAAAAGTGAAAGTGAAGTCGCTCAGTCGTGTCCGACCTCTAGCGACCCCATGGACTGCAGTGCACTAGGCTCCTCTGTCCATGGGATTTTCCAGGCAAGACTACTGGAGTGGGGTGCCATTGCCTTAATCTCAGTTCTGACCCCAGAAGTTCACATGAAAATAGTAAGTTTAATCCCTATTTTATAGGGCAGGCTTTCAAATATTTGAAGACAAGTAAAACCTCCTAAATATAATTTTTAAAATAGATATTAAGAACATCTCTTGACAGTGCCTGCTGGGCCCTGGGCTAAGCACTTCATATGAATGACTCATTTAATACTCACAACTTCTCTATGGTAAAGTTATGATGACTATGCCTATTTTACTAATGAGAAAACTGAGGCCTGGATTAGGTAATTTGTCCAGGTCATCAAGCTGGAAAATGAATTCTGATGCCAGACTACAAACACAGACAGTCCAATTCCAGAGCCTACATTCTTAACTATTAACCTCACTCTCTAAATGATTCCTGCTGTTTCTACTGTTAGGGCTCCGTCACCATGTGCAACACACTCAGATGGCAATGCTAAGGCTCAAAACTTGACTCCGTATCTTCTACCTAATGATGAAGGCAACACTGATTCTCATGCATTTATAAAAGCCATGATATAATGTAAATTTAATAACAAAAAAGAGGAAAAGCAGTGTAAAAATTAATGTTTCCCTGCAAATACTACCCATTTTTATGGCCTACTATTCCTCTTTGTTCAGCACAGACTCCAAACTGAAATACTTTCCATTTTCAGAGCACAATTTTTATTTCACTACTTCTCTACCTTTGTTTTCATGATTTTCTCTTCCTAAGCAGCTATTCCACTTCTGCAGAGAATGGTATATACTGTGTTTTTCATTTTAAAATTTTATTTACTTATTTATTTTTGGCCACACCTCGCAGCATGCAGGATCTTAGTTCCCTGGCCAGGGATTGAACCCATGCCCCCTGAGTGGAAGTGCAGAGTCTTAACCAATTGAATCACCAGGGAAGTCCTCTACTATGCTTTTAAAAAGCCAGTTGTGCTGGGTATGTTTCATTTGCCCCTCCAGAGCCATTCTCCATTTTTCTCCACTCTGTTGTCTGTCCCCAGAAGGCTGTCCTGAATAGACTGTAATAACAGTCTCCTTTGCCCAGTCTTTTGGGTAAATTCAGCCAATGGAGACAGGAAAAGAATGAGCGAGGAGTAATGTCACCTCTAGTTAGTAATCTACCAGAAGCCAAAGCTTCTATTCAAATGCCCTCACAGTCTTGACAATAACCTCCTATTCCTGCCCTTACGTGTCCAAAGGCTGTGATGGCTACCTACTATTGCTCACTAGATACTTCATTATCCCATGTCAGCTTCCCTTAACCCTTCCCACACTTCTATAAATCACTCCTATGGTAAGCTCTCCCAAGTTTACCCATTTGAGTATATCATCTATTTTCTGCCAAGGACCTCACTGACACATCACCACTCTTTGCCTACACCTTCTCTGTTTATACTTCCTTTATAGCACTTTTTTTTCCCTGCGCTAGATTTATCTTTGACTCTCCCAAATCATTAATTTCTTACCTGTAGTAGGCACTGAATGAATGTTTCAAGAGTAAATGGGGGTGGTGGGGAGCATTCCTGGTGGCTCAGTGGTCAAGAGTCCACCTGCCAATGTAGGAGACATGGGATCCCATATGCTGCAGAGAAACTAACCCTGTGGCCACAGCTACTAAGCTGTGCTCTAGAGCCTGGGAGCTGCAACTACTGAGCCCCTGTGCTGCAGCTACTGAGTCTGTGCTCTGCAACAAGAGAAGCCATCGCAACGAGAAGCCCACATACTGCAGTGAAGAGCGGCCCCCACTTGCTCAACTAGAGAAAAAGCCCTCGCAGCAATGAAGACCCAGACAGCCAAAAACAAAATTATTTTTAAAAGAATAAATGGGGGGACATAACATTAAAAAATCAAAAGAACAATACTTCATGACATAAAAAAAAATACAAAACCCAAATTTCAGTTTCTATAAAGATTCAAAGACAAGAAAGCTAATCTATTAGGATAAAGGTCAGAATCGTGGACATTTCTGGATGTGGCGATTAACTGGGCAAGAACACAAGGGAGCCACCTATGGTGCTGAAAATGCTCCTTATTTTGATCTGAGTAGTAATAATATGGGTATATACGTATATGAAGTTTTGTTGAGCTGTACACCTAACATTTGTTCACTTTACGGTATGTACAGTAGACCTCACTAAAAAAGAAAAGGAAAAATAAATCTATATGTGGCTGCTTATGTTGAATCAATACGGCTAACACCTCATTTATCCAGAGATTCTTTATTAAAACAAGCAAAAAAGGTCTCTGAACAGACAAAATAGATGTTACAAAGTCCATACACTTTATCCATGAGAAAGACTTTCAGGCCTTTTCATCCTTACATTTACACCCAATTCCAATTAGCTTGGTTAACTAGCTTCCTGACCTACTATTGATAATCAGTAGCAAATTGGAAAGGTAGGGAGGATGTGTGTTAAAGATTGATAAGTGAGAAATAACAGCGAACAATAAGCAAGCAAGCAAAATAACCTTTAAAGAGCAGGTAAAAACTCAAGATACAAAAAAGTCTGAGATCACTTACTATATGGCAAGGAGACTTTATAAAGCACTTAAGGCATCCTTCTATCACAGCACAGTAAGAGAAACAGTGTAAAATGAAAACTCTTTACTTTTTAGGGAAATAATGAACTATTTTCATCAAGATCTGTCAGTAAGCAGAAACAGGGGGAAACATATGAGAAACAGTCACATTAAAAATGCTTTTAAACTAATCACCTGTAAAAAGATAAATGTCAGTTACCAGGCATAAATGTACTTAGTTTAAAATAACCACATCTCTGGAGCTTGCTAAATAATTACAACTAATAATTTACTATCTATCATCTTCCTCTTTGGTTTCCCTGGTGGCTCAGAGGGTAAAGCATCTGCCTGCAACGTAGGAGACCTGGGTTCGAGCCCTGGGTGGGGAAGATCCCCTGGAGAAGGAAATGCAACCCACACCAGTATTCTTGCCTGGAAAACCCCATGGACGGAGAAGCCTGGTGGGCTACAGTCAATGGAGTCGCAGAGAGTCGGACACGACTGAGTGACTTCACTTTCACTTTCCTCTTTGGCAAACTATAAAAACTAGCAGATTTGTATGCAAAGTTCTCCCTAGAAATTTTTTTTAAAGTGCATCTAAGCACTGAAAGTTTTCCTTCTATCAACACTGGTTAACTGAGAACCATTCAAACCAAATTTTAAGCATTTTTTGTAAGCCATATCTGAAAAACTAACATCAAAGTTGTTTATAGCACTACTGAACCACTCCAATGTCACTTCAAATCACCACTGTAAGCCACTTCTTTTTTTAAGAGGGAATTCCTACCCATAAGGTCTACATTAGTCTCCTAGCTCTGAATGTTCTACACTTCACTTACAAACTCTGTCACTCCTAAAGCAATCCCTCCCCTGGCTAGAGAAGATTACTGCTGGGTTCTGTGATTTCAAGAATGTATTTTTTAGGAATTCTCCTCCTCTTGCTATTTTCGACAACGGTATTATAAGTGTGTGCCTGTGTGTTAGTAGCTCAGTCATGTCCAACTCTTTGCAACCCCGTGGACTGTGGCTCACCAGTCTCTTCTGTCCATGGAATTCTCCAGGCAAGAATACTAGAGTGGGTTTCCATTCCCTTCTCCAGGAGATCTTCCCAACCCAGGAATCAAACCTAGGTCTCCCATATTGCAAGCAGACTCTTTACCATCTGAATAACCAGGGAAGCCCTGGAATTATAAGTAGTATCCAGCGACTAGGAAAAAATAATGCCATGTTAAGTGATAAAAAGAAGAGTATTTAATGTGGTAATTCAATGCAATAACCTATTTGGTATATGCCAAGCACAGGGCATACATAAATGAATGAAAAACTATCTGTGCATTTAAAGAAGGCAAGAAAGAGGCAAGAAAGACCTGTCAACAAATATATTCAGTGTTAAGAACAATAGTAGGTGAACACTGAGAAGGAAGTGACTCAGTTTTGTCAAGAGAAGGAAAAAAAAGAACAAAAGTAAAATCTGTAGCAGTTTTAAAATTAAGTACATGCCATGCAACTATGTGAAAAACTACAGTAGCAAAAATGAGGCCATGCAAAATTTAAAATACTTGTTGCATAAAATGTGTTAGGGTTACAAATGGCTTTTCCTATTTTCATGTTGAAAGGCAATGCCTTGTCCTCAATCCTACGAGTTTCTGTGAGTTGGAATTTCCCCTAAACTTTCTAACCTCTGTGTGCTTAGTCACCCAGTCATGTCCAGCTCTTTGCGATCCCATGGCCTGGAGCCTGCCAGGGTCCTCTGTCCACGGGGATTCTCTAGGCAAGAATACTGGAGTGGGTTGCCATGCCCTCCTCCAGGGGATCTTCCCAACCCAGGGATCAAACCCAAGTCTCCCGCATTGCAGGAGGATTCCTTACTGTCTGAGCCACCAAGGGAGCCAAGAATGATGGAGTGGATAGCCTATCCTTTCTCCAGGGGATCTTCCTGACCCAGGAATTGAACCAGGGTTTCCTGCATTGGAGGCAGATTCTTTCCCAGCTAAGCTACCAGGGAAGCCCCTGGCCTCTCGTTATTCCCTCACTATTTTTCTCCTAGAAGAATAGTAACTTACATGATTGGTAAGTTTAGACTAAAGAATTACTTAAGCATAATTCTACCTGTTGCTTTTTTGCTCTTGGGGGCCTACCTGCTAGCTGGAAGTAATTCTCAAGTGCTCCTCCACAGATGGGCTCTCCTAGCAAGCAGGGAGGATGTTCCTGGCCCTGTCCTGCCTGTGTGCAGGTATATCTATTTAGCTCTAGGCTTTATGACTAGAAAGCAAAACTGCCTGCATACATAACCTATGTCCTGCAACATGAGCTTTATCAGGAATAAAGGTGGTATTCTGATCTCTCATCTGTCACTCTTTTCTCAGTTTGTTCAGAATTTGGGAAAGAAATGTGGGTTTTATTTATTGAGACCCCTCAGACACAACTAAATTACAGTGTCTTCTCATTTAAAATAAAACCTTCACTTTCATCTTATTCTAAGCAGCTGGGTGTAATATATGTACATGATTCTTCTTCAAAGACCTCATCATTCCTAGCAGAACTTTTGTCTTAGCAATGTTTGCTGAAGCAATAAATTTTCAAATAGTAAAGCTCATTCGTTATGGTGCTTGTGTGCTCAGTCACTTCAGTCATGTCCGACTCTTTGTGACCCTATGGACTGTAGCCCACCAGGCTCCTCAGTCCATGGGATTCTCCAGGCAAGAATACTAGAGTGGGTTGCCGTGCCCTCCTCCAGGGGATCTTCCCTGCCCAGGGAAACCCACATCTCCTGTGTCTCCTGCATTGCAGGTAAATTCATTACCACTGAACCACTTAATTTACAACAAAAGCAAACTATAAAATGACGTATAAAGTAGTAAATAAGGTGTTCACTATGTGTATGTAGGTATTTTACCCCTAGCAAAAAATATTTTTCCATATATTTGTAAAAATTCACATCCATAATTATTTCTGTCTGCTTTAAACCATTACCATGTAAGTAATGAAAGATCTTTAGGGAACTTTAAAAGGTAGAACAGAGTGTTAAATTGAAGAAGCAGTAAAGCTCAGTGCCTAATGACTGGAGGGCTGGAGGAATCACTTTTTTTATACAGTTTCTCTTCCTTCTGTTCGCTCATCTGTTGTCTATCTCTTATCAGCCCTGGGGTGGGGCTGCATAACTGTCAGCATGCTTAGCAGACAGTGAGCTATAAAGCAAGAATTATGAGTGAAGGCATTTGTTTGAAGTTCCAGTGTACCTCCAACCCCAAAGTGACAAACTGGAACAAAAGTTTAAGTGACAAAAATGATGGCTGCAGTAGCTGACAGATTCTTCATCTGGTAGACCAAAGGTTCTTAACCTTTAACTCTGAAACTTCAAAAGATAAGAAGCCCCAATTATCCCTTTTAATCGCTTTTAAACTCATCACTTGCATCTTTGTTGTCCTAATAATAAACAACTGCTAAAAGATTTTTCCCCATATAATCCCTTATGCACAGCCTTTTTACTCAATACAGGCTGCAAAAGGAGTTCCAGGACAATAAAAAGCATTGTCTGAAATATATAAATTTCAATTAACCTTACCACTGATTTATTGCCAACATTCGCTGGATCATCAAAAAAGCAAGAGTTTCAGAAAAACATCTATGCCTGCTTTATTGACTATGCCAAAGCACTTGACCATGTGGATCACAATAAACTGTGGAAAACTCTTAAAGAGACAGGAATACCAGACCTGACCTGCCTCTTAAGAAACTTATATGCAGGTCAGAAAGCAACAGCTAGAACTGGACATGGAACAACAGGCTGGGTCCAAATACGAAAAGGAGTATGTCAAAGCTGTATATTGTCACCCTGCTTATTTAACTTATATGCAGAGTACATCATGAGAAACGCTGGGCTGGATGAAGCACAAGCTGGAATCAAGATTGCCAAGAGAAATATCAATAACCTCAGATATGCAGATGATACCACCCTTATGGCAGAAATTGAAGAAGAACTAAAGAGCCTCTTGATGAAAGTGAAAGAGGAGAGTGAAAAAGTTGGCTTGAAGCTCAACATTCAGAAAACTAAGATCATGGCATCTGGTCCCATCAGATCAGATCAGATCAGTCCCATCACTTCATGGCAAATAGATGGGGAAACAGTGGAAACAGTGGCTGACTTTATTTTCTTGGGTTCCAAAATCACTGCAGATGGTGACTGCAGCCATGAAATTAAAAGATGCTTATTCCTTGGAGTGTTGTGTCTTTTGTTAACAAAGTACAACAAACCTTTGTTGACAAAGTAATGTCTAGTCAAGGCTATGGTTTTTCCAGTAGTCATGTATGGATGTGAGTTGGACTATAAAGAAAGCTGAGTGCAGAAGAACTGATGCTTCTGAACTGTGGTGTTGAAGACTCTTGAGAGTCCCTTGGACTGCAAGGAGATCCAACCATTCCATCTTTAAGGAAATCAGTCCTGGGTGTTCATTGGAAGGACTGATGTTGAAGCTGAAACTCCAATATTTTGGCCACCTGATGTGAAGAGCTGACTCATTTGAAAAGGCCCTGATATTGGGAAAGACTGAAGGCAGGAGGAGAAGGGGACGACAGAGAATGAGATGGATGGATGGCATCACCGACTCAATGGACGGGAGTCTGAGTGAACTCCGGGAGTTGGTGATGGACAGGGAGGCCTGGAGTGCTGCGGTTCATGGGGTCGTAAAGAGTCAGACATGACTGAGCGACTGAACTGAACTACCATTGATTTTAAAGTAATCTGGCATAAAGTACCAAGCAGTTCAATAATGAAAATTTTAACTATAATAACAACACTAATACTGCATGGCATCCTTGCCAGGTGCCAGACACAGTTTCAAGAACTTCACAAGTTAAGATCATGGCATCTGGTCCCATGACTTCATGGCAAATAGATGGGGAAAATGTGGAAACAGTGACAGATTTCATTTTCTTGGGCTCTAAAACCACTGCAGACAGTGACTGAAGCCACGAAATTAAAAGACACTTGCTCCTTGGAAGAAAAGTGATGACAAACCTAGACAGAGTATTAAAAAGCAGAACCATCGCATTGCTGACAAAGGTCCGTCTAGTCAAAGCTATGGTTTTTCCAGTAGTCATGTATGGATGTGAGAGCTGGATCAGAAAGAAGGCTGAGCACCAAAGAATTGATGCTTTCCAACTGTGGTACTAGAGAAGACCCTTGGGAATCCCTTGGACAGCAAGGAGATCAAACAAGTTAATCTTAAAGGAAATCAAATGTGAATATTCATTGGAAGGACTGATGCTAAAGCTGAAGCTCCAGTACTTTGACTACTTGATGCGAACAGTTGACTTATTGGAAACGACCCTGATGCTGGGAAAGATTGAGGGCAAGAGGAGGAGGAGGCAACAGAGGATGAGATGCTTGAATGGCATCACTGACTCAATAGACATGAGTTTGAGTAAACTCAGGGAAATAGTGAAGGATAGGAAGCCTGGCATGCTGCAGTTCATGGGTCAAAAACAGTCAGATACAACTTAGCTACCAAACAACAACAACAGGTTATTAACTCATTTAATCCTCACAACACCACCTCACATCAGTGAGACAGATGCTTTTATTACCTCCAGCTTATACCTGGGGAAACTGAAGTACAGAGAAGTTAATATTTTGCCTAATATCCTGGAAATAGCCTCTGGCATCCAGAGATGCCATTTAAACTCTGAAGTCGTCTGGCTTCAGCATTGTGCAACACATCTTATTGTTAATGAGAACTCCAAAGACAGTAGGGAATGGAGACCCATCTCCACCTAGAGTTCTTTCCTTTACTCAAGATCAACATGAACTATCAAGAGAAATGACAGTAAGAGTAAATACAATAATAGATATCCACTGTCAATTCCAAAATATACTATGAGAAATACTAAATAGAGATGTTTGATCCCTGTTGTCAGGAAGGTTACATCTCATTTGGACATAGCAAGTATGCACATGAGAAAACATGCATTAATCAAGAAAACCAAGCTCTTTGTCATTTCTCCTAAAGCAGGTGCTTCTCCCAAACTGCCTACATTGACTAACAATACCACTCACCTTTCAGACAGCCAGAGATGAAATATCTTCAGACCTCTTTCTTCATATGAAAATGTTCATACTTCTCTGTGTCTCCACTGCAGTATTCTCACTATAGAGAGAAGACTCTCAGGGCATCTCACTATTCTCATTTTTCCTTCCAAGGTAAAGGCTATTTTTTTCTAGTTACAGTTCTGGCTTGTTTTCCCCTCAGAAATTTGGCGCTGTGAGTAATGTTTCAGGACATCAAGGCTACTTAATTTTACCTATATATCTATCACTAGCATTCCTTCTTGATTTCAGTTCTTCCTGTCTGAAGTATGTGTACTTTTGCTGGTAAAAAAAAAAAAAAAAAAAAAAAAACTCAGTTTTTATTTCTCTTTCTAGAAGATTTTACTGGGCATTTACTAGTTTGACAGCCATTTTCCTTAAGCACATGACAAATAACAGTCAACTGTTTTCTGGCTTCCATTCTGTTATTAATAAGTCATCTTTCAGTGTAATTGCTGTTCATTTTTTTTGGTAAGCAACTTCTCTTTTCTCTCTGCTCTCTTTTAGAACTTCTCTTCGGTGTGTGTTCTGAATTCTGCAACGAAGGCATCTAAGGGTGGATTTCTTTTTCTTTGTTCTGCTGGGATTCAGTGGGCTTTCTGGATATCAGCTGGTATTTTTCATCAGTTCTGTAAAGTTCTATTTTACAGCCATCATCTCTTCAGATATTGCCTGTTCTCCCTTTTATTATCTCCTTTTGGAACTTCAGTTAAATTCATGTTAAACTTTTTATTGTCTAACTTTTTTGATCCCTCTTTATAACTTCCATCTATTTTTCTCTCTGCAAAACATTATGGACAATTTCTTTGGATCTATATTCTGATTCACAGGTTCTGTCACTCAACTGCTGTTTAACATGTGCATCAGGTTTTAAATCTGTGATAATTTTTTCATCTTTAAAAGTTCTATTTTCAAATCTATATGATTATTCTTTAATCCTCTGTTCTGCAAACATTTCCCCATGCTTCTATTTCATTTAAGCATATTAAACATGTTTTTGATATCTTATATATAATAGCTCCAAGCTCTGAAACCTTTGTGGGTTTCTTTTGTTGCATACCTTTTTCTGTAGGTTCTTATTCATAGTGTCCTATTTCTTTGCAAGTTTTGTTCACTTTTTACTATGTACTGCTCAATTTCCTTGGAACTTCATCTGGGGGAATTATCTGATGTCTTAAGAAAATCTGAATTTACTTCTAATTTACTTAGAGAATTTTAATTTATTTCTATTTATCTGAGACCACTTTACATTTTTCACTTAAGGTTCCTAAGTCTACATATGCAGCATTACTTTAGATAAAAAACTAAATAAGTACTCTGATTCTAACTGTATGATATTTTTCTACTTGGGTCACTTCTTTGAGTCTCATTTTTTTATGAGGCTTCCATACACACAAAATTAAATTTGTTTTTTTCCTGTTAATTTGTCTTTTATCAATTGAATTACTAGCTCAGCCAAAGAGCCTACAAGGGAAGAAAAGAAATTTTTTCCTTCCCCATACTACTCCCACTTCTTTTTAGGGATCCAAGATTTTTCTTACTCAGTGATTTCTTTCAAAAGATATATTCTAAAATGCTTAAACTTGTAGCTTAGTTGTTTCCATTGGTTGAGTTCTTAAGGGCTTGTTATATACTGAAAGTGGCACTTAGCATATTACTTACCTACATTGACTAAACATTTGATATGTGCTCTCTCTCGTGCATCCTTTTTGTTGTCCCTCCAATAAGTAATTTCATCCAATTTGTAAAGTTCTAGTCTCTACACATTTACCCACAAACTACGGGGGGTGGTTTGAAAGATCCACCAAGAAACTGAGATTTTTAATACTCTATCCAGTTTCTGACAGGTAAAGAAGATAAAAAAGTCAATAACAACACAGAAGGTATGACAAGGACATTTTACAACTTTATCAACCAGATAGCTAATAAATAGTGTACCTAACAATTGAAAAATGTATTTGTTCAAGCACATAGATTATTTATGAAAACTGGAGAAGGAAATGGCAACCCACTCCAGTGTTCTTGCCTGGAGAATCCCAGGGATGGCGGAGCCTGGTGGGCTGCCGTCTATGGGGTCGCACAGAGTCGACACAACTGAAGCGACTTAGCAGCAGCAGCAGCAGTAGATCATATGTTAGGCCACATATTTTGCCCACATGACACTTAGATCAGAAATCAACAACAACTAGAAAACTTGCACATGATTAGGATTTTTTCCTAAATAACTGTTAGTCAAAAAGGGAAATCAAAATGAAAATTAGAAAATTCTTTGGACTGAACGATAACCATACTACACACCCAAATTTGTGAAATTCAACTAAAGCAATATTTAGAGAGAAATGTATAACCTTAAATACATACGCTGGAAAAGCGCAAAGTTAAAATGGGCTTAGCATCTCAATTATAAATTTTAAAAAGGAATAAGAGGGAATTCTCCGCAGTCCAGTGTTTAGAACTCCTTACTCTCATCACTGCCAAGGGCCTGGGTTCAATCCCTGGTAAGGGAACTAAGGTCCACAAGCCTTCCAGTGCAGTCAAAAAAAAAAGGAACAAGAAAATAAACTCAAAAAGAGAAACAATAAAAGAGCTGATATAAATAAAACAAGTACCAGTCCCAAGAGTTGGTTTTTTAAAAAGATTAGAAAACAAATTTCTAGTAGGATTGATTCAGAAACAAAGAAAAAAGATAGAAAGGATGTTAGGAATGAAAAAGACAAAAAAGCAGATGTTGAACAAAATAAACATAATAAAAAGATATTATAAAGAAAATAAATTTGACAAGTTATACTAAAATTTCTAGAAAAATACAACTTAAAATTTTCAAAGTCAACTTCTCCTCTAAATTGTTCAAAAGATTTAATTCAATGGCAATCAAAACCCCAATATGAATTTTTGTAGAACCTGAGAAACTTATTCTAAAATTTATATTGAAAAGCAAAGGTCCAAATGTAAATGGCAGATTCTTGAAGAATAAGATGGGGGGAAAAAATAAGAAGAAGAAGAGGGGACTTACAGTATACTGTCACACTAAGCTATTGTGATTAAGACAGCGTGGTACTAACACAGGGCACGTAAACTAATCAATGAAGCAGAACAGAGAAGCCGGATAGACTCATACACATAGTGAAATTTGATACAGGACAGAGGCAGCACTGCTGATAAATGGAAAATAAACTTTTCAATGAACTGTGTTGATGTAAGTGGGTATATGGGTTAAAAAAGAGCTATACGGGTAAAAAATGAGCTAGGACCTCTATATCACATTATACATGTAAATCAATTCTAGGTGGATGAAAACTATTTGAAAGGCAAAACTTTAAAACTCTGAAAAAACAACACAAGAGTCTATTCTGACTTCCAATAGGGAAGACATGGAGGGTCTCACACCATTAGAGGGCAAGACTAGTAGCCTTGATAATATTAACAATTAGAACCTCAGTTTCAAAGACACCATGAAACCTGGAAGAAGATATTTACAACCAAAATAACCAATAAAAGATTATATCCAAAATATATAAAGAACTCATGAACTAAGAAAAAACAAAACTGAATTTTTAAAACAGCGCAAGACATGAACACATAATCCCTGAATAATAAATGCACTCCATAAACATAAAAAATATTCAGCTTTATTAAGTAACTATATAAATGCAAATTAAAATCTCAAAGTAATACACTTCACACTTTACTAGACGAACAAAAATTAAAGTCAGTAAATAGGAATCATTGGTTCAAGGGCATTCTCATTCTCTACTAGCAAAATATAAATTACGTGACCATTCTGAAAAACAATTCAACTTCCCAGAGGGTCTTAGTTTTCTACGGCTATGTGTATGGGTTGAACCCTGTCCCTCAAAAAAGGATATACTGAAGTCCTAACTCTCAGTACCTTAGCATGTGACTTCATTTGGAAATAAGGTCTTTACAGAAGTGATCAGATTAAAATGAGGTGATTAGGATGTAGGCCCTAGTACAATATGACTGGGGTCCTTATAAAAAGGGTAAATTGAGGCAGAGAGACAGGGCACAGAGGGAAGACCGTAAGAAGAGACATGGGCAGAGTGCCATGTGATGAAGGCAGAGGTGGAGTGACAAATCGAAAGGCTGGAAAATGCCAAACATTGCCAGTAAAACCAGCAGAAGGTGGGAGACGGGCATGGCACAGATCCTCCCCTCAGAGTCCTCAGAAGGAGCCAACGCTGGGACAGTCTGACCTTGGCTTTCTAGACTCCAGAACTGTGAGACAATAAGCTTCTGTTATTTAAGCCACTGGGTTTGGGGTGCTTTGGCATAGCAACCCATGCAAACTGTTAGTCGTTAATGCAAACTAATACATTCCGGTAACAAATTACCACAAACTCAGTCACATAAAACGAGTTATCATCTTACAGTTCTGCGGGTCAGAACTCTGACACAGGTCTCACTAAGTTAAAATCAAAGTGTTGGAAGGGCTGCCGCTTTTGAGGACTTGGAAAAATCCACTTCCCTGTCTCTTCTACCTTCGAGAGCCTGCCTGCTTTCTCTGGCTCCTGGCCTTCTCCCACTGTCAAAGCTAAAGGTAGACTGAGTCTTACACTATATTACCCCAATCCTATTTCCATTGTCCCTTCTCCTCCGATCTCTGCTTTCTTCTTTCATTTTTTAAGGAAGCTGTGATTACATTGGGTCTAAAAAGATAATCCTGGATAATCTCCCCACCTCAGGATCCTTAACTTAATCCTATCTGCAAAGTTTCCTTGCTACATAAGGCAACACACCCACAAATTGCAGGGATTATTACATGGACACCTTTGGGGTGCCATTATTCAGCCAACCACACATAGTGAACTTGAATATGAACATACCTCATTGTTGTTTAGTCGCTAAGTCATGTCTGACTCTTTGAGACCCCATGGACTGTAGCCCACCAGGCTCCTCCGTCCATGGGATTTTCCAGGCAAGAATACTGGAGTGGCTTGCCATTTCGTTCTCCAGGGGATCTTCCCAACGCAGGGATCAAACCCAAGTCTCCTGCATTGGCAGGCACATTCTTTACCACTGAGCCACCAGGAAAGCCTTACAACTTAGCAGTTCTAGATGCATGCATGCACCTAGGAGACATTTACCTCATGCGAAGAGTTGACTCATTGGAAAAGACTCTGATTCTGGGAGGGATTGGGGGCAGGAAGAGAAGAGGACGACAGAGGATGAGATGGCTGGATGGCATCACCGACTCGATGGACATGAGTTTGGGTAGATTCCAGGGGTTGGTGATGGTCAGGGAGGCCTGGTGTGCTGCAATTCATGGGGTCGCAAAGAGTTGGACACAACTGAGCAACTGAACTGAACTGAACTGTTTGGTTTTGGAGTCAAAGCAATTATTTTTAAGTCAAGTTTAGCTCATTTACACTGACTGACGTGGCAGATAAGTTTAATCTTAGTTCTTTTCGAGTATAGTGGTACATTTTCTGGTTTTAGAAATGTTAAAAAGCAAAAAAAAAAAATTTCACAGCAGCATTGTAGATAATAGCAAACAACTGAAAACCACCCACAGGTCCATAAACAGTGGAATGGATAAATTGTATTATGCTCATAAGATGAAATACTATACAGCATTGAAAAATGAACAACATCTATCCACATCAACATGAATGAATCTCAAAAGTTAAGCAAAAAAGTTACAGAAAAATTCATATAGCATGATTCTGTTTGTTAAGGTTCAAAAGCAGACAATAATGACAACATATTATTTCTATTATTTAGTAATAAATAATAATAGAGTCATGTCCAACTCTTTGCAACCCTAAGGAGTATAGCCTGCCAGTCTCCTCTGCTGAAGGGATTTTCCAGGCAAGAATACTGGAGTGGGTAGCCATTCCCTTCTCCAAGGGATCCTCCCAAGCCAGGGATCAAACCCACATCTCCTTTGTCTCTTGCACTGCAGGCAGATCATTTACCACTGAGCCATTGAGGAAGCCCATGTTCAGGGGAGTTATAAAGCCAAGTAAAGGAATGAATAGCAAAAAAAAAAAAAATCAAGATAAATGTATTGTCTCTGGGACAGAGAAAAGGGGATACAAAAGAAGTTAACACAAAGGAAATGAGTGGTAAATACTTGATATTTTTCTTTTTTGTCTTATTTTCTTCCTTAAACCATATTTAAAATATATATATATGTACAGTCTTTTATGTATGGCATTTCTCATTAACAAATATAAATGCTGCTGCTGCTGCTAAGTCGCTTCAGTTGTGTCCAACTCTGTGTGACCCCATAGACGGCAGCCCATCAGGCTCCCCCGTCCCTGGGATTCTCCAGCCAAGAACACTAACTTTAAAATATGCTGAAAGCAAGTTTTACAAAATGTAAGGAAGCAACCAAATAATGTACTCTATCTGATAGAGGAGGGAAAAATCTATAAAGATAAGATACCTTCCAGGTAAATCAATACTGGAGAAAAAGTTGTAGGCTATAAAAGAGGAAGTAGGAAATACTCCTCTTCCCCAAATTCCAAGAACAGACTTCCAACAATCTCTTAAACAAACATGAAGCAGCTTGTAAATAATATGGTGAACAATGTTATAAACTGTCAGGAACTGCCCGCAGACAGAGCCCAGCTCTACTAAAGTTCTGCTTGGCTAACACAGCTGTCCAGTTTGTTTTGGTCAAACTGAAAGCCCTTAGGTAAAGCAGGCAACAGTCCATTCACTTCCATTCTTCCTCACCTCCCCTCCTTCCTCAACATACAACGTAAAAAAAGGCTCTGTGGCTGGCCTCTGAAGGCACCTGAGTTTGAGTCCAGCTGCATCCTAATAAGTCACCCTGAAATAACAATATCAGGTACCAAGTTTACCTATGACGTCATCATGAACTATGTGATTTCAAGAGTACCTCCTGTCTCTCACTTCCCTTTCTCTCCCACCACTACCCTCAACCTCTTTTAACCAGGGACACTGTTTATCAAGTAATTGGAGATGGCTGGCAAATTAAGTACAGCCTTGGAAAACCATGACCACAGGCGCATATGCTCTTTATAGCAAGCACTAGGGGAACTTGGAGTCAAGACGAAGCTTCTAGTCCTGAATCCCAATAATATCTCATGTCATAACCTAGAGACAATATTCTTTCTCCAGAGCTGAATTTTTTTCCTTTCTACAAATCTCTTCTCTCTCTTCTCTCTTCTATATCTATATAAACATGCTAATTTCTAGATAAACTTTTCCAGCATGTATAGATTCTTTCTG
This sequence comes from Bos indicus x Bos taurus, assembly GCF_003369695.1. Taxonomy (NCBI): domain Eukaryota; kingdom Metazoa; phylum Chordata; class Mammalia; order Artiodactyla; family Bovidae; genus Bos; species Bos indicus x Bos taurus. Next base: position 46,204,412 of record NC_040090.1, on the reverse strand, counting down.
CTTTAGGAAAGGTTTAAGAAGGCAGGAGAATTCGCTAAGGAAACAGGCTGACTTGGTAACTGAAAGAGAACAAGGAAAGAGACTCAGAAAAGGGCCTGCCACTGAGAAGGATTAAAAAAATCAGAGGACAATGAAAAACAAACTTCACTAAACTTGACTGAAGCCAAAGTTTTACTTATGGCTGGCCCTGTTTACCTTCCACTCTGTGTGGGAAAACAAACTATGGAGATGTTACTGTTTCATGTGGTACAATGAAAATATTCTCTCACACATCATCACATCACTGCTCCACAGGACTTGTCAACTTTTATTTTTAAACGCGGCCAACTCTGCTACCACGCAGTTTTGTTCTCAGCTTATACACTTAATTTGAGCATCCCTTTGGTATCAAAAGGCTTCTTAATCTTAACACATTTTAATACATTTCTTAAAGGAGATTTTAATCAGTGTGAATGGTAAAAGCAAAAGAAAAACTCTACATACACATCAGGAACAATAAGCAGTCCTCAAACAGCTAGAGCCATGGATGGATGCAGGGAAAAGGTGTTCCATAAGTTCTAACGGCTTTTTAAAAAAACAAAACACAAGGCTAAAAACAGATAATTACGGGCTGTGCAAGTAAGGGTCAAGGGCATGAACCTTATTCTGTGTACAATGAAAAGCCATAAGAGATTTCTGAAACACAGCAAGTGATTTGATAAAAATCTGTTTTTGAACGATAACTCTGATGGCAAGGTACATATAATATTTACAAAATAAAGCATAAAACACACTATGTAGGCTGATGTTTCATTGTAAAATATTAACACGAAATTAGAATTGGCCAAATTTCACAGTATTCTTTAAAAAATTCATAGAAGGTTATGCCTTGCAAATTCCTTAGGAAAATAATCACTTAAACTAAAATCTTTTTAAAAGCTTCATACTACATGTGTATCCTTTTTCAAATAAAATTAACACTTTAAATAATATTTATGTGCTTTAAGGCCACAGAATTTTAAAATATTTACCTAACCATTTAGAAAGCACTCAGCATTTTAGGTATAGAAAAATATCTCACAAACAGACTAACCTCGTATTTACCTAGTCTATCACACACAAAATGATCTGGTTTACAGCTGAAATCTCCACTGTAGAAAGTATAATGAAAATGACACAGAAATGTAGTTTGTTAAATTCTGGCCAAAGTATCTCATATAGGCAACTAAAAAAAATTTTTTTTAACTTCCTATTAGTTTCAGCTGAATCTTGGCAAACATACTCCAAACTTAGTGCTTCTTTCCATTAACCCAAGGAGGAACATAGTCAGCAGTAACTAAACAGTAAACCTAACTGTGAAAATCATGTTTTACAAACATATGCTATTATGCTTCAATACAGTATCCAACATAACAATCTAAAAGTTAAAAATTACCTAACATCTACTTTCACACAATTAAAAACATTTTTATTGACACGAGTTTTCAATTGCTTTTCAAAGATGTTCATAAAAATGTTTAAATTCGTAAGGAAATGAAGTATAATAAATTTATCAATCCAAAAATGAATGTCCACATATACGGGTTAAAAGAAAAGTTCTATTAAAAAATACAGACTATTTCTTAATATTTTTCAGTTATCATACCTTGGAAAATATAGGCTAGCAATATCAACATTAAACATTTAAGTAAAACTTCAAGATCTATTAACTTGTGAAGTTTTTTTATACTTGCATTTGTAGCTTACAAAAAATGTAAACTAACTACAAGAAATGAGTTCTAGAATTGAAAGGTGGTATAGAATTCATCTACTGGATCCCCTGATTTGACAAGAGACTGAGACTCAGAAAAGCTCACCAACTTTTCCAATATGACAGTAGACCCAAGACTTTACCCTTGAATCTCTATGAATCCAGGGCACTTTCCCCAATATCAGATTCTACCCAAAACTGTTTGTCTCCCTTCATTTTCTGAAATAAGAGAGTGACTTTACAATGATCACATACAAAGTTTGGCACTTTTAAAATTAGAAAATCCCTTAATCTTTTACTTCTATAAAAGTATAGGTTTCCACTTAATTTCTTTCATATAAGGTACATGCAAACAAAACCACAGATCCACTGCTGAACTTCAGGAAAAAAGCATAAGTAAAAATTTTCATTATTACAATGTCTGCCAAGTTAAAAACATCTAGTAGTTTCTAGTATTACCAAAAGAATATTATAGTTTGACCCTGAACATTAGCTAACCTATATAAACCCCTGAACTATTAGCATATACTTAAGACCCCCCAAAAAATGTTCCTATTCATAGTGGAATGTGAAGTGTTTTCTGTACTAATAAAATATGCCTTTTTTTAAAAGCACAAATTGTATTTTCCTCTAATACAAATAACAATTAAAGCTACCTAGCATAACAATGCCACACCTGGTTAACTGTTGAAAAAAGGTTGCTGTGATGGAAAGAGCACCAAACCAGGAATTTTCAATTAATAAGATAACAGCCATAATTCACTACTCCAACACACTACAATTATGTTAAACTGTAATACTACTACGCTCAGGAAAAGTGTCTACCAGTGTAATGAAACTATGTTAAAACACTTTCCTGGTGTTAAAAAATGCAATCTATTCACACAAAGTCAAATGTCCATCCAATGTTATTCCTGTCTATGAAAATAGTTGGTATGACTTTTCTCTACAGTGAATCTTCTTCTGACAATTTTTCTCCTGATACATGTTTTCCTGGGCATTGTCTACTATTATCATTGGTAGTAAACTGAGAAAACAAAACGCATGATATTTTTTGAACAATTTTTTTTCAAGCATTTGACCAAATACAGACCACAAAAGCGGCCTCTGAAAACACTTTTCAGGAAGCAAGGTGTTTGTCTCTTTGAGCACTACAGATAGTGTAGTAGTTTATAGATTATATTGAAGAGCAAAGAGCAAAAAAAAAAAATCAGAATTAGTAACAATAAGAAACTTCTGTTTCAGATATATTAGGTCCCCAGTGTAAGATGTTTCACTAATCAAAAAGTCTGAAAACCAAGGGTATAAACTCCTGATGCTGCTGCTGCTGCTAAGTCACTTCAGTCGAGTCCAACTCCGTGCGACCCCATAGACTTGCTCATTTAAGCAAACCTCTACATTTATCCTCTTAGCTGCTTAGAAGAAGGTATTGAAAACTGAAAAATCTAGGTTCAAATCCCAGCACTTCCACTGTTAATGATAATGTGTGAAGTTGGGTAATCTCTATAAGCCTCAGTTTGCTCATCTCTAACTTGAGGTTAATGTCATCTATTATACAGTGTCCTTGTGAAGGTTTAAGACAATACAAGTATTTTGCACTTAGTAAAATGCTCAGTGAATAGTAGCTATACTTAGTGAGTTTCTTCCTAATGTAGAACAGGTAAGATTTCCCTAGGCTATCAAGACAAACTCTTTCCCTAATAATGATTTCAATTCCTTAAAAAAAAAAATGTAAACCTACAGAAAAATAAATTGTAAACGTTTTTGGTATATTTCCAAACATTACTAAGATTAAAGGTTAAATTGTTACAACATTCTCCTAATTATGCAACAAACACACAGGACCACGAGTTAGTCTGTAAAAGATTATATTAGCTTATTACTGCTGAAATTTGGGGTGGGGGTGGGGGAAGAAACCTCTTAAAATTATCCCCAACGGTCTTTTCATCTAAGTTAACAAGTCTCTGTTCCAAAACTCATCACTTTTCTTTTAATTGTAAGACCTAAGATTTGTCCTATTATCAAGAATAATACTGATTATTTAATACCGATTAAAATTCACACATCTATATATTCACTCATTCTAACGGCTGTATGTTATCTTTGAGGGAAACAGCACCATTATTACAGCAACAAATAAATGACACCAGAAGTGTCATAATGTAATTCTTCAAATAATTCACTTCATTCTTCTGAGAACGCATCTACTGCATAAACAATCTCTTTAAAAAGTGTAGCATGCTTAGTCTGCTATTTCATTTCTATTCAAAGATAAATGGTACTTCTGCGTTTTTTTGTTTTTGTTTTTCTAAGCTTCCTGTATTTTAGGAGTTATTTCCAGAATAAAACTTTTTTTTTTTTTTTTTTTTACCCTGGAAGTAAACAAGCTTTCAAACGCACTAATTCAATTCAGGAACTGAAGCGATAAAACCGCCCTCCTTTCCTTAGCAAACCTTTCCTTTCTGGAAACATACCTGTTCTCTCGAGATGCAAGGCAACGAAGGTCTCCTGAACATTTTGCAACTGCCATAGTAACCGCCTGAAGTTTCTCCGAATGACACGCAGCTGGACCTCCTCCGGGGTCTGATCACAGGCACTTTTTCTTCTGCGGTACTGGACAACTGAGGTTGCTGGGGAGCTTCCCTGATTTGAAAGAAGTGATCCAGCCCCAGGGCCAGCAGGCAGCCGACGCCCCCCACCAGGCAGGACAGCAGGGGCCGGAGGGCTGGAGGCAGCGCCCCAAGGCTGGTGAAGGACACCCACCAGACGAAGCTGGAGAAGAGCAGCACCACGATGCTGTGCCGGAGCCTCCCCGGCTGCGCGAGCGTCAACAAGCCCACGCAGCTCAGCACCAAGAACCACCGGCCCGCCACCGCTGGGGGTGTGTGCGGGACCGGGGCCCCGGCGTCTCCGTCCCCCCGAGACCAGGATTCCCACTGCCCCACCAAGAAGTCCCCCAGGTAACAGCAGGCGGGGAGTGCCAGCAGCCACCAGGAGCCGCCGCCGCTCCGGCCCGGCCCGGCGCCCCGCTTGGTCCGGGTCAAGAAGCAGGTGAGGAAGAAGAAGGCACAGGCGATGCTGAAGAGGGGGCTGAGGCTTTGCGAGCAGACGCTCAGCAGGGTCCGCAACCGGGCGGCCCCAGCAGCCCAGCTCTCGGGCCCCGAGCCGAGCAGCAGGGCGAGGACAAAGGTGGCCAAGGCGCCCAGCAAGAGGCGCGCCCGGGAGAAGGGGGAGCCGCGCCGCGGCTGCTGAGGGGAGGCGGGCGGCGGCAGCAGCAGCTCCACGTTGCAGAAGCGGCAGAGGTGGAAGAAGAAGCCGCGCGGAGGGTCCTGCCGCAGGGGGCTCACGCAGCCCTTCACGTAGCCGTTCCTCACACTCTCGGGGGGCGAGGCGGCCCCGTCCGGCGGCGGCGGGGACCGCATGGCTTTGGCGTCTCGCTCGTCCCTCCTCATGGCCGGGACGCCCGGTGGCCGCGGGGGCTCGGCACGCCCCGCTCGGACCGCAGCGGCCGCTCGCGCTCCCTCCCGCCTGGCCCCCACGCTCGGAGCGCCCCCCGGCTCGGCGGCGCGTCAGGGCTGCGCCCGCCGCCGCGGCCCGGGGTCCCCGCCGCGCGGGTGGAGGAGCGGCGGGGTCCGGGACATGCTGGCTGAGAAGAGGGGCGGAGGGGGCTCCTCTCCGGGACTTCGGTGGCCGGACCCCGCCCCCCTTCCTGTTACCCCGGGCACTTCTTGGGACTGGAGTGTCCGCGTCGCCTCCCGGCTCCCGCGGGCTGCAACAGTTACCTCTCGGCCCCAGCCTGGTCCGTTGGGCGCGCGAGCGGCGGGCGGGCGCTCCTCCCCCGCCGCTGTCCCGGCCGGGTGCGCGCCCCGCCCGCCCGCCTGCGCGCGCCCGCGCCCCGGCCCGTCCGGCAGCCAAGGGCGCCGCCGCTCCTGCCGGCCGCCTGCCCCATCGCGGGCTGGGGACCCCAGCCGCCTCAGCGTTCCCAGACTGGGGAGAGCGCGGCTTGCGGCCGCCCGGAGACCGATCCAGGTTGGGAGGAATGGGAGGGACCCTTTTCGGATAGAAGGGGGCAAGCCCGCCATCCTGGGATTCCCCCCAGGCGCTCAGGTTCCTTTGGGGTAAGTCACAGACCTCAGGCAGGCTCCGACAGGTTACCACTGGGGGCGTAGGGAAAGAGGGCGCTTATGGTCCCCAAGGGGAGTGCCTAGTAGAGAAACCGAGTTGAGGTGGGGAGGCGACGGGTCCCGCCTTTACCCCCATCCCAGTTTAGGGTGGACCCTTGGGATGTCCAAGCCGAGCTGCGACCTGGTAAGTGCCAGTCCCCACCAAAGTCATGGGGAAGAAGCCTTGATCACTGTGGCTAGGTCTGTCCTTAACAGCAGCGGGGATTCTTGAGCCATGCAGCAGGCCCTTGCAGTGGCTTTTTAGGGAGGAGCACGTACGTCGAGCGCTCCCTGGGAGCATCCTAGTCGGTATTACCGAGTCTGTCTTCCTCAAGAACCATCTTAATAAAGGGAGGAGCTACCGTCCCATCGTCCCTGCACCCTTGCCAAACTACCAGTGGGTCCACATCTGTTTCTGCCTCAGAAAGCATGGAAAATCTGTTGTCGAAAAGATCTTCCCACATTGAAGGCTTTCCACTGTAACTGCATATTGGGGGTGGGGGGAATGGGAGGATTAGGAGTTCACTCCAAGACCATTGCCAGGTTTGGATCAGTTGGCCGTGAGAGAAGCCAAATAAGATGTTATCTGTGAATTACTGATGAAACTAGCTACATGTGGGAAACACGGACTCGAAAGCGGGAAGAACTGCTGTACGGAAGGGACTGCTCTGGAATCTCACCAATCATAACTATCTTAGTGACTGAACTGTGTTTCCCTCCTCCAAAACTCTCCCTTCCACCTCATGACAGGCCTGCATGTCTCAAAGAGCTAATTCCACATTTTTCCAGGGAGATGTGAAACCTTACTGTGTGGTAAATCCCACAAACAGGCCCATTTTTCACCAATTAATCTTTGCCCACAGCCAAGACCATTTTTGTATATGGTCATAGTTCACATGCATAGCAGAAATCACAGTGAAATTAGCACAAGAATTGGACCAAGATGAAAAAAGACCAGAATTTTTGTCTGCTTCTTAGATAAAGGAAAAAATATGTAATAGAGTTTTCAAATTGATTACTCAAATGCTTGCCCTAAGAGATAAAAATCCATGGGGTCTTTTTTTTCACCAGGACAGTTGAAATTCTTTTTAAAAATATCTCATTTCAACAGAACTCCGCAAATACATTTTTAAATGTATTTAAAAATAAACAGGACTCATCATTACCAAAGAGTAAATTAGGAAGCTTGATGGATACATTTTGAGCTTGTACAGAAGGGCATGGCAGGCTAGTGTCAGCGTCACTGAAATGCCCATTATAAATTCTAATTGGAAATAATAAATTGCTCTGATATAATAAATTCAGATTAAAGTTGTTAATAAATACAGTTGTTATCATTATTACTGTTGTTTTAAAACCTTAGGCTATCATCTGAAGTAGGATAGGCATGGTAATGGAAATAGTGGTAAACTAGAAATCCATTTCATTGTTTCTAGTCATGGCCCAGCCATTCATACCCCAGCATTAAGCAAGTCATGTAACTTTTACAGGCCTCAGTGTCCACAGTTGTAAAGTGAAGCAATTTGATTTTGATGATCTTAAAATCACTTCCAGTTTTAAAAAGCTGTGATTTCTACATGCCAAAAATATATAGGCATTTTTAGGATCCAAGTATTGCTAAGAGTAATAAAGTAAATAAGGCAGAGCACCAAAAAATTGATGCCTTCAAACTGTGTTCCTAGAGAAGACTCCTGAGAGTCCCTTGAACAGCAAGGAGATCAAGCCAGTCAATCTCAAGGGAAATCAACTCTGAATATTCATTGGAAGGACTGAAGCTGAAGCTTCAGTATTTTGGTCATCTGATACGAATAGCCAGCTCATTGGAAAAGTCCCTGATGCTAGAAAAGATTGAGGGCAGAAGGAGAAGAGGGTGTCAGAGGATAAGATGACTGGATTGCATTACCCATGCAATGGACATGAACTTGGGCAAACTAAGAGATGATGAGGGACAGGGAAGCCTGGCATGCCGCAGTCCATGAGATCTCAGAGTCGGACACGACTGGGCGACTGAACAACAACAATTGCTACGAGCAACCTTTGAATTATTCATACCACCAAACTAAAGCAAACTCTGTGTTGACAAAGATAAAAGGATTTGTATCCAAGGACTATTATCTGGAAAATAAAATGCAAAGTCCTCTTTGTACTTCCCAGTTCTCCTTCCCTGAACCAATTCCAGCACCTGAGAAGATTGCAAAATAAAATGTAAGGACATGCCCAAAGACCATCAGTTAACTTAACTAAAAGTGGAAGTGTTAGTCACTCAGTTGTGTCAACTCTTTGTGACCCCATGGACTGTAGCCCACCAGGCTCCACTGTACGTGGGATTCTCCAGGCAAGAATACTGGAGAGGGTAGCCATTCCCTTCTCCAGGGGATCTTCCCAACCCAGAGATGGAACCCAGGTCTCCTGCATTGCAGGCAGATTCTTTACCGTCTTAGCCACCAGGGAAGAACGCTTTCACTTACTTAACTAAAAATATGAATCAGCTAGCGATGTTTATAACAACTTCCTTCTCTCTTTACAGTTTTTGTCTGAGATTATTAGTAGGTCACATGTCTTAGAGTTCAAATTATTTATTTTTTTGCCACTATTAAGCAACCAGTAGAATTATTTAGCTCCTGTCTTTGGGTTTAAGAATGTACGAACGTTATCTGTTGTGGAAAAAAAAGACCTAAAGTGATAACATACTTTTGACTTTTCTCAACCATCTCTATCTCAGCCTCATTTTTACCTGACTTTGCCTTCCCTCATGTCTTGACACATAATCTCCCCACTGGACTCATTCTTCCAGTTTACTGATCCCTCACATAGGATCCTGGTGCTTACCACCCAGCTCCTGAGTCCTTCTGGTGCAGTGCAACCCCCGTCTATTTCTGTATTCTGAATAGGAGGTCCTTGCCCTCAAACCCTGAAGACCCAGTTTTCCCATGTGCCCCAGTTTATAGGATGAGAATTTTGTTTTGTTCTCTATATTAGGTCCCCAAATCAATAAGCTGCCAATGATGCAATTAATTATGGAAGAACTAAAATCGTGCCTGGCTCATTCCAGTGTCAGGGCCAAAAGCTCTGCCCATAAACAGTAGTCTACTGGTAAGGACCCGATTGGTGGGCCTTCTAGATGCCACTGCCTGCCCACTTATCTAAGCGTACAGGCACCAAATGAGATGTCCCATTGCTGGGCTCAACCCAAATGTTAGAACACCCAGTTTTTCATGTGGGACCTCTGGGTCTCATTATTCCTTGTTTGGAAATTGCTCTCTGTGTGAATTCTCTTGTTCTGTCCTTTGTCCTCAAGGAAGCCAAAATAACACATGACCTCTTCTTAGGTCTTAGCAACTCCTCCCCACTTCTTCTGTCCTCTGATGAGTCTTAACTCCTCATCCTTATACCTTGTGCTTTCAGTCTCCTTTTTAAAAGAAGACAGGATTTCCTAAACTCTAAAATCCAGATGTAAAGAAAATCCATTTCTAGAGCAGGATTCCCAGAAATTCCCTTCCAAAATTAAAAATTTTAAATGGATCATAGTCCCTACACATATTGGTAATCATATTATCATGGAATATAAGTAGGAAAGGGTGGGTAAAGGTGAATGGATGAGGGCTAAGACTCTATCCAGTCACTATCACTGTTCCATGATTAAGTGAATTCTCAGGTTCTGACTCCTCAGCTCAATTTAAGGAGGAGCCTAAAGATTTGCTAAGAACAGTTGAACAGTAGCAGATAAAGATTATCAGTTCTTTAAGAACTTTTTAAATTACAGTTCTTATTCTGTATTGTCATCTCTCAGCCCTAGTTTTCAAATTTCTTCAAAAGAATTGTTATGCAAATAAAAGCAGACTTGTTATTGAAGTGGGCCTCCCTGAAGTGGCTCAGAGGGTAAAGAAACCTCCTGCAATGCAGGAGACCTGGATTTGATCCCTAAGTCAGAAAAATCCCCTGGAGAAAGAAGTGGCAACCCACTCCAGTATTCTTGCCTGGAGAATTCTATGAACAGAGAAGACTTGCAGGCTACAGTCAGTCCATGCAGGTCGCAAAAAGTTGGACAAGACTGTGTGACAAACACCGTTATTGAAGTGGAGATGTCCTGGGTCAGAGCCTGACTACTAGCAGGTCTCTGACACCTCCTACTCTGATCTGAAGCCCCTCTTTGGAATCCTTGGGCCAAAAGAAAGGAAGAAAGTAGAGAAGGAGGGAAACAAAGAAGGGAAGGAGGGAGGAAGGGAAAGAAAAGGGAAAAAATTTTGGAAGGGAGGGAGGGAGAGATGGGGGAAAGAAAGAAAGGAAGGGAGAGAGGGAGGAAGGAAAGGAGGAAAGGGGAGGGAGGGAAGAAGGAAGGAAGATTTAAAGCCTCTGTAATAGACTGTAAAATGGATCTGAATTGGATTTTGGAAAGTGGTTAGGATTGCGTTCTCTTTCTAAAATGTAACTTTTCAGAATTCAGTAATAAAGCAATCCTAATTTTTCAGGGATAAAGATATAAAGCAGTCTGAAAAAGAAATTTTCATAAATAGCCAGTAAATTAAGCAGTGTCACTGAGATTCCAAATTCCAAAACTAGAAGGCTTTCTTAAGATAGGAGAAAACTTTAAAAGGTATTGAAAGAATGAAAGAAATAACATTTTCAAACTTACATTTGAAAACAAGAAGACTGGCTTTTCTCTGGAAAGAAAGGTATATTCTATTCCTATGGTACAGAAAGGTTTGTTCTGTTTTCAATATGCAGTGGCAGTTGCCTAAGTGTGTTGCTGCTTCTATTGCTGCTAAGTCGCTTCAGTAGTGTCCGACTCTGTGCGACCCCATAGATGGCAGCCCACCAGGCTCCCCCGTCCCTGGGATTCTCCAGGCAAGAACACTGGAGTGGGTTGCCATTTCCTTCTCCAATGCATGAAAGTGAAAGTGAAGTCGCTCAGTCGTGTCCAACTCTTAGCAACCCCATGGACTGCAGCCTACCAGGCTCCTCCATCCATGGGATTTTCCAGGCCAGAGTACTGGAGTGGGGTGCCATTGCCTTCTCCATCTAAGTGTGTTAATACTACCTATTTTTCTTCCAGCTAATACTCATCTCAGAATCTGAACCTCACTTTGACTCACTCTTTAGATCATCTCAACAAGTATTTATTGATTGCCCTCTATATGCAGAGCGTCATGCTAGATGCTAGTCAGAATAATTAAAAACTACTGTAGAAACTTCTAGAAGCTTCCTCAAGATGCAGTTTTATGTGGGAGGTAGGGCCTATGTACATAGATCTTTAAAGAGCACAAGAGAATACATGATTAAAAAAAAAAAAACTTGGGAATGTGCTTGAGAACTATTAAGAAAGGAGAGAGTCATTCTTCTCTGGAGTCTCCCTCCTGTGTGGTCATCTCAGCTCGTTTTCAAGTTTTGTCCTCTCCCCAGTATCTGGATGGCTGTCTTCCTCCCTCTCTCCCCTCTGCCCACCTTCTCTCTCTCATCTCTATATTTAATCCCTCACTTCTTTTACTTCCTCGGCTCTCCTACGCACCATTCCCTTCTGCCAGCGATGAACCTCTCTCCCGTAATGAATGCATTCATTCATTCAACGTTTATCAAGTGCCTGACATTGTGCTGGGGACTGTGCTAGCTGACAAAGATACAATGATGAAAGATGGGATTCCTTCCCTTCAGGGTTCATGGTGAAAGCTAGAAAAGTAAGTAAGCTCAGTGTACTGAACGAGCTCAGAGGAGGGAACCTAACCCAGACCAAGGGTGGAGTATTGGGCAAGGAGTAATGCTCTTGAGGAATCAGAGAAGGAGATTTTGAGGCTCCATACTGAAAGATGCCTTCCAGACTTTCCTGGCTCAGACGGTAAAAGCATCTGCTTACAATGCGGGAGACCCGGATTCCATCCCTGGGTCGGGAAGATCCCCTGGCGAAGGAAACGACAACTCACTCCAGTACTCTTGCTTGGAAAATCCCATGGACGGAGAAGTCTGGTAGGCTACAGTCTGTGGGTTCACAAAGAGTCGGACACGACTGAGTGACTTCACTTTCACTTTCACTGAAAGATGAGACATTAACTAAATAAAATAGGAGAAAAGATAGCCTGGACAAAGGAAGCAAGTGAGTTTAAAGTTTTGGAAGAACAGTGCATTGGGCTGGAGTGTAAGATATGAAGCGGGAAAGAACAAAAGTGTAAGGAATTGAGGAGGCTAGAGAGATGGTATGGAGAAGGCAATGGCAACCCACTCCAGTACTCTTGCCTGGAAAATCCCATGGATGGAGGAGCCTGGTAGGCTGCAGTCCATGGGGTCCTAGGAGTTGGACACGACTGAGCGACTTCACTTTCAGTTTTAACTTTTATGCATTGGAGAAGGAAATGGCAACCCACTCCAGTGTTCTTGCCTGGAGAATCCCAGGGACGGGGGAGCCTGGTGGGCTGCCATCTATGGGGTCGCACAGAGTCGGACACGACTGAAGCGACTTAGCAGCAGCAGCAGCAGCAGCAGAGAGATGGTATGGTCCTAACATGAAACTGGAATTTATTGTTACGATTTGTTATACAAATGTTCCTTTTCTATTTGTTTGTTTACATAGTAAAGTCTTCAATATACTCCTCAAACATAAGAATCCTGTCTTAGTCTCCATCCTATGCATAAGCACTCAGTTAATGCATAAGCACTCAGTTAATGCTCAAAAATTTTTGAAGTAAAACAATTTACATCAGAGTTTTTTAGTTGCATGCCCTTTGGTTTTGTTATTGTTTTATTAGTCAATGAGTTTTCACTGAAACTTTTAATACCTGATTTAAAGTTTCCATATTATTACTGAAAAATATTTTTCTTAACATCCATTTGCACAAAATCAGTAAAAGAACACTTTCTCTTAGATTTATAGAAATTATTAAGCTTGATTTGATTTCCACTATAAGGTAAATGTTTAAGAGATGTGTGGGCGAATTATTTTTTTTTACTCAAGTGATAGTACCTAGATTTCTTTTGCCATGAAAGAATATATTCTACTGCTTTAAGAATTTTCCTTTTTTTATGTCTCTTTTTCAGAGCAACAACTGTATCTATGAAGCAAATCCACTATATTCTTACCAAAAGTAACTGGTCAAAGTATAGACCTGAAACTGTTAATCTGAAATTGCTTGGATTTTTTTTTTTTTTAATTAAACCTAAAGCCCGAATCTTGAACAATAAACAGCAATGCAGACTCTTTCCAAGTTTCCTGTTCCCTCCTTAGACAAGCGGTAGTTTCTTCAGCTCTGGCTATCCCAGCAGATCTGAAGGGTCACAGCCACGACGGTGGCAGCCTACCGTTGACACTGAACTTGTGGTTAATTGTGGAGTTCTGCCACAAAACCACCTCACTACCACAAGCTGGATTCTTGCCCAGGAGGGTGACACACTGCCAGGCTAAGCAACGTACAGGAGGCAGGAAGAGCAAACTGCCTTTTACCCCAGGCAGCCGTTGTTTCTGGATTCCAGTGGAGCCAGAAGTGAGGCACACTAGGAAAATTTAGAAGTATGCTTTCTCCACTAAACCTACTTCAAATGTATTTGTGTTGTTTTTTAAGAGAAGCTCAGAAAGATTCTTCCAATTCATTATCTAGCATCATCAACAAAGGCAAGACTATTCATTACTAAATTTTTCAAAATGAGCATTGGGATTGGAAATAAAATGATTGCTGTTAACTAGTAAGTGAGCCACATACATATGATCACTGCAAAGAGGAGCAAATAATGTGTCTTTGTGTGTGTTGCTAAGCTCCACACTGCAGCAGGGCAGCTCTGGGAACTTTGAAAGTCAGGGCAGCATGCTGCGAGGGAAGGAAACTTTAGAGTCAATCAGATCTAGTTACCACTTTGCAGCTGCAGGACCTTGGAAGTTACCTAATGTTTCATGTTACCTGCCTCATCTACAAAATGGGAATAACAGTGTCTACCTCATAGGGTCATCGTTAATCTGTAAAATGACTACCAATGACTAGATGCTTTATAAATGTAAGTTTATTTTTCTTATATCCTATTCTCTTAACATTCTTCATCCTTTCCGGACTTTCCAGGATTCTATCGATGCTGGGTTTTTCCAAGATCCCCAGATTATATCATCTGTTCAACTTGTTTTCAAGAATTCCTTTCAATGCTATATCAATCAACCAGGAATCTGTCTTTCTAACTACACAGATAGATAAATTAGCAGCTCTCTTTCATCACAAGGCAAATGCTATAGGGATTTTATGCTCTATTCTAATTCTTTACTATAAATGCAAACAAATTTAATACATTAATTTTTAAAGGAATGACTGACTACACAGTATTATCATAATTTTATGGGTTTACACATCTGAGATCCCATTCTGCTAAAAAGATGTTGATTAAGGTCCCATCAATGATAACATGGAGAAAAAGAAAAAAAAGTCAAACCTTACAACCAGTTTCATCCATAATAACATAAATCACAGTAAAGACAAACATTTTTATTTGCAAAAGTCTATTCATTCAGACTGTGCCAAGCATTGCCCTAGATACTAAAAGTACAAATATGAATAAGCTATAGCCTTTGCCCTCCATTTGGTAGAAGACAAGATATGTAAACATTGTAAACAAGTGCAGCACATATGAAATGCTCTAATATAGCTCTTTAAAAGTATCTGTAGACAAATAGATAAGAAAGCTATATACACATATACACAATGGAATATTACTCAGCTATTAAAAAGAACACATTTGAATCAGTTCTAATGAGGTGGATGAAACTGGAAGGTATTATACAGAGTGAAGTAAGTCAGAAAGAAAAGCACCAATACAGTATATTCGCTTATACATATGGAATTTAGAAAGATGGTAATGATGACCCTATATGCAAGACATCAAAAGAGACAGATATAAAGAACAGACTTTTGGACTCTGTGAGAGAAGGCAAGGATGGGATGATTTGAGAGAATAGCATTGAAACATGTATATTACCATATGTGAAATAGATCACCAGTCCAAGTTCAATGCATGAAACGGGGGACTCAGAGCAGGTGCACTGGGACAACCCCAAGGGATGGGATGAGGGAGGTGGGAGGGGGTTCAGGATAGGGGGCACATGTACACCCATGGCTGATTCATGTCAGTGTATGACAAAAACCACCACAATATTGTAAAGTAGCCTCCAATTAAATTAATTTTTAAAAAAAGTATAGCGGTGGTTTGAAGACACGCTACCCTGGGTACCAAAGAACACATAGAGGTTTCCCAGGTAGATAAGGAGAAGGTAGAGCATCCACACAGAGCAGCATGTGCAAAGACACGGAGGTGTGAGAGCACAGACACTTTTGGATCTGTTACCAGGTAGGTGTCATTTGGGTTGGAAGGAAGGTGGACATGGAGAAATGAAGCTGGATAGGTGGCTTCCCTGGTGGCTCAGATGGTAAAGAATCTGCCTGCAATGCAGGAGACCCAGGTTCGATCTCTGGATTGGGAAGATCTCCTGGAGAACGGAATGGCATCCCATTCCAGTATTCTTGCCTGGAGAATTCCTGGAGAGGAGCCTGGTGGGCTACAGTCCACAGGGTTGTAAAGAGTCGGACATGACTAAGTGATTAACACTCAGGAGGGTGGAAGTCAAATTATGGGATGCTCTAGAAGCCATCCTGAGAAGATTGGAATTTATTCTGTGAGAGATAAGGAACTTTAAAGGGGTTTGTTTGTTTTGGCGAAGCCGTGCATCTTGTGGGATCTTAGTTCCCTGACCAGGGATTGAACTCTGGTTCACTGGCAGGAAAAGCCCATGTCCTAACCACTGGGAAGCCAGGGAATTCCCAGGGAACTGTTAAAGGTTTTTAAGCAAGGAACAGGCATGATCGTTTTTTGGGAAGGGAGGGGCATGATCAATTTTAATTGTACATTTCAAATCTCAATGCTAGCACCACTTGAATAGTTTGGTGGAGTGTGAAACCAAAGCCAGGAAAATCATTCCAGAAACCTTTATAATAGGTCAGAGGGACGATAAAATTCTCTAAGGCAATGGAAGTACATTTGGAAGGAAAGGACTGAATTAGTAGAAAGCAACTACAGACCTTTCAGATCAGTCCCATAGAGGGAAAGGGGGAATTCAATGAGGGTTCCCTAGGTCTAGCCTAGGCGACTACAATATCTTGAAACCATTAACTAGGATAGGAAATATTAGAGTAATCATTGGTAACAGAGATTGTGAATTTCACCTTGAACAGGTTTAAATCCAAGTGGAGATGTTTCTTGGCAGTTGGATATATGAGTTTGAAGCTCAAGATAGCAGTGTGGACTAGAAAGAGAGTTTGAAAGCCTAGAGTATGCAGGCAGAATGGAACCCTGGGAGGGAAATGAGACACCCCCAAGAGAGTATATAGTGTGAGGACAGGATCAGTATCTGAATTCTGAGGAGTATCAGCATATAAAGGACAAAGAGCAAAAGAATTGCTCAAAAGGATGACTGAAAAGGAAGTGGCAAAGTAAGAGAATCAGGCAAGAGTGTTGTCACATATCAAAATAAGGAAGTTGCAATAAGGGGAGACAAAAGACATAAAGTGCCACATCCTAAAAAGATGACAACAAAGTATCCACAAACCATTGTCAACCTTATGTGGAACAGTGGATTGAGGAATAAATTAATACTTATGTTGACATTAAGAAAAGTTTCTTTCTAGAAAGTTTAGCCAATAAGAAGCTTTACGTTTAATTTTATCATTATCTTTGTTAGTTTTAGCTAAATATACATAGCACACACAGAAATGTAAATAGCTTGCTGATACAATATAAAGACCACACACACATTTTCTCCTGTATTAAAAATAATAATTACAGATTTCCCTTAATGGTGTACTTGCAGGTTTCCCTACATTTTTATAAGTATTATAAACTAGTACTTATTTTGTATTCATTGTGGTGTCCTACAAATAAGGAATAAAAAATCAGACAATAAGTTTACAGATTCTATATTATACAGAAACAAACGTCTAATACAGCTCTGAGAGATTTTTTTTTTAAACTAAGCGATTATTATGTAGCTTTAATGAGTAATATGATCTTAGTCTGATTCTTTTTTTTTCTCATATCACTTTGAAGTCAGTGAGAAATCCTTTTTTAAAAAGACTTGGATGATAAGATCATTTAAGTCATCTCATTTAACATTCTTTGTTTAAAATCACAATACTTTCACCACTTCTGGGAATAGTAAACAAGTCACTAAATCCAATGAAAAGCAAGATGTAAATTTGTATATTTAGAGCATTAAAAAATATATATCTGATTAGATAATTCAGACACAAGGAAGCATATTTAAAGTCCTTTTCCTGCTAAATAACCCAGACTCACTGCAATCCTCCAGTTAACCTAACTTCAGTCTTCAGCAGAATTATGCTTGGCCTGTTACCAGTGACAACTCTCTAGCATGGTTTGGTGCCTTGGAAACTATATTAAATGTAAGTGCAAACTGTGAAAAAATAACAAGAACCGTTATATAAATTCAAGATTTTAATACTGTCTTTTGGGGACATATAATCACATTTGAAAGGATGATAAACATCCACTCAAATATGGACAAGACTTTAAACAAATCAAAACTATGGTTTTTTAACCAGGAAACCTCATGGGTATGGCAGATTTTATTCCTGAGCAACCCCTCCTTTTCACAGGTGAAAAGGTTTACATCAGATTTCCGCTCATTAGAACCTCTCAAATGCCTTCCGCACCAGCAACCCACTTTCTTAAAACAAATACCAGCCAACCAGGAAGCCATGAATTTTTATTGTGCTATAAAGTAGACCAGACATATCCAAACCTTCATAGGAATGATCCTGACTAAATCATTACTAAAAATAGTTTCAAAATGAACTGTAGGCTCCAAGTTTCTCTAACAACCAAAATTCCTTCATCCTTCATCAACCTCGTTTTCAAGCTCTTTGCTCTTTCAGAGCTACAGTGCAAGCAGTTTCTCTGGCCACATATTCATAATAAGAACTAAAGGGTCCACTTCTATTTGATTACAGGCACATGAGAATTGAGATAATGTTAGCTTCACTCCCTGTAAATATTTACATTTGTCAAAATTCTGTTTCCAATTTTCCCGTACACCAGCCGCCTCCAAATTATGAGCTACTTCTTGTAGTATATCACAGGCATAAAAATAGTGTATTTTGCAAAGAATTAAGCCAAATCTTAAACTTGAAAAAATAGATCCCCTTTAATTCCATTCAACAAGTATTTATTAGTTTAAGCCTTGTTCCAGTTACCCTTAAGAAATATATGCTGCGCATGTGTGTATGTGTTTGAGGATGGAATCATTTGTCAATGGCCAGTGGGGAACAAGGCCTATACAAATAATTATAATGCAAAAGAGAATACACTAAGAAATAGCCAGAATGCAGTAGGGATTAAGAAAGGTGACATGAAGTAGGTAGGATTAAAAACCCATCTAAAAGATGGGTTAAGATTTAGAGATGAGAGAGGAGGGCATTGTAAGAAAGAAAAAGAGCATAAAGGTGAAGAAGTTCACCATTATCAGAACATAAAATGAAGAATGATAAGAAAAAATTTAAAAATTAGGAAACACATATAGCACACCAGGTCCTCTAATCTTCTACCTTTATTCCTTACAACAATCTGAAGGTAGTGATCTTCCCGATCCAGGGATCAAATCTGCATCTCCTGCATTGGCAGGCAGATTCTTTATCACTGAGCCACTAGGGAAGCCCAGTAATAATAATACCCATTTTACATACGGGGAAATCGAGGCACAGAGAAATTAAGTTCTTCAGCAAATATTACTCAGCTAGTAATTGTTGAAGCCAGAATTTTAATATAGGCACCAGACTCCAAACTCTCTCAGTTCTTTCCATTGTATTGGTGACTATTAAACTTTGATACCCAAAAATCATTTAGATAGACAACTTTTATCCACATGGTAAAAACACAGATTGCTGAACCCCAAACCCCCAAAATTCTGAGTTAGTAAACCCAAGATGAGGTTGTGGAATATGCATTTTCCCCACACACCTCAAGTGATCCAGATGCGGGAACCACAATATCCTGAGACAGACCAGGGCAATATTTAGCAGGATCTAGGTGATGCTACGGAGAAGGCAATGGCACCCCACTCCAGTACTCTTGCCTGGAAAATCCCATGGACGGAGGAGCCTGGTAGGCTGCAGTCCATGGAGTCGCTAAGAGTTGGACACGACTGAGCGGCTTCACTTTCACTTTTCACTTTCCTGCATTGGAGAAGGAAATGGCAACCCACTCCAGTGTTCTTGCCTGGAGAATCCCAGGGATGGGGGAGCCTGGTGGGCTGCCGTCTATGGGGTCACACAGAGTTGGACACGACTGAAGCGACTTAGCAGCAGCAGCAGCAGGTGATGCTAGTGGTAAAGAACTTGTCTGCCAATGCAGGAGACATGGGTTTGATTCCTGGGTCAGGAAAATCCCCTGGAAGAGGGCATGGCAACCCACTCCAGTATTCCTGCCTGGAGAGTCCCATGGACAGAGGAGCATGGCGGTCTATAGAGTTGCAAAGAGTCAGTCACAACTAAAGTGACAGCATGCACACACAGAATGGCCTTGAATATACTTAATGATTAGTGTTATGAGATTAATTATATCCCCCTTCAGTTATATAATGAAACCCTAACTCCCAGTGTGACTGTATTTGGAGATAGGACATTAAAAGAGGTAGTTTAGTTAAATAAGATCATAAGAGTGAAACTCCAATCCCAGATGACAGGGTAGCCTCACAAGAAGAGGAAGAGACACCTGGAGTGTGTTTAAACAGAGAAAAGGCCAAGTGAAAATGTGGCAAGAAGAAGACTCTGCAAGCCAAGTGGGAAAGCCTCAGGAGAAACCAACTCAGCCCACATCTTGTTTTGGACTTCTAGTCTCAAGAACTATGAGAGAACAAATTTCTGTTGTTTAAGCCCCTAGTCTGGTGTTTTGTTATGGTAGCCCTAGTAGACTAGCTGTAGTTCAGTCGCCCAGTCGTGTCCAACTCTTTGCGACCCCATGGACTGCAGCACACCAGGCCTCCCTGTCCCTCACTGTCTCCTGGAGTTTGCCCAAGTTCATGTTCATTACATTGGTGATGCCATCCAGCCATCTCATCCTCTGACGCCCTCTTTTCCTTCTGCCCTCAGTCTTTCTCAGCATCAGGGACTTTTCCAAGGAGTCATCTGTTCACATCAGATGACCAAAATACTGGAGCTTCCACTTCAGCATCAGTCCTTCCAGTGAATATTCAGGCTTGATCTCCCGTAAGATTGACTAGTACAAGTAGACTAGTACAAGGAGTTCCACAACTTCTTGCTTCTCTTAAGCTACAAACATCATTCATATATCAGAAGCTGTGCCAAAGATCCCTAATTATCATCACCATCATCAGAGCTGAGGTCTATATGGCATTTTATAGTTTACAAAGTCTTTTCACCTGCTCTGTTGCACTTGAACTTTGCAACAACCTCTAAGGTAAGGCAGACTCAGTAAGGCAACAGGACTGGTGCAGGTTTCTTACAAGTTGTAGGACTGAGTTCAGGACTTCCAATCACAAATCTTAAGCTTCTTTTTCCTATATCACACATACACACACCATCAAGTATGGTTATTATATAAAGGACCCATCTGGGAAAATATCTTTCTTTAGCTTAGAAAGCAAATACCTTTACCCCTATTTTCTAGTAAAGTAAGATATGGTTTTAGGAATTTAAGAGGTGTATTCAAACATAATAGGAAAGATGAGATCAGAATGCTCTCCAAGATTCCTAAGTCTGGTGTTCTTCTCAGATGATCGACTAGGCAATAATATTCTCCCATTTATATGAATTAAGATTATGCTTTTAGGCCTTTATGGCACATACTTTTTGGTGGTTTTCTAGTAATAGGAATATGTTTGCTCAGATAGCAAGGAGATAAATGTGTGTAATACCAGGCTGTACAATGGACTACAGCTTAAGTAATAATAGAAACTAAAAAGAAAAAAAAAAGTGAAAGAGCAGTTAAAGAAGAGGAAGTGACTCCTCTACTTTCATTTTCTTTTGGTAGCACTTCCTTCTTTTTTAGGGTAGTGTAAACAATAAATTGTGAATTAGTGTTCTCAGATGACAATGCAAACATTATATCAACAGTTTGTAAAAGATCCAGTACAAGAAAGTAGGTTCTCTGAGGCTTAATACTCTCTACCATTTTCTTGTTAGAGAAGGTCTTATTTTCCCAATGGCATTATGTTAATTTGTGTCCTCTGAGAAGCAGATGCCAAGATAGAATTAGACGTGCAAGAGATTTATTGAGGGAAATGCTGGTAAAGGTAAAGAAAAGACAGCGAGAGGACTGGGGAGAGCCTTCCGACTGGGATGGAAGCCTGACACCAGTGAAAGAGAGGGGAGGAAAGATTGAGGTAGGAGTCTTACTGCAGCACAGCTCTGAGAAAGTTTCAGCCAAGCCAGAGGAGTGTCCTCAAGCCAAAGTCACCTGTTAAAGGAGTCGCTGTATCACAGAAATGGGCTTAGGTTAGTGTACTTTTATCACTGGCTAAGGGAAGCCCAAGGGATGTAATGGCCCCGTGCAAAAACAAGGGTGGATGCAGCAGGTGAAGTTTGGGTCCAACGCTGCAGATTTCAGTGGCACAGTTTCATGGTTTCCACAGTCCACCCGTACTCTGGATGAATCTGCTTCTCTGTGCAGATCCTCCATGATTCCTGTGGGCCTTTCTTCCTGAGAGAAAACTTAGAAGAAAGTTAGTGAGATGAACCAGAGCTCCATGGCTGCAGTTGGTCTTGGGGCTACAGCTGGTACTCACCCTCTCCCACCTCTATTGTCCTTTCTAAATTCCTATTACTCAGGAACCGCCTTGGCAAGTCTTGTTAGCTTACCTCAGGGTGGAACATAATACCTTCATTCCTGATGGGTACTAGTCCTTGGCAGTCATACCTTTTGCAAGTCAAGGGTGCTGCCCATGCCTATCCATTGGTACAGTGGGCCAAGGGAGTACCTGCTTTCCATACACATTCCTATCCTTGTGTAAAAGCAGCACTACCTTCTCCTGATGATCAGGATGGGTTACTCCTCCCAGAATGACGACTCCTTTTTTTGCGTCCTGGTCTCTGGACACAAGGAATCCAAAGTGCCCTGGCAGGATCCCCAGCTTATACAGTTCATTGAGATACTTGCTCTGTCCCTTGGAGAGTACACCCCTTCTGGGCACCAGAACCGCCAGCCCTGCAGAGCCCAGGATTTCCGGTATAGGCAGCACAGTGGTTTATCAGAAGTAATATAAGGCTATTCCTGATTCCAGAGCTTGGTGTTCATTGTGTTCTTCCTACTGGGGACATGACACCTATAAAGGTCTCTGATTTAGTCCAGATCCCCGTGTCATCTACCACAGTGGTGACATCACCCATCCCTGCCCTGAGCTGATACCTATGGCTATATGGATTAGAGGGGGAGAAGGTTCTCATATGACCAGCTGGAGGAGGAGAAAAAAAAGCCTGTGCTTTTCTCCAAAAAGATAGCACTGCATCCTTTCAGAGAGTCACTTCAGAGCAGTGCCCTTTTAAAGGCACTGTGTGTATTCCAGTGTTCTGTGAGGTTGGGTGCTTCTGTACAGTACAGTATATGATATGGCTGATGAATCCCCACAGTCGTGAGGTCAGGCCTGTACCTCCTTTGAAGTGAAATGCATCACCTGTCCAGATGTTCATTGTGTAGGATTCACACCTGTGAATCAGGCATTCTTTAAGCCTCCAGATTGCAGTGCTGGCAGAGGCAATGCAATCAGGAAAGATAAAACTGTACCCCAAATGAGTATCTATCACTGTGAGGACAACCCACTAAGCTCTTGTACTAAGTACTAAGTTCTCAGCTGGTCTTATGAAGAAATAATGATATATCAGCATTTGTCTTTGTTGTTGACAAGTTGGACATTCAGAAGCAGAAGAAGCAAGATTAGCTTCAGTAATGAAAACTCCACGTTATTGAACCCATGCATAGACTGTAAGACTGTCTCTGCTACCATGGCTACTTTGTTCATGTGTCTGTTATGGCAGTTCCAGGATGGCCAATGACAAAAACTAGCTTATGTCCAATAGTCTAGTTATTACATGCTATTCACTTCCCCTTCTATGGTGGATGCTTTCTGTTGAGCTGTAATGTATAATACAAAACTCTTTACGTTCATCTGTGTGTGTGTGTGTGTGTGTGCGCGCACGCGTGCATGTATATTAGTAGCTCAGTCTTGTCCAACTCTTTGCGACCCCATAGACTGTAGCCTGCTAGGCTCCTCTGTCCATGGAATTCTCCAGACAAGGATACTGGAGTGGGTTGCCATTTCCTTCTCCAGGATATCTTCCCATCCTATGGATGGAACCTGAGTGCCCTGCATTGCAGGCAGATTCTTTACCATCTGAGCCCCCAGGGAAGCCCTTTATGTTCACCTACATGCCTCTATCTTCTTGTCTCCAATTTTCCCATTTTTTTTTCTTTCCAAGCCACTTCCCAAGTCTGCATATACTAGATAGACCACTTCTCATTCCACAAAACAGAAGCTGACTAGGGGTACTGTCTGCAGCTCTGCCCATCAAGAAGATTTCCCCTTGCCACTGTCTCTCAGGGTTATCCTTGAATGTGGCTATAACACAGCCATGGTCCATGTCCAGCCTATACCCACACCCATAAATCAAGCTGGGGCTTTCCCTTCTTGTTTAGCTGCTCATACAGGGTCTCCCACATGGCCCTAGAAGCAAGCTGAGGAAAGGTTCTGTTGCAGCTATGGTGAGTCACATACAGTTTACAGTGTCCTCTGTCTTACTGGCGCTCGGTTCTAAATGCATCATTCCCGTATTAGAATGGACTGCTATTGGACCTATCTGACTTTATGATTTGATATACTCAACAGAACCCAGCTCATAATGGGCAGCCCTGGATCTACAGTCACTTGGTGCCCCATGAAGAAGTCTACCTCTACCAGTCCCAGTATCTCACCGATAGCTATTCCTCAAAAGGCACATAATTCTATGCTACAAAAGGCATGGTCTTGCTCCAGAATCCCAGAGGCTTGCATTGTTATTCTCCCAATGGGGCTTGTCATAAGACAGTTCATCTTTCTTACCCCAACACCTCCAACACCATAAGATCTGCTGGACTGTGTGGCCCAAGTG
Source organism: Bos indicus x Bos taurus (assembly GCF_003369695.1). NCBI lineage: Eukaryota > Metazoa > Chordata > Mammalia > Artiodactyla > Bovidae > Bos > Bos indicus x Bos taurus. The sequence continues at coordinate 46,180,392 of NC_040090.1, read as the reverse complement.
GTGGGACTGTTTGTTCTGCAACGTGGACATTTCCATTCAAAGCTGGCTGATGTCAGTGTCATTCAGTATATGGAGCAGTATTTGTAGATTTGGAATGTGCTGCCTCCAGAACCCAAACAGGCCTACTAGGCACTGTGTTTCCTTTTTCTGTGGTTACAAATACAAGATGCAGCAATTTTCTTTTACTTTGGAGTAGAATACCTTGTCATGCTTCTGACCATTAGACCCCTAAATACTTCACTGAAGGTTCAGATTCCTGAATCTTCAGAGAATTTTTATCTTCAACCCTCTGGAACACTGTGTCTTACCAAGGCCTTCAGCACGCTTCTGGGCTTAGTTGCTCAGTTGTGTCCAACTCTGCAACCCCCTGAACTGTAGCCTACCAGGTTCCTCTGTCCTTGGGATTCTCCAGACAAGAATACTGGAATGGGTTGCCATGCCCTCCTCCAGGGGATCTTCCCCATCCAGGGATTGAACCCAGGTTTCCCACATCAGGCGGATTCTTTACTCTCTGAGCCACCAGGGAAACCCTTCAGCACACTAGACACCTCTTACTTGTCCTGAACAATCAGCATGATGCCATCAAAATAATGTATTGGTGAGATGTTCTGTGGGATTTCCAGGCAGTCCAGATCTCTTCAGAGTATATTATAACAGAGGGCAGAAAAGTCAATACGGCCCCAAGTCAAAAGCTTAAATGTATATTGTTGTCTGTCCCACAGGAATGTGAACTATTTCTGATCCTCTCTTCTAACTGGAATAGAAAAGAATTCATTCACCATATAGATAGCTACGTACCACAGGCCTGAAGCCTTATTAATATGCTCCATCAGTTATACAATGTCTAGCAAATCAGCTGCAATTAGAACTACTAATTACTTAACCCTGAACTACTAAAAGACAGAGTATCCAGCATTATACATATTTTGTATCTAGAACACTTAGCATTTTGCATACATTCTAGAACATTTGTATCTAGAACACCCAGTACTTTGCATACATTCTGTAAGTATTTTATAAATGATTTAATAAATTGGGAATTGAATTCAAGAAGATGCCTAGGGGTGGGATGAATTGCAAGATTAGGATTGACATGTATACTTTACTATGCATAAAACAGATAACTAATGAGAACCTATTGTATATAGCACAGGGAACTCGACTCGGTGCTCTGTGGTGACCTAAATGGGAAGGAAATCCAAAAAAGAGGGGATATATGTATGCATATGGCTGACTCACTTTGCTGTAAAGCAGAAAATGACACAGCAGCATAAAGCAACTATACTCTAATAAAAAAAAAAAAAAGTAACATGTTTACATGAAAAAAAAGAAGAAGCCTGCAGGTGTTGATATCAGTTCAGTTCAGTTGCTCAGTCGTGTCCGACTCTTTGCAACCCCATGAATCGCAGCACGCCAGGCCTCCCTGTCCATCACCAACTCCCGGAGTTCACCCAAACTCATGTCCATCGAGTCGGTGATGCCATCTAGCCATCTCATCCTCTGTCATCCCCTTCTCCTCCTGCCCCCAATCCCTCCCAGCATCAGAGTCTTTTCCAATGAGTCAACTCTTCCCATGAGGTGGCCAAAGTATTGGAGTTTCAGCTTTAGCATCAGTCCTTCCAGTGAACACCCAGGGCTGATTTCCTTTAGAATGGACTGGTTGGATCTCCTTGCAGTCCAAGGGACTCTCAAGAGTCTTCTCCAACACCACAGTTCAAAACCATTAATTCTTCGGCACTCAGCTTTCTTCACAGTCCAACTCTCACATCCATACATGACACAGGAAAAACCATAGCCTTGACTAGACGGACCTTTGTTGGCAAAGTAATGTCTCTGCTTTTGAATATGCTGTCTAGGTTGGTCATAACTTTCCTTCCAAGGAGTAAGCGTCTTTTAATTTCATGGCTGCAATCACCATCTGCAGTGGTTTTGGAGCCCCAAAAAATAAAGTCAGCCACTGTTTCCATTGTTTCCCCATCTATTTCCCATGAAGTGAGGAGACCAGATGCCATGATCTTAGTTTTCTGAATGTTGAGCATTAAGCCAACTTTCTCACTCTCCTCTTTCACTTTCATCAAGAGGCTTTTTAGTTCCTCTTCACTTTCTGCCATAAGGGTGGTGTCATCTGCATATCTGAGGTTATTGATATTTCTCCTGGCAATCTTGATTCCAGCTTGTGCTTCTTCCAGCCCAGCGTTTCTCATGATGTACTCTGTATATGTGTTGATTTAGATGAGGTCTAATTCAAATGACCCTGATGCTGGGAAAGATTGAAGGCAGGAGGAGAAGGGGACAACAGAGGACAAGATGGTTGGATGGCATCACCAACTTGATGGACATGAGTTTAAGCAAGCTCTGGGAGATGGTGAGGGACAGGAAGCCTGGCGTGCTGCAGTCCATGGGGTCGCAAAGAGTTGGACACTACTGAGCAACGAACAGCAACCCTAATTCATAGGGTCAGTATGAGGATTAATTAGTTACTAAATGTAAAGCCTTTACAGCTCTGCCTGGTGCCTAAAAAGCACATAGTGTACCTCATTAACTTTATTTTCTGGGTCATAGAGAACTAGCATATAGGACAGAGAGTTGTGACATTAGGTTAACTTCTTGACCGATGTTTTAAATGACATGTGACAGATGTGAGTTGCCCTTTAAAATGAAAGTGCCTGGAATATTTTTCCTGAGGTGTGAAGTTTCCAAGGAAAATGCAAAAGAAAAATGACCTTAAAGCTATTATAGAAACAGACATTTAACCCAATGGGAGGAAAAAAGGTGGTTGCTGTGTGCCAATGCATTACAAGTGTTGCTCTATTTTAGATAATTTCATGAAGTACTGAAGTTGAAATTCTTGACAAATGTGAAACATGGTCTTAAAATTAAATAAATGCACTTGTGCTCACTAGCCATCTCACAAAAATGACCTTTTCCATTACCTAAATGTCTGTTTAAATGCATATATTCACATTTTTCATCTCTGTCAATGTAAGAGCCAATATAGGAAAATGACAAAGTATTATGCCAGAACACAGACAAAACACACACACACACACACCCACCCACCCACTTAGTCTTCATTAGGACAAATATCTCTTTTTTGGGCATAATACTGTGATTAAGCAGACTCAAAGCTATTATCCTCTGGTGTTCGCTTAGTGGTTGAATTTTAAATGATGTTGATGACTCTCAGGGAACTGCCAGGTCTCATTAAACTTTCCCAACAATTGTCACAGCTGTGAAATAATTCCAGGGCTTCTAAGAAAGGATCCACACTTGCTACTTTTAAGAGAGCTAGGAAAAGGGTGTTGGACAAAATACAAACAGGACTTCTTTCACCTACAAAAAGAGCTGAGCTACTATGACACTTTCAGTACCCTTTCGCAGTTACCAATATGCCATCTTACAACAAGCGAAGCTCAAACAACTTCAAAACTTAGGAAGTTGCTTTGTTGCTTTATTGCCAATATCTCTGTCCTAACAGTCTTCCAGAAAAAATCACCAGACTGAGTTTATTCCACCAGTGAGTCAGTTGCTTATTAGCACTTTTGACATCCAGATGGTTTGAGACAAAGGCTAAATTGGGGGTAACTCTCAAGTGTAACCAGTGGAAACTCTCTTTTGCTGAGGGACTCTCTTGTCTACTGGGCAGTGGGCCAGAATATGGGTTTCTTTCACAACCTCCCAGCACCACTGTGTCTTTTCTATTACCCTTGAAAATCGTGTCACCTGAGAGGCCAAGAGTTAAACTGGCTGTACTGTCTGAACTGGGAAGTTTGGAAGTAAATCAGAATGGACCAATAGCCTGGATCTGTTTCATGAGTAAACAGAGGAGTTCAGGCTTGAGACCCTATAAAGTTAAGTCAATATTAGTTATAGAGGAAATCCTGTTGTTCTTTCTTCTTTTAGAGTTGCTTTTAAAAAAGTAGAGGTTTCAGTATGTTCTAGTGCTAAAAATACCATTTCTTGCACATACACACCCACACGTGCACCAACACACACACACAAAAGCAAGAATATTTTTAACTGAGCAGAAAAAAAATTGCTATTGTCTTTACTATCAATATTAGGTCCCAGGTGGCACAGTGGTATAGAATTCACCTGCAGTGCAGGAGATGCTGGTGTAATCCCTGGGTAGGGACGATCCTCTCGAGGAGGAAATGGCAACCCACTGCAGTATTCTTGCCTGGAAAATTCCATGTACAGAGGAGCCTGGCGGGCTATGGTCCATGTGGTCGCAGTTGGATACCACTGAGCATGCACACAACACAAGAATTAAGGATGTTTTTCCAATATCCTTCAAGTGTAAAACTTAAAATGCCCCTATTTATGAAATGGGAGATGCTTGTCTAGATTCTGATACTATGTAGTCACCTTATCATAAATATTAAGATAAAGATAAGTGATGTTATTAAAACCCTTTGCTCTGTGTATTAGGCACAAATTTCTCCCAGTACTCATGACCTAAATTGTGTGCAACAAGAGCTGAGCAAGCATTTAAACTTCTAGAATAGCAGGACAATGATTTCTAACCCCTTTGAAGTAGGGACACCCCATCTTGTTTGTTAGATTTCACAACTCTCTCTCCTGACATACTGTCCCCCACAGCCCCAAGAAAAAAAGTTATCAATCTATGATATGGAATTTTTAAATTTTTAAATGAATTGAAATTAATCGTACTTTGCTTCAGGGTTTAATTTTGTTGTTAGTTTTTAAAAAAAATAATTTCCTCTTCTCTGAAGCCTAAGTCACCTTAAAGCTAGCGCCTGAATTAGCCTCTCTTCTTGCTGTATTCTTACAGCTTTTATATAAATCTATATCACAGTATCTTAATATTGTATTTATTTATTTTTAGATGCACTGGGTCTTAGCTGCCATATGTGAGATCTTTAGTTGCAGCGTGTGAACTCTTAGTTGGAACATGTGGGATCCAGTTCCCTGATCAAAGGTTAAACCTGGGCCCCTTGCGTTGGGAGCAGAGTCTTCCCTGGACCACCAAGGAAGTCCCCTTAACACTGTATTTTTCTTGATTAATTTTAAATCTTTCTCCCTGGTTTACATGCAGGAACCAAATCATGTTCATCTTTTTTTCCCCCAGAATTTCTAGCACAGTGCTAAAACAGCAGATTCAATAAATGTTAGTTAAATGAATTAATAAATGAGCAGTAGTCTTGGAGACAGAAACACACCTAGGGTGTCAAAAACATAAAACAAAAAATCATTACTCTATCTAAAGATGGCTCCATATAAGATCCTCTGTTTTAGAACTCAAATCCCGTGAGAGAATGGGTGGGAAACATTTTACAAACCTGGGTAAATATGGGCAAATGTCACTGGCACTTATTATTTAGTAGCCTTCAGGGAATAGTTTCTAAATCTGTGAGGACAAGAATGAACTTGGCTTACTTCAGTAAGAGGATCATTAAAGGATTAGTAAATGGAAGCAAGATGACATGAAGTTGTCCCATAATATAGTGGCAGTCCAGTTTTGAAAAACTGGGTCTTGCTGAAATCTTTCCCAATTTTTCATTTATGGGCCCTAGTTGATAAATGACCATTTCTTTAGATGCTTAGGTTTTGAATAATTTCATATAGCATTACCAGAGATATGCGTTCCTACGTACAAAATACACAGACTTGATTGGTCAGGGAAACATGTGTTAGTTACATTTGGATAACTACTGAGAGGCTAAAATAACTGCCGCATTTTGAAGGGACCACTGGTAGTAAGCTTCAACAGTTCTGGAAGATGCAGTAAAAATATCAGGGCAATTTGACAAGCTACTGTGATTCAAATAGATGTCAGTGGTTGTCAAAGTCCACAATTATGTCAATGAAACTCGTTTCCATTAGTCAATCAGTAACTAAGGAAATGGTTAATTGAGATACAATCACAAACTAGAAAAACAGGATAAAGAAGTAAAAGGAGAAATCACATTTCTCGAGAGTCACATGCTATCAGAGAGCAAAATCTGATATCTGGAAGATAAAGCAGGCTGATTTCAAAAATAGAAAGGGAGGCAATGAGGTAGGGTATGAGTAATTCCATCAAAGCAGTGAAACTGGAGCCTTTCTGAACAGTTGATGACGTCCTCGCAGAAGGGAGCTGCCTAAAAACTGCTAGAACGTAACTACTATACACAAGCATAATCTGCCCAAGGTCACACAGCTAGTAAATTGCAAACTGGGTTTTCAAAACCAGGTTGAAGGCCACCAAAATCCAAGTTCTCTTTTTTTCTAGACAGCAGAAAACCAAGATATATGCCAAGCTGCTAGGCTATGTTGTTTCTTTCTGTTGTCTGATTCCAGTTGCAGAAAAGCCATGGGTAGCAGCAGCAGTAAGTAGGAAGCTTTCCGCTTCTCCAGCTCACCTGTTATGCTCTTTTATTAAAAATAAAAGCCAGGAATTAAAGAGGCTCAGGATGACCTAAGGCCTAGGAGCTGAAACAACTAATTGATTCCTGAGCCAACAACAAATCCTAGTGTGCTGTTAAATTCTTACTTCTGTATTTTCTGGGATTTTTAGCAAAAAATTTGTTTGTTCTTTCACTTAACAAGCAATTATCAACCATGTACTATGTACTAGTCACCCAAGATTCAGAGATGAACAGAGAAAGATTTCTGCTATTAAGAAGAATGTAGGTGAGGCAGGAAGGAAGACGTAGAGACGGACAAGCAAATAATTGCAGCACAATGTAGCACTGATATTGAGAACTGTAAAAAGGAATGTGTATAGGTACATCACATTGAGGGGGAAATATCTCTTTCCAATTCCTGATGTTTCCTTCTAGATGCAAGGGACTCCACTAGTGTTGTTATTATGTAGTTGCTAATTCGTGTCTGACTCTTTGCGACCCCATGGACTGTAGCCTGCCAGGCTCCTCTGTCCATGGGATTTCTCAGGCAAGAATACTGGAATGGATTGCCATTTCCTTCTCCAGGGGATCTTTCTGACTCAGGGATCGAATCTGCATCTCTTAAGAATCCTGCACTGAAGGCATATTCTTTACTGCTGAGTCACCAGGGAAGCCCCTAATGTTAATATCCCTAATTTCCTCCACACCTCATCTTTCCTCAGGAAAGGAGAATTTACTCAATCTGATTGATGACTATGAAAAGAGAAGTGGCATGCTTAGGCAAGCTCCCTGTTTATCCCTTCTGTCTGTCTGCCTGTCTGTTATTCTCTCTCTTACTCTTTCTCTCCCTCTCCTTGCAACCAGCCTGCCTGTAAGGAAGATCATTTCTTTGCTCTTTCATGCCCCGAGTTTTCCAGAAACAAGTTCCATATAAGGAAGCGTGTAGAAGTTCAGGACTGCCATCACTAGAAGTTCAGTATTAGAAATCCTTCTTGTTCATAGATATAAATCTCCAACATCAGGTTTATCCATAATAAATGTCTCCCATTTCAAAAGGCAATATATCTGTCACTTAATAACATTCATGTGACTTTGGCCAAATTACTTAACTTCCTTGTGCTCCAATTTCTCCACCCACAAAAACGGGACTGAGTATCTACTCACAGACTGTTGTGAAAATTGAGTTCATACATACACAGCTCTTAGAATAGTGCCTATTACAAAAGTGCTCTACCAATGTGAGCTATCATTGCTATTATCATTATTATTTTGGGCTCCATCTGTCTTAGTCTTTTATTTCTCAATTTGTTGAAAAGTTGGGCAGGAAGGACAAGTGCTACTGATTGGGATCCTCCAAGTCTTACTTCCAACAGTTGTAAAAGTTTAAGAAACCTTATATGGTTTACAGAATCATTGTCCTTTTATTTATACTTCTTGGTTCCCTTATTATGTGAAATCCAAAAGGCTTTATTACTGGATTCCAAATGTCAGGCAAAGGATCTCAGACTTTAGCCCAAGTGAGGCAGAAATTGACAAAGCTAATTGTGTCATTTTTCAGTCCCTGCTTTCTGATTTTCCTTTTAAATTTAGACTCTCTTTTCAGCCAGGTTGGCCCCTCTGATCAAGGCAGGCAGGCAGTTGCTTACCTGATTCTCAATGATTCCTGCCAGGTCCTTCAGGTTTTCTATGCATTGTAGAGATCCCTCCTCACTCTGGCATCTGCCTGTCCCACTCTGGATTTTGCAAAGCCCTTCTAAGAGAGGAAGGCTCTTCTCTACTTAGTCACAAGGATTCTTTCTCTGGATTCAGACCTGCCCTGAGGAGTCTAATGGAGGAAATGAACAGGTAGGCAAAAATAATTGGAATACAATGTGTCAAATACAGCCAAGGAGATATCTAAATTGTACAAAAGCAGTATAGCAGTCAGGATAGGAAACAGATGGCATATTCAAAAAGAATGATTAAAGAGAGTTTAATAATTTATTTAGAAAATTGTAAGCAGATTTAGGGGTAATTAAGCATCAACATTGAAAAACTGCTCCCACTCCTAGTCCTAAACAGGCAAAGGAAAGGAGCTATTACCAAAATCCAGAAAGACAGCTCTAGCTATAAGGAAGGTTTACCTAACAGGAACTCTTTTGGTAGATTAATGCAGCCCTTGTCAATCCAAGGCCTGGGAGGAAAAGAGGGAGTTAGGGAAATATTACTACAATCTAACTCTCTTCTGCCTTCTGAGCTTCTTCCAGGGCCTCTCATTGTTTAAATCTACCAGAAAGTCAGAAAAAAAAAAACCTGGTTAATGTTGTTGAAAGAGGTCAGCCTCCCAGGGCACAAGATAGATGGAGAATGGTAGAGAGGGTGTCAAAAAGGTCAAGCAAAGAATAGCCCAGCACAGAGAGTAGCAGAACTAACTCTTCCAGAGGACTTCAAAGATAGCCTTTTAGAGGAGGTAATATTTGAGCTACATTCTGAAAGATAAGTAGGGGTTGCTGCTGCTGCAGCTGCTGCTAAGTCGCTTCAGTCATGTCCGACTCTGTGCGACCCCATAGACAGCAGCCCACCAGGCTCCCCCGTCCCTGGGATTCTCCAGGAAAGAGCACTGGAGTGGGTTGCCATTTCCTTCTCCAATGCATGAAAGTGAAAAGCGAAAGGGAAGTCGCTCGGTCACGTCCAACTCTTAGCGACTCCATGGACTGCAGCCTACCAGACTCCTCCGTCCGTGGGATTTTCCAGGCAAAAGAGTACTGGAGTGGGGTGCCATTGCTTTCTCCCATATTCAGAAGCATGTGGATATAAAAGCAGTGTGCACAGTATATGTAGGCAAGCAGTCCCATGTGGTAGAAAGACATAATATTTGTGGAGACATGGGCCTGAAAAGAACATTTAGGACCAGATTACAAAAATTCTTAAAGGCCGTGCTATATAATCGGACTCAATCCTGTAGTTAGTCAGGATCCATTCAAAGACTTTCAGAGAGCTAGAGACTGACATGAATGTATTTAAGTCAGAAAAAGATAACTTTAATGTCAGTAGAGAGGATAGAGTAGAGTATTGAGAAACCAGAAGCAGGAAGATCATTTTGGAGGCTCAGGCAAGATAAGGGTGAATGGCACTTAAAGCAGTAGCAAGGCTGATGAAGCAAAGAATCTGTTCTGAAGATAAAATTAACAGAATTTGAAGACCTGTTAAAATAACTACGGGAGTGCCAACGAAGATAGTTCTAAATGAGCATCCAATTTCTCGTTTGAGGAACTAGATATCAGTAGATGGTGGTTCTATTCAAGAAGACTAGGCTTGTAGGAGACTACATAGAGTTCAAGCTTTGTACACACAGCGTTTGTGGGCTTGTGGAGCACTAGCTGGGAAATGTCTGGTTGGCAATGAATAAAAGCTGGCTAGGAGTCTAGAGGGAGACTTGGGAGTTTGGAGAATACAGATACACAGTTTGGAGAACAACAATTTCTTTTTTGTAACCTATATGAAGTATTGCCACCAGATTTTTCTCAACTTCTGAAACTAACACAGGAAAAAATGTAACTCATCGTGTAATGAAGTAAATCACAATGAGAATCAAATAATCCATTGCTGATGCTCCTTGCCATGGGAAGCATTTTTCATTTGCTCATTAGTGATAGAAACTCATAACTGAGACTTGCATGGTAGTTTAGCAGTGTTCTTTACTAAACAAACAAACAACCCTCAGTTTTGAAAACTGACTACTATTTGCTTCTTAAGTTTAAACTAATTTATTTTGTAAATAAATTCTAAGTTTCTCGTAACAGCTTCATTTTATTATATGAACCCATATTTCATGACTTGCAATTGTTCTTCAATTGAGGCATTTGGTAATACAGTGCCCAGAAAAAGTGCTTTCCCTCATAGCAGGTACATAATAAATATTTACTGAGTGAATGGATGGTAGATGGATAAATGAAAGCAATAGTTTATATTAATGTTGATTTTGTTAGAAGTTGTGTGTATGTAAAAATCATAATCGAGGGAGAACTAGAAACTGTCTGGTTTTGCTTCATCAGTGGAAGAAAGTCAGAATTAGATAATTCCCTGTTTCTCTTTTGTGTCCAGCTGCCTTAACCACCTCACCTAAGAAGGACTGAAATACTTCTCTTCCAGTTCTTTGCTGTGTTAAATGATTATTGATATAGAGTCTCACAATTTTACTTCTTTGGTATAATTCCAGCATAATTATCTCGAAATCTTAGAAATACTGTTTTAATTATCTGAAACCAGTGGAAGTCTACCATTAATAGCACACTCTGAGGCACATGTAAAACCAATTGATTTTTTTTAAAGTTTTTCTTTTACATTTGAGTAGAGTTAACTAACAATGTGTTAGTTTCAGGTGTCCAGCAAAGAGATTCAGTTATACATATACATGTACCTTTTTTTTCCGAATTCTTTTATCTTTTTCCGTTGTTGCATAACATTGAGCAGAGTTCCCTGTACTATACGGCAGGTCCTTGTTGGTTATCCACTTTAAATTGAATAGTGTGTACACGCCGGTCCCAAACTCCCTAACTGTCCTTCCCCCTACCCTTCCCCTTACTTCCCTAATCATAATCTCATTCTCTGTGAGTCTGAAACCTGTGAGTTGAATTTTGACTTCTAACTTTACACATGATGACAGTGTGACTTAATCTACAAATCAAAAATTGCTGAATTTGGACTTCCGTGGTGGTCCAGTGGCTAAGACTGTGCTGCCAATGCAGGGGCATGGGTTTGATCCCCGATCAGGGAACTAAGATCCCACATACATTCAGTGAGGCCAAAAGATTTTTTTTTAATGTTAAATTATTGCCTAAACTCTATTTTCTTAAAATCCTCTTCAAACTTTTATTTAAAATAACTTAGAAACAACTTTCTGCTTGTGAAATTTGGAGTGAGTCATTAATACACTTCACAACCATGTCCCTTTTCCTACCTTCATCTTAGTGTGGTTTCTTTGTTTTCAGTGGATACTATCAACCCTGAACCTTTTATCACTCATCCACCCAGCCCTCCCAGTCCCTGTAACAAGTAGAAAGATTTCTTTCCAACTGCTGCCTCTCTAAAGAATGAAGTGCAGATACATGCAGGCTAAAGAAAGCTGGATCTCAAGTTAAATCATTACACAGCCAGGTACCCACAGATCATCTGATTTCTGGGTAAACAGAGCCTACCTCTAAATGAGTTAAAGGTAACAGGAAGATGTAGGAATATTGAAGATGCTTGACAAACTTGATCTTTCACTGAATACCCTGAGTTTCACTGAATACACTGAATAAGTACATGTACTTAATATGTCTCTCCTATAGGGTACAGTCCATGTCCTCATCGTCTATGTATTTTTCTCAGCACCCAGCACAATAATAGCAGTTGCCAGTGGAATAAACTGATAAACTGTTCCATACATAATTTTTCCCTCTTTCTAAATTTTTTGCATTGTCCACTTTTTCTTTAATGAATATAAATTGCTTGCATAATAAAAATAATGAAAAGTCCCCAAACTATTTTTAATGTGTTTATTTTTATATGGACCTGTGGTATTATACATAGTGTATATATATATATATATATATATATATATTTGCACACACATATGATTGTACTTACAATAAAAGAAAGTAAAAGAAGAGTTTAAAACTGACTTGTGTGTCTTTACATAACACATTTTCAACAACATATGATAATTTGATAGTTACAGAATAGTTAAATACCGAATATGTATTTGTATTATTTTAAAAGATGGCTAACAAAAACTGAAATGAAGGTTTTGGTTGTTTTCTTATGACACAACTGGGTGAAAAGCAGAACTACACAGAAGTTTCATAATAGAACTCCAAACTACATCAGGCTGGTTCACTGTCAGGTTTTGTTACATTCCCCCTAACTCAACCCAGACTCCCTGAGGCTGGCAAACAGGGCAAAGTTTGAGTCAAAACCACACCCTTCCTTTGAGCTTTGGGGATACACTTAGAATTCTGGGAGAAACCAAAAGAAACAGCAGTGTCTTCTTCCAGATGTGGCCAGCCTGTCACTTTCAGTGTTTATTAAATAAATTTCAGACTCAGCCCAATAACTAAAGACAGTTGCCTGCAAGGAGAAGGAGGGGAGGGCAGGAGAATCCTAAAGTTCTGTTCCACTCTGAATAAGGTGTGGATATTGTAAGATTCTTTAGGAGAGGGAGCAGTTTGGAAGGAGGCAGGGTGAGGAGGGATGGAAGGAGGAAGGGATGTGAGGAGGGAGGGAGAGATGGGAGGAGGGAGAGAGGAACCAATGAGGACAGTGTGGCATAACCAAAGATTAGGATTAACCCAGTTCTGTGGTCCTGAGATCTGAGAAAAAACTTGACCAAATCATGTTCACTTGTCTGGGGGCTGTTTCCATGTCTGAAGTAGGTTGTATTCATAGATGAGCATTAAAAGGACAATGTAGGCATAGGGGTTTACTCTTTTTTGGGGGGAGAGGCGGTTACTGTTAAAAAACAAAAACCTCTAAATAATCCAGTATTGTAGAATTTGCTATTATGTATAATTTTCTATTATTTATGCTCCTAATTTATAATTTTTTAATTTACAATTTTCTATTATTTATAGTTTTCCCCTTTAGCTATTCCTATAAATAATGAACTGGAAAATAATTTTCATCTCAATATTTTAATTCTTTTTCTATTTATAATAGTCAACATTCATGGAGCTCTAACCCCTTTTCAGGCACTATGCTGAGTATTTTACATAGTTTCATAGGGTAACACTTGCTCCTCACTCCTGATATTGCCGTGCATATGGGAGAACATCCATTAGAGTAACTGCCCATGCCTGAATACACTGATTACTTCCCAGGAGAGGATAAGCAACTTTGATGAGTTTGGGATGAGACTCAGGGCACATGACAAAGACCAAATATAATTGATGGTCCTTGTTGTTTCTTTCCTCTTCCCCGTTCTCTTTCACATAGTCCAGTCTGCAAAAAAGCATGTGTTCTGGTCTGCTCTCAGTGAGGCTAGCAGCAGAGCAGTACAGGTCCTACCCCTGTAAGTTTGGGAAGAGACAATGACAAGTCTTAAGTCCAGACCCTAGGTTTCATATTGACCTATTAGGAAACTGTCTCCTGGGAATATTATGCAGCTCAGAAAGGTGAAGGTAAGCATTTCTTTGCTTCAGGCAAACACAATACATAGATTTCATGTCTCCCTATTAGAGATCCCACAAAGCAAAACTTAGAGGACTGTGTAAGAAAAACACATGTCTGGGCCAGAAAACAAAAACAGAGACAAAATTAAAAGTGTGTAAGAAAACAGAAGAAAGGAGAGGCTCAAATTCAGCAAACAACCCTAGCTTTACTATAAGCTGAGAACGAAAGGCAGCAATCTAAAATCAGGTTGAACCGTTACAAATTCAGATGAGTCTTTCTGAAAAATAACAGCAGAACAGAGGAAGGCAATGTAACACGAGGTGTCTGCTCTCTTGCTGCAGAAAAAGATGTTGCTGAAAGAAATGCTGCTGAAGGCTTGTGACATTCCAAGGGAAAGACAAGGTCTTCAGGAGGACTTAAGATAGGTAATAGAAACTCCCTAGACCCATAGGGGTACAGGTTCCAAAAGCAGTTTTAGTTCAGGTCACTGCTGAGGGTGATTATCCTGTTGAAACAATTGTAGGAAGCAAGAGGAAGTCATCCAGAGGAGGCAAGAGGTGAAGGCAACAAGCCCTGTGCATTGAGATTGAAGTGCTGTTCATAAGAGAGCATGTAGGCTATGTGAGGAGATAAAGCCCCACTCTTGAGCGTGGGATCCTAGAGCCATGAGACTCAATGGGAAAGGGGAAAGTAAGAGGTTTTGAATACATTTGACAGGAGGGAATGGTACTTCAATGTAAAACCTACTGATGGGAACTGACATCATGTGAAAAGTTTTAAATGTTTTTAGAAGCCAGAAGTACTGCAAATGTCTCTCCCTGAGAAAGGAGATCTGGCTCTTCCTTCCACATCAGAACTGAGAAATTAACCTCTTGATGGGTGATTTCTCCCAATTGAGTTTAAGCTCACATTTTCTCAACTCCAAAAATTTGGAAGTGACAGCCATCAAACTGTATATAGAAACCCAACTACTTATCACCCCTCTCACTGCTTTCACTTGGTCCAAGCCACAATCCTGCCTTCCCTAGATTATTCCAATAGCTTCCTAAATGATCTTCCTGCTTTGGTACTTGGTCCTTAGAGTCTCTTCTCAACCCAGCATCCAGGTGATCTTCTCAGTTCAAGTCAATATTCTGCTCTGACCACTCCAGTGGCTTCCAGATCAGACTGAATGCTCACATGGCTCCACCTGTCTGGCTCTCTGTGTCCCTCTAATTTCATCTTTTATCACTTTTCATCGCCTTGCTCCCTAAACTCCATCCACACAGCCCTCCTTGTTTTTAAACATGCCAGGAACACTCCTGCCTCCCACCTTTCAATTTTCTCTGCCCTTAAGAATCTCTCTGTAGATTAACCCCAGGGATTGCTCTTTAACATCTTCTAGGTTTTTATTCAAAATTGCCTTCCCTGACTATCCTAGCTAAATTTCTAATCCCCTCCCAATATGTCACTAACATGTTACATATTTACTTATTTACCTCATTTAGAGAATGTCTTCCCCAGTAGAATGCAGTTTTGCTCCATGAAGGCAAGGACTTTTCTGTTTCATTCACTGCTAGAATACCTCCAGGAACTTAGTAGGCATTCAATAATTATTTGTGATGTGAATGAATGAATCTTAGTGAGACAGAAATCCTGATTATTTTCATCTATTCACCTTGATTTGGGTACCTTTGATAGAGTCTTTGGCCTCATTAAGTGATGTGATCTGGGAGCATATTTTCCTGTGGTAACATTATGATCTAAGGATTAGTTTGCTTTATAAATTGTATAGTTTTTGAGCTAAGACTCTTTTAATCTGTATGTTCTAGGAATTCTTTGGACTTTTTATAGGAGTCGGGATCATGAAGACAAATTCTAATTTTGGGTTCTTGAAGGAACCATATCGATTTCAGGTGATTCGGTGCTGAGGGGACACACCCACATATCTGCTTTCTCTTGACTAAGATTAAGAGGATAGGAAAATGAGAGGAGATAAATTTTGGATTTTAATGTTTTTAACTTTAACTCATAAAGTTAAGAGAATTTGATCTAGGGTTTTAATCCTTTTGGACTTTAACTTATTTGGACTTCACTTCCAAGAAGGGGGAATCTAATTTTTTTTAAATATAATTTCTCCATAGAATTTGATTATGGGATGTGAAGTATCTTATTGTTAGGATGTTATTTGGAGTATGTTTATGTCATCACTTGGTACCATTGTGGAATCCTAATGAGCTATATGCATACTATAGCCATGAACGTGCACTGCTCAGATCTCCATCTGCAGGAAGTTCGATGGACTGACAGTCTCTGGATCCACCACCATGTTTACACTAAGGCCAGCTTTCCAACCAGCTACTCCCAGCCAACAGCTGAGGATGGTTAGAGTATTAAACAAAGTAGGTTGGGAAATAAGTAAAGAATTTATTTTCATCCTGGGGCACAAGGTTACCTTTAAGTTAATTTATTTAATGTACTCATCTGGCCTGTTTCAGAACATTCTAGGGTAGAAGCAACACTATGGACCTGGGGTATACCAGGAGGACCCATAGAAGAGCATGACTAACTCCTCTGATGGAACAACCCTATGAAAGTAAGAACTGTACTGTCCTGAAAATCTGCTCATCTTTTCCCCTCAAGGGCACAGCCAGAGAGCCTGGTTGATTATAAGTTAAATGGTCAAGTCCAGTGGATTAAGAGAACAAATGTCTGGGAAATGTTTAGGGGTACAACTTTCTTCCTCTTATTCTGATATTTTCATTTTAGAAGGAGCTTCACTAATGTAATACCCTTTGTCCACTCTCTGTCGACCCCTGTTTCCTTCCACAGGGAAAGAGGGAGTGGTTTTCTTCCTGATGAGTTAGAATAATTTTTAAATGCTTCTCTCTGCCCCTTCCTGTTTCATTTTAACTTGGGATCCACAGACAGCACGCCCTCTATCCTGTTCCTTCATGCTATAGGATTACAGTGTTGGGCTCCTGTGGGGTGGGGTTGTGGGGGACAAGCAGGTTCCACTGGGGTTGCATGTGGGAAAGCCTATGATGGTGATACATCTAAGCCACATATTCAATCCTGGTCTGTAGAAGTTTAGCAGGTGATACTTTCATCACCATCTGTCTTCTTTTCTGCCCCATAATTGGTGCTGAACTCTGGTATGGAGATGGATTATATATATTATATCTTTCCCTTTTTATCTAGGAGGAAACCGAGATACAGTGAGATGAGCAATATTCTCAAGATCATACAGCTAACAAGTGGCAGAGTAACAATTGAAGGAAAGGTCGAGTCCTTAGCTTCTATGCTTTCTCATTTTGTCATTTCTTATTATAGTTCTATTTCCATGATGAAAGTTTTTGATACACATGAATTAGAAACATTAAACTAGTGAGTACATTAGTAGTGTTGGTAAGATTTGGTTCTGTCATCTTGCATTTATTTATCTGGATTATTTTGAAACTCTAAATTGTAACATTTGAAATCTCTCACTGAATGTCTTGACAAATATTTCCAAAGAGGTTATTTGAAGGAAAACGTATCTTCTAATTATCTTGTTCTCACATGCTGACCTCTAGCACAGGACAAGGAGTGAACCAAAATTGTGTTTTCCCCCAGTATTTTCATCTTTGTATTGGGAACCTGGAAAGGCTTGATTTAGGTATTTCAAGCAGCCTGAACATAATAGTCGAGGAATTAGAATTACAATGATAAAGAATTAATCTTAAAATTCAAGCAAAATTCATCAAACTTATATATCTATTCCACACTTTCTAGGCATTCACTCCTGGTCCTTGGTTCTGTTTTTCTGGATTGTTCTATTGTCTGTAAAGCACTGTTGATTTATGCAGTGATTTGAATATTTTCTTTAAACCTATTTTATAAAAATAAGTGGAAAGCAGAAAAATAAAATGCTAATACTTAGGACTAGTCAAGTAAGACAAAGATGGAAATAATTAGGCATGCTACAAGCAGCACGTATTTGGCCTCAATTAAATTCTTATTGGATTTACACTGGTCAACTGTTTAATTACAAATGCAAGAAACAAATTTTAAGCATTTTTTTCAAAATGCGAAGATGTAGTGGCAGATGTAGATCCATAAAAGTATGAATTGGAAATCAGTATCAAGAAATATTTCAGGAGACTTCTCCACAGAGTTGGACATAACTAAGGGTGCCACATGCTTCCCTGGTAGTCTAGGAGTTACGACTCCATGACTCCAGTGCCGGAGGCACAGGTTCCACCCATGATGTGGGAACTAAGATCCCACATGCAGCCAAAAAAAAAAAAAAGATAATTCTAAAAGGAAGAAGAAATTTGCAAAGAGAATTTTTAGTTCTATAGCTCGGTTAACAGGGATCGAGGTTGTGACTTGATTCCTATATGAGGGGAAAAAGATGAATATTTAAGTTTCTCTTGAGTAAGTCAGTGCATGATCTTGTGTTTGATTCCCCACAAGTCCCCTGAAAAATTGCTTCTGGCAAGTCCTTCCCAACATTAAAATACATTTCTTCTGACCAAGCTGAGAGAGCTAGAATTTAAAGACGGACATTATTTTAGGAAACTCATTCTGATGTACATTTGGTGTTTAAATTATATGTAGAATGTCTGGTACGGGGTTAGAACCCTTGATAAAGTGCTCACAGTGAGAAAGTTTAGTCAGTTTCATCTGTTTGATGAAACTTGATGCTTCTGCTCCTCCTTTCCCTCTTGCCATCCAAAGTGAAAAGAGGGAGGTTAATAAGAACTAAGGGGCAGGAAATGTCTTGCCTGACTGGCACCAAGGGACTCTGGCACTGGTTTTCTTTAGCTGTGGCAAAATGTTTAAAGCTCTTTCTTCTGGCTGATGTTCAAAGCTGACTATTCTTCTCATGGGTGGTTTCACGGGCACTTTGGAGGCTCCCACATTGAACTGCCTGTCCTGTGGGTAAAACATTTGCTTCCATCGGCTGACTTATGCTTCCTCCCACAGCAGTGGGAACCAGGTGAACCAACCCTCTGTTTGGGTCACTTCACAGTTCTAAGGATAACTCTTGAATGAAATTTGAAATGGGTCCAGGTTGGCTCTCTTCAGCTGAACCCACGTGGAATCCATGAGAAACGCCATCTTTGTCCCTACTTTCAGTGCACTCAACGCAGGCTGCATTCTGTCTTTCTCTTTCTCTGCACTTTAGACCAACATCTTCAGCTTCTTGTCTTGTCTATCCAAGCTTGTTTATTTAAACTTTATCACCACCTCATCCATTGCAAATATGGCTACTCCAAGTATAAGCATAATTTCCTATTCCCCCTTCCAAAAAAATGTAGGGTCACACTATAAGCATTTTGTAGATTATAAACTTATAAGACAATAACAATTACATAGATAAGATGACAAAATATAAAATCATATTAATATTATAGTTACAGTATATAAACATTATGTTTACAGCATAATTAATTATAATTATGTATATAATTATAAAATATAAAATTTTATGTATAAACAAGTTTCAATAACTATCATTCTTTCATGGCTTTGAAGGGAGCTGGAAAGCCTGGCACAGAGCTCCCTGCTTAATGAATGTACCAAGTCAAGGATGAAAGTATGAAACAAGGTCCACTCTTTTCTCCCAAACAAATGTCCCAGAGGTGGTGATGAATAAGACAACTTTCTGTGCTGCTCTCAAATAACTTGATGATAGCTGAGCCTTTTCATTGCCTAAGACAGCTTTGCCCAAGTGCCCATTTCTGGGAAATCATTTCCATCATAGTAAATGGGATTCCCTGTCCAATAAACCGTTAGCAGTTGGTGGGTTCCTCCATCCTGTGGGGTCCTCCGCCTCTGGTAGGACGTATCTAAATGACAGATGTGCCCACAAAGGTGGTCTCCTTGAGCCTGAGGGAGAACCCACTTACCTAATTGTGCTATGCAGGGTGTGAAGCATGCAACTATACAGCTAGAGTGAGCCACCAGTGCTCCATACTGAAAATGAGAGGCTTTACTAAAATGTAGGTAGAAGTGAAAGGTGGGGAATTGTGACCAGTGAGGGAATCAGTTTCACTATGTTTTTCTGACTGCAAGCCCTTCACATGCTCTTCCTTTTTTTTTTTTTTCCGGTTGTTCTGGGTTTTCGTTGCTGTGAGCAGGCCTTCTCCAGTGGTCAGTGGGGGCTTCTCTTCATTGCAGTGTGCGGGCTTCTCATTGCGGTGGCTTCTTTTGTTGCAGAGTACAGGCTCTAGCGCACACCGGCTTTACCACTTGCCACACACAGCCTAAGTATTTGTGGCATACAGGCTTAGTTGCTCCAAAGCATGTGGAACCTTCCCGGATCAGGGATCAGACCTGTGTCCCCTGAATTGGCAGGTGGATTCTTATCCACTGTACCACCAGGGAAGTCCCACCGGATATTCTTATGCATGATTACTTGGGACAAACATTGACAGGTCTGGTTTAGTGTAATGGTTATGTACACAGATGTTGGGAGGTAGGTAACTTGGATTTTAATTCTCACACCTCTACTTAGTAAATGTGAAGCCTTGGACAAACTATCTGAGCAAGTACATGGAATAAAGGTAGGAGTACTCACTTCTGCTCCTTAATGAGATCTAAAAATCCACTGAAATCAGACTCTGAAGCCCATAGTTGTCAAATAACTTTGCAGGGAGCATGTAGACAGGGTTATCTGGGCAAAGAGACACCACCTGCCACTTTCTATTTTTATTGAGTCTCCATTCCTCCAGAGTAACCAACAACTCTCTAGATGCATCTGACAGGATATGCTTCTTCTCTAGGCTGTGTCTGGGGACTCTTAGGCAAGAATACAGGCAGAAAGTCTCATGTTTTGGGGTGGAAGGACAGAAGGCATTGTGGATTTCAAGTGGGAATTTCACAAGACCCACGGACAGCCATGCAACTGGGGGCATCCAGAGATGAGGACCAAGTGTAGGAACGGGAAGGATCCCTACAGCTCCTGGCTACAGTTGTTTGGAGCTCTTTACTCCAGTCTTACACTACTCACCTGACAGCTACTCTCCTCATATCTTTTCCAACAAAGTCCCGCTTTGACCAATTTAGCAGCAATCTTTGAGCTGGCACTGGCCCTCTCCTCTGTTGCAACACTGTGCAAACCACAGGCATAACAGGCCCAGCCCCTCGTCCCTGAAGCAGTCAACTGACAGCCACCTGAAATGGGGAATCATAGCTGAAACTCTGCCTGGCACAATGCTCCTCCCTGGAAATGAGTGACTTATTTCCTTATCTAAAATTGATCCCTTTAATATGCCCCCCAGGTTAGCCAGTTTAAAAAAAAAAAAAAAAGTGGTACCTAAGAGAATAAGGAATAATCTCTTTTTCTGCTCTACCATTCTCATTATTGTTAACTCTGTCTAGTTCCAAGCATCACAGGCACACCCAACAATACCTCCCCAAGTGTCTCTTTTCCATGAACAGGCAAACCTTTCCCAGAAGCCCCCAAATAGACTCATCTTTAATGTCTCACTGACCAGAATTGCATAAGGTGACTGATTCATTTCTACACCATTCATGGACGAGGAGAGTGATTGGCTTAAGGAAGCACAAGACTGAGTGAAAAGGGTAAATTACAAGGGGAAACATGTTAGAAAGAGGAAGAAAGAGAACAGATGATGAGTAAACAATGCCAGTGTCTACTCCTCCTCCACAAAGGATCTGCAGGCTCCTCTGTGTTATAAACCAAACTTAACTTTCTGCTGCCTTACTTACTCAGTCCAACATACTGAACAGTCATAGATTTTGCTGAAAGAAAGGTGATCTTGTGCCTTACACTTAGGAGAACTATGTTTTGGTTTTTTGGTCTTGCCTGGATCTTGTTCTCCTCCATTGCTTTTTTGACAGTAACCCTGGACTGCCTTTGCTTTCCTATTGAGAAGACTTTTATCCCATATCTCTGAGGCTTATTAGGCCACAGGGGATTACAACAAAGTTATATGTTATTGATCTGTAAATAAAGCTCTACCAACTTTCCAGGCAAATGGGTCAGAAACTTTTTGGAAACATTTCCAAAATACATCCATGAAACTCTAGGAATATGCCACAAAAGAAAGAGGATTCTGCGGTCAAGTAGTTTGAGCAATGTTGAATATGGTTTCATTTTCTTGTAGATTGCAGACTGAGAGGCTCTGAGAAGTCCTGCAGTTAAATAAACTGACTCTGAGTTCTGGAATCAAACTGCATATTTTCTGGGCTCTGTCACTTTCTAGCTGTGCAAGCTCTTTAAACCTCTGTTACTTGAGAAAAAGAGGGTCTAGTAATGGGGGTTTCTGGGAGAAAGAGGTGAGATAATCCATGTGAAGCCTTTAGCACAGATCTTTGCAGTCAGTTAACCTGACTACCTACTGTGTGTCGAGGTCCCAGGTCTTTCTAATGGAGGAGGGAGAGGACAGAAAATAAAAAATAAATAAATAGAATGATTTCAGATGATGATGAATACTATGAGTAAAATAAAACATGATGATGTTATTGATACAAAGTGTAACTAGGATGAGAATGGTAGTTTTAGATGGGAGGGTGAGATAATGCATTTCTGAAGAAGGCATTTTATTTCAGATCTGATATAAGAAAAAGACTGGAGTCCTTTAACATTTATTCATTCATTCACTCAACAAATATTTACTGAGCACCAACAATCTTTCCCTGATAGCTCAGTTGGTAAAGTATCTGCCTGCAATTCAGGAGACCCCAGTTCGATTCCTGGGTCGGGAAGATCCGCTGGAGAAGGGATACGTTACCCACTCCAGTATTCGTGAGCTTCCCTTGTGGTTCAGCTGGTAAAGAATCCGCCTACAATGCGCATAGACCTGGGTCTGATCCCTGGGTTGGGAAGATCCCCTGGAGAAGGGAAAGGCTACCCACTCTGGTATTCTGGCCTAGAGAATTCCACGGACTGTATAGTCCATGGGGTGGCAAAGAGTCAGACATGACTGAGCGACTTTTACTTTCACTTTTCAACTATGTTTCAGGAATGTTTTAGGCACTGAAAATAGAGCAATAAACAAAATTAGATAAGAATATCTGCTCTGAGGTTTCCCCGGTGGCCCAATGGTTAAGAATCCGCCTTGTAATGCAGGGGACAAGGGTTTGATCCCTGGTTTGGGAAGATCCCACACACAGAGGAGCAACTAAATCCTTGCACTCCAAATACTGAGCCCGTGCTCTAGAGTCAGAGAACTGCGACTTCTGAGCCTATGTGCTGTAACTCCTGAACCCACAAGCCTTAGGACCCATGCTTTGCAATAAAAGAAGCCATTGCAATGAGAAGCCCATCCACTGCAATGGAGAGTAGGCCCCCACTTGCTGCAATTAGAGAAAGCCCCAAGTACAGCAATGAAGACCCACCACAGCCAAAAGGTAAAATAAATAAATTAATTAAATAAGTACATTAATAAATTCTTTTTTTTTTTTTTTTTAAAGAATATCTGCCCTAACAGAGCTCACATTCTGGTACAGGAAAATAAAAAGAAATATATGTAGTGTGCAACCTGGTAGCTAAGTGCTATGGGGAAAAGCAGAAAAGGGGGGGAAAGAATAGTTAATTTTAGCTTTAAAGTTTAAAGGGGTTTCAAGGATCCCTCATTGAACATGTAAACACATAAGCAAAGGATGACCTGAAAGAGATGAGGATGTGGCCATGCAGAAACCTGGGGGAAGATAATTCCAGCTGAAAGAAACCAAGTCGTGGGGCAAGAGTGTGCTTAACATATTCAAGGAATAGCAAATGGGTTAGAATGCCTAAAAGGAGAGTAAGTAAAAGAGTGGTAAAAATAATAATAATAATAACAGGTGCCAGATTATGTAAGGATAAGCAAAAGTCTGAAGTGAAATTCTTTCAGGCAGAAGAAACGGCAACCGTGAAAGTCCTCAATCAGAACCAAAGTTGGCCTGTTCAAGCTAAAAACTGTGACTGATAAAGCTGAAGCACACTGAGCAAGGGGAAGAGCTGATATGAGGTCCAAGAATTCATCTGGGTCAGATGAACCTCAGGCTATAAACATAGGCCAATGCAAAGAATTTACATATACAAATATGTGTATATATATATTCTAAGTACATTGAAAAAATAGCTATGACGGTTGTTATTCATGAAATACTATTCTGTTGCATAGATTGAGAAATGCTGCCGTAGAGCCAGTTTTAACTCACTCTTTTGCTCATCCCATATCAACCAATCACCAAGTGTCACGAGTTATACCACAACAGAAGAATCGGAGGAACTTGCTAAAAGGCCTCCAAACTCTCTTGTACTATTTCTTAAGTTACAGTTAGATCAAATCATTTCTCTCCTCAAATTTTTCTATTGATATTTTTACTTGTAGAATCAAATCCATGTCCATAAACTGGCAAGGATTTCAAGGTCTTCCTCGAGGTATCTGTTGACAAATTCCCATTAAAGGCATTAAATGGCATTAAATGGCATTAAATTGTAGTGAGTGTACATGCCTGATCAGAGCTTATTCCATTCCCTCAGCCTGAGCTCGCCTTCCCTGCGTTTGTTGCTTGTTGAATGTCTTCTCTTCTTTCAGAACCAGCAGAGTTCCCACTCCTCTGAAGTTCTGTCTGATACCCCTGGGCAGAGTCAGCACCTCACTCCTTCAGCCACGTACCATAAATGTCATCCGTGCCTCTGTTTGCTGTGTTCATCAGATTGCTTTTTTTGTAGACTTAGTTATCACTTCTCTCACTCCCATTAGACTGTAAGCACACTGAAAGCAAAGTCTTTATTTTTCATCATTTTTTTTCTAGAACCAGTGCCTAGAACAATTGCTAGTGTGTGGCAGGTGCTCAATAAGCTGCTGATGAAACAAAATGCAGAGGACTTCCCTGGTGGTCTAGTGGTTAAGAATCCGCCTGCCAATGCAGGCGACATGGGTTCTATTCTTGCTCTGGGAAGATTCCACGTGTGGTGGAGCAACTAAACCACACACCGAGAAAGCCTGTGCTCCGCAACAAGAGACGCCACTGCAATGGAAAGCCTGAGCACCAGAACTAGAGAATAACCCTTGCTGACTGCAGCTAGAGGAAAGCCCAGGCAGCAACGAAGACCCAGCACAGCCAAAAATCAATACATTTTTTTCAGACTTTGTCTTTTTAAATATTTTTTATTTTTTGGCTGTATTGAGTCTTTGTTGCTGCCAATGGGCTTTCTTTAGTTGCACAGAGTGGGGGCTACTCTCTAGCTGCGGTACTCAGGCTTCTCTTTGTGTTGGCTTCTCGCTGCGGAGCACAAGCTCTAGGTGTGCTTCGGTAGTTATGGTTCGTGGGCTCAGCAGTGTGGTGCGTGGGCTTAGGTGCCCTGTGGCATGTGGGATCTTCCCAGACCAGGGATTGATGCCATGTCCCCTGCATTGCAAAGTGGATTCTTAACCACTGGACCACGATGGAATCCCTAATACTTTTTTAAAAAATAAAATAAAAATACAAGGTAGGATGTGACAAACACCTTTATGTAAGCACTAGGACATAAAGAGAATAATGGCATGACCATATTGTCAAGGAGTTTATAAATCCATAATAGCTGCTACCATTGATTGAATCCTAACTACGGTGCAGGCGTGCCGTTTAACACTCAAAGCAACACAATGAGGTAGGTGTTCTAACTTGCAGTTTACAGAATGAGGTTAAACGGTGTGTCCAAGTTCATAGAATAAACAACAGGATTCAAGCTTAGATCCCTCCAGCTTCCAAGCCTGTGCTCTTTTCACTATACATTGTATCAATTGGGATCTAGCCAGGAAAATAAACAGGGCTTTCAGAGGAAGGGACATTTTTTTTTTTCTTACAAAGGATTAGTTACACAGATGAATGGAAGAGTGAAGAAACCAAATAGGGAATGGTGAAGCAGCCCAGACATTTAGCAGAATCGAGAGGTCGTTCCCCTTGCTGTATGAGTGATTCTGGGAGAAGGCAATGTTACCAGAGCCCAGAAGCCTGGGCTGTCAGGCACAGGAAGCTAGAACCACGGTGGGGACCTGCCCAAGGGAGAGCTGGGGCCAGGAAGGGAGGGGCTGTCCACCAGGACCCTGCCAGATTCCACAGGAAGCAGGGAAAGAAAGAGCGAGAACTCCCCTGGCTTCTCCCTTCCTCTGCTTCCAGTCTTTCCCGGTGCTTCTTATTGCTTTAACCTATCAAGAATCAAAGAACAAGAGAGCCTGTGAGAGCAGAGCCTGGGCAGGGTGGGGGTGGGCCTGAGACCAGGGCAAGCATGTTCTCTCCACCCGAAATGAAAAGAAATAGTATTTAACAGGGGGCTGGGCGGGCTATCGTCCATGGGGTGGCAAAGAGACAGAAAAGACTGAGCAACTAAATAGTAACAACAAAGGATGAGTGGCAGTGATTTTAAGCAAATTCAAAAGAAAGCGAAATTAACAGTGGCTGCAGTAGCAAGGGAGAGACCCCCCAGAAGGAGGAAGGCACACTGATTCTTAAAGAAAGGGAGAATTCCTGTAGGCAAAGAAAAGAGAGAAGGCATTCTTGAAGAAGGAACCACTTAAGCATTTTCCTGCAGGTAAAGAATGCTATTCAGTCTTTCAAAAAAATCTTCCTTCTCAGCAAAAACTATATATATGTGCACATTGTCAAGAATCAGATCAGATCAGTCTCTCAGTTGTGTCCGACTCTTTGCGACCCCATGAATCGCAGCACGCCAGGCCTCCCTGTCCATCACCAACTCCCGGAGTTCACTCAGACTCATGTCCATCGAGTCAGTGATGCCATCCAGCCATCTCATCCTCTGTCGTCCCCTTCTCCTCTTGCCCCCAATCCCTCCCAGCATCAGAGTCTTTTCTAATGAGTCAACTCTTCGCATGAGGTGGCCAAAGTACTGGAGTTTCAGCTTTAGCATCATTCCTTCCAAAGAAATCCCAGGGCTGATCTCCTTCAGAATGGACTGGTTGGAGCTCCTTGCAGTCCAAGGAACTCTCAAGAGTCTTCTCCAACACCACAGTTCAAAAGCATCAATTCTTTGGCACTCAGCCTTCTTCACAGTCCAACTCTCACATCCATACATGACCACAGGAAAAACCATAGTCTTGACTAGACAAACCTTTGTTGGCAAAGTAATGCCTCTGCTTTTGAATATGCTATCTAGGTTGGTCATAAATTTCCTTCCAAGGAGTAAGCATCTTTTAATTTCATGGCTGCAGTCACCATCTGTAGTGATTTTGGAGCCCAGAAAAATAAAGAATAATGAAAACCAAACACATACACACCATCCAGGCTTAGGAAGTAATAACACCATCATCTGCAGTTTATTTTTTAAAATATTTATGGTTTAAAAAACACATATGCATACACATATCTGTGTATGTATATATGATAACATTTACTATTATAGCTATTTTTTAATTGTACCTTAAAAAAGTGTGTATTCATACAATTCAGTGGCATTAATTACATTGACATTGTTGTGCAGCCATCACCACTGTCTGTTTCTGAAACTTTTTCATCACTCCAGGAATCTCTGTAGTCATTAAGGAATAACTGTAGCCCCTGTCTCCACATGCACTGTTAATTAATTTACTTTAAAATATATTTAGGGAGTTCCCTGGTACCCTGGAGAAGGCAACAGCACCCCACTCCAATACTCTTGCCTGGGAAATCCCATGGACGGAGGAGCCTGGTAGGCTGCAGTCCATGGAGTCGCTAAGAGTTGGACGCGACTGAGCGACTTCACTTTCACTTTTCACTTTCATGCATTGGAGAAGGAAATGGCAACCCACTCCAGTGTTCTTGCCTGGAGAATCCCAGGGATGGGGGAGCCTGGTGGGGTGCCGTCTATGGGGTCGCACAGAGTCAGACACGACTGAAGCGACTTAGCAGCAGCAGTAGCAGCTGGTACCCTAGTGGTTAGGATTCCAGGCTTTCACTGCTGTGGCTTGGGTTCAGTCTCTGGTTGGGGAACTGAGATTCTGAAAGCCACATGGCACAGTCAAAATAATAATGATGATAGTAAAACATATTTAAAAATAAGATGGATGAATGGATAGGTAGAGGGATGTTAATGGATGGATAAATATGGTAATGAAATGTTAAGAGACATATAGTCATGTATAATAAAATGCTAATGCTAAGATCTAGGAGGTGATGGATTTATAAGTTTTTTTCAACTTTCTTATATGTTTGAAATTTTCTCAGTGAAACTGGGGGGAGGTGGAGGTGGATTTCATGCTTGGGCCTCAGCCCCAGACATTCTCATTTAATTGGTTGTGCTTGGGCCTGGATGATTTCAGTGTGTGTTGCCAGGGTTGAGGACCACTGCATAAGTACGAGACAGCAAAAGAGACACTGATGTATAGAACAGTCTTATGGACTCTGTGGGAGAGGGAGAGGGTGGGAAGATTTGGGAGAATGGCATTGAAACATGTAAAATATCATGTAAGAAATGAGTTGCCAGTCCAGGTTCGATGCACGATACTGGATGCTTGGGGCTAGTGCACTGGGACGACCCAGAGGGATGGTATGGGGAGGGAGGAGGGAGGAGGGTTCAGGATGGGGAACACATGTATACCTGTGGCGGATTCATTTTGATATTTGGCAAAACTAATACAATTATGTAAAGTTTAAAAATAAAATAAAATTAGGGAAAAAAAATTTTTTTAAATAAAAAATAAAAGCATACTGTGGGATCCCAGAGCCAGGGTGAGCAGAAATTAGCATGGGATAAGCAGGAGAGGTTCTCATGGTAAGTACACTGGGGTGGTTTGCCGTTCTCTCCTCCAGTGGATCACGTTTTGTCAAAACTCTCCGCCATGACCCGTCTGTCTTGGGTGACCCTACACGGCATGGCTCATAGCTTCATCGAGTTACTAAAGCCCCTTTGCCACAACGCGGCAGTGATCCATGAAGGGAGGAGAGTGAAAGAGCTAGCTTAAAACCAAATATTAAGAAAACTAAGATCATGGCATCCAGCCCCATTACTTCATGGCAAATAGAGGGGGAGAAGGTGGAAGTAGTAACAGATTTCCTCTTCTTGGGCTCTAAAATCACTGCTAATGGTGACTTCAGTCATGAAATCAGAAGATGTTTGCTTCTTGGCAGGAAAGCTATGACAAACCTAGACAGTGTGCTGAAAAGCAGAGACATTACTCTGCCAACAAAGGTCCATATAGTCAAGGCTATTGTCTTCCCAGTGGTCACGCACGGTTGTAAGAATGGGAACAGAAGGCAGAATACCAAAGAATTGATGCCTTCGAATTGTGGTGCTGGAGAAGACTCCTGAGAGTCCCTTGGCCAGCAAGGAGATCAAACCAGTCAATCCTAAGGAAAATCAACCCTAAATACTTATTGGAACGACTGATACTGAAGTCGAAACTCCAGTATTTTGGTTATCTGATGCAAACAGCTGACTCATTGGAAAAGTCCCTGATGCTGGGCAAGACTGAGAGCAGCAGAAGAGGGCATCAGAGGATGAGATGCCTGGATGGCATCACTGATGCAATGGACATAAACTTGGGCAAACTTTGGGAGATGGTGAGGGACAGAGAGGCCTGGTGTGCTGCAGTCCATGGGGTTGCAAAGAGTTGGGCAACTGAACAGCAACAAGCAGGAGAAGTGGAAAGAGAGGAGAAATTTCTGGGTGCATAACAGAGGTGGGGCATCCAGGTAGAGCTCTTAAGTACTTTCTGTGGCTAGACAGCCGGATGGGCCAGTTCCATGTGAAGGAGGCAAAGCAGCTGCTCAGTAGGCCACTGAGAACATGGGATCAATCGGCATTTTCCTGAGTTCTTTATATGGAACTAAGCAGTTTATACTTACACATTTACGTTTGCATGATTCATCATTTGCAACATTTCCTATAGCTTTAATTAAAAGCTAAGATACTTTAAGCATGTGAGCCCCCTTTAGCCCTTAAGAAGTATAAGTTCCATTTTCAACACATGTAAACATACATTTTCATGTTTTACTAACTCATCTTTAAACAATTTTCATGGAGGTGAAGAGATGAGTCTGTTGAAGCAAAAAGAAAATGTTGTAGCCTGGGTCACCTTGGGCTCGTGTGTCGGGACAGGGAGAAGAAGAGACAACTAGTCCTGGGTAAGATAGGGGCCCGTGAAGGAGCCTAGCTGTCAGGCTTGGAAATTTCGCAACTTCAAAGAAGCTTCCCTACCCCAATTAATCAGTAATAATTGTCCCTCCCTGGAAAACTGATATCTGCACTACCCAGTTAAAGTATGCCCTCTGCAGTAGTACAAATATTTCCTGTAACCCTTCTTCCACTCCCAGGTATTTTAAGTCTTATTCTGGGGGTTGTGGTGGTGTGGAAGGTTGTCTCCGCAGTAAATGACTCCAATCCATTTAACCATTTAACCATGTGAAAGGAGTCAGGAACACTAACATCTGATCCCTTGTCATGGGACCCTAGCCTGGCTCAGTACAGGTGCCAGCTGGAGGCAGATCAGGGCCCAAAGGCAGAGGCAGAATGGCATACGAGGAAGAAGATCAAAGGTCAGTCTCAGAGCAGCTGTATCACAGGTGAGATCTAAGGGGAAACTGCCAGACTAAAAGCAGGAAGCAAACAGAAGTTCAGGAGCCAGAGGAATGCAAGAGCACATCGGGAAGCGGTGTGCACGACAGCAAGAGGATCAGAACTTCGGCTATGAATGAGGCTCATTCTTTTGGGGAACTCACCCCGTGGAGCTTGGGTGAGCAGGAAGGAGTTAGGAAATGCGGGGTCGGACGATCTTTACACACAAAACAAAGACCAAAAAACGTACGAAAAAATCAGACCATGTTATCGCACGGCCTATTAGCAGATGTTCATTTGGATGACCCTGAGCCACCCAGAAGAGGTTAAATGTGATGCCTCCCATTTAAAAAGGGAAGTGTAGAAAACATTTTGGAAAACACTGCAAATAATATGGCTAAAAAGAAAAGAAAAAAAAAAAAAGAGGTCTTTTTACCCTGGAAGGGTAACCTTCAGCTGCCAGGAAAATTCACATATGTGTAATCCCACACTGTCCCCATAAATCTAGGTAGCTATGGCAGTAATTCAGAAAAGTGGAGACATAGCTTTTTAAATTTAGATGCTTCCACTCTTCAACTTTAGGTTTCTCCGCTTTTCCTAGCTAGGTGACAGCTATTTTCCTTTCTCCCTCATTGTGGACTCATAAGGTATATTAGCATTCTTTTATAGCTTTGATCCTATGTAGAAACTTGGAAAACTTTCAAGGAAGGACTACAAGGAGCTAGCATAACTCATGGGCATATTCGCTATGGCTAGAGACCTGTGACTCTGTACTTGGCCCCTCTGCGTTCCATCACTGAGGAGGAGAGAGAATGGAAGGGTTGGGGGGAGGTAGGAGAACAGAGCCCTGAGGCCATATGGAGTAGAAGAGAAGAGCCCCCGAGGAAAGAGGCTGCTGTGTCCAGAAGTAGAAGTGTGGGAAAGAATGTCTGGCAGATACCCCCCACAATCTATCAAACTCTCACAGGTAATGAGGGAAATAGCAGGGACCTGCACCCACGTTTGTCTCTCTGTAAATGTGGTGTTTTCCCCCCCTTTCTATTGCTGTGTCTCTTTTGCTGGGGAAAACATTTACAATTGCTGCCAAACTCCTGGTCTGCCTTCTCTCCTACCCTGCTCTTACCCCCAGCCTGGAGTCTGCTTGGTGGAAATGTAGCATATAATGGGCCCAGAGTTAATCATCTGCAGCTTTCCCCTGATAAGTCACAGTGTGCTTGCTGCGCTCCTTCCAAGAGTCAACAGCATGTGGGGATGTGCTAAGGGTGGCCTATGGCATTCAGAGCGCTGGCCCAGATGGGAGGCAGTGTGCTGCGGAGGCTATCTGAACACCACCATCTGGAGTGCCTCCATTGCCCTGAAGGCACTTGTCTCCAATGGACACAGCTTAGAGATGCCAAAAAACGAGCCAAGTTTGCTGGATGGACAAATGGCCTGACGTCAGTGGAATTTGCTCATAATTTGGGCCTCATGTGTGATGTACTGTCTGAACTCAAAGGGCTATCAAAACACTCAGGGAGGAAGAGGAGAAGTAAAAAGAAAGAGTGGAGGGAAAGGAGGAGGAGAAAGAGGAGTACGAAGTGTGAAAATAGGTGGATGAGAAGAAGGAGAAAGAGGAGATTTAGGACACAGCCAGGAGCTGTGGCAGGACAGGTTCAGCTTTTGACTCCTGGGGCCAACGGTCCCTGTTAGTTTGTTGAAGGCATCGGTGCCAAATAAAACATGGCCTTTTAAAGCACTGAATTACGTGAGTGCAGAGCTGTTAAAATCAGTGTAGCAAAAATCCAGCTGGGTTTGGCCAGTGCCGCAAAGTACAGAATGATGATCGCTTGTTCTGCCAAGACCCACGCTTCCCCAGACGTGGTGGCCTGAGCAGAATTATTTGAATATATGTCCATTCTTTAAAACAAGGAATGTTCTATTAAGAAATAGACATCTGTTGTTTCTGTTATTTTTTTCTTGCTCTAGGTCTAGAGACGGATTTATTAGGAAGCTTCCGAGCCTTTCAGTTGCATGGGTCCCAGGAAGTGCTGGGAGACTCTAGGAGTTACAGAGTGTTGCAGAAGGGGAGCAAAAGCCACGTAACAATCAAGAAGCATTTAAATATAAGCATCGCTGGGAAATTGCCTAAACAGACCTCAGCAGAAAAGAACTGAATCGCTCACATTTCAGTAATTTTTTGCGACTTATTTCCTCATTCTAAACAAAGTTCACTTTCAAAAATTTTTGTATTTTCAAAAATGCAAAATTTTGTATTTCAAAATGTATTTTCAAAATTTTGTATTTCAAAATGTATTTTGCATTTCAAAAATACAAAAATGTTTGTGTTATTTTTATTGAGGAAAGACTGAAAATTTTGAAGTATCAGGCTCCACAAAACCTGAATCTGTCCCTGTCTGCTTCCATTGCTTTTCTACTGGTCACCACACCTTAATTTGTCTTTGTGGAAAGGCCGTACTAGTCATTCAGTGGTTATGCACAGATCCAGGCCTAGACAAAAAGAGAGGAAGTGATTTGTTTAGGAATAAGCATATGATCCAATTTGGGCTAGTCAGAATCGAGCCCAGACTTTTTCTCTTTTGTTGGCTGCATCAGGTCTTTAGTTTTGGCATGTGGGATCTAGTTCCCTGACCAGGGATCCACTCTGGGTCTCTGCATTGAGAGTATGAAGTCTTAGCCACTGGACCGCAAGCAAAGTCCGTTGCTAGATCTTTCTATCATGGTTGTTAAGTTGTGGAAATGAAAGTCTGACACTGCATTTTGCTTCTACAAAATGAACTTGCCTGAGAATAAAATTAGTAGATAAAGGCAGAGCTGAGAAATTCAGAAGAAGCCAAGTCCTCATCAGTTCAGTTCAGTCACTCAGTCGTGTCTGACTCTTTGCAAGTCCATGGACTGCAGCACACCAGACTTCCCTGTCCATCAGCAACCCCCAGAGCTTGCTCAAACTCAGTTTCATTGAGTCGGTGATGCCATCCAACCATCTCATCCTCTGTCATCCCCTTCTCCTGCCTTCAGTCTTTCCCAGCATCAGGGTTTTTTCCAATGAATCAGTTCTTCGCATCAGGTGGCCAAAGTATTGGAGCTTCAGCTTCAGTATCAGTCTTTCTAATGAATATTTAGGACTGATTTCCTTTAGGATGGACTGGTTGGATCTCCTTGCAGTCCAAGGGACTCTCAAGAGTCTTCTTCAACACCACAGTTCAAAAGCATCAATTCTTTGGCACTCAGCTTTCTTTATAGTCCAACTC
Source organism: Bos indicus x Bos taurus (assembly GCF_003369695.1). Lineage (NCBI taxonomy): Eukaryota > Metazoa > Chordata > Mammalia > Artiodactyla > Bovidae > Bos > Bos indicus x Bos taurus. The sequence goes on along the minus strand of NC_040090.1, from coordinate 46,147,207 downwards.
TCACATCCATATCTGACTACTGGAAAAACCATAGCTTTAACTAGATGGACTTTGTTGGCAAAGTAATGTCTCTGCTTTTTAATATGCTGTCTTGGTTGGTCACAGCTTTTCTTCCAAAGAGCAAGCATCTTTTAGTTTCATGGCTGCAGTCACCATCTGCAGTGATTTTGGAGCCCCCAAAAATAAAGTCTCTCCCTGTTTCCATTGTTTCCCCATCTATTTGCCATGAAGTGATGGGACCAGATGCCATGATTTTAGTTGTCTGAATGTGGAGTTTTAAGCCAGCTTTTTCACTCTCCTCTTTCACTTTCATTAAGAGGCTCTTTAGTTCTTCTTTGCTTTTTGCCATAAAGGTGGTGTCATCTGTGTATCTGAGGTTATTGATATTTCTCTGGCAATCTTGATCCCAGCTTGTGCTTCATCCAGCCTGGCATTTCTGATGATGTACTCTGCATATAAGTTAAATAAGCCTTGACATACTCCTTTCCCAATTTGGTTTTTCCCCTGAAACCAGCTATATTGAAGCTAATATACATAACCTTGGGTTTTTCAGATAGACAAGTTAATTAAGCCCTCTTTTTTGCTTCAGCCAGTTAGAGCTGGGTTTCTGTCATTTGTATCTGAAAGAGTCTTGACTAATACAGGTCCCGCTGTACTAGAAAAAAAAACTACTAGTTCAGAAGATGGTTCATTACTGTATTTGCCTCTTTTCCCTTCCAGCTTTATTAAGATATAATTGACATATATCATTGGGTCACGATTTGATGCAAGTACCTCATGTGAAATGATTCCCACAATATGGTTAGTTACATTCACCACCTCAAATAATTACAATTTTTTTGTACTTGCCTCTTAATAGTTATAATAATAGATAATGCTTATTGATCATTCTTATTAAGGGCTTATGTATCCTTCTGAGGTATGCACTATTCTTATCAAACCCATTTCACTAAAGAGGAATCTGAGGCACAGAGAAGTTAAGTGATTTGTCCAACTGGCCCACTAGCATTAAAACAAATATCTCAGACTTCAAGCTATGTTGACCTAGTCCTTTCATTTTTTCAGCAAATATTTATTGAGGACCTGCTAGGCATGGGGATTTAGGGATGAGTATGACATGGTTCTTTCCTAAAGCCTTCAAAGTATTGGAAGGAGGTTGGATAGGAGACAAGGTCAACAATTCCCATGAATGAAGTGACGTGGAGTCACAGTCGAGGGAGGTGCCAACTCATGGAAGGGAGCAGGGAGGGTTGTTAATGAAGGATGGCAGATGAGGTGCAAAGAAAACAGGTCTTGAGGTGCCAGCAGGAATTACCAGGCAGAGAAGAGGATTCCAAGCAGTTGGAACAGCGTGTTCAAGGCTAGAAATGCAATAAAGGACATGATTTGTTTGGGAAATAGCAAGAACTTTGTTGTGGCAGAAGACAGTTTTTGAGAGAAAGTGATGAGAGATGAATCTAAAAATTTAGAGACCAACTCATGAAGTGTTATGAGGAGGAACGTTGGATTTATCCAGTATTCCTAGGGATCAACCGAAAGATCTCAAGCAAAGAGTGACATGATTACATTTATATTTCCGACAGATCACATTAGACAACAGTGTTACTGCTTTGTCGTCATCAGTCCCTTTTGTGCAGCCCTGCTTTTTGAATTTGAGGTTCTTCAGGTTAATCTAAATTTTAGCTTCCACGACCACGACCACTGTTGTCATATTTCTCTTTCCTCAATGAGCAGTGTACCCTGAAGGTTCCTTCACCAATCAGCCAGGGTTACAGCATCCTTTCAGAGAAGCAATTCCCAGCCATCTGTGGAGAGGTATATCACTTTCACTTGATGTGTGTTTTCTTAACACATACATATGTCTTTGTGATACACTGCCCTCTGGCCCTGAGATTCTGATAGACCTGAGATTTGGGAAGATGCGTGGGGGTTGATTGGAGAGACTAGCATCTTGAAAAAGTTCATTCTTTTAAAGAGTGGGGGGTGGGGGCACGTCCCTGATGGTCCAGTGATTTAGAATGCAGCTTGCAATGCAGGGGATGTAAGTTCGATCCCTGATCGGAGAACTAAGATCCCACATGCTGTGGAGCAACTAGGCCTGTGTGCTGCAAATACTGATCCCTTGTGCTCCAGGAACCACAACTAGACAGTCCATGAGCCACAATGAAAGATTCCACATGAGGCACCAAAGCTCCCGTGTGGTGCTGCAACTAAGACCCGATACAGCCAAAAAAAAAAAAGAAGAATGGGGATCTGGCCATGGGAATAAGTGTCTAATAAGCTCTCAGTTCTGTGGTTCTAATTAAAACATTACAAAATCTTCATGACTATATGAATAATGATAACCTCAGTAGATGGTTCAATGGCAGCCCCCCAAAATTTATGTCCATGTCCTTGTATCTGGCCCCCTGATTTGGAAAGAGTCTTTGAAGTTGTAATTAAGGATACTGAGATGAGATCAGCCTGATGAATGTCCTCATAAGAGACAGAAGAGAAGAAGACAGGGACCAAGAAGAAGGAAGAGATTGAAGCAATATAGCACAAGCCAAAGAATGTCTGGAACCCCCAGAAGCTGAAAGAGGAAAGGAAGTCTTCTCCCCCAGAGCCTTCAGAAGAAGTGTGGCCCTGCCAACACCTTGATTTCAGACTTCCGGCCTCCAGAATGATGAGAAAATAAACAAGCTGGTAGTTGTTTTACCACCTGGTTCGTGAGCATTTGTTACAGCATGCTTAGGAAACTTGGACAGTTTCTTTTTAATAAGTTGTACATGAAAGTCACTTTTCAGAGGGAAGACAAGTTTCAAAACTTCTACCATTCTATAAATGGTAGAATGCAAATGAATTTGGGCAAGTTAACAATCTCTCTGAGCCAATTTTCTCCACCTAAAAGCATGGAAATAGTAATCATGTCATCACAGAGTGTTTAGATCAGCAGTCCCCAACCTTTTTGGCATCAGGCACCAGTTTCATGGAAGACAATTTTTCAATGGACCTAGGTGGGGGTAGGGAGATATTTTCAAGCTGATTCAAGTGCATTACATTTACTGTGTGTTTTATTTCTATGACTTATTACATTGGCTCCATTTCAGATCATTAGGCATTAGTTCCCAGAGGTTGGGGACCCCTGGTTTAGATTATTAAATGAAATAAATGATACCCAGCAGACAATTAGCCAAAAAAAAACAACACCACAGGTGCTCAAAGATTTATCCATTTGAGAATAGGACCCAACACATACTACACAGACATCCTGGTGAAACAAGGACTCTCAGGAGAGAGCCGAGATGGTTCACATGCAGAGTCCTGGCCTATGTCAGAGTCACGTTTGCATGTAACCACTTAGACCCATCTGGTGTCAGCTCTTGCTCTCACCAGCTAACCACTGCCCTCTCCCTCAACCTTCTCTACTTCCTGTTTACGTAGATTGCCGCTTCCTGGCCAAGGGAGCTGAACAGTTTCAGCCAGACTGCTTTTCCCCTGGACCTATGCCAAGACTACCTTCTCTGCTTTCCTCGTTTCATTCTGTTTTCTTCTTGTTTTAGAAGCTGTCGCATTAATGAGGACAGATTGCTTGCGGCTCTGAGCAATCCACAGCAAAGCAGTTGCTCCTCTTCCTGCCTGTTGGACTGATCAGATGGACATGAGAGAAAAACATAGCAGGAATTACGTAGCCATGAAGAAATTGGTCCAGCCCTGCTTGCCTCAGCCTCTTCAGGCTATTGATACTGAGGCTTTTTTCATTCAGCTGTGCCGGTCACAATGCCTCCACTCCCAGGCCTAGCCCTGACCTGTTTGTGTGAAGCTGTCCTGACCACAGTTGGCAGGACAGCAGTGAGTCGAACTTGACCAGAACACCAGGGTGGGAGGCTGCTGAGAGAATCTAATTTGCAATTCTCAATGTGAAATAAATGTCCAAATTATCTGAGAGGCTCTTTCAAAACAGAAAACAAACAAACATTTAAAACTGGAGGATAGGCATGGGTATTTTAGGGGGAAAAAAAAAAGGCAGGTGAAAATGATTTCCCCCACAATTCCAGGTTATCATTCTTTTTAAAAAATTAATTAATGTATTTATTTTTGGCTGCACCGAGTTTTTGTCGTTGCGTGCAGGCTTCTCTCTAGCTGCAGTGAGCAGGGGCGACTTTCTTGTTGCAATGTAAGCTTCTCACTGCGGTGGCTTCTCCTGCTGCGGAGCATGGGCTCTAGGGGGCTCAGGCTTCAGTCGTTGCGGCACTTTGGCTTAGCTGCCCGGTGGCATGTGGAATCTTCCTGGACCAGGAATCGAAACCATATCCCCTGCATTGGCAGACAGATTCTTATCTACTGGACCATCAAGGAAGTCCCAGGTTTATCATTTTTAACACAGGAGATGAGAACATGGCCTCTCATCTGACTGGATTCAAATGTTAGCTTTGCCACCAATGAGCTGTGTGACATTGCACATGTTACTTAACTTCCCTGTGCCTCAATTTCCTTTTCTGTAAAATAGTAATAATACCTCCCTTCACTCATAAAAAAGGAATCAATGAGTTGACAAGTTAAAAGCACTTAGGCTCTATAAGTGTTTGCTAGTATTAGCATTACTTTTATGTTGCTTTTATTGATCTGCTTGAGAAAGAGGAAGTTGATAGACTATGAAATGCTTTAATGAGTTATTTGAAGATGATGCAGGTAGAGGAGATGGTGGAGTTCAGGGTACGACAGTGGAAGTGGAGGTAGTGGAAGCTGAACAGAAGACTGTCACTGGAAGGACAAAGTTTGGAGTAGTAGTAAAGCAATTACTGTCTGGAACTAGAGTGCCTGAGTTGAGATCTTGCTTTCTCTACTCAATAGCAGAACAACCACCAGCAGACCTGTTTCCTCATCTATAAAATGGAGATGGTAATAACAGTGATCAATCTTGTAGGACTGTCATGGAATTCAATGAGTTAATACAGGATATGCTCATTTCTTAGACTAGTGATTGGCACAGAGCAAGTGTTAACTCTTATCCTTAACGTTTTAAGTGGAGATGAGAAGGTCAAAGAACTGAGGGGCCAATTGTTAGCTGGACACTGGCATCGTCTGAGATGATGGCAAGGTTTGAGGTAAGCAAGAACACCGTGAGCCTGTTCACATGAATGAGTGTTCAATAATCAAGTGAGATGACTAGGAGGCTGGTAATAAATCTGTAAGGAGGAGGAGCATGACCAGAGCCAAATGCACTGGCCTCCAAGTGGCTGAGTCTTTCACAAGAGTGTGGAAACACTTACAGGGAGCAAAGAGGACCCTAACATCATATCCTGGCCCTGAAATGAGCAAATAAATGAAGGCCAAGAGGTAGAGGGAGCTGTCAGAGAACGGGCTGAGGTTATAGGAGAGTTTCCTGCCTAGGGAGGGACAGTCCAAATGGAGTGAGAGGAGTCGGGAAGGTGGAGAAAGGAAGGGAAGATCACATTTGCTATGCATCACAGTGAAAGTTCTATGGACCTTAAATGGTCTAGACCAGCACTGTTCACTAGAATGTCAAGCAGTCATGGAAATGTTCTGTATCCCCACTGTCTGATACAGTAGGCCTATGCGGCTACTGAGCCCTTGAAATGAAGCCTGTGTAATCAGTGTTCTTCAACAATCACTGAGGGATTTGAAGATGCAGAATCCCAGGCCCCACTTTCATACACTGAATTAGAATCTCTGCACTTTGGCCCAAGGCTTTATCCCAGAGATCCCCAGGTATACAGCCAAGTTTAGACCGTGCTGCAAGATCTAAGGAGGCTGGAAAAAATGGGAATCCTTGTGGGTTAAATAAAGGAATGGCTATCATATAAGGTCTGATTTGAGAAGTTTTAAACCTTTTATTCTGAGTGACTCTGATACTTTTTACTTTGAAACTGGCTTGGTTGATACAAGAAAATTTAAAACTAAAAGAGTATAACAGTAGAGAAAATCATATTATGTTAAAGGTTAATACATACTAGTCTTCCTATTGATATTGACTGGCAGGTTCTTACCACTACCACCACCCTGGGTTGGGAAGTGCCACCCTGAAGGAGGGCATGGCAACTGCTCCAGTATTCCTGCCTAGAGAATTCCATGGACAGAGGAGCCTGGCGGGCTCCTGTCCACAGGGTCGCAAAGAGTCAGAGAGAACTAAAGCAACACACGTGTGCATATACTAGGGTTTCTATTAGGGAAGAATTAACTACTTGAGAAGAAATATTTTAATAACTGCTAGAATCCAAAAGTGAGATTGGAAATCCTTTCGTGTAAAAGAGAAGGTGAATTTGAGATTTGGAGGGCCCCCTGGGATGGAAAAAATTAGGGAAGAGAAAGAAGAAGGGAAAGAAGTTATGCAAGATGGTGATAGGTTAAGCTCATACAATGTAACAGCAGCACCCCCCCCACACACACACCAAAAGAAGTCAAATATAGTTCCCCAAATTACAGATATTCATTGAGCATGTTATTTAGCCTCTCTGTGCCTCAGTTTCATCCTCTGTAAAACAATGGTAATATTACTTACCGCTTTGTAAAACCTATAGACTTTTTGGTTGGGGTTAACTGTTGAGCTTACAGCTCAACATTAAGAAAACTAAGATCATGGCATTTGGTCCCATCACTTCATGGGAAATAGATAGGGAAACAGTGGAAACAGTGTCAGACTTTATGTTTTTGGGCTCCAAAATCACTGCAGATGGTGATTGCAGCCATGAAATTAAAAGACGCTTACTCCTTGGAAGGAAAGTTATGACCAACCTAGATAGCATATTAAAAAGCAGAGACATTACTTTGCCAACAAAGGTCTGTCCAGTCAAGGCTATGGTTTTTCCAGTGGTCATGTATGGATGTGAGAGTTGGACTGTGAAGAAAGCTGAGCGCCAAAGAATTGATGCTTTTGAACTGTGGTGTTGGGGAAGACTTTTGAGAGTCCCTTGGACTGCAAGGAAATCCAACCAGTCCATCCTAAAGGAGATCAGTCCTGGGTGTTCTTTGGAAGGAATGATGCTAAAGCTGAAACTCCAGTACTTTGGCCACCTCATGCGAAGAGTTGACTCATTGGAAAAGACCCTGATGCTGGGAGGGACTGGGGGAGGCAAACAAGGGGATGACAGAGGATGAGATGGCTGGATGGCATCACCGACTCGATGGACGTGAGTCTGAGTGAACTCCGGGAGTTGGTGATGGACAGGGAGGCCTGGCGTGCTGCAATTCATGGGGTTGCAAAGAGTCGGACACGACTGAGTGACTGAACTGAACTGACTGAACTGGTGAAAGCACTGTGTTTTCTAGCTCTTGGGAAAACAGGTTGGTAAATTAGAACCAGTACGATTAAATACAGAAACCTGGGGGCAGAGTCAGGAGACTACTAGCTTCTGAAAATTCCCCCAAATCTGAGGAAAGTTGTGTGTTATCCCACAGTGTAGAATCAAGTGATTGAGGTGATTTCATTGGGCTCATTAATCAGGGAGGCCTCAGCTTTCATCTGGGTCATAGCAAGAAAGAAAGCAAAACATAAAATGGCCTGTGGCTCCTGCTGATAGAATTCCCGGAACTTTAGGCTGGTTGCGTGAGCCACTGTCCACTCACAGACCTCTCTGCTTACCTAGTGGTTATCTGGGGCTGGTCTGTTTTTGGTTCTTTTAATTGGAGTATAATTGCTTTACAATATTGTGTTAGTTCCTGCTGTACAACGAAGTGAATCAGCTGCACGTATACATAGATCCCCTCTCTCTTGAACCTCCCTCCCACCCACCCACCCAACCTATCCTCCAGGTCCTCACAGTCTGTTTGCTGTCCTGTGTTTTCACCATCTTCTCTTCATCACCAGAATGGTCTGGTCACTTCTGACCTCGGGTCTTATCATCCCCCAACAAGAGATGTCACAAGAAAGTATGTAGATAAGTGCTCTCATCCTAGAGTCTAAGAATTTAGGGAAGGGAGTCAGCAGTGTGGCCCTCGGTGGTTAGGTGTCTGATTTGCCCTTGAAGGAGGCCAGATTAGGCAGGCAGGGCCTTAGGAAAAGTGGGGCCCAGGCGGGAGGAATAGTTTTGGGGAGCAGAGGTGTAGAGTTGCCCAGACAGTTGGACTATAACCAGGACAGAGGTGAAAAGCAAATATATTCCAGGAATATATGTCAGAGATTGAACCTTAGAAGTCAAATCCACATTAAGTTCAAGGAATAAGGGATAGTCAAACATGGAAGAAGGGGCCCAGTTTTAGAAGCAACTAAATACAGGAACAGAGCAAAGACAGGGCCAAGGCAGAATGTCTGAAAGCAATGGGATTTCTAGCCATAGTGCTAGGCTACCTGTGGCTAAGTTAACCTCTCCTCAGTGAGGGATAGAGGTTGCCCTGCATGTGGAAACATACCTTTTTATGTACATGTGGTAAGATACACATAAGACTTACTACGTTAACTATTTTTAGTGTGTGTTCAATGGCATAGAGTTCAGTAAAAATTTAGTGCAATATTACCAGTCTCCATCCTCAGAGTTTTTGCATCATGCTTTATTGACTATGCCAAAGGCTTTGACTGTGTGGATCACAATAAACTGTGGAAAATTCTGAAAGAGATGGAAATACCAGGCCACCTGACCTGCCTCTTGAGAAATCTGTATGCAGGTCAGGAAGCAACAGTTAGAACTGGACATGGAACAACAGACTGGTTCCAAATAGGAAAAGGAGTATGTCAAGGCTGTATATTGTCACCCTGCTTATTTAACTTATATGCAGAGTACATCATGAGAAACGCTGGGCTTGAAGAAGCACAAGCTGGAATCAAGATTGCCAGAGAAATATCAATAACCTAAGATATGCAGATGATACCACCCTTATGGCAGAAATTGAAGAAGAACTAAAGAGACTCTTGATGAAAGTGAAAGAGGAGAGTGAAAAAGTTGGCTTAAAGCTCAACATTCAGAAAACGAAGATCATGGCATCTGGTCCCATCACTTCATGGCAAACAGAAGGGGAAACAGTAGAAACAGTGGCTGACTTTATTTTGGGGGGCTGTAAAATCACTGCAGATGGTGACTGCAGCCATGAAATTAAAAGACACTTACTCCTTGGAGGGAAAGTTATGACCAACCTAGACAGCATATTAAAAAGCAGAGACATTACTTTGCCAACACAGGTGCATCTAGTCAAGGCTATGGTTTTTCCAGTGGTCATGTATGGATGTGAGAGTTGGACTATAAAGAAAGCTGAGTGCCAAAATATTGATGCCTTTGAACTGTGGTGTTGGAGAAGACTCTTGAGAGTTCCTTGGACTGCAAGGAGATCCAACCAGTCCATCCTAAAAGAGATCAGTCCTGAGTGTTCATTGGAAGGACTGATGTTGAAGCTGAAACTCCAATACTTTGGTCACCTGATGTGAAGAGCTAACTCATTTGAAAAGACCCTGATGCTGGGAAAGATTGAGGGTGGGAGTAGAAGGGGACAACAGAGGATGAGATGGTTGGATTGCATCACCAACTCAATGGATATGAGTTTGGGTGAACTCCAGGAGTTGGTGATGGACAGGGAGGCCTGGCGTGCTGCGGTCCATGGGATCACAAAGAGTCAGCAGGACTGAGCGACTGAACTGAACTGAAGTGAATCTGAAACTTTGTACGCATTAAACAACAACTCCCCATTTCCTGCTCCCTCCTGCCCCTTGTAGCCACTGTTCTACTTTCTGTTTCTATGAATTTCATGCATCTGTGCTGCATGCTAACTCGGTTCAGTCATGCCCGACTCTGTGTAACCCTATGGGCTGTAGCCGCCAGGCTCCTCTGTCCATGGAGTTTTCCAGGCTAGAACACTGGAGTGAGTTGCCATGACCTCCTCCAGGGGATCTTCCCGACCAAGGGATTGAACCTGCATCTCTAATGTCTCTTGCATTGACAGGCGGGCTCTTTAACACTAGCACAACCTAGGAAGTGCAGCTCATCCAGCACTTCAAATAAGTGGAATGATACAATATTTTTCCGTTTATGATACATATTTTTAAAATATCCCCTCGAAGTTCCTAAGGAACATGTCATACATTCCCCGGGTCATGTCTCAACTAGATCTGCAAGTAAACCAGCCACCTGCCGCTTATCCACCACTGGTTCTGATTTTCCCTTTGAGGAAGATGAGTGCAGTCAAGAGGAAGGCATCTACCTTCTTTCCATTGTGTTTGCTGGTGCTGCCAATTTGCCTCCTCTGCCCTCCAACCTTGATCACTACTCCCAGTGTTAGCTCTGTTTAACTGCACCACAGCCCTCTTTAACCCCAAAGTGGAATGAAGTTGCTGTTCTAAAGAGTGAAACATTTTTCAACAAACCTTAGGTAGTCTGGCATCTAAACACGTGTGTCTCACTTGTTTCTCACCCTGTGATACCATCTACCTCAGCCTGCCTCACCTGCCTGGTGTGTGCCCACAGTGAAACGGATATCCCCTTCTGCTACCCACTACCACTCTGCTCTCACCTACATCCTGCTCTGCTTTCTCAGCACCTCTGCCCTCCCCCTGGGATTAGGGCCTATTTCATCATTCCCTCTCTATTCAGAGTTACCATCTGTCTAGGGTCTCAATCATTAGTTCCCATGGTCGTTATTATCCTTTATCCCGGAAGGTCTAAGAGTCTTCATGTAGGACTTCCGTGGTGGCCCAGTAGTTAGGAATCCATCTGCCAATGCAAAGGACACAGGTTCAGTCCTGGTTCAGGAAGATCCCACATGCCACTCAGGGCCACTAAGCCCGTGCCCCTCAACTACTGAGCTTGTGCTCTAAAACCCATGAGCTGCAACTGCTGAACCCAGTGCCACAACTACCGAAGCACATACACCCTAGAGCCCGTGCTCCACAGAGAAGCCCAAGCACCACGACTAGAGAGCAGCCCCTGATCACCACAACTAGAGAAAGCCCGTGCACAGCCATGATGATCCAGCACAAAGGTAAATAAATACATAAATATAATAAGTAAACTATAAAAATTTGTAAACAGCCCTCATGCAATCAGACCCCTGGTGGCAGCACTGACCTCCCAGAACTCTCAAGGTGACATGCAGTTGAGCCTCACCATGATCCTTGGAACTCATGAATTTTTGAAAGAGATAAAGGAGGGGCAAGTTGAAGAGTATGGTTCAATGACCAGACCCTATCAGAGGGCTTTGCTGAAAGGCTATTGCCAACTATAGAGGGTCAAAAACTATCCTCAGGGTCTGAAAGTGAACACTGAACAGGAGGAAAGTATATTTTGCTTTGACAAAATCAGATCCTAACTGCTTCGTCTACTAGGTGGGTGACTTTCGAAAATGATTTAATCTGGATAACCCACAGTTTTCTTATTTGAAAAATTGAAAAATATAGTACATAGCATATAGCGTCTATCCTATATAGATTCATATTGGCTGTGAGAAACAGAAATATAAACAGTTTCAACAATATTCTTTTGTTTTTCTTTCACACCAAAGTGTGTGTAGTTTCTGAAGTAGAAACTCCAGAGTTGTTCCACAGTGTCCTCAGGGACCCAGGGCCACTTCACTGCTCTCCATACCTTCTGTGTGGCCTCATGGTCCTCGATTGTGACTAGACTGGCAACCATTGCATCTGTCTTCCATGAAGCAGACTGGACAAAGGGATGAAGAAAGGGTAAAGGGCATGTACCATCTGTCTTTTAAAGAAAATTGCCAGAAGCTGCCATACACTATTTCTGCTTATATCTCATTGACAAGAATGTAGTCACACAATCACATCTAAGCTGCAAGGGAGGCTGGGAAATTCCAGGCAGCCTTGTGCACAGCTAAAAATCAGGAATCCTATGGCCATGAATGAGGAACAAGGTGGGTTTGGTAGGGGGGTGGCATTCTGAGGCTCTGTTACATGAGTTACTTATTGTAAAGATTAATGTACTCCATCAATAAATGTTGGCTATTTTTAATAGACTTCCTTGAGGGATTACTAAGGAGTAACTCAGGGAAGCAGAAATAAGAGTGTCCCCAAGTGAAGGGGCTTCCCAGGTAGCTCAGACGATAAAGTATCTGCCTGCAATGCAGGAGACCTGTGTTCGATCTCTGGGTCGGGAAGATCCCCACATAAAGAGAAGATGTACCTTTCATTTTACCCTTTGTTAAGATAATGACTCACCCAGACATTGTAGCCTATGAGGTGCTAACTTAAAATTTTCAAAGTTGTTATCTCCTTCATTTCACAGGGCTCTGCTCACTTTGAAAGTATCTTATTGACTCACTCTGAGCCAACCAGTGTCATGTCTAGGCAGACTCTCAGAATATCTTTGATATCAATATCAAAAGATCCGTGTAAAGACCCGGGTCCAATTCCTGGTAGGGAAGATCCCCTGGCGAAGGAAATGCAACCCACTCCAGTATTCTTGCCTGGTGAATCCCATGGACAGAGGAGCCTGCAGGCTATATGGCCTTGGGGTCACAAGAGTTGGACATGACTTAGCGACTAAACCACCACCACTACATTCCTCCCACAGCCTCTGACCACATTTAGTGGATGATCAAGGCACTGGAAGAATTGACCGATTAGCTGGGCATAACTAGGACAGAATTCTGGAACTGTAGGGATGTGGAGGTCAGATTCCAGTCTCATAGCCTTTAAGAGTCTATGTTAGCAGAACTACGTCCCATCTTTTCCTGTGGAAATATTTCATTGAATCCCAATATATAAAACTGGTAACAGTAGAGCTGGTCTGATTAAAGGTGGGGAGAGCCCAAAACCCAGTCCACTCTTCTTGCCTCTTACCAAACACCTTCAATCCTGACATGTAGACTCCCTGGGTATCTCCAAGAAGCTCCAGGGCTTGTTCCACTAACCTCAGTTTGAATGTCCTTATTCTGATCTATTCTCTTGCTTTAAGAGCTGGTCATGTGAAAGGGAAAGGAAAAAGTTTTAGAGTCAGACAGTCCAGGTGTCACACGTTGAGTTATTACTAGTTATGTGACTCTCGGGCCTCAATTTTCACATTTGTAAAATGGAGTTGATGAAAGCTGCTTTCCTGCGTTCTAATAAGATTTACAGTGAGTTTATGAATATAAAGTTCCCAGCACAATGCAGCTTCTCAATAAATGCTAGATCCGTTTCTTTTCCCTCCCTTTAAGGTAGGATGATAGCTAGCACATCTTCAACATAGTTTAACATCTTTTCCCCACCACACTGAGCACTGTGCGTGTAGATGAGTGTGCCTTTATGCATGTGTCTAGAAACATACAGGTCACCAATGGAGAGTTTTCAGTACTGGCAGCTAATGATTATTGCAGTCCATGAAAACTGTCCTCAGGCATTAATTAAGTTAATGAAAGTGCTATCAGATAAGACTGGGATAGCATAGAATGAACAAATCGGCTTCTTATGTTTGTATTTTTTTTTTCCCACAACGTGTGGCATGTGGAATCTTAATTCCCCTACAAGGGGCTGAACCTGTGGCCCCTTCAGTGGAAGCAGGGCCTGAACCACTGGATCACCCGTGGAGTCTTAACTGCTGGGCTACCACTGGAAATCCCTGTTTGAAAATTTTAATAAAAAAAATTGAATCTACTAGTGTTAGCCTGGCTATCACAATAAAGAATATGAATGTTTTTGAAGAAATAAAGAATAATTTCTCCTACCCACCTATTTGGGCACAGCAGTCAGAGCACCCTCATGCTCAGTATAAGGCACTTTGGATCACTTTATATAAAAGTGAAGGGGAGGACTGGAGGGTCTCCAGTCAGGCTAGAGACCAGCACCTTAGTATGGGATTCATGAATCCCAGCACAAAGAGGATGGCTCAGGCCTGGCATCCAAGGGAGCTTACTCATTCTAGAATCAGAGAGCAGGGCGCAGTGAGTAATGGCTGCTGAAAGCAGAATGATGGCCCCCAAAGACATCCACATGCTGTCTCTGGAACCTATGGATATGTAATATGACATGGCAAGTGGGAATTCTGGAATTAAGGCAAGGTTGCAAATGGAATTAAGGTTGCTAATTGGCTGACCTCAAAATAAGGAGAGTATCCTGTATTACTCAGGTGGGCCCAATGTAATCATAGGGTCTTGAGTGTGGAAGAGGAAGAATCAGAAGAACATGTGTTGATGGAAGCAGATGTGAAGACTCAACCTGCCATTGCTGGCTTTAAAGATGGAAGGGGGCCATAAACCAAGAACTGCAGGTGGTCTTTAGAAGCTGGAAAAGGTAAGGAAACATTGCCCCCTCTAAGGCCTCTACAAAGGAAGAAAACCCTGATGACACCTTGATTTTAGCCCAGTGAGATCCATTTTGGTTTTCTAAACTGCAGAACTCTAAGGTAATGAATTTGTGTTGTTTAAGCCACCAAGGTTGTAATAATTTGACACAGAAGCAGTTGAAAACTAATACAATGGGTGATGGGCAAACGCTGGGAGATTCCACAAGGCAGTGGTAGGAGGGATGCATCTGTGAGCCCAGCTGTGGGAAACAAGTATCACAGAAGCCGGGGAGGTGAAGCCCAGCGTGTCAAGGCTTACAAGAGCTTCATAGCCATCGCTCTGGGCCATTGGTTCATTTCTTGGGTAAGTTGGAGATGGCCACTCCTTACCCCTTCAAGCCTGCTGAAGTAGGGCAAGAGGAAATACGGGCATACTTTTCCAAAGTGAGCCTTCAGTGCCTTTTTTAATCAGTCACCAAATGATCTCAGGAATGAATGATCTCCAGAGGCCCCACTCTGGTTCCTGCTGGGCAATCCTGCGGGTGTCCTGACACTTCCACAGTCAGGATTGCTTCTCAGACTCAGGCTCACGTGTCCCTGTGAGTACCTGTCTTGCTCTTACAGATTCTTCAAAATTCTGTACATTTTGCTTTCATTCTCAGAGCTGAGAAGAAAAGGAAATATCTCACCAGGTGTAAGAAAATACCACAAGATGGTAGTATTATGAATAATAGCAATAGATAACATTTGAGTTTCCTAAGCACGCTTCACAAAAACATCACAGACCTCACTTCTTTTAATGATTGTGAGAATCATAATCCAATAGAGTGCATACCATTAATATCTGCATCTTATACATAAAAGAACTAAAATCCAGAGAGATTAAGGAGCCTGCCCCAAACCACAGACCTAGAACATGGTAACTCAGTTCAGTCTTATTCCAAAGCCCATGCCTTTAGGTACTTTATCACAGTCCCCCAAGGCCTTGAGTACCACACTGCTCCAGAACCCACTGCAGAGTGGGAAGCCCCAGCTTCCTGTGGTCCTCCCAATACCACGGCAGAGATTTTGACTGAAAACCACTTCCAATAATAAAATAATAAACCTGGTTCAGATATCTAATGTACTTTCAACTCTCCCATTCCACACTGGTGCACTGAGTGACTTTCCCTTCCTAGGCTCCCGGTCAAATATATCTATGTCTCCCCGGGCTAACTTCCTTTTCCCTATCTCCTCACAAACCACATCTGCTATGTGTAAGAGAAAGGAAACAGGAGCTGGGGAGAGGAAGATGAATTGGGCAGGTAGAGGGCTAAGAGTCCTGAGCCCTGTGTGAGAATGGGCAACACTGGTGCCCACAGACTAGAAGCTGAAGGCTGGAGTCCTTTCAGTTCAGTTCAGTTCAGTCACTCAGTTGTGTCCGACTCTTTGCAACCCCATGAACCACAGCGTGCTAGGCCTCCCTGTCCATCACCAACTCCCGGAGTTCACCCAAACCCATGTCCATCGAGTCGGTGATGCCATCAAGCCATCTCATCCTCTGTCGTCCCCTTCTCCTCCAGCCCCCAATCCCTCCCAGCATCAGGGTCTTTTCCAATGAGTCAACTCTTCGCATGAGGTGGCCAAAGTACTGGAGTTTCAGCTTTAGCATCATTCCTTCCAAAGAACACCCAGGGCTGATCTCCTTTAGAATGGACTGGTTGGATCTCCTTGCAGTCCAAGGGACTCTCAAGAGTCTTCTCCAACACTAGTTCAGAGTTAAGACGAGCTCCCAGGCAGCATACCCCATGCCTCCTCTTCCCTGTACGCCTTGACCCCATTCCTGCTTGGGTTTCTCAAATCCATCTTACCAGAGGTAAAGAGGTAATCCATAGGAGAGAACATGAAGAGAAATGAAGAAAAGAGGCAGAGAGATTCAGTCAAATGCTTCTCTATTCAGTTTCATGTACAGTTTCTTGACTGCTTACCCCCAAAACCTCCTCCTCAGCTGAAAGCTCCACCCCTGCTATACTGGCCCCTGCTTCTTGCCAGTAAGGATTCCATTCTGTCACTGGCCCATGTCAGAGCTCATTCTCCCTAGGAAAAATAGATGGCAATCTAAGAGGCCAGGCATTCACTGAACAAAATCATGAGGAACATTTAGCCAAAAGTGTTCTAGGCACAGGTGATAGAAAGATGAACAAGAAGGCTGTTTCCATCAAAATGAATCTTTCAGGAACAGTCTTAACTATGTAAAGGAATCCAGAAAGCCTTTCCAAAGCAGAGTCAGCCAGACACTCAGAGCTACCTTAAGGGTCTAGGCTTTGAAACAGAGTGAAACTCAGTATAAACTCTAAAATTCCTTAAGCCTGGAGGCTTGGACCCTCTAAGTGTATGCTTTTTTTTTTTTTTTGAGTATAATTGCTTTAAATGGTGTGGTAGTTTATGTATACATATATCCCCTCCCTCTTGAGCCTCCCTCCTACCTCCCTCATCGCACCCGTCTAGGTCATCGCAGAAGAGCAAGCTGAGCTCCCTGTGCTATACAGCAGCTTCCCACCAGCTATTCTACACATGGTAGTGTATACATATATGTCAGTCTTACTCTGTCAACTCATCCCACCCTCCCCTTCAAACCCCCATGTTCACAAATGTGTTCTCTATGTCTGCATCTCTATTCCTGCCCTGAAAATAGGTGATCAATACCATATTCCAGATTCCATATATATGTATTAATATATGATATTTGTTTTTCTCTTTCAGACTTAACTCTGTATGATGGATAGACTCTAGGTTCATTCACAACACTACAAGTGTATGCTTGATCTTATAAGAACACAGGTCATCATACAAGGAAGATAAAAGTTTCATCATAGATGCCAACTCTGATGGACTGGTAGTGATTGCCTGGAGTCTTGTGTTAAAAATCAGGAAACTCCATTTGGGCTCCAGCAGGAAAACGGGTTTTGATAGAGCAGCCATGTCAGCCACATATATTTAAGGAATGGTGATGGTAAATGTGCTATGATTATGATGTGTTTTTCACAGTTGTTTCATACCTGTTCATTTCCCACCTAGGCAACAAGGTGTAGGGAAAGCAATGTCATAGAGTAGAAGGAGCACCGGAAGCTGAGCAGAAGAGCTTTTCTTTCTCTTCTGAAAGGGTGGGATGAAATGAGCACAGGTGTCTAGAATCAGAGAAGCAAGACTTTGCAGCTGGGCTCTCCACGCTCCTGTAAGTTGTCGGATCCTACACATATCACAGTTGATTCTTGTTTTTCACGGTAGTTATGTTCTGTAAATCTCTGCAAACACTGAATTAGTAATATGAAACTATTACTCATAGGGGAAATATAGGGTTAGGTTCTCGCAAGTCTCCAGTGAAACATTTTCACAACCAATCAATATATAACTGTATAACTTTATTTTATGTACGCTTCTGCTTGCGTGTGTGAGAGCTCAGTTGCTCAGTCGTGTCTGAGTCTTTGCAACCCCACAGACTGCAGCCTGCCAAGCTCCTCTGTCGATGGAATTTTCCAGGCAAGAATACTGGAGTGAGCTGCCATGGCCTCCTCCAGGGGATCTTCACAACCCAGGGATTGCACCTGTGTCTTCTGTGTCTCCTGCATTGGCAGGTGGATTCTTTACTACTAGCACGTGGAAAGCCCTTGGAAAGCCCATGGGAAGCCCATGCTTCTGCTTAAAGGCACCTTATTAAACATGTATTATTGACTCATTAACATTGACCCCACAGCCAACAGCACTGTAATTCGTGCCTGAACAAAGCTCATCTAAAACGTTTCCTCTGTAAGGCATATCACAGCTGCTTGTACTTATGAACACTAGGTAGCACTTTAACAATATGATTAGAGGCCATTTTAAACAGTAAAATCACAAATAAACAGCACAAAAAAGTGAAAAATGTGCTGCTAACTAAATTACAAAAGGGAAACTTATTTACAGCATACGAGCTGACACAAGAAGGGAGAGCGTCGCCTTGCTTGCCTCAGCTGGGAATGTGCAAGTTGGAGAAATCAGTTTTTTCACTGCCCTGCGCTGTCTGGGAATGACTAAAGTGCCAAGAGGATTGATTTGGGCTTACAAATAAATTTTAGTGAGTAAGAAAATTTGCAAATATGGAACCCACAAATAATGAAGACAGACTGTACTTATCTTCTGTGAACCTCAGTGATGATAGTACCTCCTTCACACTGCAGATTAAATAAGAGAAGGTACATAAAGTGCTTCACATGATTCCAGTTAGCTCTTCTTTATTCAAAATAGTCACATTCACCTTTTGTACCTTGTCTGCCATGCTCAATCTGCAGAGAATAGTAGATACTATGTGATTTCCTGACAATATGCCATCTTTATCCCTGGAGCATAAATCAAAAATTACTCGGTGTCTGTCAACAAATGAATGATAAGAAGATGTGGAATATGTATATACAATGTAATATGTCAGTCATTAAAAAGAATGAAAAGTTGCCATTTGCAATAATGTAGATGGACCTAGCGGAGAAGGCAATGGCACCCCACTCCAGCACTCTTGCCTGGAAAATCCCATGGATGGAGGAGCCTGGAAGGCTGCAGTCCATGGGGTCGCTGAGGGTCAGACACGACTGAGCGACTTCACTTTCACTTTTCACTTTCGTGAATTGGGGAAGGAAATGGCAACCCACTCCAGTGTTCTTGCCTGGAGAATCCCAGGGACGGGGTACCCTGGTGGGCTGCCATCTATGGGGCCGCACAGAGTCGGACATGACTGAATCGACTTAGCAGCAGCAACAGCAGCAGATGGACCTAGAGGGTACTATGCTTAGTGATACGTCAAACACAAACTCTTTGTTGTCACTTATATGTAGAATCTAAAAAAAAATAAAAGAATGAATATAACAAAACAAAAACAAACTCACAGATACAGAAAATAAACTAGTGGTTACAAATGGGGAGGAGGGGGGTTTAAGACAACGGTATGTGGTTAAGAGATACAAACTACTGTGTATAAAATAGATAAATAAGGATATACTGTACAGCACAAGGAATTACAGCCATTATTTTATAATAACTTTAAATAGAATATAATGTATAAAAATACTGAATCACTAAGCTGTACACCTGTAACTAATGTAATATTGTAAATCAACTATACTTCAACTTAAAAAAAAAAAGAAAAGAGGATATTTTGAACATCTAAAGGAGGTATTCTGGGGACACTAAAATGCAGGGGTCAGCCTAGCCAGGACACCTGGGGATGGGACTGAAAAAGGAAAATTACATATAGTCCCAGCTTGAACACAGTGGCACCATCTGCCATCATCTGCTCCTCTCTGATCGTCTGCTATACTTCTCAGCTTCTCTCAGCAGACAGGTTTCCTCTGCTTTTTCTGGCTTCCTAACACCTTCATAGTTTTGGCTCATGTGTGGTTCTGGCTCCCATGAGTCGGTTCCTGCCTGACTTCATGTGGCTGGTGCACACACCTGTAGTCTTTGCCTGTCTAGCACCATCCTCCCACTTCTGGTAACAGAGTAGCTGACTGTACATGAGGTTCCAGGATTCGCATGTGACCCAGGCCTGGTCATTGACTCTGTCTCTCCTGAGAATTTGGTGCTTCCTCGGTTATCTTCTATTACGTCTGTCATTAGTCTGTGTATCTTTTGGCTGCCTCCTGGTTTTTGTTTGCTCAGAGCATTTGTTTATTCATGGTTTCTGCTTACTCATGAGGTCTGGATACTGCCTTCTCTCCATGTCTGCTCTCACTGAGGATGATGGTAATGATGATTTTTGTCTCCCCAATTCTGATTCCTGGAAGAAAAAAATCACTGGCACAGTTAATTGTCATTTATTTGGACAAAACTTTCATGCCAGGACACCCTAAAGGCTCATGCCCAGCTTACTGCTCAGCTGCTCCCAGGTAAGGCGCCTGTCATTGTCCAACAAGCTTGACAGGACTGTAGAGGTAAGAAGGGTGTATATGGTATTAAAAGTGGTCACCTATGTTTAAAAATTTATATCAAGCCGGTTATCCAGATACCTATCCTTTTCTGTCACCCCAAATCCAATCTATGAAGAAATTCTATTATCTGTACTTTCAAAATATGTTTAGAATCTGAACCCTTCTCACCTTTCCCACTTCAATCGCTTTGCTCCAAACTACACTGCCTCTCACTTGCATTGTTTCAGTAGTTACTTGCTTCTGTACATAACCCATTCCCAACATAGCAGCCAGAGTGATTCTTTTTTTTTTTTTTTTTTTGGCTGCGCTGGGCCTGAGTTGCAGCATGTGGGAGCTTTAGCTGTGGCACACAAACTCTTAGTTGCAGCATGAAGGATTGAGTTCCCTGATCAGGGATTGAACCTGGGCCCCCTGCATTGGGAGCATGGAGTCTTAGCTACTGGACCACCAGGGAAGTCGCCCAGGGTGATTCTTTTAAACCTAAATCAGTTCATGTCATTCCTTTGCTTCATATACGGCAACAGCCCCCCATCTAACCAGAGCAAGAGCTAAAGACCTAGCCCTCATTATACGCTGACCTCATTGCTACCACTTTCCCCCTTGCTCATTCTGCTTCAGCCACACTTGCTTTTCCTCTTGCTTTTTTTTCCTTTTTCCTGCTTGCTTTTCCTCTAATATTCCAAACATGCTCCCACCATAGGGCCTTTGCTCTAGCTGCCCCATCTGTCTGAGGCACACTTCCTACATTTACTGACTTGACTAACCCCTTTTGGTCTTTATTTAATCTCACTTTCTCCACAAGGCCTGTCTGACCAATCTATTCAATACTCTAACTATAGTATTAAATGCATTATGGTAAGTTCTGCAGTAGTAAATACTATGCGTGTTTGAGTGTGTGCTCAGTCACTTCAGTCGTGTTCGACTCTTTGCAACCCCATGGACCATAGCCCACCAGGCTCCTCTGTCCATGGGGATTCTCCAGGCAAGAATACTACAGTGGGTTGCCATGCTTTCCTCCAGGGGATCTTCCTGATCCGGGGATCGAATACGTATCTCCTGCATCTCCTTCATGGCAGGCAGATTCTTTACCACTGAGCCACTGCGGAAGCCCGTAGTAAATACTATATATGAAAGTGAAAGTTGCTCAGTCATGTCCGACTCTTTGCGACCCCATGGACTATACAGTATATGTGTATGTACCATATATAGTTCCCCACGTATCCATTCCCTCTTACTCGGCTGTACTTTTTGTTTCTGCACTTATCACTTTCTTAATGCGGGAGACGGAGAAGGCAATGGCACCCCACTCCAGTACTCTTGCCTAGAAAATCCCATGGACGGAGGAGCCTGGTAGGCTGCATTCCATGGGGTTGCTAAGAGTTGGACACGACTGAGCGACTTCACTTTCACGCATTGGAGAAGGAAATGGCAACCCACTCCAGTGTTCTTGCCTGGAGAATCCCAGGGACGGGGGAGCCTGGTGGGCTGCCGTCTCTGGGGTGGCACAGAGTCGGACACAACTGAAATGTAGTAGTAATAATGTGTGAGAACTGGGTTCAATCCCTGGGTTGGGAAGATCCCCTGGAGAAGGGATAGGCTACCCACTCCAGTATTCTAGTCTGGAGAATTCCATGGACTATATAGTCCATGGGGTCACAAAGAGTCGGGCACGACTGAGTGACTTTCACTTCACATATAAATTACACTCATTATTTATTAGCTGTCTCCTCCTGCTAAAATGTAAGCTCCACAAAAACAGAACTCTTGGTCTATTTTGTTCCCTTATGTACTAAGAATTTAGAACAGTGCCTGGCCCAAGCACTCCAAAAATATTTGCTGAATTGAATTGAATTCCTCAGGAGGGAGCTATAAATATGGTAGGCACACTAAGGCTTTTCTATGCAATATAAAATATCTCTTTCAGTGAAATTTATACATACATGTGTACATATCAGTAAAGAGAAATGTCTGTGTTCAATAATCTAAGCTCCCATTCAAGAATCTAGAAAAAGTGCAAAATAAACCCAAAGCAAAAAAGAAGGGAATAACAAAGAGAAGAAATCAATGAATTTGAAAGAAATACTATGAACAGCTCTATGCACATAACTTTGACAACTTAGATGAAATGAACCAGTTCCTTGAAAAACACAAACTAACACAACTCACCCCATATGAAGTAGGTCATTTGAATAGCACTATTAAAGAAAATAATACTATTAATGAAATTCATTACTTGCCTATCAGAATGGGTAAAATAAAAAGTAAGGATGCACAGAAACCAGACCACTCATACATCATGGGTGGGACTACAAAATGGAAAGGCCACTTTGGAAAACAGTTTTGAGAACTAAATATGCAACCACCTTACAATCAAGCAACTGCCTGCCTGGGTGTAAATGCCAGAGAAATTTTATATTCCCACAAAAATCTGTACATTAATGTTTATAGCAGCTTTATTTGAGTAGCCAAAAGCTGGAAACCCTGATGTACTTCAAGGGGTGAATGTTTAAACAAATTGGGTGTATCCATTCATGGAATATTCAACGATAACGAAAGAATGCATTATTGATACATGTAAAATCTGGATCAATCTCCAGAGAATTATGCTAAGTAAGAAAAGCAAAAATTACATAGTGTATGATTCCATTTGCAGAACATTCTTGAAATGATAGAATCATAGAGATGGAGAACAAACTGATGGCTGCCAGAGGTAATAGCCTGGGCTGGAGTGAGGAGAGTGACAGAAAGGTGAGTATGGTTATAACAGGGCAACATAGAGATCCACCTGGTGATGAAAATGTTCCATATCAATACAAATCTCCTAGTTGTGACACTGAACTATACTTTTGCATGATGTTAACAGTAGGGGAAAATGGGTGTTATTAGTCAGGGTTCTCTTGAAAAACAGAGCCAGTAAGATATATAGATATAGATTATAGATACAGATATAGAAATTGACACAGACATAGAAGCAGACATAGACACAGACAAAGATATATAGATATATAAGAAGAGATTTATTGTAGGAACTGGTTCACACGGTTGTGGAAACTGAAAGTCCCATGATCTGCTGTCAGCAAGATAGAGAACCAGGAAACCCAGTGGTATAATTCAGGCCAAGTACTAAGGCCTGAGAACCAGGAAGGTCAATAGTGCAAGTACAAGTTCAAAGGCGTGAGAATCAGGAGACCAATAGTGTAAGCCTCAATGTCAGTCCCAAGTGCCAAGAACCAGGAGCACCAAGGTCCGAGGGCAGGAGAAGACAGATGTCCCAGCTCAAGTAAACTAATTTACCCTCCTCACCCTTCTTTCACCTTCTTTTTCTATTCAGGCTCTCAATGGATTGGATGATGCCCACCTGCATTGGTAAGGATGATCTTTTTTACTTAGTCAAATGATTCAAATGCTAATGGTTTCTGGAAATACACTCCTAGACACACCTAGAAATAATACCTTACCAACTATCGGGCATCCCTTAGCCCCATCAAGTTGATATATAAAATTAACTACACACTGGGTAAAAGATAAAAGGGATCGTTCTGTATTATTTCTTACAACTGCATGTGAATTTATAATTATCTGACATAAAAGATGAAATTTAAAAATATATTTTAAGATACCATGGACTGCATTTAATAATAGCTATTTGCGGGGTAAGGGAGAAAGAGAAATACTTTATTAAATTTAATCACTTATTGTAAAACTGTATCTCATTTTAGAAATGTCATAATGTGGAGAAAGATACATCTTAGAAACTAGGAAATATATTAAATGTGCATGTTTATTTGTATAATTAATTATATACTTCAGACATAGGAAACCACTTGGAAGTAAAAATAACCAAAATAACAGCAACCAACTGTAAATGGTAAGATTTTAGACATTCTCTCTCTTTTTTTAAGCTTATCTGCATTGTCTCATTTTTCTACAATGAACATGTATTACTTGTATAATTTTCAAAGCACAGTGTATTTTTTTCACAGCATATTTTTAGGACATGACTTAGCTCAGCCCTTAATCTATTGCTCAAAAACTTACAACCAATCCCCAAATAGTTTTTCAGTCTATTCACATCATAAAAATCAGTATCTCCCAAAGCTGCCCAGACAACTGTAATCATTGGAAATGGGTGCTGTTGAAAGCAAAGGTCTGTACTGCCTGTGCCTTCAGAGGGCTTAAGGACATGGATTTGGTTCCAGTACAGATCAATTAACCTGGCTTATTCATAGAGGAGAACGTAAAGGTACACCGCCCACATGATTCACAAGGGCCAGGCACTACTCAAACATCATCCACAAGAGACACAAACATGTGAAAGCAAACAGGCGATGCAAATCCATCTCTGCTAAGCAGCCCTTCTCACACTGGGCAATTCCTCATTTCCTCAAATGGCCAGCAGAAAACATAAGCAGATTTAAAAATGGTTGTCACAATCAACAGCCAGAAACTAAGGTGTAAAAAAGCAGTCACATTTGCAACCAAACACCAAATCCCCATTATTTACCTACAATACTCACACACACACAGACACCAAGAGCTGTAAAGAAAACTACACAATCCTAATAACACATTGAAAGAAAACCAGGCTAGATGGAGAGCTATTTCTGCTCATAATTGGAAAGACTAGACAAATGATATGGTCATACTTCCCATTCACAAATTTGATGCAATGCTAATTAATGAGGCATCTTCTGTGGTGGCTCAGTGGTAAAGAATCCACCTGCCAATTCAGGAGACGTGGGTTCAATCGCTGGGTCGGGAAGATCCCCTGGAGAAGGAAATGGCAACCCACTCCAGTATTCTTGCCTGGGAAATCCCATGGACAGAGAAACCTGGCAGGCTACAGTCCATGGGGTCACAAAGAGTTGGACACAATTGAGTGACTGAGCATGCAAATCACAAGTTGTTTCTCGCATGAGCAAGTATCCACCTCTGGTCCAAAAAACCATGTCCAGGGCATGGCTGTTATCAGCAGATGGTCTGTCACCCCAGACTTTCTGTTGCAGCTGAGACTAGAAAAACTCAGAAGCTGGTGGGCAGTTTGGGGGTCGAGAGGATTGACAGTTGAGGAAGGACTACAAAGAGATTTGAGCAGAGTCAACCCAAACACACAAAGAGCAAGAGCTGAAATCAGAAGTCCAGAAAGAAATCAGTGACAGGTAGTCAGCCGTGGGAACCAATGGCGTTGAAAGCCAAAGACAGTTGCAGTCACAGCGAGTAGATTCCAGAAACAGAACTGAGACAGACTGGGACAAAAGTGGGCATTTCAGAAATGTCAAGGGGTAGCTATGCAGAGATGTGCTTACAAAGAGGGCCGAACACTGTTATTACAGTCACATTAAAGGGCTTCCCAAGTGGTGCTAGTGGTAAAGGACCTGTCTGCCAATGCAGGAGATATAAAAGACTCATGTTCGATTTCTGGGTCGGGAAGATCCTCTGGAGGAGGGCATGGCAACCCTCTCCAGTATTCTTGCCTGGAGAATCCCATGGACAGAGAAGCTTGGCAGGCTATGGTCTAAGAGTCGGACATGACTGAAGCAACTTAGCACACACAAAGGACTGAGAGCAGTCGTTTATCTGAGTTTGCCCCTAATCTGCTCCTTTTTATTTTCTTAATAATTATCTTTTATTTTATGATTAATATTTTTCTTAATTTTATCTGCAGAGCTTCTCTTTATTTTTAAGCATTGAAGTGATGTGTCCTTTGTAATATAACATATATTAGAATTTATTGATAAAAGGCAAGAAAAATATAAAGCTCATCTGTAATTCAATCATCCAAGGCTAACCATCCAGACCTTTTTTTAATGCCTCTGTATTCATATGCACATATCTATGTTCATATGCACATTTTAAAATTTTAATTGGAGGATAATTGCTGTATAATGTTGTATTAATTTCTGCTGTACAACAATATGAACCAGGTCTATGTATACATATATCTCTTCCCTCTAAAGCCTCCCTCCCACCTACCCACCATATGCACATATTTTAAAGCCAAAATTACTTCAGTTCTTAAAGGGATGTAAGAGGGAAGAATCTGATAATACTATATTTTTTTAAAAAGTAGACCTATTGATAAAATTGGAAATTTCAGAAATAAATTTGAACCTACCTACACAGCAAGTTAAAACATGAAAAATATGGTGAAATAAGTGACAAATAAATGAATCTCTGTTAAACAATACAGGAGAAACTAGATAACATTTAAAAGACTCTAATTACACTTGATTTCAGCTAAAAGGCCAAAAAACAATGATCATAATTTCTACTATGCCACAAAAGATTTGGAGGTATTAAATAACTTAACAGAAATCTATTGTCATTTGAAGATAAAAAGTTTACAGATTATGATAACATATCTTTCCTAACAGAAATAATATATCAATTTTAAAATATCAAAACATTTAAAGAAATTATTAATGGGTTTTGTGCTATAAAACACAAAGCAAACTATTTAATTAAAAAGTGAATTTAAGATAAAGAGCAATGGAATGAGAAACTGCTGAAAAAATGTCAAATAAAGTTTGCTGTCTGTAATACATAAGGGACTGATAAAAATATGAAAGACAGTCTCCTTTTTTAGAGAGATAAATAGCCAAAAGATATAAATAACAAAAAATACAAAAGGTAAAAAACACTTGGGAAAACTCTTTGCCTCACTAATAATTAAGGAAACTGAATTTAAAACAATGATGAGGTAAAAATTCTTTCTACTACCAAAAGTAAGAAAAAACCAAGTGTTAAGAGTTTAAGAATTGGTAAGCAGACACTTGAACATTGCTGCAGTATTGAAAATTAGGAAAATCTTTCTTAAAAGCAACCTTGGTAATAGAGCTTTTAATCCCATTATGGGATTAAAAAAGGGAGATTTTTTAAGATATTTTTTATACTTGTACTACTTATTATTGTGAAAAACCAGATATAAGTCATATGCTCCAAACAGAGACATTAACTCATTATAACATTGATAAATTAATATGGTAGAATATTGAATTACTAATAAAAATAATAAATCTATGAACAAACTATATTAATGGAGATAAACATATATTTAAATAGAATGAAAATAACTTCTTGATATGAATATGTAAACATTATGTCTATACAACAATGAAGGTTTTTAAAGTAATCAGAATCTTATAAATGGTGGATATTTTAGAATAAAGGCATTCTTTGTACTTTTTGTTGATCCATTTAGAATTTTTTTGCTTGGATCAACTCAAAGTTTGGTTAGATATACATGAAACCACAATATATACACTTTTCAATGAATTTTCCCAGATAAGCAACTACAACAGCTGGCAGATGATATATCACAATTTTCTGCCCTCCTCCAACCTATCCCCATTCTAGAACTCCTTGGAAAAGCTGAGATTTAGAATGGAAATGCCTACCAGTTGGTCAGTTATTCCTAGCTCTCTCCTCCGGGACTCAGATACTCATTCTCCTACCTGCTGTGAGAGTTCATTGACAGCTCTCAGATGAATGTCTCTCCAAGTATTGCTCTCCCTCAACTGAAGAAAGCTACCTTGCCCAAGGTCATGCTCCTTTCTTTGGGTGTAGCCACTAATAATTAGTGGCCAGTGATGGAGGGCTGGATATTTATTTGGCCACACTCACTTGCCTCACGGATCGGCACCCTATGGGCTCCTATGGAAGCCTTTGATGCAACTGTATCTCTCTTATTTCTTCCTCTGTTCAACCCACTACTAAGAGAGACCAACACCAAGTCCTTGATATGGCGCTATTCTTCCAGGAGACCAACCAACAACTTGATGGCAAGTTGACTATACTGGGAGGGGCCGTGATTAATTTTGACTGGAATGAATATATATTTAGGGTATAGGTATGCCTTTCCCATCCTCAGGGCCTCAGTCAGCACCACTATTTGAAGGCATAGGGATGGAGTGCTTGATCTACCAACACAGAATCCTGTAATATTTTGATTGAACCCAGGAACCCATTTCAAACAGAGAAGGTGCAACATGACCCATGACCTTGGAATCCATTCTTTCTGTTTCATACCACACTATACAGAAGTTGTCAACTTGACAGTGACAAAATGGCCTTTTAAAGGTGCAGCTGCAGTACCACTTTGGAGGTGATACCTTCCAACGATGGAGTGATATCTTCCAAGATGCAGCATATACCATAAATCAACAACTATTATATTAATATCTGACTGTATTCTCAATAGATATAATACATGGCTCTGAAATCCAAGGGAAGGAAATAGGAGAGGTTCTGGCTTCTGCTTATCACTCACAGTGACTAATTGTGGCATTTACACTTCCTGTCCCAGCAACACTGGAGTCTGTGTTTGGAGGCCCTGGTGATTGACTGAGTAATTTTTTGCACAATTTTTATGGTAAATGGAGTAGCCACAGCCCGAGAAGGACATGGTAACCAGGGGCCCACCACATAAGATGCTTATATGACAGTGCTGAAGGTGAGGGAAATGAAAATGGTTTGTATAGCAGGGAGACAATGAGTATAAATTGCAAACTTCAGATGAGATCACGTGCATTCAGGGTGGTATGGCTGTAGACAAATTGCAACCTTCAGACCAGAAGCAGCACCAGGGGCTCTAGTTTATCCACTAACCTTCCTCTTGTAGATCTCCCCACAAACATAGACCAAGCAGAATCCTGGAGGAGCTGTTCCCACTGTTATCATAGTGAAAGTGAGTGGACACAGTGCAAATGGTTGGCTGTAATGGATGCTGTGGTATGTTACTCAGATCTTCTTCCTGAATTGAGGCAATCATTCCCTCAGCTGCTGGTAATATTGGCAGCCGATGGCTCTCAGATGGGTCTCTCTTCCGGATACTGTCCTCAGTTGAAGAGAGTCACGTTGTCCAAGCTCATAGGCAGCCTACAACTAATGACTGGTCCATGCCCAAGTATGAATGCCAGTCCTCTTTGAGCCAAGGCAGGACAGAGTTCCTCAGAGGATTGGCGGGCTGACCTTTGTGGTGACCACTCTGCCATCCTTCTATGCAGTCCTACTTCCTGCACTCCTTTGCTGGTATTGAATCCCTGGGAACTCTCCAGAAAGCTTCCTGCATGTGAATATCTACCTCAGAGTCAGTTTCTAGGGGACTCAGTGTGCAACAGTTCATTGTTTTTTTGTTTTGTTTTGTTTTGTTTTGTTTTAACAGAAAAGGTTATCTATCCACAAGTCTTTGCGTGACCATCATATAGGCGTTAAGAATCCCTGGGTGATCTGTATCTGGAAAGTACATTTGCCTCACCAGCAACACTGACACTATTTCCTCTCCTTTTGAGACTGTTTTCCTGGGGCTCCTTTGTATGTGCAGAATGCTAGACGCAATCAGGAAGACTTACAGTTCCGCTTCTATCTAAAGGTCATTTCCTTTCTTCTTCTGCTCTCTGGTTGTGTCAGTCTCTGAGCTTCTCTATCCCATCTTTCCAGGAAGCCACTGGTTCCACTATCTGGCACTTTCTCACTCCACTCACAGTCAAATAAGTTCTAGATGCTGACAGAGTTGTGGGAATCTCCACAGGGTCACCAGGAGGAGGGGAACTTAAGTTCTTCTAGCTGGCAGTCACCATCTTGTTTTTCTGTTTCTTTCCTTTGCTTCCATAGCTTTTCTCTCTTGATCAGAGAGTTAAATCACTTACTTACTCCACTGTATCTTTTTTTTTTTTTAGGAATGATGTTTTATTTATTCCTTTAGCCTCCCCAAGTAATATGTGGGATCTTAGTCCCTTGATCAGGGATCAAACCTTGCCCCCTGCATTGCAAGCACAGTCTAAACAGGACTGACAGGGAAGTCCCTTACTCCACTATATCTTCAAATCCCTCTGTCTGCTATGATTCAATACCTTTTTGTTGTAAATCTCTGCATCACACTTTAAAATTTTATTATTATTATTATTGTAGTATTACACCTTAAGGGCTTCCCCAGTGGCTCAGCAGGTAAAGAATCCACCTGCAATGCAGGAGACTCAAGAGACATGGGTTCCATCCCTGGGTCAGGAAGATCCCCTGGAGTAGGAAATGGCAACCCATTCCAGTATCTTGCCTGGGAAATCCCATGGACAGAAGAGCTTGGGGTTGCAAAGTTGGACACGACTGAGCCACACATATATATACATATTACACTTTAAAAGTTCTGAAAGACAAAGCTACAAATGAAAATGAAGCTTTTTACTTCTTCGTTCTTTCTTTCTTTCCTTCTTCCTTTCAGGATATTTCAGCTTGTGTACCAACTCTGAGTCATCTCTTAAGGGAAGCTAGGCTATATATACTTAAACTTACTTAATGTTATTAATGTGACTGTAATCTAAAAAAAGATGCACAACATGAAAGTTGTGAATTATGTTTTATTTGGGGCAAAATGAGGACTGCTGCCTGGAAAATAGCACTTCAGATAGCTCTGAGTCCATGTGTGTGCGTGCTAAATCACTTCAGTCATGTCCAATTCTTTGTGACCCCTGGACTATAGCCACCAGGTTCCTCTGTCCATGGGATTCTCCAGGTAAGATACTAGAGTGGGTTGCTATACCCTCCTCCAAGGGATCTTCCCAACCCAGGGATCAAACCCGCATCTCCTAAGTCTCCCGCATTGGCTGGTGGGTTCTTTACCACTAGCACCACCTAGGAAGCCTGATAGCTCTGAGAGACTACTCCAAAGAGGTAGTAGAGGAAGGCCAATATGTAAGATTTTGGTGAAGAGGGGAGTTCAGTGCAATCAAGCACTTACTTTATCAGAGGTTTTCTGCTAGTCACAAAGAGCTGATGTCATCATGAAGGGATTTAGAGCTTTTCTAGATAGGGGGAGATGCAAAGACTAGGATCATGAACACAGTTCCTGAAACTATCTAACTATCTAAAGACCTGTTCCATGAGTTTCCCTGGAACACAGAGTGCCTCAGTCTCCACTCTGAACTCCCTTCAGGGTATATCTAAGGTCAACAACTGCAGTAGCACAGGGCTCAATCTCCACAGAGGCAGATGGCAAATGCCCTTGGCAAGTGCCAGTTTGTAGATGACACAACATTAGGGACACAACCATTTCTTCTTGAGAAGGCCCTAGGGGCCAAACTTGGCAGCAAATTACAGGTCTATCTGTAGTACATCCCACTGGGACAACAACCCAGAGCTCTTGCCCTGAGATGGAAAGTATATTAACAGCCTTCTCCTTGTGTAGGAAGGTCTCTAAGTTCCGTAAAGGCCCACTATGTTTACTTTAGTAAAGTGAAATGTCCCTAAACAGTAGATTTCTATCAACCAATCAGTCCTCAAAGGATGACTGGACAGGGAAGCTGGAAATCATAACTCAGCCCCCTTCCCAGCGACTCCTTTAAGACATCAGGGTGCACTTCTAAATTAAGAGTCACATAAAATTGAAACTTCTCCATCCTCACATTGCTGTTGACCTTAGTCCTAAAGCCTGGACACACTTCTTAACTTTTCTACAACCTCCAGATCTCTGACCTTGAACTCATTCTTATATATATAGCCTTGATTCTCCCTCAGGACATAGGTTGAGATCAACAGAGGGAACTACTGCTCCTCTTCATCATATTATTTCAAAGCACTGTCTTTTTAAGTGGAGAACCATGTAGAAAGTAGACAAAGATTGTGACTTTGGATATGATTATTCCCCTGGTTGCAGAGACTGTCTTGCTTTTGTTCATCTTTTGTATTCTACCATGGGCACCATCTCTCTGACTTTGCCTTCAAACTTTTGTTTTGGTCCTGAGTCAAAATTCAGGCTCCCTCATATGGGACAAATCAAATAAAGCTGAAAAAAGGAAGATAAATTGCACCACAGAACCCTGGAAACTTCTGAAATGGAAGGCACCAAGTGACTCTGAAGATGGGAATGTGGCGTGTGAATGGAAAGAAAAGACTATTTGAATGTCTTTATAACCATCCGTTAGATCCCTGAGTGAGTGAGTGAAGTCGCTCAGTCGTGTCCAACTCTTTGTGACCCCATGGACTGTAGCCCGCCAGGCTCCTCTGTCCATGAGATCTTCCAGGCAAGGATACTGGAGTGGGTTGCCATTTCCTCCTCCAGGGGATCTATATAACTCAGGGATCAAACCCACACCTGCTGTGTCTTCTGCATTGCAGGTGGATTCTTCTCCACTGGGCCACCAGGAAAGCCCTTACAAAGGTTACCTGGAAGAAGTCAGGCAGTTTCTCTTGAGAGGCTGGGTCAAAGGTTCTTTGCCTGGTGCATGAGACCTAGCTGAAGACAGGGGGATTAGATGGAGGTCTCTGTAAGGAATGATGAGCTCCCTGCAGCCCCACTCTCCAGTCTTTTTCCCCTAATACTCTCTAGAAGCCAGGTTCATAAACTCCCATGTAAAAAGATTTCTTTGACTGGCTGACTAACCAGCCTAAGAGAAAATATCTATAAATAAGGACATTTGAAGGTACCTTCCACTGCCCCACCCCCAAACGTGACACTACTGCAAAGCTCAACAGTCCAATACACTCCGCACATTCACAGAAGGGGCATTTAAGTGCCTCACTCTTAAATATGAATAGGCAGCCATTTATGAAAAATCGCAAATGTAAATACAAACAAAAAGAGTTCAGAGGGAGACAATAATGGTGGAAATAAAAGAAAATGTCAAGCACTAAAATGAGCGCCCTTAGAGAAGTATGGGAAAATGAAATAAGAACAGTATGCCATTTAAAAACAAAGCAAAACAAAAACAGGGACAGGAAGGAAGGGGCAATCGGGGAACTAGAAAGAGCTCCAGAAAGTAAAAATATGATGGGACTTCCCTGGCAACCCAGTGATTAAGGCCCCATGCTCCCATTCCAGGGGGTGCAGGTTCCATCCTTGGTCAGGAAACTAAGACCCCCTATGCTGTGTGGCATGCCACACAACCCTCCAATAAAAAAGAAAAGAAAAAAATATGATAGCAGATTTAAAAATTCAATTGAAGAGTTAGAAGACAAAGAAAATCTCCAAGGCGGGGGAAAAGGAAAGATAAGAAGAAAATCAGATCAGTTTAAATGATTCAACAACTGAATCAAAAGTTCTAGGGTGAACAGAAAAAAATGGAGGGGAGGAAATTCCTAAAATAAAAATATACATGATAATTTCTCAAAACTGAAGGAAACATATTTTCAGATCAAAAGGGCCCACAGTGTTAAAGTTCATTTTGTACAGTGGGCAAGAAAAGACCCTAATCTAAGGTGGATCATCATGGAACTACAGAATGTTAGGAAGAAAAGGAAGATCTCAAAACCTTCCAGAGAGGAGAAAAATAATCTTCCAGTCCCACAGGAGGTACCTAGTGTCAAACTCTCAATAGCAATATGGAAAGCTAGAAGACAGAGAAGCAATGTATTTAAAATTCTGAGGGAAAATTATTTCCAACCTAGAATTCTATACCCAGACTATCCATTTAAATGTGCTGCTAAATAAAAGCATTTCAAACATGCGGGTCCTAAAAAACAATTTACCTTTCATGAACTTTTTCTCAGGAATCCATTGCAGGATGTGTTCCACCAAACAAAGTGAGCAAAACCAAGAGGAAAATATGAGTTCCAGGAAACAAGAGACCCAGTGAAAGAGAGATGTAGAGAGAATTCTCAAAATGATGAAAAAGGGAAGTCACAGAATGACAACTGGGCAGCCAGCCTGGAGAGCAACAAGCCCAGACTGAAGCTGGACGATGAAAAGCTCCAGGATGACATCCAGAAGAAGCGTCTGTGAGAAAACAAGCAAAATGGATAGAGTGAGAGATTTATAATTCTGTCGGAGGGCTTAGGCAGAAATTAGTGACTGCTCTATGGAAACAGAAGTTAAAAAAAGACAATTATTAACCTAAGGGAAAACAAAATGACTATATAAGACACAAAGTGGACAGCAAGCAGTTCACCTGTGAGCAATATTTCCATAGGCATAATAATGTAAACACTGAAAATGGGTTTAATCAAAATTGTGATATTATTACAATGGAAGGATAGTTATAGGTGAAGGGTGTGTGTTACAGAGAGTACTGTAAGAAAACAAAATTCTACTCTCCATAATAAGTAATCAGGAAATAGTGCTTAAAGTGAAAAGCCAAGTGAAAAAAAAACACGAGCGCCAGATGAAAGAGGTAAAAGATGTGACCTTAGCTGGTCCACAGAGTGGGAATCAGAAGTGGGGAGGAGGGGGCAAAGGGACTGTCGTTTTGTTTTGTTGCTTTTGGTAAAAGCCTTGTGTTTGACTTTTTATGCTCTCTGATTTTTTTAAAAGACTAAAGCAAAAAGAAATAAGTTAGGGAGGAAATGAGGGAGAAGAGAAAATAAGGGTAGAAAAATAAGATGAAGTCAGAAGTACAACAACATTAGATCCAGTGCACATCACTGCTAAAGATAGGCTGAAAATTGGGTTCTGAGCTTTTTAGCAGCCAGCACAAAGTGGGAAATGTAATCACTTACACAGTTTCACAATGTCCAAGAGATAAAAACAAACCACTTAGTCAGGAGAAATATATCTATTCCTGGTACTGAGATCTGAGAGGCGGTTTTCCCATCTGTCCTCCTAAAGAGGACACCATGTGACGCAGTGAACCACATCCTCATAACTTGCCTACAGTAGATACAATAGGTTTATAGAGCTATTTCTTATCATATCTTTCAACATGGTTTCATGGTAAAATGCCAATGCAAAGTTCAGTAAAATCAACTCTGTGAGGAGATAAAAACTGGTTCACTTCAGAGAGACAATAAAGCACATTGGCTAGTGTGTGGGCCTGGGTTCCAAATGCATCTCTTAAAAAAGTTACTCAACTACTCTGTCAGTTTTCTCATCTATAAAATGGGGCATAAATCATCTCCTAGGAGTTTGTGAGGTTTAAATAAGTGTATCCTTGTGAAGTACTTAAAGCAATGCCTGGCATATATAAGCACTCAAAAAAAAAAAAAAAACAAAAAAAGAGCTATTATTCAGAGAGAAAAAATTTAATGGATCTTACATGTTAACACCATAGTAAAAAAAAAAAGCAGTGTGGTATCGGTGAAGAGACAGATAGAGCTTTTGGAGTAGTACAGGGAAATAGACTCACATAAGCAAGGCCAAGTGATCTTCAACAAAGCTGCAAAACAACTTGATGGGGGAAAGATAGCCTTTTCAACAAATGGTACTAGAGCCATTGGACATTCACAGGCAAAGAAATGAACTTCAACTGAAGTTCACCTTATCCAAAAATAACTCAAAATGAATCATCGATTTAAATGTAAAATGTCAAACTACAATACTATTAGATGAAAACAAAGCACAAAGTTTTTGGAACCTAGGACTAGGTGAAGAGCTCTTCGACATGACACTGAAAGCATAAGCCATAAGAGAAAATTTGATAAGTTGGACTCATCAAACTTTAAAATGTTTTGCTCTGCAACACATCCTCCTAAGAGAATAAAAAGACAAGACACAGAATGGGAAAATGTGTTTGCAAACCAAAAAGCATTACAAAAGTATTGCAAACCAAATATCTTCAAAGGACCATGAAGTGAAGTCTCTCAGTCGTGTCCGACTCTGCGGCCACACGGACTGTAGCCTGCCAGGCTCCTCCATCCTTAGGATTTTCCAGGCAAGAATACTAGAGTGTGTTGCCATTTCCTTCTCCAAAGGACTATAAAGAACTCTCAAAAATCAATAGTAAGAAAAAACAATCCAATTAGAAAAAGGGCAAAAGAGAAGAGGTATTTCTATAAAGGTGATATATAGGTAGTAAATAAAAATGTGTTCAATATTATTAGCCACTGCTGCTGCTGCTAAGTCGCTTCAGTCGTGTCCGACTCTGTGCGACCCCATAGATGGCAGCCCACCAGACTCCCCAGTCCCTGGGATTCTCCAGGCAAGAACACTGGAGTGGGTTGCCATTTCCTTTTTCAATGCATGAGAGTGAAAAGTGAAAGTGAAGTCGCTCAGTCGTGTCTGACTCTTAGCGACCCCATGGACGGCAGCCTACCAGGCTCCTCCATTCATGGGATTTTCCAGGCAAGAGTACTGGAGTGGGGTGCCATCGCCTTCTCCAATTAGCCACTAGGGAAATGTAAAACTAAAATCACGATGAAACATCTTCATATATCTATAAAAATGGCTAAAATGAAAATAGTGACAAAACCAAATGCTGACAGAACAACTTGTTCTATTATATATCGCTGGTAGTAAAGTTAAATGGTTTAGCTAGTCTGCAAAATAGTTCGGCAATTTCTTGAAAAACTAAACATATACTTACCACATGACCCAGCAATCACTCCCCTGGGCATTTATACAGAGAAGTGAGAATTTAAGTCCACACAAAAACATACACAGAAATGTTTCCCGTATGTTTATTTGTAATAGGCTAAAATTGGAAACAACCCAAATATCCTTCAGTGGGTGACTAGTTAAGATAAATACCTCCAAATCATAGAATATTCCTCAGCAATAAGAAGAAACAAACTGTCGATACATGCAACAACCTGGATGGATCTTGAAAGAATTATACTGAGTAAAAAGAAGCCAATCTCAAAAGGTTGCATAATGTATGATTCCATCTACATAGCATGCTAAAGATGATAAAATTATAGAGATGGAGGATAGATTAGTGGTTCTAGGAATTTGGATTGTGGGAGGGGAGGAGCATAGGAATGACAATAAAGGGAGTAGATGAGGGATCTCTGTGATGATAAAATAGTTCTATATCTTCATTGGTGATTGTGGTTACATTAATCTACTTTCTGAAATGTGAGGGGAAATATAGGGAGGACAAAATAACACTTACACTTTAGCAAATCACTCTGCCAAAACTACACTGAACGAGAAAAGCCACTTTATTAATTTGCAATGAACAATGAATGTCGCAACAACAGGTCACATCCATGTGGCTAGTCCTTTCTCCCTTCTTTAAAACAGACATTCAAGATTCTAATTAGACTGTTGTTTGGTGAACCTGGAAGCAGAACCAGAGGTATTAGAATAATTCAATGTTTAAAAGGGACATCCTGTCTTAGCCTGATGTAGCAATCCTACAACAGGGATACTCAGGTCATGCTAAGGGAGCTGGAAACACTGGAAATTCATTGGCTATAATTCCCTGGATACATGTTCACTTTGAGAATGTTCTTGCCAGTAGAACTGCAATAATCAGAGGCATTTGGCTGGGACCTTCTCTCCCAGGAGAGCACTTGCATGAACACCACCCCCATTTGTCCTAGAGACTGTCCTTTCTCTATGCTTCCACAACCTCTTCCATAAAATAACAAGTCAGTCCTCCTGGTGAATGACACATGTCTCCCCTGGATGATTTTGCATGGATTTGTTCCAATCAATTGTACTTAAGTGTGTGCTTAGTTGCTCAGTCGTGTCGACTCTTTGGGACCCCATGAATTGTAGTCCACCAGGCTCCTCTGTCCATGGGGATTCTCCAGGCAAGAATATTGGAGAGGGTTGACATGTCTTTCTCCAGGGATCTTGCCAATCCAGGGATGGAACCCAGGTGTCTCACATTACAGGCAGATTTTTTACTGTCTAAGCCACCAAGGAAGCCCAAGAATACTAGAGAGGGTAGCCTATCCCTTCTCCAGGGGATCTTCCCAACCCAGGAATTGAACCGGGGTCTTCTGCATGACAGGTAGATTCTTTACCAGCTGAGCTATCAGGGAAGACCAATCAATTGCATAGGGGCTTTAAATTGAATTCTCAAAAAGTATTGGTTGCTCAGTCGTGTCTGACTCTTTGTGACCCCATGGACTGTAGCCTGCTAGGCTCCTCTGTCCATGGGATTCTCCAGGCAAGAATACTGGAGTGGGTTGCCGTTCCCTTCTTCAGGGGATCTTCCTGACCCAGGGATCGAACCTGGGTCTCCTGCACTGCAGGCAGATTCTTTGCTGTCTAAGCCACCCTCAGACGGTAATTTGAATTCTCAAAGAGTCATAAAATTTCTTTGTTCTTGGATTAACCTTCCTGTACCCATCACAGGAAGGTTCATCAGTGTCTGATGAACTATGGAATGAGGTTCGTGACATTGTACAAGAAACAGGGATCAAGACCATCCCCATGGAAAAGAAATGCAAAAAAAGCAAAATGGCTGTCTGGGGAGGCCTTACAAATAGCTGTGAAAAAAAAAGAAATGAAAAGCAAAGGAGAAAAAGAAAGATATAAGCATCTGAATGCAGAGTTCCAAAGAATAGCAAGAAGAGATAAGAAAGCCTTCTTCAGCCATCAATGCAAAGAAATAGAGGAAAACAACAGAATGGGAAAGACTAGAGATCTCTTCAAGAAAATTAGAGATACCAAGGGAACATTTCATGCAAAGATGGGCTCGATAAAGGACAGAAATGGTATGGACCTAACAGAAGCAGAAGATATTAAGAAGAGATGGCAAGAATACACAGAAGAACTGTACAAAAAAGATCTTCATGACCCAGATAATCACGACGGTGTGATCACTGACCTAGAGCCAGACATCCCGGAATGTGAAGTCAAGTGGGCATTAGAAAGCATCACTATGAACAAAGCTAGTGGAGGTGATGGAATTCCAGTTGAGCTGTTTCAAATCCTAAAGGATGATGCTGTGAAAGTGCTTCACTCAATATGCCAGCAAATTTGGAAAACTCAGCAGTGGCCACAGGACTGGAAAAGGTCAGTTTTCATTCCAACCCCAAAGAAAGGCAATGCCAAAGAATGCTCAAACTACCGCATAATTGCATTCATCTCACACGCTAGTAAAGTAATGCTCAAAATTCTCCAATCCAGGCTTCAGCAATATGTGAACCATGAACTTCCTGATGTTCAAGCTGGTTTTAGAAAAGGCAGAGGAACCAGAGATCAAATTGCCAACATCCGCTGGATCATGGAAAAAGCAAGAGAGTTCCAGAAAAACATCTATTTCTGCATTATTGACTATGCCAAAGCCTTTGACTGTGTGGATCACAATCAACTGTGGAAAATTCTGAAAGAGATGGGAATACCAGACCACCTGATCTGCCTCTTGAGAAATTTGTATGCAGGTCAGGAAGCAACAGTTAGAACTGGACATGGAACAACAGACTGGTTCCAAATAGGAAAAGGAGTACGTCAAGGCTGTATATTGTCACCCTGCTTATTTAACTTATATGCAGAGTACATCATGAGAAACACTGGACTGGAAGAAGCACAAGCTGGAATCAAGATTGCCGGGAGAAATCTCAATAACCTCAGATATGCAGATGACACCACCCTTATGGCAGAAAGTGAAGAGGAACTCAAAAGCCTCTTGATGAAAGTGAAAGTGGAGAGTGAAAAAGTTGGCTTAAAGCTCAACATTCAGAAAACGAAGATCAGGGGATCTGGTCCCATCACTTCATGGGAAATAGATGGGGAAACAGTAGAAACAGTGTCAGACTTTAATTTTGGGGGCTCCAAAATCACTGCAGATGTTGACTACAGCCATGAAATTAAAAGACGTTGACTCCTTGGAAGGAAAGTTATGACCAACCTAGATAGCATATTCAAAAGCAGAGACATGACTTTGCCAACAAAGATCCATCTAGTCAAGGCTATGGTTTTTCCTGTGGTCATGTATGGATGTGAGAGTTGGACTGTGAAGAAGGCTGAGTGCCGAAGAATTGATGCTTTTGAACTGTGGTGTTGGAGAAGACTCTTGAGAGTCCCTTGGACTGCAAGGAGATCCAACCAGTCCATTCTGAAGGAGATCAGCCCTGGGATTTCTTTGGAAGGAATGATGCTAAAGCTGAAACTCCAGTACTTTGGCCACCCCATGCGAAGAGTTGACTCATTGGAAAATACTCTAATGCTGGGAGGGACTGGGGGCAGGAGGAGAAAGGGACGACAAAGGATGAGATGGTTGGATGGCATCACTGACTCGATGGACGTGAGTCTGGGTGAACTCCAGAAGTTGGTGATGGACAGGGAGGCCTGGCGTGCTGTGATTCATGGGGTGGAAAAGAGTCGGACATGACTGAGCGACTGAACTGAACTGAACCCATCACATCCCGATAGTGGTGTATATAAAACTAGTAAGACCTTCAATGTGAAATTCTAAATATCAGAAGCATCTAAGAACTTCCCTGGAAGTTCAGTGTAAGACTCTGCACTTCCAATACAGGGGGCACTGATTCAATACCTTGTCAGGGAATTAAGAACTCACAGGCTTTGGGTGTGGCAAAAAAAGTTAACATTGTATTTGATGAAAAAGAAATTTAAAAAAGAGAAATATCAGAAGCATCTAAACAAAGATATTATCTTAATGTAAAAATAATTATACATTTAAAATTACAAAATCATTGCCACTATTGAAGAATAGTTATTTGTTTCTCACAGCATGCTTGTTGATGGGTGAGATTTGCTGGATGCAAATGATCCAATAATAATGTCACCAAAATCAGATTTTTAGGGTTGAGTGTACACTGTTCTGTATAGAGTGGTCTCACTCTAAAAGTTCCTTGAGTATTTATGTTTTGGTGGGTAATAATATCTTTCTGGATTATTGTATGTGTGCTGTGTTGAGATATGTAATCCTCAACATATCGTAATCTAGTTTGGGTTTCCCAGGTGGCAGTAGGGGTAGAGAACCCACCTGCCAATGCAGGAGACATAAGAGACTCAAGTTTGATCCCTAGGTTGGGAAGATCCCCTGGAAGAAGAAGTGTTAACTCAGTCTAATATGCTCGTCTGGAGAATCCCATGGACAGAGGAGCTTGGTGGGCTACAGGCTATGGGGTTGAAAAAAGTCAGACATAACTGAAGCGACAGCGTGCACACAGGAAAAGACAGGCAAGTCCATGGCATTTCCTCCCACTCTGCAGAGAAATAATGGACATCCTAGTGAAAGTACTGTACTCTGAATTTGCAAAATGTTTAAAAGCAATTTTTCAGACTAATACAACACTGTAATACAAATATACACCAATAAAAAAAATTTTTTTAAGCAATCTTTTTGGTAATTCCTCACTTATATATCTATATTTACATCAAGAATTATTACAGTGTTACTATTTTAAAAGAGAATAAGAAAATATAATAATAATAATTAGATTTCAAGGTCATTTTTTTTCTATAAAAAGTTTAACAAATTACATAACCAATGGCAGCAAGAATAAAATTCAGACTGACTTGCTCCCTCAAACTTTGTTTGGTTACCTTGTATTCTCTAGTATCCTCTGCTTGTCTTATTTCTCTTTTCAATCTTTTTTTTCTTCTCTAGTTTTGTTTAAATGGTACAAGCAGGTTATTCATCATTACTAATATGTTCTCCCCAGTCTTAATTCATTATGTTCGGGAAAGTCAGAGAAAACACTAGCCTCATGAATAATTTTGTAATATCTTTATCTATCAAGATAAATGCATATGCTTTAGTATCTTAAGACTTCTGGAGTAATTCCAGTATAATTTTAGGATTCCAAAGCAGTGTATGAGAAAATGAAATTAACAAAAAATTCACCTCAACTGGTTTGGAAATAAACTTAGCATAATGTTTCTATCAAGTTGTGCTGTTTTATTTTTATTTGATTCCTTGACTATGTAGCACATGAATGTTTATGAAATACATGAATATATTTACTTTGAGTTTTGCTTTCCTCCAGCTTATGCATAACAACCCTTTTTTATTTATGTAAACTTGAAATAATAATAATAAGCTAGCTGTGTTCAGCTCTGTCCTTTAAGATGAACAGATGCAGTCACAGCCCCAGAGGGTGGTCATATGGTCTCCACTGCCTCTCAGCATTATAAAAAGTGAAGATTGTGCTCAGAATCTGTTCAGATGACCATTTCACCCAAGACACATATTTGTTAAAGACAGAATACCAGGCATTAGAGGACTGTGAGGCTTAGAATTAACATGTTTAGTTTTGCAAAGACAAAAAAAAAAAAAGATCCAGTCCCATGTATTATTGTCACCTACTGACTCCATCCTCCTGCATGAGGACAGAATCTGTTCTTGTCTTCATGGCCAGACCTTCAGCCTTACACAACTCCATCACACTCATTTGGCAGGAAGGATCAAAGGACACGGATTATTGCCTACTCTTGCCTACATGTTGTATGAAGTGGCAAGAACACCTCTTTAGGTTTAGTTTTCACTTCTGGAAATGATCAGATCAGATTACTGCACATAATGGGGCTCATTCTAAGAAGCTCCAGTGAGATTTAGAAGCCTTTCAGTCCGCTTATCCCAATGCTTACAGTTCCTGTTTCACTGTGGATGAAATAATAAATACTGAACAACGGAAGTTGATCCCCATTTGGAGGATTTTATTCAGTTAAACAAAAGTTGTGCAGATCCCAGGCAATGAATTTCATATTAAAATTCACAGCAACCCATAGGTACATTTCAATGAAAGCCATAGACATTATATCTTTTCCACTACTAATTCTGTGATGAGTCTAACTGAAAAACAGCAACCACAAACATCAACATTGGGGTTTTTTATAATCAGTATTTTTCTTTTAGCAACATAGTAGATCTAGGACTGATAGGGACCTATCACAGAGTAATACCGAAACATTTTTGGTATACTAAAATTTAACATTGTGTAGCAAATATCTTCTTTTTTTTTTTTTTTTAGCAAGTATCTTCTAAAGAAAACATTATATTTGATCTCTTAACCAATATAGGCTGTGTGAGGGGAAATAGTTCAACATAAGTTATTACAGTCTCTAACTTAGTATTTTTATACTTCATTTGATATTTGAGTATTTTTAACATATTTGTGGCTTATAATAGGCATTTGTTTATGTTTTTGGTTACTCATGTTATATATGCCTATCCATAAGATAATGTGTGTATCTATATGATACGTATACCCAGTGGTGCGGGGGTAAGTCAGCCCTTCAAATAAGACCTGGTTTATTGCCTTTGCCAATTTTCTTGCTGAAAATACTCCCACCATGGCCAATTTCAAGCTACCAATATGATGATATTGAATGTGGAGTTGGGAAGAGATGTGAACATTTGCTTCCAGCATACCACTGTATCTATATGTGTGTGTGCCTGTGTGTGTACACATGTAAATATACACATAGATATGTAAATATACACACTTGTGTGGATAAGTATGTATACACCACACAAACACATATACATCTACACACACAACTAACAGGGCTATGGAGTAGTAAGGAAGACTGAATCCAGGGCAATCCCACTTTTACCGCTCACTGGTTACTGGAACTTGGACAAATCACTTAACTTTCTGTGTCTGTTTTCTCTTTTTCATAAAGAACATAATAATAGGGAACCACTGACCAAAATTACCTGCCTTAGCCAGGCATGATAATAACAGCTAGTATGAGGGGATCCTGATAAGGAACACAGTGCTGCTGCCAGAAACTAACCAGGAGAATTACAGAGAGTCCAAAAGGAGGGAGAAGAGACCAGCCCATGATATGTCCGGCCAGCCTCTTAGAAACCTTGCCCTGGAAACCATCTTGACTGAGGAAGGACCTTGAATTGGACCATATATGGCCATGGGCAAGATGACTGACCAGAGACAGCCCAGAAAGCTAACCGCATTACTGGAAAACCTGAGACTGAGCCGCCCGGCAGTGCAGTTCTCCTGGGTTCCCTTACCCTGCTGGTCTCTGCCTACCTGGATGTCCCTTCCAATAAAGTCTTTTGCTTTGTCAGCAGATGTGTCTCCTCAGACAGTTCATTTCCAAATGTTAGACAAGAGCCCACCCACTCTGAGGCCCTGGCAGGAGTCCCCTCATGATGGTGGTGGTGGTTTAGTCACCAAGTCATGTCTGACTCTCGAGACACCGTGGACTGTAGCCCACCAGGCTCCTCTGTCCATGGGATTCCCCAAGCAAGAATACTGGAGTTGACATT
Organism: Bos indicus x Bos taurus; assembly: GCF_003369695.1. Taxonomy (NCBI): domain Eukaryota; kingdom Metazoa; phylum Chordata; class Mammalia; order Artiodactyla; family Bovidae; genus Bos; species Bos indicus x Bos taurus. Next base: position 46,103,332 of record NC_040090.1, on the reverse strand, counting down.
TCCTTCTCCAGGGGATCTTCCAGACCCAGGGATCAAACGCTTCCTCTCCTGCATTGCATGTAGATTCTTTACCACTGAGCCAACTAGGGGGCAGCCCTTATTAGTGTCTTAAGCTGCATTAATTAATGTCTTTAGAGTGTATGCTGGTTAAATCACAACCTGAAAGTAGGCATGTTATAAAGGTTAAGTAAATTAACATATGTCAAGTGCTATTAACAGTAACACTTAAGTGCTCTATATCAGCTATAATTATGGTTGTTGCTATTTATATCTATAAATAACCATGTATACATATAGTGATGTTGCTGCTGCTAAGTCACTTCAGTCGTGTCCGACTCTGTGTGACCCCATAGATGTCAGCCCACCAGGCTCTGCCGTCCCTGGGATTCTCCAGGCAAGAACACTGGAGTGGGTTGCCATTTCCTTCTCCAATGAATGAAAGTGAAAAGTGAAAGTGAAGTCGCTCAGTCGTGTCCGACTCTTAGCGACCCCATGGACTGCAGCCTACCAGGCTCCTCCACCCATGGGATTTTCCGGGCAACAGTACTGGAGTGGGGTGCCATTGCCTTCTCCGTATAGTGATGTATAGTGATGTTAGGATTCACCAAAAGCAGCCGATACTCCACCTCCCTTTCCTTACTCCCCAACCTCTGCCCCATCTCCCCACACCTGCCAGTTGTAGGTTCAGGCTAGCCTTCCTTGTAGGAACTAAGTTCTGTCTCAATCAGAATCAGCATATCTTTAGACCTGAGGCAGGAGCTATTCTGTTACCAAGTCTCAAGTTGTCTGTCTTACCTACTTGTCCCTCTCTATCAGTCCCTGGAGAGCTCCGCTTAATGGACCATTACCCTGAGTATTTGGCTACCTACCTTTACTCCCCCGAGTCTTTGAGCTCATCGGGTTGCTTCTCTTCTATGGTTTCTGACTGGCAGCTTGCCCTGATTCTTGTTCTGGATGAGAATCTGAGTCTATGGACCTTGACTGCTGGTTCAAACCACATGACTTTGCTATGGAAAGTCATGGAATCCTGACCAGTGATCTTGTTCTGGACCTTCCCCAATCCCTATCCATTTTTACTGCACTTACGATTCACTTGATCTGGTGGCCATTCAACCTGGGTTTTCCAGATGGTGTCAGTTTTAGATATTCTGTTCCTCTGACTCTAGTGTTTTGGTATACAAAGTATATTGCCCAGAGAATTATTGATGCCAGAAAAAAAAAAAAACAAAACTATAAAACACCACAGTCAAAACATGTCCTTTTAAAAAATTCAGAAGATATGATTAGGGTTTGTCTAACTTTTTAATAAGTTCCAGTACTCAAGTGACCATCAGTCTTAATGCCCAATCCCAAACCATGGTCTAGGTTCTATGACTATTATCAGGCAGTGCTATATTGCATGGTGGAGGTGCTCTGGAAGGAAGATGCAGTTAAGAAGAGGGCCCAAAAACCTCCTTGTCCCCGGTTTCAAATAATAGCAGGCATGTCACATTCCTATTTTAAAAAATTATTTACTTGATCTGTGTGTAATCATCTGATATTTATTGTTGTTTGAATAGAATGAGGACAAACAACTTGTCTTTGTTTTCCTGCATTCTACCTCTTAGCAACCACATGTTCACCAGCAGCTATCTCTTAAGATGGCATGTCCTGGTAAGCATCCCTCTAAATTAAAAAGTGGCTAAATTTCTTTAAAATATAAAATTAGTGATTTTAGCTTAGTTACCTCACTCTACTTCCAGCAAATTCAATCTCTGCTGGCAGCTTTTCTGCCTCGCTAGGTTTTTAAAACCAAACTCTTAAAAATATTCCCTCTGAGAAAACGTCAAACTCCACTAAACAACAATTAGTTTTCTAAATCAATGTCTTCTATTGAAATATAATAATTACAATATCATTTGGTAGCAGTAGTGTATATAAGTTGTATGGACAGTGGTGGTGGTTGTGTGAGTGGGGCAGGAATGAAATGGGTAGGGAAGGGTTATAGTTAAAATCCTTTTTACTCTTTAGAAACTCCCATGCAAGCAACAATTGGGTCCCTCTCTTTTTAGAATTGACTCACTCTAGCAATTTAAGTCGGAGAAGGCAATGGCACCCCACTCCAGTACTCTTGCCTGGAAAATCCCATAGATGGAGGAGCCTGGTAGGCTGCAGTCCCTGGGGTCGCTAGGAGACGGACACAACTGAGCAACTTCACTTTCACTTTTCACTTTCATGCATTGGAGAAGGAAATGGCAACCCACTCCAGTGTTCTTGCCTGGAGAATCCCAGGGATCGGGGAGCTGGGTAGGCTGCCATCTATGGGGTCGCAGAGAGTCAGACACGACTGCAGCGACTTAGCAGCAGCAGCAGCAATTTAAGTAAAACTCATTCTTTTCTACTTAATCCTCTTCATTAAGGGGGTGGGGGATTGTAGCATTAGACAGAGAACTGGGCTAAGTCAGGAGAAACAGATTTTAAACCAGTTTTCTCACTAATTCTTTTGATGGATCCCCAGGAGGTCCATTCCATCCATAGACAGAATTCAGAGTGTCTGTGAATTTTAAAGGGGAAAAAATTACATCATTATTTTCATTGATGTCTAATTGAAATTCACCATTTCCTTCAAGAGTTCTCCCAATTCTGCCTACCATTCATATCCTACCATTTGTAGGCTTAAATTTGCCACATAGTCCTTTGATTATTAATGTAGACAAGAAACCACAGAGTATTAGCAGTACTTAAGGATTTTTGCCAAGAGAAGTCAGACATTTCTTACTGCTTTCACATTTGTTGCAGATATCTGAACCTACCATATCTATTCATCACTACATCAAAATTATGGTACTGAATAGATTTGCTGTTCCTCAGTGATCAGTGCAAAGAAATAGAGGGAAACAATAGAATTGGAAAGACTAGAGATCTCTTCAAGAAAATTAGAGATACCAAGGGAACATTTCATGCAAAGATGGGCACAATAAAGGACAGAAATGGTATGGATCTAACAGAAGCAGAAGATATTAAGAAGAGGTGGCAAGAATACACAGAAGAACTATACAAAAAAGACCTTCATGACCTGGATAACCACAGTGGTGTGATCACTCACCTAGAGCCAGACATCCTGGAATGTGAAGTCAAGTGGACCTTAGGAAGCATCACTATGAACAAAGCTAGTGGAGATGATGGAATTCCAGTTGAGCTATTTCAAATCCTAAAGGATGATGCTGTGAAAGTGCTTCACTCAATATGCCAGCAAATCTGGAAAACTCAGCAGTGGCCACAGGACTGGAAAAGGTCAGTTTTCATTCAATCCCAAAGAAGGGCAATGCCAAAGAATCAAACTATCGCACAATTGCATTCATCTCACACTTTAGTAAAGTAATGCTCAAAATTCTCCAAGCCAGACTTCAACAATATGTGAACTGTGAAATTCCAGATGTTCAAGCTGGTTTTAGAAAGGCAGAGGAACCAGAGATCAAATTGCCAACATCTGTTGGATCATCAAAAAAGCAAGAGAGTTCCAGAAAAGCATCTACTTCTGCTTTATTGACTATGCCAAAGCCTTTGACTGTGTGGATCACAACAAACTGGAAAATTCTGAAAGAGATGTGAATACCAGACCACCTGACCTACCTCTTGAGAAATCTGTATACAGGTCAAGAAGCAACAGTTAGAACTGGACATGGAACAACAGACTAGTTCCAAATCGGGGAAGGAGTGTGTCAAGCTGTATACTGTCACCCTGCTAATTTAACTTATATGCAGAGTACATCACACAAAATGCCAGGCTGGATGAAGCACAAGCTGGAATCAAGATTGAAGGAGAAATAGCAATAACCTGAGATATGCAGATGACACCACCCTTGTGGCAGAGAGTAAAGAAGAACTAAAGAGCCTTTGACGAAAGTGAAAGAGGAGAGTGAAAAAGTTGGCTTAAAGTTCAACATTCAGAAAACTAAGATCTGGCATCCAGTCCCATCACTTCATGGCAAATAAATGGGGAAAGTATGGAAACAGTGACAGACTTTATTTTTGGGGGCTCCAAAATCACTGCAGATGGTGACTGCAGCCATGAAATTAAAAGACGCTTGCTCCTTGGAAGAAAAGTTATGACCAACCTAGACAGCATATTAAAAAGCAGAGACATTACTTCATCAACAAAGGTCCGTCTAGTTAAGGCTATGGTTTTTCCAGTAGTCATGTATGGATGTGAGAGTTGGACTATAAAGAAAGCTAAGTGCAGAAGAATTGATGCTTTTGAGCTGTGGTGTTGGAGAAGACTCTTGAGAGTCCCTTGGACTGCAAGGAGATCCAACCAGTCCATCCTAAAGGAAATCAGTCCTGAATATTCACTGGAAGGACTGATGGTGAAGCTGAAACTCCAATACTTGGGCCACCTGATGGGAAGAACTGACACATTTGAAAAGACCCTGATGCTGGGAAAGATTGAAGGCGCGAGGAGAAGGGGACGACAGAGGATGAGATGGTTGGATGGCATCACTGATTCAATGGATATGAGTTTGAGTAAACTCCAGGAGTTGGTGATGGACCAGGAAGCCTGCGTGCTGCAGTCCATGGGGTCGCAAAGAGTCGGACATGACTGAGGCACTGAACCGACTGACTGACTGAACAGACTTGCTGTTAAACATCTTGTAATTTAGCATGTTAACAAAGAAGCACATATATTGCTACCATATCAGCTATTTATTTTTAATATTCTGATAACTGTATTTTGAAAGAATTGGCTTCCTTTGGATTCTTACATATATTATTTATTTTTAAAAATACTTGCTTTCTCTATCATCTCTCTCTCCTTTTATATAGGCAGGGGGCTGTACTGGTCTTCATTGCTGTGCACAGGCTTTTCTCTAGTTCTGGCTAGCGGGGATTTCTCTTGCTGTGCAGCACAGGCTCTAGGCAAATGGGCTTCAGCTTAGTTGTGGTACATGGGCTTGGTGGCTCCCTGGCATGTAGAATCTTCCCATACTAAGGATTGAACCTGTGTCCCTTACTGGCAGGTTCTTATCCACTGTACCACCAAGGAAATCACTGTATTTTATTTTTTTAGACATCTTTGTTGAGATAAAAATTATATAACATAAAATTCACCCATTTAAAGTGCATGTACAATTCAAAGGCTTTAATATAATCACAGACTTATGCAGCCATCACTATAATCTAAGTTTAGAATAGTTTCACCACAAGAAGAAACTCATACTCAGTAGCAGTCACCACCTACTCTTTTCCTCTCTGTTCCCCAGCCCTCGCAACCACCAATATACTTTGTCTTTATAAATTTCTCTATTCTGGACCTTTCATATAAATGGAATCATGCAATATGAGTCCTTTGTCACTGTTTTCTTTTACTTAGCATGTTTCTAAGGTTCACCTAAGTTGTATCATGTATCAGGACTCCAATTCCTTTTTATTGCCATCTAATATTTCACTGCATGGCTATACCATATTATGTTTATTCATATTGATGGACATTTAGGTTGTTTCTACTTTTCAATCAGCATGAATAATAGCTGAAATGCTATGAGCATTCACAAATGTTTGTGTAGATTATATGCTGTGTTTTCATTTTTAATGGGTTTATACCTGTGTTCTCAGTCACTAAGTTGTGTTCAATTCCTTGAGACCCCATAGACTGTAGCCCACCAGGCTCCTCTGTCTGTGGGATTTTCCAGGCAAGAATACTAGAGTATGTTGCCATTTCCTCTTCCAGGGGATCTTCCTGAACCCATGCCTGCACTGACAGGCAGATTCTTTACCACTTGAGCCACCTGGAAAGCCCAGGTTTATACCTAGGAGTGAAATTGCTTGGTCACATGTTCAGCCTTTTGAAGAATTGCCAAACTGTTTTCCAATGTGGTTGCACCATTCTAGCTCATCATTAGCAGTGTTTGAGGGTTCCAATTTCACAATATCCTCTCCAACTCATTATTGCATGCTTTTTGATTACAGCTATCCTAAGGGGTGTGAAGTGGTTTTGTTTTGAATTTCCCTAATAGTTAATGACGCTGAGCACTTTTTCACATGGTTAACAGGCCATGAGTCATAGTATGTCTTCTTTGGATAAATGCCCATTTATATCTTTTACCCATTCTTTAATTGGATTGTCTTTAATTATTGAGCTGCCAGAGTTCTTTATATATTCTGGCTATAAGTCCCTTATTAGATCTAATTTTTCTTAAGAGAAAAAAAAAGAAAAATGAGAGAATAAAAGAATAGACAGACTTAGAAAAATCTAGACCTTTGTGTCATTATTTGATAGTCTCTGTACATGAACCAATAAATCCTCCTTATTGTTTAAAAAATGAAACGTTATGTTCCAAAATTAGATTACAGTGATGGTTGTATAGTTCTGTAAATATGCCAAACCTGTGCATATCTTAAATAGACAAATTTTATGGGCTTCCCTGGTAGCTCAGATGGTAAAGAATCCGCCTGCCATGCAGGAGACCCACATTCTGTCCTTGGGTCAGGAAGATCCTCTGCTGGGGGAAATGGCAACCCACTCCAGTATTCTTGCCTGGAAAATCCCATGGACAGAGGAGCCTGAGAGGCTACAATCCATGGGGTTGTAAAGAGTCAGCAGACACATTGAGCAACTAACAAATACAAAAACAAAATGGCATGGGAATTAAATTTCAATAAAACTGCTAGTCCCTTGGACTGCAAGGAGATCCAACCAGGCCATCCTAAAGGAAATCAGTCCTGGGTGTTCATTGGGAGGACTGATGCTGAGACTGAAACTCCAATACTTTGGCCACCTCATGGGAAGAGTTGACTCATTGGCAAAGACCCTGATTGCTGGGAGGGATTGGGGGCAGGAGGAGAAGGGGATGACAGAGGATGAGATGGCTGGATGGCATCACCAACTCTATGCACATGAGTTTGGGCGAACTCCAGGAGTTGGTGATGGACAGGGAGGCCTGGCGTGCTGTGATTCATGGGGTTGCAAAGAGTTGGACACGACTGAGTGACTGAACTGAACTGAACTGAAAAAGACTAAAGAAACCGTTGCCCAATCTACATTCATAAGGTTTAATTTTATGTTTTCTTCTTAGAATTGCATTGTTTTAGCTCTTATGTTTATGTTTTTGATCCATTTTGAATTAATTTTTCTACATGATTTAAGAAAGGGGGTCCAACTTCATGTACATTATTTGACATGCTTAAAAAGATTCTGAAAGGGAATCACAGGCTTCACCAGACTGACAAGGTGGTCCATAGCACAGAAAAAGGGAGGCATCTTTGCTCTAAAATGGACTATACCCTTGTTTCTCTGGGTCTCAGTTTCTTCCCCTGTAAAACTCATGGATGGGGTTGAATTGGGAAGTCCCTTTCAGTTCTGTGGTGCTCTTAACTATGTACACCTTATGGAGATCAATGATTCTTTTCTCAAGAAAATACCTGTATATGACACCAGCTGCTTCTAAGTTTATTTAAAAGGAAGCCATTGTCTGGCAATCCAGGGAGGGCTCAGTCAGAGCTCTGGAAAGTGTTTTAAGGGGTAGAGGTGACACAATAGGGGAAGGAAATGTTTTCTATTGAAAAGCAGTCAATTGCCTTCAACAAGTTGCCAACAAACTGGGAAAAGGCTTTTTCTTTTTTTTTTTTTTTGCTCTGGTTTCAGTTGAATGCCAACTTTCGGAAGGTAAAGGGGCTAGATTAAAGGGTCACAAACACGACCAAATGAGGGAGGAAGTTTTTTTCTAGGAAGTTAGCAGGAGAGATGCCATACATGCAAATAAGATGCCATAACTGAAGTCATTAAAGGAAAATCAGGAAAATACATTCAAATCTTTGCTTTCACAATTGTAAAGGGACTTCTACAGTTTTACAATCGTTCTTCCATATTCCTTACCTTAAAAAAAATGTTTTAAACATGGTATGAAGGGTCTTAAGTATATATTGGTTGGGGCTTTTTCAAAATTAGTTAATTAATTAATTGATTATGAGATAAATTATTGGAATTTTTTAAAGCTTTAACATCAGTTTTTTAAGCTCTTTGATCATTGTCTATACGCATTGCAGTTTTTCCTGGAATCTATGTCCACGCAATGGAACTACAGATCATAATAATTACAAAAAGTAAGAAAATGTTTTTAAAAATCCATTAAATATGGAATTTTAAAAAGATTATAGGACATTTGCAGAACAACTAGCATAGTCTCCTGAGATTTGTATGTTACCTACCCCAATGCATGCTGCTGCTGCTGCTAAGTCGCTTCAGTCGTGTCCGACTCTGTGTGACCCCATAGACGGCAGCCGACCAGGCTCCCCCGTCCCTGGGATTCTCCAGGCAAGAACACTGGAGTGGGTTTCCATTTCCTTCTCCAATGCATGACAGTGAAAAGTGAAAGTGAAATCGCTCAGTCATGTCCGACTCTTAGCGACCCCATGGACTGCAGCCCACCAGGCTCCTCCATCCATGGGATTTTCCAGGCAAGAGTACTGGAGTGGGGTGCCATCACCTTCTCCGACCCCAATGCATAGAGCACACTAAATTCTCTATGTTTCCACTAATTTGCAAATCTTTTGTTGACATCCATTTAAATGAACAGTAACATTTATCAAGGATGGGGAAAATATCCTTAGGAGCTTGAATGTCAGGACTTACACTTTCCCTCTCCCCAGCACCTTTTCCTCAGGCTCTTCCCGCTTCCAAGAAGGACCAACAATGTGGGGAAGAAGAGTGTGGCCAGAGAGGAAGTAGGGTCAGAGCTCCAGAGCCCTGCCAATTAGTCAAAGGTCAGCACAGAAGGGACTGTCTGTGAGAGGACAAGGAAGCTGGCGTCTCTCAAGCCAGCTGAACTGGTCGGCAGCCAGTCTCGGTCTCTTCGGCCAGAGTGGAGTCCCCACGGTTTTATGTGGCACCATAAGGAAAAAATGCTCTGTAGAATAGGGTCTAGCTTCACCTTTTTAGGTGAATAGAGGGTTTCAGCTGGGGGTCAAGAGACAGAGGACAGAGAAGACCCTACTGATATTCGCTGCCTCAGAAACTTACAGACTTATTTGTAAAGACTGAAACTAGTAAAGACTGCTTATTAGCATAGAACAAAAATTATGAAATCTGGTCAAAGGGTTGTATGCAAAGATGCCATTTTTTTGTACATGTACTCTCATGGTGATGGGGGAAAATAGTGAAAAACACAGCATTCTAATTAGGGGAAAAACTATTGTTTTTCATAAATTCATAACATTTCTCATGCCAACCATTTTCTTTTGGCACTAGAACACAGGAATGACGCTCCCAAGTTTTTGCCCCTCTCCTCAAAATGAAAAGGGAAGTAAAATTGTTTTCTCAGGAACAAAATGCACATTTCAAAAAAAGAGCATTAAACTAACATCAGATGACTTATTCTAAACTATGTCCCCCCTTTAATTGGACTTTTCTTCAGATTTACTGTGGGCTCCCCTAGTGGCTTAGACGGTAAAGCGTCTGTCTGCAATGCAGGAGACCCGGGTTTGATTCAGATTTACTAAGAGAAAAAGTTGATCTCTAAACTCCATGTGTTTTTTTTTTCTCACATATACTTTCTCATTCAAGTAGCATTTTACTGTTCTGTGAAAATCCAGTTGCAATCTGTCAGTTATCAGTATCAGTCATTAGACATTTATGTTCAGAAGTGATGGACCTTTTTGTTCTTTCTGCATTTAGATGACCTCAGCCTATTTTCTGAGTAATGATATCCTATCCCCACTGGGGACAAATCTCTCCTAAATGCTTGTCTAGCTCACTACATTTTTCACAGAAAGAAGAGTCCTGAGGGCTCGATCCAATGGGGAGGAATTGCCCAAACTGGCCTGAGACAACATAGCTGGATGGCGAGTCCTTATTTTCATCATCTTAGTTGCAAAGAGACAAGGTCATGGCCTGCAAACACAATCTTGTGCATTTGAGAGCCAGGCAAATGCAGAGAAGCAAGTGGGATAGTTGAAACCAGGGGAATGAAGGTCTGAACAGAGCTGGGGAGATGGAGAGGGTCAAGGGAAAGGTTTCAGTTCTAAAGTCACAAATGCAAAGCCAGTGCCAGAGAGGTCTTTCATGTCAACTCTTGAGAGAGGTTCTGTTGCTCAGAGGAGCCACCCAGCACTCCAGGCTAAACACTGCAAAGCACCAGATAGATCAGATCTATTTTTATTCTCTCTTTTATATACTTTATTTTCATCTCAGTACTCTATGTTTTTTTTTTAATCCTTTCATTCTTCCTTCTGTGAGTTCCTGTTTTTAATCTCTATCCTCTACAGCTCTAAGCTCTTTTTCGGACTTTTGCTGTTCTTTTTTACTTTTTTTCCTTTTTTCACATAGTCTCATCTGGAAACTGGGTCTTTATGTTGGCCTGGATTTCTCAGGTCTCTAATCAACTCTGTGGAAAGTGGAATAGCTTGGCAACAGGCATAATAATAATAATTAAAAATAACAGTGAGCATAGAACCAAGAAATGAGATTCAAAAATAAGGAGACTCATATAGGCTTTCGGAAATAAGAAAATACCTATTCTTGCCAACAGAGAAGCACCCTTACAAATCAGTTAATAACATGTCTCTATGTGCAGGAAAGCAAAACCATAGGGAAAGTCTGCCTTCAGGTGTAACGTTTGCTTTGTGCATTACCTCCTGGTGAAATTCCCACGTATAAACAAACCTCTGAAAACCCAAGACGAGAACAATTGCTGCCACTAGTAAGACTTCCAAGGATACTTTTAAAACACAGAGTAGGTTTGTTTTTCTGGCACAACTGCTTCAGAGAACTTCTCTTAAATCCATTCATGGTCATGGTATATCTTCCATTTATGCACTCTTGTTTGCTGAACTTAAGTCTTGTGAACAAGTTATTTAACAAAAAATACTTTTCAAAATTACCCACACCTTGAACAGCAGGACTGCTGTGTGTCTACTCATGCTCTGGAGAGGCACAAGTCAGGTATTGGGTGTGGGCACAGGACAAACCGCATGGTCTGCTTTGGCAGCCCTGACCTCACCTGCAGGCTGCCCACACACACTCCCTTCCAAACGGTGCTCCTCTGATGCCAATTGGCTGACTGAGCTACTGTGGGCAGGAGCCTATGGGAGGGGAGGGAGGAGGGGATGTGGATAAAAATTTTATAAAGTAAACTTCAAGCTTAAAACTTGATTTACCCTTTCAGTCCAAATCACAGTGGAGGTCCCAACTCTTCTTAAACGTCTTGGACACTGAAGAGTTAATAGGGTATGGAAGCTGGTGCAGCTGGGGGCTGTCATCCAAGGCCAGCAGCAGGAAGGGCTTGGTTCTGGCCAGGCTACAGACAGGCCATCTGGATGCAGGGAAGGCCTAGAATGCCAGGGGCAGCTTTTCTTTTTGGTGTTCGGCTTCATTAAGTTCAGCCTGGGGAGAGTCTGTCTGGTTTAAGACCTAAACCGAGAGTCTTCTTTGAACAAGGATTTGATATTTTGAATTTTATATAAAACCAACACCCACTACATATACTCTTGGTAAAGAAGGTCATGAAACACAACGTCTCTGGATAATAACTTTTTAAAAAGGATGTAGACGAGATTCAGTCGACTTACAAATAGAAACTACGTGTAGTCTTTAAATAATTTCGCTAAGAACAGATAAATCGGGGCAGGTTATCTAAAAAAAAATATTATTTTTTTGTATAATATCACTCTGTGAGTCTTATGAAAAATTCTTTCACTGTTTGTTCTGTAGTTCACTTGAAAAAAGCAATCTCACCACATTGAAATAAAAAAATTATTTTATTTTTGTTTTATATTTAACTATACAACATTTGGCATAATGGTAGTGTGGTCCAGTTGTAATTCCTTTCACAGGAAATTTTTCTTTACTAAAATTGAGAAAAACAAACCTCTGCAGGGAAATTATAACAACTTCCTACTCTATATCACTCATGAACATACACTCTGTTTGGAAACCACCCTCTTTAAGAGATATGATCTATCCTTCTCGAGCTATGGCAGACTATGTTGGCTTTGTCTGTGATATTCTTAACAATTAAAGGAAAAGGTGAATGTAAATTCACTCGGACAAAACAAAGCAGGAAAGAGAAAATTATCCTTAAGAAAATTCTTACCTTAAGGGAAAGAAAATGCACGTATCTTTCTGGGTGGGGAAAGATGAGGGGGAGGGCAAGGGATGGGTGGAGATTTTTTCTCTCCAAGGCATTAATTGCCACCTAGCAGCAGAGAAGGGAATTGCACACATAACTTTGGACTTCAATTCTAGAAAACATCGGTTTTAAAGGGTACGTTACTTTTATTGGAGCTTCTCTGGTGGCTCAGATGGTAAGGAATCTGCCTGCAATGAGGGAGGTCTGGGCTCGATCCCTGGGTCAGGAAGATCCCCTGGAAAGGGAATGGCTACCCACTCTAGTATTCTTGCTGGAGAATTCCATGGACAGAGGAGCCAGGGGGTTGCAGAGTCAGACTCAGTGACTAACACTTGCATTTACTTTTATTATGACCAGTATCTAAGAAATTATTAGCCTACTTACTGGTAGACTATGGATTGATTTTTTTTCTCTCTTGTAGGGAGGAAAGAAAAAGAGATACAACTAGTGAAAAATTTTGCCTTATTTATAAGAATACACTTTTCATCCTAAAATGTCTCTATTCTTTTGTTTCTCAATGGTTACCCTTGCCACCTCAGCAATAGGTCAAAGGAAAAGAAATTCTGAAGCCATTCTGACACTAAAAAACTGCTAGTTTTGGCCCATTAAAGGAAGAAATGCCTGTTTTTAATATAGAAAGTGGCTTTCCAAACAATCTCAGGGTGATTTCTATGAAAATAAGATCAGAATGTATTTTATTTTGCTAGGGCAATAAGAGGTTATTTATTTTGAGAATTAAAAGACATTTTTAATGAAAGATGAAATAATTTCCAGATCAAATGATTATTCAAATGTGTTAAAGAAGAGCGTCCTTATTTCAAACTTCACTAACCATGTTTTTATTTTTAGAGCAGTCAGTCATACTGAATGCCAAAGCTTACAAGGAGAGCCTCTATAATTGTGTTTCATAGATCTTAGCAGCTAAATAAAAATACCTAAAAATTTTCAAATCAGATTGAAGCAAAATTAAACAGTTCAAAGGACTTAAAAAACAAGGTGAAAAAACTCAGCTTTACTCATGGCTAAAAGTACATCTTACTTAAGATATTAGATATGAGGGGATGGAGTGGCTTACTATATACTTTCAATTTATCACTTTTTATGCAGATAAATAGCAGGCATTGCCACTATATTGATTATATGATCATATTATCACTAAGGTAGTCAGCAACATTTTAGAAGACAATGCTGGTTTAAAAAGTAATAATAATCATCACTAATATTTTCTGAGTATTTACCATGTGCTAGGCAGTGTACTAAACACTTTAGATGAGAAATTCACTTGGATGAGAAATTCACTTGGTCATCACAATAATCATAAAAGATACTGACCAATATTATCTCAATTTTGTAGCTTTAAGCAACAACAACAAAACAAAGGTTCAGAGAGGTAAAATAAGTCACTGAAGGTCTCAGAGCTTATAAGTAGCTAGGCTTAAATACAAACCTGTTTGCCTTAAAAATTGAAATGCTCCAGGCTTCAGTTTTTGGAATTCTTTTCTATCCACTCTCACTTCAATGTCACGGCTCTGAATACTTCTCTACGATGATCACTCACAATTTTGTATCTCCAGCCTGGACCTCTCCACTAAACTCCAACTCATGTGCCAACTAACAATTTCATGTCTCCATTAGAATGTCTAGTAGATATTCCAGACTTGAAATATGCAAAACTATAGTCATCATCTTTTCCCCGAAACCTACTCCTCCTATCTATTCTTTGTTGAATTTTTTTAAAGTATTTATTTACTTATTTATTTATTTGGCTGTGCCAGGTCTTAGTTGCGGCCTATGGGATCTTTAGTTGTAGCACGCTAACTCTTTAGCTGTGGCATGTGGGATCTAGTTCCCCGATCAGGGATGGAACCGGGGCCCCCAGCATTTCGAGGGCAGAGTATTAGTCACTGGACCACCAGGGAAGTCCCTTCTTTGTTGCATTTCATTGCAACTTCTTTATTCCATTTACTCAGGCCCAATACGTAAGCCATTTTGAAACTTCTTTTTCTTTTACATGTCACAGCCAGTCCATTAGCAAAGCACTGTTGGCTCTGTCTTCAGAATATACCCTGAATCCAGCTGCTTCCTACAATCTCACCATTACAACTTTGGTTCAAGCCATTGTCATCGCTTGCTTAGATTACTGTAGTAGCCTTGTTCTTGTTAACCTGCTTGGCCCCCTCTAGTCTGTTTTCAACACAAAAGTTGGGATAATTCTTTCAAAATGTCAATCCTGAAATATCTGTGTTCAAAATCTTCTAGTAGCTTTCTATCTCACTGAGAGTTAAAGTCCTCACCGTAGCCTACAGGCCCTATATCAGTAGCCCCTAGCCCATTTCCTCTTTGATTTCACCTCCTAACATTCTAACTCAGGGATGTTTGTCTGTTTTGTTTACTGAGGTATTCTTAGCACCATAGTAACAATGTTTGGCATATAGTAAGGTAAACAACAAATATCTATTGAACGAAAAAGAAATATCTGACTCTAGGACTTGTCCTTTCCGTAATTCCTTTCTATGAGTACATTGGTGGCTTTGCAAGTTGAAGGTCACTGTCCGGATCATCCCGAGTAGCTCTTGTAGCAGAGCAGCACTTGTGGACCAAGAGAAAAAACATTTTGGTCTCTTGGGGTTCCAATGACTTTTAGCTCCTTTAAGCGGGATTTAAGGATTTGGCTCAGGGTATATCCTGATTTTTAACCAGCAGGTACAAAATTGATCAGTAAGGGTATTTTGCAGAAAGAATAGGCCAGAAAAGCACATTACTTCTCTGTTTAAAAACCATTATTGGAAACTTCAGGATTTTTTAGAATTAAACAAAAGTAAATTTGAATATGAGCCAAGTTGAAACTTTCCTATGGACATGTAACATTCATCGTTACTCAACTGTCCAGATGACATTCTGTAACAATTGCTTAATTTCCGGAAAAAAAATGTTCTAAATAACTCAAGTATGCCAATGGCTTTTGTACAGGCCTCTCTTTTGGTCACACACACTGAGGAGGAAAATTGTATTATACACTTTAGACAGAATTCTAAAGTGTTATTCTTCTAAATTATATCTTTTAATTTCAATTTGCTATATTCCAAGTTTTAGCTATTATCAGAAGAGAGCTTTAACTTCTGAGCATCTATTTTTTAAAAAAATTAAAAAGTTGTAGTAGATACAGAGAAGGCTACCTTCAGAGAGAGCCATCTAAAAGTCTATCAAATGTTGGTTAAATAAATTATGATGCATTCATATGATGGAATACCTTATGGTTATACAGACATTTAAAAGCATGTGACATGAAGAAATGTTTGTGGTGTCATGTGCAAATTAAAAATAAGCATATATAATTGTATACAAATTTCTGTGGCAGTTAATTTTGTTGAGGTACTAATTCTATGTTTTCTCCTATCTCCTTACTTCTTTTCTTTTTTTTGGCAGCACAGTGTGGCATGTGGAACGTCCCCCACCAAGGATCGAACCCCTACTTCTTGACCACATCCAGGCAGCTATCCAGACCCCAGATTCCTGTAAGGCAAACAGCAAAAGCTGCATGGAGACAACAAAGGCTCACTCTGTCTTTTGAAATGAGAAGTTGGTGGGGGGTGGGGGGGGAATAAATGCCTTTGAGGGTGACATGGAAGACAGATTCCTCAAGATTTAGGAGATGGAAGCCTATAAGTTGAGTGACAAAACCTCAGAGAGGAAGACTGCACCCAGGCGCAGTGGATGGCAAATTCACTTACTTGTTTCCAGACTCTTGAGTTCTAAAGGTGGTAAAAAGAATATTGGAGTCAACAGACCTGAAGGGAAGATGGCACAAAAAGGAATCTCAGCAGTAAATCAATGTGGATGGATGACCAAATAATTTGAGGTAATTCCAGGTATTTCCACAATGATTAAGACCCTTGTACAATCCTGGATGGAGAGGAAATGCTCAATAATAATGGAGGTTGACTTTCCCACCAGCATGGTAGGACGAGAATTCAGTTAGCCTCATGTTGACCTAAAAAAAAAAAAAGCAGTATTTCTTTCTATGGAATGAGTCATACTCCACAACATGCATATGCATACAGAGACATTGTATGCATATTATAAATATTGGAAAATGTATCATCAGGACAATTTCCCTCCCTTCTTTTAGACATTTATATAGGGCAAAAAATGACTAAATTTCTAATAGTAATTTTCTCTACCTCGTGGATTAAATGGGGTTATCTCTCATACTGTTTGCATTTGAAAAAATAAATGTTTATTCCTCTTATTATTGGAAAAGTGTAAAACCAACTGTAAGCTGAGTTTTTCCCCTGTACTTTTGAGTAGGGAGCAAACAGGAAAGGGTATATGTCACAATTTTAGGTTCTATTTTCCAGCTATTTCAGAGTCACCAGTATTAATGTGCCTAGAAGTATAGTAAAAACTAAATGTCAAGAAAAAACAACAGATTTTTTTCTCACATTAAAAAAAGTGTTGTATACCTCCTGCACCCTGTAAAAACCAAAAATATTATTCTATCTGTCAGGTTCCAGCAAGAAACAAGATGACACACTTGAAAAGGGCAACTGAAGAGAATATAATCAGAACGTGAGCAAGAAAACAGCAAGAGATGACGCAGTACCACTGCCAACCTGTGGCCAATGTGGAAGGAGAAAGGGTAATAAATACACTGGCCTCTCTCCTACTGCCTTCTGATCTTTTGCTAGTGCTCTCCATCAGCTTCCCTCATAGCTCGGTTGGTCAAGAATCTGCCTGCAATGTAAGACCCGGTTCGATCCCTGGGTTGGGAAGATCCCCTGGAGAAGAGAAAGACTACTCACTCCAGTACTCTGGCCTGGAGAATTCCATGGACTGTATAGACCATGGCGTTGCAAAGAGTCAGACACGACTGAGCAATTTTCACTTACTTCACTCACTCACTCACTCCATCAGCTGAGCTCAACCAGAAGCCAGAAGGGAATAAAACTTGGGGAAGTAACCCATAAAGGGTAGGGGCAGCAGAGAATATCTAGCATGGTGACATTAAAGTGCAAGCAATTCTGTCATTTTGCTATTAATATTTGCAAATGCAAAGATTTCTGCTAGAAGAGTACTAGAAACAGAGTTTGGGACTTCAATCTTTGAACTTATGCAATATATGCAAGAGATATATGCATAGATAAGGAATATATGCAATAGATTTGAAATTATTATTACTGCTTTCCTGGTGGCTCAGACGGTAAAGAATCCACCTGCAGTGTGGGAGACCTGGGTTTGAACCCTGGGTCAGAAAGATCCCCTGGAGAAGGGAATGGCTACCCACTCCAGTATTCTTGCCTGGAGAATTCCATGGACAGAGGAGCATGGTGGGCTAAGTCCATGAGGTCACAAGGAGTCAGATGTGACTGAGCCACTAACACACTACTGCTAAAGTACTCTTATTCATCCATGAATTCTAAACTTTATTGAAATATAACACAGTTCCTGTCCTCTGCAGGCTTGATTTAATAGATGGAGACAAACTGTAAGTAAATAAACACTATTGTTAATGTGTGTAGCACGATGTTAAAATGGGATTCTTTCTGTTTCAGTTTTGGCTGAGGCTCTAAAGAAAGTAAACTATCCCCACATTCCGCAGTAAAGTGGAAGACCATGAAAATTAGAAATTTTAAAAAGGAGGGAGGCTGTTTTTGCCACTTTAAATTGTCTATTGACTTCCTTACTGCATGTCTAGGAAAGAGGCTTTAGTGAAAATCAGATATATGACCCCTAAGCTGAGTGTCATAGTGGATTAGTGTCTGGCTCATATCTGAGGAACCCATTCATTCAATACTTATAGAATATTTGTTAAGTATTCTTAATGCTGCTGCTAAGTCGCTTCAGTCATGTCCGACTCTGTGCGACCCCACAGACGGCAGCCCACCAGGCTCCCCCGTCCCTGGGATTCTCCAGGCAAGAACACTGCAGTGGGTTGCCATTTCTTTCTCCAATGCATGGAAGTGAAAAGTGAAAGTGAAGTCTCTCTGTCGTGCCCGACTCTTAGCAACCCCATGGACTGCAGCCTTCCAGGCTCCTCCGTCCATGGGATTTTCTAGGCAGGAGTACTGGAGTGGGGTGCCATTGCCTTCTCCGCTTAACACTTAACAGTATTCACTATTCTAGGCACAGGTGACCTTAGAGGTGATTTGTTCACCTCTGTCATTTAAATCCTCTGCCTTCATGGAGGTAACATTGTAGGGGAATCTAGTCAAGGCTATGGTTTTTCCTGTGGTCATGTATGGATGTGAGAGTTGGACTGTGAAGAAAGCTGAGTGCCAAAGAATTGATGCTTTTGAACTGTGGTGTTGGAGAAGACTCTTGAGAGTCCCTTGGACTGCAAGATCCAACCAGTGCATTCTGAAGGAGATCAGCCCTGGGATTTCTTTGGAAGGAATGATGCTAAAGCTGAAACTCCAGTACTTTGGCCACCTCATGTGAAGAGTTGACTCACTGGAAAAGATTCTGATGCTGGGAGGGATTGGGGGCAGGAGGAGAAGGGGATAACAGAGGATGAGATGGCTGGATGGCATCACTGACTCTGGACGTGAGTCTGAGTGAACTCTGGGAGTTGGTGATGGACAGGGAGGCCTGGTGTGCTGCGATTCATGGGGTCGCAAAGAGTCGGACTGAGCAACTGAACTGAACTGAACTGAGGCAGAAAGAAATTTTGATTGGCTGTGAAGATGAGTTTTTAATTTGGAAATGTTTGTAGTCCCAGAAATGTGAGGCAAAGCCATTCTGTGGGTGTTTCTTTGAGTCAGATATGGGCTACCAGAGAGGGGTCAAGTGGAAGCATGAGGAATCCTCCAGAGAAAGAAGCTAGAGGTGTACACCTCAGATGCTTTAGACCAAATGACATGTATTTACCCAAGTGCAAGTAAGAGATTTGAGCATTTGCTCATTGGGGATGGAAATGTTTCCAAAGAACTCATAAAGTAAAGAGTCAAGTGCAAACACCTGCTAAGCTCAGAGAGCATCAACAGAACTGTACTAGTCTTGCTAAGAACTCTCTTGCCATTTCCTGTATTTCGTCTTGGAAGAAGTAAGGCAACTGAGTTGGTGGTGGTGGTCAGAGGGGCGTGAAGAGAGATTTTAGATTGGGACATAGGAAGTCAATCATTCCCCTTTAACCATGGCAAGCTCAAGCTGGCAGACGAGGAAAGGGGCATTCTAGAAAACATATTGATATAACTTTTCTTCTTTGCTATTTAGCAGTATTTATCACGATTGAAAATTTAGGTTGCCTTTGAACTGCAATTCTATTTCTATGAATTCATCATAAAGAGTTAATCAGGAAACTACACAAAATGTGTGCATGTACAAAAAACAACAGTTAGAACTGGACATGGAACAACAGACTGGTTCCAAATCAGGAAAGAAGTACGTCAAGGCTGTATATTGTCACCCTGCTTATTTAACTTCTATGCAGAGTACATCATGAGAAATGCTGGGCTGGATGAAGCACAAGCTGGAATCAAGATTGCCGGGAGAAATATCAATAACCTCAGATATGCAGATGACACCACCCTTATGGCAGAAAGTAAAGAAGAACTAAAGAGCCTTTGATGAAAGTGAAACAGGAGAGTGAAAAAGTTGGCTTAAAACTCAACATTCAGAAAACTAAGATCATGGCATCTGGTCCCATCACTTCATGGCAAATAGATGGGCAAACGATGGAAACAGTGACAGACTTTATTTTGGGGGGCTCCAAAATCACTGCAGATGGTGACTGCAGCCATGAAATTAAAAGACGCTTGCTCCTCAGAAGAAAAGTTATGACCAACCTAGACAACATATTAAAAAGCAGAGACATTACTTTGTCAACAAACGTCTGTCTAGTCAAAGCTATGGTTTTTCCAGTAGTCATGCATGGATGATCATGTATGGATGTGAGAGTTGGACTATAAAGAAAGCTGAGCAACAAAGAATTGATGCTTTTGAACTGTCGTGTTGGAGAAGACTCTGGAGAGTCCCTTGGAATTGCAAGGAAATCCAACCAGTCCATCCTAAAGGAAATCAGTCCTGAATATTCATTGGAAGGACTGATACTGAAGCTGAAACTCCAATACTTTGGCCACCTGATGGGAAGAACTGACTCATTTGAAAAAACCCTGATGCTGGGAAAGATTGAAGGCGGGAGGAGAAGGGGACGACAGAGGATGAGATGGTTGGATGGCATCACCAACTCGATGGACATGAGTTTGAGTAAACTCCAGGAGTTGGTGATGGACAGGAAGGCCTGGCGTGCTGCAGTCCATGGGGTCGCAAAGAATCGGACACGACTGAGTGACTGAACTGAACTGAACAAGAATATTCATTATAGTATTTTTACAGTAGCTAAAACTTGGAGATAATTTAATTTCCCACTCATGGTGGTGGTGGTTGGTGGTTTAGTCGCTAAGTCGTGTCTAACTCTTGTGACCCAGTGGACTGTAGCCCGCCAGACTCCTCTGTCCAGGGGATTTCCCAGGCAAGAACACTGGAGTGGGTTGACATTTCCTTCTCTAGGGACTCTTCCCCAAGCAGCTACTGAACTGGGTCTCCTGCATTGCAGCAGATTCTTTACCAGTAACTGAGCCACCAGGGAAGCCCAGAGTTATGTAAATTATTGTATTTCCACACAACCAAATACTACACAATTATTTTAAATTATGAATATGAAAGATGACCATACTTTTTTATATCTAGTATAGAAGTTTATCATTATTTTGCTTGTTAAAAAGTTATATAATACATACATGTGAGGCATGTCAATACACAGAGATATGTAGAAAAGAATTGTCAAAATTTTTATGTGCTAAATAATTTTAAGCACCCATTCAACATTCATTATTCACCCATTTAACATTATTTATTAAGCTCTTATGTGGTAGGCTTTATGCTAGGTACTGGGAAAACAAAAGAAAGCAATCTTTCAATTTAATCTACTAAATTT
Organism: Bos indicus x Bos taurus; assembly: GCF_003369695.1. Lineage (NCBI taxonomy): Eukaryota > Metazoa > Chordata > Mammalia > Artiodactyla > Bovidae > Bos > Bos indicus x Bos taurus. Next base: position 46,082,296 of record NC_040090.1, on the reverse strand, counting down.
ACAGTGACTTTGAAAAATGACAACAAGCAATATTGGTGAATTTAAGAAAGGGATCACTCATATACAGTGGTTGAGAATACATTTTGGTAAAACATTTCTCCAGAGCAATTTAGTACTTTTCATAAAAGCTTTAGAAATATCCATTTCATTTGACCCTACAATTCCATTTTCAGGAATTTATTCTATAAAAAGGAGTACAGATGTGTATACAAAAGATATGTCATAAATAAGCTGCTTGGGAGAGGGGTAACCTAAATATTAAACACTAGGAATTTGGGTAAATAAAATATCCAGAGCATAATACTAGGGAGTCATGTTTAACCTAGAAAATGTTTAACATGAAAAAATGTCCAAAATATATAAGTGGCAAGGTTTAAAAAAAGAGTCTGATACTAAATTGCTGGGAACTTGAGCAAATCACTTAAGTAAGCTGAGTCTCTTCTTCATCTGCAAAGCTTAGATACTTAAGGACCCTCTCAACTCTTCCCTTATATGACTCTAGGTATCCATCCTTTCTTTTTTATAAAGAAAGTGTCATCATTTGTGGTTCACTTGGTAAAGAATCCGCCTGCAATGCAGGAGACCTGGTTTCGATCCCTGGGTTGGAACGATCCCCTGGAGAAGGGAAAGGCTATCCACTCCAGTATTTCGGCCTAGAGAATCCCATGGTCTGTATAGTCCATGGGGTCGCAAAGAGTCGAACACGACTGAGCGACTTCACTTCACTTCAAGTCATCATTGGCAGTCAGTAAATGTTAGGTTGGCAGCTGATTGCACAACTGTCCTAAACTATTTCAGGATTTACTAAAAGATGCTCACAAAAGAGAAAATACGTGTTTTGGAAGAAAATGTCCACCTTTTCCCTTAGTTGCCTAATCTTTCAGCATCGTGCTTGGTTTTGAAGGTACAGAAAGACACTGGCGCCCTCAAAGAGTGTAAAGTCTCTTGGGGTGAAGCCAATAATAATGTTAAAAAGACTGATGATAACAAATCCTTGAAATATGAGTTCTCCAAGGAGTAGGAGAAAGGATTCCAAAGTAGAAAGAAAAGCACGTTCACAAACAAGATAGAGGGAGAGGATGGTTGGCACAAAAACGGACCATTATTTGTGGCCTTTCTTTCAGTATCGTTCTTCTCACGTTACACAACACCTCATATATCGCTTAAGGGGAGACTGAGCCACACACTCGATCACCTGTAGTCTCTGGTGCATCTGGTCAGGCCGGTGAGAAACTGACAGGAGTCAGCAACACGCAGGCAACTTCCCCAAGAACCCAAGAAGGGGTACTTGGTAGCTGCGGCCCAGCAGCTCCTAGCTCCCGCGGGCACTCCTGGCCCAAGGTTTCCAGCCAATCTCAGTTCCTCTAGCTTCCCAGGCCCCTCCCACTTCTGAGCCACCCGAGAGCTCTGAGGGCGGGGGAGCAAGGGAAGCCTATCGATATCTCTGGAATAAACTATTCTACCCTGCGCCGCCGCCGTCAAAATCCGCAGTCTTCTCTGTAGATCGCCGAGCGGAAGCTTCGGCAGTGCTGTTCCATCCGCAGGTTTGCAGGAGGCCGAAGCCGGGCTCGCGCCGGAACCATGGTGCGTTGGATTCCGAGCTTAGGCAGGGTTGGAGAAGAGGTCCGCGGCTGGGGGGTTAGGGGGAGCTTCTTCTCATGCCTTCCTTAGAGCGGTCCGGGGCCATGGGACTTGGGAACTGTAGCCGACGGGATGGTTCAGGCGGTGATTCAGCATCTCCGGCCTGGCCGGGAGAGTGGAGGTCGGTAGTCTGCTGCCGGTGCGACCTTTCCCTGGGGTTTGTTTCGCTTTCCACCGGGCCTTGAACAATATCTTCTCGGTCTACCAGCCAATTTCGCTCCTCAGGTTCCTTCAGTCGAGTAGATTCCGAGCAGTCCAGAGAGGGCCCTAGTGGTCTGTGTGGGAGAAAGGAAAAATAGGGACTTAACTTCAGACTTCCTTGTACTGCCAAGTGCGGACTTGATTCCAGGGTTTGGGTTGCTGCCGGGACCGCGTTCATTTTCTTGGCGGGTCCCTGTGCAGTCTTTTTCTTAGAGCTGTGTCAGAAAAAGCCCTTTTCAATCACTTTGTCTAGTCACCTGATATTACAAATGAGTGAACCGAAGCTGATATTAGTGATGAAATCAGGGTTATAGTATAGAGCTCAGGGATTCCAGGCCTGTGCCTGCCTTCCAGCGCTCAGCCTTCTCACCCCCATGATTAGTCTCCCAAGTACTGTGCTGGACTTGTTTTAATATCGTCTTTAAAGCAGTAATGGGTCTGTTTTTATGGCAATGTGTGTCCACTTCTGACTTCCTGGGGACATTCTTGTGTTCTCATTCAGTATGAATGAATGAAAGGCACGTTCAGTATGTGCCTTTACATATTCAGTATGAATGTTTTAAGTGCAGTGAAGGTTCAAAGATAAATCAGACATATCCCAAATCGTAGTATGAGGCAGAAAAGGAAGTGAAGATAAAGAACTGGTGGGAGTGTGTTTTGAGATTTGGGGAGAAAAGATGGAGAAGATTTCAAGAGATAGACATTTGAGCTGACTTAAGAAAAGGTAAAGTAGGGTCTGATATAAGGGAAGAATATTAGCAAAGATAGAAAGGAAAGTGGACACATAGGAACTTTAGTAATTGACTGAACCCAAAGCAAGTACTATGAACAGTGTTAGATCTGCAAGACTGGTTGGGAAGCTAGGTACCATCTAGATCCACCCAGCCCCACCCCCGACCCCCCCCCCCCATCTCCTTATAAATGTAAAATTGGCTTGCAGCTGATTACAGTAGTAATCTTCCAATGAGACTGCAACAACAGCTTTTCCTTAATGCTGGATGGAGGGAGATGAGAGAACATTTTTTAATGATAGAGCTTGTTAAGATTTTGAATTTGTAATATTCTTGTGTTAATAGGTCTTTTTTCATTTACTTTCAGTTTCGCAACCAGTATGACAATGATGTCACTGTTTGGAGCCCTCAGGTAAAATGTTTTATATTACTCCTGTGAAGTGACTTTTGGTGACTGCAGTGTGTTCAGAAGCTTATGGGATTATAGGAAGCGAGAAAATGGAATATAATCATTTTATACGTTCCTGAAACCTAAGTTTATTATTAAAGTCAGTCTTCTAGTTTTAAGAAACAGCATTTGAGGTGTAACTATGCCTACTTGAGATTTGGGATTGCTAAATTATTTTAAATACGTAAAAGGGTCTTATAATGACTAAGGTTTTTTGTTTTTGTTTTTTTTTCATTTTAGGGCAGAATTCATCAAATTGAATATGCAATGGAAGCTGTCAAACAAGGTTCAGCCACAGTTGGTCTGAAATCAAAAACTCATGCAGTGTTGGTTGCATTGAAGGTAAGTAAAGCAATAAATATATCTTCCTCCCTAGAAAACACTGTAAAATGTTAGTTTCACTATATAAATAATAAAATTATAAACTTACTCTTTTGTCTTAAATGATGTTTCTATTTAGAGAGCACAGTCAGAACTTGCAGCTCATCAGAAAAAAATTCTCCATGTTGATAACCATATTGGTATCTCAATTGCGGGACTTACTGCTGATGCTCGACTATTATGGTGAGTATGATCCTGGAAAACAAAAGAAACATCCCTTTTGATTCATGATTGATTACATATCTAGAAACAATCCAGATATTTTAGGAAGTTATCTGCTAGCGTGTTTATAAGTTAAGATTGTTAATACCTTAATGGATTCGGGCTCAGTTACTAAGTATTCCATTTCTTGATCACTGTAGCAGTAATTAATAGGATTAACCACATTAACATTAATGCTTTTTAGAAGTCATTGAATAATGTATTACTTGTTAACTCAGTATATATAGTTTGATGTTAGATCTGAGAAGAGCGTGACACTTCAGGTTTCTGAAGGATCAGCTGAACCACCCTTGCTGTCTTTAATATACCAGTATTCATTTGACATTTATTTTTTGCAAAGCTTAATACTAGATACAAAGAGTATACAAAGGTGAATCAGACATAGATCTCATCTTTTAGGAGCTTAAAATCTAGTAGAATATCTGTAATACAAGGTAGAAAGTGGAGAGCAACAGGTATATTTCTTTGGAGGGGGTAGGGAATAAAGATTATTTCCAGTTGAGAGGCATAGATGAAGAGCTGGGGCTTTGGGATCACACAGTCTTTAATTCCCACTTTTAACACTCAATCTGATATTGCTGTAGTTACTCAAACTCTCAATTTTTGTAGTATTTTTTTCTAAGATTATTGATAAATAGCCTAACATGTAGAACACTTCATACAGCATCTTTCAGTGTATGTGTTGGTAAGTGGGAGGTAGTTAGCCACAAGTAATCTCTTGTCTGTGATTTAATTAAGAAAGGAGGAATATAAACACCAAGGACAGTTAGTAATGCTGATGTTTAAAATTTTCAAGTTATTTGGTGAGTTCCCTGCTCTCTTAGGTCAGCAATATAGTGACTACATTAGTGTTTTCTGTTAGCTGTTGAAAATATATATTGCATTGTCAAACATTGTACTTAACCCAATCTTTCAAAAATATTGTCACATGTAATCATTTAAAAGCTTTATTAGATATTTTACATTGTTTATTGCACTAAATCTTTGAAATTTCATGTATATTTTGTACTGAAGATACATCTTAATTCGGACTAGCCACTTTTTCAGTGCTCAGTAGTCACATGTTATTAATACCTGCCATATTGAGCAATGCAGTGTTAGACAGCCTTGGGAAAGGAACTTAAGTGAAAGTAGTGAACAACTAGCTTGCTTATGGCAGCCAACATTTGATCATCGGATGTGACACACACATAAACTAGACAGAGCAATATGAAAGAACAGTTTATCCTCTTGGCTTTAATAGTTAGGTCTGAATTTTCTTTTCCCCAGTGTTGCATTTGCTTGCATCTTGTTGGATTTAAGAGACTTAACAGTGTAGTGTCTCCTCTAGAGTACTGCTATGGATAGAAGTAACATTGACAGGAACATGTTAACAGCGCCCTAGTATGGATTCAGTTTCTTCTGTTTGTTCTATTGGGGAAATTTTTGTCAGCTTTCAAGGAAAAAAGCAAAGTTATTCTTTTTGCTAGCTCAAGACATGGAATTAAGACAGTCTTGTTGACAGTGGGAAGGGTAAGAGAAGAGAGATTGCTCTTTTCCTATTGTGCAGCCTTTTCTTCTCTGTTCTGTAAAGTGCTCTGAGGCAAAGGTTATCTAGAGCTAAGAAACGTATAGTCACAAACTTAGGTAAAATTGTGAAAACTTTAAGGTTAGTCACTTTCAATAATAGAACATTTAAAATATAGAGATTTGATAGAAAAATGCATCCTTGTCATTATATATTTATGGTTCCATTGTATGGTTGTAATTCATGTAAACATCTGGAAGAAAGCAAAAAGAAACCAAATTACTTCGTTTGATTAGAATGACTCTGTGATTTGAAATTACCAGTTTTTCTTGTTTCTTTTTCAGTAATTTTATGCGCCAGGAGTGTTTGGATTCCAGATTTGTATTTGACAGACCTCTTCCTGTGTCTCGTCTTGTATCTCTAATTGGAAGCAGTATCCTTTTTATTTATGCATTTATTGTAGCATTTATGGATGTAGACTTTAAAGGGTCTTGATACTTTATTGTTATGTTATTTATTAGGAATATGATATATAACATAGGTAAAATTGTGCAAACTTTAAGTTGAGTCACTTTTCAGTAAAAGAATGCTTAAAGTCTTTAGAAGGAGAGTTGTAGGGAGTTTTACTATGGAAGAATAGATTCTAAATGAGTTGGGTGGTTCTTTTTATCAACCTTTATAGATAAGCAATTAATATGTTCCAGATATAGATAAGCCTAATTTCATAAAAAACTGAGCATCAATTTTAGAAGAGATTTAATGTTTGTTTATTGGTGGTTATAGATGCTCCCCCTAAATCCTTGTCCCTTATATCCAAAATGAATGAAATTCTCTATACCAGAAAAGATCATCTTGCTAGCACTCACTTCGGGTTTGGTGGATAGTCAAACATCTTTTAACACTAAGCCAAAGAAATATTTGTTTTATTTTCTTCTTCTTCGGATAGTGGATTATGCAGCAATTAAAAAAACCAGAACTCTTTGTTGATAATGTTTAATTTGAAATTAAAGACAGTACTTTACTTCTTGTTAGAACAAACTCTTTGACTAGTTTAAGAAACCCAGATACCAACACAGCGATATGGCCGGAGACCATATGGTGTTGGGCTGCTCATTGCTGGTTATGATGTAAGTTCATAGAGTATTGTTATATTTTAATGATTTTTTTTTTTTTTTGAAACTAACAAATTTTCTAATTTTTAGCTCAATCAGAGTCAAGAATTATGCAATGTATTTTTCTTCTATTTGTAGGATATGGGTCCTCACATTTTCCAGACTTGTCCATCTGCTAACTATTTTGACTGCAGAGCTATGTCCATTGGAGCCCGATCTCAATCAGCTCGTACTTACTTGGAGAGACATATGTCAGAGTTTATGGAGTGTAAGTAGTTTTTCTTTTTTGCCCTCCTAGTCTTTATATAGTGAATAAACACAGTATCCTACATGAAAAAAAGCTCTACTTTTCTTAAAAAGATTAAGCCCATGAAGTGTATATTACTTCTGCCATATATACTAGTTTTTACTTTCTCTGTCTACCAGGGTAGTTTCAGTCACTGATCGAACTTTTTCACAATATAACTAGGTATTCCTTACCTTGAATATTTTTTATTCAATTGGTCTGAAGTTTTGTCCCAGCCAGAGTTGAGAGCCACTGTACTAGTTACTACTTGTAAATTCTGTTTATAGCTTTTATTTTTCTGTGATTCTTATTTTTAGCCACATAGACATTTCTGCAATAAGTAGTCCATAAATAAATAAATCAGTTTAGTTGTGAGAAAGAAAAGAAAAAGATGTAACGTGATGATAGGGCAGGTTTTCAAATGGTTTGCTTATGCCAAGATCTTAGATTTTAACACATGCTTTTTATGCATCAAGGTAATCATGCATCCACTGCCCCGCCCCGCCCCCCAGCATTCTGTTGTGATGTATTGCATTCATTGACTTTTTTTTAAATTTATTTTTCTATTGATGGATAATTGCTTTACAGATTTTTGTTGTTTTCTGTCAAACCTCAACATGAATCAGCCATAGGTATACATATATCCCTTCCCTTTTGAACCTCCCTCCCATCTCCCACCCCATCCCACCCCTCTAGATTGATGCAGAGCCCCTGTTTGAGTTTCCTGAGCCATACAGCAAATTCCCGTTGCCTATCTCTTTCACATATGGTAATGTAAGTTGCCATGTTACTCTTTCCATACATCTCACCCTCTCCTCCCTTCTCCCCATGTCCATAAGTCTGTTTCTCCATTGCTGCCCTGAAAATAAATTCTTCAGTACCATTTTTCTAGATTCTGTGTATATGCTTTAGAATAAAATATTTAGCTTTCTCTTTCTTACTCACTTCACTCTGTATAATAGGTTCTAAGTTCATCCACCTCATCAGAATGGACTCAAATTTGTTCTTTTTTATGGCTGAGTAATATTCCATTGTGTATATATATCACAACTTCTTTATTTATTCATCTGTCAGTGGACATCTAGGTTGCTTCCATGTTCTAGCTATTGTGAATAGTGCTGCAGTGAACAGTGGGATACATGTGTCTTTTTCAATTTTGGTTTCCTCAGGGTATATGCCTAGGAGTGGGATTGCTGGGTCATATGGTGGTTTTATTCCTAGTTTTGTAAGGAATCTCCATACCGTCTTCCATAGTGGCTGTATCAATTTACATTCCCACCAACAGTGCAAGAACATTCCCTTTTCTCCACACCCTCTCCAGCATTTATTGTTTGTAGACTTTTGATGATGGCCATTCTGACCAGCAGAAAAGACAATGGCACTCCACTCCAGTACTCTTGCCTGGCAAATCCCATAGACGGAGGAGCCTGGTAGGCTTCAGTCCATGGGGTCATGAAGAGTCAGACACGGCTGAGCGACTTCACTTTCACTTTTCACTTTCGTGCATTGGAGAAGGAAATGGCAACCCACTCCAATGTTCTTGCCTGGAGAATCCTAGGGACAACGGAGCCTGGTGGGCTGCTGTCTATGGGGTCGCACAGAGTCGGATATGACTGAAGCGACTTAGCAGCAGCAGCAGCAGCAGCATTCTGACCAGTGTGAGGTGATATCTCATTGTAGTTTTGATTTGCATTTCTCTAATAATGACTGATGTTGAGCATCTTTTCATGTTTGTTAGCCATCTGTATGTCTTCTTTGGAGAAGTGTCTGTTTAAGTCTTTTTCCTACTTTTTGATTGGGTTGTTTGTTTTTCTGGCATTGAGTTGTATGAGCTGCTTGTATATTTTGGAAAATAATCCTTTGTCAGTTGTTTCATTTGCTATTATTTTCTCCCATTCTGAGGGTTGTATTTTCACCTTGCTTATAGTTCTCTTTGCTATGCAAAAGCTTTTAAGTTTAATCAGGTCCCCCTTGTTTACTTTTGTTTTTATTTCTGTTACACTAGGAGGTGGGTCATAGATGATCTTGCTTTGATTTATGTCATCGAGTGTTCTGCCTAGCATTCATTGACTTTTGAATGTTCAGCCAGCTTTGCATTCCTGGGACAAATCCTTCTTGGTCATGATGTATAACATAAATTATATATACGTAAAATGTTTATGGAAACATAAACATTGCTGGATTTAGTTTGCTGATACTTTGTTGAGGTTTTTGTGTGTTTGTTAATCAGGGGTACTGATCTGTAGTTTTACTTTCTTCTGGTAGCTCTGTATAGTTTTGGTATCAGGGCAATACTGACCACATACAAGCAATTGGAGACTCTTTTATAAAGAGCAAATACAGTGACAAACATTTCACAGAGTACATTTTACAAAACTTTGAGCTGTAAAATCCTGATTTGTATATTAACTTAGCATAAGAAAAGGGTAGCTTTAGTAACAAAAATCATGCATTCATTCTCTCATTAAACAATAGCAATCTAATTGCTATTAGGAGATTATATGGCCAAACATTAGACTTTTTTTTATTATGATATATTTAGTGTGTGACTAAAACCATGATTTCAGACTATAGACCTGACAAATAAATAAAGGAAGCCTAGCATGAAAACAGAATTAAGAAATAATTGTTAATTTATTATATTTAGGCAATTTGAATGAACTGGTTAAGCATGGTCTGCGTGCCTTACGGGAAACCCTTCCTGCAGAACAGGACCTGACTACAAAGGTAAGTATCACATTTTCCAATTGGGGATACTAACATTATAGTTTAATCATTTATTATACAAATGTAAGTAATAGAGGTGTGTATACTTACAGTTCTTTAATTTGTAAGATGGTTTCCTTGGCTCATTCTTTCTCTTTAAGGTATTCAGTAAATGACTGATTTTGAAATGATTTTTAAATATTTCTTTTTGGTATAAAGCAATAAAACATATAATTCTGTTGCAGAATGTCTTTCATCAAGAGATAGGAATATCTTTGTATTTTTAATATACATTGAGCACCAATCACATGCAGGCAGTAGGCATGGAGAAAATATAATGCATACAACAAACATCTTGGCATTCCTGGGACATACATCCAGTTGGGCAAAGAGAGACAGTGTACCCACAAGTAGATTATTTAGGATATTAGAATATGATAAATACTTAGAAAAAATAAAACAGGTTTAAAAGGAGAAAGAATGGCCAATAGGGTATAAGAAGGAGACATGGTGGGTATAATTTAACATAGAGTGGTGAGAGATGGTCTCACTGAGAAAGTGAAATTTGAGGGAAAGATCTAAAAGAGTTGAGTGAGTGAGCTATGCATATGGGGCCTTGAGTTCAGAATGTTGCTAGTGTTCAACATAAGGAGGCCAGTTGTGTTGGAGTCAGTAATCAAGAGGAGAAGAAGGAATAGTCAGAGAGGTAATGGAGGCCACATAGCATATGTCCTGTAAACATTGTAGGTACTTTGGATTTTACTCTTGAGTTTGAGCAGAGCAATACTGTGGCTTGATGTAGATTTTAAAAGTCACTCACGTTGCCATTTTGAGAGGGGGCATGGGTGGAAATAGTTTCAAGGCTGTTACAGTAATTCAAGTGATAGACTGTGGTAGATTAGAACAGAGTCATAGAGTTGGAGATGATGAGAAGTGGTTCGATTTTGCATATGTTTTGAAATTAGAACCAGAAAGGTTTGCTAGCGAATTGGTTGTGAGGTGTGAGTTTAAAAAATGCCTTTAGCATTTTTGCCTGATTAGAGGAAGGATAGACTTATGATTTACTGAGATGGATGAGACATTTGGAGGAACAGAAGATCAGGCAGTTAGTTTAGAACATACAAAATTTGAAATGCCTTTTGTTTGTCCATTTGGTGATACAGAATAAGTGATTATTGGATGTTCACCCCCTAGTGTTTGGTGGAGATTGGTTTATCCTAGAACTAAAGTTTTGAGGTCTTTGTGTAAAAATGGTATTTAGAGACTGGCCAGGATTTGATTTCTGAAAGATTAGAATAAGTTTGAAGACAAGTTTGAAGACTTGGTCAAGGGTACTCTATCCTTTAGAGATTAGAAGGTGAGAGTAGGAATCAGCAAAAAGGGACTGAGAAATATGCCAGGGAGGTAGGAGAAAAACATGGAAAATGAGGCATCTTTAAAAGGAAATGAAGAAACTTCAGTCATCCATTGGCATCAGTGGTGGGGGGTTAGTTCCAGAATCCCCTACCATGGATCCCTAAATCCAAGGGTGCTCAAGTCCCTTATGTAAAATGATGTCATACTTGCATATAGCCTATACACAATCCTCCTGTGTACCTGAAATTATCTCTAGATTGCCTGTGTCACCTAATACAATGTAAATGCATGTAAATAGTTGTAATTGCAATATAAGTGCTGTGTAAACAGTTGCCAGGACACAGCAAATTTAAGTTTTGCTATTCAGAACTTTCTGGAATTTTTTTCCCCAAATATTTTTGATCCATGGTTGGTTGAACCCACAACTAACAAATGAAGAACCCACCAATAGAGAGGTGAACTGACTTTTAAGGAGAAGAGCGTGAAACATTGCCAATAGGCCATGAAAGATGTGGACTGAGAATTAACATTTCGATTAGCAGTGATGTTACTGAAACTTGACTAGACAGTCTTAATGGAATGGAGAGGAAAAGTGTGCTAGGAATAGAGTCAGGAGAAAAAGAGAGAAATTGGAGACAGCTCTTTGGAGGAGACTTTCTGTTACGGGTCCAGAGAAAGAGGGTGGTGGTTGGTAGAGAATGTAGTGGAAAAAAAAGGGGTTTTGTTTTGGTTTTTTAAGATGGGAGAGATTACAATAGTTGGCTGCATGGTTATAAAAATAATCCAATATCAAGAAAAAGGTTTATGGAACTTCCCTGGTGGTCCAGTGGTTAAGACTGCACTCCAATGCGGGGGGCATGGGTTCCATCTCTGGTTGGAGAACTAAAGTCCTGCATGCTACATAGTGCAGAAGTAAATAAATAAATAAACAAGTAAAGATGTGCACTAAGTAGATTAAACATCATTATTAAGGGAAAAAAAGATAAAAACATCTATATAGGATAAAAATGAGAATTGCTGGACCAGTCACCAACAGCACCTAGCTGAAAAGGTAGGCTTCAGAGAGGACTGGGGCTCTTCATTCCCAGTAACACGAAGGGAGAGAATCTAGGGATATAGATACAGGAAAGATTGGATACTATGGGAGCTTATGAACATTCTCTTCTGATTGCTTCTGTTTTCTCAGTTGATTAGAAGCAAGGTTTTGAGCTGCAAGAGAAATGGAGAATGTTAGAAAGAGTTGTCCAGGGAAGGGGAGATTGAATGATCTAGAAACTTGTATTATACAACAACTAAAGGTCTCCTTGAGGTTAATGATCACTAGAGAGATCAGTTACCATATTAAAAAATACGTTTTGTTATGATTGGGTAATTAATAGTTAATATGTGTATGAAGACTTTATAACCTGTATAATCTTTTTAAACAGCATTTCCTATCATAAAAATAATTTTCTTTCAAAAAAATTAGGAAAGTACATTAAAGTGTATTATATTGTTTTTATTTGTTTGTTTTAAAAATACCTATAATGCCATCACTCCAAGATGACTGTCCTTTAAATTCGGGGCATACAGTTGACTGTTGGCATTTACAACTTGGAAAGTTTGCTCAGGTATCTGGCTTTCTGATTTTACATTTTTATTGAATCATAGAGAATGCCCTATATATCCTTAATGTCTCAAGTTCTCACTGAAATTTTAATCTTATGGGAGCTCTACTGTACTGGTTAGCATTCACTGAACATTTTAAGAGTTGCTTTTTAATTTTTCCATGTAGAACATGGTTCTAAGTCCCCTAAACTCAATATTTTAGAACCCAAAATTTATTTCCTTAAGAACCATTATGTCTTAACTTATAGAAGGAACAAATTTAATTATTTCTTAGAGTGTAGGCTTTACCTCTCAGATGGTAAAGAATGAAGGCTTACTTCCTAGCAAATGATTTGTTTCCTCACACTGGTCTTCACATTCTGACTGTGAGCCAAGTTGCAAATTTCTAGGTGACACAGACCTTCAGGATTGTTCGTGGTTATCAAAAGTGAATATTAAATCTGCAGATTACAAAAGTTTACTAGTTTTCTTCTTTTTTTCCCTGTTTTTTTTGTCTCATTCAAGTGCTGTACAAATTTTTATTCAACTTTTTTCTTTTTATCATAAGCATTTTTCCAACCTAAATTCTCTTGATTTTTAATTTTTACCTTTTTTTCCCCTTCAGAATGTTTCCATTGGAATTGTTGGTAAAGACTTGGAGTTTACGATTTATGATGATGATGATGTGTCTCCATTCCTGGAAGGTCTGGAAGAAAGACCACAGAGAAAGGCACAGGTATATAACTAATTATAACCAAGAGACTAATTCTATTGTAAATTGCTATTCCTACCACAACTGTGTAAATCTACTGTTTTTGTCTTTAATTTTTGAGATAGGCTCATAATTCATGTGGCAGTAGGAAAACTAAGAACTAATACTGAGGGGTTCAGTGATCTCTATAAAACACAAAAAGGCTGATTTGGTTCTCTTTTATAGCTTCTCAGTTCTGTGTGTTGAGGGTTCAGTTAGATGGTTCTTTGGCTCATGTCACTTCGGGTATCTCAAACATTACAGTCATTTGAGGAGGTAGGGCTGGAACATCCGAGATGGCTTTACTCATGTGTCTTCTTTACTCACATTTGCCAGGTGTCTTGGAGGGACAGCTAGAAGGATGGCTGGGCCTCTGTCCATGTAGTCTCAGGGCCTCTCCTTCACCAGAGTATCTCTGGCAGGAAGCAGCTCAGAGGTTGCAAAAGTTCAAAAGCTCAGAAGCGCAAGCTGCCAGGCATTCTTAAGGCTGAGGCCCAGAACTGGCACAGCATTCCTCTTTACATTCTGTTGGTTAAGGCAAGTCATAGGGCTAGCCGCGATTCTATCAGAGGTGGGACTGAGAGAAGACTCACTGGTGACCAGCTTGGGAAACTAAGTTGACTCTTCACAAATATTGAGAAAAGGATCAAGAAGTACTGGTGAATCTCAGGTTAAATACTGGCCTTTTTTGTCAAAATTTGAATACACATTTGCTTTTATAGGTGCTTATTTAATAGCTGTGTAATTGGGGAAAAAAGTACAGAAATTTCTTCTACAGCATGAATTCTTTTTTTAACTTGAAAAAGATGTTGGTATTTGGAGCAGTAAGATTTGCATTATTTAACTGCTGTTGGAAACAGTGCAGGATAGTACCTCACAGCTGCTTTGTTGGAAAATATTCTTGCTGTGTTTATTAGTGCTAAGGAGGAAAAGAATGTCTAAAGTGTGCTGGTTCTATTTTTAAGGCTAGTAGTGATAAGAAAAGCCTTTATTCTTAAGCACAACAAAGTATGATGAAATGCTGGAATTGTTCATTGTTTTTTATTATGTAATATTTGTGAGTAAAAGTGTATATTGGTTAAGTGTTCTTTTTACATACTTTCTTTTTTCTTCCTCTCTTAAGCCTACTCAACCTGCTGATGAACCTGCAGAAAAGGCTGATGAACCAATGGAACATTAAACAATAAACCAGTCTATATATGTATTGTCATACATGTAAGAATGCAGGAGCACATTCTGATGACAGTAATCTACACTTTGAACCAAAAGATGCAGAATGGTGGGATAGAATGGTATGTTTTAGGAATCAGTTCAGATGTGAGTTTTTCCTAAGCTGCCACCAAAACCATATAATTGGGTTCATTTTTCTTTAAGAGGGCCTCTATAATCATTTTCTAGAAAGTATAGTTCTCTCTACTAATGTTTTTATATGAAGAACATAGTGTCTTTGTGGTTTTAAAGACAACTGTGAAATAAAATTGTTTCACCTGCTGATGTATTGGGGTTTTGCTTTTTAAGTAGCTTCAACTGTAAATAGTAGTCTGTGATTACAGCTGTGTCATCATCATATGTGGTCACCATGTTTGCCAATTAAATTGCCTTGTTTTTAGTGACAGGAAAAATATTACCTCTTACATATAACAGCCTTATACTAACACCCCAGCGAATAGACTGGCTGCATGAAAAACCTCCATGGAGGTTTGGTCCAGAATACTGATTTTTAGAGTTTAACCTTGGAGATTCCTAGTAAAACCTAAGAAAAAACCACTTTCTAATAATAGTAGTGGGAAGATTAACATGGGAATGATTTTTCATTACAACCAGCAGATGGCAGTAGTAGTATCTGTGGTCTCAGTGTAGGGAATTTTTGCAAAAATCAGTGTAATTCAGTTCAGTTGCTCAGTCGTGTCCAACTCTTTTCGACCCCATGGACTGCAGCACACCAGGCCTCCCTGTCTATCACCAACTCCCAGACTTACTCAAACTCATGTCCATTGAGTTGGTAATACCATCCAACCAACCCATCTTCTGTCGTACCCTTCTCCCTCCTTCAATCTTGCTCAGCATCAGGGTCTTTTCCAATAAAAAGTCAGTTCTTCACATCAGGTGGCCAAAGTATTGGAGCTTCAGCATCAGTCCTTCCAATGAATATTCAGGACTGATTTCCTTTAGGATGGACTGGTTGGATTTCCTTGCAGTCCAAGGGACTCTGAAGAGTCTTCTCCAACACCACAGTTCAAAAGCATCAATTTTTCGGTGCTCAGCTTTCTTTATAGTCCAACTCTCACATCCATACATGACTACTTGAAAAACCATAGCTTTGACTAGATGGACCTTTGTTGGCAAAGTAATGTCTCTGCTTTTTAATATGCTGTCTAGGTTGGTCATAGCTTTTCTTCCAAGGAGCAAGCATCTTTTAATTTCATGGCTGCAGTCACCATCTGCAGTGATTTTGGAGCCCAAAAAAACTGAAGTCTCTTACTGTTTCCCATCTACTTTCCATGAAGCGATGGGACTGGATGCCATGATCTTAGTTTTCTGAATATTGAGTTTTAAGCCAACTTTTTCACTCTCCTCTTTCACTTTGATCAAGAGACTCTTTAGTTCTTCTTCGCTTTCTGCCATAAGGGTGGTGTCATCTGCATATCTCAGGTTATTGATACTTCTCCCAGCAATCTTGATTCCAGATTGTGCTTCATCCAGCCTGGCATTTCGCATGATGTACTTTACATATAAGTTGAATAAGCAGGGTGATGATATACAGCCTTGACATACTCCTTTCCTGATTTGGAAACAGTTTGTTGTTCCATGGCTAGTTCTAACTGTTGCTTCTTGACTTGCATACAGATTTCTCAGGAGGCAGGTCAGGTGGTATAATATTCCCATCTCTAAGGATTTTCCACAGTTTGTTGTGATCCACACAGTCAAAGGCTTTCGCGTAGTCAATAAAAATAGCAAAACGGAAATTTTAATCTCAAACCATCATTTCCTCATATCCTGCCCAGCCCTACTTTAGCATAATCTTTAGCCTGCCTTCCATTATGCCTATGAACTGTGTATGTAAATACTGAGTACAATTTTTATCTTAGATCATACAAAATGAAATTAGAGGAAATCTGTTTTAAAAAAACAAAGCCAGGGACTTCCCTGGAGGTCCTCTGGTTAGGCCTCCACACTTCCCCTTAGGGGAGGCAGGTTCAATCTCTGGTCAGGGAACTAACATCCCACAAACCCTGTGGCATAGCCAAAAAATAAAAGACAAAGCCTGTAATCCAGAATTTTACTGCTCAGAAGCCCAAAGGAGTTATTTTCTGAGATTCATATCTTTCTAGAGAGGAACAGTTGATTCATAGATAGGCAACTTGGATTTTAGACTTAATTCTACTAATTAGCTGCTTTTGACTTTGAACAGTTGACTTAACCCTGCTTTACGGAAATCCTTTGGAGAATTTTTGCAAAGGTTAAGTGGGAAAATTTATGTGAATCTTAATAGGTTTAACTCTTTTGTGACTTCTTGAAGGGAGAGTGGTAAGAGAAACTCTGGCATCCTTGTTGAAGGAATGAAAAGTGAAAATGTTAATTGCTCAGTCATGTCTGACTCTTTTCGACCCCATGGACTGTAGTTCGCCAGGCTCCTCTGTCCATGGAATTCTCCAGGCAAGAATACCAGAGTAGGTAGCCATTCCCTTTTCCAGGGGAACTGCCTGACCCAGGGATCAAACCCAGGTCTCCTACATTGCAGACAGATTCTTTACCATCTGAGCCACCAGGGAAGTCCGCCTATAACTAAATACAGGAATGTGGAGATGTTGGTCTCCACTCTGGAATCAGCTTCAAGAGCCTGCCATTTGAGCTTGCAATGAGCCCACCAGTGCCATTTGACCTACAGTGAAGTTGTGTCAAGCTCATGAAACACACAAAACAGAAAGGGAGTCATTCCACCTGTCTCCAGACTTAGTGGGTGTACTCATCTGTATTGTACTTTGCGAGAAATTTTAGTAATTTTTTTCAGTATGTAATTTTAGTCTGGCACACTGACTTTAGAACCTAAAATCCTCCCCACCCCAATAAGATTCAGTTCTATTTGTACAGAGTTCACTTTGATGCCTTTTCATGTTTTATCCAGTGTGTGATACTCAGTCATTCCATTTAGTCTGTTAAATAATAAAATTCTTAATAATATCTTCATAAAACCTATCACTTTGATATAAAGATAACATTTAATTCACTTTGAATTTATTCAGTTCAGTTCAGTCGCTCAGTCGTGTCCGACTCTTTGCAACCCCATGAATTTGCCCCAGGAGGCACTCCAGGCCTCCCTGTCCATCACCAACTCCCAGAGTTCACCCAAACTCATGTGCATAGAGTCGGTGATGCCATCCAGCCATCTCATCCTCTGTCGTCCCCTTCTCCTCCTGCCCCCCAATCCCTCCCAGCATCAGGGTCTTTTCCAATGAGTCAACTCTTTGCATGAGGTGGCCAAAGTATTGGAGTTTCAGTCTCAGCATCAGTCCTTCCAATGAACACCCAGGACTGGTCTCCTTTAGGATGGACTGCATATGTGCATCTTTGAAGAACTGGAATAGTTAAAAATAAGATGCAGTGAAGTAGGTAACATGATTCATCCCAGTTTTTTCAGTATTGAACCATTTTGTGATTTGGGGGACAAGTCCCTTTTCTCTAGGCCTTGATTTTCTAGATGTCTAAATTTTTCAATTCTTATATGACAGGTTCTTGCTCTCAATTTATAACTTAAAAAGCATTCAAAATGATATATGCTAGATAAAAAGAAGTCCCAAAACAAAGTGCATGTTATAACAAGTGAGGAAGAATTAGGCTCTATAAGATCCTGATACCTGTTAATAAACTCTGTATTTAATACACAATGGAATATTACTCAGCTATTAAAAAGAATGCATTTGAATCAGTTCTAGTGAGGTGGATGAAACTGGAGCCTATTATACAGAGTTAAGTAAGTCAGAAAGAAAAACACCAATACAGTATAATAATGCATATATGTGGAATTTAGAAAGATGGTAACGGTGACCCTATATGCGAGACAGCAAAAGTAACACAGTTGTAAAGAACAGACTTTCAGACTCTGTGGGAGGTGAGGTTGGGATGATTTGAGAGAATAGCATTGAAACATGTATATTACCATATGTGAAACAGATCAGCAGTCCAGGTTGAATGCATGAGACAGGGCACTCAGGGCCGGTGCACTGGGATGACCCTGAGGGATGGGATGGGGAGGGAGGTGGGAGGGGGGTTCAGGATGGGGAACACATGTGCACTGCTGATTCATGTCAATGTATGGCAAAAACCACTACAATATAATTAGCCTCCAATTTAAGTTAATTTAAAAAATATATACAATAATGTATATACACTGGCAATGACAATTTTCAGTGCAGACTCAAACTGCTGAGCTTTTGTTACTGCTAAGTTTAGTTTTTAATGCCTTATGGGTCATTTCATGCTGATAGATTGCCATTTCTTGAGAAGTGGACTTGGAAACCAGATAACTGCATTTGTGAAAATTCCATATTAAAAATAAAGACAGAAATGGAATAACTTGTTGCACACATAGCTTGGGTTGATCTCAAGGGAATTAACCTTAAGTGAAAAACAAAGCCAAACTAAAAGGTTACATTGTGAAATGACAAAATTACATACATGGGGACCAGGTTAGTAGTATCCAGGGGTTAAGGAGGGAAGGGATAGTGATAAAAAGATGGTAGGAGGGAGCTTTGTAATGGAATTATTAGTGGTGATCATATGAATCTTAGCATGATATAATTGCCCAGAACTAAATACAGAATGAGTACACGTAAAACTGGTAAAATATGAATGAGGACTGAATTGTATCAGTGTCAGTTTCCTGGATTAGATATTGTACTATAGCTATACAAGATTTTTTTTTTTTTTTTTTTTTTTACAATTGAAAGAATCTAGGTGAAGAATATATGGGATCTCAAGAAAAATAGTTTTAATAAAATGAATAATGGGTTTGAGGAGCACATGGCTTTTGTGATATATTTTGGATTCTCAAAGAATTTACTTTTTGTCTGATGGTTCTAGAAAGAACAAACCTCAAAATATCTGGATTATGGATCAGATCAGATCAGATCAGTCGCTCAGTCGTGTCCAACTCTTTGTGACCCCATGAATCGCAGCACGCCAGGCCTCCCTGTCCATCACCAACTCCCGGAGTTCACTCAGACTCACGTCCATTGAGTCAGTGATGCCATCCAGCCATCTCATCCTCTGTCGTCCCCTTCTCCTCTTGCCCCCAATCCCTCCCAGCATCAGTCTTTTCCAATGAGTCAACTCTTCGCATGAGGTGGCCAAAGTACTAGAGTTTCAGCTTTAGCATCATTCCTTCCAAAGAAATCCCAGGGCTGATCTCCTTCAGATTGGACTGGTTGGATATCCTTGCAGTCCAAGGGACTCTCAAGAGTCTTCAACACCACAGTTCAAAAGCATCAATTCTTTGGCACTCAGCCTTCTTCACAGTCCAACTCTCACATCCATACATGACCACAGGAAAAACCATAGCCTTGACTAGACAAACCTTTGTTGGCAAAGTAATGTCTCTGCTTTTGAATATGCTATCTAGGTTGGTCATAACTTTCCTTCCAAGGAGTAAGTGTCTTAATTTCATGGCTGCAGTCACCATCTGCAGTGATTCAGGAGCCCAGAAAAATAAAGTCTGACACTGTTTCCACTGTTTCCCCATTTATTTCCCATGAAGTGATGGGATCAGATGCCATGATCTTCGTTTTCTGAATGTTGAGCTTTAAGCCAACTTTTTCACTCTCCACTTTCACTTTCATCAAGAGGCTTTTTAGTTCCTCTTCACTTTCTGCCATAAGGGTGGTGTCATCTGCATATCTGAGGTTATTGATATTTCTGCCGGTAATCTTGATTCCAGCTTGTGCTTCTTCCAGTCCATAGTGAGGCACTATTTGTGTTCTATCTCCCGGAGGTGAGCTTGTTTATGTCAGGTTCTGTCAGGTCTTTGTATTCACAGTATTTTGCGTAAGGCCTCAAAGAAGTTTTTATTATTAATGATTGGTCGGAAAATCCTCTTTGGGGGATGGGGGGAGGTGGGAAGGGTGAGGATGTGGAACCTTAAATGTGCAAAATCGGAGGTACTATGGCTGATTGTAGCTGTAACAATTAGGTCTTTGGAAACAGGTAAAATCCTTTAAAACAGTGACTGTCAATCTCCCTTTATGCATAAAAAAATGTAATCTAGATTCTTCTAAAGGATCATGAAAGGGACCTTTACTAAACAAAGACCAGAAATCATAACCAGTGCGACTTTGATGTTCAAGGAACTCCAGCCTAACTGCAGAGGCAGAGGCGTTAAGAACTGAAACGGATCTTCATACAATCTAGTGTCTCTTGGAAGAACTTAAGTTACTTCCTCAAATTGTATTTAGTTACTTTCCAAGTTTATTCGTGGGTGAGTTAGAAAGGGGATTCCAGCTCCCAGGATAGCATTCTTTCCCACTAGGCCGTCAGTCCTATAAAATGTTCTTGAGTCCAAGCACTCCCTGTCCTACACTGGCTGCTGTGGAGTTTCTGGCTGAAAATACAATTTCTAAGTAGTGTTTAAATGACCTCAACGCCTAATTCAGGCTTGCAGGGAAAACTTAGCTTGTGTTTCCAGGCTCCTCTTCCGCCTAAAGCAGCCGACGCTAAGAAAACAGGAAGAGACTTAAAGTTCGGAACTAGAAATGCTTGCGACGCACTCGGAACGCGCAGGCGCAGGACGGAGAGGGCTTGTCCTCTCTGAGTTGCCGTAGGGGCTAGGTGGCTGCGGCCTGGGTCGGCTCCCAACCCCCTTCCACGTCAGCGGAGGACTCTGCGGAGCCGCCGCCGCTGCTGCGGGTTGGAGCCGGAGTCTACGGTTCCGCTGTTGCCCCAGCTGCTGCCCCTCGGAGTCAGGTAACGGCCTACAAGCCCCCTCATCTTGGAGGCGCTCCCTGGGCTGGGCAAAGTTGGAGGAACTGGACTCTAGCGGGGAGATTCGGAAGGGGAGCGACTAGGCCGCTAGCGTCCGGGCCTGGCGAAGTGGAGTGCAGGGCTGGGAAGCTCTGAGCGGGCCGCCCCATCCTGGCCTGCCTACTGGCCCGGGGTCTTCTCCCTCCCAGGCCCCTGGGGCTCGCCATTCCCGGCCGGGGCTTCCTTTGCTGGAGGGAAGGAACGGGGAAGGGACGTGGGGGTGAAGAGCACCAGTTGAGGGACTCCTGGTCCACAGAGTCGGGTCGCATGGGTGAACGTATTAAAGCGCTGTAAGGGTTTTAAGCAGAGTAGTTTTGCCCGGGCTCTTTTTAACTTGAGAAGTTCCGATTGTGTATTATGTTTAAAAATCACTTTTATATAGTGATGGGGTGGGGCTGGGGGACTTGTCACTGTATTGTGGGCTTTAATTCTGCAGTACAGCTTTCTAGACTCTGGGCGGGGTTGTGGGGTGGGAGATAATGTAACTTAGGCTAAGGCTGACAAGTGTGTATTTTAATACATCAGGATTTATTTCTATGCAAAGTAATATAGATTGACTCTCCTCTCTAATACTGTAAAATTCATAAGCTAAGCTGAATGAACTTTAGACAGAAAAGATCACGATAGTTACTGGTTTTGTTTTTATTTTGTTTTATCAGTTGTAATATATTTATATTTCTTTTTCTAGGTTTTTTTTTTGGCATCTGTTATCTTTAAATCCTGTATCGAGAGTAGGCTGTAACCGGCAACCATGACGGCTGCGGAGAACGTCTGCTATACGTTAATTAACGTGCCAATGGATTCAGAACCACCGTCTGAAATTAGCTTAAAAAATGATCTAGGTAAATGTTGGTAATATTTTGAAAATGAAAGTAAAAAGTTCACTTGCATTTCAAGTTCCTTTATAATTAGAAATACTTTTTTTTTTTTTTAAAGATCTCTTCAATAAAACTTTGTCTTGCTAAAAATGAAAATTTGTTACTTTAGGCGTGCAGTATTGGTTTTTGGAAATAAAAGAACATCTCAGCTTAGCTTATATCATGGTGCTGATACTGCTGCTGCTAAGCTGCTTCAGTTGGTCGTGTCCGATTATGTGCGACCCCATAGACGGCAGCCTACCAGCCTCCCCTGTCCCTGGGATTCTCCAGGCAAGAACACTGGAGTGGGTGCCATTGCCTTCTCCGTAGATCATGGTGGGCTATATCAGCTAAATACATGTAGTGGTTTAGTTTTTAGCTATTCCTTAAGATAACATAGTGGCTTGTTTAAATGTAGCCGACAGTTCTCTGTAGGTAACAGATTGAGAGTGTGTATTACAATGTTTTAATTTCCATGTGCACTTAGCTTCATATTACGTGGCTTGTTCTTTTTGTTTTACTGCCTGTTGAACAAATGAAGTCAACACTGGAACATATATATGTTTTCTCAGAAACACTTAAGCTTTTGATTTTTAAAGCATTTATGCAAAGAAGAAAACAAAAAAGTTATTTCTGAATGTTAAAAGTGTGTACTGTATCTCCTTTTTGTGAGTGAATTCTGTCAAAAATTTTTTAAAGTAATGCACATTCCAAGATAATAATTCTTGCTTAATTGAACTAATAAAAATAAGTTTTACTTAAACTGATAACTACCGTTTAAAACAGACTAGAGGGAAAATTATGCTTCAAATCTTGATAGTGTCTTTTAGAAGATAATTTACAGGTTGAAAGGAGATGATATTTTAGTTGCATGTTCCTGCTTTTAATCAGCAGTAATGGAATACCTTGTGATTTTAGGTTACATAATATTCGGTTTCTATTGAGGCCTATTTCTAGAGAAGGAAAAATAAATATTTTTTTATGGCATTTAAGCTGATCTTCGTTTACAAAAGCCACACATACTGTATTTCCTTTTTTCCCCTATATTCATGTAAGAGAGTAGAATGGAATAAAAATTGAATAAACTTTCATTACTTTTTTTTCTAATTTCAAAATCTTCAAATTTTCATAATTTAAAGGTTTTTCACTTTTAAACCCCCAAATACTTAAGTTAGGTAAAGGACAAACTTGTCCTTAACTGTAAAAATACTCTTTTCTTAACTATACTTCACCTACCAAGTAAATAAATAAGTAGTGTTGAATTTTACGTTTATTTTTTACTGAATTTCAATGGAGTTGAGATGAAAAGATTTAGAAATAGTTTTCAGTTTGAATAACAAATAGTTTTGTTTGGTGAAACACAGATATGCTTTAATTTCACTTTACCTTTGATCACTGGATATGAGCCCTGATGACTCTACATTTCCTGGAGTATATTTTGGTGAATTAAATTGATATTTAAAACTCTGTTTTTCATAAAAGAGAAGAAGCTTTGAAAATTTTGAGGATGTGAAAAGAAGCATTCTTCACCTCAATTTGAATTGTTATAATAAATGGAAATAAGGATTGGGGAACTTGAAATAAATGGTGTTGATTTTTTTCAAGTTTACTAATAAACTTACTTTTAAACCTTTAGTTACAAATGGATTTTTCAGGATTTTCCCTGGTAGTCCAGTGGCTAAGATTGCATGCTCACAATGCAGAGGGGGCTGGGTTTGATCCCTGATCAGGGGACTAGATCCCATCTTGCAACTAAGAGTTCACATGCTGCAACTAAGACTCAGAGCAGCCAAATGAATAAATACATAGTAAAAAAAAAAAAAAGAAAAAACTGAAGGTATGCCCAGATTAATGCTTAACTTCATCCTTTTACATTTGTTCATTTCTTGATTTGATATGGCACACAGTTTTTTGTGTTTTTTTTTCCATGTGTAGCAGGTGATATAATACTGTGAAGCATGGAGAGATGCATAAGAAGTTAGTCTGTTTTAAACAAAAATATTGACACTTACAAGGCTTCCCTGGTGGCTCAGATGGTGAAGAATCTGCCTGCAATATGGGAAACCTGGCTTTTAATTCCTGGATCAGGAAGATCCCCTAGAAAAGGGAATGGCAACCCATGCCAATATTCTTGCTTGGAGAATTCTATGGACACAGGAGCCTGGCAAGCTGCCATGCATGGGGCTGCAAAGAGTTGGGCAGTCAGGCACAACTGAGCATAACACTTTTTCACTTCACATTGACACTTACGGTATAACTTTGGCAGTAACCCTCACTGTGTTCGATTCTTTTAAAGACATTATTTGTTTATTTTTGGTTGCACTGGGTCTTCATTGCTTAGGCTTTCTATGGCTGTGGGGAGGTTGGGATGGCGGCTGCTCTTGGTTGCTGTGTGCTGGCTTTTCCCTATAGTGGCTTCTCTTGACAAGCATGGACTCTAGCCACACTGGCTTCAGTAGTTGTGGCTCACAAGCCCTAGAACTTGGGCTCAGAAGTTGTGGCTCAGGCTTAGTTGCTCTGAGACTTGTGGAATCTTCCTGGACCAGGGTTCGAACCCGTGTCCCCTGCATTGGCAGGTGAATTCTTATCCATTATACCATGGGGGAGTCCTGTGTTGCATTTTTAATGCATACCTTAAATTCATCAGTATTCAGTATATTGTCTCTTACGTTTCTGCCTTCAAATTTTGGATCCAGAAGATTTTAACCATAAATTCTTCAGTATGCAATAATGATGTGAAATTATAGATTGTTTTGCATAACATAGAGCACTTATTTTTAGGTTAAGTAACAGTAAACTAACATCTTAAATGTGTCATCCTTAATAATAAATATTGGTTGCTGATCCAGTACATTTTAACTTTCCTCCAATTTTTAGGTGATTTCTCAAAGATTCTGAAGTTTTATAATCTGTAGAAATATGATGAGATTTTGGAATTAATCTAGTGTGTTAATTCCCAACTTTTCCGAGTTTGAGGTTCTTCCTAATGTTAAAAAAGGTCATACTTTGGTTTAGAGAATAGGTACTGACTAAAAGCTACTTTGAATTCCAAAGCACATAATGTATCTGTTTACATTTTGAAAAATAGCTACAGGTGTGTTTGAGATACACATTTTTTGGTACACCTATAGATTCATGGCTTCCACATTAACTCCATTGGTTTGGGGTCAAAGATCTAATCCAGTGCTTTTCTATTATATGTAAAGAATCATGAGGTTCAGAGATAAATGACTATAAAATCATACAGCTTGTTTTTGGCAGAGCCAGGTGGAAAACCCTTGTCACTTGGGTTGGTACCTTTATTACTATTGCTGCTGATAAAGTGAGAACATATTTTATTTTGTTAATTGCTTTTAAAATTATCTGAGGAATTTTCTTTTAAAATAATTGTGCTTTTAAAAAAATGTTGGTTTTTTTTTTTTTTAATCAGAAAAAGGAGACGTGAAGTCAAAGACTGAAGCTTTGAAGAAAGTAATCATTATGATTCTGAATGGTGAAAAACTTCCTGGACTTCTGATGACCATCATTCGTTTTGTGCTACCTCTTCAGGATCATACCATCAAAAAATTACTTCTGGTATTTTGGGAAATTGTTCCTAAAACAACTCCAGATGGGAGGCTTTTACATGAAATGATCCTTGTTTGTGATGCATATAGAAAGGTAAACCAAACCGTAATTATTTCCAAATATTGCTTTGATTTTTAAATAATTGTAAAGTTGGTGGTGTGGGCTCTGTTTTAATTTTTAAAATTGAATCTCAGAAATGTAAGTTTTAGATTTGAAGCAGAAGTTGTAAAAAGTTATCGTGAAAAGTTTTATTGTTGCTTTTTTCCAGTTACTGTCCATGCATTTTTATGTGTTATTAATAAAAAACAGCGACACATAGAATATAAGACATTGATGTGATAAGTAAAAATTGCTTTAATCTATAGGAGTCTGATGGAAATTGTATAATAATCTAGGTGTTTGTCCTGAAACCTACTTCCTAATTTTTTTTTTATTGAAAAATTTTGTATTTAAACGTTGTGGTTTTTTGTAAAATACTGGACTCAGCATTTCATATTTGATTTTTATATCAGGATCTTCAGCATCCTAATGAATTTATTCGAGGATCTACTCTTCGTTTTCTTTGCAAGTTGAAAGAGGCAGAATTACTGGAACCTTTAATGCCAGCTATCCGTGCTTGTTTGGAGCATCGACACAGCTATGTTAGAAGAAATGCTGTTTTGGCCATCTATACTATCTATAGGTAAACAAAGGTCCTCCTTTGGCTTACTTCTATATGGACTGTTTAGTCTTTCAGACCAGAAGAAGTTTCAGAGTGGTTCCTTACAGATTTTATGTACCTTGCAAATATGTTTTCATTAGCCTGAACATTTTTCCTTATTATCATTAAGTTGTTAACATTGAAAAGTCAAAAAGATCTGGCAACACCAGGTCCTGGTTTCTGCATGACAGTAATCTGCTGGAAGTGAATGGCAGGGGCCCCGTTTAAACAGGTTGTATGCTGTCCAGTTTACGTCTCTACCTGTCTTTCTCAATTTTAGTACTCCAACCCAAGCTAATTAATTTATTGACTTGCTTAGCCCATAACTTTGAGGTTTTGACCTTATTTTAGAATTCTCTTTTTGTGGGATGTGGGTCTTGTCTTTTTATACTTAGAGGCCTTAAGGAGGAAACCTTTTAATAGGAAGTGTTGCAGTTCTCAGCTGATTCCTGTTCTTAGAAAACTGAAAATTTTGGACTTTAAAAAGCAGTTCTAAAAAGGCAGTTTTAAAGTTTGAACTTTAAAAGAGTGAGTTAGTAGGCTGGAATGCTTGGTTTTTACAGTCACTGGTGTCAGTCTATTTAGAATTAGGATGTAATTTATATAAACATCTTTGTACTTTAATAGTCAATAATTTAGTAATTTCACAGTTCTTTCACTGTTATATTGGACTTTGCTATCTGTTCAGGAAGGTGGTAGTCTGGTTAATAATGTAGAGTTCTTTGAAAGTTATCATTACAGATTACACAGATTTCAGAATTTAAACTTACAGTACACACACAAAAATTATAATGTTTATAGGACAACTGGAAATTTGAACAGTCTATATGATGATAGTAAGAAATTATTAGTTTTTACTACATGATAATGTTAGTTTAAAAAGAAAGTTCTTAATTTTAGAGAAGCATACTGATACATTTACAGAAGAAATGTTAAGTGGTCTGGGATTTGTTTCAGAATAATATGGGAGGAGAGGAAGTGAGACATAGGTGAAACCAAAATGATTATGAATTAATTATTGTTAAAGTTAAGGGGAAAAAAAAGCTAGGGGATGGTTTTTATTAAGCAGGTGTTCATTGTTCTGTATACTACAAACACTTCTAAGTTTTCAAAGTAAAAAGTAGATAAATACAGTGCATAAATAATAAAATAGAAGGGACTATTTCTTCTCCAATAATTCTTTTTTTTTTTTTAATATTTTAAAAAATTTGTATGGCTGCATGGGAGCTTAGCTGCAGCATGTGGAATCTTTAGTTGTAGCATGTGGGATCTAGCTCCCTGACCTGGGATTGAACACTGGCCCCCCTCCATTGCAAGCACAGAGTCTTAGCCACTGGGCCACCAGAGAAGTCCCTCCAATAATCCTTAATGTAGGATCTTTCAGTACCTCAAGGTTGTCATTATGAGCATCAATATTATAGCCCTAAAGTATATGAAAGAGAATTATTAGAGCTGTCCAGTTGATAGATAGCATGTTGAATAAATCAGCTT
Source organism: Bos indicus x Bos taurus (assembly GCF_003369695.1). Classification (NCBI taxonomy): domain Eukaryota; kingdom Metazoa; phylum Chordata; class Mammalia; order Artiodactyla; family Bovidae; genus Bos; species Bos indicus x Bos taurus. Next base: position 46,054,739 of record NC_040090.1, on the reverse strand, counting down.
TCTCTAATTTGAACTAAAAAACAATTCGATAAATAGATGAAGATATAAATTTCTGATTCATCCTCACAATTTTCTAATTGATTTAAAGTTTAAAAAAGCAAAACAATTAATAGTGGTATAAGGTTTGATAAAGGTTAATTTTGGTAGAGTCCAGAGAGTTACTAAATATGAATATTACCTGTTTTATTTGAAGAAACTTTGAACATCTTATACCGGATGCTCCTGAATTGATCCATGATTTCCTGGTGAATGAGAAGGATGCAAGTTGCAAAAGAAATGCATTTATGATGCTAATTCATGCAGATCAGGTGAAGTACTTTTTAAAAAATACTTTTATGACTATTTAAATGAGAATTAAAGATATTACAGACACAAGTTTTTAGTAATTTTGTTTGTAGTACATATGATTTGTATTATTTTGATTTTTTTAGATTTTTGAATTTAATTTATATAAAAACAGAGTTTAAAAATTTCGTTTTGTGGTATATTGCTTATGTATGTGTTCTTTTCTTTTTTTAAGTAAACACCAGACAGACATTTTTAATAACAGCCATTTTACAGTTCTTCCGGATTGAAATTATTGTTGCCATATGCTTTGGCACCCAGGTTTGGGGCTTTATTTTTCCTTCTGTTGGTAAAGATCTAAAATTGTTTAATAGAGAAAAACAGAAGTTCTTTATAGGGTCTGTCCTGAGCCATAGCTTTGAAAGAGGGTGGACTTCAATGTAGATGTATGTTTTTGTTAGGCTTTTCAAACTTCGTAAGTAAATGTCAGCCCTATATCCAGCTCTGCTGGTAATTAAAGTTTATTCTGCTGCTGCTTAGCAGAGATTCTGCACACATTGGTGGCATTTAATCTTGGAACTTTTGCCATCCAGTATTTATTATCAAAATATGCATGAAGACTGAAAAATAATGGACTCTATCCATTCTTCTGAAATCTAGATGCTATCATTTTATCTTTGTAAACAAGATTATAAGAATGCTGCTTATTTGGGCCACAGAGTTTTGTCCTTTTGTACAGTGGTTTTATTGACCTGTGTGTTTGGTATTATGCTATTTACCTACATAATTAGAATTTGAATAAAATTTATTGATACTTTTACTGTAGAGATGTTGATGAGACCATAGGTATGTTCTCTATGTTACATAGTAAGGGTGTGAGAATCAGATTTTTATTTTAGGTCTCAGAAATAGGAATAACTGTACTCATAGGCAATTGGTTTGTTTAGGTTGTGTAGATACCCCGAATCAGGTAATACATAGTGTTTTTCTCCTTAGTTTTGCTGCTATAAAATTCTTGACGCTAGATTTGTGGCCCATTTCTATTAATAGAAAATATATTTGACTTTGTATCTTTTATTTATGTGTTAACCGTTATTTTTTTCCTTCAATTAATTTTTCTTTGCCCTGATTTCCTCATTTGTTTTAGGTTTAGTTGTGTATGTTTTTTAAAGTTCTTTAAGTCCTTTTATTGAATGAGGTTGAGTTTGATAAATATATTCTTAATTTTTCAGGATCGAGCTTTGGATTACCTAAGTACTTGTATTGATCAAGTTCAGACATTTGGAGATATTCTTCAGTTGGTTATTGTTGAACTAATTTATAAGGTAAAACTAATCTATAATGGGTAAAATTAAGAGTTTGAGATAAGGTTAAACAATCTTGAGGGCACAACTTAATTGATGGGGTAACATGTTTTAACAGTAGAAATATTTTGCAGCATGGCCTATTAAAGTCTTCCCTACCCCCTTTGGTTTGTCATATTTTCCAAATTCTTCCATTCTTTCTAAATCTCCATAAAGAATTCTGGAAAAATTCACGGTTTGACCCAATACATATGTGAAGAAATTGTGGTGTACTGCTCAGTCACTGAATTGACTGTGAATTAGGCTTTGAACTAAAAGTCAAGATCTTTTTTTGAATACATACCCAACTACTTTGGAAATCTAAAGACAAACGGAAAAAAATCTTAAATATATTTTTGTTCCTTGTTTGTAAAAGAGAATAGAAAGATTTTAAATATGTTAATATGACATTTTATGCCATTGACTCACAGGAATTTTAAAACTTGATCAGAGATTTGGGTTTTAAAATGAAGTACTTTATTGACAACATTTTAATTCAATATATCCTTCAAAAAATTGATTGTATCTTAATATTCTGAGAAAATAAAAGATGCAGTAACATCCAGTTTTACTATTAATACCATTGGAGGCCAACAAAAATATATGTTAGGAATGACTTTTATTGCATAGAATGGCATGGACATAATACATAGCGGACCCTGCTAACTCATTACATCCTCTTTGCTTCTGCAGGAAAGAGGCCTCTTTCAACACAGGGTATCCAGTCATTTTGAATTGACATTTAAGATGAAGCCAGAACTATGAATATTACATATGTAAATATATAAATGTAATTCATCTGTATGGTTTAGGGATGCCCCTGAGATTCTCAAAAGTAGGAGTTCTCTGCTGTCCAATGACTTCTTTGTCTAGTAGGGTCCAGGTTATAGTAAGAGGAAAGAGGTTTTGAGTCTTAGTGGAGTAATAGAGATTTGACTGTGTACATTTTAGAAAAATCTAACAAATGCTAACTTCAAAAGAGAAAAAATAAGAAATATTTACTTCACAGGTAAAAGTATTAAGATACATTTAGAATGGAATAGAAAATGTTAATTGTCTTCTTAACATTGAATATGGTCCCAAATAATAAGTGCGATAGTAGTACTTGAAAAAGAAGTGCTCTTGCTTTATTAAAAAGCTAGTATTTTTCTATTATTATCTATTGAAATTCATATAATACATCATGTTTACCTTTTTGATGTGACATCCAGAATAGAAATGTAGGACCAAATTTAATACCTGTTACAGTATGCATGTTATTTACTTGGTTAATGTCTTGTGTATAGTGTGCATGTCTTTAATTATAAGCCATCTGAAAATCTCTTATGAAAAAGTGGAAATATAAATTATTATTGAATGAATGAGTAGCTGTAACAGTTGGTTATTTGAAGTAAAATCTATTTCTTCCTGAAATTACCAGTGTTGTATCACGGTGTCTCATCCTGCATTGGCGGACATCTCTTAGCTTTCAAATGAAGAAAACTATGGCAACCCACTCCAGTGTTCCTGCCTGGAAAATCCCAGGGACGGGGAAGTCTGGTGAGCTGCTGTCTATGGGGTCGCACAGAGTCGGACACGACTGAAGCGACTTAGCAGCAGCAGCATATCCCATAAGCTGACATCTGTCTTTAAGAATGTGTTTGAAAGCACGTGTTCCTGAATTCAGTTGAAACCTGTGTTTTCTTCTCCAGGTCTGTCATGCTAATCCATCAGAAAGGGCTCGTTTCATTCGCTGCATCTATAACTTACTACAGTCATCTAGTCCTGCTGTGAAATACGAAGCTGCTGGAACATTAGTAACACTCTCTAGTGCACCTACTGCCATCAAGGTCCTGTCCTTTTTTGTGTCTGTGTGCCAGTTAGACGATAGATATGCTGTCTTCTCACTTTTGATTTAGCGACGTTACAATCAACTACAAATTTTAGAAAATTCTTTGGTTTCCAATGTAGTCCAACCTTCTTTTCTTACTTTTTGCTTTCGTATGTATATAAAAAGTAAAAGTGACAGAATAGCAATATTTTTAGTTTCTGGAGCCTGAAACTGGTATTTTAAGATCTCCACCCTATACTTCAGTCACATTAAGAACTAGATCTGGGGAAATCGATGCTGAATCCTAAATGACGGACCCTAAAAAGGTTCCAGTGAATGTTTTCAATAATGAAATATTTTAATGTACTCTCTCAAGACTATGTGAGGAACCCTACTCTATTCATAGAATGAATTATTGTAAAAACCCAGATTGTACAAATAGGGGAATTTAGTGCTTTTACCACCAATACTTAAAAAATTCTTTTTAATGTATTATTTTGAAATAATTTTAAACTTACAGAAAAGTTGCAAAAATAGGTCAAAGTTCCCGTTACCCTTCACCCAGCTTCCCATGATGTTCATGTCTTGCATAACAATTGTGTAGTTGTCAAAATTAAAATTAACATTGGAACAATATTGTTAACTAAACTATAGACTTTATTCAAATTTCACCAGTTATCCTACTAAAGTTCATTCTGTGTCCCAGAATTCAGTCCAGGATCCCATGTAACACTAAGTTATCATGGGTTACTGTCCTCCAGTCTGTGACAGTTCCTCAGCCTTTCCTTGTTTTTCATGACATTGATACTTTTGAAGAGTACTGGGTCAGTTTGTTTGTAAAATATCTCTTAATTTTGGTTTGTCTGGCATTTTCTCCTCATTAGTTTAATGTGCAAATATTTTAGGGAAATACCACAGAAGTGGTACACCATTCTCAGTGTATCCTATCCTACATGATACTGATATACCTTATTACTGGTGATGTTAACCTTGATCATTCGATTAAGGTGGTCTCTGTCAGGTTTCTCTACTGTTGACTTATGATTTTTCCTTTTGTAATCAATAAATATCTTGAGAACATACTTAGAAACTGTGCAAATATCCTATTTCTCCTCAGACTTATACCCAACTAGTTTTAGCACGTATCAGTAGATCTTTTCTACAGCAGTTTCTATTATATTCTAATGGTGATTTTTTGTTAGCCTCATTCTACACTTATTATTTGGAGTTCTGCAGGGAGGAGCTGTCCATTCTCCTTCATCCCTTCTTCCCTCCCTCGCTGTCTCCTTTCCTTCTTTCCTTCCTTTTCTTCTTTATATCAGTATGGATGTTTTATTCTATGGATTATAATCTAATATTATTATTTTGTTGATCAAATTGTCCTAGCTTTAGTCATTAGGAGCTCTTTCAGATTTCTTTGTCCTTTGCTTTTAATGACTCAGAGCCATCTTTATATTCTTGATTTTTTCTGTTCTATAATGCAAGTGGGTTAGAGTTTGTACCTAAACTAAAAGTTGCTCAGTAGCTAAACTGTTTGGGATTCTCTATCTGCTTTTTTCTGCCTTATTCCTTAGGTTCAGCCCTTAATTTTTGGCTGTTAATGAGGGTTCCTACCTGTAACAGCCTCTTCTCATCCTTTTAATTTGTGATGCTTCCAATTTTTTGTAATTTAAAAAAATAATGAAATTTGTTAGAACTTGGGTAGTAGAGGGACACATTCCTCTGAGAAAAATGCATAAATTTTCAGTGCAGGATAGTGAATGTATTTTGGCTTCTTGGAGGCTTTACTTATTTTCAGATTCTATGTTTAAGATAGATGAATGTGTTCTTAAAATGTATTTCTTTTTTTTACATAGGCTGCTGCTCAGTGTTACATTGATTTAATTATTAAGGAGAGTGACAACAATGTAAAGCTTATAGTTCTAGATCGATTGATAGAATTAAAAGAACATCCTGCTCATGAACGAGTACTACAGGTAAATATTTTTGAAACAGAGAAATCCTAAATAGAATCTTCTTACAAATTGAAATAATTCCCAGTACTTTTCATCTTGGTTAGCTTAAATGCTTGGAGATTTTGGCAGTTTAAATTTTGGTCAACTAAGGTATAACTCTTGAAGCAGCGTAGCCTTTTGTGGTATTGTCTTTGTTATTAAAAGGAATTTCTAACATGAATTAATGTGTTACCTTTTATCTTTTCTATTTGTACTGCACTCGGTGTTCTTACCAGTAGAGATATATTTGTTTTAGTTTTAATTTACGTTTTTTGCAAAGTAATTAACACCAACTGAGAATGAAAGATGATTAGATTCTAGAAAATTATCAATATACCTGTTTAATCTGTGACAATGATTATTGTAAAACTAAAGCCCCATGATAAAAATAAAGCTACATTCAATGCTGATCCTGGATCAGAGTAACAACAAAAACATTTTCTAAAAGGACATTATTGGGACAGTTGGAGAAATGTGAATGCAAACTCTGTATTAGTTAATAGTATCGTTAATCAGTGTTAAGTTCTCTAAATTTTATAATTGTGTTATATACGAAATTTTTCTTATTCTTGGGTATACAGTGAAACGTTTAGGAGTATAGAGAATAAGACACAGCAAATGTGAGCTATTAACAACTGGTATGTATAAGTGAAGGTTATAGAGGAGTTTATCCTTAAAAATTTTAGAACATTTTTATCAGAATTTTTTAAAAATATAAAGTTTTAAAGAAGTGAAATATTTTGTTTTGCTATATTTAAAAATATTTGCTATAGAATTTTAAGTATCCTTCTTTAAAATATTAGTTTCCTACAGAGCCAAAATAACATTACCGCACTTAACAAAATTGTTAATGAATCATCCAATTTTCCCAGATATTCTTAAAACACCCTTTTCGTTTGATTTTTCCTATTTATAGCCATACATCACACTTGGTTGTGATGTATGTAATTGTCATGTGTGGTTCCTTAAGTCTCTTAATTTGAGCAGTATCGTTTTTTCAGAACACTGACTTGTTCGAGAGACTCCTTCTGGATGTATCTGGTTACTTTTTTCGGTGTCATTTAGCTGGTTGCTCTGACTTCTGTATTTCCTATAAACTGCACGTTTGAGCTAAAGCTTGACAGAGTCAGAGTAAACGTGTTCAGTTTGAATGCATCATATGTGATATTACATACTTCATGTTGCCTTACATCAGGCAACTCAAATTATCTGTTTTGTCCAACAGTAGTGGTTTTATTATTGATCATAGAATTAAGGTCATGATAGAACCCTCTATTCTACAGTTAAGATTTTCTTCTTGTGACCAGAAATACTGATATTAATTCTAGATTATTTCTGTTCTTTTTTAGGATCTGGTTATGGACATCCTAAGAGTTTTGAGCACACCAGACTTAGAAGTACGCAAGAAGACCCTGCAGTTAGCACTGGATCTTGTCTCCTCTAGGAATGTTGAAGAGGTAAAACAAAATTCTGACAGCACTTTGTAAGCCATGAAGCCAAACATGATGTCATTCTCACTTATTTTTGCTTTGTTCTACAGCTGGTTATTGTCCTTAAGAAGGAAGTAATTAAAACAAATAATGTGTCAGAGCATGAAGATACTGACAAATACAGACAACTCCTTGTGCGAACATTGCATTCCTGTTCTGTCCGATTTCCAGATATGGCTGCAAATGTTATTCCTGTGGTATGTAATTTCAGTGATCTCAATTTTGAAATTCTCTAAAAATAAGAATTAGGAAATTTTAGTTATTTGACAGTTAAATTCTAGAAATCTCAGCTTTTTATAATCACTAAATCTCATGGTCAGAAGAGATCTTTATGTCTGCTACTAAGCTCAAAAGGATAAGAACTCTGACTTCTTTCTTTCACATCTTCACTGAAAAAACAACAACAAAAAATAATGACAAATATACCTCCATATACTATTATAACTAATGTTTGTTGGTGGTGGTTTAGTTGGTAAGTCGTGTCCGACTCTTGTGACCCCATGGACTGTCTGCCAGGTTCCTTTGTCTATGGGATTCTCCAGGCAAGAGTACTGAAGTGGGTTGCTGTTTCCTTCTCAGGGGATCTTCCCAATCCAGGGATCGCACCCAGGTCTCCTGCCTTGTAGGCAGATTCTTTACCAACTGAGCTATGAGTGAAGCCCTTAATGTTTGTTACTATTACCTATAGTAAAATATTCTGTGTATATAAATCAATCAGTAGGGCAAATAAGTTTCTTTCAGATAATCAATTAAGATAATCTCTTAAATTTGAAGGATTTAGAGGAAAAATTAGCATACCAAGAATGTTTTTCTTTCTGTCATTGTCAGACAAATGAGGTATGTTATTGTAATTTGAAATTTTGACTTTGAGTTCTGAATTTTCTCTAAAGTGATTTTACTTTTAGTTACAACTTTGTGTGTCTGCAGTTAATTTATTTTGAATTGTGGATTTCCAGCTTCAGTTTTTGTTTTTTTGGTTATGCTGGGCCTTCGTTGCTGCACATGGGCTTTCTCTAGTTGCAGCGAGCAGGGGCTACTCTAGTCGTCGTGTGTGGGCTTCTCATTGCAGTGGCTTCTCTTGTCGCAGCACAGACTCTAGGGTGATGGGCCTCAGTAGTTTCGGTGCACGGGCTTGGTTGCTCCAAGGCATGTGGATCTTCCTGGACCCCTGGACCAGGAATCAAACCTGTGTCTCCTGTGCTGGCAGGTGGATTCTTATCCACTGGACTAGCAGGGAAGTCCTCTAGCTTCAGTTTTATCATGTGTTTTGTAATAAACTTCGCTGCAGGTAAACTGAAGAGTCATCATGCCTTTGTTTACATAATGGGACTTGTCTCTCAACTTACATTTTGCTGTGTATTTGAGAAGTATTGTTTATTTTCTTTGTGAACTTGTTCAGTTTACATATTAACCTTAGGTGATAGGTAATTTTCTTTCTGAAAATGTGTAATTGCTATCCCTTTTTATTATTCTTTTAGCTAATGGAATTTCTCAGTGACAGTAATGAAGCAGCAGCTGCAGATGTTTTGGAGTTTGTTCGTGAAGCCATTCAGCGCTTTGATAACCTGAGAATGCTTATTGTTGAGAAGATGCTTGAAGTCTTTCATGCTATCAAATCTGTCAAGTAGGTTTAAAATCTGTTTAAATGTAAAGTTAAGCATTTTACCAATTTCTGTCTTTAAGGGTAAGTTGATAGAAAATATAAGACAGGAGAGCTGTCTTAAAACAGTTAAGACAAAATGAGACAAAATAAATGTCAGAAACATGTCACCCCTACTCTCACTCTTAGTGAATCCATAATCTATCAGCAAAAAAATTTTTGGTAGGTAGGTATGATTTAGATAGGTTTCTCCATTTTCATTTCCTCTAAAGCATCATAAATTCTAAAGTGACTAAGAAACATATTTTTATTTATTTGTTTTGTTATGTACCTTGACCAAGTGGGCTTATTACAGGGATGCAAGACTAGTTAAAAAAATTCAATCTATGTAATCCACCATATTAACAAGGGAAAGAATTACCCCCACCCTCCACCCCAGCACATACAAGCAAAACTATTAGAGCTAATAAATGAGCTCAAGATTGCAGCTTACAAGATCAGTATTAAGTATCAATTGCATTTTATACACTTGCAAGGAATAATCTGATAAGGCAAATATTTTTAAAAGGTATTATTTTAGGGATACCATTATTATTTATATTCCCTCTTTAGCATTTACTGAAGTGGAGGTTTGAAAATAACAGCCTAAATCTGTTATGTTTCCCTTCAGATAGCCTTTGCTAATGAGAAAGGACTATTGCAGCTGAGTTTGCTTCATTTAAATCACCTGATGGATTGTAGTAGCCTTGCCTTATATCTGCCTGTATAGAAAAGAAGGGAGTACAATGTTGGTTTTATGATATGAAAATGTATTGAGATTTATGGAAGTGAGAAAGATTTGTTTCCTTTCTGGAAAAAAAAAATCATGTCAAAGTTTAGCTTTTGGCAGCCATAACCTCTTAGGGTTTCAGTTTCTAGAATTTTTTTGGAATAAATTTAATGAAAATCTTAGGGAAAAGATGACTGAAGACTTAATTCACTTCAACATTTTTAACTAGAAAATTGTTGCTTGCTTTTATTTGAGGTTTTTTTTGTTGTTGTTTTGATTCTCTGCATTCCTTCCTTTTTCATTGGTCTATTTGGCATCCCTGCCTCTTCAGTGAATTACTTTTTATATAAAAATAATACATACTTTTAATAGTGGTAGGTTATAAAATCAAATTTACCTTAAATTCTGTCTGAAATGAAAGACAACACATGTCTGGGAAACATTTGGGTATTTTATTTTTTAAACTCCTGGGTTTACCAGTTGTAGAATGTTCCTAAATAAAAACACTTACTTTCCTTTTAATTCTTGTGACTTCAGGAGAAAATCAAAGAAACTTAGTGTCTTGTTATATTCTTTCTTAACATTTCATCCATAGTCCCTTGGAACTGCAGAATATTTTTTTCTTCCTTAAGCTTAAACTCACAAAAAAAGATCACTGCTTCAAAATTTGTTAGCCGAGTCAGTTCTTCGTAACTTGTATTCTTGCCTTAGGATTTACCGAGGAGCATTGTGGATCCTGGGAGAATACTGTAGTACCAAGGAAGACATTCAGAGTGTGATGACTGAGGTCCGCAGGTCCCTTGGGGAGGTATGTTTTACTTTAATAAATGCTAGTTTATGTGGTGATTTTTATTTTAGTAAATCTGACTTTTATGTGGTGATTTACTTTTGTGTTTTTATTTACTAGTGTTTGGGCTAAAGAACATTGAAAAAATTTTAATTACCTAGATAATTAAGCCTCTGGTCAATGGGAAATTAGGGGAGTTGTCCTCCCCTGCATTGATAACACATGTTCTTTTATCTGTAGTATTTACCATTCTGGATAAAATTTTATTTGAACAAAAGGTTATATATTTTAAAAAAGGAAAAAGAATTGTAAAACTCTGCTTAATCCTCTGTGTTATAAAAAAAAGAATTCTTGTAAGAACAGGGCTGACTTTAGAATACCTATTTATGTACTAAAACTGGCAGCATTTTCCTCATCTAAACAAGCCCATATAGTAGAATAGAAAGGACAGTGCTTGTTAGGAACCTGGATTCCAGTCTTGCTTCTGCCAGTAATAACTCTGGGACTTTGGATATAATTTCCTTAACCTGACTGGACATCAAGTTTTTCATCTATATAATAAGGTCGGTAGATAATGATTGACGACTCTTGGAGCTCATAAATTAGATGATAGACTGGTATTATCGAGAAGGCAGTGGCAACCCACTACAGTACTCTTGCCTGGAAAATCCCATGGATGGAGGAGCCTGGTAGGCTGCAGCCCATGGGGTTGCTAAGAGTCGGACACAACTGAACGACTTCACTTTCACTTTTCATTTTCATGCATTGGAGAAGGAAATGGCAACCCACTCCAGTGTTCTTGCCTGGAGAATCCCAGAAACGGCGGAGCCTGGTGGGCTGCCATCTATGGGGTCACACAGAGTAGGACACGACTGAAGTGACTTAGCAGCAGCAGACTGGTATTAAGAAATAAATGCATAGTATCTACTTGGTTTAAAAGAGAGGAAGTTGGGTGACTTCCCTGGCATTCCAGTGGTTAAGACTCCACACTTCCTATGCAGGGAGTGCAGGTTCGATCCCTGATTGGGGAAGAATTATTGGATATTTAAATATGTTTGGCTTCCTACTGATATTTGATGTTTCCTTTTGATTTTTAGATCCCAATTGTAGAGTCAGAGATTAAAAAAGAAGCTGGTGAATTAAAACCTGAAGAAGAAATAACTGTGGGTCCAGTTCAGAAATTGGTAACTGAGATGGGCACCTATGCAACTCAGAGTGCCCTTAGCAGTTCTAGACCAACCAAGAAAGAGGAAGAAAGGTAATTTGCAGCACCTGGGACCTGCGAGCTATACTTCTGTGTATAAAACAGTCAGAGGACTTCTTTCTCTTATTAGTTTACTCTTTTGATCCAAGTAGAAATCTTCACTATTTAAGATACTTGGAAGGAAAAGGATGTTTAAGTTCTTTCTTCCAGAAATTGTGTTAATAGTTTTAATTCTCTGCTCCTAATAAATATTCTCATTGAACTGTGTTCTATTTAAACTAAGATTACTTTACTCACATAGAAAATACTAAGTGGAGGTAACTAATGATATTTGAGTTTTATTTCCAAATAACATTTGGAAAACATATTTTCAAGATTTTGCACTTCTGATTGATGGAAAAAAATTTGATGTTTTCCTCCATATTTGCTCTCCAATTATATAGTGAAGATGATGAAAATTTTGACGATGTCTAAAATTTTAATGGTTACTATGTATTAGGCATTGTACTAAATAAATAGCTTGTCTCTGATAGTCTTTGACAGTATTCTGTTGATTAGCCACATTTCATAGAGGAGGAATTTGAGGCTTAAAGAGGTTTGGAACTACCCAAAGGGACGCAATAAATGAATATACACCTTTAACAGTTTTCTGTTTATTTATTTAGCTCTTTTAACATTGCAGATGTGTTAAAGCCATGTATTTTTTAAAATCTTTTTCCTTTTTTATTCTGAGAGGTAAAGAGGGAGCTAGTGGAGATTTTTATCATCGAAGGGTGGCAGTGAGAGTATGAAATAGGCTTCCTTGAGTCATTTGTACAAAAGCTGCATGCTGCTTAAGAAGTTGGTGGGTTTCATTTGCCTTGATTGCTTTGCAGACCTCCCCTAAGAGGATTCCTTCTGGATGGAGATTTCTTTGTTGCTGCCTCCCTTGCCACAACTCTGACCAAGATTGCCTTGCGCTATGTGGCTTTGGTTCAGGAGAAGAAAAAGCAAAATGTAAGTTCATTTATTCTACATTTACCTAAAATGAGTATTGAGTGCCTGCTATATGCATTGAACAGTGAGGACCCAAAAGTGAATGAATGCTTAATTCCTGTCATAAAAGAGCTTATGCTTTAAATGGGGAAATGGACACAGTAATATAATGAAATATAGATATATAGTATAATGATTGTAAAATTGACATAGTAATGTAATAACAACACAGTATGATTAGTCCAGTGGAAGTGATACACGGGTTTATGAAGTTATTTCTGATTGCTGGGATTAGTCAGAGCCCAGTGAAGGAAATGCCTGTCTCTCCAGCATCTTCATCCTGCCAGTCATAGTCTGTTTTATCCTAGAAATGCCTCTTAAATATATTCCCATTTTTGCAGTTCATACCTTCTTCGTGGCTTCTGACCATTCTGACTATATACTCATTTACAATAATGTACTGTCGTTCTACCCAACCGCTACTGCCATCCTTTATGTTATTGTCCTATATTTTATTTCTGCGTGTCATTTAATCAACACTGTGATGCGTTATTATTATTTTTCCTTTAAATAGTCAGTTATCTTTTATGTATATATGTACCATTTCTTTCCCTTTTCTTATTTACCTAGTGACCAGACTCATGTTGGGAAGGGATATACTTGCAAGTTTTAAGTAATTGAGAGTTGGAAACAGGACACAGTTCAAGTACCTTTTTGGGTTTTGTGTTTTTTTTTTTCATTTTTGCTTTGTTTATTTTCATATTTTTCTTCATGGTAAAATACATGTAACATAAAGTTTACCATTTAAACTATTTTTAAGTGTACTGTTCAGTGTTGTGAGTACATTCAAATTGTTAGCCATTACCACTATCCCTCTCCAGAACTTTTTCATCATCCCAAACTGGAAATAACCAGCAAACAATAACCCCATATTCCCTCCCCTAGTCCTTGGCCACCACCATTCTGCTTTTCTGCCTCTATAAATTTGCCTGTTCTACACACCTATTATAAATGGAATTATACAATATTTGTCCTTCAGTGACAGGCTTATTTCATTTAGCATAATGTTTTCAAGGTTCATTTGAATGATAGTGTTGTCAGAACTTCTTTCTTTTTTCAGGCCGTCTAATATTCTGCTCTTACTGTTTATCCATTCATCCATATAAATAGTCAGTTTTCTTCTAAATATTTTTTAATGAGAAAAAAGTTATACTTACAGTGTTTTTAATTTTTTTGTATACATGCAGATTTCTATCTGATATTTTCTTCCTGCCTGAAGAAGTTGATTATTCTTATAATGCAGGTCTGCTGAAGATGAATTCTCTCAGCTTTCATTTGCCTGAAAAAAATCTTTGCTTTCATTAAAAAAAAAATCACTTTGTGGTAAAACTGAGTGTTTTTTATTTTATTTTTATTCATATCTTTTTCACATTGTTAAAATAAGGAGTGATGTAATGAAAATTAATGAGAAAAAAATCAGTCATGGTTAAAACACTGAAGTACAAATCTTGTTAATATTGTAGTGGAGATAGAAACATCAAAAATAGGATTCCATTCAGTTCAGTTCAGGTCAACAAAAACCTTTCCTCAGAAAGAGTTTATTATGACTTTTATCTTTGAAACACTTTTTCCCTAGTAGTGATCATTTTGTGTTTTACCATATTGTAGTTTCACTTAACTTTATAACATTTTCCCTATGCTCTTCTAAACCCTTCCTAATCATAATAATATTTAATAGTTCCATAATAATCCATTAGATTCTTTCATGTAGTCAAACCTCCATATAATAAGACACTTTATTTTTAGATAGGGATTTTTGAAGGATTTTTTTTTTTTCCTCATTTCAAGTAAGAGTTTTCTGAAGTATATTTCTTTTTTTTTTCTTCTAATTTTATTTTATTTTTAAACTTTACAATATTGTATTGGTTTTGCCAAATATCAAAATGAATCCGCCACAGGTATACATGTGTTCCCCATCCTGAACCCTCCTCCCTCCCCATACCATCCCTCTGGGTCGTCCCAGTGCGCCAGCCCCAAGCATCCTGTATCATGCATCGAACCTGGACTGGTGACTCGTTTCATATATGATATTATACATATTTCAATGCCATTCTCCCAAATCATCCCACCCTCTCCCTCTCCCACAGAGTCCAAAAGACTGTTCCATACATCAGTGTCTCTTTTGCTGTCTCGTATACAGGGTTATTGTTACCATCTGTCTAAATTCCATATATATGTGTTAGTATACTGTATTGGTGTTTTTCTTTCTGGCTTACTTCACTCTGTATAATAGGCTCCAGTTTCATCCACCTCATTAGAACTGATTCAAATGTATTCTTTTTAATGGCTGAGTAATACTCCATTGTGTATATGTACCACAGCTTTCTTATCCATTCATCTATGCAAACTAGTACAGCCACTATGGAGAACAGTGTGGAGATTCCTTTAAAAACTGGAAATAGAACTGCCTTATGATCCAGCAATCCCACTGCTGGGCGTACACACTGAGGAAACCAGAATTGAAAGAGACACGTATGGGGAGGGGGGAGAGAGGAGGGTTCAAAAAAAAAAAGTAAATAAAAAAATATATATATATATAAAAAAAAAAAAGAAAGACACATGTGTACCCCAATGTTCATCACAGCACTGTTTATAATAGCAAGGATTTTTTTAAAAAATTTCCATCGTATAGCTTTCCTCCTAAATCCATAAATAAGATTCAGAGGATCAGGTAAATTATAAGATGTGTTATCTCTTTTAATCATTTACTTTTATTTATGAGGAGTAACTTACTTTGTAATTCTCTGAGGGCCCTTATTTATTTATTTAGGTCTTGTCTGTTCTTTAAATTATGCTTCTTAAAAATCTCCAACATTTTATGCCTTGGTTCTGCAAGTTGGGAGAGCGTTTCCTGGAATCTGTTTAAGAGAACCAGCTTACTGGTAACATACTAGTTCAAGAAATTTGCCACCTTTGATACAAGGCAGAAGGAGGTTTGGTTGTTCATCACCATGCTGTCTTGGCTTTCCTTCATTTATGGCTTTTCCAACACTTTTCATTTCTTAATGTAGATCTGACTTTCTCTCTGGTATCGTACACCTTTTGCCTAAAGAATTTGCTTTAACTTCTCTTGTAGTGCAGATCTGTTGACAGTTAATTCTTTAGGTTTTTGATTGTCTGAAAAAGCCTTTATTTCTCCTTCAGTTTTGAAAGATATCTTTGAGGTATAGCGTTCTCGGTTGACAGTTTTTTCTTTTAGCACTGTAAAGATGTTGCTTCACTGTTCTCTGGCTTTCAGTACTATCAAGATGTTGCTCTTGTGCCTCTTTGTGGAGTGTGTCCTGTTTTCCTTCAGCTGGTTTTGGATTTTCTCCTTATCACTATAATTATAATTTCAGGTTTCAGTCATTTGATTAGGATATGCTTTAGTGTGATTTTCTTTATGTTTCCTTTGGTTATGGTTCATTGAGCTTCTTGAATATGTGGTTTTATAGTTTTTATCAAATATGAGAAATTTTTGGTTATTATTTCTTTAGCTACCTTTTTCTGTCTCCCCTTCTCTTTCTTTCTAGAGACCATATCTGGACACAAAGGATTATTACATTTATCCTTCCCAGGCTTCTGATAATTTTTTCATATCTGTATGCTGATCACAATGTGTAGATACATGTACATCACAATGGTGGAAAACAGTACAGAAAACCAAGGGACCGGTCTAGGTTACAAGGGGCTCAAGAGAATAATAATCAAATAAAATGTATGAACCTGGTCTTGGATTTAAAAAAAAAAAATTTTTGTGACAATTAGGAAGATTTAATTGAATTTGGAGTGTAGTAGATATAGTTGGGAATTGTTACATTTCTTAGGTGAGATAATGATACTGTGATTATCCAGGAAACTGTCCTGAATCAAGAGATGTTTGCTAAAGCACTTATGAAGTAAAGATTCTTGCTTTCATACGTTAAGCCAAAAAAATTGTTGTTGTTGTTTAGTTGCTAAGTCAGAAGTCTGACTCTTTGTGACACCATGGACTGTAGACCACCAGGCTCTTCTGTCCGTGGGATTTCCTAGGCTAAAATACTGGAATGGGTTGCCATTTCCTTCTCCAAGGGAACTTCCCAACCCAGAGATTGAATCCCCACCTCCTGCATTGCAGGCAGATTCTTTACCATTGAGCCACCTCAGAAGCCCAAGTCAAAAAAATAAATGTACATATGTGGTTAGAATAAGAACACAGTTTTGGCAGAATATTAACAATTGGTGAAGTATATCATTCTTGGGCTCCAAAATCAATGCAGACAGTGACTGCAGCTACAAGATTAGAAAGACACTTGCTCCTGAAGAATAGCTATGACACACCTAGACAGTGTATTAAAAAGCAAAGACATCACTTTGCCAACAAAGGTTGGCAAAGCAGTTCATGGGGTCACACAGAGTCAGACATGACTTGGAGACTGAACAGTAACAAAAAATCATTCTTTTAACTTTCCGAAGTTGGAAAGTGTGAGAGAAAATAGTTTTAAAATCTCTACTCAATCAGTTGGGGGTTAATGAAGGTTTTAGAGGATGGCAGGAAGGAGAAGGGTGTAAAAAAATAAAATCTAAAATATTCAGGTTAAGTGATATTAGGTTTAATTTCTTGGATTTTGAGTTATATTAAAGTGACATTATTGCATTTGGAGAAGCCTGACAATAAATAAACCATTTCTTTCCTTGTCTAGTCTTTTGTTGCTGAAGCAATGTTGCTCATGGCCACTATCCTACATTTGGGAAAATCCTCTCTTCCTAAGAAGCCGATTACAGACGATGATGTAGATCGAATCTCCTTGTGCCTCAAGGTCTTATCTGAATGTTCACCTTTAATGAATGACATTTTCAATAAGGAATGCAGACAGTCCCTTTCTCACATGTTATCTGCTAAACTTGAAGAAGAAAAATTATCCCAAAAGGTAAGGTATATACATGATAAAGGCATAAAAGTGCTTTGTGTTCTTTGTTGTTGATTTTTCAGTTCTCATGTGTGAGGAGTGTCTATGTTGAAGGCCTCCAAAAAGCTATCTTTTTTTTCCAAATTAATGAGAGTTGGTATATTGTTTTTGCAACACAGAAAGAATCTGAAAAGAGGAATGTGACAGTACAGCCTGATGACCCCATTTCCTTCATGCAACTAACTGCAAAGAATGAAATGAACTGCAAGGAAGATCAGTTTCAGCTGAGTTTGCTGGCAGCAATGGGTAACACACAGAGAAAAGAAGCTGCAGATCCCTTAGCATCTAAACTTAACAAGGTAACGATATATCAAATACACCAGTGGATTATTTAAATTGGCTGCTTAAGAAAGTACTAATCAAGAATTTGTTTGTCCTGCTGTTTATTGTAAAAGAAAAATAACTAGTACAGGATATTTTTTTGTCCTTACTGTGATTGATAGGTTCATTAAATGTGAATTGAAACTCAGTGGAACCTGATACTTTTCTATATGCTAGTACTATTAGTCCTGTGGCTGATTTCATAACTTGTTCCAGTTGTGTGTCAAATTACCGTAAACTAAAACATTGAGCCAAGGGATCCTGAGAGGTTAACTAGAGCTTTTAAAACGTAGAACACTAGCCTCCTCCTCCACACCCTGCCCTCAGTTTCTCCTGTCCCCTGCTACTTTAAACAGTGCAACTCCACTTTTATATTCTTAATGTATTGAGTTCCATATAAGATTTCATTAGGAAAATTATTCTTATATCTCTCTTTTCTCAAATATTAAATTTACACATCCATGACCTAGTTTAATCCTTCCTCTGTTAGATAAGTAAACAGTCTCAAATTGATTTTTTTGCCCAAGGTAAGATTAGTGGCAGAATAGGAACTACTAAAACACTTTCTCCCTTAAAATTGGTAATTGATATTGACAGTATTACAGTTATAAATTTTTTTCACTTTGTTTTTTGAAATTGTGGTAAAATTTACATAAAATCAAATTTACTCTCTTAACTTACTTAAATATATATATATATCAGTTGATTTGGCTGCATCAGGTCTCAGTTATGACACTTGCTTAGTTGCCCTGCAACATAAGAGATCTTAGTTGCCTGACCGGGGATCAAACCTTCATCTCCTGCATTGCAAGGTAGATTCTTGACCACTGGACTCCCAGAGAAATCCCCTCTTAACTGTTTTTAAGTGTCCAGTTCAGTGGCATTAAGTACATTGACATTATTATGTAACTATCAGCACCATCTATCCCCTGAACTATTTTCATTTTTCAAAACTGAAACTCTATGCCCATGAAACAATATTTCCCCATTCCCATCTTGCCTCAGCCCTTGGTAGTCACATTCTACTTTTTATCCCAGTAAATTTGACTATGCCGGGTACCTTACATTAGTGTAATCATACAATTTCATCCTTTTGTGACTGGTTTCTTAGTTCATTTAGCCTAATGTCTTCAAGGTTCATCCAGTTTGTAACGTGTCAGAATTTCCTTTCCTTTCAAGGCTAAATATATACCACATTTTGTTTATCTGTTCATCTGTTGATGGACACTTGGGTTGCTTCAAACTTTTGGTTGTTGTGAGTAATGCTGCCATGAAGGTGGATGTTTGGATATCTCTTTGAGGTCTACTTTCGTTTGTGTTAAACCCAGAAATGGAATTGCTGGATAGTATAGTGATTCTGCTTTAGTATTTTGAGGACCGCTGTACTGTTCCATGTAGCAAGCTGCACTGTTTTACATTCCAACCTTCAATGCAGAAGGGGTTCTGATTTCTCCATCTTCTTGCCAACACTTACTTTTCATTTCTGTTATAGTAACGATCCTAATGGGTATGAAGTGACATTTTGTTTTACTTTTGATTTGCATTTCCCTAGTGATTAGTAATGTTGGATGTAATGTCTACTCACGTCCTTTGAGAGTGATTTTAATCTGGTTGATTGTTTTCTATATGTTGAGTTGTAGGATTTCTTTATGTATTCTGGATACAAGTCGCTTATCAGATGTATGATTTACAAATATTTTCTTCCATTCTCTGGGTTGCCTTTTCACTGTGTTAATAATGTTCTTGGATGCACAAAAGTTTGTGATTTTTGATGTAGTCTAATTTACCTATTTTTTTCTTTTGCTGCCTATGTTTTTGGTGAAATGTTATGTTTTACATTTTTAAAATATTATATATACTCTGGATTTTTCTTTTCTTTATTTTTTTTTTATGGAGTCGCAAAGAGTCGAACACGACTGAGCAACTGAACTGAACTGGATGTTCTTTTAAAAGTTTTGGTGGGGGTACATCTAAAAATTTATCTTCATGGAATTACAAGAATTTCTTGCTTGTAATTATTTTTCCCGAGTTTAAGTAACAACCAGTGAGTGTATGTGCTGAGGGATTTAACTGAAAATCTGTTCAAATCTATTCAGTTCCTAAGTTGAGATAATGTTTAATGTATTTGCTGAACATATTTAACATAGTAATGTGTAAGTTTCAATTACCATGTCTAAATTATAAAAGAATTTTATTATACCCATTTCGAATGACTGGTTTAATCTAAGTACATCTGTTAATCACCTAACATCCCTAGTCATTTGGCTAGGATATATTTGATTGTCTCAGTCATTTGATTGTTTTTGCCTGACAGGTTACCCAGTTGACAGGTTTTTCAGACCCTGTGTATGCAGAAGCCTATGTTCATGTCAACCAGTATGACATCGTCCTGGATGTACTTGTTGTGAACCAAACCAGTGACACCTTGCAGAACTGCACGTTAGAATTAGCTACTCTGGGTAAGGAAAGTTACCATAAAGGGAAAGTTTTATTATATGGTAAATCTTTATAACAGGTTACTAAGAGACATGTACAAGTTTTAGTATAAGAATTCTCTTGAGCTCTTTGTGACATTTTGAATCAAGTCTTAGTTTCTGAGCCTCTGTGATACTTTCTTATGCTTTTGTTCTTTGGTACTCCTAGATAGGTTCATTCAGTGAGCTTGATCTAACATATGTCAGTTTTTTTAAATATACATAAGAACTGCTTATATTACAGATTCACCAGATAGCTTAGTTAGTTTCAATTGCCTTAGTGCAGAACAAGGTATTTTCTGAGTTCATAACTAAATACATACCCCATGTGTGGCCAAAGTAATACATCATCACATTTAGCAATGTGAGTTTTTTTCCTTCTTCTTAATAAAGACACATTTACGCATCTGGCTTTGAAGTTGGAAAATACAAATTGTAAATAGGAACAGTGCACTTTCCCTACAAAGTTCTATATGACTTAAGCAAGAGTTAAGAGGCTTTAAGAAATCAAGGGAGAACATAGTTCTGCCCTGTCTTCGTCAGCATAGCTTGAGTCCTACATAAAGAACTGATTCTTTCTTCAGGTTGGTTTATCTTTCTTTGTAATGGAGTGTACAGTTTAAGACTTAAGCTTTTTGAAAAGTTTGTATCCATTCACTGAAATAAAATGGTATGCCCCAAATACAACCCCCCCCCACACACATAAACGAATTTAAATATACGATTATTCTGAGAAGCCTATTACCTTTTAAAAGAAAATGTGCATATTGATGTGAATAATAGTGTTAAATGATTTTTTTTTATCCTCATATTTGAATCATAATCCTTCTTTTATTCCTTGTTTTACCAGAAACTATTGAGCTGTATTTTAAGGTTTTATGATTGGAGAGGTTAATATGTATGTCTTTTTAGCCACATCTAAATTTTTTTTCAGGGGACTTGAAACTTGTGGAAAAGCCGTCTCCTTTGACTCTTGCTCCTCATGATTTTGCAAATATTAAAGCTAATGTCAAAGTAGCATCAACAGAAAATGGAATAATTTTTGGTAATATAGGTAAGGAATTGTTTTATAGCCTGTGATGTTTGGATGTTTTTATTAAGGAATTTCTGTAATGAGCAGCTGTGTGACATTTCTTGAGGATAGGACTTGAATCCATTCATTTATTGATTTATGGGACATCTGCTGTGCTATTCAGGGTTGTACTATGTTCTGGATGTACAGAAATGAGAGTCACTGTCCTCAAACTGTCAAGCAAGAGGAGAAGAATAAGTAATATAAAGTTACAATACAGTATGCTAAGAGCTAGGGTATATACTATGTGCTTTGGGATCATAGGGGGAAAATGCTAACTATGGAAGGCTTTATAAAGGAGGAAGGAATGTTATCAACCGTTGAACTAAGTCTAGAACTGTGCACAGGTGTTTGTTTCCAAGCCACCTAGGGATTAGCGTGCACAAAGATATTTAGTCAATAAGCTCTCTTTTTTAAAAAAGCAGTTTCTGTGGTAGGAACAAAAAAATCTCTGTCCTCAATAGCTTCTAGTTCAGTAAGGGAAATAGATAATGTACAGTACACAATGTTAAGCGCTGTGACAGAAGCCTGTGCTGGTGAAGTGGAAGTCTATGCAGAGATTCGGTTATTTCTCGCAGAGTGGTGGGGGGTTGGGAGGAGAGGCTTTGTGGAGGAGCTGAAGCTCAAGTGGGGTTTTGAAAGATCAGTACTTGGTCTACAGACAGAGATTCAGTTGAATCAAATGCAAGTAGTTTGATATACCTGGAGTTGAGAGTGGCCTAGAGCCTGATGGTAGAAAAGAGTGAGGTTGAGAAGGTTAGTGGCAGCTGTACTATACTTGTCATGCTAAGAATTTCAGACTTGATCCTGGATATAAAGAGGAGCCATTAAGGAACTATTGGTGAATCACATGATTAAATATTTCTATGGCAGCCCTAAAGAAGACTGGAAGAGGCAGGAAGGTTAGCTAGTAGACTTGCAGTAGCCCAGGTGAGAGATGACAGAGAGTTTGAACCAGCACAGTAATGGCCAGGATGAAGAGAAGGGCTGAATATAATAGATATTAAGGGGGTAGAATGTCCAGGACATGGTTATTGATTTAACAGTAAGTGGCTAGAGCAACCCTCAGATTTCCTTCTTGGGTGTATTGGGTTGGTGTTTATGTTAATCACTGAAATGGAATACAGGAGAGAAGGACTGAGAGATGTAATAAATTAAACGGTCTTTAAGTTACTGAAGGGCAGTTTGAGATGAGCCTGGAACTTAACAGAAGGTCTAAAGTAGAGATGAATATTTGTTTTTAAACCATAGAAATGGAAGAAATTAACTAAAGAGGGCATAAAGAGTTAGAGAGGGGAGATTTGAAAACTGAATCCAAGAGAACAAGAATATTAAAAGCTGTTCAGAGTTTTTTATTCAGAGCAATATTAAAAGAAGGAGAAGCCTGTAAAGGAAGTGTGGTTAGAGAAGTAAGGAAAAATCTTGAAGATGTGTCCAAAGCTGCAGAAGATCTACAAGAAAGGTCCTTTAGGTTACCTATCAGTGATAGTAAAACATTGCTTACGGTGTGTCTTGGGCAGTAGTGGTAGGTTCAGGGCTACATTGGACTTGGAGAAATAAAGACAGTGAGTGTAGATCACTCTGAGTGTAGGACCTTGGTTTTGATAAGATTGAGAGGGGGCAGTAGCCAGACAAGAAGTAAAGGATGAGAGATTTTTTTTTGAAGATGAGAGAGCCTTGACTATGTTCATAAACTCTAGTGGAAGAAAATCAGTATGAAGGTAAAGACATTAAGAGTAAAAGAGGTGATGACTGATGGAGTGAGGTCCTAAACCAAAGCAGGCATCACGGATGGCAGCAAGTATTAACCTTGAAGAGAAGAGGCAGCAAAAGTGAGGTGGTGAAAGTTGATAAGTTGATTCAGAGAAAAATACATTTATTTTTAGACGTGGGGCTGAAAATTAAAGGAACTTATTCTTGGTAAGCTTGCTGCTGCTGCTGCTGCTCAGTCGCTTCGGTCGTGTCTGACTCTGTGCGACCCCATAGACGGCAGCCCACCAGGCTCCCCCGTCCCTGGGATTCTCCAGGCAAGAACACTGGAGTGGGTTGCCATTTCCTTCTCCAATGCATGAAGGTGAAAAGTGAAAGTGAAGTCTCTCAGTCGTGTCCAACCCTTAGCAACCCCATGGACTGCAGCCCACCAGGCTCCTGCGTCCATGGGATCTTCCAGGCAAGAGTACTGGAGTGGGGTGCCATTGCCTTATACTGTGGGAACACTATTACCTGTATATCTTTCCACAGTGTCTATAACACATTGCAACTGCTATGTAAGCACTCATTGACTGAATCCTGGCCTCTGCCACTTAACCAGTTTTGTGACCTTGAGCAACCTAACTTTTCTGTTTTTGTTTCTCTATAAGATGGAAAGTAATAATACTGTAACTTGGGATTAATGGGAATATTAAATAAGTAATTAATTTGTAAAACATACACAATAGAGCTCAGTATTGAGTAAGCAGAACTATTTGCTAATATCATAGTTGTTATTTGGAAATATGAAAACTTTTAAATTAAAATTTGCCTTTGGTGATTGGGAATCTTTTTAAATTGCAGTTTATGATGTCTCTGGAGCAGCAAGTGACAGAAATTGTGTGGTCCTCAGTGATATTCACATTGACATCATGGACTATATCCAGCCTGCAACTTGTACTGATGCCGAATTCCGTCAGATGTGGGCTGAATTTGAATGGGAAAACAAAGTTAGTCCTTAAACTCCTTATCTTTCTTTTTGGCTAGTGTTGAGGGATTCTTTGATAAAATTAATCCCAGATGTGAAAAGCAAAGTCTTTCAGTATCTATGCTTACAAATTAGCCTTAACTGGAAAGCATGCAACTGGTTTGGTTAATTTACTGTTGTAAATTGGTGAGAGTAACAGTTCTATAATTAATCTAATTGTTCAAGACATTATAAACAATGTTCCATCCCTGTGTGTATGAATAGAAACTTACCATTGAATCAGTATCTGATAGAAGCTTTGCAAAGTCAGTGGCTTGCTAGCGAACTTTGTTCCTATGAGCCTTGATTTTTATTAGAACTATTTTATGTACAGCATGTTGACGGTCTATGAAGTTATCTGTACTCGAAAGTTCTGATACCAGCCTACAGTTTGTTGGATTTTGTAGATGTCATTTACTTTTCATTGCCCACCCTTTCCCCTTAAGTACTTGGAAGGAGGTTTTAATAGGACACATAAGTGATTGTTTTATCAGCCCCAAGATAAGAAATTCATAGCTTTCTCTCTGTTAAAAGTATAATCTCTTGACTTTTTTTCCTCTTCCTCTGTACAGGTGACAGTTAACACAAATATAGTTGATTTAAATGACTATTTACAGCACATATTAAAGTCAACCAACATGAAATGCCTCACTCCAGAGAAGGTAAGATTTGCCTGGGTACTTCTTAAATCTGATACAGAGTAATGGTAGATTCTTGGCTTTCTTGTATTTTCTGTAGTATATTGTGTTTTTACTTAGCCTGAGAAAAGCAGTGTCATTCTGGACTAGTTAGAAAAAACTATACCGTAGAATGTGTGAATCTGCTTACTGCTTTCTACTGAAATAGGAGCAGTATCTGCTTGTCCCTAGAGCAGTGACCCAACTAAATAGTCAGATTGACTTTTCTTTTCAGTCTTCTCCCTTTTAACTAAAAACTTTATTCCAGAGTGTACTAGATTAGAAAATGTCCATGACCTCTTCTTTTGATTCTGATTGTGGGTCAGAATATATCTGATCAAGTATGGAATTGTTAATGTATTCTGATTTTTTGCTATGTTTGTGTATGTATGAAAAAAAGACTAGAGAAAAAGACCAAAAACTGAAGCTGAGAATGTAAGGAAGTTTTCTTTATAAAATTTCTGCTAATGTTGTGGTAGTGATTTAATCAGTGAAAGAATACTGCCAGACCAAGTCAAGTAGGCTTTAATTCATGTTAGTCTATTCAACAGATAGTGAGTCTGATAAATACTGTATGCCCGATACTCTGTGAGCTGCTGGATATACAATAATGAAGAAAATAAAAATAGTCTCTTTCTTCATAGAGCTTAAGGTCTGGTGTAGGAGGCAGTCAAACAACTCTAAACAAAGAATATAGAAATGCAAATTAGGATAAGTGCTGTTTCTTTAAGATCAAGTTTATCGAGATACAGACAACACTAAAGCTCACACATTTTACATGTATAGTTCTGCGAGTATCAACAGGTTCATACAGTCATGTATGAATAAGTGGTGAATAAGCTGCTTTAAGTGGTGATAATTTACCTGTGCTGTTTAGTCTTGCTTATGTGTAGTTCTCTAGTATTAAGTTTATCCCAAATTTCTTGCAGGCACTTTCTGGTTACTGTGGCTTTATGGCAGCCAACCTCTATGCTCGTTCCATATTTGGAGAAGATGCACTTGCAAACGTTAGCATTGAAAAGCCGATACAACAGGGACCAGAGGCCCCTGTTACTGGCCACATAAGAATCCGTGCAAAGAGTCAGGTAACGGTTGCTTTTTTTGAGATGGTCTCTGAACTGAATACAAAGAGAAAGAATCTGTGTCTCTCTCATTTCTATATATAGTGTCCTCTGGCATACTAGTGTTTTGTGCATTGCTAGTGCTCAGTTGCTCACTTGTGTCTGACTCTTTGCAACCCCGTGGACTGTAGCCTGCCAGGCTCCTCTGTCCGTGTGATTTTCCAGGCAAGAATACTGGAGTGAGTTGCCTTTCCCTTCTCTGGGGGTCTTCCCGACCCAAAGATTGAACCCACATTTCCTTCATTGGCAGGTGGATTCTTTACCACTGAGCTACGTGGGATGCCAACCATCTTATGTAAAGTCCATTTAAATATACAGTTTTATATACTTTCATCTCAATTCTGTAAATTTTTATCCCTTTAACCTTTGTTTTCATTTGGGATCCAATCAACAAGCTTGGTCTTAGAGAGAGGAGTTTTATAAGTTTTTTTTTTTTCTTTTTCCCTGTCCATTTTAGTGACCTTTGTATAAAAAGTTCTGGCATCTCCAGAGTGAGATTGAGCTGAGGAGTTCTTGCCCTTTGGTCTAACTGTTGCCCCAATAATTACTGGTCAAATATCTCAGTGCAAATTTTTGTAGCCTCTTAAATGCATATTTTAAAACTGGGTAAATAGAACAGATGTGTTTGGCTGTTAATGTTGGGGACCAGTGGGGGTCCCTTTTGGCCCATTTAACCTCAGGTAGGGTATAATATCAAATCTTGCTTTAATCACATAAATGCCCATTTTATTTATCCCATTTTAAATAACCACTAAAGATTTCTTTATTCTTGTGAAATAACTCTTCCTAAGAAAAAACCTCTACCTTGTTGGAAATTATAGCCAGTCTTTACTTACAGACTTTTATTGTTGACATTAGATGCTTATATGTATGTATATATATACAATTCTTGTATTTATAATATATATTATTCATATCTATAATATATATTTATAATATAATTATATATTTGTTTTAATATTTATAATGATATATTATTTTATATCTATAATATATACTATTTTAATATTTCTAATAATATAATTATATATCATATATATGATCTAATACAACCTCATTCTGGCTCAGATGGTAAAGAATCTGCCTGCAATGCAGGAGACCTGGGTTTGATCCCTGGGTCAGGAAGATCCCCTAGAGGAGGGCATGGCAGCCCACTCCATTATTCTTGCCTGGAGAATCCCCATGGACAGAAGAGCCTGGCGGGCCACAATCCATGGGGTCTCAAAGAGTCGGACACAACTAAGCGACTAAGCACACACACATATTTATAATAACCATACTTGGTAAAGAATACACCTGCAGTGCAGGAAACCCCAGTTTGATTCCTGGGTCGAGAAGATCTGCTAGAGAAGGGATAGGCTACCCACTTCAGTATTCTTGGGCTTCCCTGGGGCTCTTGGGCTTCCCTGGGGCTCAGCTGGTAAAGAAGCTGCCTGCAGTGCAGGAGACCTGGATTTGATCCCTGGGTTGGGAAGATGAGAAGGGAAAGGCTACCCACTCCCATATTCTGGCCTGGAGAATTCCATGGACTGTATAGTCCATGGGGTCACAAAGAGTCAGACATGACTAAGCAACTTTCGCTTTCACTTTTCACTCTTGAAATATAACTGCTTCCTTTAATAAATGGCCCACCTTTTGGGTCTGTCATTCTGGTTTATTTGCAGTCAGATTAATTCCTGTGGAGTGTTTGTGAATGTATTCTTTAGTTTTTTGAAATCTAGTGACTCTGTCAATCTAGCACTACAAGTACTTAACCAAGTGAAGCTTTGTTGAGTCTTTTTGTACATCCTAGTTTCAGTGTTGGTTGGTATCATTGAGTGGGGGCTTGGTAAGATGGAATAACCTACTGATTACATACGGTTTTAATAATTATGTATAAACATCTTCATTCTTTCTTACAGGGAATGGCCTTAAGTCTTGGAGATAAAATCAACTTGTCTCAGAAGAAAAATAGTATATAAGAATAAACAAAAAAGTCTTTGCAGCTTTACAGTTAAAATCTAGGTATGGGCTTACTGGACTCCAACATCTTTTGTACTCTTTTTGTGCTTTGTGTTATATAGAATCTGAGTTCATGCTGAATGCATTCCAGCCAATAATTTATAGCCTTTCCCTTAAATCAAGATTGATTTTAAAATTATAGTTTGTCTTTTGTCTTAACAGTTTTGAATGCTGTCCTCAAAGTATATAATGTTTCTCACATGTATCAAGACCATTTTCACAGTACAATAAACAGATCTATTCCTAAGTCTTTTGTTGTTTTATGAATAAATGTGTAATTACATAATTTTAGTTATGTAACAATGAATTTCTTTTAGTTGCATTATAGATTTCTATTATAAATTTAAATTGCTGTTTGAGTTGTGAATATATGAACTTTTTAAGAGAATTTAAAGATACAGTGATATGAAATGAGATAGGCCTTGATTTATTTGATTAATGGTTGCTGCTGCTGCTGCTGCTGCTGCTAAGTCGCTTCAGTCATGTCCGACTCTGTGCGACCCCATAGACGGCAGCCCACCAGGCTCCCCCGTCCCTGGGATTCTCCAGGGAAGAACAATGGAGTGGGTTGCCATTTCCTTCTCCAGATTAATGGTTACTGACTTAATATTCTGACATCAGTTTATCTAAAAATGCCTCATCGTGTTCTAAAGGGCTTTTCTCTGAAATTTAGGTTCTAGAAGAAAGTATCAAATACCTTGAGAAAACAGATCCATGTTCATTTTATCTTTTAATTAATTTTTATTGGCGTGTAATTGATTTACAATGTTGTGTTAGTTTCTGTTGTACAACAAAGTGAATCAGCTGTATGTGTACATATATCCCCTTTTTTTTAAGATTTCCTTCCCATTTAAGTCACCACAGAGCATTGAATAGAGTTTCCTGTGCTATACAGTAGGTGCTCATTAGTTGTCTATTTTATACATAGTAGTCTATAGATATATATATTCCAGTCTCTCCATACTCCCACTCCCCTCTTCCCCTTTGGTATCCATATGTTTGTTCTTTACGTCTGTGTGTCTATTTCTGCTTTGCAAATAAGTTCATCTGTAAAAATTTTTCTAGACTCCACATATAAGTGACGTTGTATGATATTTATTTTTCTGACTTCACTCTACATGACAGTCTCTGGGTCCATCCATGTCTCTGAAAGTGGCACAGTTTTGTTCCTTTTTATGGCTCATATTCCATTATATATGTGTATCACATACTTTTTATCCATTCCTCTGTTGATGAACGTTTAGGTTGCTTCCATGTCCTGGCTATTGTAGACAGTGCTGCAGTGAACATTAGGGTACATATATAGTTCTAAATTACTGTTTTCTCCAGGTATATGTCCAGGAGTGGGATTGCTGGGTCATGTAGTAGTTCTGTTTTTAGCTTTTTAAGGAATGTCCACACTGTTCTCCGAAGTAGCTGTACCAACTTACACTCCCACCAACAGTGTAGGAAGGTTCCCTTTTCGACATACCCTCTGCAGCATTTATCGTTTGTAGATTTTTTGATAATGGCCATTCTGAGCAGTGTGAGGTGATGACCTCATTGTAGTTTTGATTTGCATTTCTTTAATAATTGGTAATGTTGAGTGAACATTTTTTTCATGTGTTTGTTGGCCATCTGTATCCATCTTCATTTTAAAAAGAGGATTATAAACTGCCTAAAATAAACATACTATTCTTAATTATTCTGAATCATAGTGAAAAGCAGATAATCCAAAATAGATTTTTAATCTTCACATTTAGCTTTGGGTGTTCCTTTATGTTTGTCAGGAATTAAGTTGCTTCCAGCCAGCCAGTTACTGAAGCTGCACTGGGAGCATTCAACTCCAGAGGATTCAGAGAGCTGTCCTATTTCCATGTTGCCTCTGTGCCTCACCTTCTCCTCCCTTTTCTCTCATTTTATGCCAGGGCTGGGCACCATCCCCAGGATGATTCTAAATGCCTTTGTGAGCTGAGTTCAGTTCCCTCAGGTCAGATTGTGTTGTTCTTTTGGCCCTTGCTTTCCTTGGGGATGACTGAGATAGTCTGCTCTTTTACCTAAGTCTGAACATTAAACTATTACACTTTGCCTTCCAGCTAAGATTCAGGCTACATTCAGGATGAGTCCATAGATCAGGTCTGTGAAAGAGTGAAAGCGGCATCTCCTATTTCAGCACTTGAGTGAGAATGAAATGATTTGTTTGAAGTGTGAAGGAGACGGATACATCGTATGATGTCAGAAACTTTGAAGCCACTTGCTTTTTTAATCAAATGAACCAGGGGATCATAGGGCATTTGAGATTCCAGAACACCAAGATCTCAAAGCAGAGTCAGTGGCTACCAAATAGGAAAGATACTGGGAATGCTAAAAAGGGATCGGGTGGGTGCAGTGTCCAGCGTTAGAGATTTGTGATGAGAGCAGAACAACTGATGCAGTTTCGGATTAAATCATTTCCCAGGCTCTGTTCCCATGAATATTAGTTTCCTTGATGCCATTAGATATTATGAGAGAAAAGGGATTCCACAGTCAAGTCAGTTTGGAAAAGCTTTATATTGTTCTGTATTGGTGTTTCACCACCCACATTAGCATACTGAAAATGTTGAGAGGTCCTTCAGTAAAGTTTGGTTTAACCCATCATATCTTAATCTTATATAACCAGGGAATCCTTTTTCTATAGAACACCTATTGATGATAACACAGGACAGGAAAAGTGGCTTAGCACATTAAAGATTTTGGTTTTGTGTTCACAAGCATGATTTCATGTTAAATCTCAAGGGTTTATCTTTCTGTATGTCCAAAAATATATCTCTGTTGATATGCTCAGAAAATTGTCTAACACTCTGGTCAATTTTCTTGGGCTAAAATTGGTTCACATGGCCATTTTCTTAAATTCATAAATAAGGAGAACAAAAGAGAAAAAAGTTAAAACAGTTGTCAGATATCGATACTACATTTAGATATTTATACTTTATTAGCATTTTATTGGTTTTGTGCCTTTACTAAATGTAAATTGAGTGGGATAGCACTGTTTAGAAAAGCTGTTTACATTGTGCTCTCAGTTGGGATTTAAAATACACTTTATATGCTCACATTTCTTTGCATTGTTCATGTAAGAAGGCTTTTTCAATAGAACAGGAAAGACTAGAGATCTCTTCAAGAAAACTGGAGATATCAAGGGAACTTTTCATGCAAAGATGGACAAAATAAAGGACAGAAATGGTAAGGACCTAGCAGAAACAGAAGATCTTACAAAGAGATGGCAGGAATGTGCAGAACTAGACCAAAAAAAGGCCTTAATGATAACCACAATGGTGTGGTCAGTCACCTACAGTAAACATCCTGAGAGAAACAGAAGATCTTACAAAGAGATGGCAGGAATGCACAGAAGAACTATACAAAAAAAGGCCTTAATGATAACCACGATACTGTGGTCAGTCACCTACAGTAAACATCCTGAAATGTGAAGTCAAATGGGCCTTAGGAAGCATCACTACAAACAAAGCTAGTGGAGGTGATGGAATTCCAGTTGAGCTATTTCAAATCCTAAAAGATGATGCTGTTAAATTGCTGGATTTAATTAATGTGTCAGCAAATTTGGAAAACTCAGCAAATAGCCCAGAGGTAAAGAATCTGCCTGCAATGCAGAAGATGCAGGAGGTGTGGGTTCGATTCCTGGGTGGGGAAGATCCCCTGGAGGAGGAGGCAACCCACTCCAGTATTCTTTCCTGGAGAATCCCAAGGAAAGAGGAGCCTGGCATTCTACAGTCCAAGGGGTTGCAAAGAATCAGACGTGACTAAGTAACTGAGCATGTACCTTAGTGGCTATAGGACTGGAAAAGGTCAGTTTTCATTCCAGTCCCAAAGGGCACTTCCAAAGAATGTTCAAACTACCATATAATTCGCTCATTTCACATACTAGCAAAGTAATATTCAAAGTCCTTCAAGCTAGGCTTTTCAATAGTACATAAACCAAGAACTCCTAGATATATAAGCTGGGTTTAGAAAAGATAGGAACCAGAGATCAAATTGACAACATCCATTGGATCATAGAAGAAGCTAGAGAATTCCAGAAAAACATCTGCTTGATTGACTGTGCTCAAGCCTTTGACTGTGTGGATCACAACAAACTGGAAAACTCTTCAAGAGATGGGAGTACCAGACCACCTTACCTGTCTCCTGAGAATCCTGTATGCAAGACAAGAAGCAACAGAACCAGAAATGGACAATGGACTTGTTCAAGATTGGGAAAGGAGTATGTCAAGACTGTATATTGTCACCCTGTTTATTATCTGACATGCAGAGTACATCATCCAGCCGGGTTGGATGAGGTACAATCTAGAATCAGGATTTCCGGGAGAAACATCAACCTGAGATATGCAGATGATACCACCAATGGCAGAAAGCAAAGCGGAACTGAAGAGCCTCTTGAGGGTGAAAGAAGAGTGAAAAAGCTGGCTTAAAACTCAAATACAAAAACCTAAGATCATGGCATCCACTTGCATCACTTGATGACAAGGAGATGGGGGAAAAGTGGGAACAGTGACAGATTTTCTTAACTTGGGCTCAAAAATCACTGTGGACAGTGCCCGCATCCACAAAATTAAAAGGTGCTCCTTGGAAGGAAAGCTATAACAAACCTAGATAGCATATTAAAAAGCGGAGACATCACTTTGCTGACAAAGGTCCATATGGTTTTTCCAGTAGTCTTGTACAGATGTGAGAGTTGGACCATAAAGAAGGCTGAGGGCCAAAGAATTGTTGTTTTTGAACTGTGGTGTTGGAGAAGACTCTTGAGAGTCCCTTGGACAGCAAGGAGATCCAACCAGTCCATCCTAAAGGAAATCAGTCCTGAATATTCACTGGAAGGACTGATGCTGAAGCTGAATCTCCAGTACTTTGGCCCCCTGATGAGAAGAGCCAGCTCATTAGAAAAGACATTTATGCTGGGAAGATTGAGGGCAGGAGGAGAAGGGAGCAACAGAGGGTGAGATGGTTAGATAGCATTATCTACTCAATGGACATGAGCTTAAGGAAACTCCAGGAGATGGTGACGGACAAGGAAGCCTGGCGTGCTGCAGTCCATGGGGTCTCAGAGTGGGGCAAGACTTAAATAACAGCAATGCTCACATTATAAAATATCATATAATTAGGACCATAATATCTAGTAAGAGGATAAGCAAAGTATCTGATACCAGGTAAGAGCTTAATATATAAATGTATTGAGTAAGTGTGTAAATCTTACAAGAAAATTAAATGGCCTTGATATTTTGCTGTCTTGACACTAGAGGGAGCCATGTGCAGTTACTTTCATTTTGGGATTAGAAGAGATTGGAGTTTAGAGTTTCTTATACAAAGAAAAACCAATATAATTTTTTTTTTATTAGCAAGGAGATTGATATTTGTGATATTTTGCTAGCTGTGAAGAAATTTTCCACTTGATTTGTAAATAATATAGAAAACAAAGGAATTTGTTTTAGGATACCTAAAGTGACAGACGGAGAAGGCAACGGCAAGCCACTCCAGTACTCTTGCCTAGAAAATCCCATGGATAGAGGAGCCTGGTGGGCTGCAGTCCATGGGGTCCCTAGGAGTCGGATGCAACTGAGCGACTTCACTTTCACTTTTCACTTTCACACAATGGAGAAGGCAATGGCAACCCACTCCAGTGTTCTTGCCTGGAGAATCCCAGGGACAGCGGAGCCTGGTGGGTTGCTGCCTAGGGGGTCGCACAGAGTCGGACATGACTGAAGCGACTTAGCAGCAGTAGCAGCAGCAGCAAAGTGACAGAACCAAAATTATTTTTTAAATATGTATTTATTTATTTGGCTGTAATGGGTCTTAATTGCAGCAAATAGGATGTAGTTCTCTGAAAGGAAGAAGTGGAAGTGATAATCGCTCAGTTGTGTCCAACTCTGCGACTCCATGAATTGTAGCCCATCAAACCCAGGCCCCTAGGCCTGGGAGCGCAGAGTCCCGGCCACTGGACCACCAGGGAAGTCCCCAAAATATTTTTGAAAACTCAAATAACATCAAGTATGAAGTATCTGTGTTATATATTGGATAAAGTAAGTAGTTCTACTGGTGACCTTTTTCTTCCACACTGGAGAATGTCCCTTAGCTTATAATTTATATCCTTTCCCTCAAACCAAGATCAAGTTTACAATTACAGTCTTTTGTCCTAATAGTTCTGAGTGCTGTCCTCAAAGTAGGGTCAGGCATATCATCTCCCTGCCTTACAGTCCTCTCCAGACTCTGTTATCTTTTCCCATCCTTGAACATCACTCTCTACCCTCAGGAATCTCAGGAGCCTGACGTGGTAACCAGCTACAGTGCAGAAGTTCAGTTTAGAATCAGAAGAAGTGTAGAATCCTATCTGAATGTACTTGTTTTGTGGTCTTAGACAATCGTGAATAGCTAATTTATTGAGTGCTTACATGTGTCAGGCATAGCACTGAGTGCTTTTTCAGTGGCATATATAACCCCTCAGTGACCCTTATCAGGCACATATTATTAAAATCATCATTTACAGATGATGATTACAGTCATAAGAGAGGGTGTTACTTCCTATCAAGGTTTAATTTTAAGAGTCAACTCAGGTATAAAGCCTTCTGACACAAGAACCTTGCAACTAGTCATACATTGACACTACTGCCTCATCTCTTTGTGCTTCAGTGTCCTCATTTGTGAGATGCTTATAATATCTGGAGCTTCCCTGGTGGCTCAGACGGTAAAGAATCTGCCTGCAATGCAAGGGACCTGGGTTTGATCCCTGAATCTGGAAGATTGCCTAGGAAAGGGAACGGCTACCCACTCCAGTATTCTTGCCTAGAGAATTTCATGGACAGGAGCCTGGCAGGCTACGAATAGGAGCCTGGCAGTTCACAAAGACTCGGACACAACAGAACGACTAAAACTTTCACACTTTAACTAAAATGTCTATTTCATAGAATTGATGTGAGGGATGAAATCATAGATTGTATTATACATTAGCACATAGTAGATGTTAATAAGTATTCACTCATTTCTTTCCCCATTCACATTCCTTACACTACAGAAAAGACTGAAACCTATTCTTCAAACTATCTTCATACCTCCCTCAGAATTTAAATACTAATTATGTACTCTGTTTGAATGCTTTTTTTTTCTTTTCTTAACATCAGAAACTTACTTAGAAGAAGCTTCATTTCTCAAGAATTCTTTATAATAGTATTCATCATGTCAGTTTTTTAATTAGCTTTAGCACTTTTGCATATAAACTGTTGTTTTCACACTTAAATGAAACTGTCACAACCCATACACCTCATGTGATAGATGGTCTTTGATGAACATACTGGTTTTATTTGCTTTCAGGATGATAGTAGAATGATTAACAACTGAGTACAGAAATATGTGCAGCTAGATCACAGTAACAATTATTTAGAATTGCTCGCTTGATCAAAAGTCACTTCTGATAATTGACCACTTTCTCTTGTTTTCTCTATCTAGCATGACAGAATCTCTTTGATTAAGAAGTTAGTTATACAGTGACAAAAGCAGGCAAGTGGGATTGTGCCTTTTATCTGATTCTGTATATAATTGTGGGATTCTGAGAAAACTATGTATTTTTGATTATAAACCCAACAAAATACACAAAGTAAATGCAGCATGGTGGGCTGAAACACCCCTAAATGAGATTCTTCCTAAATTGAATCTCAGTTCTCTAACTTTCTGAAAATTGATGTATCTATTTGGGTCTATCTCTTTATCTGTAAAATGAAATAATGAAATAATAACTGACTCCAGAGTTTCTAGTTCAAAAAATTCATACTAAGAAGCCTTGTGTTTTTACATATACTTGTCAACAAACCTTGTAAATCAACTGGGATATCAGTTCTGTTCAGTTCAGTCGCTCAGTCGTGTCCGACTCTTTGCAACCCCATGAATCGCAGCACACCAGGCCTCCCTGTCCATCACCAACTCCTGGAGTCTACCCAAACCCATGTCCATTGAGTCGGTGATGCCATCCAGCCATCTCATCCTCTGTCATCCCCTTCTCCTCCTGCCCCCAATCCTTCCCAGCATTAGGGTCTTTTCCACTGAGTCAACTCTTCACATGAGGTGGCCAAATTATTGGAGTTTCAGCTTCAACATCAGTCCTTCCAATGAACACCCAGGACTGATCTCCTTTAGGATGGACTGGTTGGATCTCCTTGCAGTCCAAGGGACTCTCAAGAATCTTTTCCAACACCACAGTTTAAAAAGCATCAATTCTTCAGCTCTTAGCTTTCTTTATAGTCCAACTACATCCATACATGAGTACTGGAAAAACCATAGCTTTGACTAGATGAACCTGTGTTGGCAAAGTAATGTCTCTGCTGTTTAATATGCTGTCTAGGTTGGTCATAAATTTTCTTCCAAGGAGCAAGTGTTGTTTAATTTCATGTCACATTTCATCTGCAGTGATTTTGGAGCCCAAAAGCATAAAGTCTGTCACTGTTTCCACTGTTTCCCCATCTATTTCCCATGAAGTGATGGGACCAGAAGCCATGATCTTAGTTTTCTGAATGTTGAGTTTTAAACCAACTTTTTCACTCTCCTCTTTCACTTTTATCAAGAGGCTCTTTAGTTCTTCTTCGCTTTCTGCCATAAGGGTGGTGTCATCTGCATGTCTGAGGTTACTGAGATTTCTCTCAGCAATCTTGATTCCAGCTTGTGCTTCATCCAGCCCAGCATTTCTCATGATGTACTCTGCATATAAGTTAAATAAGCAGGGTGACAATATACAGCCTTGACGTACTCCTTTTCCTATGTGGAACCAGTCTGTTGTTCCATGTCCAGTTCTAACTGTTGCTTCCTGACCTGCATACAGATTTCTCAAGAGGCAGGTCAGGTCATCTGGTATTCCCATCTCTTAAGAATTATCCACAGTTTGCTGTGATCCACACAGTCAGAGGCTTTAGCATATTCTATAAAGCAGAAATAGATGTTTTTCTGGAACTTTCTTGCTTTTTCAGTGATCCAATGGATGTTGGCAATTTGATCTCTGGTTCCTCTGCCTTTTCTAAATCCAGCTTGAACATCTGGAAGTTCACGGTTCACATACTGTTGAAACCTGACTTGGAGAATTTTGCGCATTACTTTAATAGCATGTGAGATGAGTGCAATTGTGCAGTAGTTTGAGCATTCTTTGGCATTGGCTTTCTTTGGGATTGAAATGAAAACTAAACTTTTCCAGTCCTGTGGCCACTGGTAAATTTTCCAAATTTGCTGGCATATTGAATGCAGCACTTTCACAGCATCATCTTTTAGGATTTGAAATAGCTCCACTGGAATTCCATCACCTCCACTAGCTTTGTTTGTAGTGATGCTTCCTAAGGCCCATTTGACTTCACATTTTAGGACGTCTGCCTCTAGGTAAGTGATCATACCGTCATGACTATCTGGGTCATGAAGATCTTTTTCGTGTAGTTCTGTATATTCTTACCACCTCTTCTTAATATCTTCTGCTTCTGTTAGGTCCATACCATTTCTGTCCTTTATTGTGCCCATCTTTGCATGAAATGTTCCCTTGGTATCTCTAATTTTCTTGAAGAGATCTCTCGTCTTTCCCATTTTATTGTTTTCTTCTATTTTTTTGCACTGATCGCTGAGGAAGGCTTTCTTATCTCTCCTTGCTATCTTTGGAACTCTGCATTCAAATGGGTATATCTTTCCTTTTCTCCTTTGCTTTTCGATCCTCTTCTTTTCTCAGCTATTTTTAAGGCCTCCTTGGACAGCTGTTTTGCTTTTTTGTATTTCTTTTTCTTGGGGATGGCCTTGATCCCTGTCTCCTGTACAGTGTCAGGAACCTCTGTCCATAGTTCTTCAGGCACTCTGTCTATCAGATCTAATGCCTTGAATCCATTTCTCTCCTCCACTGTATAATTGTAAGGGATTTGGTTTAGGTCACACCTGAACGGTCTAGTGGTTTTCCCTACTTTCTTCAATTTAAGTCTGAATTTGGCAATAAGGAGTTCATGATCTGAACCACAGTATAGAGCTTCTCCATCTTTGGCTGCAAAGAATATATAATCAATCTGATTTCAGTGTTGAGTATCTCTTGATGTCCATGTGTAAAGTCTTCTCTTGTGTTGTTGGAAGAAGGTGTTTGCTATGACCAATGCATTTTCTTGGCAAAACACTATTAGCCTTTGCCCTGCTTTATTCTGTACTCTAAGGCCAAATTTGCCTGTTACACAAGGTGTTTCTTGACTTCCTACTTTTACATTCCAGTCCCCTATAATGAAAAGGACATCTTTTTTGGGTGTTAGTTCTAGAAAGTCTTGTAGATCTTTATAGAACTGTTCAGCTTCTTCAGCGTTACTGGTCGGGGCATAGACTTGGATTACTGTGACATTGAATGGTTTGCCTTGGAAATGAACAGAGATCATTCTTTCGTTTTTGAAATTGCATCCAAGTACTGCATTTCAGACTCTCTTGTTGACTCTGATGGCTACTCCATTTCTTCTAAGGAATTCTTGCCCACAGTAGTAGATATAATGGTCATCTGAGTTAAATTCACCTATTTAAGTGAATGGGTGAATCCATTTAAGTTCACTGATTCCTAAAATGTCGACGTTCACTCTTGCCATCTCCTGTTTGACCACTTCCAGTTTGCCCCGATTCATGGACCTAACATTGCAGGTTCCTATGCTCTTAACAGCATCAGACTTTGCTTCTATCACCAGTCACATCTGCATCAGGGTTTTGTTTTTGCCTTGGCTTCTCTTCATTCTTTCCGGAGTTATTTCTCCACTGATCTCCAGTAGCATATTGGGTACCTAACGACCTGGGGAGTTCATCTTTCATTGTCCTATCTTTTTGCCTTTTCCTACTGTTCATAGGGTTCTCAAGGCAAGAATACTGAATTGGTTTGCCGTTCCCTTCTCCAGTGGACCACATTTTGTTAGAACTCTCCACCATGACCTGTCCATCTTAGGTGGCCCTACAGGGCATGTCTCATAGTTTCATGAGACAAGGGTATGGTCCATGTGATCAGATTGATTAGTTTTCTGTGATTGTGGTTTTCAGTCTGTCTGCATGATGGTGAAGGATGAAGAAAACAAAACAACCAATGGGATGACAGCCATGAGGTTTGTATGTCAAGGAGACCCAAGCCTCTCTGTTCTCTTGAATCTGGGGTCTCTTCTGAGTTGTGGGGCTTCACATGAAGAAACTTCACGTTCTGCTTGTCTCTTGCTAGGATGCTCTCTCCTAGAATATCAGGAGCATTGGTGTCAGAACACATTTCCCAGGGAAGTGAGAGGCATAGACTCAAAACCAAGTCTTTTGGCTTGCTTTCTCATGTGGTACTCAAAGATGACCCTGTATCTATGAACGCCCTCTGTGCTCTGCCACATAAATTGCTTCTGCTGCATGCTATCCACTTATCTTGCTCCTAAGAAAATAATTGAATACTTTCCTGTCTGTGATCACCAGAGAGAAATTTAGAAGTAAGCAAATAACCCTCCCTTCATTACTGGTAGTTGAACATCTCTTATAGTTACTGTGTTTTTAAAGTAAAGTTTAAGATAAACATATACAAGCATCATGGTTTAGTAAAGTTAACATACTTGGATTCAAAAGACTTGGTTTTGAATCTAGATGAAGCTGAAGGTCTTTTTAGGCACCATGATGGAGATGGAGCCCTGAAGAGGTCACCCGCTCACTGGGGCAGGAATCTGACATGATAATAGATGCATGTGTCTGTGGCCATCAATATTAGATGGTTGCTATAGAGAACAGCATTTTAGAGGAGAACTTTTAATGAAAACTTGAATGTCACTGAAGGCTGGAACAGTCATATTAATCTGCTTTTACATATGCTTCAGGGAGAAGGCAATGGCAACCCACTCCAGTACTCTTGCCTGGAAAATCCCATGGACGGAGGAGCCTGGTGGGCTGCAGTCCATGGGGTCACTTAAGAGTCAGACATGACTGAGTGACTTCACTTTCACTTTTCACTTTCATGCATTGGAGAAGGAAATGGCAACCCACTCCTGTGTTCTTGCCTGGAGAATCCCAGGGACAGGGGAGCCTGGTGGGCTGCCATCTATGGGGTCGCACAGAGTCAGACACTGAAACGACTTAGCAGCAACAGCAGCAGCCCTCTAATGGAGAAGGATAAGAGGCTTATGGAAGCTTTCTGATGGGAGAGACTGACTAAGAGGGAAACTGGGTCTTGTTCTGATGGGAGGGGCCGTGCTCAGTAAATCTTTAATCCAATTTTCTGTTGATGGGTGGAGCTGTGTTCCCTCCCTGTTATTTACCTGGGGCCAAACTATGGTGGAGGTAATGAAGATAATGGCGACCTCCTTCAAAAGGTCCCATGCAGGCACTGCTACACTCAGTGCCCCCAACCCTGCAGCAGGCCACCACTGACCCACACCTCTGCTGGAGACTCCTGGGCAAGTCTGGGTCAGTCTCTTGTGGGGTCACTGCTCCTTTCTGCTGGGTCCTGGTGCACACGAGTTTCTCTTTGTGCCCTCCAAGAGTCTGTTTCCCCAGTCCTGTGTACGTTCCGGCAGCTCTATGGTGGGGTTAATGGTGACCTCCTCCAAGAGGGCTTATGCCATACCCAAGTCTGCTGCCCCCAGAGCCCCTGCCCCTGCAGTAGTCCACTGCTGACCCATCCCTCCACAGGAGACACTCAAACACAGTTCTGTCTCAGTCTCTGTGGGGTCTCTGGGTCCTGGAGCACACAAGGTTTGTTTGAGCCCTCTGAGCCTCTCTGGCAGGAATGGGGTTTGATTCTAAATGCGAATTTGCCCCTCCTACCATCTTGCTGGGGCTTCTCCTTTGCCCTTGGACATGGCATATCTCCTCGCAGCTGCTCCAGCGATGCACAGCCACCACTCCAGCGCCTACCGCTTGCTGGCTATTACCCAGAGATGCCTCAAAATCCACATTATGAAGTGAAACTTATGTTACCGCTCAGACTTGTTCCTCTGCTGAGTCTCTGGTTAGTTATGCTAGAAACCCAGTAGTCACTGTTAGCTCTATCGCCACCCCTTATATCCCATCAGACATCAAGCCCAGTGTTCTCCCTTCCTCAGTATTTTTCTCATCTTTTTTCCCCACTCCTATTGCCATTGCTCTGGTTTAGACTTTCATCATCTTTATTGTGTTCTGTTACAGTGGCCCAACTATAAACTTCACAAATGATTCTAAATTGAAAGCTGACACTGCAGTCCTGACCATACACAACAGTAGCTATGTGATTCTTTGACCTGGTCAGACCTTTCCCTGGTAATAACATTTTGGAAGACATAACTTAAAAAAGAAAAAAACATGTCCAAAAACTTTGACATGATAAAAAAACATTATAAATAATGAAAATTTAAAATGTTGAGACACCCTAAAATGAATATTGATAAGCAAATGGTGTTAAGTATATGATGTGTACCAGAGTCCCCAGTAGATAAGTAGATAAATATTTATTGAGTAACCAAATGAGTGAAGCCTGTAGCTATAGAGATAACAGTAGCCATAAGAGATAACAGGTTGTGGATATGAAGTGTTAGGTGGGAAAGGAAGGGGTAAATTATGAGTTTGGGATTAACGTATACACCCTATTATGTATAAAATAGATAATCAACAGGTACCTACTGTATAGCACAGAGAATTCTACTCAGTATTTTGTAATAACTTGAAAGGGAAAAGACTCTGAAAAAGAATTCTTAATATATATTCATATCTTCCCTTCCCAGGGATCGAACCCAGGTTTCCCGCATTGTAGGCAGATGCTTCCTGGCTATTATATATAGGGAAGCCTATATATATATAGGGAAGCCTATATATTCATGTATTTATGTATAACTGAATTATTGTATTATTACCTGAAACTAACACAATGTAGTAAGTCAACTATGCTTCAGTTAAAAAAAAGAGTGTTAGATGAGAAAAAAGACCCCACTCTCTAAGAATGTCTCCTATATTGAGACGAATCAGGGTGTGTCATGGATATACTGCCTGTCTCTCTCTGAAGGTGAATAAAAAATCAAAATATCACATCAGTCATGTCAGTGGTACCTCTTGAAAATAAATGCTGTTTACTGCCTCAAATCACTGGGTGTGCCTAAGATATTTCATTAGCTGGGGTCCCTTATTCTAGCTCTTGTGATTTTTAGATCTGTAATCTTGATGTCTTAAAACCCACCTGGAGAGCTAGCATCTCCTTGTAAGTGAACACTGCATTCTCCTATAAAGAGGGTGGGGACTGAATCTTACCACATGGGGCTTCACCAGCCAGAATGTGGGGGAAATGCTATGTGGTTCAAAAAGTCTGTCCAGAAAATTTTCTGAACTCTGCTAAGCTATGCATATAGTTTCTTAAAGCCCAACAACATAAAGTGAATTTAATTAGTTGTAATCAAAATGTTCTTTCTATGAGGTTATTTAAGGTCATACTTTTTTTTTCCTAATGACCCCGTGCTTTGAGTAAAAGTATGATTATTACTCATGCTTTGAGTAAAGGTATGACTGTTAAGAGCTTATTTTCAAACATATCTGCTAGTACACTATAATTCACAAGCTGGACCAGTGTATTCCCACAGCTAATATCAAATAATGGTAGTCTTTTTTTTCCAGGCCCAAGAAAATTTGATAGAAGTTTGTCAATTTTATGTTTCTTCTCCATAAATGTTAAAACCAGCTCCCAAATTTTAAAAGTAATAAGCATTAGAGGAGTGTTTGAGCTTCCCTGGTGGCTCAGATAGTAAAGAATCTGCCTGCAACATGGGAGACCTGGGTTCGATCCCTGGGTTGGGAAGATCCCCTAGAGAAGGGAAAGGCTATCTACTCCAGGATTCTGGCCTACAGCATTCCATGGACTGTATAGTCTGCGGGCTTGCAGAGTCAGACACAACTGAGTGACTTTCACTTTCACTTTTCACTTTCAGGGGAGTGTTTGGCTAGCTGAATGTTCTTGATCTAATAACTTGTCTTTGTGACCGTTTGTGCTCACGGTGGCTTTTTATTTTCTGCTAGTAAATTGTTTCTTGTTCATCAAATTGAATTAAATGTGTCACCGTCATGGTGGCAACAAAGGACAACTTGATTTCTAGATGCTCCACCACTGGCCTAGGTGTCTGTGTGAAATGTAACTTATAAACTCAAGATGTTATTATGTAACTCATGCAGATTGTATACTCACAGGCGCTATTCAATGAAAATAAGTCTTGGTAAATGGAAGAATAAACCCAAGTTCAAGTAGTCCCTGGCTTATGCCTTTACCATAAAGAACTTTGGAAAAGCCATGGAAGAATGTGCCCTGGTCTGGGGCACTCAACCTGAAGTAAGATTTTCCTCTTATTTCCCCAGCCTAAGCCATAAGGCAGGGCATTACCAAGACCCTTGGGTTCTGACTGTAATACCTGTTGTAAGTGCTGTTCATTATCTTGAAGTTACGGAGGATGAGATACAATTTGGTGAGTATTTTAAGAATACCCAATCAAGGACTATTTGACAAGCTATGAGAACACAGAAAACTATCAGAGGAAAGTCAAGAAAATTTTCACAGAGATGACATTTGAACTAAGCCTTGGAAAGCATAAATTTGCCTGCTGAATGTCAGGTAAGGAATGGGAAGAAAGTATGGGGAAACTATCCAGCCACAGAACAACTGGATAAGTCACAGACATGCATAGCACAGAAAGGCAACTCCTATTCAACGTAAAGTGTGTTGGGGGCAGGTGGTGAGACTGGAAATGGTAAATAAGGATCCAGTTGTGAAGGCTGAGGCCTTTGAATTTCATCTTGCAGGGAATGAAGTACTGAGAATTTTAAGAAAGCAAGTGAAACGATCAGATTTGCATTTAGGAAGACCTCTGGCTACTGTTTGGAGAATAGTTTGGGGGTGTGGGAGACCAGTTAGGAGCCTGTCATATGAGTCAAATTACAAAATTATTATGACAGAATGAGAGGTGGAGAGTGGGATAGTGGTGGGGGCAGGTAGAAGCCTTTTTTTAAAAAAAATTATAGGTTTGCCTAAGGGCAAAAGTTGCTCTGGTAAGTTAGGTTGGGTTGCCAAACCTGCTTTTCCTCATATATAAAGTGAAAATGATTATCATTACCCTTCCCATTCAAAAGGGTTACTGAAATTGCAATGAAATAAAATATATAAAGGTGTGGACAAATGAGTGGTGGAGTGGTTATCAGTAGTGTTTTATCTCTTAAAAAAGTATTTCTTTTTGGCTGCATCAGGTCTTAGTTGTTGCATGCAGGCTCCAGAGCTGCAGCATATGGGCTCAGAAGTTGCAGTGCATGGGCTTAGTCACCCCACGGCATTTGGGATCTTAGTTCCCCAACCAGGGATTGAACCTGTGTCACCTGCATTGGAAGTCAAATTCTTAACCACTAGACCACCAGGGAAGTCCCCGTTAAATAGTATTTTCGTTGTGATCTTCATCCACAGCGCATATACCATGGGGCTGGGTGATGTGAAATTGCCTCTTTTATGGGCTTAAAAAAAAAACTACTAATAGCAATGTCATGTGATTCAACCTAATAGTTTGTGGATTACTTAGTTTTTCCTGTTACTTCCTGCCTGCTTTTAGGCCATATTATTGCCTTCTCTCTCTGTCTGTCTCTCTCTCTTTTTTTTTTTTAAAGATGAGCAATACATTTCATCAAGGGGATTTCCAGGAATGCTAGGGAGGCAAGTGTGGTAGAAAGAGTGCAGCCTTTGGAGTCAAGTAAACCTGGAATCAGATTTTCCTCTGTAATTTATTAACTGTGGTCTTGGGCAAGTCAGTCTGCTTCAGCCTAATTTTTTTTCTTCTGGAAATGGAAATAAATAATGCCTGCCTTGCAGGGTTATTAAATGAGAAAATTCATTCCTTGTTTGTGGCATGTAAAAAGTGTTGAATAAAAGTCTCAGCTCTTCCCTCCGTACCCTCTCTTCCTTGGTCCTACTTGTTCAC
Organism: Bos indicus x Bos taurus; assembly: GCF_003369695.1. Taxonomy (NCBI): domain Eukaryota; kingdom Metazoa; phylum Chordata; class Mammalia; order Artiodactyla; family Bovidae; genus Bos; species Bos indicus x Bos taurus. The sequence goes on along the minus strand of NC_040090.1, from coordinate 46,010,193 downwards.
AGAGAGTGTGGCATAGAACTCTAGGTACCTGCTTCTTTGTGTCCCAGAAAAGCTGTTACAGCTGTCTACCAGGAATTTTGGTGTGTGCGAAAATTTTTCAGTTGTCATAACTTCAGGCCAAAACCTTTTAAATGAAGTGACCATTTAAACTATCAAACATCATTCCATGGGATTACTTTAGTGCATGATTTGTGTCAAATTTTTCCGGAATGCCACAAGCCTCATCATTTTTCACATCATTCAGGAAATTACTCATTTAGCCCACAGTTCCAATAAACTCATACATACAGGCTGTGTCATATTCCCCCGGAAGTGTCACCTTTTTTTTCTTTTAATATGATAACTGCTGTGCAAAGGAAGTAGTATTTATTTCCTTATATTCCTGACTCTGAATCCAACCCAAAACGTAAACTCGCAATTGCTGACCCTCCTTATTTCTAGGTTCCAGTAGCACAACTAGATTTCTGCCTCAGTTTCCTTGCTTAATATTTTTGTTCCCTGATGAGTTTTGCTTTTGCATTAATTGAGTTTTTTTTTTAGTTGAGCTTCTTCTTTATGCAAGACTATTCTTGTGACAGCTTGTATATGGTGAACAAGACAGAAAAATCTTTGCATTCATGAGTTTACATTTTTGTGCCAAAAATCAAATAAGATGTTTTCAGAGTGGATGAGTGTTACCAAGGAAGTAAATAGGCTAATGGGGTTGATAGAGCCTGGTAGATGGAGAATAACTTAGAAAGGTTGTCAGAGAAGTAAGGAGGTAAGAAGACCCTGAGGTGGAAATGAATTTGGCATATTTTGAGGAACCAAATGGCTGCTTTTGTTTTTGCTTTTTTGCATTAGAAGGATGACATGGCAGAAGATGCAGTAGGAGAAATAGACAGGGAAGAGACAAAAATTATTTTTTGAGCTCTGGCCTCAAGTCCCCTGGAGGGTTGAATTCTGCATCTAGACACTCCCAAGACCTTCCTTTAAACCAGAAGTGTGCTATCTGGGAGTATGCTGTGACTGCCAACCTGGGTCCATCTCTATTGCATAGATTCTGGCTGCCTTGCCCGACTCCCTTAAATTTGCCCCTGGCTTAAATCAAGCCAGTGTCCTTGATTCTCTACTATGTGATGGCCTTTTTTGAACTTAAAAATTAACTGCTGTTAAACAATGTCTGCTCACTGAAGACAGAAAATGAATAAAGGCAAAATTTTTAAAAATTGTCCACAATCTCACTACCCAGAGATAAATACTGGTTAGCACTTTGAGACATAACATTTCAGATATGTATTTATTTTTATATATTTATTCAAAAAATGGTCATAATGTGATCTTTTTATATGAATGATATAAATTTCTATATCAGCAAGTCAATGTCTGCATCTGCATCACTTTAATTTCAGTCACTACTGTGATGATCAACCACAATTGATTCAACTCATTCACTGTTTTAAGAACTAATTGTTATAATTATGACAATCATAGTAGTTAATACACATTAGGAATGCTGGTAAATTTTACACACATCATTTTTGAGTTAAAGAATGTGAAGTGGCTTGTCTCACACCACACAGATGAAAAGTGGCAGTGCTGAAGAAGAGGTGACATCTGCTAAGCAGGTACTGCTGGCTAGGCGTGGTGCTAGTCTCAGCAGGAAGACAGCTTCTGCTATTTTCCTTCAGCCTCACAAGGTAGAACTCTGTAACCCTTCAGCAACCATAGTGGGGGATAGGCACCTGGATGCCCATTCCCACCAAGACTGCACATAATCAAGGTGTTGTTAGGAGGATGGATGCTAGACAGCCAAAATTTGGCAGTCCTTATTCCCATGCCTTATGATGCAGTCCAGTCCCATGTTCTGCTGCCCCTCCAAGAGGACTCCCCCACCCTAAGGCCCTCATCTCTTACCTTCTCTGAGGCTCTTACCTTCTCTATAAAATAGATAGACCATGGTTTTTATTACGGTTGACTATTAAACAGGAATAGGACCCATGTTTCCAAGAATGAGGCTGGTCATCTTCAGTGCCCTTTGAAGAAGTGAGAAGGGGACCAGCAGTGTTTGGGAACTAAAAGACTGAGGAGGAAGGGAACCAGGCAAGATCTGGTTTTTCCTCAAGGTTATTGAAGGAAACAGTGAAGGGAGAAGGGATGTGCTTGACAAGTCATGATTGCTTTAATGCCCTGCTGGTTTCCTGGGGAAACTACTCAAGATTTGACCTCCTGGCCTCTCATTGGTTCCCACATCAGGGCAGGGCAGTCAGCCAGTAACAGGCATCATCAGGCAATTGAGAAGAGGCTAGGAGGTGGAAACAAGCAGGATGCCTCATGTCTGGAGGATCTGAGCTGTACCTTTGCACCCTAACAGCACATTGCAAAGGGACTAAGCAAAGACGGTGTTGTTCCCATGGCAGCCAGGCCCTTAGCAAAACAGAGAATAAGCTCCTGGGTGGAACAAAAGAGGCTTTTTTCTCTGGGAGGTAGCACAGAACTGCTTGTTTGTGGCCCTGGGTTCTAGTGGGGTCTCCATCACTAACTTACTGGGCATGGCATATCCTCTTCCCTAGCTTAATCTTCAAGACCCAGCTCACATGCCACTTCTACTATAAAGCTCTCTCAGGCTGTCCCTAGTTCTTTTTTTTTTTTTTTCTGTGCTCACACTATACTCTCTATTCCACTATTATACCAGGTAGCACAACTTAACATGTTACTGTGTCTGTCTTCTTCATTAGTCTGTGAACTCCAGCAGTATGGATTGTGTCTGATTCACCTTACTATCCCTTTTCCAGCTCAGTAACTGACATAGGATTAGTGCTCAGTGAGGTTTCTTGAATAAATGAACCTGTAAAATGGAGATAGCCTTTGTCCTGCCTTCCTCCCATGATGTTCTAAAAGTTAAGAATTACAAACTTTTGTCCACATGCTACCATTAACTCACTGGGCAATAATGATAATAACAGCTCATAAGTGGACAGCGCTTTACAGGTTACAGTGCGGTTTTGCATCCAATCATGTATTCAATCCTCACAGTAAGCCAGTTATGACACTATCATTTCACAAATGGAAAAACTGAGCTCCAGGAGGTGAAATAACTAGCTAAGGCTGATTAACTAGCAAGCAGTGGGGCCATAAATGGAACTCTGATCTCTAATCCAGAGCTTTCCCTCTCATTATTACACGTTGCTGCTTTTACTTTCACTGTTGGAAGAACCCTTGATCCATTGTAAAACAAACAGACAAAAAGCTGTCCTGTAAACTGTAAGTTCATGGCAGTTTACTTGGCTCTCAAGACCATGCCTCCCCAATGTCCTCTTCCAATCTCTTGATTAAAAACTGCCTATTTTCTCATATTCCACTGGAGCCTCCACTCCCCATTGATACTAACCTACCACCACGCTTCTGTCACATGCAAAATTATTTCCTTTGAGACTTATGCCATCCAGTTCAGCCCATCAGACACTCTGTCTTGGGACCTCCAGTCTTGAATGAATGATCCAAGAATGGAAGGAATGAGGGGAGGACCTGTCTTTGAGACTCATGCCATTTATGCTATCTTTGCAGTGGTTATCTTTTGACCACTTCTGTCCCTAAATTCTCTACTTCAAGTCCTGCCATCACCCAGGTGATTTCACTATGTGAAGATATTTAACACTCTAGCCTCTTTCTTTCTTAATATTGGCAACAATAACCACCACTTCACAGCCACAGTTATATCTTGGGCCTTCTCTGGACCTGGAGCCACTCCACTTAAGCTATCTTAAGGTCTAGTATATTATCATCTCCTGGCTCCCCAGCTCTCTCACTTTCACTCCCACCGTACCTCCCCCTTGACATCCAGAATACCACCAGGCTTTTGTCCTCACAATCTTCTCCCTAGTCCCTCACTCCCCTTAATATTTCCTTTTCTTCCCTACGCTGCCTAGATCTGATAATGCTGCATGAAAACCAGCCTTATTTCCCTCCTGTCAACACACCGATTCTGAAAACCCTAAACTTGTGTCAGTCCAATCATCCACCCCTATATGTGGGCTGCTGAGTTCAACCAGGCAGATTGGCTCTAAAACAATTCTGTGCTCTTTACCCCTGATGGGGCATTCAGAGGTATTGTAATCGTGGTTATCTCTTCAAAGTTGTTGTTGTCTCTTATGCACCAGGCAATGTGCTGCATGTGAAACACATAACAGTAGCTAGAAACAACAGACGCAGTGTCTGCCTTCATGGAATTACAGTGTAGAGGAGAGACACTTTGTCCTCTATATATAAACGTATAATTATGGTTGCAAAGAGTGCTGCAAAGGAAAAAACTCCAAACAAGAATGTACTACAGGAAGAGCTACCCTAGTCTGAAGGGTCAGGAAAGACCTTCCTGAGAAAGGAACATTTAATTTCAGACCTAAAGGAAGGGCTCAACTGAGCATAGTGGAAGCAGCGGAAGCAGAATGGAAGGGGTTTCCAGGTAGAAGGAGGGGAATCTGTGAAGGACCTGAGACAAGAAAGAGGAAGCGAATGAAAGGTGACCTTGTAAGGATGTACGGAGGGAATTGAGGGCAAGGTTGGAAAAGTCAAGGTGAGCCATATCTTTGGGCCATTTTAAGGATTTTTGAAACAGTGGGGTTTTGTGGGTTTTTAGGGCCTTATGCAGAAGATGGCACTATCTGATTTCCCTTGTCTTTTAAAAAAGGTCAACCCACTAGTAGTATGTTAAAAGGGTTGAGTGCAGGTAAGAAACCAGATAAGAAGCTATCATAGTTGTCCAGTCGAGGGCTGATGGCTTATTGGAGATAGATTTGAGAACACTCTCCAGACTCCAGAATGCTCACAACCTGCCTTTATTCCTCCCGCCAGCACCACTGCTAGTACCACTTTTATCAGTTGACTTGCCTCCTACTTCTTCAGTTCAGTTCAGTTCAGTCACTCACTTAGGAAACTAAAAATATCAGGTGTGAGCTTCCTCAGTTTCCTGCCTGTACACCCACATATTAGCTCTCTACACTTCCTTCTCTTCCTTCCTGCCAATCTCAAAGAAAGAGGGCCACGTGTTCTTTCTGAAGCCCATCATTCCCTCTTCCACCTTATCCAGGACCAATAACAGGCTCCATTGTTTATCTACACCTGTCCTGTAAACAAACTCAATTCTCTGGAAATCAGAAGAACAAAAATACACACATTGCCTACCACCCAAGCTACTACCTTATCTCCTTCCTTCCCTTTATAACACATTTTATATAGTCTACACTGCCTATATCAGGGATAGTGGTGCTCACCCCATATTCCAGCTCCTTTGACTGGGACTAGTATCTCATTCTGGACCAAAGCAGAGAGCAGCTGACATGTGACCTTCCAATTCACTCTTCAATGACTGGGACAATTGTGGAGGGGGTTCTGTCTTCTAAAAGTTAAAACTTCAAGCTCCTAAGTGACCATGTGGAGCATTCCACCCAGGACATGGAGCATAAGAAAGAAGCAAAGTAAGGCACTGAAATTTGAGGGTAGTTTCTTGCTACCGCAGAGCCTAGCCTAACAAATACATTTACTGCCTCTACCTCCTCATTTCCCATGTGTTTTTTTAAAATTATGTTATTTGTTATACTTTCAGCTCTCAGACTCCTCCTATCCATTGATATTTTACTCAGATGAATGCCACAACAATTCTTTTATTGCTTAATTGTGTAATTTGATTTCTCTGTTATCATATGACCTAGTTGGCTATACCCTTCTTGAAGCTTCTACTCTTCTGGCTATGGTAGTAGCATCCCTTGGTTTTCCTCCAATTTCTCTAGAACATAGGTTTTGGAAGTCAGCTTTTTTCTAACATTATCAAAGGGAGTAGAATGGCTCTTATCAAGTCAAAACCCCACTTAAAAGGCTTCTATGGCTTTCCAAATCTACATTTATTAAGCTGACAGTTGAGACCCTCAGTGATTTAGCCACAGTCTTGTCTTTCCAGCCTTAGCTTCAAGTCTTCTTTGCATAACTTATACTTTATCCAATACAAGCTTAATGAGCTCTCCTCCTCTTTGACTTTCATCATGCGTCTGTCATATGTCTCAGTCCTGGTTTCTTCTATCAAACAACCTAGATATGTATGCAAAGATACTGGTACAAGGATTGCTTATAATAACAAAATATTGGAAATGACCTAAATGTCTGTCTCTAAGCAACTGCGTAAACAGGTTATAGTAAATTCATGCAGTGTATACTATGATGTTAGTAATGATATACAGTCATGGAAATTGTTCACAATTTATTAAATACATAAAAGCAATGAAGTATACATCATCTGATATTTATTCAAATACATAGAAAATATCTGGGAAAGTATCTGGAAGTGTCAAAATGTTAATGATCACAAGTGACAAGAAAATCAATAAATTAGGCTTCTTTCAAATGTTAAAACTTTTGATTTCCATAGTCACCATGAAGAAAGTGAAAAGAAAAACCACAGAATGTGAGAAAATGTTTGCAAATCATTTATCTGATAGGGGACTTGTAAGTAAAATATATAAAGAACTCTTACAACTCAGCAATAAAAAGACAACCCAATTAAAAGTGGACAAAGGATCCAAATCAGCATTGCTCCAAAAAAGATATAGGAATGGCTGATAAGCACATGAAAATATGGTCAATATCATTAGACATCAGGGAAATGCAAAACAAAACTACATGAGACACCACATTACACCCACGAGAAAAAAATCAAAGGACAGATTATAACAAGTGTTAACAAGGATTTGGAGAAACTGGAATCCTCATATACCACTGGTAGGAGTGTAAATGGTGCTGCTGCTTTGGAGAACAGTCTGGCAGATCCTCAATAAGTTAAACATCAAGTTACTATATGACCCAGTGATTCCATTTGTAAGTGTAAATCCAAGAGAAATGAACACATATCCACACAAAAGCTTGTATATGGATGTTCACAGCAATATTATTCATAATAGCCAAAAAGTAGAAACAACCTAAATGTCCATCAACATAGATAAGCAAAATATGGCATATCCACACAATAGAATATCATTCAGTAATAAAAAGAAATGAATTCATGATACAGAGTATAGCTTGGATGAACCTTGAAAACATTATGCAAAATAAAAGAAGTCAGTCACAAAAGACCACATGTTGTAAGATTCCATTTATATGAAAGGTCCAAACTAGGCAAGTGTGTAGAAAGAGGAAGTACATTCACGGCATTCCAAGGCTGAGTGTAGAGGACCACTGAGGGCAACAGGAAGTGACTGCTAATGGGTACAGAGTTTCTTCTGGGAGATGAAAATGTTCTAAATCCGTGATGATGATTGCACAACTCTGAATACACTAAAAACCATTGAACTGTACAGTTTACATGGGCAAACTATATGGAATATGAATTCATCTCAGTAAAGCTGTTTTAACTTAAAGATGTTAATGGTATTGCTTTTATAAAGTTTGGAAAAGGGTAGCAGCATCAGTAGCGAAAAGGAGAGAAAAGTTAATAAAAAAAAACTAACATACAGCTCTGGCTTAAGCAAAAGCAAAAGTGTGCGAGTAAGGAATTTACTGGAAGGCTACTGGGATAATTCATTCACAGAATTTAATGAATTACCGAATAACCAAATCTTGGTAGGAGAAGAATGAGGGCAGCTCTGATCATTTTGACGGTCCAAGTTTCAAATTCCCAGAAGAGTATTTGATTGTCTCAGCTTGGATTAGGTGTCTATCCCTGGATCAGTCAACTTCGGGTGAAGGGAAAAGGATCAAATAGCAAGGACCTGATTACAAGAGGCCTTCACTTGTGTACCTGATCATTTGCACAGTAAGAGGACAACAGCTGTAAGTGGGGCAGATAAACAGACAGAAAGTGGTGCTTAATAAAAGTAAGTTAAAAAGCAGGGTCCAGAACCGTTTGTATAGTGAGACTCATTTTGTTTGACTAAAAATTCATAAACTGTGAAAACAGGACCCAGGCAGGTGACATATATGAGTGTTACAAACAAGCCTAAGACATGCGAGGACTGTAGCAAACTATAAAGAGGGTCCCACACCTAAAAGGACCGAACACGACTCCGTTCCAGCTGGTTTTGTCCTGCTGGAATGCAAGTCCAGCGTTGCCAGATCTTTGGATTTTTCAAGTAAAGCCAAACACTTGATTTTTGTGTGAAATTTCCTGAGTTTAAAAATACTCTGGGAGCCAAAACCAAAAATCTCTACTGGCTCTGTCTGTCTGCAGGTTTCCAGTTTGCAACTTCTATTCTACACATTTGTGTATAAACAGAAAGTGTTTAAGACAGATCTGAGTATGTACATGCTGTGTGATCTTGAATAAGTTATTTTCCCTCAACAAGTAAAATGGGGGAAATAATTGCAACCTTCATGGCAAATAAATGGGGAAACAATGGAAACAGTGACAGACTTTATTTTGGGAGGCTCCAGAATCACTGCAGATGGTGACTGCAGCCATGAAATGAAAAGACACTTGCTCCTTGGAAGAAAAGCTATGACTAACCTAGATAGCGTATTAAAAAGCAGAGACATTACTTTGCTGACACTGGTCCATCTAGTCAAGGCTATGATTTTTCCAGTAGTCATGTATGGATGTGACAGTTGGATGTAAAGAAAGCTGAGTGCCAAAGAATTGACACTTTTGAACTTTGGTGTCGGAGAAGACTCTTGAGAGTTCTTTGGACTGCAAAAAGATCCAACCAGTCCATCCTAAAGAAAATCAGTCCTGAATATTCACTGGAAGGACTGATGCTGAAGCTGAAACTCCAATACTTTGGCCACCTGATGGGAAGAACTGACTCATTGGAAAAGACTCTGATGCTGGGAAAAGTTGAAGACAGGAGGAGAAGGGGATAACAGAGGAAGAGATGGTTGGATGGCATCACTGACTCAATGGTCATGAGTTTGAGCAAGTTCCAGGAGTTAGTGAAGGACAGGGAAACCTGGTGTGCTGCAATCCATGGGATTGCAGAGTCAGATATGACAGTGACTGAACTGAACTGAATTCCAACCTTCAGAGTTGCATCCATGAGTTAATATAAAATGTTTAAGAGTTTTCAATTAAAGGTTGTGGTTTGAATGTACACACATAATTTTGCTCCCTCCTGAGCATGAGCGTGTGTGTGCTCAGTAATGTCTGACCCCATGGACTGTAGCCTGCCAGGCTCCTCTGTCCACTAAAACCACAGTAAAGAGATTTAGAGAAACAGAGATTCTCAAGGATAGTGGGGAAAGGAGAGGAGACAGCAGCAATAAAAATTTGGAGTCTGGAAAGCAGATGGACAAGTAGTAAACTAACTTGGCAGATTTAAGAAGCAGAATCATACACATAAAGAGGGAAAAACAGAGAACCAGCTGGCTCTATACCACAGACTCTTCTGAAGCTCAGGAACTGAGGAGAAATAAAGTGGGAAATAAATTTAGGAAAATTGATTGAATATTGCCTATGAAATGGATTTTTAGAGTCTCCTGCATATTTTATCCCCCTGAGTAACTGTCTTTATCCAGTCTAGTGGAAGACTGAAGAGTTATTGTCCAGAAAGGATTTTTTAAAAAGAAGAGGAGTCCCCGTATTAAGGGATGTGTGGGGTAGTGTGGCCTGATACGTGTTTACTGAAGGCTGAATGCTGAGACTTCCCAGCTCTCTTTCCCTTCCTGGCTCCTAGAAGGCAAGCAGCCAGGTTATCTACCCTCTGAACAGATTATTAAAACATTTTTTGAAGGATCTGATCCGTCAAAGGAGAAACAAATAGAGCTACTGACATTGGGGGCTCCCCGACAAATGACCGAGTCAGATCATCCCACAGTGAAACTTCAACAAGTCTCACCCATGTGCTCAAAGCTTCAGATCTATTTTATGTCCTGTCTTCAACAAAAGCAGATAATCAATGATTAACAAACATCTGAGTAAAACCTCTAACAGGAATGATAAAGACCAAAGCCAACAAGCAGATGAAAGTGAAAGGAAAGAAAAGTAACGCAGGAAAAGGAAAACTTCTAAATCACTATCAATATGCTCAAAGAGATAAGAGATGGACTTTCCTTGCAGGTTTTCAATAAAGCAATATTCAAAGAACAACACAGGGCCTGTGAAAACTAAAACCATGATAGCAGAAATGAAAAATTCAATAGGAAGATGAGAAGTTAAAATTGAAAAATATCTCTGAGGAAGTAAAGGGAAATTTCAGAGAGATGGAAGGTGGGAGATGGAAGATAAGAAATTTAAAGGACAAGTCCACAATTCTGACATTCCAACAACAGGCAGTCAAAGAACAGGAATAATTGAGGCAAGGAATCAAAAGAAATAATTTAAGGGATTTTCCCAGAACTTAAGGACTTATTTAACTTATATGCAGAATACATCATGAGAAACACTGGGCTGGATGAAGCACAAGCTGGAATGAAGACTGCCAGGAGAAATATCAATAACCTCAGATACGCAGATGACACCACCCTAATGGCAGAAAGCAAAGAACTAAAGAGCCTCTTGAAGAAAGTGAAAGAGGAGAGTGAAAAAGTTGGCTTAAAATTCAACATTCAGAAAACTAAGATCATGGCATCTGCATCACTTCATGGCAAATAAATGGGGAAACAGTGGAAAAAGTGACAGACTTTATTTTGGAGGGCTCCAAAATCACTGCAGATGGTGACTGCAGCCATGAAATTAAAAGATGCTTGCTCCTTGGAAGAAAAGCTATGACCAACATAGACAGCATTTTAAAAAGCAGAGACATTACTTTTCCAACAGAGGTGTGTCTAGTCAAGGCTATGGTTTTTCCAGTAGTCATGTATGGATGAGAGAGTTGGACTCTAAAGAAAGCTAAGCACTGAAGAATTGATGCTTTTGAACTGTGGTGTTGTAGAAGACTTGAGAGCCCTTTGGACTGCAAGGAGATCCAACCAGTCCATCCTAAAGGAAATCAGTCCTGAATATTCATTGGATGCTGAATGATGCTGATGCTGAAGCTGAAACTCCAATACTTTGGCCACCTGATGCGAAGAACTGACTCATTTGAAAAGACCCTGATGCTGGGGAAGATTGAAGGCAGGAGGAGAAGGGGATGACAGAGGATGAGATGGTTGGATGGCATCACTGACTCAGTGGACATGAGTTTGAGTAAACTCCGGGAGTTGGTGATAGACAGGGAGGCCTGGTGTGCTGCAGTCCATGGGGTCACCAAGAGTTGGGCATGACTGAGTGACTGAACTGAACTGAAGGACTCATTTTCCCAGAATGAAGGGACTCACAGAGTACTCAGCACATTGACTGAAAATACATTCATGTGTGGCAGTTGGTGAAATTCAGAACATCGTTGTGTAATTTCAGATTCTAAAAGCTTCCAGAAAGTAAAAATAGGTTATACACACTCAGGAATCAGAATGGCTTCAGAATTCATAGCAGCAACATTGGAAGCCAGAGTGGAATGAAGAACTGCTTTAAAAATTCTGTAGGCCAATAGTTTCTGACTGAGAATTCTATACCTTATCAAACTATAATCAAGTGTGAGGATAGAATAAAGACATTTTAAATGCACCCTTTCTCATCAAAATAAGAAATACTAAACCAATAAAACAGAAGTTCCAACAAGAAGAGATGAAGAGCACATGAAAGGTGACAGGAGAAGTCCTAGGAGGACAGCTTTGCACCAGCTGTAGAGTACAAGCAGTCCTGATGAGAGCAAGGTGATTCAAAAGGGGAACATTGTGGGCTCTCACTGGGCTAAAACAAGTGAAACCACTGCTACGTGTGATCTCCCAAATAAGGGTGTAAACCAAAAAAGAGGAAGAATTGTAACCCAATTCTAGGCAGCAGGGACTCCAACTCAGGAAAAGTTAACAGCAAAAATAAAAAGAATTCCCAGGATGACAGAAAAGGATAGTCCAGGGAGATCTGAGCATGAGGACTAGAGTGCAAACAGTTACCATGGGAAAAGGATGGTTTCCAGGAGTGTCTTCAAGAGAAAAATTCAAACTGATAGTTTTCCTGATGCCATTGACCATGAGGAATACTATAGTGAAAGATTTTTGGAAGTTTTCAGAAGAGTTGTTGTTGTTCAGTCGCTCAGTCGTATCCGACTCTTTGTGACCCCATGGACTGCAGCACGCCAGGCCTCCTTGTCCATCACCAACCCGGAGTTTACTCAAACTCATGTCCATGAGTCAGTGATGCCATCCAAGCATCTCATCCTCTGTTGTCCCTTCTCCTCCTGCTTCTATCTTTCCCAGCATCAGGATCTGTTCCAATAAGTCAGCTCTTTGCATCAGGTAGACAAAGTATTGGAGCTTCACCTTCAGTATCAGTCCTTCCGATGAATATTCAGGACTGATTTCCTTTAGGATGGACTGGTTGGAACTCCTTGCAGTCCAAAGGGCTCTCAAGAGTCTTCTCCAACACCACAGTTTAAAAGCATCAATTCTTTGGTGCTCAGCCTTCTTTAAGGTCCAATGCTTACATTTATAAGTGACTACTGGAAAAACCATAGCTTTGACTAGACAGACCTCTATTGGCAAAGTAAATGTCTCTGCTTTTTAATACACTGTCTACGTTTGTCATAACTTTTCTTCAGAAGAATTAGCTGTAGGTAATAATTACAAAGAAACTTAAGCAAATGAAAAAATCAAGGCAATTGTTAAGTTTAGGAAAAGCAAAAGTAAGAAAAAGTATATAATTTTGGTGTACTTCAATGATCAGTAGTAAATTGTATTTGCATAGGCATAATAATATATCAATGACTTCTGATTGGGAGTCATACAATGGGAGTCTCCCATTGTATTGGGAGAATGAGAGAGAAAAAACAGAAGGGATAGAGGTGTAGACAGCTAAATCCTGATAAAAGGGAGTCACTACACTATGTCTAAAATTGATTAATCAAAAGATAGCAATAAGGACATATTTAGGAAAACAGATTTATACATACCAGAAGAAACAGCTAAGAGCCTAAAATGGTTGTTTCTGGAGAAGGAGGGGTAGAGGAATGGGGAGGGGAGAGGCAGGCAAGGGATTATTATTCTACATTAGGTGTTTCCGAAGCGTGGGATTGGCAGGGAAAGGATTTTGTTTACCACTTTATATTCTCTGTACTATTCAAATTTTTTATGTTAAGTATATATTACTTTTATAAACATAATAGAAAATAATAAAACCAACATGCCATCCTTGTTTTCTGCCTTCTTGGGAATATCACCTCCAGGCTTTTGAGATACCAAGGAAGTTCTCACCATCAGCAGTGTCAAGACCTTTCCATGGGCTGTCATCTTTAAGCCTGAATGACAGTAAGGTGGTGACTCTGTGGGTGCCACACTGTGGATTCTCTTCTCAAGAGCCCATCTCAGCTTTTAGCATACTCCTATCTTCATGCCATCTCCGAGGGGCAGGAAGCTCTCGCCGGCCCCTTGGTCTCTCTCACAACCAAGTTAGCCACAGTGCTGCATACCAAAGAGCCTTTATCAGGCCATGTCCTGCTATGCAGTGTGTTTCTCTACTTTGAAGTTCTCTCCTCCTACCCTCATCATGTCTCCACTGGACAATCTTTTCAATTTTTGTACTCCCGCCCTCCCCCAGATCCTGGGATAGATATTTCCTGGAGCATAGTAATGTAATAGTCACTAGTTAAGTTTGTGTTTGGACCACGCAGAGAAAACACCCTGAAGTCAGCTTTGACATTTACAGTGTATGATTAAAAGCTGGAGGATGTCAGCAAACCTACTCAACCTTTGTCCAAGACAAAGACATTTTCCTATTAGAACAAGAAACAACTCTGCCCTCCACCATGGAGGAAGTGTGTGTTAGTTGCTCAGTCATGTGTCCGACCATTTGCGACCCATGGACTGTAACCTGCTAGGCTTCTCTGTCAATGGGATTTTCCAGGCAAGAATACTGGAGTGGGTTGCCATTTCCTTCTCCAGGGGATCTTCCCGATCCGGGGATCCAACCTGGGTCTCTGACACAGCAGGCAGACTCCTTACGGCTTGAGCCACGAGGGAAGACTCTGTCTACCTAGGCTCTTTACTATACAAATAGTCTTGAAAAGATAGTCTGGAACAAAATGGATACAAGATGTTGCAGAAATGCAAAGGAGAATTGTCTCCTAAAACTGACCCGTAGAGACAGTGAGACACATATTTGTTGTTTCAAGCCATTAAGGTTTGGAGTAATTTGTTTCATGGAAATAGATTTGTTGTTGTTCAGTCGCTAAATTATGTCTGACTCTTTGTGACCCTATGGACTGCAGCATGCCAGGCTTCCCTGTCCATCACTATCTCCCAGTTTGCTCAAACTCATGTCCACTGAGTCAATGATGCCATCCAACTATCTCATCATCTGTCAATCTGTTGCCCCCTTCTCCTCCTGCCTCAATCTTTCCCAGCATCAGGGTCTTTTCCAATGAATTGGCTCTTAGCATCAGGTGGTTAAAGTATTGGAGTTTCAGCTTCAGCATCAGTCCTTCTAGCGAATATTCAGAGTTGATTTCCTTTAGGATTGACTGGTTTGATCTCCCTGCAGTCCAAAGGACTCTCAAGAGTCCTATCCAATGCCACAGTTCAAAAGCATCAATTCTTTGGCACTCAACTTCTTTATGGTCCAGCTCTCACATCTGTACTTGACTACTAGAAAAAACATAGCTTTGACTATACAGATCTTTGTTGGCAAAGTGATATCTCTGCTTTTTAATACACTCATATATTTTTATTTCTAGTACTCTTTATTCCCTTCTGTAGATCTAGATTTCCATCTGGTATGATGTACCTTTTGCCGGAATATTTCCTTTAACCTTTTTCCTAGTGCTAGTTTGCCAGTAATGACTTTTTTCCAACTTTTTTATGTCCACAAGTTTTTATTTCTTCTTTGTTCTCTTTGAAGCAGCTTTCAGTTCAGTTCAGTTCAGTCGCTCAGTCATGTCCGACTCTCTGTGACCCCATGGACTGCAGCATGCCAGGCCTCTCTGTCCATCACCAACTCCCCGAGTTTACTCAAACTCATGTCCATTGAGTCGGTAATGCCATCCAACCTTCTCATCCTCTGTTGTCCCCTTCTCCTCCCACCTTTACTCTTTCCCAGCATCAGGGTCTTTTCAAATAAGTCAGTTCTTTGCATCAGATGGCCAAAGTATTGGAGTTTCAGCTTCAGCATCAGTCCTTCCAATGAATATTCAGGACTGATTTCCTTTAGGATGGACTGGTTGGATCTCCTTGCAGTCCAAGGGACTCTCAAGCGTCTTCTCCAACACCACAGTTCAAAAGCATCAATTCTTTGGTGCTCAGCTTTCTTTAGAGTCCAGCTCTCACATCCATACATGACTACTGGAAAAACCAAAGCTTTGACTAGATGGACCTCTGTTGGAAAAGTAATGTCTCTGCTTTTTAAAATGCTGTCTATGTTGGTCATAGTTTTTCTTCCAAGGAGCAAGCATCTTTTAATTTCATGGCTGCAGTCACCATCTGCAGTGATTTTGGAGCCCCCCAAAATAAAGTCTGTCACTTTTTCCATTGTTTCCCCATTTACTTGCCATGAAGTGATGGGACTGGACACCATGATCTTAGTTTTCTGAATGTTGAATTTTAAGCCAACTTTTTCACTCTCCTCTTTCACTTTCATCAAGAGGCTCTTTAGTTCTTCTTTGCTTTCTGCCATAAAGGTGGTGTCATCTGCATATCTGAGGTTATTGATATTTCTCCTGGCGATCTTGATTCCAGCTTGTGCTTCATCCAGTCTAGCATTTCTCATGATGTACTCTGCATATAAGTTAAATAAACAGGGTGACAAATAAGCAGGGTGAAACAGCTTTACTGAGGTATAATTTACATACTTCAAAATCCATCTATTGGAAATGTAAAATTTTAATGATTTGATATATCAGTAGACTTGTGCAACCATAACCATAATCTAATTTTAGAACATTTCCCATCACTTTAAGAAGTTCCTCAATGTCCATTTAATCATTAATCTCCACTTCCACCTCAGACCTAGGCAACCACTTAATCTACTTTCTATCCCTTCAAGTTTGTTCTTTCTAGATATTGCAGATGTAGGGAATCATATCTGTAGTTTTTGCTTCTGGCTTCTTTCACTTAGCATGTTTTTGAGGTTCGTCCATGTTGTGGCATGTGTCAATAGTTTATTCCTTGCAAATATTAAGATTCCATTACACGGATATGCAATATCCATGTAATAAATAATGTATGGATACATTTTATTTATTGACCAATTGGTGAACATTTTGATTGTTTCCTTTTGGGGCATTATGAATAATATTGCTATGAAAATTTGCATACATGTCTTTGTGTGGACATAAGTTTTCATCTATCTTGGGTAGCTTTATAGAAGTGGATTTTCTGTGTCATGTGGGTAAGTTTGTGCTACACTTTTAAGAAACTGACAAATTATTTTCCACAGCGCTTGTACCATTTTGCATTCCCACCAGCAATGCCGAGCGTGTCAATTTCTGTGTGTCCTCACCAACACTTGGTGTTGTATGCATTTTTTATTATTGCCCTTCTGATAAGTATTTCATTGGCATCTCACTGTGGTTTTAATTTACACACCGTTGACAAATGATACTAAGCATCTTTTCATGTGCTCATCAGCCATTTGTTTGTCTTCTTTGGTAAAACGTCTTAAAATTTTTGCCAATTTTAAAATTGGCTTGTTTTTCTTTTTATTATTGATTGTAAGAGTTCTTCATATATTTTAGATACAGGCTCTTTATCAGGTGTATTATTTGCAATGTTTTATCCCAACCTATGGCTGTCTCTTCATTTTCTTAATGGCTGCTTTGAGGCACGAAAGGGTTTTTTTTGTTTTTTTGTTTTTTTTGATGAAGTCAAATTTATTAATTTTTCTTTTAGGTTCAAGATTTTAGTGTCATGTCTAAAAACTTTATCTAATCCAAGGTCATGAAGATTTTCTCTTTACATTTGCTTTTAGAGGTCTTACAATGTTAGCTCTTATATCTAGGTATATGATCCATTTGAAATTAATTTTGTATACTGTGTAAAGTAAGCATCTGAGTAATTTTTTTGTATGTTGATAGTCAGTTGTCTTGGTTCCCATGGTGGTTCAGTGATAAAGAATCTGTTTGGCAATGCAGGAGACACAGGTTCCATTCCTGTTGGAAAGTTCCCTTGGAGAAGGAAATGGCAACCCACTCCAGTATTCTTGGCTGGAAAGTTCCATGGACAAAGGAGCCTGGAGGATTACAGTCCACAGGGTCTCAAAAGAGTCCAACATGACTTAGCCACCATGGAAGCCTAGACGACTGAATATAGTCTATACTTAGGAGACTGCAGGAGTGTAAACATAACTTTTATATGTACTGGGATACCAAAAAGTATATATGACTTGCTTTATTGAGATACTCATTTTATTGTGGTGATGTGGAACTGAACTTGCAGTATTTCTGAGGTATGTCTGTATTTTCTTACTCAAAATTTCATATATTTTGTCTTGTTTATAATTGTTTTAGGCAAGAGGTTAAGTCCAATGCCTGTTACTCCATCTTGGCTGGAAAGTTGTCTATTCCAATAGCCTCCTAAATTTTCCCCAGGTCTTCTCTCTCATTGTTCGAATTTGGTACACAGTCATTAGATTTGTCCTGGACTATTTAGATAACACACATAAAAAATATATTAAAAACTCCCATAATTCCCCTATAGTAATAACTCTGGTTAGTGTTTTGTGTATTTCATATTTCCTTCCAGTTTTCTATCTTCTGTTTTCGCATGGTTTTACATCAATCTTTCCTTTACTTGACTTCTTTCTAGCCCTTGACTTAATGATCAATCCCTCATTTAAAAATTTTTGTTCATTATTAGCTTCTAGAGTATCCCTTTCTCTAGGCTCTTTTTCAACACTTCAAAACCCTAAGAATACTCCCTCCCTCTCTCCTTACAAATTCTTCCTCCTCTATGTACCCTTAACTACTGACTTCTTTCTCTTTTCTCTTCTCGCTCAATATCCACATTCTCCTTGAGTGATCTCATCTCTTACCCTTGACTTCAGTTGTCAATCATCTGCTTATGACTCACAAATTTATTAATGTATTTCCAGATCTCTCTCTGCAGTACTCCAGACCTATATAGCCAATGGCCTAATGTACATCTCTAGTCAATGTCCCAAACAGAACTCATTATCTTCCTCCACAACCGAATCTGCCTCTTGGTTCCATCCCAGTGAATGGTACTGATGTCCGCCTTTCTTCCCATGTTAGAACCAGAGAAGCCATGCTTGACTGTCCTTTCTTTTTCTTAACCCCATACATTTAATGGAGGCACTTAATTCTTGACTAGTTTATCTCCTAAATATCTCCTTTCTTCACACCTGTGGCCTGGTTTTCCCACATTTCTGTTATTCACATCTTCGTTGTCTCTCACCTGAGCTACTGCGGCATCCTTTTTATCTGGTCTCTGGAGAAGCTCTGTATGCACTGTGATCTTTCTGTGCACCAATTACACCATGTCACTCTCTTGTTTAAAGAACACCAGTGGTTCCCCATCATTTATAGGATAAAACCTTTAGCTTAGTATTGAATATGTACAGGCTCTTCACAGTCTGCCTCCAGATTCCTTTTTAGCCTCCTGCTCCTCCCAGACACATTTTTCCCAAATGCAGCATCCCTTCTACCTCTTTACATGCTCTTCTTTCTGTCTGGAAAGTTCTTCCCAGTTTTCTCTGTTTGACAAATGCCTTCTGATATTTCAAGATATAGCTTAAGTGCCCACTTCTTCAGTGAATCTTTCCTGGAACCATTCAAAAAACCCATCCTGTCGCGCCCTGGCAGTTCCTTCACTCAGCTATCACTGCACTGGTCACAGTGGCCTGAGGTCATGCATTTACATCTATTTCTCCTACTAGACTGTGTTCTTCAAAAGCAGTGGCCATCTTACTCCCTATTATGTACTTATCTCTCTAGCAAGGGCTCAGTATAATAGTACAGATAAGTATTCAGTAAAGTAAGTGCACACACCGAACACGCAAGAGCACTCAGTAAATGTTTGTATCATACTGTTTCCTAACTGAGATCCACAACAGGCTTTGGAGGGCCCCTTGAGCTTTCTATATTGTATGTGAAATTAAGTATTTTGAGGATATTTTCCTAAAAAGAAGATCCATTCTAGTCAAGAGATTTTCAGAGGGCGTCTGGATTCACCCGAATTTAAGTACTTCTACCAGGAAGTTGTTTTCAGAAACCTGAATCTCAGTTCAGAGCTTCAACTTCACCTTGGGAATGAGGTGACTTGTACAGCTACTCACGTCACTCCGTTCTGGAGTGAGGAGAGAGCTGGAGCTGGGTGTTTGCAGAAAGTCTGTGTCCCCATCGCAGACCAGGACATGCAGAAAGTTGACTTCTCAAGGCACTGTACTCTCCTCTCTCATGTTCTTGAGCACACATACCAGAATGAATGCAAACTCAAAATTCAAATGCGAATGCATCGCACACACCCACAAACATGCAGCCAGGCACACACAAACACATTCATCTGCACGCACACAGATACACATGGTCGCACAAATCGGCCGCCTACAAATAGGGGGCCTGAGTGGCTCACAGCCTGGCCCACCCCTGCTCCATATGTAGCCACACATGCACATACACAGCCACGCATGTGAGAATCACAGGACCTGGCTCCTGCCCTCCCCACTGCAAAGAGCAAACGCTGGCCCTGGCATCGGGCCCAGGGAGACAGCCGAGTGGAGCCATCTGTCAAGCTGAGGTTCCTGCGCCGCCCATCCTGCCTGAGCTCAGACGCTCGGCATGCCGAGCATGCAGGCTCGCTATTCTCTCTGGCTGAATCATGCTGAGTGAGCTGGCCCCGCCAGAGTTTATCAAATCAGAACAGAATTTTGGCAAAACAGATGACTTGTGAGCTTGGCATTTGTGGGCCTGGGAGGCGGAGACTGGTAGGGGGAGGAAGGAGGAGTGGAGGTGAGGAGAGAGGAAAATTACTTGTCAACACAGAGAGATGGTGGAGAAGAGAGTTCAAGAGGCAGTATGGCAGGCAGACTTCGGTACTAGATGTAAAGTCAAAAAACTGGATTCAGATTCCAGCTCTGGCTTGTAAGAGCCACGCCACTTTGAACATGTTAAATTGCCTCTTTGAGCTTTGGTTTATTCTATAAAATTGACCTAATAAAATTGCCTCACTCACAGCGTTGACAACAGGGTTTTATGAGATAGGACATATCAACATATCAAGTGCACAGTGTGCCTGGCACTTGGTGACACTTAAGAAATGATGATTGTAGTCAGAGAAAGGGAGAATTTCAACAGATCAAGCAGCCCAGCAGCCCAGTCTGACCAGCCCTTTGGATTCACCATCCCATCCCCACTGGGCCTGGGTACCCCAGGGGGGGTTCCAGTCTTCATCTGAAAACCAAATGCCCTACGACTTCCCTGGTGGTCCTGTGGTTGACTTCACCTTCTAATGCAAGGGGTATTGGTTTGATCCCTGGTAGGGGAGGTACGATCCCACACCTCGGGGCCAGAATACCAAAACATGACACAGAAGCAACATGGTAACAAATTCAATAAAGGCTCTAAAATGGTCCACATCAAAAAATCTTATATAAAAAAAGTTCACTAATCCACATCGCACCCCACTGGCTTCTTGCATTTCTTCCTACTATTCCTCACACTCACCTCCTGAATCTCAGAATTAACACTGCCCCTCTGATCGTCACCTGCACTTCTGTACATCCCCATGGGGCTGCTTTTCCCTCTGGCTCCTCAGTCTATGGGGCTCCCACCATCCCCATTATCTGATTTGGGTAATAGTCACAAAGACAGTAGCAATACATGGAATTTATTGAACACTCACTTGTGTGCCAGAGATTTGCAGAGTAAATTTAATTTAACCCTCCTGACAACCTTGTAATGTAAATATTATTATTATTCCCATTTTGCAACTGAAGAAACTGAGGTGCCAAAAGATTGTTATCTGCCCGATGTAAGACACTGACTGCAAGTCACACTGTTGTCTCTTGTACTGTGAGGAGATACTGGCAATTAAACCACGTTACACAACTAAGATGCTTTGGTGCAGAGATGTTTGAAATAAGAAGGTAAGGGGTGGGGAGCATACATTACAGAATTAATGAAATGCAGTAGTCATACTAGAGCCAGGATTTGACCTCTGGAAGTCTGTCTGACTCTAGGGCTTGCACCACACCATACTGCCCTCAAACTCCCGTTTATGGAGCCCTCTTTGGAACAGACATTGTGCTAAATTCTTTTTTTTTTTTTTTAATTTTTTTCTGGCTGTCCTGGGTTTTTGTTGCTGCTGGGGTTTTCTCTAGTTGTCCTGAGTAGGGGCCATCCTCTAGCTGTGGTGCGTGAGCTTCCCGTTGCAGTGGCTTTTCTTGTTGTGGAGCACGGGCTCTAGAGCACAGGTTCATGAGTTGTGACACATGGATTTAGTGGCTCCGCAGCCTCTGGGATCTTCCTGTATCAGGGATCAAACCCATGTCTCCCACATTAGCCCTCAGACTTGCTGCCACTGAGCTACCAGGGAAGTTCATGCTCAGTTCTTAATAGGCATTACATGACCTCATTCAGACCTTATTAACCATCCTATGAGGTAGGCACTGTACTCCACTTCATTTTGCAGATGAGGAAACTAAAGCTCTGAGAAGTTACACCATTTGTCTAAGGTATCGCCTTTGACTGTGTGGATCACAATAAACTGTGGAAAATTCTTCAAGAGATGGGAATACCAGACCACCTGACCTGCCTCTTGAGAAATCTGTATGCAGGTCAGGAAGCAACAGTTAGAACTGGACATGGAACAACAGACTGGTTCCAAATAGGAAAAGGAGTACGTTAAGGCTGTATATTGTCACCCTGCTTATTTAACTTCTATGCAGAGTACATCATGAGAAACGCTGGACTGGAAGAAACACAAGCTGGAATCAAGATTGCCGGGAGAAATATCAATAACTTCAGATATGCAGATGACACCACCCTTATGGCAGAAAGTGAAGAGGAACTCAAAAGCCTCTTGATGAAAGTGAAAAGTGGAGAGTGAAAAAGTTGGCTTAAAGCTCAGCATTCAGAAAACGAAGATCATGGCATCCGGTCCCACCACTTCATGGGAAATAGATGGGGAAACAGTGTCAGACTTTATTTTTTTGGGCTCCAAAATCACTGCAGATGGTGACTGCAGCCATGAAATTAAAAGACGCTTACTCCTTGGAAGGAAAGTTATGACCAACCTAGACAGCATATTCAAAAGCAGAGACATTACTTTGCCAACAAAGGTCCGTCTAGTCAAGGCTATGGTTTTTCCTGTGGTCATGTATGGATGTGAGAGTTGGACTGTGAAGAAAGCTGAGCGTCGAAGAATTGATGCTTTTGAACTGTGGTGTTGGAGAAGATTCTTGATAGTCCCTTGGACTGCAAGGAGATCCAACCAGTCCATTCTAAAGGAGATCAGCCCCGGGATTTCTTTGGAAGGAATGATGCTAAAGCTGAAACTCTAGTACTTTGGCCACCTCATGCGAAGAGCTGACTCATTGGAAAAGACCCTAATGCTGGGAGGGATTGGGGGCAGGAGGAGAAGAGGACAACAGAGGATGAGATGGCTGGATGGCATCACTGACTTGATGGACGTGAGTCTGAGTGAACTCTGGGAGTTGGTGAGGGACAGGGAGGCCTGGCGTGCTGAGATTCATAGGGTCGCAAAGAGTCGGACAAGACTGAGCGACTGATCTGATCTGATCACCATAAGTTATAAAATTAAGATTCAAAACTAGGTCTGTCTGATTCGAACCTTTGCTCTATATTTTTGCTCTCACCACATAGCATGCAAAGTTTTAGTTCCCCAACCAGGAATTGAACCTGTGCCATGCCCCCTGCAGTGGAAGAGTGGACTCTTAACCACCGGACCACCAGGGAAGTCCCCAGAGTCTTTGCTCTTAACCATCATGTGAGTCAGATGCCTTTCTTAGCCTGGAAGGGTGCACCCAGTTCCCTCCAAAGATCCCCTTGGAGCCTCTGGAGCTGAGTCACAGCCTTAGACTTGGTTTTGCGGTGGTGGGTGCTAGGTCTGTGGGAGGTACTGTCCTGGACTGGAGGGCAGAGCACTGGTGTCCTGTGCTGCTCTGCCTCTGGGTGGCATGACCTCTCTGCAAGCCCTTCTGCACTGGGCCTTGGTTACCCCACTGGTAGTGTGGGGAGAATAATCCTTCTCCTGGACTTTAGTCTTCTTGGGACTTCCCCGGTGTTCAGTAGCTAAGACTCCACCGGCCCACTGCAGGGGGCATGGGTTTGATCCCTGGTTGGGGAACTGTTAATAAGATTCTGCATGCTGTGTGGTGTAGCCACACACACACACAAATTAGTATTCTCTTTGAATTCAAAACAGAAGAAATCTTGCATAAAAGATTAGTGCGTCAGCAGACCATCATCTGTAGATCTAGCCCCCAACTAAATTCCAGAATTTTAGTTCCCCCGATTTCCCACCAAACCAGGGACATCTCCAAAGGATCACCACCTCCCTTCCTTTGCTCACCCTTTTCTATGTATCCGAAAGGCCTTCTTCTCTTCGCCTAACACAGTAACACCAATGCTTTAAGGTCTAGTTCATAGACTTCCCTCCAGAAGATGCCCCTGGACAGCTGTCCTTGAAGTGGCTCATTTCTCCTGCCTCATCTTTGACTATAAGCTCTTAAGACATGTAGCGCTCACTTGTTATGTCATTATGAATATATAGCACATCTCCTCTCTGGAGGACATGCGTTGGTTTTTCTTCTCCCTCTTTTGATAACAGCAGCTTGATTTCCCCCTGCCTCTTCCTCAGGCTTCTTCACATACGCCTTTCTCTTTTTCTCTCTTTCTCTGCCTCATATATTGATTACCATCATAGTGGTTATGAATGCAGGCTCTGAACTCTAATTTTGGTTCTGCCACTTACTACCCATATGATCTTGGGCAAAGTCACTTATATCTTACAGATAAGGACGTAGTGTTATTTGCTTCATTAGATTGTTGAGAACATTAAATGGATTACAGATTTAATTAAATTTGGGCCTGGCACAAGGTAATGCTCAGGAAGTGTTAGCTGCTGTTATTTTTATTATCATAGTTAAGAACCTTTAAGCACCAAGAAACAGAAAATCTAACTCAAACTGGCACAAACAGTAAGGAGATTCTTCATCTTCTATAATAGGAAGGCTTTAAGTAGATCAGGCTCCAGGCATGGAATAATCAGGCTCTGACTCTGCTTTTCTGCAGTTCTAGCTCTGCCCTCTCCTTTGTGCTGGCTTTGTCTGTAGCCTGGCTTCCCTCATTGTCTAAGGATGGCCGTGTCACTGTGTCCTGAATAACTGTGACAACATGCTTCCTTGTTCACATCCATCACAACAGAGACCAAACCTCCTCCCCCTCAACAGAAATATAAATCCCTTCTTTCAATCTGCTTAGGCCAGTTTAAGTTATACTTGTGCCTGCCCCTGGACCAATGACAGTGACCAGGAGGATTCCCTGTGTTGATTGGCTTAAGCCTGGCTTCTTGAACCAGTCGCTGATAAGTGAGGTTGAGTTGCCAGGATCGGCTTAGTCTAATTGGGATCTGGAATTAGAGATGGAGTCCAGCTTTCTCTTGATCATGTGGTTGCATCCTGGAAAGTGGGGAGGGTTTCTGTTAGAAAGAGTGGAAGAATATCTGGATGTTGGCTGGACAACCAACGGCATCCTTTGCAGTGATAGCTATTTTGCTGTTTGCATGCTAGTTCACATGGGTCTCCTCGGGCCTTTGCTCAAAAGGCTCCTTTCTAGTGAAGTCCTTTTTGACCATGAGGTCAGTTACCTAAAGACACACACACACTCCCACCTTACCTGAATTAACACTCTTCCACTCCTCTCCCCTGCACTTCCTAGCTCCCTCACCCTGTATTAGTTTTAGCTAAAAACTTCCCACTACCTGATACACGGTGTACTTCTGGCTTAATTTGTCTGTTATCCCCTTCTAGAAAACAAAACTCCACGAGGGTAAAGATTTTGGTTTGTTCAGTGCTGTGTTTCTAGTACCTAGAAGAATCCTGGCCCATAGTAGATACACAGTAACAGTTTGTTGAATGAATAAATGATTCTGGCCTGACCTACAGGCCTCTGCTCTTCCCCAGAGACTATCCCCTGTTGGGGGTCCTTTCTTCTCCCCCTTTTCTTTCTCTCCATCTATTCCCTCCTCATCTGTCTCCCTGTCCCTCTAACATCCATCTGTGAAGCCGGCTGGCATTTGTAATTTTGTTTTCCTTCTGCACAGTATTGATTATAAATCTTTTCCTTTTCTCTTTCATGCTAATGATTACCTCTCATTCTCTACATGCAAAATGTTAAATAATTTGTGTTCAAATAAAATTAGAAAAACTAAATGGCCTTTCCAGCTGGCAAAGAATTAAGACATGGCAACTCATTTTTTTTTTAGAACTACATTTATTTTTTTACACTTGTTGTAAATACACTGTGTATTTACAGAAACGCATATAAAGTGTTTCCCTGTAGATCCTTCTGAGTCGACTCTTCCATGGCTTCCTAAATTTGTATTCTCTCTGAAGTCTCCTTTGGTATAAATATTAAACAAATTTGTAAACCGCATATGAATTTACTGATGATAGTCTTTAATGTACAGGCCTAAAGTGCTTAAGGGTTTAATTGAGTTCAGAACTAACAAAACACACGATGAAACATTGAATAGGAAAATCTGTAATGGAATGAGGAAAGGAAAGCAGCTACCAACAAATTTGCCTTGTCTTTCGTGGAAAAAAAACTTTCCACTCTTCAAAGAATATTAGAAATGTCTTTCACTGAACTGTAGTAATAGTTTGAAATACTCTCCCTGCTCCATGATCGAAGCTTCAGATCAAAGCATATACCAAAAGCCAACTGGGAAACACTTTTCTTTTTAGCTTCCTTGAGAGGAATCAGAGGTGGTGTCTGCTACGATGCTTTGTCTTCAAAGGTTCAATAGACTCATGTTCTCCGGTTAACAGGTAAGACCTCCTACGTTCCATTCACAGTGATTCTCCTGTTTCCAGGACCTCTATCAGCACTCCAGGACGGTGCTGCCATAGTCCACAGGGTCCAAACTGTATCAGAGACATTTTTTAAAGTAATACTTTCTGATGCTGAAATGAAGTGTCAATGTCTGGGGTTAGGTTTTTTTACAGATGAGTTCTACATCTATTGCTGAGCAAATATGCCAGTTATTTGTCAATGAGACATTTTCCAAAGAGTATGGCTATAAGCAATCTTACATTACTCAGAAACATCTCTAAATGGTGCCTCCAGTGTATATCCAGGACAGATATCATACAGGATCTCTTCAGATTTTCCTTTTTAACATGAGGATCTGGTAAAAAATCCAGTTAGTGCAGGAAATGTGGAGTACTTTTCATTAGCTGAGAGCGAGTTCAGGTTGCAAAAAATTCCACTTGGGTCAGGATTCAGATTTGGGTTTAGATTCTGCTAGCTTCATGACTGTGGACGAGTTACCTAATTTTTTTTTTTTCCCACATTGCTTGGCATATGGGATCCTAGTTCCCCACCCAGGGACTGAACCTGCACCTCCTGCATTGGAAGTATGGAGTGCCAACTGCAAGACTGCCAGGGAAGTCCCTACCTAACTTAAAAAAAAATTTTTTTTGTTTTGCTAATTTAAGTGTAGTTAATTTACAATGTTGTGTCAGTTTCTGGTGCACAAAGTATACCAGTTATACATATATACACACGCACAAAATACTGAGCATAGTTCCCTGTGCTATACAATAGATTAAGCAAATTTTCAAGGAGAAAAATTCTCTGCCTTCCCCCATGCCACCTCTACCGTAAAACCTTATGCGTCTAATGAAGGACTTGTAATAGCTGCTGCTGCTGCTGCTAAGTCACTTCAGTCGTGTCCGACTCTGTGCGACGCCATAGATGGTAGCCCACCAGGCTCCTCCATCCATGGGATTTTCCAGGCAAGAGTACTGGAGTGGGTTGCCATTTCCTTCTCCAATGCATGAAAGTGAAGTTGCTCAGTCGTGTCCGACTCTTAGCGACCTCATGGACTGCAACCTACCAGGCTCCTCCATCCATGGGATTTTCCAGGCAAGAGTACTGGAGTGGGGTGCAATTGCCTTCTCTGTTTCTGACTCTAGGATTGGACAAAAGAACAATGATAAAAGTAACAACACATAACACGTATTTGCTCAGAAATTTACAATGAAAACCTGCCCATCATTCTTTTAATTATACAATTAATATATGATCATAAAATATTACTTGTTTAAAATAAAAAGTGAGTCTCTCCATCTTTTCCAATCTTACTCCCAGAGGTAACCACTGTTAATAGATTAGTGTACATTTGTGTATTGCTGATCCTGTTCATGATGCCTACTGTCTTGCTGTGTCTCACTACATGCACTGTTCGCTGAACCCATGGTAGGCAAGGCACGAGCTAAGAGACTAAAAGAAGACGCGAGGAGCCATAGGAACTGCAGACACATTTATTCTCTCTTGGCTGACACAGCGGCTGTAACAGCAGCCATAACATAACCTCACATGACACAACACAACCTCCAGGGCTTTCCAGGTGCAACTTATATATGCTTGCAAAACAAAAGTAGCCTGTAGCCAAGTGAGTATCTCGTGACACACATGCGCAGTGCTATGAGTGATCCCAGCTGTCACATAACATTATTCACAAAACGTGGGGCAAGAGCAAGAGGCCATAGGGTGAGAGAGCCGGACCACACCATCTTGGCTAATTTGCTATTTCCCTACACTTTGCCAGATTTTTTCCTTTGCCTACTTAGCATATCCTCTGGAATTTCAGTTCCTTCTCCATGATACAGATTGTTGCCCGGAAGCAGCTACCTGGGCTAGGATTACGTTTTCTATACATCCTTGCACCCAGATGTGACCATGCATATCGTTTTTGCCTGTGGAATGTGAGCAGGAAGAACGTGTACCAGTTCTGAGCCAAAACTTTCAGGAAGAGAGTGTGACTTCCACACCCTGTTCTCCTTCGGCCTGCTCTGGGGGCCAACAGAACCACAAGATGAAAGGAACCTCAGTCTTTGAATCACTGACGGGAAAAGGGCCACCTGCCGAACAACCATGAACTTAACGTGAGTGAGAAATGAAATTCTGTTTGGGTCTTTATACATTTGCGGGCTTATTTGTTACAGCCACTGTGTGGTGGGGATTTAGTCACTAAGTCGTGTCCGACTCTTGCAACCCCATGGACTCTAGCCCACCAGGCTCCTCTGACAGTGGAATTCTCCAGGCAGTAATACTGGAGTTGCCATTTCCTTTTCCAGGGGATCTTCCTGATTGAAAGAAATCGAATCCATTTCCTTCACTGCAGGCGGATTGTTTACCACTGAGGCACGGGGGAAGGTCATCGCAGCCACTAACGGTACCATAATTAACACAGCATATACAAACACAAGCCATTTTAAGTTACATTATGTTCACATACACAAAACTTTTAAAAATAGTATCACACATCTGACCATGATGGCTTTCACAGCTGAGAGAGGTCACCTGTGAGATATGGACAGGAGGTGAAGGAGCCGGAGCTGGAAACTGGGCCTTGCAGCCTCAAAGTCTCTGTTCTTTTCAGCGCCCTCATGCCAGCTATAAACTGGCCTTCACCGACCTCTTTGATGGTGTTAACATGCAAGAAGGTGTTATTTGTTAGGCTTCTTTGATGACTCAGAACAGCTGCGCTCCCCTCTGAGGTGGGGGGCGGGTAACCCAGGTAGGCTCTGCCCACCCAGAAGCCTGTGGCTTCCTGCCTTCCTCAGTTCAAGGGTTTCTCAAAGGAAGAGCCTTGAAAACGATCGTATTTCTCAGAAGGCATAGTTTGATTTGACAAGTGCAGGCTGCAAAGAGGGCAGGTGTGTGGGCTTGTGATGACCAGCAGTGAGAGAGGAAGAGCTGCAGCTTGAAAGCCTCCTTCTCCAGACCAACACGAACAGCCTGCCGGCCTCAGGGTTTACAACTAGTGAGCTTGTGTCCCCAGAGGGGCCGCCCTCCTCCGGGTTCCAAACACGCCCAAAAGCAAGCTGCAGAAAGCCAGATGGCCTCAGCTCTCATAGGCTTCCAGGAAACCTTGACAGTTCTAAGAAGCCCCCACTTCCTGCCTCCCAGGAGTTGGAGAGGCCCTCACTGGCTGCCCCCTTCCACCCCTGGAAACATTCCCTAGGGGATACCTCCATGTGGACAACTGTTCTTAGAAGCAATGTGGGCAGCAGGAACGGGTGGGGAAGCAGGCCCCTCAGCTTATCCCCACTTCTCTTGGGCACCCTCCACACACATTTCTCCTAGCTCAGCATCCATCTATCACCTCCAGAACTAAAGACAGGTCCAGAGGTGAGCGCAAGCAACTGATAACTAAAAAGGTACTTCACTGTGGTTGTGAAATCTTTATATATATAATTTATTTATTTGTTTGGTCCCACGGGGTCTTTGTTGCAGTGTGCGGATTTCCCATTGTAGTGGCTTCTCTTGTTGCAGAGGACAGGCTCAGTAGTTGTGGCCCTCGGCCTTAGTTGCTCCACAGCTTCTGGAATCTTCCTGGACCAGGGATCGAACTTGTGTCCTCTGCATTGGCAGATGGATTCCTATCCACTGTACCACCAGGGAAGTCTGTGGGTATGAAATTTAATAAATCAGGGTTTCCCAGTATGGAAGCCAGATAGCCTTGGTGGGATTTAAAATAGTGTTTCCACATAAACACTGGCATTAAATAAGATTTAATTATTTCCCTTTTCACAATTTTTCAACACTTTTGATTACATCAAAAAGAATGTATCTTGGGTGCTAGTAGGTTTTTAACACCTGTCTACTACCAGTAAGACTCATCAGGGGAAAAAAAATGAGAGAATGAAGAAATAGATAATGTCAAACCTAAAATGGGGTTGTAACAACTGATAAAACAGATACTAAAATGACATACCAGGAATAAACATTTTATAATGTAATGTAATTTTTTTAAAAGATACCCTTTACAAAAACAACATCATTTTATGCATCTAGAAACAAATCTAACAAAAGCTGTGTTCCCAGCCTTTATCAAGAAAATTGTAAAACTTTAATGAAAAAAAGAAAAGCTAGGCAAATTAAAAGATACAGCATGGATAGAAAGAAGACTCAATGTTATAAAGGTGTCAGTTCTCCCAAATGATTTATGGACAGGGTTTTGTTTGTTTGTGTGTGTGTGTGAAATTTTTCTAGCTGATTCTAAAATGTATTTAAAAGAGCAAAGAAGGCTGATATTTTATGTAACGTGGTCAGGAAAGGCCTTTCTGGGAGATGACTGTGAGGAGTAAGGCCTTCTGGTCAGGCTGAACAAGGCTCTGAAGGTACCAGCTGGCTTGGAACATTTGAAGGATATGCAGGGCTCAGCGTGGCTGGAAAGGACTGAACGAGCAGCAGGAATGAGGTCAGAGAAGGATCCCAGGAACTGGATTGCATGGTCCTTACAGACTGTGGTAAGAGCTCTAGAATTAACTCTGAGATGGAAAGTCCCTAGAGCTTTTTTGAGCAAGGAATGACCCAATCAAAATTTGTTACAATTTTTTAAAATTTTATCATTTATTTCTTTGTTTAAAATTTTTAAATTTTCTGTTGGGGTATAGTTGATTAACAATGTTATGTTAGTTTCAGATACACAGCAAAATGATTCAGTTGTACATATACAAAATCGTGTTAAAGATTTTGAAAGGGGCAAAAAAAAGATTTTGAAAGGGTTGGCAATATTCAGTAAACCTGTTTTCAGGTGGTATGGAAATGCAGTAATGGAACAACTGAAGGATGTGCATGAATGAATGACTGAAATTTAGGAAAATTCTGCTTTGAATAATTCTTTTTGTCACAGATTTGGTCTTCCTAATTCACTCAGTCCAAACAGAATGGGAAAGGATCGAGGTTTTTAGAGCCAGCACTGACAAGTGAGCAGTAGGGCCAGGCCAGGCACAACTCCTCTTTCTGCTCCTTTGGCTCATGGCTGGAACTCTGATTACAGCCATCAGGGAGTGAGTCCAAAAAGCAGTAACTCTGTCCAGCTCCTGAAAAATATCACTGACTTCCAGACTATTGAGACTTAAAGAAGGCTAAAGGTGAAAGAGACTACAGAGAGAATAACAAAAATAAACTATAGTACGACTAGCATGTCCATAAGGGACCTCTTTATCTTCTCTAAAATATTGTTCCTTTTCTGGCATTCCCTAGTCCAGTAAGGGGCAACACCACTATTCATTCAGTCAGTCATCAAATATTAATTAGGCACGTGTTCTTAGTATTGAATTCACTGTGATGAGCAAAATAGATGCAGTCTCTGCCCTCATGGGGAGAAAGACAATTCAAAAATAAAGAAGTAATTCTTAGAAACAAGTAGGGCGATGTGGTAGAGCAAGGTTACTGCAGGTAGTGGGCAGGCCAAGTGTGGCCCGCTGCCTTTTCTTTGTAAATAATGTTTTATTGGAACACAGCCATGGTCATTTGCTAACATTTTGTCTTGCTGCTATCATGCTACAGTGGGAGAGTTGAGTAGCTACAACAGAAACCATAGGCTTTCAAAACCTAAAATATTAACTATTTAGCCCTTGACAGAAAGAGTTACCTACCCCTGTGATAGAGGATAATGGACATCTCTTACCAATGTCCTGTGGAACTTTCTGCAGTGATGGAAATGTTCTCCATCTGTGCTAATGTGGTAGCCAGTAACCACATATAGATATTGAGTACTTGAAATGTGGCTAGTAACCAGGAACTTAAATTTTATCTCATTTAATTAATTTAGATTTAAATTTAAATAGACACATATCGCTAGAACATTTTGTTGTTGTTGTTCAGTCAGTCACTCAGTTGTGTCTGACTCTTAGTGACCATATGGACTGCAGCATGCCAGGCTTCCCTGTCTTTCACTATCTCCCCGAGTTTGCTCAAACTCACATCCACTGAGTCAGTGATGCCATCCAACCATCTCATCCTCTGTCGTCCCCTTCTCCTCCTGCCTCCAATCTTTCCCAGCATCAGGGTCTTTTCAAATGAGTCAGTTCTTCACATCACATAGCCAAAGTATTGGAGCTTCAGCATCAGCCCTTCCAATTAATATTCAGGGTTGGTTTCTTTTAGGGTTGACTGATTTGGTCTCCTTGCTGTCCAAGGGACTCTCAAGAGTCTTCTCCAACACCACACTTTGAAAGCATCAATTCTTTGGGACTCAGCCTTCTTTATGGTCCAAGTCTCACATCAGATCATATAGAACAAAGTAGTTCTATATAATGGTACAGGCCAGAAATGTAGAGTTCTTCCCTGAATCCTCATTTCCCCCCCATTGTCACTATTGTTTAGTTGCTAGGTCGTGTCCGACTCTTTTGTGATCACACGGACTGTAGCCCTCCAGGCTCCTCTGTCCATGGGATTTCCCACGCAAGAATAGTGAAGTGGGTTGCCATTTCCTTCTCCAGGGTGTCTTCCCAACCCAGTAATCGAACCCACATCTCCTGCATTGGCAGGTGGGTTCTTTACCACCGAACCAGCAGGGGAGGCACCATTTCTTCCCCATGCTTCTAAATACCTCTAAAATCCCATTAAGCCAATAAAAGTCTAAATCTAAATATATCTTCACCATAATTGCAATTGTGTCCAAATGTGTCCAAGGATACACCAAAGTATGTATCTAATACTTGAAAACTACTACCATTAGTAGTAGTTAATTTATTAAGTGGGGGAGCATGGTGGGCGATCTTACTTTGCTCTTTCAACATTGTCTGTCATTCTATTGACTCATTTTATTTATGAAAAACCCGAGATTAGGCTGTGCTTCATTCTTTTGGTTGTTGGGAATGAAGAAACATTCAATTTATGTCAAGTAATGTGTCTAACACAACTGAGTGCACGCATACACATAATGTGTTTGATGTGAGTAAGAGAGAGAGAGATGGAAAAGGAGACACAATTCCTATTGACTCTAAGGAGAGGACTCTTATTGTTGTGTCATTGGGCTGTAAATTCTGGAAGGTTGCTCTGAATCTAAAGAGCCTGCTGCTGCTAAGTTGCTTCAGTCATTTCCGACTCTGTACGACCCCATAGACGGCAGCCCACCAGGTTCTGCCGTCCCCGTGATTCTCCAGGCAAGAACACTGGAGTGGGCTGCTATTTCCTTCTCCAATGCATGAAAGTGAAAAATGAAAGTGAAGTCTCTCAGTCACATCTGACTCTTAGCGACCCCATGGACTGCAGCCTACCAGGTTCCTCCGTCCATGGGATTTTCCAGGCAAGAGTACTGGAGTGGGGTGCCATTGCCTTCTCCCTCTAAAGAGCCTAGAGGACGGTAACAACAGACAGGACTGCCATGGCCCTTCACGGCACTGGTCTGTGCCTGTGACTCAGGGAGTCTGCACCTTCATGTCTGCTCCATTGTTTCAATACTGTCGCCATTCATAGCTTCTGATTCTTCCTAATTTCCATTTTCTTACTACTTTTGCCTGCTTATCCTAGTTGCCCCTGGTTTTCTCTAAATCAGAACCTCTGAATGTCTGCTCTTGCTGCTAAATAATTTCATTCTCTAAGTGTTTCTCTGTTTAACTTCCTAAATGGGGGAGATATAGTTATCCCAACTCCTCTTTTTGTGCCATCCCATTCTGCAGGTCATTGGCCAGCCTGTGGATTTGTTAGACTTGACTTTCTGCTTCCCAGTCAGTTGTGGCCAAAGTGGGGTAGGGTCATGTGGTAGAAAGCAAAGCTATTGCTGGCTGCAGGGACAATAAGAGGAGAGGCTGTGGGTTTAACCGTTGAGTTAGTGGCGTGTTGAAGACCATCCTATAAAGCCCGCACTAGCTGGGACCACCGCTAGGGGCTCGAATCTTGATACTGTGATTCTCTCATGAGGCTTTGGGCCCTGGATAGCTGAATTCTGTAACCTGAATTGACTCTCCTTACAGCCAGAAGTCCCAGATAGTTGCTTGGTTGGGGCAAATCCATTCCTGTCTCTCTTTCCATCCCCCCAAACTGAGACCTCCCCTATCTGTTCCCCAATTTAGAAGGGCTTCAGCAAGGGAAGGAAGGACATTTGCCCTGTGTGGGGCTCAGAGAAACACTGCTGTCCCCTGGGAGGAAGCCTGCTGTGGAGGCTGCTAGAGAATTTCTGGTTTTCTGCTTTGGGCCTTAGTAATTCAGGGATGATGTGATAGGAGCCTGAGGGGAGCAGTTTTCAATTTCACCCCTAACAGCATTGGCTTGGGCTCTGAAGCTTGGGCCACCTCTGACTCACAGCTGAGTTAAGGAATTAAATCCACTGCCTCCCAGACTTGGCAAGGGACGGCCATGGGCGGTGGCTGCACAGGCCCTGGGAGTCCCCTAGGCAGGCAGAGTGGGCTGCACTGGGCCATATGCGGGTGGGGTAGAGGGCCTGAAAACTTCATTCCCAGCACGCCTTCCCCAGCTGCTCTAAATGCCTAAAATAAGCCAGCAGACCTTCCCTTTACCTTTGGAGTCTTTGATCCCAATCGAAATGCCACTCTGTACTGCTCAAGATGGTCCTCAAAGCTGACCTCAATCCCATGGGCTTTATGAGTTTTACATCTTTCCTTCTTATCTGGTTTGGAGAGAGAGAGAGTGGGACCAGTGGGCGCCTCTGTGTATGTGTGTTGGAAGATGATATGGGAGGTGGAAATGACAGAGGAAACAAGCTCAGAATAGGGGCTGGAGCCTACAGAAGGCAGGTGTACCTTTAATAAAGACCTAGGTCTAATCTTGGCCATGCCGTTAACTCTCTGTGTCCTTCAGCAAACTGCTTAATCTCTCGGGACCTCAGTTTCCTCATTTGCAAAATGAAAGGTTGAGTAAGGAAGTCTCTAAAGGCCTTTCCAGTTCTGAATCATTGAATCTGAAGCAAATGCCTTCTGGAGAGAAAGCCAGTAAGAGTCGGAAGTTTCCACTGGAATCTCTCCTTTTAGGCTTTGAAAGAGTAAGCAGCAGCAGGGACTCATGCCCAGAAAGCTGGAAAACGGGAAAGGTCTTATAGCTAAACTAAGACTGCTCCAGCTTCCAGCCCCAAATTCCAGCACCTGTCATTTTCACCTCCAATCCAACTGAAAACAATGTGCCTCTTCTTTGAGGCACATGACTGCTGTCTTCCAGAAAACTCTTAACGACTCTACAAATCTAGAATGTCTGCAACGTGAAGGGCACTCTCTGGAGTTCTGCAGAACACATCGTGCACACAGTGTTAAGCAGCAGCCTCCCACACCATCACAAGTGTGATGTTCCATTTGTGAAGAGGAGATAGAGTAGAAGTCCAGAGCAAGTGATTGCTTTGAAACAAGGGAAGCAAAGTGGCATCCTTCACTCCACTCATACTCCATTGGTGATGACTTAGTCACAAAGCCACATCTAGTTGCGAACTAGCTAGAAAACAGGTGGCCATTTGCCTGGCTTATACCTTCTACTGCTATGAAAGTAGGGGAGAATGAACTGGGCCCAAGCCACGGAGTCCCAGAAAAAAAATTTCTGTATGAATTCTCCCAGTCATCTCTGAGAATGTTGCAGGGTGCATTTCATATATGTTCAAGAATAGGCCCCTCCGTGATTTGGCAACATACATCAAAATTGTAAATGTTCATATCCTTTGAATCAGCATGTCCACTTCTAGGAATTTCTCTGATACATATATTTACCCACATGAGAAATGAAATATGCTCTGTTGGTGAAAGGAAAAGATTAAATAAAATATAATGGTCTCATACAAGGAAGTACCATCTAACTATTTTTTAAATGAGGAAGCTATTTATGTACTGCTATGCAAGAATCTCTTAAGGCGTATTGTTAAATGAATTTTTACAATGCAGAACAGTAAGTAGAGTATGCTACCATTTTTATAGACTAAAGAACAACCCTTGAACAACATGGGTTGGAACTGAACAGATCCACTTACACAGGAATATTTTTTAATGGTAAAAAATTCTACATGGCCTGTGGTTGGTTGAATCAGAGGACTTAGAGGAACTGTGGATGTGAAGTCCTAACTATATATTATACGTAGATTAACCCCTGCATTGTTCGAGAGTCAACTGTATGCATATTTATGTTTGCTTTTTTGTATTCGTAGGATATCCCTGGAAGAATTCAAAAGACACTAATAATGAGGGTGGGGAGGGAATTGGTTGACTGGATGTCTGGGGTATAAGCTGTTTATTTACTTTTTTATTTGGCTGTGCCGGGTCTTCTCTAGTTGTAGGGGCTACTCTTCGTTGCAGTGCGTGGGCTTCTCATTGCAGTTGACTTCTCTTGTTGCGAAGCACAGGCTCTAGGGTGCATGGGCTTCAGTCGTTGCAGAACGTGGGCTCAGTAGTTTCGGTTCCCGGGCTTCAGGGCACAGGCCAGTAGTTGCGGTGCGTGGACTTAGTAGTTTGGCGGCATGTGGGATCTTCCCGGATCAGGGATTGAACCTTGTCTCTTGCACTGGCAGGCAGACTTTTTACCACTGAGCACCAGGGAAGCCCTGAGGTATCTACTTTTTATACTTTTTCATTTATAGTTTTTTATTTAGGACCATGTGAGTACATTGCAGAGACATTACTTTACCAACAAAGGTCTGTATAGTCAAAGCTATGGTTTTTCCAGTACTTGTGTATGAATGTGAGAGTTGGACTCTAAAGAAAGCTGAGCACCGAAGAATTGACACTTTTGAACTGTGGTGTTGGAGAAAACTCTTGAGAGTCACTTGGACTGCAAGGAGATCCAACCAGTCCATCCTAAAGGAAATTAGTCCTGAATATTCATTGGAAGGACTGATGCTGAAGCTGAAACTCCAATACTTTGGCCACCTGATGCAAAGAACTGACTCATTTGAAAAGACCCTGATACTGGGAAAGATTAAACATGGGAGGAGAAGGGGACGACAGAGGATGAGATGGTTGGATGGCATCACCGACTCAATGGACATGAGTTTGAGTAAACTCCAGGAGTTGGTGATGGACAGGGAAGCCTGGTGTGCTGCAGTCCATGGGGTTGCAAAGAGTTGGACACGACTGAGCGACTGAACTGAACTGAGCACATTGCTTATTTAGAAGAAGGAAGGAGGGAAAGATGGAGGAGGTAGGTGGAGGAGAAGGAAGGGGGAGGAGAAGACAGGAAAAGACAGGAAGGGAAAAGGGCAGAAAGAAGGGAAGAAGGAAGAAAAGAGAGGGAATAAAGAAAAGAGAGGAAGGAAAGGAGTGAGAATTATTCCAATTCTTTTTCTCTGGCCTTCCTTCCATGCAGCCAAATGGCTGCCCCTCTTATAATGATCCACGAGGTTCACTGGTCCTTGGGCCCAGCTGTCCACTGCTGGCTATGCCTGTCGACTGTGTTTGGGTTTCACAAAGGGCACTGCTCCCCTTTTGGGTTCTCTGGCCCAGATGTGAGACAAGACCTTCTCGTCAATGTCCCATACCCTAGCAAAGACCAGTCTATAATGTTTAAACATAGATGCCTGAAGACTCCAAAAGAAAGAAAGGCAAGAGTAATGAAAAACTGTCATGTCCCATGACTGCACAAACTCAGATTCTTCCTCAAGATCCCCTCCTGTCCATCTCTCTGCTGTGCTCCAGGCCTGGTCCCACCCTGCAGGACCACATCACCAGGACCTCTCCAGGAATGTCCCCACTTCAGAGAACAAGCTGAACTTGCCCTCCGCCCCAGAGAGAGAAGACGGTTTTCCCTTTACCCCAGTCTACGGGGTGGCTCTCCAGAACTTACTTCTGGCCAAAGGGTTGAATTCCTGCCGGGAAGATTAATGGTGGCAACACCCATTCCCTTCAGGAGCTATGCCCTGTGGGCCCATAAGAATGTATTTTGGCCTTATGATCCTCAAAAAACAATCCTAAGAATCTAACTTGAATAGAGGTCCAGTGTCTTGTCAGTGGGCTTTAAGAATCAAATGAAAATCAAATTAAGATATGTAATCTGGGCTATCAATTGCTGACCCAGAGGAAATCCACTAAACTAAGCTGAGTTTCAGTTGGTCTCTTCTCAAGGGCTCCAAAATCCCGGGGTCTAGTCTTTCCCAGCGGAGAAGGCAATGGCACCCCACTCCAGTACTCTTGCCTGAAAAATCCCATGGATGGAGGAGCCTGGTGGGCTGCAGTCCATGGGGTCGCTAAGAGTCGGACATGACTGAGCAACTTCACTTTCACTCTTCGCTTTCATGCATTGGAGAAGGAAATGGCAACCCACTCCAGTGTTCTTGCCTGGAGAATCCCAGGGACAGGGAAGCCTGGTTGGGCTGCTGTCTATGGGGTCGCACAGAGTTGGACACGACTGAAGCGACCTAGTAGCAGCAGCACACTTTCCCAGAACCAATTTATTATATAAAGAAACAAAAACAACAGCTAGATCTTAGAAACAGTATTAGAGAAAGGAGAAATATAATGGTACCAAGAGCCTGGGATGACATCACTATGGCTATTGAGCACTACACTTAGCTCTAAGTTTCACCACTATAAGAAAGAATGATGATGGATTGTATGATTGTCCTAGTGTGGTGAGAGGATATTTGTCCACAGACAACAAACTTGTAATTCAAGGAGAAAGTCACACTGATTCTTATATAAAGGATAGCAAAAATGTAAGCAGTGTCTCCCATGGGAGTGTAGCAAAAACCTCAAGGGAAACACAGGCTGTGCCTGCAGTACTGATTCCAGAATTCAGTGGGGAGGTGGGTAACAAGAAAGAGAGAGGAGAAACGTCTTCAAGGAGGAATCCATGTGGGAAGGCAAGGTGGTGAGGGCGGCCCATGTCCTTTACAGAAATTGCTGTCTGGCCCAGACTAGCAGATTTGACTTGCAGTGTGCTATGCCGACAGCCCCGTGTTATGTGAACCCACAGTGGACACTCTGTTGCCTTCAGCTTCCTTTTTAACAAAACCATGATTTGATTCTGCCATCCACTTTTCCGTCATGCAACCGTGTGCATCACGGTAAGTGAACCTTGCTCCCAGCTCCAAGGGAGAGGCCTGCCTGACTGGTCTAAAGGCAATCATATGCCTTGCCTATGATGAGTCTAGGAATATGCGTATGACCCAATTCTGGCCAATGAGAGTAGAGAAGTCTGCTGGAGGATTCTGGGAAGAGTTTTCTTTGTTTCAAAGAAAGGGCCGTAGAGAGATGCTCTCTTTTCTTCCTCTGTCTTTTGTGTGATGTCTAGAACTCATCTTGCAATCATCTTGCAAGTTGAAGGATGAAGTCAGTATCGAAGATGACATAATAAGAGCTGGAAAGAACCAGGATGATTATGACTTTGTTAAGATTCTGGATCAACCAACCTGGGAACCTACCCTACCTCTAAATGTATTGTAAAGCAAATTTCAGTTGGGACTTTAGTCGCTTACAACTGAAAGCACAAACTTGTTGTTTAGTCACGCAGTTGTGTCCGACTCTTTTGCAAGCCCATGGACTGTAGCCGGCCAGGCTCCTGTGTCCATGAGATTTTCCAGGCAAGAGCACTGGAATAGGTTGCTATTCCCTCTCCAGGGGATCTTCCTGACCCAGGGATTGAACCCATGTCTCCTGCATTGCCAGGTGGATTCTTTGTCACTGAGCCACAAGGGAAGCCCAGAAGCACATACTACACAAATATTTATGGGAATGCAACTATTATTAGGTGCTGAGGAAAGAGTTTTAGATGATAACACATTTCTACTTCCATTGTGGTTTTATTGTTTAGTTGCTAAGTCGTGTCCAACTCTTCGCTCCTGTGTGGACTGTAGCCCACAAGGCTCCTCTGTACATAGAGTTTATCTTATAGTGGAGCAGGGCTAGACATTCAGACTATTGACTTTACAGCTAATTCTTTAATCATGATATTGTGAAATGATACAAAGGAGAGCATGCGTAAGAGAATCTGACTTTTCCTGAGACTGGCACATTTTTTCTCAGTCTCTGTTACCTGGGCTTTTTTATTTCAACTGTGCTTCTTGTAAGAAGGTAATTTTCACTGAGGTCTAAGATTTGCTTCTTGTAAGGGCTTGTAGCATCCATTTGGTGACGGCAGGGATAGTCATGGACTTTAAGACCAACAGGACCAGAGCTGACATGCTTCTGTAAAAATTGTGGAGCCTATATTGTGTTCCTTCTTGGATGGAAGGAGTCCAACCTATCATTTGCCTAGGATGAGCAAATCCTATTTCACAGGCCAGCAGTGCCAGGGAAATCCTGAAAAATGAGAGAATGAGGAGAGCTGGGGATAATGCTCAGGGACCTCACAGCAGTGCATGCATGTGTGCTCAGTCACTCAGTCGTGTCTGACTCTGCAGCCTCATGGACTGTAGCCCACCAGGCTTCTCTGTTCATGAAATTTTCCAGGCAAGAATACTGGAGTGGGTTGCCATTTACTACTCCAGGGGATCTTCTCGACCCAGTGATCAAACCCATGTCTCTTGTAGCTCCTGCATTGGTAGGTGGATTCTTTACTACTGTGCCAGCTGGGAAGCCCCCTTACCGCAGTTCAAGTATTGAATAAATTACAAGCATCAATTAGCAGACTTCTGATTACAAGATAGCAAAATCAAGATCTTTTTCCTCTCCTTCTTAACTCAGAAATTAGCCCACATAAGCAATAAGATCAATAAAAACAGAAACTTCACCAGTGATGACACAGTCTGCACTAGAGAAAGTAGGTGGGGAAAATTGTCTTAAGAAAATGGAGAAAGATCAAGCTACCAGAGCAGGTATCTGGGGTGCCTCACTCACATTTCCTCAGCCCACATCTGATTTCAGCTGCAGCTCAACCTTGTCCTGACTGGGACTTGCATCTTTTCTCTTTTTGCCCTGGAGCTTCTCTGATATTTTGAAAGCTGTTTGGCTCCTGTGCAGTTGAAAGTATGTTTTGGCAGGGCAGAAAATTTATGCTGCTAGGGGTGGCAGTCATCAGCCACAGGGGTATCAAACAATGGGAAGTGCTCCAGGGCCTAGCACTTGAGGCAGACGGTTCTGAGAAGCAAGGTAAACACATTCCCAGCCTCTACTGACCACAGGTGCAACCTCATAACTCACCCTTATAGTGACCTTTCCTTCTCCTGACTTGTTTTTCTCGTCTTCCTTACTCCTACTTCCTGGAATCATCTCTTAGATGTACGATGTACGTAAGTTCCTGTCTCAGGCCCTGCTTGTGGGAGAAAGCAAACTAAGGCAGAAGGTACTTGTAGAAGGAATGCTGACAAGAAACAAATTGATGTTCCCTGCCCTGCCCTACCATAGAATGTACGCTCAGGAATTGGAAGGGCATCAGAGGCTCCGGAAAGCAGGAATGAGATACTCCAATGAACAAGCCAGCTCTCTGACTATGGGGAAGCTACAGGGAGGCCCTCTATCAATAATCCTGCTCGCTGACAGATTCTAATCAGCATTTTAGTGCCACACTGTTTCTTCCTCCAGAAGAATAGTAACTTTTTTAAAAAACCTTTTGTTTTATATTGGAGTGTAGGCAAATAATGTTATGATAGTTTCAGATGAACAGCAAAGGGACTCTGTCATACATATACATGGATCCATTCTCCCCAAAACTCCCATCTCATCCATAATATTGAGCAGAGTTCTATGTTCTATACAGTAGGTTCTTGTTGGTTATATAGCAGAGTGTACATGTCCATCCCAAGCTCCCTAGCTTTCCTTTCCCCTCATCCATCCTCCTCTCCTCTGCCCCGGCAACCTATCATATATTTCTCCTTTGTTTGACTTAACTTCACTCAGTATGACAATCTCTAGGTGCATCCATGTTGCTGCAAATGCCATTATTTCAAGAATACCTGCATGTGTGCCTGCTGTCACTGTCATGTCCGACTCTTGGCAACACTATGGACTGTAGCCCGCCAGGCTCCTCTGTCCATGGGATTCTTCAGGCAAGAATACTGGACTGGGTTGCCATACCCTTCTCTAGGGGATCTTCCTGACCCAGGGATGGAACCCACATCTCTTACATCTCCTGTATTGGCAGGCTGGTTCTTTACCACTGGTGCCACTTGAGAATAGTAATTTTTTAAAAGCAATCTCAAACTTACAGAAAATTTGCAAGTATTGGGTTGGTCAAACAGTTCATTTGAATTTTTCTAAAAGCCGTTATGGGAAGACCTGAATGAACTTCTTGGCCAACCCATTATAATATCTGTGTAGGTGTTGGTGGAAACTGATGAATTTCAATACATGAGGAATAACTTTGTTGCTGCTGCTGCTAAGTTGCTTCAGTCGTGTCCGACTCTGTGTGACCCCAGAAATGGCAGCCCACCAGGCTCCCCCATCCCTGGGATTCTCCAGGCAAGAACACGGGAGTGGGTTGCCATTTCCTTCTCCAATGCATGAAAGTGAAAAGTCAAAGTGAAGTCGCTCAGTCGTGTCCGACTCTTCACGACCCCATGGACTGCAGCCCACCAAGCTCCTCCATCCATGGGATTTTCCAGGCAAGAGTACTGGAGTGGGGTGCCATTGCCTTCTCCAGGAATAACTTTAACCCTCTGCTTTATTTGAGAGGAAGGCAATGACATGATGATCCAGCACTACTGAGTCATTTAGCATGTATTTCCTAAAAGCAAGAACTGTCTCCTACTTAACCACAATGCAACCATCAAAATCAAGAACTCAGCACTGACACATTACACCCCTGCGAGTTTCACCAGTTATCCCAATGAGATCATCTACAGAAAAGCTTGCCAGTTCAGAATCACATGTTGCATTTAGTTATCATGTCTCTTTAGTCTCCTTTAATCTGACGCTGTTCTTCCATCTTTCCTTGACTTTCTTGACTTTGACGTGCTTAAAGATTATGGTTCAGTTATTTTGTAAATCGTCGCTCACTTTAGATTCGCCTGACATTCAGGTTCTGCATCTTTGGCAGGAATGATGCCGTGTTCTCATTGCATCCTATCAGGGGTACTAGGTTTCAATTTGTTCCATCACTAATGATATTCACTTTGATTACTTGATTAAGGTAGTGTCTGCCAGACTTCGCTACTGAAAAAATTACTCTTTGGTAACTAATAAGTATTTTTATTGTGGTTAAAAAAACCGCAGATAACATAAAATTTGCCATCTCACCACTTTTAAGTGTGTAGCACAGTGGCATTAGCTGTGTGCTCCTTGTTGTGCAATGATCTCTAGATCAAAAGTCTTGCAACACTGAAACTGTCCACTGAGCAACAATTCTCCTTTTAGTAACCAATGAGAATTTTGTGGGAATGTGTTGTAACCATGCAAATATACCATACTTCATCAAGCTTTTAATGTATTTAGTTATCTATCAGTGTGCACTCATTGTTTCTTTATACAATGGATTATTGTCCTTTGACT
This sequence comes from Bos indicus x Bos taurus, assembly GCF_003369695.1. Classification (NCBI taxonomy): domain Eukaryota; kingdom Metazoa; phylum Chordata; class Mammalia; order Artiodactyla; family Bovidae; genus Bos; species Bos indicus x Bos taurus. The sequence goes on along the minus strand of NC_040090.1, from coordinate 45,966,923 downwards.
ATCCTTATTTTTTGGATGTACTAATTATTCAGATTTTGCTGGTGGGGTTCCCTCAAGCTTGCTTCTATGTTCTTTTTACCTGTTTCCATTATCTTTTTTGAACATTTCCTTATTTTCCAGTACAAAAAGAGGTTCAAGGCTCATCTTGTACATTCTCTCATTGAGCCCTGAACTCGACCATTCTTCCAAGGAGCCTTGGTTCCTGTTGGTGGAGAATGGTTTTTAGAAACCAAAACCTGAGTGCTAGGTATGCTTGTTGTGTTTAGGATATCACTTCTTTCAAATCCTAAGAACAGACAGCTAGGGAATATACCTGTATATATTCGTGTGTATGTGTGTGTGTTTATGTTCATATACATTTATGTGTATATTTATTTCTACATATACTGAAACTCATCAATTTCCACCAATTCCTAAACACGACATTCTGGTTTTCTCCCTTTCCATACTCTTAACTGCATACTCTGACAGTGAGAAGCCTTATGGATGTCTAGGATATTCTGTTGAGTGGAAAAAAGAATGTTACAAAATAGTATCCACATTATGAGAGTCTGTTTTTTTTTTTTTTAATGTTTTTATTTATCTTTAGCTGTGCTGGGTCTTCCCTGCTGTGTGGGCTTTTATCTAGTTGCAGCGAGCAGGGGCTACTCTCTAGCTGCTGTGTGTGGGCTTCTCCTGTTTTGAAGCTCAGGCTCTAGGGTGTGGGCTTCAGTAGTTGAGGCTCTAGAGCGCAGGCTCAGTGGTTGCGGCTCACCAGCTTAGTTGCACGCAGGCGCAGTGGTTGTGGCTCACCAGCTTAGTTGCTGTGCGACATGTGGGATTTTCCCAGATCAGAGATCCAACATGTGTCTCCTGCATTGGCAGGTAGATTCTTTACCACTGAGCCACCGGGGAAGCCTGAGATCCTGTTTTTTAAAGTTAAGAAACCTTGTTTGCTTTGTAAAAAAGAAAAAGTTTAAAGGAATTTTATCAAGCTGCTAGCACTGGTGTTTTTTTCTTAGAAAATTGGAATTATGGGAATTTTCACTTTCTATATTTTATCTGTATGTATGGTATTTAAAGCAAATTTTGCCAGAAGAAGGAATTTTTTACCCGTTTTTTGGTTGTGCTATGTGGCTTTGTGGGATCTTGGCTTCCTGACCAGAGATCCAACCTGTGCCCCCTGCAGCAGAAGATCAGGGTCCTAACAACTGGACCACCAAGGAATTCCAAGGAATTATTTTTTTTAATATGATGTTAGTGGCTCTTTTCTTATTGCCCTATAGTTAAAGCTGGGAAAAAACCTAAATGCCTCACCGTCTACAAAGGACAGTCTACATTTAGAAGTATACCCCATGACCTTTGAACTTCTCCTGGGCTTACAAAGAAGGTACAGAATTTGTCTTGCTGCCATCATCTATCACCTCTCTACCACTATACCCTCCTTTCCAAGATACATTAAAACGCAGAGTAGGAAAGACGGTGGAGATTTCTTGAGGGTAGTTGGCCTATGCAGACTAGCATTTCTTCATGGTGAGTGGGTTCTTTCTTCTCTACCTGAAGCCTCACACTGGGGCATCAAGGGGGAGCTCCAAAAGAAACATTTGTGGACATTAGAGTCACCTGTAAGAAAAAGAGACCAGAATCCTATACTATAGGTGGACATCTGCGTAGGCAGTACATTACTGAACTATCTCATGTCTGACTGAGCAAGAGAGAAAGCAGTTGGAGAGGGATGGAAGGTCAGAGCGAAGAAGTGGGGCAGTGGCATAGTCTGCACACCCACTGCTTGGAGATGAAAGTTTCAGTGAGTTCCCTGAAGGTCCAGTGAATATCATAGAGAGGAGGGGGGCTTGAACCTTTTCTTGTTGTTGTTCCACCTAAGAGGGCCATCCGCTAGACAGGAAACCCCAGCATTAAGAAGCTGTAAAGTATGCTCAGGGTTGATGCTCAAAGTTGGATGGCATGGCTGCTGGTTAATCGGAATATGCACTGGGCGGAAGCACCTTTGACAGCGGCACTGCTACTGTCACCCTGAGAGTGGCCGCTGAGGAGTCTGGAAGAGCGGAGCCCCATCTCCCGTGTCACATGTACTGAGTTTTGTCCACCTGCCTCCCCAGCTCCAATCTCCACCCTCCCCTGCCCTGCTCGCTGGCCTGGGAGGTTTTCTTCTGTGGACATTATCACCAGGCCCCTTTGCCTTCAGGCTTCCATTTGGGTCTGGGCAATAGAAGACACTAGCAGCAGATGAGAGGATGGGAAGAAAGAAAGATATTTATTCCCCTGCCTCAATTCCCTTTCCACTAGGCCACAGTTTTACAATCGCTTCCTTATCTTCCTATGGCCACAGCCTTCATGTGGCCCCTCTCCCCTGGTTAACAATTGCTGCCCTATTTCCCTTCCAGATTAGTAGTGGTATATGCAACCCCCAGTTACCACTGGGTGCTTCAGCAGCCCTGGTTGGCTCCCTTAACCTTGTCTACTCCCTTGCCAATAGTCCTTTCAGTAAAGTCTTTTCACTCACTCTTTTGAATGTAGTGTCTGTTTCCTGATTGGGCTCTTGACTGATCTGTCAGACCACTTTCTAATGGGGAGGTTCCTACAGTTACCTCCCAAAGAATTCCCACATGATCCCCATGAGAGAGCCTACTTTTAGAAATCTGCCTCCCAGAGGTCATCAATGGCCCATCACTGTCAACCAGAGAAGCAATAATAACCAACAGAGGACTATATCCAGGACCAGTCAAATGAAGACACTGTCTCCTTCCTTCTTGTCCATCCCCAAATACTAGGGACTTAAAGAAGGAAAAGGATTATTAGAGTCTCTGATTGTGGCCCCATCAAAGTACCCCTCTCATTGCTTGGATTTTAAACCAATTGAGAAATCAGACAAAGATTAAGTTAGATAGTGAGTGACAGTTGCTTAGTCATGCCTGACTCTTTGCAACCCCATGGACTGTAGCCTGCCAGGCTCCTCTGTCCATGGGATTTCCCAGGCAAGCATACTGGAGTGGGTTGCCATTTCCTTCTCCAAGTTAGATAGATGGTAGGCAAAATATCACCTTTTTGGTGATAAAGGCCAAGTTGGGGCATATAGCTTGACAGTGAGAGCCAAATAAGTCTGCTAACTGAACTCCAAAATTGTATAGACTCATCATTCAGTGGAGGAAGTGCTGGTCTGCAGCAGCCTGCAAACATGGGGTGCTGCCAGGAACGACTTAGAACAGGGAGGAGCAGAGGGGAACTCTTGGTCCTTGGAGGCCAGCTCTCACTCAAGGAAAAGGAGAGGAGAAGAACTCACTGAATCAAACATATACAAGTCACACATCAGTAAATTATTCCATTTTCTGTGGACAAAATAAATAAACGGAGAATGTCACCCTAGCCAAACTCTCCCACTTTGAAAGAAAACACTGATGCTGGAGAAGCTGTCCCCCTATTGAGGAGAAGAGGCATCTTCACACTAGATTTCACTCCTCTTTTTGTGCTCTAAATAATCAAGGTCTCAACCTATTCTCTTTTTTCCTTTTTTTGGCTGTGCTAAGTCTTTGTTGCTGCATGGGCTCTTCGCTAGTTATGGCAAGCAGGGACTACTCTTCGTTGTGGTGTGCAGGATGCTCATTGCAGTAGCTTCTCTTAATGCAAAGCACAGGCTCAACAGGCTTAGTTGTTCCACAGCTTGTGGGATCTTCCTGGACCACGGATTAAACCCATGTCTCCTGTATTGATAGGTAGGTTCTTTACCACTGAGCCACCAGGGAAGCATAACCCCCTCAACCTAAACTCTTAAACACTTAGTTTGATTCAGTTCAGTTCAGTCACTCAGTCGTGTCCAACTCTTTGCGACCCCATGAATCGCAGCACGCCAGGCCTCCCTGTCCATCACCAACTCCCGGAGTTCACTCAGGCTCACGTCCATCCAGCCATCTCATCCTCTGTCGTCCCCTTCTCCCCCTGCCCCCAATCCCTCCCAGCATCAGAGTCTTTTCCAATGAGTCAACTCTTCACATGAGGTGGCCAAAGTACTGGAGTTTCAGCTTTAGCATCATTCCTTCCAAAGAAATCCCAGGGCTGATCTCCTTCAGAATGGACTGGTTGGATCTTCTTGCAGTCCAAGGGACTCTCAAGAGTCTTCTCCAACACCACAGTTCAAAAGCATCAATTCTTCAGTGCTCAGCTTTCTTCACAGTCCAATTCTCACATCCATACATGACCACAGGAAAAACCATAGCCTTGACTAGATGTTAGTTTGATTAAACTTTCTTAACTCCAAATGGATTAAAAACTTGAATGTAAGAGCTAAAAGTGTAAGACTCCTAAAAGAAAACATAAGAATAAATCATCATGACCTTGGGATAGGTAAAGCCTTCTTAGATAAAACACCCAAAGAATAAGAAACCAAGAGGAAAGTAGATAAATTGAATTTCATCAAAATTGAAAACTTTTGTATCTCAAAAGACATAATCAAGAGAGTGAAAAAAAAAAACCAACCTAAGGAGAGAAAATATTTGCAGATAATATTTCTGATAAGAGACTTGTATTCAGACTATACAAAGAAAACTCACAATTCAATGGTTGAAAGACAAATAACCCAGTTTTTAAAATGGGGCAAAGGATTTGAATAGACATTTTCCCAAAGATATACAAATGGCCCATAATGAAAGGCATTAGAATGGCTATCTATCTGCCTACCTACCTGCCTTTTATTTATCTATCTAGGGACAAAGAGAGGACAACATGGCAGATGAGCAATTTGCAACACAGAGTGCAAAGTTCTACCTCAGAGATTAGCTCTGAATACTACAATACCAGTTAGAGGTGGAGAATCACTGAAGCTTTCATGGAATTGATAATGTTTTGGGTGAGCTTGAAAAGATGTATAGGCATTAACTAAATGAAAAGGGCAGAGAAAAAGCCTTCCTGATAAAGCATACAGAATGGTGAATGCAAAATAAAAAATGAACTTATGGGAAAAGCTCTGGGCCCAATGTCCACCCTGGACCAATTACCCAATAATGGGGATGAAGAATAGGGTGATGCAGCAGTAATACGGCTTTTGGGAGTAGACCCCTAGAGTGAGACAGATGGTTTCTATAGAGACACCAATACCTCAATATGTGTCCTGCTGGGACTGTGAAGATAAGGGTTAGGTGTTCTGGGCTCTGATGGGATCTGGGCAAAGCTGACAACTCTCCTGTGTCTCTTCCATGTTATACACTCCTGATCCTCCTAAGGTATGTCCCGTTCTCTTTGCTCCCAGTCCAAGTTGTGCTAACAAGGGATGGACAGTGAATGACAGGCCAGGGCAGAGGGCACCCTGAGTCTGCAGGAAGCGGGGAGGCTGAGGGTGCAGCCCCGAGAGAGTCTGGCCTGGGGACAATTGGGCTGGCCCCAGAGGAGGCAGAGAAGATCTAGAAGACAGATGCCTAGAGTAAAAGGCACCCTGCTGGGCAGCTCGACTCTGCTTTAGAGTAATTTCCATAAAATTACCACCCCATAGAACTAATGAGGTCATCTGGGAGACAGCCAGGATTTTGCATAATTCTTAGTAGGCTGGTATTAAGTGGAGACCACGACTGATTCCCTGTGTCTTCTGAGAACAATGCAGGCCTGTGGATTAATATTATCGAAGAAGCAGAGACGGAGGGACACCGGGCAGTCCCCTGTGGGGCAGCCATCCCAAGGGACCCCTAGAATGGCCCTGGGGGAGGAGAGAACTCTAGCTTTTGGAATTCTGCTCCACAATTGTCCTATATCTGGGTCAGGCAGGGTAATGATAGCATCTCCCTAGCTTTAGGCTCCTTTGCTCAGCCTAACATAACATATGTTAGTATAACATATGTTATAAAGTATATGTTTTATATGTTTTAAAATGTATGTTTTTATATGTTATAAAATATATGTACATACTCAAGCCTCATTCCATGTTTATAAACCCTCCCTCACCTGCTGCAGTTATTGCATTATCTCTCTACTCCCCTTCACAGTCAGACCTGTAGAGTTTGCATCAAAGTCATGAAAGTTTAAACCACTTTCTTCTCTTCCTAGTTCCTCTGTAGGATTTTACACTCTTTTGGAGTCTTCTTTCATTAGCTTCTAGAAGACCACCCTCTCTGGTTCTCTTTCTACTCTCTGATTTTTCTGAATCCATCTTTTTTACTGAGTTCCTTAAATGCTGCTCACACAGACTCTGTCCTTTAGCACCCTTCCCATCTTGCTCTGGGTGAGTTCATCCATTCCTATCATTTTCACCAATCCCTCACATACTGATGACCCCAGCTCCCTATCTCTTTTCTCAGCTTCCAGACTTTGTATTGTCCTGCTATCTGGATATACTATGGTCCCCCAACACCGTATGTACACCACTGAGCTGATCATCAGTTTTCTCAAGTCAGCTCCTGTGATGTTCTTCAGCTCAGTTTGTGGTAAGACTCTTTTCCTCAGACACAAAAATAAGAAATCTAAGTAGCATTCTAGCCAATCGATGTGTGTCTAGTGAAATGACAATTTAACGTCTCCAGTGACTTCTATCTACCTTCCTGTCTCACACCCCAATTCCTATCATCACTAACTTGGTTCAGACCTCATCATCTCCTATGTGGATTTTGTAACAGTTTGCTACCAAGTCTGTTTCTAATCCTTCCCTTCTTTTCCATCCTCCCTGTTATTCTCTAAGTGACTTATCGAAAACAGAAGTCTATGACTCTATCACCTGATTGAAAATCCTTTCATGGTTCACCTTTTCTTGCAGAATAAAATCTAAATTCTTGACTTTGAATCTGTGATGAAGTCATGCCAATGGGACCTGAGGGGAAGTCTGCAGGGGGAGTACTGGGAGAGATTTTCCTCACTACAAAAAAATGGAAGCACAGGAGCAAAGGCTCTTCTTCTTTGGAGATGAAATGTTTGCTTGCAATATCTAGAGATGCTTTGGTTATCTCAACCATGAGAGGACATACTGTGGATTTTGCAAACATGCTAAGGAAAGACAGAGCACACTTGGATCCTACTGATATTCATGAGCCACTGAATTAACCCTCCTTGGAAAGGCTTAAGATAACGAATATCCTAATTATTTAAACTATGTTAGTTAGGCTTACTGCTATTTGCAGTTGAAAGCATCCTAACTGATACATTTATAGTATGTTTCCTTTTTATTTTAATAGAGAAATGCAAAAGTTTTTGTTAAAATGAAGTTTCTATGACCCTTTAAAGAAGAATTAGGTCTGTATCTTCGCTTTGTTCACATTGCAATAGGTACGTTCCTCTGGTGTGGCATTTAGCACACAATTTTTATTTCAGATTTCTTTTAACTTATTCCAGCCAAAGCATTTAGTGCTGCAATGGATCGCCAAATGCATTCCCAAATTCAGTCTCTTACTTATGCAAGCACAAACTTCCCCACCCGTCAGAGCCATATCTAGCCTGCTTTAGCCCTTAGATCACTGCAAGGAATATAATAATAGCTACTCAGCTACATTCTGTGGGGAGCTGGGTGTCACAGCTCATCTCTGCTGAAACGTCTAGTTATGCTGGACTGGTTGTCATGGAAACACAGCTGATGATGTGAGCATATGGCCTAGAGCCTCTGTCTCTTACATTCCCAGTGAGGGAGGGGAGCTGGTACTTGAGAACAACGTGACAATATCTTATATTATCTGTTGTCTTATTGAATAGATTGCTGTGGAGAGAGCTGAATTCAGGGGTGCTGTGAGGAATTAGGACTTAGAGAGCTCTGGTTGCTCTGTGAACAGACATTGAGTAAACCTGTGTGCCTAAATGTGTGCAAATTGACGTGTGGAGGGTGAGGAGTGGCACGGAGGATGCAGGGGAACAAGCGGACTGAGTACTCAGTGTGCGCCAGACACTCTCTTATAGCTCATCATAATTGGCATGTTTTGATCACACAGTAAATGCAACATACTTTACATAATTATTTCATTTAAACTTTGCAACAAACTCATGAAGCTGATTCCATTAGTCTTGCAATTTTTCAGAAAAGGAAATTCAGTAAATAATTGTCCGAAGTCACACAACTCAGGAGTGATAAGCCCGGACTTGAATCCAGGGTTGTCCATCTCTAAAATTGCTGCAGAAACCTAACTACACACTCTCTCTACTGTGCTAAGTGTTCTGGATATCTTATTTTGCTAAAAAAAAAAAATTATTTTGGCAGTAGTGTTCACACCAAGCTTATAAGATATAATACAAGGTGCTTGTCTGAAATATCTGTTCATGACATTATACAGAAGACAGGGATCAAGACCATCCCCATGGAAAAGAAATGCAAAAAAGCAAAATGGCTGTCTGGGGAGGCCTTACAAATAGCTGTGAAAAGAAGACAAGCAAAAAGTAAAGGAGAAAAGGAAAGATAGAAGCATCTGAATGCAGAGTTCCAAAGAATACCAAGAAGAGATAAGAAAGCGTTCCTAGGTGATGGATGCAAAGAAATAGAGGAAAACAACAGAATGGGAAAGACTAGAGATCTCTTCAAGAAATTTAGAGATACCAAGGGGACATTTCATGCAAAGATGGCTTGATAAAGGACAGAAATGGTATGGACCTAACAGAAGCAGAAGATATTAAGAAGAGATGGCAAGAATACACAGAAGAACTGTACAAAAAAAGATCTTCATGACCCAGATAATCATGATGGTGTGATCACTCACCTAGAGCCAGACATCCTGGAATGTGAAGTCAACTGGGCCTTAGAAAGCGCAAGATGGGGGCCCCTGGATCTGGCATGGCAGAGTACCTCTTTGACAAGCACAGTGAGACACACTGGGACACAGTGAGAGCTAAGCCTCAGGCTGGTTTCCCACAGCCACAGGGGTGACTTCCCTGGTCACCAAGGCAGTGCATGCATATTTGGGTTACCTTCATCTTTTCTATAAGTTGTAACAAAACATCTACTTAAGTTCTTTCTTTAGTACCATTCCTTCAAATAAAGTAATTTGGTACCCTCCCCCCCCAAAAAAAGAAAGCATCACTACGAACAAAGCTAGTGGAGGTGATGGAATTCCAGTGGAGCTATTTCAAATCCTGAAAGATGATGCTGTGAAAGTGCTGCACTCAATATGCCAGCAAATTTGGAAAACTCAGCAGTGGCCACAGGACTGGAAAACGTTAGTTTTCCATTCCAATCCCAAAGAAAGGCAATGCCAAAGAATGCTCAAACTACCGCACAATTGCACTCATCTCACATGCTAGTAAAGTAATACTCAAAATTCTCCAAGCCAGGCTTCAGCAATATGTGAACCGTGAACTTCCTGATGTTCAAGCTGGTTTTAGAAAAGGCAGAGGAACCAGAGATCAAATTGCCAACATCCGCTGGATCATGGAAAAAACAAGAGAGTTCCAGAAAAACATCTATTTCTGCTTTATTGACTATGCCAAAGCCTTTGACTGTGTGGATCACAATAAACTGTGGAAAATTCTGAAAGAGATGGGAATACAAGACCACCTGACCTGCCTCTTGAGAAATCTGTATGCAGGTCAGGAAGCAACGGTAAGAACTGGACATGGAACAACAGACTGGTTCCAAATAGGAAAAGGAGTACGTCAAGGCTGTATACTGTCACCCTGCTTATTTAACTTCTATGCAGAGTACATCATGAGAAACGCTGGACTGGAAGAAACACAAGCTGGACTCAAGATTGCCGGGAGAAATATCAATAACCTCAGATATGCAGATGACACCACCCTTATGGCAGAAAGTGAAGAGGAACTAAAAAGCCTCTTGATGAAAGTGAAAGAGTAGAGTAAAAAAGTTGGCTTAAAGCTCAACATTCAGAAAACAAAGATCATGGCATCTGGTCCCATCACTTCATGGGAAATTGATGGGGAAACAGTATCAGACTTTATTTTTTGGGGCTCAAAATCACTGCAGATGGTGACTGCAGCCATGAAATTAAAAGATGCTTACTCCTTGGAAGGAAAGTTATGACCAACCTAGATAGCATATTCAAAAGCAGAGACATTACTTTGCCAACAAAGGTCCGTCTAGTCAAGGCTATGGTTTTTTCTGTGGTCATGTATGGATGTGAGAGTTGGACTATGAAGAAGGCTGAGCGCCGAAGAATTGATGCTTTTGAACTGTGGTGTTGGAGAAGACTCTTGAGAGTCCCTTGGACTGCAAGGAGATCCAACCAGTCCATTCTGAAGGAGATCAGCTCTGGGATTTCTTTGAAAGGAATAATGCTGAAGCTGAAACTCCAGTACTCTGGCCACCCCATGCGAAGAGTTGACTCATTGGAAAAGACTCTGATGCTGGGAGGGATTGGGGGCAAGAGGAGAAGGGGATGACAGAGGATGAGATGGCTGGATGGCATCAATGACTCGATGGACGTGAGTCTGAGTGAACTCCGGGAGTTGGTGATGGACAGGGAGGCCTGGTGTGCTGTGATTCATGGGGTCACAAAGAGTCGGACACGACTGAGCGACTGAACTGAAACTGAATTGAAAGGTCTTTTGAACTATTAATTATATTATAGTGCAATTTCATAATAATTTAGTGAGGATGTTAAAGTCATTTCCATTTTACAAAGGAAGAGTCTTCAGCTCAGAAAGATGCTCCAAAGTCACATGGCTGGTGGTAACAATGAGTATCATTCAAAGCCTATGCTCTGTCTACTCCCTACCCTGTGTTAAGGTCAGGCAGGCTACCTTTCCCTATCCATTGTAGCTTCTGGTACCATACTAGGTTAACTTCGAAGCCCCCATCTCGCAACTGAGAGGCTTACTCATCTAATTGCCTTCTCAATTTCGCAGGCAAACTTAGTCTTCCCAGATCAATAGTGACCAAAACAACCCCTATCACAACAAGAACACCCAACATAGCTAAAATTGAACTAAAGGTCTTCTTCCCCCAAATCTGTCCCTCTTCTCATACCCCAATCCCCATTGTTGTTCAGTCGGTAAGTCATGTCCAACTCTTTGCAACCCCATGGACTGCAGCACACCAGGCTTCCCTGTCCTTCCCCATCTCCCAGAGTTAATTAAAACTCATGTCCATTGAGTCAGTGATGCCATCCAACCATCCCATCCTCTGTTGTCCCCTTCTCCTCCTACCTTCAATCTTTCCCAGCATCAGGGTCTTTTCCAATGAGTTGGCTCTTTGCATCAGGTGGGCAAAGTATTGGAGCTTCAGCTTCAGCATCAGTCCTTCCAATGAATACTCAGGACTGATTTTCTTTAGGATTGACTGGTTTGATCTCCTTGCTGTCCAAGGGACTCTCGAGAATCTTCTCCAGCACCACAGTTCAAATCCCAGTAGATGGCATTATCATTTACCCTATTACTCATTTCAGTAACTTGGGGTACATGTTTAACATTGCCTCTTCCTTCCCTTTTTCATATCAAAACCACCATTGACTGCTGATGCTTCTATCACATTGGTCTAGTGTCCCCACTACCCTAACCCATGCCATTACCATCCCTTGACTGGACTACTGCATGAACCTCTCTACAGGTGGCCATGCCTCTCCTGTTGTGTCTTTCCAATCCAGTCTTTACTGCAGCAGACTTTCATGATCACTCTTTTGCTTAAATGATTTCCTATAACTCTTTGGAGAATGTCCAAAATCTATTTCATGGCTATTTTGTCATATTATAATCTGTTTTCTACTCTGGTAGCATTCTCTATTTTTCATTCACAGCATCTATCACATTTATGATTAATCATTCGATTAATTATTTGTATGATTATCTGTTAGATGTGTCTCTACATTAGAGTCCAGATCCTTCATTCTAGTCCTCACTCTGCTACCCACTGTTTGTGCATGCTTGAGCAAGAAGCAAGACTACCTCTTTTGTGCCAGTCTGTCTTAGTCTATGACCTCTGGTAAACTCTGGGAAGCTCCTCTGGGAAGAATTCGACTTGAAACCAAGTCTGTCTGACCTCAGAACCTAAATTTCCTAATTTTTGCAACATGACAAGAATTAAAATATATATATATATATATCATCGTGCAGATGAGGAAACTAAAGCCCTGAGTGGCAAAGTGATTTCACACAGAGCCAAAGCAAGAATTCTAGCCTGCTGGTGCCTAAACTGGGGATTCTTCCTTCATTCCACGGCCTCCCGAGCAGCAACACCTAGCAGAGGCTAAGGGAAGCTGAAAAGACATTTCCATGTCTACAGTGAGTGCTGGCAGCAGGACTGCCAGGCTTAGTGGGGTTTCTGCACCTCTCTTCCCAGCCTGCATCTATATCAGAGCTGAGCCCTGGTTGAGCTCTGCAAGTTGTTCTCACTAGTCTGAGGCCGCACTTCTCACAAGGGCCCTAGTGGGGCATCTGGGTAAGGCAACTTGTCCTCTTCTGGCCCCGTGAGACCCACCTGGGCTTCATATATCACTTTGCAGTCCCTGATGATATGTTCCTGAGACCCACATGGGGCTCTGCTAGCTCGTATAGCACCGGGGCCATATTACAAGCAGGCATCCTCTCAGATGGATGCACAAAAGGGGAAAGGGAGCCACTGTAAGAGCCCAGACTAAACAGAGCGCAGAGCACAGAGTGCCTTGCTCCACTGACTCAGCCTCAGCTGGGGGTCCTGGGCTGCCTCCTCTACTGGGCGCTTTCCTCTGGGACACACACTTCCGAGCCCTAGAAACCCTCCCCCTCCTCTGGCTGTTTCTCTTCACCCTGTACAATTCATTCCAAGCTCGCTCACCACCTGCTTGTCAAGAGGTTGAGAAAACTCTGCCTCCACTCCTAGAGTCCGGCACCAATCTCCTGATTCATGGATTGATCCCTCCTGGAGCTCACAGTCTAGGGAAGGAGGCCAGGAGAGAGTACCAGGTGGTTTGGGGAGTCACCCAAATTGCATCAACTCACCTTCTTTCAGAATCAGAAATGAGCACATTATTGGGACCTTATGGGCACAGCCCTGACTGAGGGGGCAAGCAGGATGGTGTGGGGAGGGACTCAGAGGCAGTGGGTAAAGGGGAGCTAAGGGCGCTGGACTGGAGGGCAGCCTGTCCCTCCCCTCATGTGGGACCCTGGGCAAGTCTGGTCCTTTTGCTAGGCCTCAGTCTCTTCATTATGGTCTGGAGCATTGTCTCCAGTGAAAGCTAGGATTTCGAGCAGTGTGGGCATACCATGATGACCTCTGTACAGCATATTAGGGAAAATATATGGCAAGCACTTAAAGGAGTGCTATATTTTTCCTTAGGAAATAATTTTTATTAGACTTGTTTAAAGCATTCATTAGCTGAAAGTACAGGTGGCATAAAGATACAACAATACACGTGAGGAGGGTATATCAATGACTGCTATTTGAGCAATGTGGATTTAGAGAACATTCTATTTCCCCTAAGTGGTTCCTTTTACATCTTCTCCACTGAAACTCAGAGCTAAATTCAAAACTCAGGCTCAGAAATTATATTGATCTTTATATTAGCCAGTATGTGTTCTCCTCTGCTTTGGATCTAATGATCATTTCTCTGTGGGGCCTTCCATCGCAAGCTGTGGAAATTGGAAGGCAGTGAAGTATCATAATGTACAAATAACACTCAAAATTAGAGAACTGAAAAGCATTCACCTGATGAACAGGGACTGACATTAACTGGTTTGTGTTTAGTCGATCAGTTGTGTCCGACTATTTGCGACCCCATGGACTAGCCCACCAGGCTCCTCTGTCCATGGGATTTCCCAGGCAAGAATACTGAAGAGGCTTGCCATTCAGGCAGGCAAATTCTTTACCACTGAGCCATCAAGGAAGCCCAGACATTAGCTTCAGTTCAGTTCAGTTCAGTCGCTCAGTCGTGTCCAACTCTTTGTGACCCCATGAATCGCAGCACGCCAGGCCTCCCTGTCCATCACCAACTCCCAGAGTTCACTCAGACTCACATCTGTCGAGTCAGTGATGCCATCCAGCCGTCTCATCCTCTGTCATCCCCTTCTCCTCCTGCCCCCAATCCCTCCCAGCATCAGAGTCTTTTCCAATGAGTCAGCTCTTCGCATGAATATTGGCCAAAATATTGGAGTTTCAGCTTCAGCATCATTCCTTCCAAAGAAATCTCAGAGCTGATCTCTTTCAGAATGGACTGGTTGGATCTCCTTGCAGTCCAAGGGACTCTCAAGAGTCTTCTCCAACACCACAGTTCAAAAGCATCAATTCTTCAGTGCTCAGCCTTCTTCACAGTCCAACTCTCACATCCATACATGACCACAGGAAAAACCATAGCCTTGACTAGACGGACCTTTGTTGGCAAAGTAATGTCTCTGCTTTTGAATATGCTATCTAGGTTGGTCATAACTTTCCTTCCAAGGAGTAAGCGTCTTTTAATTTCATGGCTGCAGTCACCATCTGCAATGATTTTGGAGCCCCAAAAAATAAAGTCTGACACTGTTTCCCCATCGATTTCCCATGAAGTGATGGGACCAGATGCCATGATCTTTGTTTTCTGAATGTTGAACTTTAAGCCAACTTTTTTACTCTCCTCTTTCACTTTCATCAAGAGGCTTTTTAGTTCCTCTTCACTTTCTGCCATAAGGGTGGTGTCATCTGCATATCTGAGGTTATTGATATTTCTCCCGGCAATCTTGAGTCCAGCTTGTGTTTCTTCCAGTCCAGCGTTTCTCATGATGTACTCTGCATAGAAGTTAAATAAGCAGGGTGACAGTATACAGCCTTGACGTATTCCTTTTCCTATTTGGAACCAGTCTGTTGTTCCATGTCCAGTTCTAACTGTTGCTTCCTGACCTGCATACAGATTTCTCAAGAAGCAGGTCAGGTGGTCTTGTATTCCCATCTCTTTCAGAATTTTCCACAGTTTATTGTGATCCACACAGTCAAAGGCTTTGGCATAGTCAATAAAGCAGAAATAGATGTTTTTCTGGAACTCTCTTGCTTTTTCCATGATCCAGCGGATGTTGGCAATTTGATCTCTGGTTCCTCTGCCTTTTCTAAAACCAGCTTGAACATCAGGAAGTTCACGGTTCACATATTGCTGAAGCCTGGCTTGGAGAATTTTGAGTATTACTTTACTAGCATGTGAGATGAGTGCAATTGTGCGGTAGTTTGAGCATTCTTTGGCATTACCTTTCTTTGGGATTGGAGTGAAAACTGACGTTTTCCAGTCCTGTGGCCACTGCTGAGTTTTCCAAATTTGCTGGCATATTGAGTGCAGCACTTTCACAGCATCATCTTTCAGGATTTGAAATAGCTCCACTGGAATTCCATCACCTCCACTAGCTTTGTTCGTAGTGATGCTTTCTTTTTTGGGGGGGGGTACCCAATTACTTTATTTGAAGGAATGGTACTAAAGAAAGAACTTAAGTAGATGTTTTGTTACAACTTATAGAAAAGATGAAGGTAACCCAAATATGCATGCACTGCCTTGGTGACCAGGGAAGTCCCCCCTGTGGCTGTGGGAAACCAGCCTGAGGCTTAGCTCTCACTGTGTCCCAGGGTGTGCTTGTCAAAGAGGTACTCTGCCATGCCAGATCCAGGGGCCCCCATCTTGCTCAGGTTGGTTATGTGGTCACCCAATTCTTTGATGGCTTCCACCTGCTCATTCAGGTAATGAGTCTCAATGAAATCACACAGATGGGGATCATTTTTTTCAGTGGCCAGTTTGTACAGTTCCAGTAGTGACTGATTCACCCTTCTCTCCAAGCACAGCGCACATTCCATTGCAGTCAGCCCATTCTCCCAGTCATCACGGTCTGGTTTCTTGATATCCTGAAGGAAGATTCGGCCGCCTCGCTGGTTCTGCAGCTTCATCAGTCTCTCAGCATGTTCCCTCTCCTCATGAGATTGGTGAAGAAAGTATTTGGCAAAGTTCTTCAAAGCCACATCATCACGGTCAAAATAGTACGACATGGACAGGTAGACATAGGAGGCGTAGAGCTCCAGGTTGATCTGGCGGTTGATGGCAGCCTCCGAGTCCTGGTGGTAGTTCTGGCGCACCTGCGAGAGGGATGCGGTCGTCATGGTGGGCGGCTGAAAACGGGCGGTGGTGGTGGCGGTGGCGGCGACGGCCGAGCGGCGCTGGAGCAGTGGCGGGGACCTTGGGCCGGTCGCAGGGCGCTGTCAAGTGGTGACGAGGGCTGGCTCTGAGTGGCCGGCCGGGGTGGGGTGGGGGGGGGGGGTGGGGGAGACGAGCAGCCGGGTTCCATTCAAGCACTGTTGAAGTAGGAAACCGCAGCGACTCTCCGCTAAGACTGTCCGTAGTGATGCTTTCTAAGGCCCAGTTGACTTCACATTCCAGGATGTCTGGCTCTAGGTCAGTGATCACACCATCGTGATTATCTGGGTCGTGAAGATCTTTTTTGTACAGTTCTTCTGTGTATTCTTGCCACCTCTTCTTAATAGCTTAGCCTTCCATAATTTACAAAGGAATTTTCACATATCCTTTCTTACACCATTTTTTGTCTTCATTAATAAGATGCAGAGTTACCTGCTGGGGTAAATATTATCAGTATCCCCATGTCACAGATGGGAAACTGAGGCATGGACCTGCTCATGGTCACATAAGTTGAGAGTCAGATCTGACTCCTGTTTCCATATTTCTTCAGTGTGTGGATGAAAAATTGCCATTTACCATCTGTCCCCACAAGGATTAGTTCACTAGCCACTGTGTCGCTCGCTGACCTTCAGCACACCCTGAAAGGAGTTCAGGGCTCAGATTAGGAATGAAGCACTCTGTGCTCTGGGAAAACCTTACAGAACAGGCCTTCAGATATTTTGGAAAGATTTTATGAGGCCAATTCTTGCATCTTATTATTTCTAGAAAAGCACTAAAATCATTAATGGAGACATCTGCTCCTAGTGACTAGCAGCAACTCTCTTGTGACTAGCAGCAACTCTGCCCAAAAGTGTGGTTGACTACACATACCTGCCTTCACCAAGATCACATATATACTGACCTCCACCCCTATCTCTTCCCAGCAGTTCCTCAGAGCTGAGAGACTGTCTCCCAGACTATAGTCGTCATTTTTTCCCAAGTAAAATTTAGCTCACAGCTCTCGTGTTGTGCTTTTCTTTCTGTTGACAAGTGTCACCATAATTGCTTTGTTTTTGTGTTTGTAAAATTAGATGGCCAGCCTCCTGGGTGGGGATGGAGGGGAGGACTGTAAGGAGGGAAGCAGGCCCTGGGCTCTGAGCTTGCAGCACGTGATCCCCACCTGCCATGTTCACCCCTGCCTTACTGGGGCAGGGCCGGGGGCACCTGGCTGGAGCCCTGCTGGATTTACAGATCGTCTATGAGCTCTGAGTGCTCAAGGCCGCCTTCATTAGGTTGGGGCACCAGCAGAGCCGCTTCCCCTGGTTGGCTGGGCATTTCACATTTAAAGCTTCACACATCTGTGAGCACGGCCTGTCAGCAGCCCGGGTCAGCAGCCTGGAGCTCTTCCAGAGCCACGCATCCAAGTGTGTCCCCACCAGCCTGTGGATGCACTTCCTCTGACCTGACCAACCCCTCTCCCCGTCCTCTGGTCCTCTCTCTTTACCATTACCTGAATACTTGGCTCTGGGAGCAGTTCCCTGGGTTTCTCCAAGTTCAGGGGCCATAAGAGATGTTGGGAACGGTGGCAATGGTTTCCTAGGCACACAGGCAGTTAGCAGGTTTTTATTTAAAAAAAAAAAAAAAAAAAGGAGGAGAAATAAAACCCTCCTCCTTATACCTTCTTAATATTTAAGGGAGGAAAACATGAAAAAAGCATGAAGGAAACATACAGAAACTTTTTCTAATCATCCCTGCCTCCCAACCTAGGACTGACCACTGTTAACATGTTAGCACCTGTCTTTCCTTGTTAATATTTTTTAATGTCTATAATAGCATACATTGTTTTTCCTATAGAAAAAAGAGTGCCAAAATAGTCACTATCTTGTAGGGTTTTGGGGGTTTTGTTTTGTCTTCTTTTTAAAACTTGGCAGTAAATCATTAACATTCTCTGTGCCAACCAATATTCTTTTACAATATGATTTTGAATTGTACAGCATCCTGTTATGGATATATCATAATTTACTTAATCAATACTCTTGTTTGGCATTTCAGAGCCTTCCATTTTTTTCCTCCAATGCTGTGATGAGTATTCAAGACTTATATGTTGATGCATTATCTCTAATTATATTCTTATATTCTTGGAAGCAGTATTGCAGGGTCAGACAAAACACACACATATAAAGTTTTACTCCAGAAGTTCTACAGAGCTTTTAAAACTCAATTTTATTTACTGTAAAAGCAACATTAGAACAGTAATAATGAATTCCTTAAAAGAAATATCATCCACAAATTCCCTTCTCTTACATATCAGTTGGTTTTATTTGCTCATGTTCCTGTCCATATGCAAAGAGGAGTTTTACATGATTGTGTTTATACCTATGTTAGGCTATTACGATTCCCAGGAATCATTCTCACATAGGAAGAACCCCCAGAGAATCTGGCTTTGAATGTAGAAATTCCACAGGATTGGGGGAAATAGAAACTCCACTCTTGGAGGGTGCAGACAAGCTCTTGTGCACCCCAGGACCCAGGGATAATAAAGCTATTGGTCCACATTACTCCTGTTTCAGCAGAGTTTTACAGCAAGGCCAGTCAGAGGATGCTGGCCCCTCCCCTGCTCCAGCCAATAGACAGTGTGGAGAGAAAGGGTCATAGAGCCACATGGCACAGAGCATCGTTGTTAGGCTACTCAGCTCAGCAGGTGCTGATTCAGTTCCTTAAAAAATGATAATGGTAATGGAAAAATCTGAAAAAGAAAAAAACATAATATATATGTATATATAAGCAACCAAACAACAATACACATACATACAACATATACACATATAATTTTGCTTATACCTGAAACATTATAAAACAACTATACTCAATTAAAAATAGAAAAGGAATTTGAACTCCTGGGAGACTAAAAATAAAGTGAGTAGCTATTGCAGGTAGCTGGGTTCTTATGTATAGTATAATAACATAGATAAATTATATATTCTAACTTCTGAATTATTATATCATAAGCATATAAAGACATCATGGGCTTCCCTCATGGCTCAGATGATGAAGAATCTGCCTGCAATGCAGGAGACCTGGGTTCAATCCCTGGGTTGGGAAGATACCCTGGAGAAGGGAATGGCAACCCACTCCAGTTTTCTTGCCTGGAGATTCCATGGACAGAGGAGTCTGACGGGCTACAGTTCAGGGGGTCGCAAAGAGTCAGACTAGACTGAGCAACTAACACTTTCTCATCACTTCACTTCATTTCATATAAAGACTTCATACTTATCCAACTTAATATGGACATACCAGTTCATCCAGTGGATAGACTGCAATTTGTTTAAGCCATCTTCTATAGTTAAACATTTAAATTTAGTGGTTTTAAAAACAAAACAAAACCAATTGGAAAATTCTGTAATGAACAGCTTATCAGTATATATATTTACTTTTATTGGATTTTTTTCCTTGTGTGTATCAATTAGTAATGTTTTTAGCAGCAAGGAAAAGATGGCTTCTCCAAATGGCCTTTAAATTAAGGGGTTATATTTCTCATATAATAAGTTATTTGGGGGCAAGTGACTGCTGGCTTTGGATCCCTTGGCCTTTTTTCTCAGGTTCATGCTCTCAGAATGGCTGCTGAGGCTCTAATCATAGCATCAGCATCCAAGGCAGAAAGGAGGAAGAGAGAATATTGGTTCAGGTCTGCATTTTGTTTTTCTCATCCCAGAATTGCCCCTAGTAGATGCAGACTTATGTCTCTCTGGCTAGAATTGTATTACAAGGTCACTCATAAGTGCAAACGAGGCTACAAAACATCTTTGCAACCACTTTATTTGGAGGCAGCAAGGAAGAAAAGAGACAGTAATGTGCATTAAGCCAGCCTTCCCAGTCCTGTCACAAGGGCTTCTCAAATGTGTGGAAGGTTCAGAAACCTTCCGCAAATAACATCTTGCCTGGAAACCTATTTGGAAAGCAGGTTAAAGTGGAGTCGCTTTAGTTGAAGTGAGGATGAGGGCTTACAGCCTTATGTGGTCAGCACCCCATCACCCAGTGGAAGGCATTTCCTGCTTTCCAACTGTCAAGCACCCATATCATCTTGCAGTTCATATCTGAGTTGTATGTTTGGGGGACTCCCCCATATGTGTGGAGACTTGGGAGAGAGTTCCTATCTCCTGCTGAGAAGCCAAAGACCCATATTCCTTCACCCCCACCTCCTGCTTTCTTGCAAAACCCAAGGCATGTGATTTAGGTTCAGGCAATCCGGCATCCTTTCCTATGTCTTTGAATCAGGAGTATGTGACAGTATGGGGGTGATTGAGGTCATTTTCCCCCCAGCAGCAGGGCCACATGCATCGGACTCTGCTTGTTCTGAGATGTGTGGTGTGGTTCCAGCTGCCTAGCCTGCTGGAATTCTCGTTTCCTGACTGTTTTTGGAACCTGGTTGTATAGCTTCCCATTGATTCTGTGAACCTCTGAGTTATTTCAGTGCATTGACTTTTGGCTTAAGATAACCAGGGTTAATTTCTCTTGCTTATAGATCCAAACCCGGATAAAAGCATCCTTTCCTGGTAATCCCACGGACAATTTTGTAGAATTTCTAGGGTTGCAAGGAGCAGAGTTTAAAATCTGCTGTTTTAGGATTAATCCTTTGAACTGGAATTAAGGGACCAAGGTACAATTTAAAGTTTCTTGATAATTATTGCCAAAGAAGGTTCCAAAAGAATTGTGTAAATTTACTTAACCACAAACGCTGCGTATTCTCATTGTTTTATTTTTTTCCTGGTATAATGGCAGGGAAATGACTCCTGTTAATGTTTTAATTTGCACATACTTGAAAATATGAAGCTAAACACATTTCCTTATGTTGACTTATGGTTGTATTTCTATTTATGGAAGAGGTCTATTGATTCAAGCTTTAATTTCATGATATCAATTTCATATAACTTATATATTAATTATTTGAATACTTTCTCAAACATTTTCTGTTTTATTTTCCTTTTGTTACTTTTCTTTGTGCAGAAGCTTCACATTTTTACATAGTAAAATCTGTTCATCTTTTCCTTTGCGATTTCTTCTTTTGCTTCAATGCTTGAAAAGTTACTATTCATCCAAAGATCTGATAAATAGTGAGTTCAATTTCCTGCCAGTCTTTCTGTGATTTGGCTTTCATATATTTAACTCTTTTATCTATCAGAGATGTATTTTTGAGTATTGTGTAAAGATATGAATCCAAATGATCACACTGGGTTTTAGATTGATATGCTTTTGTGAATAAGTCAAGTCTCTGGGCTTTTCTTTTGCTTTGTCTTGGGTTTTAATAATACAAAGAATATTGTTCAGGGAGCTGGGGCTTGTTATCGAGAGAAATGTGAGGAAAATAGAGAAAGAACTGTAGACAGTTGAGATAGAAACAGAGAGAGAGGGCACGACTGAAACAGAGACAGAAAAGTTGAAATAGAAATTGAAATAGAGACAAAGAGAAGTGAAGACTCATGGAGAAAAGATGGTCTCTTCAGCAAGTAGTGTTAGCAAATTGGACAGCTTCATGTAAACCAATGTAGTTAGAAAATACTCTCACACCAAAACTAAACTCAGAATGGCTTAAAGACTTAAATATAAGACATGACACCATAAAACTCCTAGTAGAGCGCATAGGCCAAACATCATCTGACATTGTCTGACAACTGTATGAACGTCTTCTCTATACCCTCTCTAGCATTTGTTACTTGTATGGACAAATGGAATACTACTCAGCCCTAAAAAAGAATGAAATAATGCCATTTGCAGCAACATGGGTAGACCCAGAAATTATCACACCAAGGGAAGTAAATCAGAAAGAGCAAGACTAAGAGAAAAAAAAAAAGACTAATGCCAGAGATCACTTATACATGGAGTCTAAAATATGGCACAGATGAACTTATTTATGAAACCGTAACAAACAGACGTAGAAAACAAACTTACAGTTACCAAAGGGGGGAAGGAGCGGGAGAGGTATAAATTAGGGGTTTGGAATTAGCAGATATACACTACTAAATACAAAATAGATAAACAAAAGGACCTAATGTATGGTGCAGGGAACAATACTCAATATCCTATAATAAACCATAGTGGAAAAGAATATGAAAAAAATATGTATACGTATGTATAACTAAGTCCCTTTGTTGTACACCAGAAACTAATACAACATTATAAATCAACTATACTTCACTTTAAAAAAAGAGAGAGGAAAAAAGAGAAGTGAAAACTCAAAGGGCAAAACATCAAGGAAAAGCAACTGGGATCCAGTGTAGGAGAAGATTTGGATGTCTCTGGCCTGGAGATAGGCTTGGTGACCACTGAGGCTGGGGCACTGACTGGCAGAGGCTCAGACGTTGTCAGGGGGCAGCAGTGGGAGGTCCCCTTCTGCCACAACTACCCCATCCAGCTTTAGTCTGTTTATTGGGAACCCCAATTTCCCCACCGTTCTCCAGTTGGCTCCAGGTCTAGGGAATCTCAGAGGCCTAGGGGAAAAGATCTTTCCTTTCTCCTATTCATAGTCTTCCTTCTCTCTGATCTGGCTTCAGGCAAGCATTCAAAGAAGGATAAGATCCTGAAGACCAGTCATCTAAAATGGGGGCTGTATAGTCTGAATATCTCTGCCTAGTTCTGAAGCCCCATTATTATCTTTATCAGAGAGGTTGAGTAACGGTACCCATCAATAAAAAGCAGATGTGGGATTTGAACCCTGGTCTTATCTAATTCCGAGTCTTGTGCTTCTTCCCCATGCATCAAGATATTGTCTTCTCCAGAAACCCCTTTGTCTCTGCCTATCTATATGTCATCTTCCCTTCACACCAGCCTACAGGGCTATTTCCCACCTCTGATTTCCTATAGCTCAGGCTCACTAGGCACTGAGGCCTTGCTTTTAGGCCTCTCTTTAGTCTTCCCTAAATATTGTGGTATTTTTGTCTTGTCTCTTTAACTGAGTTGTAACCTGGGACTGTATTTTATCCCTTTGGACTTTCTTACATTACTTCACACTATGCTGCCCAACTATTGGTTCATTCATTCACTTAACAAATGTTTTCTCAGAAACCTCTATGTGCTAGGCACTGTGTGAGAGACTGCAAAGGCAAAACTAAATGTTTGTCAAAAAATATTCTCCAAGTCAGTTGTAATAGATTCCTGCCCTGTAGCACAGCCCCAGCTGCCGGGATGCTCCAGTCACAGAAAGGTATGAACCAACAGCTTCCTTCCTGGTCCCTGTGCTCTAGCTTTGGCCTGAAAATCTGTGTAGAATTGGCTTTGCTGCTGCTCACTAGGGTACCTTCAGGCCTGGACCTTGGGGGTATTGTGACTCCCAAATATGGTCCCTTTTTACTAAGCTCTTATCAAGGTTTGTATCTTCAATAAGTACCATTTTAAGCTCTGCTGCTGCTGCTAAGTCGCTTCAGTCGTGTCTGACTCTGTGCGACCCCATAGACAGCAGCTGTTAATATAAAATTTTTTTGACATATTGCAATTTGCAGTTTTGTAGTTTGTAGTTACAATATTTAATTCTAATAATAAATGTGCATGTGAGATGAGTACCTGAGATAACTTTTTCCATATTCATTTTAAAGAAGTTTTTCACTAATTAATTTGTTTTTCTGGATGGATAATATACATTCACGTGGTTTATAATTCAAAAAGTGCCAAAGAGTATATACAAGAATAAGTTTCTTTATATCCTTGTAGAAATAAAAAATCGGTGATTATGGGACTTCCCTTGTGGTCCAGTGGCTAAGACTCTGTGCTCCCAATGTAGGGGGCCTGGGATCCATCCCTGGTTGGGGATGGTCAGGGAACTAGATCCCACATACGTTGTGCTAAGTTGCTTCAGTCGTGTCTGACTCTTTGTGACTGTATGCACTGTAGCCCACCAAGTTCATCTGTCCTTGAGATTCTTTAAGCAAGATTACTGGAGTGGGGTGCCATGCCCTCCTCAAGAGGATATTCAGGACCAAGGGATTGAACCCATATCTCTTAGGTCTCCTGGATTGGCAGGTGGATTCTTTACCACTAGCGTCGCCTGGGAAGCCTCACATCAGATCAGATCAGATCAGTTGCTCAGTTGTGTCCGACTCTTTGCGACGCCATGAATCGCAGCACGCCAGGCCTCCCTGTCCATCACCAACTCCCGGAGTCCACCCAGACTCACGTCCATCGAGTGGGTGATGCCATCCAGCCATCTCATCCTCTGTCGTCCCCTTCTCCTCCTGCCCCCAATCCCTCCCAGCATCAGAGCCTTTTCCAATGAGTCAGCTCTTCACATGAGGTGGCCAAAGTACTGGAGTTTCAGCTTTAGCATCATTCCTTCCAAAGAAATCCCAGGGCTGATCTCCTTCAGAATGGACTGGTTGGATCTCCTTGCAGTCCAAGGGACTCTCAAGAGTCTTCTCCAACACCACAGTTCAAAAGCATCAATTCTTCGGTGCTCAGCCTTCTTCACAGTCCAACTCTCACATCCATACATGACCACAGGAAAAACCATAGCCTTGACTAGCCCATGTGCTGTAGCTAAGAACTTCTCAGGTGGTGGTTTAGTTGCTAAGTCATGTCCAACTCTTGCAAATGCTTGGACTGTAGCCTGTTAGGCAGCTCTGTCCTTGGGATTTTCCAAGCAAGAATACTGGAGTGGGTAGCCATTTCCTTCTTCGGGGGATCTTCCTGACCCAGGGATCAAACCCCGGTCTTCTGCACTACAGGCAGATTCTTTATTGACTGAGCTACTAGGGAAGCCCTGGTAAAGAATGTGCCTGCCAATGCTGGAGATGCAAGAGTGTGGATTCAATCTCTGGGGTGGGAAGATCCCTTGGCATGGGAAATAACAACCTATTCCAGTATTCTTGCCTGGATGATCCCATAGACAGAGGAGCCTGGCAGGCTACAGTCCACGAGGCCACAAAGAGTCTGACACAACTGAGCCACTGAGCACATCTCCTTGTTTGAATGTACCTTGACTTATTTGATCAGTCTTGAATTAATGCACATTTAAATTGTGTCAATCTCTTGCTATCTGCTATCACAAATGGTGTTTCAGTAAATAACCTCATATATATTATTTTGTACATGAATATACCTGTTAAATAAGTTATTAGAATCAGAATTGATCAGTCAAAGGACATATACATTTATGTGTGTGTTAGTCACTCGGTCATGCCTGACTCTTTGTGACCCCATGGACCGCAGCCCTCCAAGCTCCTCTGTCCATGGGATTCTCCAGGCAAGAATACTGGAGTAGGTTGCCATGCCCTTCACCAGGCATGTAAATTTATAGTTTTGCTAGATATTGCCCACTCCCAAAGAATGTTTATATGTTGGTTGGTGTTCCCCTAGAAAAGCATATTTCTGCTACAATGATTCTAGTGCAAGTAGTATATTTGGAAGGTTCAGGAAACACCAGAAAGCTGTGGGTGGGGGAGGGTGACACAGGGAAAGGAAGGCAACCATCAAAGGGCTGTATTATGAAGCCAACTACTACAGTGGGTGACTGAAACTTAATCCCACTTGGAAGTGATGAGAAATGGTGCAAAATGCTTGCTTCTGGATTTCCCTACACAAAGGTGAGGAAGCTGACTGTCCCAAGAGTCATTGGCTGAAGGCTGCTCTGGGCGCATGGGAGTATAAGATAGGAATAGGGAAGTAGGTATTTCCTTGGTTTGGTTTTCTGGTAGCCAGAACAGACTTCCACAGTTCAGAAAACTCCATCAGGCAGAGATGAAATTCTTGATGTACTGGGTCCTGAGTACATTGAAATTCCAGGATATGGACTGGGTTCAACTAGCAATGAAGGAAAATTAGTTTCCCCTGTCTTTTGCTTCACAGTGTTATCAAATACTTGCCAATTGTATAGGTGAAAAATAATACTAATAAAACCAAAATTAGTGATTGCGTAGTTTTAATTTTCAGGTCCCTTATAATCCACATTGATTTTTAAAATAATTTAAAACTTACCATCTGTCTAACACGTCTCTAAATATAAAGGACTCTAACATGTTCCCGTAAGTCATCACACTCTCATCCTACCCTATAAATAGGTGCTACAGTTATTCTTGTTTTAAAACAATAAAGAGATGAGGAAAGAGGTTTAGTGGCCTGCCCTAAACTACTCAGTTTGTCAGTGGTGGGGATGGGATTTGACGTTAGATTTTCTAGCTGGAAAAACTTTCCTAAATGGGATAAAACAAACCAGCTACTCAACCTCTCAGTTTCTTGATCTGTGGGCTTCCCTGGTGGCTCAGACAGTTAAGAATCTGCCCATGATGCAGAAGACCCGGGTTCAATTCCTGGGTTGTGAAAATCCCCTGGGGAAGGAAATGGCAACCTACTCCAGCATTCTTGCCTGGAAAACTCCATGGACAGAGGAACCTGGCAGGCTACAGTCCATGGGGTCACAAAAAGTCGGACACAACTGAGCAACTAAAACTCACTTCTTGATCTGTAAATCAAAAAGTTGTGAACATCTATTGTTTGAGTCTTTTCAGCATCCATTCTCCATTCTTTGGATAGCATCAATACTATCACCTGGGAATGTGTCAGGATTGCCAGTTCTTGGGTTTTATCTCAGATTTATTAAATCAGAATCTCTTGGGTTGGAGACCAGCAATCTGTTGTTTTTTTTTTTTTTTTTAAAAAAAACAAGCCCTCCAGGTGATTCTGATTCATGCTGAAGTTTGAAAAACACTGGCTGAAGGGAAGGGAAATAAGTGGAATCTATCTTGCCAACACCAGGGCAAACCCTGCTTAAGACTTGAGTCATATGGGACAAACACAAGCTGAGAGATACGAAGAGGGAAAGAATTCTGATGACAGAATTCTCTGAATGTAGTCATCCTTAAAGTTAGATCAACAGCTGGATCATTTCATTACATGAACCAATAAATTCTTTTAATTTCAGTTTGAGTTGGATTTCTGTCACTGACAACCAAGCAAGTCCTGACTGTCAGGGAATCATTTATTCCTCCTTGTATTTCCAAGTGGAGAGAATCTCCTTGAGCACTGGTTCTCAAAGTGTGGTCCCCAGATAAGCAACATCAGTATCACCAGGGAACTTGATTAAAAATAAGATATCAGACCCTACAGGAGACCCAGTGAATCAGGGTTCTGGGGGTGGAGCCCAGCAATCTGTGTTTTAATAAGCCCTGCAGGTGATTCTGATGCCCACTGAAATTTGAAAATCACCAGATTAAGGCTCCTAGCCTCTCTCCTCATCCCTTATTCATCCTTCTCCACGAAGAAGGTATGACTTCTACTTAACTATCTACTTGAATTTGGAAGAATGATCTAGGCATGCTCAGTTTAATTCCTCCCTTTGTTTCCTTTGCGAGCCAGCCTAACTAAAGGAGGGCAGTTAATCTATCTTCCCTGTACGTGCTATGAGTTTTATGGAGGGAGAGCTCCATTAGATGAGGCCTGTAGTTTTTCGAGCCCTGCCTGTAACTAACTGGTACATTTATTCTGGGAGCAGTGTAAGCAAGCCTATTTGATGTCTAAGCCATATCCTCCAGTCTATGTCTTATCAGTAATAAAGCTGACCTTTGGATCTCCCTCTGTTGGTTCTCTGTGTCCTACTTCTCAATTGGTTCAAAACTTGGGTGGGGAAGTGGGCTGTTATTTATTGGGTCCCTTAATGCCCAAACACTGAGTAATATAGGAGGCAGAGTAGATCTGTCAAGCCCCTTTCCTCTCTAGCATTTAGGACACCATGTCTTACACTGTTACTCCAGGGCTCCTGAGTTTTCCAAAAAGAAAACCTTGTTTGTTCTGACCAGCCCACTGGTGTTGTAGTTGCAGGAGACAGAAGTATCCCATGCCTATTGGGGAACAGGAAAGACGATTGCAATCACAAAGCATTTCCTTTCAGGTCTCTCCTGAAACTGTAATTCTGTAGGGGCAGGAACAGAGCCTAGAAACCACTGCATTAAAAAAAAAAAAAAAAAAAACAACTTTGTAGGAGCTGTCTGTTGTTGTTCAGTCATTGAGTTGTGTCCAACTCTTTGAGACCCCTTGGTCTGTAGCCCACCAGACTCCTCTGTCCATGGGATTTCCCAGGCAAGAATACCGGAATAAGGGTTACCATTTCCTTTTCCAAGGAATCTTCCAAGCCCAGAGATCAAACCCAGGTCTCCTGCATTGGCAGGCATATTCTATATCACTGAGCCACCAGAGATGCCCAGGAACTGTCCACCTTGGCTTATTAGCAGGTTCTACCAGCTGTCTAACCTAAATTCATATAGCTGCATTTGAAGTTGTGTCCTTCTGTTCTGGAGGCTAGATATGTCTTGTTGTTTAGTTGCTAAGTCGTGTCCGACTCTTTTTGTGACCCCATGGACTGTAGCCCACCTCTGTCCATGGAATTTTCCAGGCAAGAATACTGGAGTGGGTTGCCATTTCCTTCTCCAGGGATCTTTCCAACCCAGGAATTGAACCCGCATTTCCTGCATTGGCATGCGGATTCTTACTGAGCCACTTGGGAAGTCTGCCCACATCCCCCCAACCAAAAAAAATTTCAGCCCACTGCGTTCGCCAGAAATGTCTTAGCTTGTTCAAAAGAAGAGAGAACTTCTCTCTTCTACTCTTTGGTCTTTCCTGAGTTCTTCACAAATCTTTAAAACAGCCATAGTCTCTGTTCTGGTAAGGGGTGTGGGTGAAAGAGAAAGCTGTTTGGAGCCCTATAAACCAGACATGGGTGCTAAGGGAGCTTAGTTTTCAGGGCTCAGTCTCCATTGAGGATCAGGCATGCTTCTCTTTGGAAAGCTGCTGTGGGGAAGAAAGAGAGAAAGCAGCCATCACAGTTCAACCTGAGTGATGGAGGATCACGTAGTATTTTTCTATATATTGACTCTGATTCTCAGTCTTCCTAGAATAGTTAATTCTCCCAGATTATCTAACTACCACTTATTTTTACATTGTTCAATCACATATGTACAGCTATTTTACAGAGTTAGATCCTATATGTACAATTTTGGCTGCTGCTTTGCCCATATCATTAAAGATTGTTCATAAACGTCATCTTATATTTTTCTTGTCTAAAAAGAAATAGACATTGGACTCCATTAATATAAAAAACTTGGGCATCAAACAGTGAAAAGCCACAGAAAATATATTTGAAAATGAAATATCTGATAAGGGTTTGATATCCAGAATATAGAAAGAACTTCTACAACTGAACAACAAAAAAGCAAACAACCTAGTTAAAAAATAGGCATTGACTCAAACAGATACTTCTCCAAAGAATATACACAAATGGCAGGTAAACATGAAAATCTGCTCAATATCATTAGTCATTTTTTGATTTTTAGTTGCTTAGTCGTGTCTGACTCTTCTGCGACCCCGTGGACTATCTCTCCAGGTTCTCCTGTCCGTGGACTTTCCCAGGCAGGAAAACTTGGAGTGGGTTGCCTTTTCCTTCTCTAGGGAATATTCCCAACCTAGGGATAGAACTCACATCTCCAGTATTGCAGGCATATTCTTTTTTTTTTTCTTTTTTTTTTCTTGGAATGGCAAACCACTTTAGTATGCAGGCATATTCTTTACCACTGAGCTACCAGGGAAACCCCATTAGTCATTGCAAGTGAGTGCAAGTGAAGTCACTCAGTCGTGTCCGACTCTTTGCGACCCCATGGACTGTAGCCTACCAGGCTCCTCCGTCCATGGGATTTTCCAGGCAGTAGTACTGGAATGGGTTGCCGTTTCCTTCTCCAGGGGATCTTCCCGACCCAGGGATCGAACCCGGGTCTCCTGCATTGCAGACAGACGCTTTACCCTCTGAGCCAAATGCAAACCAAAACTACAATGAGATACCACTTCATATCTTCTAGGATGGTTATTATTTTAAAAAAAAAAGAAAGAAAATAACAAATGTTGATGAAAATGTGGAGAAATTGGAACTCTCACATTGCTGGTGGAAATGTAAAATGGTGTAGCTGCTATGGAAAAACAGTTTGGCAGTTCCTCAAAAAGTTAGACGTAAAATTACCATTTGATCCAGCAATTCCATTCCTAGGCATATACCCAAAAGACTGAAAACAGGAACTCAGGTATTTGTACGTAAATGTTCACAGTGGCATTATTCTTAATAGCCAAAAACTAGAAACAAGACAGAAGTTCATCAACAGAGATGAATGGATGAACAAACAATAGAATATTCACCCAATAGGATATTATTCAGCCCTAAAAAGGAATGAAGCATAAATATGTTCTGCAATAGGCAGGAACCTTGAAACATTATAAATGAAATAAACCAGACACTGAAGGACAAATGTATGATTATGCTTCTATGAAATATCTAAAATAGGAAAATTCATACAGACAGAAAGATTAGAGGTTATCAGGGGCTGGGGATAGGAGAGAATGGGAAATTGCAAAACAAACCAAAAAAAAGATAAAAGATACAGAAAAATGAAAAGTGGAAAATAACCTAGGATAACTGAATATCCTGCTGTTCTTTCTTTTTGAAAAATTTGTTCATAATGATTAAGTACAAAACTTTGGAGTACAGACCTTATGGGTTCAAACAGACACACTCTGCCATTAAGTAGCTATGTGACACCTCTGTGCCAAAGCTTTTTTTTTTAATACAAACAATAATAGAACCTACTTTAGTTAGTTGATTTGTGGATGAAATTGGGTAATACATTTTAGGTGAGTAGCACAGTGCCAGGCTCATGGTAAATGCTCAGTAATTGGTAGCTTATGGAATTATATATACGGATTTGTATCCTACTCTTCATCTTCCTATATAAATAAAAATTTTTAATGGTTACATAGTACTCTACTATTTTATTCTATATTCTATACTATGGTTATAGCATTATTTATTTAAGTCCCTGATGTTGAATATTTAGGTGGGTTTTGATTTTTAACTATTTAAACACATGCGAGAGCAGACACCCTTGCTTGATTCTTCCTGGCAGCCATGCCTGAGAAGAGTGGTGTGACTTTGGCCCTGGTTAGCCTTGTAGGCTCTTGTGTTCCCAAGGCAGTGCGCTACATTAAGTCAGGTCCCCAGGCTGGGTTCCGAGTTCTAGTCATGCTTCTGCTCTGTCTCTAGGCGATGGTGGTGAGGGCAGTTTTCTATCTGGGACTTTGCTTCCCCATCTATAGAACGAGAGCATTAGAGGGAGTAACCTCAGGATGCTTTTTCTGCTTTGAGGCTCTGTGATTCTCTGATGATCCTCCCCTAAGCTGTGGATTCCTCCGGCTCTGCTGTGGCCTTCCTTAGGGCTGTGTGTGTACACGCTCCAGCCTGTGTTCCAGTTTCTATTCTTAGCAAGGTGATCTTTAAACAAGGAATAGATTTGTGCGTCTGTCTCATCTCAGATGCATGCAGCCCCTGCTGGGTGCAGTCACCAGCCATTCATTCATGTTAGAAGCAGGAGTCCATTAAGGAAGAAAGTGGAGGGTGGCTCTTCCATCAGCCATGATGAGGATTGAATACACTCTGATATGGGGGGTTGTCCCTTTCTGGTCACCAGGCATGGTCTCTATCTGACTCAGCTGTAGATGAGGTCAGGGGAATCCTGGTTTCAGCACCTCCCTCTCTACTCCACCCCCAAATCCTTTCTCTGGGATGGGCCAGGAATGGTATTTCGGCAATGGTTGTTTTTGGAGATGATGAGTAACCAACATTCCAGCTGAAAGGGTCATTGTTTGTTCTGAAAAAAAGAGTGGACATGGATGAGTCTACTCCCCTCCAAGAGTTCCCAGTTGTGGTGGTGTCTCAGAGTCCATTTGGGTATTTAAATACATAAGTTCACATTCTTGGTCTGCAAGTATTCTCTGTTTACCAAGTCTGGGGAGGA
Organism: Bos indicus x Bos taurus; assembly: GCF_003369695.1. Classification (NCBI taxonomy): domain Eukaryota; kingdom Metazoa; phylum Chordata; class Mammalia; order Artiodactyla; family Bovidae; genus Bos; species Bos indicus x Bos taurus. The sequence goes on along the minus strand of NC_040090.1, from coordinate 45,935,182 downwards.
GTCTAGGTTCTTCATTTTAAGACACTACAGGGGGCTCAAATGTGCATTCTAGATGGAGAGCTTTGGCATACAGTAGTAGGATTTGCAGACTCTGAAAGGTCACCAAGGCCAGGCAGGTAGCATCCAATGGCTAGGGTGTGATCCAAGAGTGCTGATCACTCTGAAGAACAGGAACACACCTTCTTTCAAGGGCAGCCTGTACTTACCTTTAGCCATTGTCTTATGATAATACTGGCCTGGTGTTGGTAGATAATCCATTTACTTTTTTCAGGAAGAGTTATAAATCTAGATTTGTTTATTAAAAATTCTAAATTCAAATATTGGCAACCAATTCAAAAATTAAAAAAACTTCTAATTGTGGGCCAAAACATATCTGACTCTGATTTAGCCAAATCTGACTCTGAATCTGTCCACCGAAGTCTCTTGGCAAACTTTTAGCCAGACCATCACTCAACTTAAGTCAGAAGAATACAATCAACAGCTCTCTTGATTGGCAGCATCACGTTGTCTCTGTGCTGTGAGGCTCTACAAGATTCTGGATAATATCCAGCTTGGCTTGGGGCAAAGTGCTCTGAGCATAGCAGTCAGGAGACCTATATCCTTTTAACAACTTGCTAGGTGACACTGGGAAGAAATTCTTTCCCTATTCACAGGATTTCTTCTGGTAAGTTAAGGGGGATGATCTCTAGTGTTCTTTCCAAGGTTTTGAGGATTCTTCTAATGAAGATTTATGTATTTACCTATTGTCTTCTAGCTACATGAGAAATAAGTTTTTTAGATTAAGATGAAAGGTCATCTTTAATTGGCATGAATGACAACTGGTTCTTTCTCTGCCAAATATCAATACAATACCAGTGATTTGTTTTTGCAGGGGAATTTCTTTTTGCTGTAGGCTGTTGGGATATTTTCCGAGAGCAAGAAAGCACTTTGGAACAGAAGGTCTATGTGGAGTGAGCATGTGGGCTTCTTGCTTGCTGAACACTTGACTCTGAGTTAAATTAAAAAAAAAATAAAGGTATAGCATTGATAGGAATATTTTGAAGTAAAAGACATTTCCTTAGTAGCTCAAAGAAAACCCTGCAATTGAATCTTTTATCCTCACAGCTTTGAGATTTAATTCATATGCCATAAAATTCACTTTAAGAAGTATACAATTCAATGTTTTTTAGTGTATTTACAGAATTGTACAACCATCACAGCTATCTAATTCCAGAATATTTTCATATCTCCAAAAAGAAACCCCATACCCATTATTAGTCACAGAGAATTTCCTCCTCAGTCCTGGCAACTACTAATCTACTTTCTGTCTCTCTAGATTTTCCTATCCTGGACCTTTCATACATATGGAATCATATAATATGTGGTCTTTCATGACTGCCTTCTTTCACTTAACATAGTTTTCAAGATTCATCCACATTGTAACATGTATCAGTACTTCATTCCTTTTTATTGCCAAATAATATTCCATTGTATGAATGCCCTACATTTTATTTATCTGTTCATCAGTTGATGGATAATTAATTCTACTTTTTGGCTATTGTAAATAATGTTGCTATAACCTTACACTTATAGGTTTTTATATTGACATGTTTTAATTTATCTTGTGCATATAACTGAAGGGTGGAACTTCCGGGCTGTATGGCAACTCTGTGTTTAACTTTTTGAGGAAATGCCAGATTGTTTTCCAAAGCAGCAGCACCATTTAACATTCCAACCAGCAGTGTATGAGGCATTCAGTTCCTCTATATACCTGTCAGCATTTGTTGTTATTTTTTTTATTATTATAGTTATCCTAGTGGGTGTTAAGTGGTACCTCATTGTAATTTTGATTCCGTAGCTGAATCTCTTCTTGATTGGCCTGACCTCGGTTATACATCCATCTATCAGCTAATTACTGTGGCCAGTGGAGGTTGATAATCTTAACTGAATTAGGGTAAATCCCTGCAGGTGGGAGTCAGTCACTCCCAAACTACGTAAGGAAAATTAGGAGACACAATGTGAAAGGAAGGAGAAATAGATGCCTGGGAGGCAACAAATACATGGTTTCTACAGGATAGGTTTGCTTTCTTGGTTTCAGTGTTAAAATTGTGCTGTACACAGAGATTGTAGTGGTATAGAATAGGAAGGAAAGAAAATCTTGGTCAGGACTCAGGCAGAGAAGAAGCTCAACAAATAAGCATTGAAATAGATCCTACTGAAAATAAGTTTCTCCCTGAAAACTTTAGTCACTGGACACATGTGCACACCAGCTTGGATTTATTACCACTTTATCCTCTTCTTCTTTTATTGGTCAAACTATCTTCAGGCCCAGACCCCCCTGAGTGCTCCTTTGCCAGATGCAGAGTCATAAAATACTAAGGAATTTGTTACAATTACTTTGGGATCAACACCTGATTCCCTCAGTCTAAATAGTTGCAAATGGCACAGCTATGCTTTGGCTTCCCAGGTGGCGCAGTGGTAAAAAATCTGCTAGCAAATACAGGAGATGCAAGAGACATGGGTTTGCTCCCTGGGTCAGGAAGACCCTTTGGCATAAGAAAAGGCAACCCACTCCAGTATTCTTACCTGGAAAATTCCATGGACAGAGGAGCCTGGTGTGTTACAGGCCATGAGGTCACAAAGAGTTGGACTTGACTGAGCCCACCCCTCCACACACACACACACACACACACACAGACACATAGCTATGTCGTTATTGTTTTTTCCTTTCTTTTGGCTGTGCTGTGTGGCATGTGGGATCTTGGTTCCCCAACCAGGTATTGAACCCACGTATCCTGAATTGGATGAGTGGGGTCTTAACCACTGGACCACCAGGGAAGTCCCTACATGCTTTTCTTTTCTTTTTTCCTCAGGGATTAACTTTCTTTCTTTTGGATATTTTTGAGATTTGATAAGCTTTTCTGATTATCATGTCTTCTTGAAAGGAAAGATTTTGGATTGTATGTTAGAAGGGAAAGCTGCATAAAGAGGACTCATTGATTATCTTTTTGGTCGTGAAAGATTATAGAAAATTTCAGGGCTAGAGAGACACTGAGAGAAGCATAACTAGCCCTTTTTCAGCATTTCCTTGACATGGGTTCTTCTTTCTTTTCTCTTCCCTTTTTTTCTTTCTTTTACATTGCTAATACTGTCTGCATCGTGACTTTTCTGGCTACTACTGCTGTGTAAAACATATCTCCTCCTCTGGAAAAAAGGGGTGCCTAAGACAACCATTGTATCGCACTAACAAAGTTAAAGAGATTTGACAGCTAAATGCAATGCCTGACCCTAGACTGGATTCTGTACTAGAAGGGAAAAAATGCTCTAAAGCACATTATTGAATCAACTGACAAAACTGAAATATAAATGGTAGACAAAAGTATTCATACCAATGCTAGATTTACTAATGTTGCTATGTACTGTGGTTATCTGAGAGAATATCCTTGTTCTTAGGAGGTGCACACTGAAGCACTTAGGGGTAAAGGGCCATAATGCCTGTAACCTATCCTTAAATAGTTCAAAAATTCATTTAAATGTAAGAATTATATATACACACATACATTTATCATAAAGTACTTTATATTTTGCTGTGCTGGGTCTTTGTTCCAACATTTGGACTTTCTCTATTTGCAGTGAGAGGGGGCAACTCTCTAGTTGCAGTGCACAGGCTTTCCATTGAGATGACTTCTCTTGTTCTAGAGCATGGGCTTAGTAGTTGTGGTGCTTGTGCTTAGTTCCCCTGAGGCATGTGGAATCCTCCCGGACCAGGTATTAAACCCACGTCCCCTGTACTGGCAGGTGGATTCTTAACCACTGGACCACCAGGGAAGTCCTATCATAAATTAATATAAATAACTATATCATACATATATGAAAGAGAAAAGCAGAGATAGACAGGAGAATGAAGAAGTGGGATAAAATGCTCACATAGTGGAATCTGGGTAATGGCGTATGGGTGTTCTTTATAGACTGAGTGAGTGAGTGAAAGTCACTCAGTTGTGTCCGACTCTTTGCTACCCCATGGACTCTACAGTCCATGGAATTCTCCAGGCCAGAATGCTGGAGTGGGTAGCCTTTCCCTTCTCCAGGGGATCTTCCCAACCCAGGGATCGAACCCAGGTCTCCCACATTGCAGCCACATTTTTTACCAGCTGAGCCACAAGGGAAGCTTGTATTTATAGACTGAAATTATTCCCAAATAAAAAGTTTTAAAATGACAAACAGTTTACTGATTTGTTTTGCACATACTTTTGTAGGTCAGGAAGGGCTGACCTGGGTAGCTCTTTTTTTTTTTTTTTTTAATGTATTTATTATTGGCTGTGCAGGGTCTTAGTTGCTGCTCAATCTTTTCTGTAGTTGCAGCAGGCAGGGCTACTCTCTTGTGGCAGTGTGCAAGCTTCTCATTGCCGAGGCTTCTCTTGTTGCAGGGCACTGGTTCTAGGGTGCACAGGCTTCAGTAGTTGCGGCTCCCAGGGCTCTAGAGCACCAGCTCAATAGCTGTGGCACATGGGCTTAGTTACTCCATGGCATGTGTGATCTTCCAGGATCACGGTTTGAACCCATGTCTCCTGCATTGGCAAGAGGATACTTTTACCACTAAGCCACCAGGGAAGCCACTGGGTAGCTCTTGCTCGGGGTCTTTCATGCATTTGCAGCCAGATACTAGTAGGGGCAGCAGTCACCCGAAGGCTGGACAGAGCTGGGGTTAAGGTATCTCACATGGCTGGCAGTTGATGCTGGCTGTCAGCTAGGAGCTCAGTTCAGTTCAGTTGCTCAGTCGGGTCCGACTCTTTGCGATCCCATGGACTGCAGCACGCCAGGCCTCCCTGTCCATCACCAACTCCCAGAGCTTGCTCAAACTCAATGTCCATCGAGTCGGTGATGCCATCCAGTCATCTCATCCTCTTGTCCCCTTCTCCTTCTGCCTTCAATCTTTCCCAGCATCAGGATCTTTTCCAATGAGTCAGTTCTTCACATCAGGTGGCCAAAGTATTGGAGCTTCAGCTTCAGCATCAGTCCTTCCAATGAATATTCAGGACTGATTTCCTTGAGGATTGACTGGTTTGATCTCCTTGGAGTCCAAGGGACTCTCAAGAGTCTTCTTCAACACCACAGTTCCAAAGCATCAATTCTTCGGCACTCAGCCTTTTTTGTCGTCCAACTCTTACATCCATACATGACTACTGGAAAAACCATAGCTTTGACTAGATGGACCTTTGTTGGCAAAGTAATGTCTCTGCTTTTTAATATGCTGTCTAGGTTGGTCATAGCTTTTCTTTCAAGGAGCAAGCATCTTTTAATTTCATGTCTGCAGTCACCATCTGCAGTGATTTTGGAGCCCCAAAACATAAAGTCTGTCACTGTTTCCATCATTTCCCCATCTATTTCTCATGAAGTGATGGGACCAGATACCATGATCTTAGTTTTTTGAATGTTGAGTTTTAAGCCAGGCTTTTCACTTTCTTCTTTCACTTTCATCAAGAGGCTCTTTAGTTCCTCTTCACTTTCTGCCATAAGGATGGCGTCATCTGTGTATCTGAGGTTATGGATATTTCTCCTGGCAATCTTGATTCCAGCTTGTGCTTCATCCAGCCTGGCATTTCACATGATATACTCTGCATATAAATTAAATAAGCAGGGTGACAACATACAGCCTTGACGTATAACCTGTTGTTTCATGTCCGGTTCTAACTGTTGCTTTTTGACCTGCATACAGATTTCTCAAGAGGCAGGTAAGGTTGTCTGGTATTCCCATTCCCATCTCTTGAAGGATTTTCCACAGTTTGTTGTGATCTACACAGAGAAAGGTTTTGGCGTAATCAATAAAGCAGATAATTCTCTTGCTTTTTCTATGATCCAACTGATGTTGGCAATTTAATCTCTGGTTCCTCTGCTTTTTCTAAATCCAGCTTGAACAGCTGGAAGCTCATGGTTCTTGTACTGTTGAAGCCTGGCTTGGAGTATTTTGAGCATTTCTTTGCTAACACGTGAGATGAGTGCAATTGTGTGGTAGTTTGAACATTCTTTGGCATTGCCCTTCTTTGGGATTGGAATGAAAATTGACCTAGACTGACTGAGCTAGGAGTTCAGTTGGACGTTTGACTGGCATGCTTACATGTGGCTTCTCTAGCATGGCAGCCTCAGGGTAGCAAACTTCTTACATTGTTTCTCCCAGAGTGAGAATCCAAAGAGAACAGGTGGAAGCCGCATGGCCTCTTCTGACCTAGACTTGGAAGGTATACAGCATCATTTCTGCTGCATTCTACTGGTTCCAAGAGAGCCACTGGGTTGTTTCCAGGAACTTGGGGTCATGTTCCAAAACTGCTAGAAATGCTTACATGCTTAACATTCCAGGCACTGTTTTACGTGCTTTATATATATTAACTCATTTGATTCTTACTAAAAAACACCTTGGGCTTCCCTTGTGGCTCAGTTGGTAAAGAATCCGCCTGCAATGCGGGAGACCTGGGTTCGATCCCTGAGTTGGGAAGATCCCCTGGAGAAGGGAAAGGTTACCCACTCCAGTATTCTGGCCTAGAGAATTCCACAGACTGTATAGTTCATGGGGTTGCAAAGAGTCGGACACAACTGAGTGACTCACTTCACGTCAAAAAACACCTTAAGGTAGGTAATCCTACCGTCTTTATTTTAGAGAAAACTGAGGTACAGAAGTTTAGTAAGTTCCATTATGACACCTTTAGTCAAAGGGCTAGGATTTGAATCCAGTCTGGCCCTAGAGCCCACACTGCATTGTATACACCTGTGACTCCTACTACTTTTGGTTAAACTTCTATACACATAGATGCATAGTGAAGGACAGGGAAGCCTGCATTCCTGCAGTCCATCGGGTTGTAAAGAGTCGGACATGACGGAGGGCTGAACACCCCATAGATAAGCAGTTTTCCTTCACAAGCACACTTCCCCAACACAAAATCATGTGACACGTCTTACCTTCTCAGCTCTGACTTTTTCATATGTGGCTTGCTTTCCCTGGAATACTTTTCTTCTGCTTATGTTATTTATTCAGATCTTTTAGGAAGCTTTCCCTGAACACCCACTTGTGGAATGAGTGCTTCTCCTAGGGTCACACTGTGCTTGTGATGCTGGACAACTTGCCTGTGGTCCTGGCTGTTTCCCCATTGGATTCTTAGTTCCCTGAGGGCAGGGACATTATTTTATTCCTAAGTGATTTGTAGCACTGAGCACAGTGCCTGGTGTGTAGTATGTAAATAAGGATAATCTCTCACATTCATACCCCTCATATACAATTACCTCACATTTTTCACATATAAACACAGCCACTAAGGCAGATATATCATGTGCCACATTTAGTCTTGTCTATGCGCCCTCAATCACTGTGATTCAGTCTCTGTGACATTCCTCACACCGCAAGCATATCACACACACAATTATTGTGACAGCTCTCATCTTCAATCACGGTCATGTACTGTTTTCCATACAGTCATGGTCACCATCTGTACTCTTAAAACAGGATATTTATCCTCCTACAAACTGAGTTAAGATGACAACGGCTCTATTTTTCACACACGCCTTCACATACTGTATTTTTCATCCACACAATCCCTGACAATTCCTGACATATACAGTTATGCTCACACACTGTCTGTCTTCTTTCAGCTCCCACACTTTCGCACACACACTCCTCACTCGCACAGGCACACGCGTACACACCCCGCTCAGTCCAGGAACTGGAGGGGCACACAGAGGGGGTCTGAGCCCTACAAGCTCAGCTCCCGAATCTCAGTCCGGGCCAGCGCTGCCCCGCCCCGCCCCACCCCCTCATGCATATGCAGCATCTCGGCCCAGCGGCCCGGCCCCCAGACGGCCATTTGTAGCGGCGCTGGAGGCTGCGTTCGGCAGGCGCTGCGAGGTCGTGTGGAGGAGCGCGCCCCCCGGCCGCCGCAGCCCCTCGCCGTTGCGGTCCCCTAGCTTCTCCGCGCTTCGGGCGGGACCCGACCAGCCCAGGCGCCGCGGTGCCGTCCTGACCGGCCCTCCAGCAGCTCCTGGCGCCCGGGACCCCCGCCCGGCCGCTCGCCCGCAGCCCGCCGGCCGCACACGTCCCCGGAGCCGGGCCTAAGGCGGGCGGCGGCTCGGCGTGGCCGGGCTGGGCTCGGCGGCGTCCCCATGGCCGCGGCCGGCTGGCGGGACGGCTCCGGCCAGGAGAAGTACCGGCTGGTGGTGGTCGGCGGAGGCGGCGTGGGCAAATCGGCGCTCACCATCCAGTTCATCCAGGTACCTGGAGCGGGCCTGCCCAGGGCGCCGGGGCGGCGGCGGCGGGCGGGGGCTCCCGCTACCTGTGGCGGGGCGGCCGCAGGGACCCGCCCCGGAGGCGCCGCGCAGGCCGGGGTTGCGGGGCGCGGGTCGGCTCTGCCCTCCTCTTCTGCGGTCCGGGCGTCCAGCTCTTGCTTGCCGGGCGCCCAGCTCGGCGTCCCGGGAGTCGGGCTTCTCAGGAATGTGTCCGGGAGGGCGGAGTTGGCAGGGTGGGAAGCGCAGATCCACCTTATCGCTCCGGCCGCGGCCCGAGCTCTTAGGGAGAGGCAGCGCCGCCGCGCCGAGCTTCCTGCCGTGAGGCCGGGGCGCGGGGCGTAGGGCGTGGGGCTGGAGCCCCGCGCGCTGGGTTTCTAGCCGCCCGGGCCGCCTCCTGCACCGTGGGTGCGATCGCGGTGGCAACTTGGCTCCGCGTGGTCTCCGAGCTTCTCCGCGCACGCCGAGCCCGAGCTGCCCGCTTCAAGCGGTGTGTTTCTCTTTGTGTGTGTTTGCGCTTTTCTTTTAAGTAATCTCTTAGGTAATATGTCCGGGGGGGAGTGTGTGATAATACCCCAGGGAAATGGTGGCCTCGAGGAAGTTAAGAATGTTCTCCGATAGGGGTGAGACCATTTCCTGGGAATTCCTGGTGCCTTCCTGCCTCTCGCCGTGCCAAGGTGAAGTTTAGGGTGGGCCAGGCTAGGAGATGACCGACCGAGTCGTGCGTTCTGTGTCAGTTCCAGCCACTGTCTCCCCCACCCCCAGTCCTCTCTGGTTGCTGGAGGCGGAAAGTCGGGTTGTAAAGGAAAGGGAGGTCAAATTCTTGGTTCTTAGGATTTGCTTGTGGTAGGAGGTTTGAGTGATCTTTTTTGGGACTACTAAAGAGAGAAGCTCCGATTTCTCTCTGCTTTTGTCAACCTAAAAGGTGTGGCGTATGTTGGGAGAGAATGAAGGTACAGCGTTGTAACAGGTAACAAAGATACATATCAAGAGTGTTGTTAAAATGCTTGGTGAAATATACCTGTTTGAGCCATTTGCTTTCAGTTGGCATACTTGAATAGCGTATTTCATTTCACTTAATGTATATAGTGACATTAAAATACAGAGTTCTGTGACATAAATGTGATTGTTACCTGTCCAGTTGACTAAATGAGCAATAATTGCTGTTATACCATTTCAAGATATTAAAAACTGCTGCTGAAACCTTTGTATCCAGGAAGAGATGTTTATGTAATGAGCATTTACAGTATACTCGTTAGTGGATTAAAAAAAATTCACACTGAGTAAGAGGTGAGATTGGCTTTAGTATAGGAGGCTGCAGAATCGGAGATGCTGTCATGTTATTTCTCATGGGGTCGGGAGAGACTTTAAGTAACTGGCAAAGCAAAACAATTTATAGTTAACTTTTTTGGGGAACTGTGCCTAGGGGGAGGTGGAAGGTTGGCTAGGAGAGAGAATAATCCTGGGTTCCTGCATTAATAAATAGAGTTACCTAAAAAATTTAAACCACAATATGTCTTTAGCTTTTTGGATGGGGGTCGGCGAATCCATCTCTATTTGAATCTGTACGTTAATTATTAAGATATTGGAACTTTTTGTTTTGGGAAATAGTATTAGAAACTATTAAAATGACAGTAATTTCTGTTTGCTTAATTTTCTAAATTCATTTGTTAAAGAAGCACTTCCTTTATGAATAGTGATGTACCTAGTTACTCTAGATGGTTTAAAAGAAGTAAAACAGGTGTGAGCTTTGAGTCATGCAGAGTTGAGTGCTAAATCTTGCTCTGTTGTTTATTTACTGGGAGGACATTGCCAATATATTATTTAGCTTCTCTGAACCTCAATTTTCTTTTCAGTAAAACAGGTCTAATCACACATTCTTCATAATCCTTTGAATTAAGGGACCATCCTTAGCTTTGTATCTAGCGTATACTATGTGCTCCGTTAATGATGGCTCTTAGAAGCTTATGTGTACACTTCTGTTAACACATTTAAATGCAAAGGGAGTTCTGAATTGAGGAAAAGTCAGTTTGGGAAGGATTGATAAAAGGACTGTGTAGGCGTGATGGTGGAAAGAGAGGGCAAGAGATGGGGGGCAGTCATATGCTAGTTTGGAGAGAGGAGGTAGGCAAGGAGGGGAGGGGGATTGGCCCCTTACTTGGGACCAGTGGAAGGGAGGAACATGAGCTCTGACTTTGAAAAGGCTTTCTGGAGAGGTAGAAGAAGCCAGACCTGGATGGAGTCTCAGCTCTACCACTTGCTGCCTGTGTGATCTTAGGCAAATTACTTAACCTCTGGGTACCTTAGTTTTTTCCGACTGTAAGTTGGGGAAATACAAAGTACACTTACAGTTCTGAAAATTAACATCTGTCCAGGGCCTGGAACAATGTCTGGTGCATAGTAAGGCTACAAACATTATCATTATTACTGTGTTAATCTTAGCTTATGGAGCCAAGGTGACTATCATCTATACTTAATAGAACTGCTATTTATTGTCCAGCTCCTGGGAAATTAAAATTCATTGTTATGATGGTCTTGCAGTAGTAATGGAAGGAGAGGAGTCTGCAGAAAGATAATAATCTTAACGGGCGGAAGTCAGTCCTCTTTGTAGGTGATCAGGATGACACAAATCAGTTTTATTTATTTTATAAGGCTTTTGAGATACAGCACTGTTTTTTAGTGTTCAGTATGTATTTTTCTATTATATAATCTTGAATAGAAAAAATATAATGAAAAAATTTGGGAGTGGAGCACTTAAATCCCAACTTTCTTTAAATTGTTGCCTTATAAAGAGGGCTTCCCTGGTGGCTCAGATGGTAAAGTGTCTGTCTGCAGTGCAGGAGACCTGGGTTTGATCCCTGGGTTGGGAAGATCCCCTGGAGAAGGAAATGGCAGTCCACTCCAGTACTCTTGCCTGGAAAATCTCTTGGATGGAGGAGCCTGGTAGGCTACAGTCTGTGGGGTCACAGAGAGTTGGACATGACTGAGTGACTTCACTTTCTTTCTATGCATATAAAGAGCTACAAAAATTAGGAAATTAAGGCAACAATTACTTGATTGAGGTGGTTTTCCTCTTTAAAAATGAATGTAACACATCATGAAACATCCATGACTAATAATATAAAATATTATTAAGAATAAATGTGTGTACATGAACTCCTTGTTTCTGTTCGTAGTTTTCTGAAAGTTCTGTTGGAAAATAGAAGCTCTTGATGATGAGTGGACTCTATAGTTAGAAATGATTTTAACATTTTCTAACTGTACAGAGTGAAATGGAGAAGATCTCTGGGTTCTAGGTCTCCCTCCTCAGGTGACTCTGGAGATTCTTAGAGTCTTCTGTAATCTCTTTGGGGCTTTATTTTCTTCTCCTTAAAATATTGGGCTTGGGTGAACAAATCGCCTCCTCACTCCTGTGTGATTGATATTTAGGTAATGAATGCTGATCCCATTTTGAGTTGGGAAAACTTGATGAGTTGGGAGTTGATTTTCAGAAATAATGGAGTAACCATTGTGGTTTCTGGCAACTCTGAGAAAAGACCATACATGTTTTACACGAAAAGAGGAATTTCCCAGCCTCTGTTCTTCATTTAGCATCCTTACTTGTTATTCACAGTTTGTCAGATTTTGAGCTGTGTAGCGGGGGTAGCTGACTTCTCAGGTATCAAGTTTTAGTCAGTCTTACAACCTGTTAGCCTGGACTTGACTCAGATGTTGCTTTTTACGTAATTTATCTTTTGTGCAATCCCCTTCCATTGCTTTTTCCTGGGACAAAGATCTTAGAAGAGATTTCAAGGTACATGCATTTGTGTTAAAGTTAATTGATTTTGGTAAGTTTAGATTCCTGAATTACTATTCTGTTGCTACATCTTGAACATGTGCCCTGCAATTAGAAATCACTTAAAGTAACTTTTATCTAAGAATTTGAAATTATACTGTGTATGGCATTGCAGACTTGATGGACATGAGTGTGAGTAAGCTCTGGGAGTTGGTGATGGACAGAGAAGCCTGGCGTGCTGCAGTCCATGGGTTTGCAGAGGCGACTGAATTGAACTGTGGACTTGTCTTTTAGTGTGAAAATTACTATTCTGCATTTTCAGAGTAGTTTACAAATGAATTCTTAGCATTGAAAAATAAGGTACCCCTCCCTAGTGGTGTTTTACATACTAGAGATTTCCTCATTTTGTTAGGATGAAATGGTTCTGTTGGCAGTTCCTAGATACACATGCTAGGCACTCAAGAAAGAACACCTTCTTTTAGAGAATGACCGCTTTTGTTAGAGAGAAATTCTGACCCAGAGAGTCATAAAACTCATTCTTCTTATTCATTTCTAACCTGTGTGTGTGTGTGTGTACGCGTGCATGTGCAGATGTGTGCAAGCCTGTGTCTTGTCTTGGAATGGGAAGTCGAAGGAGTTTAGTGGGGATACTTCTGTTGAATGGGTTAAGAGTTCTGCTTTCCCTTGGTATAGTACCATTCGAAGGCAAAATGATGACAGGCATCTGCCTACTGGAATGGGATTTTTAATTCATTTTTATCACTGAAATGTTAAGGGTCTTTCCTAAGCTTTAAAATGAAAGTAGCCTGTTTAATTAAGTGAGGAAAATAAATTGGTAATGTGAGGAAGGAGAACAGAAAGAGACTTTCTTGAAGCTGTATTATTTAAATTTTTTTTTAAGATTTCTTTTTCAAATTAAATTGATCTCATAAAAGAGAAACAGATTTTGTGATGCTACATGAACTTAGAAGTCTCTTAGGGTATTTGTTTCTTGTTGAAAAGTGATAATGAGTAAAAGACTTTGACTCTACTTGTAAACAACATAGAGTTAATTGTCACTGAATCTTCCTGAATGACCTTGATCTTGAATTAATTTGGCTAGAGCCACCCAGTCTGGGGTTGAGATTGAAACGTCAAGTAATGTCCTTGGTAGGCTTTTGATTTACTTCTGTTTCTCAAAGAAAAATGTCTCTCAGGCCTTTATGAAAAAGACAAAGATACACTTTACTTATTTCTTTGCTTCTTTCAGAACTACACAGAAAATATGTAGTTCTGAATGAAGCAAAGAAATATGACTAAAATTGTGCTACTGGAGTTATTTGTAAGTTTTAGTTTCAGCATTTTGTAAAAGCAATATGATTGTTTGTTGGTTATATAACATTAAATAGTTTAATTAAAATATATTTACAGAATTTGTAAATGTTCAGTACTGGATATATGGATATACATGTAGCATGATAGCTGATGTTGCTTTTTAAAAAACCTTTACCCAGTTTTCCCAAATGCTACCATTTTACCATATTTGTTTTATTCCCCCCAAATACAGTTTTTTCCTGAATCATCTGAGTGTAAGTTGAAGACAGTGCCCCTTTATTTTTAGATACTTCCTTGTGTATTTCCTAAATGCAAGGGCACTTGCTTATGGTGTATAACCTAAATCAGAAACTAATATTGATATATTATTAATGTAATGTGCAGAACTTAGATTTTGCCAGTTGTCCAAATAGTGCCCTTTATAGCAAAAGAAAAATCTCAGATTATGCAGTACATTTTGTTTCCGTGTCTTTACTTTGGAACAGTTCTTTCATCTTCATTTTTAAAATGTTTGTTTGGCTGCGTCTGGTGTTGGCTGCAGCATGTATTGATCTTTGTTGCGTCATGTGGGGTCTTTTGTTGCAGCTCAGGTTCTCTAATTGTCTTGAGGGCTCAGTAGTTGGGGTGTGTAGGCTTAGTTGCTCCATGGCAGGTGGAGTCTTAGTTCCTGGACCAGGGATTGAACCCGTGTCCCCTTGCATTGCAAGGCAGATTCTTAACCACTGGACCACCAAGGATGTCCCAAGTCTGTGTGTCTTATGACATGGACATTTTTGAATACAAGTTAGTTATTTATAGAGTTCCTTCAGTTTGAATTTGTTTCTTCATGGTTTCTTCATTCGTTTTGGGCGCAGGCATAGCAGAGGTGTGTTCTCAGAGCGTTATATCAGGAGATATAATCAACATCCAGTTGATTTGACTGGATTCTGTAGTTGATTTGACAGCATAAGTGTTTACCTTTTGACTCAGTGCTCCCAAATCAACAAATTTACCCTGGAAATGTACTTCCAGTAGTATTAAAATATAAGTGCATGGGGCCACAGCATTGTTTGTAATGTAAAAAATTAGAAGCAGCCTACAGGATAGAGAGGGGTTGAATGGAATATGGTACATTCACCCAGTAGAGCATTCTGCAGCTATAAAAAGAACTGATGGGAAATGCGTTCCAGGATAAATTGTTTAGTGAAAAATACAAAGTACAAAGGTATTTACTGTATTTGTGATATATTACTTTTAGTGTAGGAAAGAAGAGGAAATAAAATAACAAACTTATTTACTGATTGGGGCAAAAAAGCACAGAAATGGGTAAGTCAGAGGTTAAAGAGATGACTGGTGAGCTCTGTGTGTGGGTAGGGATGAGGGGAAAGGGATTGAGGGCCTCTTCTGAGGATCCTTTTCTGACTCCTGGAACCATGTTTAAGGTTTCACACACTCAGTATATAAACAGCAAACACCAATAAAATCAAAGGTAGAATACTAACAAAACAAATAAACTGAACCTTATTTCAAATGACTAACATAACCATACTGAAGGAGGAAAAGAAAAAAAAAAGTAACTTTTGAACTCAGCGTTTGGACTATGTCCTCAGGATAAAGATGAACTCTAAACAAACACTGAACTCTGGTTAACAGGCCTTTTTCCCCCCCATCTTCCTCGCAGCAGCATAGGGTTTGCAATTCTGAAACAATTTTCTATACTAGGATTAAGTAGATAAGTAAATGTGTTGTGGAAAATGGGAGCCAAGTTCCTCACAGCCGAAGAAGGGAGTTATAAGTGTGGAAAGGGTGAAGGCTAGGAAGCACTTGATGCAAAGTTGGAATTGAGGACACTGGCATAAAATTGTTAGGGGAAGCACACTGACTGAAACTGCCCACCCTGACCAGACAGGAGGTCCTGGTAAGGAACAGGAAACTAACAAGGCACCGCCAACCAGAAGAGTTCAGGAAAGGTCAAAAGGGGATACCACGTGTCCGACCACCTCCCAGAATCCTTCTCACTGGCATCCATCTTGGCTGGGCAATGTGTGCACCACAGGAAGGACTCTGAGTCAGTGACTGGCCAAAGAAAACCCAGAGGCTAATCCCATCACTGTAAAGCCCAAACGGCTGTGAACCGTAAGCTGTGATTGCGTGGTAGAGCACTCCTGGGTTCCCTTACCCTACTGCTCTGCCCAGGTGCCCCTTCCCAATAACGTCTCTTGCTTTGTCAGCACGTGTGTCTCCTTGGACAATTCATTTCCAAGTGTTAGACAAGAGTCCACTCTTGGGCCCTGGAAGTGGTTCCCCATCTTAAAACAGAACTCATAGTTTAAAAAGTAAATACTAAGATATAGAAATAGGTGTGTGTGGCTGCTCATACACATATCTATACATCTTTTTTCCAGCTATGTCTGCTGAGAGGGCATGGAAACAGTGACCCCCTATAAGCAGTGAGAACACCTAATGCCAGATCTTGGGTGCTAAATATCATTCTTTAAAGGAACCTTGGAGAAATGACTGATCCCTGGGCTGGGGCAGGGAGAAGTAGAAGATGAACTTGGAGCATCTTTGCCAGAAAGTAAAGAGGTGCTCAGTGTCAACTACAAATTGTCTCTTGCCAAGAGCATTGCCAGTGACTGAACAAGAAGGGCATTTGCCATCTGCCTCTGTGGAGATTGAACCCTGTGTTCCTGCCACTGTTGACCTTCAACAGCCCCTGAGGGAGTTCAGAGGGAATGAAGTACACTGTGTCCAGGGAATCTGGTGGGACAAGTCTTTAGATAGTTGGATACTTTGAGGAACTGATTTTATGATCCCAGTCCTTGTATCTCCTCATATCTAGAAAAGCACTAAATCTCTTCATTGATGACATCAGATCCTTGTGACTAGCAGAAAACCTTTTGTAAAATGAATGCTTAATGGTATTGAACTCCTGCTTCACCCAAACCTTATATATTGGCCTTCCCCCACTACCTCTTTGGAGCAGTCTCTCAGAGCTATGTGAGGAGCTGCCTTCTGGGCGGCAGTTCTCATTTTGCCCTAAATAAAACTTGACCTGCAGCTCTCAAGTTTGCATCTTTTTCAGTCGACATCAGAAAACAAAATGGTGGTGGCATGTCAAAGAGACAGAGCCAGCCTGGAAGGCCCACTGGCTAACACTGGGATAAGCTTCCCAGGTGGTGCTAGTGGTAAAGAGCCCGCCTGCCAATGCAGGAGATGTAAGAAACCTGGGTTTGATCCCTGGGTTGGGAAGATCCCCTGGAGGAGGGCAGGGCCACTTGCTTCCAGTATTCTTGCCTGGAGAATCCCATGGACAGAGGAGCTTGGCAGGCTGTGGCCCATGCGGTCACAAAGAGTCAGAAGTGACTGAAGTGACATGCAACTCTGGGATAGTCTCATCATCAAAATAATGATAATAATTGATTATTGCCCATAAATAAAGAATCTAAGAATCCATAGGGATAAATAAATTAAGGAGGAAGGGAAGTTCTTCCTTAGATTTGATGAGTAAAACATAGAGGAAATGGTGGAATTAGAAAATCAACATTTGGCAGTCAAACAGCTGATTTAAGTAAGAATCATAAATGGATTTAAAAGTAGTGGGTAAAAGTTTGAGAGTAGCTGGATATTAACATAGTCGTAAAGTATCTGCCCATAACGTATTGTTAATTATCAAGGGGAAACTAATAGCCACATGGAAGAAACCTGGCTGATCCCTTGACCAAAGTGATCCAAGTTAACATTTTGACATTGCTTTAGGTAAAGATAATAAGCAGAGTTTTATTCAGTTATGCTAGTGAGATCTGGTCTTCACAGTTACCTTAGCTCTGATTGAAAATAAGCCTGAAGGAACCACATTGAGGCAAAAAGGGAACCAACTTTCTCTCTAAGGAGAAAATTTTTGCTTAATTTTATAGGCAGATGCCTTTTGAGGAAAACGTTGATAGTTAAAGCCAATACAGATTTTGGCCACGATTTTAGCATGATATCCTCACTTTGCACTAATCTTGCCTTTTGCTATGTAGATTTTCCTCCCTTGTGTTGTGTGGTGGATTTGAAAAATAGATTCTTTCTCTCTCCCTCTCCTTTTTTGTTTTACTACTTGGATTTACCTTAAAATTATTCATGTTCTTTTTTTTTTTATTCATGTTCTTAAACATTTAATTAGAATAGTTGTCTTATTTCTAGTTGTAGAAAATGAGGAATTTAGCAGTTTTGTTTGCTGTTTTCACTCACCCTTTTCATAAATTTCAGTTCAGTTCAGTCGCTTAGTCATGTCTGACTCTTTGTCACCCCATGAACTGCAGCATGCCAGGCCTCCCTGTCCATCACCAACTCCAGGAGTTTACCCAAACCCCTGTCCATTGTGTCGGTGATACCATCCAACCATCTCATCCTCTGTCGTTCCCTTCTCCTCCTGCCCTCAATCTTTCCCAGCATCAGGGTCTTTTCAAATGAGTCAGCTCTTCGCATCAGGTGGCCAAAGTATTGGAGTTTCGGCTTTAGCATCAATCCTTCCAATGAACACCCAGGACTGATATCCTTTAGGATGGGCTGGTTGGATCTCCGGTCTTTAAAGTAACCAAAAGTGTGTGTGACTGCACTGTTTTAAGAGATTGTTTTTTGTCTTTTGCATTTGATTTTGTTATTATAATTGTAATAGTAAATATTGTTGTTCAGTGGCTCAGTTGTGTCCAACTCTTTGTGACCCATAGACTGCAGCCTGCCAGGCTTCTGTCTCCTTCATCTTCTGGAGCTTGCTCAGATTTATGTTCATTGAGTCAGTGATGCCATCCAACCATCCTGCCCTCTCCTTTCTCATTAAGAACTATTGCTTTTATTTGCCATTTCTTACCATTCTAACTAATTTCAGTCCTAACAAGCAATCCTCACGAACAGCTGGTTTTTATTTTGAATTGTTATTTAGAGAACACTTTCAAGTACTTTTAAAATTTAAAGATTAACCTTACATTAATTTTTAAGATTTAATTTTAATATTAAAATTTTACTTTTGGATGATAAATAATGAGTATAAAATTATTGGGTCCTAAGATTTTTGTATTGAAACAGTTGGAGATATTGCTTTACTTATCTTTCATGTCTTTGCTTTTAGCTCACTAGCCTCAAGTTTCTATTCTGCAGGAATAACTTGTTTTCTGTTTGTATGCTTGTAGCCTTCTTTTATCATTGGAAATGGAAACATTTGTCAGGATATGACTGGAAGTATTTCTCTGTTCACTAGTTTTCCCTGAGAAATAATGAAACATTCTCAGGTCTGGGAAAGTTTTCTTCTTCATTTTTGAAGTCATTTTCTCAATTATCTTCTGAAATACCTATTTGTGCATTGATTCTTTGAAATCATTGTTTCATATATTCTTAAGTTAATCAATGAAAAGGCTAAGATAGTTTGTCTCCATTCAAGAATTTGTCACATTTGCCTTCTGTATCACTGAAATTTCTGGATGTCAGATCAAAGTACTCTCTTAAACAGATATAATACCCTTGATATTTCAGTCTTATAGTAATCAGTGGTGATGTTCTTTTGTCTTAAGGCCACATAACTGATATTTTTAAAGCTTGGTACTGCTTAAAGAAAAAATTCTTGCCAGGGAAGGGTTTTTTCTTGAGTGGCAGAATGTGTTTTTTAAATTTATCCTCTTATGATGAGTTGACCTTAGTCATTCTTGGTGTTGGAAGTAAAGAATTGGCTTTGATCTCTTTGCTGTTCAGGGGACTCTCAAGAGTCTTCTCCAGCACCACAATTCAAAAGCATCAGTTCTTCAGCGCTCAGCATTCTTTGTGGTCCAACTCTCACATCCATACATGACTACTGGAAAAACAATAGCTTTGACTATATGTACCTTTGTTGGCAAAGTAATGTCTCTGCTTTTTAATGCACTATTTAGGGTTGTCATAGTTTTCTTTTTTTTTTTTCATTTTCACTTCATTTCGTTTCTTTTTTTTGGAGAATTAGGGATGGTTAAGAGGATAGTTTTCAAGTTTATTAATACTTAAAATTTAACCTTTCTCCATTGCGGCAAGTAGAAGAAGCTTTGAAAGATAGTCAGGGGTGTGTGTGTGTGTGTGTGTGAAGCTGCAAAATGCATATCAAGGCAAAGCCTTGTTGTAGGTACAGAAATCAGTACGGCCTAGACTCAAAAGCTGCAGTGCTTGCTTCAGTGTGTGTATGTGTGTGTTGGGGGCGGGGGGGTGGGGCAGCGTGTGCGTATGTAACCTGAAATATGCTTATTTTTATGTTGTATTTTGTATAGATTTTCCCTCACTATTTCATACATAAAATTCTTTTATGCTTTCTCCTTTCTTATGAATGTATTGGCTGTGCTGGGTCTTTGTTGCTGCATGAAGGCTTTCTCTAGTTGTGCCAAGTGGGGCCTGCTCTCTAGCTGTGGAGCACAGACTTCTCATTGTGGTGGCTTCTCTAGCTGCAGAGCACAGGCTCGAGGCTCACCGGCTTCAGTAGTTGTGGCGTGCACAGGTTCTAGAGTGCAGGCTCAGGAGTTGTGGCACATGAGTTTAATTGCCCCGTGGCATGTGGAATCTTCCTGGCTGCTGCTGCTAAGTCGCTTCAGTTGTGTCTGACTCTGTGCAACCCCAGAGACAGCAGCCCACCAGGCTCCCCCATCCCTGGGATTCTCCAGGCAAGAACACTGGAGTGGGTTGCCATTTCCTTCTTCAGTGCATGAAAATGAAACGTGAAAGTGAAGTCACTCAGTCGAGTCCGACTCTTCGTGACCCCATGGGCTGCAGCCTACCAGGCTCCTCTGTCCATGGATTTTCCAGGCAAGAGTACTGGGGTGCCATTGCCTTCTCCGGAATCTTCCTGGACCAGGGATCAAACCTGTGTCTCCTGCATTGGCAGTCAGATTTTTAACCATTGGACTACCAGGGAGTCCTCCTTTCTTTAAAAAATGAGAATAATTGCTATTTATTTCTTACAGTACTGCTTTAAGTAACTTCTCTGCTATAATTTATATTTTTAAATGTATTAAAGGATTCCTAGTAAGAGGTTTTCTAGAATGTTTCTTATATTACCATCGTCATAAAGTCTGTAGTATCCTTAATGACTTTTGAAAAGGCATTATAAGACTGATTTTGCATTATTTGTTTGAAATGAAATGTTGTGCTTTTTATGAATTCTTAGATAATTTTAATTTCAGTTTAGATATCCCCTTAGTTGTGATGTGATTTAAATTTAGGGAAGGATTGAGTGGCTCTCTTTCTAAATTCCTAGCTTTGTTGGGCTATGGTCAAAGAATGTGACCTGTAAATTCCCTGTTTTGGAACATTAAGAAGTTTTAATGGACAAACATGCCGTTGATTTTTGTAAATATTCCAAGAACAAGAGAGAAGAATATTTGTAGCTTATAAGGTACAAGGTTTTACATAAATCTGTTCAACTAGAATTTGTTGATTGTGTTATTCAAATCTTCTGTAGCCTTTTTTCTTGAGTATTCTGTGAAATTCTGAAATACGTTGATTAAATTTCCCATGAAAACTATGTTTTAATTTTTTCCTTGCATTTCTAATTTTGCTTTATTTTGTTATCATTATGTGGTATATAAACTGTTAATAATGATTACATCTTTCTTATAAGTAAATAGTATCAGTCTTATGCCAAGTTTTACTTTGAATGTCAACCTATAGTATTAATGTTGCCATTTTGGATTTTTGTTTGTATGCATTTATTTCATTTATACTTGCTATTTTTTTGGTGGCCATTTTATAGTTGTTATTCAGTTTCTAAGTCATGTCTGACTCTTTGTGAGCCCAAGGACTGCAACATGCCAGGATTCCCTGCCCTTCACTATCTCCTGGAGTTTGCTCAGATTCATGTCCAGTGAGTTGATTATCCTATCTAACCATCTAATGGTGGCTCAGTGGTAACGAATCCACTTGCAGTGCAGGAAAATGGGTTCAATCCCTGGGTTGGGAAGATCCCTAAAAAAGGAAATGGCAGGCCACTCAAATGTTCTTGCCTAGAGAATCCCATGGAGAGAGGAGCCTGGCTGGCTACAGTCCATGGGGTCGCAAAGAGTCTGACATGACCAAAGCGACTTCGCATATCTAATCCACTGCCACCCCCTTCTCCTTTTGCCTTCAGTCTTTCCCAGCATCTTTTGCTTTCAGTCTTTTCCATTGAGTTGACTCTGCATCAGGTGGCCAAAGCATTGGAGCTTCAGCTTCAGCATCAGTCCTTCCAATGAATATTCAGGGTTGATTTCCTTTAGGATTGACTGGTTTGGTCTCTTTGCATTCTAAAAGCGTTTGTAAATAATATGTAATGTGATCCTTAAGAATCAAACCTGAGAGTCCTTGTCTCTTAGTGGAGTTCACCCCATTCACATTTATTGTATGATATGATTACATTATCTGTGAAATAATCTAGGTAAATTTGTTTTGCTCCTTATTCTTTTTATATTCTTTGCTTTTAACCTTTGTTTTTTTTGCAGGCTTAATTTTGTTTCTGTTGCTTTATTTCCCCTGCATTGAGAGTGAAAAATCAGGGATCATTTTTAAATGTAGAGGTTGTTTCTGAGAAACTTGTTCCTTGTGATTGTCTTCATCATAGTCATTAGTAATCTGTGAGATTAAACACCACAGCTGCCAACTTTTTCTTTTTTAAAAAGATGTCCTCAACCTGGAAAAATTCTTACTGCTTATCTGAGAACAGACAGTTTGACACAAAGAATCCTTGCCAGTTAAGATATTTCTTCAGATCTTGTTTTAGCCACTATCTGGCTGTTGGATAAGATAACCGTTCTGTGTCTGATTCATTTTGGCATTATTCTTTTAAACTCTATAAACACTGAAATGTTCATAAGTAAAATAAGTGTTTTAGTAGAGAAATTTTATGAGTTTGGAATTTCTGCCTGAATGTCTGCCCTTGGTTGTATTTGTACATCTTATTCTTCATATTTAGAGTGTCATAGACCAGGAGTAACTTTGTTACATAGAAGTAAGTATATGTGTGTGTGCTTAGTCGCTCAATCGTGTCTGACTCTTTGCAGCCCCATGGACTGTAGCCCGCCAGGCGCCTCTGTCCTTGGGGATTCTCCAGGCAAGACTACTGGACTGGGTTGCCATGCCCTCCTCCAGGGGATCTTCCAGTCCAAGGATCGAACCCAGTTCTCCCTCATTGCAGGCGGATTCTTTACTGTCTGAGCCACTAGGGAAGCCCAAGCATATAGCAGAATATTTATTAGTATTTATTAGTTGCTAATATTGGGTCTTGAACAGGATATAATAAGTTGTTGGGAAAAGGAAGTATCAGGAAAGATGAGTTGTATTTATTATGGTTTTGTAACCACTAGTCACTAAAGAGGCTGTAGAAATAAACTTGTTTTCGATTTTGGGTTTCAAAGTTTCTCTGAAATTAAAAGACTACATGTGACATATATACATTTGAGCTTTAGAATTTTAGTAGTTGATCCATAGCATTCTGTTTCATTGAAAATAATCTTTGTCTCGAGAAGATTTCCTATTTTAATTTCTCTCTGGAAATTCTGACTCAGGAAATGTAAAACAACTTGAGAGTAAGATCTTAAAGATTTATTACTTTTGTCTTGTTTCCTAGTGAGTTTTCTCTTAATGCTTTGGTTAAATGATACATGTGGTTGAGATTACAAGAGTCAGCAATTTGTTAGCTGAAAGGAAAAGAACAGTAAGCAAGGAGTTAGTCAAACTGCAAAGGAAGATTTATGATAGATATAACATTTAAGTTTCAAAAATCTTGTGGAAAAGATATGTAAGTATTTGTGATTTTATCTCTTTTGCTTCTTCTGAAGTTAGGTCAATTAAATAAGGTAGGGAAATTCACCTTATGCATGTATATGCATGTGCACAGGCGTGCACAGGTGTGTATCTTAAACTGAGAAAGGAGTGAATTTAGTTTAGAGAAGGGTTCATTGTTGTTGGAATAAAAAAATGAAGATAAAATTTAAAACAAACGTATAGGTCTGTGATAATTTAATGACTTGGATAATAATAGTAACTCGAGTACTGCATGAATTATTTTCAGATATTGCCGTGGTCCATGCCAACAACTTGGTTTAAATTAGCTTCTTTTTAATTGTTATATTACTTAAAGTTAAAAATTCTTATAACCGTTGCAGTGTTTTATGGTAAAAGCACTTTCCATTCAGTTGAAAGTTAAGAATGGAGTAGAAACTGGTGAGCTTGCGTGTTAATAATTTACACGTCATCAAATGTTGGGTCTTGGGATTACTTCCTTACCATTATGAAGGTTCTATGATCATAATTTTAGCAGTTGATAAAATAGTATGGAAAAGGTTGTCTTCTGTTATAATGTTAGAGTGTGGTTCTCAACTTTTAGTTTTACATTTTAAAGACACAGACTGCTGTTTTGTTTATTTTTTTTCCTTCCTCATATTTCAAATTATGTATTTAGTTAATTTCCTTATAGCAGATAGTTTCAGGAAGAAGCCATTGGCTGAGCTGATTAGTCAAATAAAGTTGTCTGACATGGGTTACTTTAGTTTGTGGTTTTAGATGAACAGTACGTGGTACACAGCTGTTGCTCCAACAGCTTTGTTCCAGCTGTCTTACTGGCCTGTCACAAAATACCCCACATTCCTTTTTTTTTTTTAAAATGAAACCGCTTGTAATATTCTATACTTTTTTACTCCATTAAAATGGATCCTGCTCATTAATTACTTCAATAACTTTTATGTGTATCAATAGCTATTTATTTAAAATGATGCTAACATAGATTATGAGTGACAGATTTAAACCTCTTATTTGTAATGTTTTGTTGTGAATTAAAGTTGGAGTTATAAAATATTTATGCAAGTTGTGTTAAACATTGAAAACGTCACCAAACTTAAAAATGTCCCCAAATAAGTAGTTGTATTTGGATGATGAGATAGGTGTCTTCTGATTTTTTTCTAACCTTTGTTTCTATTATTAAGCTTCAATAGAATTATAAGATGAAAAGCTGTGATTTTGTGTTTATGAAGTTTGTATAGAACCTGTATATTATATATATTGTATAGAACCTATAAATACAGGTAGACTATTTTTTGTTTTTTATGATCAGGTGGTTGACCTTCATTTTTACTATCTTACTTAGGGTATCTGAATTATAATACTAAGAGTTTCAAGTTTTTGTTTTTTAGTAAGGAGCGAGGACCTGTAACAAGTGTTTTGAATCATAATGACTAATATATATTGAACATTTTCTCTGTTAGATACCATGCTTAAAAGCTTTATAAGCATTGTTTTAATATTTACAATTTATTGTTTCTTTTTTGCAGATATGGAAACTGAGGCTCAGAAGTTAATTAAATTGCTCAAGATCCCACAATAATGACTGAGATGGGACTTGAAGCCATATTTTCTTGGTTACAGAAAACCTAAGGGGGCTTCCCTGGTTACTCAGCAGTAAAGAATCTGCCTGCCAGTGCAGGAAATGTGGGTTTGATTCCTGGGTGGGGAAGATCCCCAGGAGAAGGAAATGGCAATCCACTCCAGTATTCTTGCCTGGGAAATTCCATGGACAGAGGAGCCTGGCAGGCTGTAGTCCATGGGGTCACAAACGAGTTGGATATGACTTAGTGACTAGATAACAACAACAGGGGAACTATGCCCTATTCAGTTCAGTTCAATCGCTCAGTTGTGTCCAACTCTTTGCGACCCCATGAACCGCAGCACGCCTGGCCTCCCTGTCCATTACCAACTCCTGAAGATTGCCTAAACTCGTGTCCACTGAGTCGGTGATACCATCCAAACATCTCTGTCTCATGTCATCCCCTTCTCCTCCTGCCCTCAATCTTTCCCAGCATCAGGGTCTTTTCAAGTGAGTCAGCTCTTCGCATGAGGTAGCCAAAGTATTGGAGTTTCAGCTTCAGCATCAGTCTTTCCAATGAACACCCAGGACTTATCTCCTTTAACATGGACTGGTTGGATCTCCTTGCAGTCCAAGGGACTCTCAAGAGTCTTCTCTAACACCACAGTTCAAAAGCATCAATTCTTTGGCACTCAGCTTTCTTTATAGTCCAACTCTCACATCTATACATGACTACTGGAAAAACCATAGCCTTGACTAGACTGACCTTTATTGACAAAGTACTGTCTCTGCTCTTTAATATGCTTTCTAGGTTGGTCATAACTTTCCTTCCAAGGAGTAAGCATCTTTTAATTTCATGGCTGCAATCACCATCTGCAGTGATTTTGGAGCCCAAGAAAATAAAGTCTGTCTTCTGTTTCCACTGTTTCCCCATCTATTTGCCGTGAAGTGATGGGACTGGATGCCGTGAGCTTAGTTTTCTGAATGTTGAGCTTTAAGCCAACTTTTTCACTCTCCTCTATGCCCTATCACATAGCCCAAATATAACATTTTATTTAATGAGTTACCTTAATAATGAAGTCTTTAAGTTTTTCTTTGAGTAGGTTCATGAAGCATTTTCTATTTAGTTGAACTTAGGAGACCTGAGATTGAATAGGGAGTGAAGTGTTGTTTATAGTATCTGTCTGCCTCCCTTTTTGCTCTCTTCTGTCTGTCTGTCTGTCAGCAGTTTCCCATTACTGCTACACATGCTCTTCTGGTTCCTGCTCTCCCCCGACTTGGCATCCCCCGACACCTGCCCAGCACCTATTTGAAATTCCTGCTCTCACATGTCTGATCGCACTTAGTTGCAATCTGTGTGAAGTATACATTCATAACTTTTGCTGTATCCTTTACCAAGTGGGCCTTTTTAACCTAATTCTTACTCACCTTTCTAGGTGTGACTCAGGGTTCATCCCAGCCGTTCCTGAGGGAACATCCAGATTGGAGAGGTACTCCTCCCATGTGCTTCCGTAGTATCCTGTGCATTTTCCCCCTGAAGCTGTTGAGTGTAAATCGTGGAAGTAATGCCCCATTAATGTTTGTTACCTAAAGAACAAAAAAGAGAGAGTCTTTTATGTAATGTTAGTATAGTTATCAAAATCAGGATATAATAGTATTATCTAACTTACATTATTGAAACTTCACCAGAAGTTCCAATGTCCTTTATAAATGCAAGAAAGAATCCCCACCCCCACCCCACCCCGGATCCAGTCCAGGATTGCATGTGTTGCATTTTTCATGTCTTTTTAGTCTTAACATTTACTTGTAAAATATCCCACAATTGGTGTCTCAGACGGTAAAGAGTCTGCCTGCAATGCGGGAGACCCGAGTTCTTTCCCTGGGTGGGAAAGATCCCCTGGAGAAGGAAATGGCAACCTACTCCAGTATTCTTGCCTGGGAAATCCCATGGACAGAGGGGCCTTGTAGGCTACAGTCCATGTAGTCATGCAGTCGCAGAGAGTCGGAGACGACTGAGTGATTTCACTTTCACTCACTTATAGGTTGTCTATTGTTTTCTTATCATTAGAATCAAGTTGCGTAGTTTTGGCATAAATACCGTAAAAGAAAGGTGTTTCTTCAGTCCGTCATATTTAGGAGGCAACATTACCCCATAACCGTTGATGTGAAATCTGATTCCTTAGTTAATTGTTGAAAAATTACTGCTGTTCCCTTTGTAATTAATATCTTACGATGGGTAGAGATCCTGAGGCCAGGTTAATACTAGTTATTTTTGAGCTTTTGGAGTTGTGTCTCTGTCTTTCTGGAATACACCTTTCTCCCTTCCTTGTTTCTTGCTTTCTTACTAAACTTGCTGTCTTCAATTTGTGTTTAGTGACAAGAGTGTTTTTTTTTTTTAAATCCCTTCAAAGAACACTTATATTTTCTTTAGGGGCAAAAAGCCTCAGTACTACATTTTCCCTATTCTTTAGAAGGATCTACACTTTCTTCATGTTGATTTTTTTCATCTATAAAACGAAGTGACTGAAACAAATTATATCTGAGATCCTTTCAGATTCTAAAATACATGAATTTGAAGTTTTAAAAAGTTAGATTGTTATATTCTGTTTGACCTTTTCCACCCTAAGGTTTCTAAAAAATTGTTTTCCTCCTCCTTCCTGTATAACATATAAATGTCTCATTGCTTTGGATTGGCCATGATATTTTTCACACCTCGATAATGTCTCTTCCTAAACTGAAAGACAAAGCGGTGTTCTTGTCTTGGTGGCTTGAGGGTGGGAGTGGGGGCTTATTCCCATAACAGTCAAGAATTAAAGCTGTCATCCATTGGGGTTTTCTGAATTACTTCTTACAAAGAGAAGAAGAAGAAGGAAAAAAAACAGTTGAGTATAATAGGGTTTATTACTTTTAAAACATGATTTATGTATAATTCCTTTTTGAGGGTTTTACAGTTTCTAGTTTTTATATCATGTTTCTAAAGAAATGAGAAACTTTATTCACTGTGAAATTTAGAACAGATTATTTAGTTGTAGAAGTTATTGTGTTATAAACAGACTGAGTCAGGTGTTAGTCTAATATTTTTCCTACTTAAAAAGTACTTAAAAATTGAACTATCTTGTGAATTACTAAAATAATTGGCTACACTTTAATTTTTTAAAATAATTCTTCCTTAATTTTTTTTTATCATAACTAGCATTTTATCTTTTGTGATGTTTTACATTTGCATAACTTTTTAGTTTTTGGAGAACTTTTATGTATTGGCTTGTCCAGAAAGTTCGTTGGGTAGGAAAAACCTGAACAAACTTTTTGGTCAACCCAATACATGATATCCTTTTATAGTAGCATCAACCCTTTATGATTGCAAGGCGATATGACATTGTTACAGTCATCATTATTTCCATGGAGGAAAATAAAGGAAATGGAGGCTTAGGAAGAAGTGATTTGCTTAAGGTTCTATGTAGCAGGAAACAGTGAAGCTGGGATTTAAGTTGGTTTTCCTGACTCCTCAAATATAGTGGTATTTCTATAGACCTAGGAATATTAAATTGGAACAAAGATGCCAACACTTACTAGAGGAAACTGAAAAGAGTGATCCATACTCATTTAGTAAATGGATTTCTGTTCTGTGATTGTTACCAGTATGAATCTGATGGTGGCACTGATAAAAGCTAGTGTGGGGCTGGAGCCTTGTATTGGAACCCTCTGTTGAACACGTAGCTTCAGAAGACTGAGGTTAGGTTAACAAGTATCACTGTTATATAAAAATGGCAAACACCAGATTTAGGTATTGATTCCTTTTTGGGTGGGAGGGGCATGGAATGTGACTATGGAGGTACGTATAAGAGTCTACAATCATACTGCTAATGTTTTATTTCCTAAGTTGGGAGGTAAGTATACATAGTCTTAATATTTTTCTTTATAATATTTTCTGAGATATTGTATAGTTACTTAAAAACAAGAATGTGCTCTAAATTGACTTAAGTATGTACTCAGATGGAAACTTTGAACCTTTCATTTGGTGTTCTAGGTATCATGCCTTGGTTGACAAGACACAAGTGTGTTCTTTAGGGGTTTTCCTTCAGGGCGGGAAACTGTTTTTTCCGCCTGTCTATTTAAACAACAAATAAAACTTTGCTATTCTAATTATGTTAAAAAGTTGATAATTGAGATTGTGAGCAAAACTGTTTTGTGTGAATGTGTATGTATAAGTGTATGTGTTTTGATTTGCTTTTAAAATTACTATACCCAGTTGCTGAAGATTTCTCCAAAGCGTAGTATCTGATTTCATCTCGGTGGTTACAGGAACTGATGATTCATTTTGCCTTAAATTTCCTGTATGAAGAACTGATACCTTTAACTTTTCCCAGAATAAAATTGTTAAGCTATTAGTAGATACAAAAAAATGAAGGCTCACATACTGTGGTTTTAGGTAGGTGTGAGTAAGGATTAAAAGAAAATCTAGAGTATTATATGCTAGATCTCTGATGTGTGGTATTCTGCTAACATTTTTGCTTATGAAATTTACTGATTTATAATATGGGTAATTCCTGGAGTATTTTCATCAAAAACTGATAATTTGGGGGAGTAGGAATATTTATTTTGAAAATGTACTTCCCATGTGGTCTTGTGAATGAAAAGGAATCATATTTTCAAGTTTGGATGATTATAGGATTAGAAAAAATGCTGTTGATTGTTGTTCATATGGAAGTGTTGCCTTTATTTTTGGGTACTTCTGCTTTTTGGAGAGGTAAGATGAGAGAAAAGGAATTCTGTGCTCTTCAGTGTAAAAGTATGTACACTTAGATGTTGATGATAATTCCCTCAATAAAGAAATTGATTGAAAACATGATAATTAGGGGCATCTTTAGATTTATAGATTACAATATGTGCTTAAGAGGAAGTGGGTGTGGTAGAGTGGGTAAGAATTGGGAGGTTGGGGAAGGTGAAATAAATGCTCTTGTTCTGGAGTTTAGTGATTTGAATGATCTCCTTTTGGGAGTGTTACCTACAAATTAACTCATGATGTAAGTTGGAGGGTCTCTTGGTGATTTTGGTTGAGTTCTGAATGTCATGTAAGAACTGGACTCTTATTGATTTTTGGACACTTGAAAAAGTGTTTTGCTTCTAGCATGGTTTAAGTTTACCAGTTTTCTGGTGTCTTCTCATAAGAAGAGCCATTCTTACCATTTTAGAGGCAAGTGGAAATTGTGGTCCATTAAGACTTTTGTAATAGAATTTGGAAAATGTTCTACATGCAAGGATTCTTTTACCGTTTTTTTTTTTTTGTACAAAGGACTCTTAGGATTATGGCGATGCCTCTGGACTCCTCAGAATAGTTTTCTTAAATGTATACTACATAGGTTTATAAAAGAAACTGATTGCCTTGAAATATAATTATTAAAATATTAAAAACAGAAATCTTTTTTAATGCATGTTGAGTGTAAATGCTTTTCTTATTTATAATAGCTGTTACATGAAATATCTGTGATTTCTATTGAAGAGAGTCACAGATACTGCTACTGTGGTTTATTGAGGGAAATGCTAAATTTCTGGTTAGAGATTAATGAAAAAAAATTTCTCCTGTGTTTTTGAAATTTTAATCCCAGGAACCTCTTTTTAATGCAAAATGAATGAATAAATAAAAAAGCAGTTAGAACCAGATGACTGTGGAATTGAGTCTCATATTCTCCACTTACTAGTATCTGTATTTTACTAAGTAAAATATCTTGCTAGTATTTTCTCAACTTTGAGCCTTTGTTTCCTCATCAATATAATGGAGATGGTAATAGTACTTGTGGGAACACCTACAGAATTAAAATTCTACAAGTACTTTACCTTTTTCATCTACTGCCACAGTGACTGGGATTGTCATTCTACCAATTTGAGTGAAGTGTAAAAACCTTTATGTCCCTTTACTCTCCCCTGTTTCAGTTCAGTTCAGTCACTCAGTTGTGTCCAACTCTTTGCGACCCCATGGACTGCAGCACGCCAGGCCTCCCTGTCCAACACCAACTCCCGGAGCGTACTCAAACTCATGTTCATTGAGTCGGTGATGCCACCCAACCATCTCATCTCTGTAGTCCCCTTCTCCTCCTGCCTTCAATCTTCTCCAGCATGAGGGTCTTTTCGAATGAGTCAGTTCTTTGCATCAGGTGGCCAAAGTATTGGAGTTTCAGCATCAGTCCTTCCAATGAATGTTCAGGACTGATTTCCTTTAGGATGGACTGGTTGGATCTCCTTGCAGTCCAAGGGACTCTCAAGAGTCTTCTCCAACACCACAGTTCAAAAGCATCAATTCTTCGGTGCTCAGCTTTATTTATAGTCCAACTCTCACATCCACACATGAGTACTGGAAAAACCATAGCTTTGACTAGATGGACCTTTGTTGGCAAAGTAATGTCTCTGCTTTTTAATATGCTGTCTGCTGCTGCTGCTGCTGCTGCTAAGTCGCTTCAGTCATGTCCGACTCTGTGCGACCCCACAGACGGCAGCCCACCAGGCTCCCCCGTCCCTGGGATTCTCCAGGCAAGAACACTGGAGTGGGTTGCCATTTCCTTCTCCAGTGCAGGAAAGTGAGAAGTGAAAGTGAAGTCGCTCAGTCGTGTCCGACTCTTAGCGACCCCATGGACTGCAGCCCACCAGGCTCCTCTGTCCATGGGATTTTCCAGGCAAGAGTACTGGAGTGGGGTGCCATTTGGTCATAACTTTTCTTTCAAGGAGCAAGCGTCTTTTAATTTCATGGCTGCAGTCACCATCTGCAGTGATTTTGGAGCCCAAGCATATAAAGTCTGTCTTCTGTTTCCACTGTTTCCCCATCTATTTGCCATGAAGTGATGGGACCAGATGCCATGATCTTAGGTTTCTGAATGTTGAGTTTTAAGCCAACTTTTCACTCTCCTCTTTCGCTTTCATCAAGAGGCTCTTTAGTTCTTCACTTTCTGCCATAAGGGTGATATCATCTGCATATCTGAGGTTATTGATATTTCTCCTGGCAATCTTGATTCCAGCTTGTGCTTCGTCCAGCCCAGTGTTTCTCATGATGTACTCTGCATATAAGTTAAATAAGCAGGGTGACAGTATACAGCCTTGACGTACTCCTTTCCCTATTTGGAACCAGTCCGTTACTCCCCTGTTTATAATATACTAATTTTAAAAACTGCATCAGACCATATTATAATTTTTGTTTCAACTTTCAGGCATACTTTAGAAAACCCAATAGTAAGAAAACCTGTTGTACATGCCCATATTTTTGCTAACAGTTGTTCTTTCCTGAGATTCCTTCTGTTAGTGTTTCTATTTGGTTTAGAGAACTTCTCTAGTCATTCTTTAAGTCTGCTGGTGACAGATTCTTTTGTATTTACTTAATATAAAAGTAAGATGACTTTTTTTGTGGATTGACAGCTCAGCACTTGAAAAATTGTGCCACTTCTGTCTTAATGTTTTCTGATGAGATATTTGCTGTCTTCTGTTCCTCCCTATAGGTTGATGTTTTTCTCTGTCTTCAAGGTTTTTTCTTTGTTTTTAGAAGTTTAATTATGATGTGTCTTAGTGTGGATTTCTTTGGAGTTTTTACCTTTCTACAGTTTGTTCATCTTCTTAAATTTGTAGATCTGGCTTGCCAAATTTGGAGTTTTCAGTTACTTTTTCAAGTACTTTTAAGCCTTGCTATTTTGTCCTCTCCTTCCCAAATGCTGATAATACGAATGTTTTTGGATCTTTTGTTATAGTCTCACAGGAGCTTGAGCCTTCATTCATTTATTTATTTGTTTCCAGCCTATTTCTCTTAGTTTTTCAGATTGGATAATTTTCATAGTCTTATCTTCCAATTAATTGTTATTTCTATCCTTCCACTCTGGTTATTTTGATTATTTTTCAATTTTAAGTTCCCATTTTGTCGTTTTTAACATATTTGTTGCTGACACTTTGATTTTTTTTGCTGAGACTTTTTTTTTCCTCCCTGTGTATTTCAAGCATGCTTGTATTGTTGAAACATTTTTATCCAGACAACTTTAATGTCTTTGTCAGATGATTCTAATGCCTCTGTTGTCTTGATGGTGGTGTCTGTTGATTGCATTTTTGTCACTCAGTTTGAGATCGTCCTTGGATTTTCTGTTGAAACCAGACCGTATTTTGTTCTGAGGCTTTGGATCTTAGTCAGACATCAGTGTTAGCTGCCTCTTTGAGGCTGCCCTAGCAGGAGAAGGGAGCTGGAGGGTGCTACCTTACTGCTGCGAGGTGGAGGTGGACATCCAGTTGCCTCTTGAAGGTTCCACTGAAACCTGAGGTGAGGGGAGACACTCCTTATTATTGCTGGGTGGGGGTGGTAGTCCAGTCCGCCCTCATGATCTTCAGTGATGTTCTTGTGGAGTAAGATTCATTACTAGTGCATGGGGATGAAAGTTCTGGCTTCCTACTTGGCCTTCTCTGACACTGTCCAGTGGGGGTTTGGGGTGCTTCCAGTATGGCCTTGAGAATGTGGAATTAATTAATTTCATACATCTCACAGTTACATATTTAAAAAAATTTTTCTGATGATACAAACAATTCTTGTTTCAGAAGAAAAATGGCAACAGGTGAGCAGCAAACAGTTAAACAAAATACAATGTTTTATATTGTCATCCCTTACTGAATAGCTAAAAAAAAACAACACCACTTTAAAATTATCCACTGACAAAGGTTAATAAATGGTTATCTGTTATAAGTTAAAGAAGCAAGGATGTGGGTACTGTCAGATTGCTACTGAAATTGTCAGTCAACAAACTGTATTAGTCTTAAATGTCATAAACTTTGACCCAGGAGTTAATTTTCAAGGAATTTTTCCTGATAAAGTAATTTGCTATGAGATATAATGATTTATATACAAAGTTTTGTGACAGGGCTACTTAAAAGATTTTGGAAATAGCCTATATGATCAGTAATAAAGATGGATTAAATAATGGTCCATGTCATTAAAATTAACTTTTAGGAGACTGTTTAACAAGGAGGAAATAGTCATTAAATAGGAGGTAAAACAGATTATAAAACTGAGCATACAATAGATTTAATTATACTTTGTTTTGTTTTTGGCATTGTGGCTAGGGACCTGGAACTTGAATTTTCTTTAGTGTGGAGATAGATCCAAGTGTTAAGGGGGCCAGAAGCTTAAATGGTTTGGGGGACCCTCTTTAAGAAAGAATACAGAATTGTGTATGCAGGTGAATATTTGTTTAGAATGAGAAAAGAGGCATTCGTATAAACGAAGGACCTCAAAGCCCAGTGTTCACTCATTTTGTGGTGAATCTGCCTCTACTCTAAAGTATAAAATTTGGTTTATGTACACTGAGACTTCATTAATGTTACTTATATCTTCTGTCCTCTATATTTTTGATTATATGCTGAATTGTTTTTCTAAACTTCTCCCGTGTTTCTAATAATTCTTGCATTGACTTACACTTTTTGTTGTGTAAATAATTTTGTTTCATTAAGCTTAATGATATTATAAAATCTCATTATAGCTTGCCAAATAAATTTTATCATGTTTAATACTGATGTTTTTATCTTTCTTCTGCTGACTAAATTCGTTGCATTTTTTCGCTTTCCCTTTTATTATTAGCCTTCTATTTTTTTCTTTCTTTGGAGCCTCTTCATTTTTTTAAGAAAGCCTTATAAGTTTATTGGAGTTATTTTGGTCTCAGTTTGGCCTCTTTGTATTTTTCTCTCCTTACTTCTGTGTTTGACCTGTGTTGTAGGGTTTTGTTTTTTTCACAGAAACTTTTAAGGAGTAGCATCTAGTTTTACTACTGGTTGTGTGTGTGTTGGGGGGAGGAGGAGGGAGTGTAAATAAAGTTTTCATCCATGAATTTTTTTCTTCTGAGTTGTGGTTGTGAATGTGTGTGAATCTGTGAAGAGTTGGTTGGAAGAGATTAAAATTATGTACTGCAAATTTTTTTTTTCCCTAAAGCATTTAGAGATTCCTTAAGAAGGGGAGAATTCATGTAGCTTGGGTTATGTTGCGTGAATTTGTATTGTCACAATTCAGTTGCAGTTTGATAACTTGTCTTTCAAATGAAATCACGTAAACTCGCCTAGCTTTGTAATCCCCACAGTCCTTTTGGGGTCCTTTTAGGGAGTGTGTGTGTGTACATTCAGGCAATGCAAACTTAGGTTGCTTAGCTCTTAGTTGACTGGTGCAAATTAAAAGGCAGTTTTGCTAATACAGATTAAAGTGCTTCCAAACCTTAACACAACATCGCTTGCCTTTCTAGTGTTCGTAATGACAATTTGTATTTGCTCTTTAAACATGTAGGAAGGCCTTGGAACTGATCCCCACTCCCATGGAATAAAGTTAGTAGAAAGAACAAGACTGTTTTACTACCTCTTACTCTGAACAAGACAACTTCCTTTATTTTGCATTTCTGGGTGGTGGTTATAGCACTTGTTTTGAGGTTTGACCACCCTCTCAGTTATTTTTATTTTTTCATGTCGCTTTGAGTATACCCTGTGGTGTTTTAGCTATAATATTTTTAATGAAATTCATGCATGTATATTATGTCTTAAAACATCATTTGTTTTGACTTAATTTGGCTTGTTTTATGCTATCTCTGCTTTATATGAGTTTTTTTTTTAAACAGTTGAATGCTTATTTTTCCACAGCCAAACTCATACTCTTAATAGATTTGCAGTGTTTGTTTTCTCTGTTTAACATATAAATGATTTAAGATATGACATAAGTTACAACTGCTTGGTTTGCTAAGGGTACCCACCCTTCCACCCACAGCAACTCAGCAGAGTACAGACATTTTGCCCTTATTGGAAACTATGTCCTAAATTCAGTTAACTCCTAATCTTGTTATGTCAGCTGGAATAAAGGTATAGTAGAACTTTTTCCCCTTAAAATTGTTTTTCTTACCACTGTTTAGCTTTCACAGGGCTTACTGAACAAATTTCAGAATCGGTGAAACTTTGTGAATAATTTGCAATCTTTTTCAAAACTTTAATAGAATTGGAAAACATATATTCCCTGAAATAAGTTTCACTCTCAACAATTGGTGTGGTTGAGTTTAGTCTAGCATGTGCCATAACTTTTTATTTAAAATAGAAGTGTCTTATAAAATAGTTAATAGTTGCATACTTCCTGGCACAGAAATTCAGTATGCAAAATGTTAAAAATTATATAATAGAAGCAGCATATTGAGCTTCCCTGGTGGCTCATATGGTAAAGAATCTGCCTGTAATGCAGGGGCCCTGGGTTCAATCCCTGAGTTGGGATGATCCCTTGGAGAAGGGCATGGCTATTCACTTGAGTATTCTTGTCTGGAGAATCTCATGGACAGAGAAGCCTGGTGGGCTATGGTCTATGGGGTCGCAGAGTTGAATATGACTGAGCGACTAACACTTTCACTTTTTTCCCTCATCAGCAGCATATTAGAAGCTATGTTATCCAGTTACGTGTAGTTTTAAATTGTTACTGTTTCTGGCTTTATGAAAAAATAAAGCGTTAGGTGTGTGCCCCGAGCTTTTCAGATTTGCACATCTCCTGTTGAAACCTTCACTGCTATTTTCATGTTCCATGCCATGAGAGAGTGAGGTCACTTTTAATGCTATTCAGGGAATGAAAATCAAAATTTCTTGAAGAGAATCTAATATGTCTGTGTTTTGCTTAATGCTTTCCTGTTACATTCCCAGACAGAGGTCTTAAATTTGAGGAAGTTGTTGAGAGACGCCTGGTGAGATTCTGAACTCCATCTTCCCTCAGAAGGGGATCAATTGCTACTTCTTCCCCAGCCCCCACTCCATTTCATAATTGGACAGTGGTACTTTATGCAAAAATTACATTTTACAAGCCAAACATATATTGGGAGAAGATTCTCTGTTGTATAATAGCAAACATGGACAGTTCTTCCACACACTTAAAAAATGAGGAAATATATCAGGAGACCTAAAAATGCGACCACAGTTTACATAGAAAGCCTCAGTAAATAGAAAAGCACATTATACTCTTGGATTTGAAGATTCAAATTTTTTAGTATGTCAGTACTAGAAATTAATGGCATCCCAAAATAAAAACTGAAAGAATTAAGAAAAAAAGGCTCTACCAGACAGTTAACTCTATTGAGGTAAGTATTAGTGTAAGCTCATTTTGTAGATGAATGAAATGAAGCTCAGAAATCAAGAACTTCTCAAGTCTGTAGAAGCTAGGAAGTAGTTGAAGCAAGGCATCACAAGAAGGTGTTTGAAGGCTCAGATGTAGTAATAGCTAACTCTGTAGTAAGCACTTATATTACTAAACACTGCTGTTCAGGCAAAGTATATATTTTCCCAATTAGAATAGCATCTAAATATACTTAGAATGTCAAAATTTGTGAGACTTTTCTAGGGTGGTTCTAGAGCTAATGCAACCATACAGTTAAGTTCATTTCACATGCTAGCAAGGTTGCGCTGGGGTAGGCTCAAGGTTCCAGCTAGGCTCTAACAGTGTTGTGAACCGAGAACTTCCAGATGTACAGCTGGGTTTAGAAGAGGCAGAGGAACCAGAGATCAAGTTGCCAACATCCATTGGATCATAGAGAAAGCAAGGGGATTCCAGAAAAACATCTGCTTCATTGAATATGCCTTTGACTGTGTGAATCACAACACACTGTGGAAAATTCTTCAAGAGATGGGAATACCAGACCACTTTACCTGTCTCCTGAGAAACCTATATGTGGTTAATAAGCAACAGTTAGAACTGGACATGGAACATCTGACTGGTTCTAAATTGGGAAAGGAGTACAATAAAGCTGTATGTTCTCACCCTACTTATTTAACTTATATGCAGAGTATATCATGTGAAATGGTGGACTGGATGAATCACAAGCTGGAATCAAGATTGCCAGGAGAAATATCAACAACCTCAGATATACAGATGATACTACTGTAATGGTAGAAACTAAAGAGGGAACAAAAGAGCCTCTTGATGAAAGTGAAA
This sequence comes from Bos indicus x Bos taurus, assembly GCF_003369695.1. Lineage (NCBI taxonomy): Eukaryota > Metazoa > Chordata > Mammalia > Artiodactyla > Bovidae > Bos > Bos indicus x Bos taurus. The sequence continues at coordinate 45,897,598 of NC_040090.1, read as the reverse complement.
GAGGAGAGTGAAAAAGCTGGCTTGAAACTCATCATTGAAAAACTAAGATCTTGGCATGTAGTCCCATTCACTTCATGGCAAATAGAAGGGGAAAATGTGGAAGCAGTGACAGATTTTATTTTCTTCGGCTCCAAAATCACTGTAGACAGTAACTGCAGCCACAAAATTAAAACATGCTTCCTCCTTGGAAGAATAGCTATGACAAACCTAGACAGTGTATTAAAAAGCAGAGATATCACTTTGCAGACAAAGGTCCGTCTAATCAAAGCTATGGTTTTTCCAGTAATCATGTACAGATGCGAGAGTTGGACCATAAAGAAGACTGAGCGCTGAAGAACTGATGCTTTTGAATTGTGCAGGAAGAGACTCTTGAGAGTCCCTTGGACTGCAAGGACATCTAACCAGTCCATCCTAAAGGAAATCAGTCCTGAATGTTCATTGGAAGAACTGATGTTGAAGCTGAAACTCCAATACTTCGGCCATCTGATGTGAAGAGCTGACTCATTTGAAAAGACCCTGATGATGGGAAAGATTGAAGGCAGGAGAAGGGGACGACAGGATGAGATGGCTGGATGGAATCACCAACTCAATGGACATGAGTTTGGGTAAACTCCAGGAGTTGGTGATGGCCAGGGAGGCCTGGTGTGCTGCAGTCCATGGGGTTGCAAAGAATTGGACACAACTGAGTGACTGAATTGAGCTGGACAGCAAGGAGATCAAACGAGTCAATCCTAAGTCATCCCTGAATATTCATTGGAAGGACTGATGCTAAAGTTCTAATACTTTGGCTGCCTGATGCAAACAGCCAACTCCCTGGAAAAGACCCTGATGCTGGGAAAGATTGAAGGCAGGAGGAGAAGGAAGCGGCAGAGGATGAGATGGTTAGATAGCATTACCTACTCAATGAACGTGAATTTGAGCAAACTCTTGGAGATAGTGGAGGACAGAGGAGACTGGTCACAAAGAGTTGGGCACAATTTAGCAACTGAGCAACAACAGCAACAATTTATAACTTTATAAAGGGTCTTACATAATCTCTTCCTCCCAATTTCACTTTTCCCCATGTGCATAAGCAGTTTTTCAGCATCATTTATTGACTATTCTAACCTTCACCTGCTATTCTGCTTCTTTATATACCAAAGTTGATACATATTTTTGGCCTTTTTTTTTTTCCCCCTTATTGCTTCATCAGTTCTGCTCTTTTTATTTATTAATACTTGGCTGCGGTGCATCTTAGTTGCAGCACATGGGCTCTTTTGTTGCGGTGCGTGGGCTTAGTTGCCCCTCAGCACATGAGATCCTAATTCTTGATCAAGGATCAAACCTATGTCCCTGCATTGCATGGTGTAACCACTGGACACCAGGGAAGTCCCTCCACTCTATCTTAATTTCATGAATGGTTAAGATAAGCTTCACTGCTGTGTTCATTCAGTACAAATTTCATTGAGCCCTGGTGGCTTAATGGTAAAAGAATCCACCTGCCAGTGCAAGAGACACGGGTTTGCTCCCTGATCTGGGAAGATCCCACATGCCACGGAGCATTTAAGCCCATGTGACACAACTATTTAGTCTGTGCTCTGGAGCCCAGGAGCTGCAACTGCTGAGCCCACGTGCCGCAGTTGCTGAAGCCCATGCACTCTTGAGCTTGTGCTCCACAGCAGGAGAGGCCACAGCAATGAGAAGAAGCCTGCTTACCGCAAGAGAGTAGCCTGTGCTCGCCACAACTAGAGAAAGCCCAGGTGCAGCAACGAAGACCCAGTGTAGCTGAAAATAAACACATAAAGTTATTTAAAAAGTTTCATTGAAAAAATAATTACTGGGCAACTTCTGTGTGCCAGGAACTGTGTAGGTGTTGGGAAAATAGCACTGAACAAAATTCTCACAGAGATCAGTCTTATAAAAAATGTCTTGGATATTTGTCTTGTTTATTTTAGAATTTTAGATTAGCTTGCAGGTTCCATTAAAAATCTGATAGCTTTTAGAAAACTTTAAATTGTATGAGATAAGGGAAATTTTACATTTTGACAGTTTTATCTGTGAACATAGAATGCCTTTGCATTCAGAAGTATCTCCCTCCTTCCCCATCCCCCTCCTCCTTTTTGGCCTTTGATTAAAGCTTTATAGTTTCCATTATCTATAAAGATCTAGAACATATTTTATTAGCTTTATTCCCAGTTAGCTTTATTCTCGGCTATCATATATTTCTCATTTATTCTCAGTTAAAATAGCATATCATATATCAGAAGAACATTGCTTTATTGACTATGCCAAAGCCTTTGACTGTGTGGATCACAACAAACTGTGGAAAATTCTTAATGACATGGGAATACCAGACCACCTGACTGCCTCCTGAGAAACCTGTATGCAGGTCAAGAAGCAACAGTGAGAACCAGACATGGAACAACAGACTGGTTCCAAATTGGGAAAGGAGTACATCAAGGCTGTATATTGTCAAGGCTGTGTATTGATTATTTAACTTGTATGCAGAGTATATCATGTGAAATGCCAGGCTGGATGAAGCACAAGCTGAAATCAAGATTGCCAGGAGAAATACCAATAACCTCAGATACACAGATGATACCGCCCTTATGACAGAAAGTGAAGAAGAACTAAAGAGCCTCTTGATGAAAGTGAAAGAGGAGAGTGAAAAAGTTGGCTTAAAACTCAACATTCAGAAACCTAAGACCATGGCATCTGGTCCCATCACTTCGTGGCAAATAGATGGGGAAACAGTGGCTGACTTTATTTTTTTGGGCTCCAAAATCACTGCAGATGGTGACTGCAGCCATGAAATTAAAAAACGTTTGTTCTTGAAAGAAAAGCTATGACCAACCTAGACACTGTATTAAAAAGTAGAGACATTACTTTGCCAACAAAGGTCTGTCTAGTCAAAGTTATGGTTTTTCCAGTGGTCATGTATGGATGTGAGAGTTGGACTATAAAGAAAGCTGAGTGCTGAAGAATTGATGCTTTTGAACTGTGGTGTTGGAGAAGACTCTTGAGAGTCCCTTGGACTGCAAGGAGATCCAATCAGTCCATCCTAAAGGAAATCAGTCCTGAATATTCATTGGAAGGACTGATGCTGAAGCTGAATCTCCAATAATTTGGCCACCTGATGCAAAGAACTGTGAGTCATTGGAAAAGACCCTGATGCTGGGAAAGATTGAAGGCGGAAGGAGAAGGGGACAACAGAGGATGAGATGGTTGGATGGCATCACTGACTTGATGGACATGAGTTTGAGCAAGCTCCAGGAGTTGGTGAAGGACAGGGAAGCCTGGCATGCTGCAGTTGGGCTCGCAAAGATTTGGACACAGCTGAGCGACTGAACTGAACTGATCATATATTTGCTATTATAAATGATATCATCTGTTTGAACTTTTTCTAATGCTTTGTATATAGAAATGGCTTATTTTTGACTGTGACTTGTGTATATTTAATTGTGTATGCAGATACCTTGCAGAGCTCTAGTTCCCATAATTACTTTGTATATTCTGTAGGGTTTTCTATGTGGATAATTGTGTCATGAAATATAGTTGACTTTTGAATGATGCAGATGGTAGGGATGCTTGACCCTACTTGTAGTCAAAAAGGCCTTCCATAAAGGTGGTTTCTCTGTCAACCAACCATGGATCATATTTACTATTAAAAATAGTCACACATAAATGGACCCATCCAGTTCAAACCTGTGGTGTTCAAGGGTCAACTGTAGTGTGTGTATGTGTGTTTAAGAAAGAAATGGAAAATTTTATTCATATGAACCTGAGAATTATAACACAGGAGACAGTCTTTTCAGGAAACTTGAGATACTATTCTAACTGTAATCTGCTGTGTTTTTTTTTGAAGTTTGTTTATTTTTTGCCTGCAGTGGGTCCTCACTGTAGTGTGTGGACTTCTCGTGGCATGCAGTCTTTCTCTTGTGGTGGTGCATAGGCTTCTTCTGTTGTGGACTACGGGCTCTAGAGCGTGCAGGCTCAGTTGTGGCGCAGAGACTTTCCTAGTTGTGGCGCAGAGACTTTCCTAGTTGTGGCGCAGAGACTTTCCTAGTTGTGGCACGTGAGCTTAGCTGCCCTGCGGCATGTGGGATCCTAGGTCTCTAACCAGGGATCGAACCCATGTCCCCTGCCTTGAAAGGCAGATTCTTAACCACTGGACCACCAGGGAAGTCTCTGTAATCTATTTTTAGTTCTTATATTTTGTTTTCTTGATTTATTGTATTGGTTACAATCTCCAATATAATGTAACAGTGAACATTCTTTTTTTTTTTGATTGAAATATAGTTGATGTGCAATATTAATGAGTTAAGGTGTACAACAGTGATTTGCAATCTAAAGGTTATATTCCACTTATTTTAAATGTTGGCTGTATGTGTTGCACAGTATATCCACTTAGCTTATTTTATACATAATAGTTTATACCTCTTAATCCCCACCCCCATATTGCCCTCCCTCATTTCTCCTCCCCATTTGTTGTTTTTCAGTCCCTCAGTCACGTCTGACTCTTTGCAACCTCATGGACTGCAGCACGCCAGGCTTCCCTGTACTTCACTATCTCCTGAAGCTTGCTCAAGCTCATGTCCATTGAGTCGGTGATGCTACCCAACCATCTTGTCCTCTCTTGTCCCTTTCTCCTCCTGCCTTCAATCTTTCTCAGCATCAGGGTCTTTTCTAATGAATTGGCTCTTCATATCAGGTGGCCAAAGTATTGGAGATTCAGCATCAGTCCTTCCAATGAATATTCAGGATTGATTTCCTTTAAGATTGTCTGGTTTGATCTCCTTGCAGTCCAAGGGACTCTCAAGGGTCTTCTCTAATACCACAGTTCCAAAGCATCAATTCTTTGGCGCTCAATCTTCTTTATGGTTCGACTCTCACATCCATACATGACCACTGGAAAAACCATAGCCTTGACTAGACGGACCTTTGTTGGCAAAGTAATGTCTGTGGTTTTTAATATGCTGTCTAGTTTGGTCATAGCTTTTCTTCCAAGGAGCAAGTGTCTTAATTTCGTGGCTGCAGTCACCATCTGCAGTGATTTTGGAGCCCAAGAAAATAAAGTCAATACTATTTCCATTGTTTCCCCATCTATTTGCCATGAAGTGATGGGACTGGATGCTATGATCTTAATTTTTTGAATGTTGAGTTTTAAGCTAGCTTTTTCACTCTCCTCTTTCACCTTTGTCAAGAGGCTCTTTAGTTGCTCTTCACTTTCTGCCATAGGGTGGTGTCATCTGCATACCTGAGGTTTATCGATGTTTCTCCTGGCACTCTCTATTCTGGCTTGTGCTTCACCCAGCCTGGCATTTCACATGATGTTCTTTGCATGTAAGTTAAATAAGCAGGGTGACAATATACAGCCTTGACATATGTACTCCTTTCCCAATTTGGAGGCAGTCATTGTTCCTTGTCCTGTTATAACAGCTGCTTCTTGACCTGCATACAGGTTTCTCAGGAGGCAGGTCAGGTGGTCTGGTATTCCCATTTCTTCAAGAATTTTCCACATTTTCTTGTGATCCACAGTCAAAGGCTTTATCATAGTCAGTGAAGCAGAAGTAGATGTTTTTCTGGAATTCTCTTGCTTTTTCTATGATCCAACGGATGTTGGCTATTTGATCTCTGGTTCTTCTGCCTTTTCTAAATCCAGCTTGAATATCTGGAAGTTCTCAGTTGATGTACTTTTGAAGCCTAGCTTGGAGAATTTTGAGCATTACTTTGCTATTGTGTGAAATGAGTGCAATTGTGTGGTAGTTTGAATATTCTTTGACTTTGCCCTTCTTTGGGATTGGAGTGAAAACTGACCTTTTCCAGTTCTGTGGCCACTGCTAAATTTTCCAAATTTGCTGGCATATTGAAGGCAGCACTTTCACAGCATCATCTCTTAGGATTTGAAATAGCTCAGCTGGAATTCCATCACCTCCACTAGCTTTGTTCGTAGTGATGCTTCCTAAGGCCCACTTGAGTTTGCACTCCAGAATGTCTGGCTCTAGATGAATGATCACACCATCGTGGTTGTCTGGTTCATTAAGATCTTTTTTGTATAGTCCTTCTGTGTATTCTTCTCCCCACTGGTTGGTAACTGCTAGTTTGTTCTCTGTATTATGAGTCTGCTGCTGCTGCTTTTGTTTTCAGCCACACCATGTGACATGTAGGATCCTAGTTCCCCAACCAGAGGTTGAACCTGTGCCCCCTGCACTGGCAGGTTAGTCTTAACGGCTGGACCTCCTGGGAAAGTCCCCCTGCTTTTTTTTTTTATTATACTCATTAGTTTGTTTTATTTTTTAGATTCCACATGTAAGTGATCATACAGTATTTGTCTTTATCTGACTTATTTCACTTAGCATAATGCCCTCCAAGTCTGTCTATGTTGCGTCAAATGGCAAAATTTCATTCATTTGTATGGCTGTGTGGTATTCTGTTGGATGTGTCTACCACAGCTTCTTTCTTCATTTATCTGTGGGTGGACACTTAGGTTGTCTCCGTATCTTGGCAAGTGTACATAATGCTGCTGTGTATGCATCATTTTGAATTAATGTGTTTGCTTTTTTTGGATGTATACCCAGAAGTCAAATTGATGTATTGCGTGGTAGTTTTACTTTTGGGGGTTTTTGTTTTTGATCGTGCCCTGTGGCTTGTGGGATCTATCTTAGTTCCCTGACCAGGGATTGAACCTGCGCTCCGACAGTGAAAGTGCCAAGTCTTAACCACTAGACCACCTGGGAATTCCCTGCTTTTAGTTTTTTTAAAGAAACCTTCACAATAGTGGACATTCTTATTCTTGATTTTAGAGTTTGGCTGTTTAAAAAATTGTTCTTTGTGGTAGGTTTTAGGTTCCCCCCAATCTCCCATTTTATGAAATTTTTAAGATAAATATGTCATTTTCTCATGCTTTTATTTCTTACAATCATATTGTTTTTCCTTTAATCTGTTCATGTGAATTATATTTGTACTTTTTTTCAAAAGGTCTGTGTATCCTTGGATTCTTGGATTCTTGGGATATATCAGTCATAATGTATATTCTTGTTTGTTTACTTACTATTGGATTCTGTTTGCTAATGTTTTGTTTATGGGTTTAAAATTTTTTTGCATCTATTGCTTTTTAGTGAAGTTGGCCTGTAATTTTCATTTTTCTTAATGTCTCTTTGTCTTTTTTGGTATCATGGCATCATGAGTTGATAAGTATTTCCTTTTTTGCTGTTCTCTTGAAGAATTTGTGTAATACAGGAATTCCTGCTCCTTGCTTTTACAACTTCTAGACTTGGCTTTTTTGTATATGTGTGGCAAGGTTATTTTTGTTTCTTAGTTTTTCCTCCTCTGTTAGCCCTGTAATTATTGATGCTTCTTAATTACTGTATCCCCAAACAAGCAACTGAAGCTCAGTTTCTTCACTCTGGTCCGATTCTTTGTGACCCTGTGGACTGTAGCCTGCCAGGCTCCTCTGTCCATGGAATTTTTCAGGCTGGAATACTGGAATGGGTTGCCATTTCCTTCTCCAGGGGATATTCCCCACCCAGGGATCGAACCAGTGTCTCCTGAGTCTCCTGCGTTGGCAGGCGGATTCTTTATCTGATGAGCCACCTGGGAAGCTCATAATTACTGTATCCCCAGTCAAGGGTGAGCTCAAGTGAGAGAAGGGAGCATTTATTGACAGGAAAACATAGGAAATGCAGACTTTCAGGAACAAGTCAGAGTTTCAGTTAGATGCTAAACTCTGGGCTAGGAACATGCTGGGAGTGGAAAGGGAGCTGAACCTGAGACTTCTCTATTAAAGAGGAGTCCCTCCAACCAGGCCAAAGTGGTCATAGGAGGGCTAAGTTCTTAGCAGATTGACAGCCCCCTGCTTTCCCTGCTCCCCCTGGTTTCTGAAATATGCACTAGCAGAAGATAAAGACAGGGCAGAAATGATAGATTTAGGCTCCACCCACACCCTGGGCAGGATTTCAGATATCTTAATACTTTCTGATCATTCCTCCGAGTGTCAATATAAAGAATGAGGGGCTCCGGTGCCATCCTTGCGTAGTTTCCGGCCACACCCCACCACCCTTCCATGAGGGGAAATTAATGAGAAAATCTAAAATCTTCTCTCAGTTAGTCATGCTAGTAGATGGAGAAACAGTATGGACATTCCCTAATGGGGAATGTATTGTCCATAGAAACAGTATGGACATCCCCTAATGGGGAAAGTATTGATGTGCACTTACTTGTTTACAGTCAGTTTATCTTTTACCATTAAGTTGCTTAAGTTACTATGAAGATTAACACATTTCCAAAAAGTCTTTTCCTATTTTTTGTCATGCTTCTTTTCATAGTTGGTTGTCAGGGTCTTGAGAGATGAATTTTGAAATAAGTTTAAATTATTTGACATTTCTATTTTTGCCAATCCATGTTATTTTATATAAACTGACAGTATATTTAGTTTAGAAAAGTTCTGTTCCTGTGCTTTTATTGTAAGTCATTGTTATCCAATGTTTTTGCGTAACTTTTTCTGAAAGTTTTTTTTTTTTAGTTAAGGGAAATCTCTGGGAATGGGGAATCTCTTTTAACTTTGAAGGCGAAGATCTGCAGAAAGAAACTTTCTACTGCTTTCATTTACAGATTGAAATTAGCTAAATGTGCAAGTAAATAAGTGAAAATTGCCTAAAAGTTCATTAAAAAATTTTGACTGGATTAATTTCCAGTTTCAGTTGACTTCTGACTTTTGATAGAGAGCATGTAGCTCTTGATAAGCATGCAGTCATTCTAGGTATATTGCCACTTAAGAAAACAGCTTTTTAAAAATCTGTTAGAACACGGGAAAAAAAGATCTTGCTCTCTTGTGGTTTTACAGGGTGCCAGAGGTTTAGTTGCTTGTGTGTTTCACTCAGTTGCTTTCTGTTCAATGAGTAAGATCACCACGATGCATCACAACTTTGCAGACTCACTGCAAAGGAAATAGCAGGAGGTAAAATGACCTCAAATGAATGTGACTTTCTTGTGGGATGGGGTGGGTGGGCAGTGCTACAATTAAATAAACAAATTGAACTGTGCAGGAAGACCTTTATTTGTGACTTTGGGGAGGGGGGTGTCATTCCTTGTTTTTTAAAACATTTTCACAATGACTAGTTCATTGTAAATATATAATATAATTACATTGAGGTGTTTAGTATTTTTATAGTCTTATTTTTGTTATCATTTCTTTAGTGAGCTCTTTCTTTTGGGCTGATACTTTACTATTTTGAGCACCTTAAGGTAAGAGAGATGTTAATTCTCACAATATTGGTTGAATGGAACTAACAACTTTTATCTTGTCATGTTGGATTCTTTTACATCTGTTTTTGCTCGTTTATTCTTCAGGTTTCATTGTTTTACTCACACAATAATTTTGCACTCAGAGAAATAAAACTGATATTTGCATCTCTCTACCATAAGCCTTCTGGATAGGATCATGGCCTTTTATCTGTTGAATGTTGGTATGAGATAGTTTGATAATACTTTAAAGGGGATGGAGAAATCCTTCATTATGTATGATAAGCTTGCAGTTATCTGTGCTCTTTCTTAGAAGGCAGAAAGGGAGTCTGGATAGTTTATATCTGTATTTATTGCAATGCGAGTCGTGCTTACGTACCTAGGAAAAACTTTGCCTGTTTGCCAGCTTATTGCCAGTGTAAGGGTTGACTGAGGTCTGCGGGGAGAAAGCATTTGAGGTCTGGACATTTTGTTCCATAAATATAGACAAAATAGAGGCAATACATTTATTTTGTTTTCTAAAGGTAGCTCTCAGTGTAATGTAGTGGTTTGGGGCATCGAATCGAGCCAGACTGCTTGGAATCAATCTCCACTCTACCACTAACTGTCCTGTGGCTTTGAGCAAGTTACTTAACCTTGGTCTCCTTTTCCTCACCTGTAAGATGGAGACTGTAATGAGAGTACTTGCCTACTTCATGGACTTCTTGTGAGGTTTCAGTTAATATATAGAAGCACTTAGTGCCTGGCACATAGTAAACTCTATAGAGATATTGTGACTTAAAGTGTACAGACATGTTTCCCCGAAGTAGTTGGAAGTGTGAAGCTTAATTTTTCTAAAAGTCTGATTTATAGTTACTTTTGAATAGCCCCAAAAGTGGAGAATGAAAGAATCAATAAACCCTGTCTTTGGGTTATTACACTGTCTGCCTTCCTGTGGAAATGTCTCTTCTCGCTTAGCTGCTCCATGGCCTGGCTGAGGCTGGGCTCTCTGCTGGGATGACCACAGCAGGGGAGACACAGAGTGCGAGGGCCCCGGCTGGCTGGGTGCAGGAGTCCTGCTCTGAAAGAAGGGTTTTGCTTCTCTCATTAGGGCACCTAATTGAACAAGTGCCATCTCATCTCTGGGCTTGCTAAGTTGCTTCAGTTGTGTCCGACTCTTTGCGACCTTAAGAATTGTAGCCTGCCAGGCTCCTCTATCCATGGAATTCCCTAGGCAAGAATACTGGAGTGTGTTGCCGTGCCCTCCTCCAAGGGATCTTCCTGACCCAGGGATCAAACCCATGTCTCTTACATTGGCAGGCGGAGTCCCTACCACCAGTGCCACCTGGGAAACCCGTTCCTGAGCACTCTAGTGTTAAAAGAAATAAACATCCAAATAGGACTTGGCTAGTGCTTCATTCACCTACTACTTCTCTAGAGTTGACCTTAAAGGAGTTTGCAGAAACAGGGTTTTCCTGTCCTAAAATACAGTTTTAGTCCTAACTGAAGGGGAAAAACATCATGAAAATGTCCTGTTCTTTCTGCTGTCTCCAAAAAGCACCTGATTCTCTTTTAGTAATGCAGTTTATTTTACAGTTGTCCCCCTTTGTACACTAAAAGCTTTACTATGATATGTTTTATAGAAGATCAAGAGAAAAAGCAGTCAAGTTCTCATCTTCTAAGTTTATAAAAAGGCTTTTTTCCTTAGGTGAAAAAATTACCTGTGAATTTTGGTTTCCCACAAACCAAAACTTTTGTTTCCCACATAATTTAGTAAAATGTCAATATCAGTTTATTCATGTTGGCTTTAATATTAATAAAGATATTCTGCCTCTTTATAGGTCTGTATTGTCTTTTATAAATAAATCTGTTCCTGGCAAGATGTATAAATTTTAAGAATTTGTGGAACTCCTCATACGACGCCCCCCAGTAAAAGATTAGCAATGTTAGATGGTAGAGCATTCACCAGGTGTCTGTGCTCCCTTATAGTTCCTTATGCTAAACCTACTCCAGGGCTTATTGCTTGGAAACTGTAGTATCTTTTCCATCCTAAGACACGTTAAAAATTATTATCCTTGTAATTAGGATGCATCTTCCAGTTGATGGTATCCTTGAATCAAGAAAAGATTGTACTTGTTTTTTTGTCTTGCCTCCTACTTGACAATGAGTAGACCCCTTAAGTGCAAGAACCCATATTCGTTTATTTTTATCTCCAGTGTCTCTTGTGCATTTAGACTCTTGGCTTTTGCTGAACCACAGTGTTGCAGTTTTTAAGATCATCTCAATAAGCATTAAAGTGAGACTTTCATCAGGACACTTTTGCAGGGAGAAACACATCAAAGGAGGGTCTGGTAATTGCTGATAAGTTAAATGCTACTTCTGTTTCCCCTCCTTTGCTCCCCTTCTCTTTCTCTTTTGGTTGATTTCTCTTTTGCTTCCTACTGATGCATACATCACAGACAAAACATTACATTTTTCCTATATCGGTTGCTTTGAGCAGATGCCAGTGACGTGAAAGAGTAAGAATATTATATTTTTATGATATACTGTTATTTTTGGATCATCCTTTGAATATTGTATGGTCCCAAATCACTTTCTCTTATGAAAATGAGGAAATGGGCTAGGGGTAGGTGGGTGGTGTTTAGCGGTGTAATGTGTAGGCCCTGGTCATGGAAGAAAGGGCTAGATTTCTTGCTCAAGTCTTGTGCTTTAGAAGAATCCTCTTCTGAATTACCTTTCTTTTGTTGTTTTCATTCATTTAAAATTATCTGGTTTATAAATAGCTCTGTGATTATGAGACTTTGGGTTTTCACACCCTTATCATAATAAACCAGATGTTTGGTTGAGAAGGTGAGGTGTATCTTCCCTTTATCTTGCCCCTGAGTACCTTAATTATTGGTCTTGTGAAATCTAGATGTAATCTTGATGCTGACAGAAACTGCTTAGTGGGTCTAGTTGTTTCCTTAAGTTAAAATTTTATGTGTGGGGAATTAGAAAATTCTGGTCTGAGACCTTAATTGGTATTTTTTCTGAAAGTGACTGCCATGTAAATTTTTTAAATAGGTTTTATTTATTTTTTTTAGAGTTTTAGATTTACAGAAAAATTGAAAAAATAAAGTAGAAAGCCTCCATATATTGGTAGTTCCTCATTGTTAACATCTTGTATCATATGGAACATTTGTTTTAATTATTAAACCCACATTGATACATTTTTATTATTTAAAGTCCACACTTCATTCAGGTTTCCATAGTTTTTATCTAATACTTCTCTTCTGTTCCAGGATCCCACCAAGATGCCACATTACATTTAGTTTCGTGTTTTGTCAGGCTCCTCTTAGCAGAATTTCTTTGTTTTTGGTGACCTTGGCTATTTTGAGAAGTGCGTGTCAAGTGTTTTTATAGAATACCCCCTGTTGGAATTTGTCTGGTGTTTTCCCCATAAGTAGACTGGGGCTCTGGGTTTTGGGGAGGAAGATCACAAAGGTGAAGTACCACTTTCATCACGTCACATCAAGGGCGCATGCTAATCCCATCACAGCAAGGGCGCACACTGTCAGCAGGGTTTATGACTGTTGATGGTGACCTTGATCATCTGGCTGAGGTAGTGTGTTCGGCTTCTTCACCATAAAATTACTCCTCCCCTCTTGCTTTTTCTTCTATATTCTTTGAAGGGAAGTCATTTTGTGCAGCCCACACTTAGGGTGTGAAGATGCTGTGTAATTTTGAATAAACATATGTAAATGGTGGAGCAGCATAATATCTGGAGTTAGTGAAATTTTTATTTTTAGCAAAAACATCAGTGTTTAAGTAAAACATTAAGGAATGTACCTGCATTCAGAGATTTGGTTTGGAAAAATTTTTTAAGCTTTTTTTCCTTCTCAGTGTTCCAACCTTTGCTATTGCATCTGTTAGATGTTCCTCTTTAGCTGTTTTTTGTGCTGCCTATTTGATACTTATTTTTGAGAAAATAAAGTGAAAGATATCATTAGTCAAAAACTCTTGAATAAAATTTGTTGATATTTTTATCTTCATCTATTGCTTTTCTACACATAAAAATATTATTTCTAAAATTGAGGGCTTAGTTGATATGTAAATTACGATTAGAGACCAGAACAGTTCAGGACCCAAAATGATCAAGGGAAAGCACCTTGTCGGAAACCCCCATGACAATACAGCTCTCCTCGTAGTTCCCATTTGTGTGTTTCAATTATAAGGCTTATGTTAAAATTAGATCAGAATTTCCACTGTAGACTCTCAATTTCATAGTTGTGTAACTGCCACACAAACTTGATTGTAAACAAAGGCCTTTAATGACAGGCCTTATTCAAGCAATTCAAGAAAGGGTTATTCAGCTTGCAGCTGAAAATATATGTCTAGTTTTACATTTCAAGTTGAGAAATTGTGAAGAGGCTTTGATTCTAAAATTTTTTGTACTCTTTCCCAAACTTTCTGCAGTGAAAATCTATTATTTTATAATAAGAAAAAAAACTAAATTGAAAATAATAAAATTAACTTGTTAAAATCTTGGCTTATTATATTTTAAAAGGAATTTGGAAACATAAATCAGTTTACCTTCTTTCACTTTTCATGTTTTGTTAAATAATGGAGGCTTTCAAGTTTAGAGAATGAAAATAGTTATTTTGTGTGTCTGTGTGTATCTTTGCTGTAAGTTGTAGTCCCAGTACTGTGAAGACAGCTCAGTATTTGAGTTCCAATAACTGGTGAGCAGAAGGAAAAAAAAATTCTTCTTTGCCATCCAGTCCTCTGGGTTTAAGAACTCCATACAGAATATAATGAAGAATGGGGTGATCAAATTTTATGGGTCAGTGTATTCCTTTCCTAGCTGCTCTAACACATTTCCACAAACTTTGTAGTTTTAAACAATAGAAATTTATTCTCTTACAATTCTGGAGGACAAAATCCTCCAATCAAATTGTCCGACGGGGTTGGTTCCAGGGGCCCCGGGGGTGAATCGGTTTCTTGCCTCTCTCCCAGCCTCTGGTGATTTTTGGCAACCCATAGCCATTCGTTGGCTTGTGGATGCCTCACTCTGACCTCTGCCTCCACCTTCAGGTGGTCTTCCCGTCTGGGTCTTCTCTTCTCAAATCTTCTTCTCTTTTCTCTTATAAAGACACAGTCATTGGATTTAAGTCCTGAATGATCTCATCTGGAGATCCTTAACTGAATTGAATCTGCAAAGACCTATTTCCAAATAAGGTCACGTTCACAGATATCAATTGTTAGGAGTTAAATATACCTTTTTGGGTGCTGCAGTTCAACCCACTACAGTGAGTAAACCCGTTTCTGAGTTTGCTTATAAGCACTATAGTACACTGTAAATTTGCTGATAACACTGCACTTTTACTTAATGGAATAACAGTCATAGAATCTCACTTATACACATGTGAATGTGATTCAGAATTTAGCTGCACGCTTGCTTTCTCTTAATGTGGCTTGCAATTGATGTGGCATCTTTCACTGAAATTAGACTGTACACATACAGACAAGTTATAATTTGTGCCTTTAAATGATGTGAGCAAAGTCTTAAGTTCTGTGAACATAGGCCATTTAGTTCGACTTTTTAAACCTACATATTGGGCATTTTTGTAAGATGAGTGTTTATATGGTTCTTTTTGATCTGAATCATGCCTGTCTCCACTTAAAAGAGTTCAAATTTATCCAGTGATCTAGTCTGATTTAAAATTGTGCGCCACAAGGAGGGACTTTACGGAAACTACTGAGAATTGCTGGGTGGATAAATGGGGTTAAATAATCAAAAGTAAGAAGGGTGGTCCTTGGTGTGACTAGACAGAGCCACTTTCTGAGAAGTGCTGACCCAGCCTCCTGGCATGTGGTTGGTTTGGAGAGAAATTCTAAGAGCATTCTGTCCTCCTCCTCTCCCATTTTGAGATATGAAGGTCATGAGGAATTTAGTTCTTATTGTTATTAGGATAAAACAGTAGCAATTCAGGCTCATTCAGATAGTTTTTTAAAGTTTAGTTGTGCTATAGACCCATAGCTATAATATTTGACAGTGTAATTTATAAAAGTACTTCTCCCACACCCATTATGTATTCAGGGGAGTCTTTTTTTGGGGGGGGGTTGGTAGTACTTCAAAAATTGTTGCTTTCATTCTACTTGTTTATATATTGTCTCCTACACTAAAATGTAAGTCCCACATGTGTCAGAAACATGTCAGTTTTATTCTCATTCAGGACTATGTCCCAGGTCCAAAGTGGCAAAATTCTTGTTGCATAAATGGACACGCTTGAAACTCATAGACTTACCTCATTCTCTTTCATGGCTGTTTATTCTTCTATATTATAGGTACAATAGGTACTATAATTCATTTAACTGTTCCCTGTTACAACACTTAAGTTATCAAGAGTTTTTCACAAGAACAAAGCTGCCTGAACATCTTGTTTATGTGTATGCATATCTGTATATGTTATCTGCGGTAGCTTGCAATCTTGATATCTTCTGTTTATGGCATGCTTCTGTAAAACTGTTTAGCACATTTTAAAATGTATTGTTGGAATAATTTTCAGGCATAATTGACCCTCTGTGGGACAGATCTTGGCTTAATCTTTTTGAAAGGAACGATCATAACCCTTCTGTGCATTATATATAGTAAGACTGGGAAGGAGCACAATGGCCAGTATAGGATGAGATTAGAGCATCAGAATCTCTAGTGGCTTTCATTTCACTTGGAGTAAAATCCAAAGTCCTTACCAAGACCTTCAAGTTTTTGCCCGCCTCCCTGTGAACTTTGTGAACTTGTTTTGTTTGTTGTACTGTAGCCATGCCAGCCTTCTTGCTGTTCCTCCAGTGTGTTACACTTCCTCTCACCTCACTGCCTTCAAATTCATGTCCTGGTCTACCCCCAGGTAGCAGCATGGCTCATTCCCTCAATTGATCCAAGATTCTCTCAGGTGTCATACTGTCCCTGTCTCCTTCTCAGCCATTGTTTGCAGTATCACATCCTCCTCTCTAGCCCCTGCTACTGTCAGCCCCCGAGTTCTTCAGACTTTTTATCACCTCTGACATATTAATGTTTGTTGATGGTCACCTGCCAAAAAACTGCAAGCCCCCTGAGAGCTAGAATTCTACCCTCAGCTCCTGATGCATTGTAGGTGCTCCACTAGCATCTGTAGATTGAGTGGGTCAGTGAAGCAAGGAAGATTCACATAGAAGTTTTAAAAGTTTAGTAGAATGTGAGCTGGAAAAGTCATCACGTTCTTTTACTTCTGATTTTGCTTTTGTAGGCTCCTTTTCTGCTCTAAAAGAGATGAGAAATGAAAATGGCGTGTAGGATATTCATAGGTAGCAGTGGATGAAGGGGAAAGGAAATGAAAAAGGAAGTACAACCCAGGCTCTGGGGAGCAAAAATTATAGTCAGAAGTGAGTTGGTCAGCTCCCTGCTTGCTGGGCAGACTTTCTAAGTTTGGAGAGGAAGAGAACCAACTTTCAGATGTCCATTTTGAGCTAGGCAGTGTGCTAAGTACTTTCACCTTCACAGTAGCCCTTTCAAATAAGAATTATTATGGCCATCTTATAGGTCAGAAAATTGAGTTTTAGGAGATTAAATCACCTTTCCCAGATCACATAGGTAATACCTCCGCTTTAAAGTAATGAAACATGATGTCAGTGATGCTATTTGCTGCAAAGCCTACAGCTAGAAAGTAGCAGGAGCTAGGGCTCATGATCTGATATTGTTATGCCACAAACTTAAAGACATTTTCAATAGCGCCTGCAAATTAGATTTGACACACTGTAGGAGCTAAATATGTCATAATAAAATTAGAGAGCTGGAAAGAGTCTTTTAAGAGATCATGAAGAGGAAATTCCTCATTTACAGCTAAAAGTCAAGAAAGAGGTTGACTCATCTAAGAACATTCATCTGGTTGTCGAGCTGGGACTAGAATCTAGGTTTCCTCACACTCCCGTGCTGTGTCTTTGTTACTTAACGGTTGATATTTAATCTGTCTGGGTCTTTACCCTTGATTCCCTCTTTCATTCACATATTTCAAGTTTTCAAACCTACAAATTACTTTTCCCTCCCACTTGTGTCTCCCAGCAACCTCTTGTTTTCTACAGGTAATTGAAGTTAACAGTTTCTTGTGTATCTTTCCAGAGATGTTTTATATATGTAAAGCAAATATATAAACTGTGTGTTTATTTAATGACATATCATGGGGTTTACTCCATATTAACAGGTGAAGTCATTTTTCTACTTTTCTTTGTAAAATTGTTTGCATTGAGTGTTTCTTAATTTAGCCAGTCATTTACTGAAGGACATTTTACATTTTTCCAGTTTTTAAAAGTTAAGAACAATTCAATAACGTTATTTTTATACACAAATGTATCAGTAGGATAAATTTCTCTAAGTAAAATTGGTAGATCAAAGAGTATATGTTTTTGTATTTTTTTTAATATTGCCATACTTAGACCTTTTTTTCTTAACATAGAAATTGAATATTTTCATTTTGAATAAGATTTTTTTTTAACTGTTCTTTCTATTTGACGATAGTTTATAATTTAAAAAAGTAACATTTTAAGAGTAACAGCATTTCTTTTTAAACTGGTACACGCTGTATGCTTTGATGTGAATATCACAGGTTAAAGAAGTATAATGGGCTCGGTATTGCTTTGGAGTCAGACCTGGATTTGGATTTCCACCAGCCTACTGACTTTGTGACCTTTGGCAGGTCACTTAACTGCCGAGTCTCAATGATCCTATCTGTAAAGTGGGAATAACACCAACCTTGTTGTCTAGAACTGCTGTCTTTCATTGATTCTAACTCACACATTGATTCTAACTCACACAGCATTTTAGTACTGACATTGAGATGCTTCATAATGAAAGAGGTGCCATAGTTTTAGCATTTTTTTTCATTCTTGGCATATGAAATAATGAGGGTCTTATAACTGATGCTGTCTTAGATTTGATGAAGTAGGGTGATTGCAAATACTGGCACAAGGGAACTGTGCTAGGGCATCCTATAGGCAGAGGAGGTTCAGGGTTGGAGAGGGTGTGGATGGGTGTTAGGGGAGTGGGTTTGGCATTGGAAATTGCAGATCCACCACATAGTGGGAGGAGAGTGCTGCTGATTGGAACACAGGAGCAGATATTACCCACAAATGTGATACATAGAAGTTGGAATTGTGGCAGATTGTTGGTGAATAATAGGACTTTGGCCCATGGTTGAGATTTAGGAAATATGGATTAACTTTTGGCAGGAAGACTTTATAAATTAACGTGATTGTTTTAAAGTAGGAAAAAGTTTGACAGACATTTCTCCAAAGATACACAAATGGCCAATAAGCATGTAAAATGATGTTCAGTGTTCCATTGGGGAAATGCCAATCAAAACTGCAAAGAGGGACTTTCCTGATGGTTCAGTGGTTAAGACTCCATGCTTCTATTGCAGAAGGAGCAGGTGTAATCCCCTGGTCAGGGAGCTGAGATCCTCTGTGTCCCACACTGTGGCCAAATAAATATTGGGTTGACAAAAAAGTCCATTTGGGTTTTCCCGTAACATCTTACAAAAAAACCTGAATGAATTCTTTGGCCAACCCAATAAATAAAACAAGTTAATAAAAAAAAAAAAAAAAACACTGTAAAGAGATGACTGCTTTGTACTAGGATGGATAGAATCAAAAAGACACATTTTCAGTAACAAGTAATGATGAGGATCTTGAGAAATGAGAGCCCTTGAACTTTGCTGATGGGAATGTAAAATGGAACAGCCACTTTGGGAAACAGTTTGGCAGTTCCTCAAAAAGCTAAACATTAAGTTACCATATGATCCAACCATTCCACTATTAGTATATGCCCAAGAAAAGAACATATGTTCACACAAAAAGATTGTATGTGAATGGTCATAGCAGCATTGTCCATAATAGCCAAAACGTGGAAATGACTCAAATGTCCATTACCTGATGAACAGATAAATACAGTGAGGTATATCCATATGATGGCATATCATCAAAAGGAATGAGAAGTGAAGTACTCACATGTTTCAGCATGGATGAACACTGAAAACATTATGCTAAGTGCAAAAAGCCAGAGACAAATGACCACATATTGTATGATTACATTTATATGAAATGTCCCAGACAGGCAAAGCTATTGAGACAGAAAGTGGATGAGTCATTTAGTGGTCATAGAAATGGCAGGGGATGGGGGAAATGGAAAATGGCTCCTAATGGGTATAGGATTCCTTTTTGGGGTGGTGAAAGGGTTCTGGAATTAGTGATGGTGGCTGCATAACCTGGTAAGTTGATACAAACTAATGAATAGTGTACTTTAAAAGGTGTGAATTTTATGGTAAATGAATTATATCCCAGTAATGGTCTTAAAGGGCTTCCCTGGTGGCTCAGTGGTGAAGAACGCATCTGCCAATGAGAGATGCAGGTTTGATCCCTGGGTCAGGAAGATCCCTTGGAGATTTCTCTCCAACTCGAGATTTCTCTCCAACTCCAGATTTCTTGCCTGGGATATGCCATGGACAGAGGAGCCTGGTGAGCTATAGTGCATGGGGTCACAAAAGAGTTGGACATGACTTGGTGACTAAACTATAACAATGCTCTTAAAAACAAAGAAAAAGGAGACCCTGGTTCTAGAAAGAGCGTGGGTAACTTAGCAGATCATCAGAATAAGAAAAGAGTTAGAGTAGAAGAAGCCCAATTTAAATGAACTGGAACACCTATTGATTGGAAAAGTCTGTTAAAAGGGAGAATAAATGGAGATACTGGGGTTTGGGAATGAAAAAGAAGCAATTATGAGCATTGTAGTATTGTGCCAAGGTCAGACAATTAACAAAGCTAACAGTGCTGAGACTCTGAATGTGGACCATGTAATAGTTGAGAATGCTTCTTGCCTAAAACTGATATGGCCCTGAGGTCTGTGTGGTGGCACTGAGCCTGCAGAGGGGCTCCCAGTGTGGGGAAGACCCGGATATGAAGAAGAAAGATGCCTAGATGGCACCCAGGTTAAGCCTGGACAGCTTTGTGCCCCTGGAGGTTAGGAGTTTGTTCATCTAAAATGTCCCACAGAGGCCAGCACAATGTTGTTTAGGCAGCTGTGGCCCACATGAGGTTAGAGGTAGGGAAGGCTGACTAACTAGTAGTCATGAGGATGGGAAGGAGGGGTGGGTATGGAAACTCCAGGAGTGCAGGGTTCAGTCAAGGCAAGAACTGAAAGACTAAGAAAAACTTGTTTCTTGGTGTGAAAAAGAGAATGTCTGGGAATTACTCATATTTCCCACGGGGATGATGTGAGGCTTATATAGTTCTCTCTGTTTATCTATTATTCTTGTCTGTGCCAGTAATCATTGTGCTTTTAAAAAATGTTAATTAAAAATTTTCTTTTATTGGAGTATAGTTGGTTTACAGCATTGTGTTAGTTTAAGGTGTTCAGGAAAGTGGGTCAGTTTAAAAATTTTGGTAATTCTTATCCTTAAAACTTTATTTAGGCTTTATATGTTATCTGTATAAGACTACAGTAATTGAGAAATGACAGCAAACACCTATTAAGTTCAGGGAAGTGAAATAAACTTGATCGTACTCTGTGATAGAGGCCACTGGCTTATTGTTGCTCACTGGTTTGTAAATATGCCAACAGTGAGAGATGACCATCTGGTTAGGTAGGCAACCCCTGAGTCGAGCTTGACTTGCATACAAGTGGTTCGTGTGTGTGAATCGTGGCTGTAGCCGTGGCAGGGCTGTGTGCGGCCCTTTTCCTCCTGTTGACAGTTTTCAGAATCACTCACTGGTACCGTGAATGAAAACTCTGTGATCTGATGAAGCTAACCTATTGGGTAGGCAAAGTTGTAGGGTGGTGGGGAGTGGGGAAAGAGGGAAACATTTCTTTTTTCTCCCTGCTTTTAAAGCCTTGGGTTTGGAAGGATGAAAGCTGTGAAGAGTATAGGGAACTGGCATCATGAAATGGTGGTTTGCCCACCCCTGAATAGTTTTCCCTCCAGAGTCTGAAACTTTTCTTCTTGACCGGTGTTGAAAATGTTCCTAGAGATTGGTTTTGCTCTTGAAAAGAAAAAACGTCTGCAGGGTCAGGGTGAGCTGTCTCATACTGGCAGCATTCTCTAATTTGGACTGATAATTGTCTGCCTAGTGCCTCTGGATGAGGAAATCGCTAGTTTTACTTTGAGAGTGGAAGGAACAGTGGGGAGAAAGGCAAGTAGTTTTGTACCTAGAATGTTTTTAGAAGGAGGCTAAAGCCTGGGTAAGAGCGTAGTAATAGGGACTTGGGGCAGAATGAAGAGGCTGGGTGTACATGGGGATGCCCCTTGACAAGCTTTTCCTCCTTTTAAGTGTAGCTTTGGGCTGGCTCTGTACTCTGGGAAAGGAAACAAAACTCCCTTCCCATTTCTTCTTGGGCCAGATGACTCTGCTTCAGAGGTTAGGACTCAGGGTTAACACTGGCTCAGGACCATATTTCAGTGGTAGCTTTTGTGGTCTGGCCTATGGACCTAAACACAGATTGGAACAACTTTTCCCTGGGGAAATAAATGAGCACCAAATAACAGACTTTAGAAGCAAACTTTTGTGATATAACCAGTTTGTAAGTTGACTTTGTACCATACTTTTTGTAGTGCATACCAGGCCTATTCATTGGCAGCCACATACTTCACTTGAGGTGTAGATATCATCACTGAGATTGTACAGAAGTCACATGAAAGGCACGTGGTGGCTCTAGACAGTGAGACAATCAGCACCTTTGACTGAAGTTTTGTTAAAGAGAAGCTAAAAGGAGTGTAGGGTTTAGGGTAGTTTTTATTATTCTGCATTAGCATTCTGGAGGATAAATTATGGAGATCTCTGTAATTATGCATGTTAAGTGAAATGCTGATTTCAGTCAGGAACAAAAATATGTACTCAAGTGCAGGAATATCAAGCACATTGGAAACATTTGACAAAATAAGGGAGGATGTTGCAGGGAACAAAGGTTCTCTGTGACTTGACAGCTGCTGTTAAAAAGTGACACCAGGAAGCGCCCGGTCTGGCTTACAGCTGCCTGAAGTTGCTGTAGTCTTCTCTAGTGTTACCAGAGGAATTTGCACTGCTCCTGTTTTAGCAAACAGAGGCCACTGATAGCTAACCAGGACCTTACTGTGCTCTTAGAAATCGATTCCTAGTTCTTCATTATGACCTTCATAATTACTGGGTTTTCCAACAGCAAAATATGTTGAGGCTCTAACCATGTATGTGCAGAGTACCTTGCTTAACACCAAAGAAATTCTTAAAAGCTTGAGACAGGCCTTGGATTCATCAAATCTAGCTGGACACATTTAACAGGGTTTTAACTGGAACTCTAACTTGTTATAGTTTCTTTGGAAGCCTCAAAGACTGGGAATAAAGCAGTAGTTGCTTGGTGACCCTCATATTTCAAGGATTTGCATAGAAGATGGCCTTAAATTGCTTTTGCACATTTAGCCCATACTTTCCAGGAAGTAAAAGTGTGGAGAATTAAGGGTTCTGAGACAAGGGTATTTTTGGAGAGGAAGCCGTCAGCGGCGTGTTCTTTGCCCTTTCCCGTCTCTACACACCATGGAGTGGAGAGGATGCTTCTCTTAAGCCCCCTTCATTGAAGCCAAATGATGGGGGAAGCTCCAATAGAATCATTCTGAGAGCTTGACCTGTATCCCCTTGTGTTTGGAGAACATAAAGATTAGTATACGAATCTGTGGACTGATAGCAGAGCAGAGAGAAAGGAAGAGGACTGTTTAGTTAGTAGTATGCACTTTAAAAGACAATAATAGGTTCCCCTGAGTTTCTGGATGGAACCAGATTTAAAAACCTTCTGAAAAGAGACACTGTGTGTCGCAGCCTAGAAGATGATGTCAGTCAGGAGAAGGTGTCCTTCGGAACCCCAAGAATTGAGAGTGTTCCAGGACTTACTCATGTCCTGAGAATTGCACGTGGAGGGTCTCACTTGTGTACTCTTCTGGAAAACCTGCAGGACCTCCTGAGAAAGTTATCATGGGCATCAGCTCTCACTGGTAAGGCCTTGTCAACCTCCCTTATTTCTCTCTACTCCTTCAGCTTCCAACCCCTAAGGAGCCAGGATAGAGGCAGTCTTGTTGGCAGTAGGAAAGATACATAATAGTACGGGGAAATTGAAGATGACTGGTCTTAATATCCCTCTGCTGCTACTGCTGCTAAGTGGCTTCAGTTGTGTCCGACTCTGTGCGACCCCATAGACAGCAGCCCACTAGGCTCCCCCGTCCCTGGGATTCTCCAGGCAAGAACACTGGAGTGGGTTGCCATTTCCTTCTCCAGTGCGTGTCTGACTCTTTTCAACCCCATGGACTGCTGCCTACCAGGCTCCTCCGTCCATAGGATTTTCCAGGCGAGAGTACTGGAGTGGGGTGCCATTGCCTTCTCCAAAATTATCCCTCTACCCCAGTCCAATCACAAAACTCTCAGCTCTGTGTAGAACGGAGAGAAAGAAACTTTAATTTTAGATGAGTATTGACTGATGTAATTAAGATGTTGTACTGTGTTGTTGTTTAGTTGATAAGTTGTGTCTGACTCTTTTGCCACCCCATGGACTGCAGCCCGCCAGGCTCCTCTGTCCATGGGATTTCCCAGGCAAAAATATTAGAGTGGATTGCTATTTCCTTCTCCAGGGGATCTTCCTGACCCAGGGGTCAAACTCACATCTCCTGAATTGGCAGGTGGATTCTTTACCACTGAGCCACCAGAGAATCCCAAGACGTTGTACTAGACATCTAAATTTTTTTTTTCAGTTTTTGAAATTGAAGTATAATTCGTGTACAGTGTTGTGACAATCTGCTGTATAGCAGAGTGACTCAGATATACACATACATTCTTCTTAAAATATTCTTTTCCATTATAATTTCACACCCTCTTCCAACAACACACGAGGTGACTCTACACATGGACATCACCAGATGGTCAATACTGAAATCAGATTGGTTATATTCTTTGCAGCCGAAGATGGAGAAGCTCTATACAGTCAGCAAAAACAAGACCGGGAGCTGATTGTGCTGAGATCATAAACTCCTTATTGCAAAATTCAGACTTAAATTGAAGAAAGTGGGGAAAACCACTAGGCCATTAAGGTATGACTTAAATCAAATCCCTTATGATTATACAATGGAAGTGACAAATAGATTCAAGGGATTAGATCTGGTAGACAGAATGCCTGAAGAACTATGGACAGAGATTCATAATGTTGTACAGGAGGCAGTGATCACAACTATTGCCAGGAAAATGAAATGCAAAAAGGCAAAGTGGTTGTTTGAGGAGGCCTTACAAATAGCTGAGAAAAGAAGAGAAGCAAAAGGCAAAGGAGAAAGATCAACCCATCTGAATGCAGATGGGTTCACAGAAGAGCAAGCAGTTTCACAGACACACAGAGATAAGAAAACCTTCCTAAATGATCAATGCAAGAAATAGAGGAAAACAATAGAATGAGAAAGACTAGAGATCTCTTCAAGAAAATCAGAGATGCCAAGGGAACATTTCATGCAAAGATGGGCACAATAAAGGATAGAAATGGTATGGACCTAACAGAAGCAGAAGATACTAAGAGGTCACAAGAATACACAAAAGACCTATATAACAAAGATCTTAGTGACCCAGATAACCATGATGATGTGATCACTCACCTAGAGCCAAACATCTTGAAGTGCGAAGTCAAGTGGGCCTTAGGAAGCATCACTACGAATAAAGTTAGTGGAGGCAATAGAATTCGTGCTAATCTATTTCAAATCCTAAAAGATGATGGTGTGAAAGTGCTTTACTTAATTTGCCAGCAAATTTGGAAAACTCAGCAGTGGCCACAGGACTGGAAAAGGTCAGTTTTCATTCCAATCCCAGAGAAAGACAATGCCAAAGAATGTTCAAACTACCTCACAGTTGCACTTATTTCACATGCTAGCGAAGTAATGCTCAAAATTCTCCAAGCCAGGCTTCAACAGTAAGGGGACTGAGAACTTCCAAATGTTCAAGATGGATTTAGAAAAGGCAGAGGAACCAGAGATCAAATTGCCAACATCCGTTGGGTCATAGAAAAAGCAAGAGAATTCCAGAAAAACATCTACTTCTGCTTCATTGACTACACTAAAGCCTTTGACTGTGTGGATCACAAGAAACTGTGGAAAATTCTTCAAGAGATGGGAATACCAGGCCCACTTTACCTGCTTCCTGAGAAATCTGTATGCAGGTCAAGAAAAAATGGACTGGTTCCAAATTGGGAAAGGAGTACATCAAGGCTGTATATTGTCACCCTGCTTATTTAACTTATATGCAAAGAACATCATGCGAAATGCCGGGCTGGATGACACACAAGCTGGAATCAAGATTGCCAGGAGAAATATCAATAACTTCAGATATGCAGATGATATCACCCTTATGGTAGAAAGCAAAGAAGAACTAGAGAGTCTCGATGAAAGAGGAGAGTGAAAAAGTTGGCTTAAAATTCAACATTCAAAAAAGTAAGAACATGGCATCCAGTCCCATCACTTCATGTCGAATAGATGGGGAAACAATGGAAACAATGATGAACTTTATTTTCTTGGGCTCCAAAATCACTGCAGATTTGAAATAAAAAGACACTTGCTCCTTGGAAGAAAAGCTATGACCAACGTAGACAGCATATTAAAAAGCAGACACATTACCAACAAAGGTCCGTCTAGTCAAAGTTACGATTTTTCCAATAGTCATGTATGGATGTGAGAGTTGGTCCCTAAAGAAGGCTGAGCTCCTAAGAATTGATGCTTTGGAACTATGGTGCTGGAGAAGACTCTTGAGAGTCCCTTGGACTGCAAGGAGATCAAACCAGTCAATCCTTAAGGAAATAAAACCTGAATATTCATTGGAAGGACTGATACTGAGCCTGAAGCTCCAATACTTCAGCTACCTGATGGGAAGAGCCGACTCATTAGAAGTCGGGTGATGCTGGGAAAGATTGAAGGCAGGAGAAGGGGATGAGATGACTGAATGGCATCATTGACTCAATGCACATGTGTTTGAACAAGCTCGGAGAGTTGGTGATGGATAGGGAAGCCTGGCGTGCTGCAGTCCATGGGGTTGCAAAAAATCCAACACAATTGAGTGACTGAACAACATCAAATTATGATTTCATAGGATATTGAATATAGTTTCCTATGCTGTACTTTGGGACCTTGTTGATCCATTCTAAATGTAATCGTGTATCTTCCAACGTCAAATTCCCAGCCTTTCTCCTGCCCCCATTTGGCAACCACAAGTCTATAGTCTCTCAGTCTGTTTTTTTTTTTTTTTTTTAATGTTTTATTTATTTGGCCACACAGGGTATTAATTGCAGCACACAGGACCTTCGATCTTCATTGCGCCATGAGAAGGAGGTTCTTAGTTGCGGCATGTGGGATCTAGTTCCCTGACCAGGGGTCGAACGTGGGCCACCTGCATTAGGAGCTCAGAGTCTTAGCCACTGAAACCAGCGTGGAAGCCCCTGTTTCTGTTTTGTATATAGGTTCACTTGTGCCATAGTTTAGATTCCACATTTAAGCGATATCATATAGTATTTGTCCTTCTCTTTCTGGCTTACTTCACTTAGTGCTATAGTCTCTTGTTGTATTCATGTTGCTGCACGTGGCATTCTTTTTTATGGCGGAGTAGTATTGCATTGTATATATGTACTGCATCTTCTTTATTCATTCACCTGTTGATGGACATTTAGGTTGTTTCTGTGTTTTTTTTGGCTCTTGTGAATAGTGTTGCTATAAACATACGGATGCATGTATCTTTTTGAATTATAGTTTTGTCTGTGTATATTCCTAGAAGTAGGATTGCTGGATCACATGGTAATTCTATTTTTAGTTTTCTGAGTAACCTCCATACTGTTTTGACAGTGGCTGTACTAACTTACATTCCAACCAACAGTATGGGAGGTTTCCCTTTTCTTCAGACCTCTCCAGTAGTTGTTATTTGTAGACTTTTTAATGATGACCATTCCAACTGGTGTGAAGTGGTACCTCATTGTATTTTTGATTTGCATTTCTCTAATAATTAGTGATATTGAACATCTTTTCGCTTGCTGACTGGCCACCTTAATTATTGAAACCATAATGTTCTTTGGGCTGAAAGTAATTGAAAAGCATTTATAATTGAACGATTAGAAAAAATTAGGAGATTTACCTCAGATCTCATTAAATTGCACGGAAAAGCTTACCCACAGAAGGGCTTTGAAGAAAGTTTTCTGCTTATAATACACTGAGTTTATTAGCTCAGTGTTTGATTTATACATCCATATGTACACACATTCATATATACTGGGTTTCCTTGGTGGCTCAGGTGGTAAAGAATCTGCCTGCAATGCAGGAGATCCAGGTTCAGTCCCTGGGTTGGGAAGATCCCCTGGAGAAGGGAATGGCTACCCATTCCAGTATTCTTGCCTGGAGAATTTCATGGACAGAGGAGCCTGATGGGCTGCAGTCCAGGGAGTTGCAAAGAGTTGGACATGACAGAGCGACTAACACATATATACAAACATGAAAAGATGAGCAATTAGGAGGTATACATCTCTAACATCTCTAAGGCCCATTTTCTCAACAGAAAAGAGTTGAGAACAAGGCTGATTTAAGGAGGGCATATTCCAGGGCCCACTTCAGGATGAGGGAAAAGGCAAACCAGAAAGGAAGGGGTGAGGGCTGCTCAGAGCTGCCCCAGGGACTGGAGAGGTGCGATCACCAGTGAGGCCGTGTGTGCCGCTCTCCTCTTCCTGCTCATCCTGGCCCACTGTGCCAAGGATCCTGATGTGCAGGGAGGCAGTAGGGTGAAGTGGGAAGAGCTGGAGGTGCAAGTCGGACGGACCAGAATACAGTGCTACCCCCTTTACCAGCTGTGGGAAACTGGAGCACCTCATTTAACTTGCCTGAACCTCAGTTTCCTTGACTGTAAGATGGGAATACTAACCGAACCCCAAACCACTTACTTTCTTTTGCAAGGCCTCCAACTCTTTAACCAGAAAACGACCTCAATATGCTCTGAATTCCTCCTACCCTTTAAGGTGAGGATAGTTTGGATTTTCCCAACTTTGAATATACTGTCTTACTGTTAAAAGTTGTGATTTGGAAATATATACATATCAAGCTTTATGTATACCATGTATACAGGGCGGAGGTGAACAGGACCACAAGAAAGGAAAGAATGGAACCGTGTAGTTGTTAGTCTCGGTTTTCCTTGTTTCGTATTTTTCCTGGTACTTTTACTCCTTGTTTTATAGGCCAATAAAGGAATAAAAGATTTGAAATCTTATGAATTATATTAAATAGCAAGAATTCTAAAGCATTCATTAGGATAAGACCTGAACTTAAATCATAGTTCTCCTTATTAGCTAGCTGGGTGACCTGGAAAAGGTAGTCTGTGCCTCACTTAAAAATTTAAGAGGGAAATACATATCTGAAGAATCTTTAGGAAAAGTTTATGTGTATCATTTTTAAACTGCATGTCACAAAGCAGATGCTTAATAAATGATGACTCCTGTTATTGATTGAGGATATTTCATTTTTTAAAAAAAATGGGAGCAGTGGAAGCAGGAATGGAGGATGAAAATGAGTGGGCTTTACCTCCAGAGAGGGTGAGTAGAGCAAGAGTGTTGGCCAGAAAGCCTGGAAACTTGATTTTAGTGCTGGATCCATTTGATCTTTAAACATTAGGCAAGTCCACTCTACCTCTGACAAAAATCTGTCCTCATAGAGCTTGTATTCCAGTCAGGTTGAAGGAATGGTGGACAGTAAAAGAGAAAAAATAAAATATAAAGAGAACTACAAGATATTCTGACCAAAAAAAAATCATCAGGTTTCTAGGTGAGTTAGTTGGTCTTGAGTAGAGTGAGGGGAAAGCTTAGGATTAAAAAGGATCTAGTATATTCTTCCTTTGATTTGACCCTTCCTGTAGTACTTAACGTACTACCACCAGATTTAAAAAAATTTTTTTAATAATATATGCAGTGTATAATTATATAGTGATCACTATAATATATTCTTGTATACACATTACCCAGATTCGGGAGTTGTCGAGGTTTTCCCACACTGTTTAACCAGTCTCCTTCCCCTGCTGTCTCCCTTTCCCCTCCTCTTTCTGTACCCCGTGAGTTTAGAGGACTCCGAAGAACACTGCTGTGCTCAGAAATGCCCTGGCACTTGTTTACAGCTCCCCAGTGGCACCTTAGGTCTAAGCTCACTGGACTTGAACCAGTGAGCTGGGTTTTCTGAGTTTCCCAAATTCTCCAGGAAATTCATTACCCGTCCCAGGGTGTAGACCAGGCACCGCTCCGTGGCAGTGTTTGGGAATTGCATTTTCACCAGGACCTTGGTGCCTGGAGAGTGACTTATCACTTCTGCCACTAATTGCAGAAGTTACATCAGCTTATTTTCTTTCCTCCCAGTCCCCTCCTTATCTTCCTTAAGGCAGCTCGTTTGAATGGGAAAAGAATGAAGTGGCAGTTCTCTTAAGTTAAGTAGAGCTTCTATTTATTGTGCGGCAGGAAAAACATCGCTAGCTATCACTATTTGTTATGGTTTGGACAGTCCTACTCAGACCATATTTTATCAGGGAAAATCTCCCTGTCTGAATGGGACAGCTTCCCTAATCTTAAGCTTTTCTCCATAATTCCGAGCAACCCTAAAGAGACTTAGGTCCACATTTGCCCTTCTTATTACCTGGAAGGCATCTCACCTATTGAAAAGAGGTATTCCTTTCTTTCTAGTTGGGATCCTTCTCCATGCATCTTTTCCTGTGATTTCAGGAAAGCATACTGCTTTCTGCACCTGTGACTCTCACTCCTCCTTTCAGTGGGCTGAACTCTATAGTCCACTGCCCTTCCGGCGCCTCTGCTGTCTTCCACAATGCAAGACTGTATTTTTTCGCCTTGTTTCTGCTACAAAATATCTGTCTGGGGCTGTTGGTAACGTTTTTCAGCCTCAGGGGAGAGACTGTTTTCTCTTCAATTGCTGGGACTCTATAAGTGAAGGCACACACAGTTACTATGTATTCCTGCAGCATTACCTGCTTACACTTGGTTGCCTTCTGAACAAGCATGTTACTGGCATTTCCTGCTAATTTCTGTTCTTTGGCCAATACCTTTAATACTCCCCATTCCCCTTGTCCCAATTACAACACAGTTGCTAGGTGTGTAAAAAGCAGTGGGTTCCTGTGTAAGTAGGGACCTTGTCCCTGTGCTGTGCTTAGTCGCTCAGTCATGTCTAACTCTTTGCAACCCAGTGGACCATAGCCTGCCGGGCTTCTCTGTCCATGGGTTTCTCCAGGCAAGAATACTGGAGTGGGTTGCCACGTCCTCCTCCAGGGGATCTTCCCAACCCAAGGATCGAACCCAAGTCTCTTGCATTGCAGGCGGATTCTTTACCATCTGAGCCACCAGGGATGCCCCATAAATGATTGTTGAACAAGTGAATGAAACCAAGAGCAAGAGCAATCGGCAGAAGGGATTCAGGTAGTGAAGGATACCACTTTGGTGAACAACACACATCAAACTGGAGAGCTTTGTGAACTGTGTAAAGAAAGTGCTGATTCCTAGAAACAACGGGGAACCATTAATATATTTTATAGAGGAGTAGTTTGTACACATACAAAATGCACATATCTTAAATGTACAGCTTGATGAGTTTTTACATATGTGTTATATATACTTGTGTAATTACTGCTGAAGTCCAAAGAAATATTTCCAGAACTTCAGATGGGGAGCTTTTATCTTGATTCACAGCATTTTGGAAAACAAGTCTAGTCTGGTATAACTAGGATTGGAATTACAATAGCCGTTCCTGGTATTAGGTCATGTTTTCAGTTGAATAAAAACTCTAATTCATACCATTTAACTACATGACAGAACAATACACTGACCAACATTTATTAGTCATCAGTGTGTGTTGGCACTTTATATTCTTTACTTCATTTTATCCTTTCCATGGGGTTGTGTTACTATCCTGTTTTACAGATGCTGAAGGTTAAAGAGGTAATTTGCCTTAGGTTCCACAGCTAGAAAGTAGTAGAGTTAGAATTAAATCCAGCACTCTCCATCACCAGAGACTGATCTCCTGTTGGTGATCTGCTGCCTCAAATATCTGGGACCCAAGTTTAAGTAACAAAAATATTAAGTCTTTGGGATAGGAGGTGATGATTTATCTTTCCTACCTGCACAGGATGAATGCTAGTTTTAGGCGCATTATGACCTGTGGCTTATTAGAATTGTGAGAGGGAAATGGGTCTTTGGTTATGTAACAGAGTAATGTTCCTTAAGATGGATCTCTTATGAGGGGCGATGATGCTTTTAGTGAAGATGGTTCTTTAAAATCTATATATAGCAAGGTCTCTGCAAATTTTGAAAATAGGACATAGCAAAGATGAAATGTAGACCTAAATACCCAGAAATTGCAACAGTTAACTCATATTAAACATTAATGAGTGGGATAAATGCATGCCAGTCTTGGTGAAGAGGCAAAATTCTTATAACATTAAGATTGTATTTCAAGAGCCAAGACATCTAAAGAAAATATGTAACTTCCATAGTCACAGAAAGGAAAAACAATTGTCCTCAGCGTTGCTTAAACCAACAGTCCTCTATATGTGTTATTTTCTTAATTTGGTATCACAATGCAAAGAAACCCATCACAGCGGAAGTCATACATGACTTGAACATTTGAAAAAAATATACTTAATATTTGTCCATTGTGTTTTCAGACAAACTGGGAGGGTCATTTTGGCACATTAAGGGATAACTTGGGAGTCGTCAACGAAGCTTAGGTTTTACAAGATAAAAGCATGGCAGCAAGTGTCAGGTTACTGTGGAGAAACATGTTTCAGGAAACTTAAGATTTAAATACTGTGCTTTATCCAGGTTGTTTGGTGAAAGACTGCTTTCTGTGTTGTTTAGAATAGTGGGTACAAAGAATATGTTGCCAGTTGTATTTACTTTTAGAAGAGATGTGGGTTCCAGAGAGTCAGTTCAAAGATTGTTTTGATATCTGTTTATTTTAAAATGGGGATGGGGTGGTGATGGAAATGGCTTTCTACTCAAAGCCCCTCCTGTTGGTAATTAAAAAAAAAAAAAATCAGTTCAGTTCAGTCACATAGTCATGTCTGACTCTTTGCGACCCTATGGACTGTAGCATGCCAGGCTTCCCTATCCATCACCACCCGCCAGAGCTTACTCAGACTCCTGTCCATTGAGTCGGTGATACCATCCAACCATCTCATCCTCTGTTGTCCCCCTTTTCCTCCCACCTTCAATCTTGCCCAGCACCAGAGTCTTTTCAAATGAGTCAGTTCTTGCATCAGGTGGCCAAAGTATTGGGAGTTTCAGCTTCAGCATCAGTCCTTCCAATGAGTATTCAGGACTGATTTCCTTTAGGAGGGACTGGTTGGATCTCCTTGCAGTCTAGGGGACTCTCAAAAGTCTTCTCCAATACCACAGTTCCAAAGCATCAATTCTTCAGCACTCAGCTTTCTTTGTAGTCCAACTCTCATATCCATACATGACTACTGGAAAAACCATAGCTTTGACTAGATGGACGTTTGTTGGTAAAGTAATGTCTCTGCTTTTTAATATGCTCTCTAAGTTGGTTGTAGCTTTTCTTCTAAGGAGTAAGCGTCTTTTAATTTCATGGCTGCAGTCACCATCTGCAGTGATTTTGGAGCCCAGAAAAATAAAGTCTTTCACTGTTGCTATTGTTTCTCCATCTATTTGCCGTGAAGTGATGGGACCAGATGCCATGATCTTCGTTTTCTGAATGTTGAGCTTTAAGCCCACTTTTTCACTCTCCTCTTTCACTTTCATCAAGAGGCTTTTTATTTCCTCTTCACTTTCTGCCATAAGGGTGGTGTCATCTACATATGTGAGGTTATCGATATTTCTCTTGGCAATCTTGATTCCAGCTTTTGCTTCTTCCAGCCCAGCGTTTCTCATGATGTACTCTGCATTTAAGTTAAATGAGCAGGGTGACAATAAACAGCCTTGACATACTCCTTTCCCGATTTGGAACCAGTCTGTTATTTCATGTCCAGTTCTAATTGTTGCTTCTTGACCTGCATACAGATTTCTCAGGAGGCAGGTCAGGTGGTCTTGTATTCCCATGTTATTAAGAATTTTCCACAGTCTATTGTGATCCACACAGTCAAAGGCTTTGGTGTAGTCAGTAAAACAGAAGAAGATGTTTTTCTGGAACTCTCTTGCTTTTTTGATGATCCAACTGATGTTGGCCATTTGATCATTTAAATGAAGCCACCAAAAGGGAAATAGAATTACAGCTAAATTCTATATAACTAAAGTTACTCCAAAAATACAAATAAAAAATAGGAAGTATCATTTAAAATTAAAATAAATATGTAAAGTCAGGGTAGCAAGCAGATTAGTCCTTGTCCCCTCCCCCTCTGCCCCCATACGAGGAGTTTCTTTGCTGCCCTGTTCAGAGTGCTTGCTTTTAAGTAGCTTTTTGGTTTGTGCACAGCTCACCATGCAGGGTTGTCTCTTCAGAACGATGTGTCCCTGGAGCCAGCAGGTCCAGTTTCCAGGAGCCCTTGCTTGTAGAATGACTGAACACCTTCAGCACTCATTTCTAGCATTAAGCTGCCTTCCTCCAAGTCATCCCTCAGATTTTGTGATGAGTTAGTGGCAAAATAGGCTTTGAGGAGGCCAGTCAAGAGGGAGAGTAAGGGAGACACTCAGAACTGACATCAGTGTCCTAGGCAGCGCCCTTCTGGATGAAGGGGAAATCAGTTGTCTTTTAGATGCGTGTTTCTGGTTTCTTTTTAAAATCTTTTAAAAAGATTGTGAAATGTAATAATCAAACATTAAGTGATTTGCTAGGACTCCTCCCATCTTCCTCTGCTGCCTTAACTGCCCTCCTTCTGGTGATGACTTCATAAGGTGATGGTTGGGTGGCTTTGCTAACAGAAGAGGAAATAGTTGGAAAACTAACAAAAATATCAGTGAAAGAATAAGTTTGAGATTCATGCAGATTAAAAAAAAATCCTGAAATCATGTCCTTTAGGGTAATACACAAGGCAACTGAAAGGGAACTAAGGCAAGGTGTGAGAAAAGTGAAGAGACGATCAGGCATCGAAGCAGGCAGACTTCGTGTTGTCTCTTTTGTTCCAAAACTGTTACAGTTTGTTCTAAGGACTGATGCCTGCCTTTGGGTTGGAGATAGACCTGAATTACAGCTATAGGTGTGTTTCTAGTTTTTCTGGAACTTGAAATCCAGAGTTTTACTTGTATGTAAGTTAATTACGAAAAATGGAAAAAAACTGCAGTAGAGCTTTTACAGTCTTCTTACATGTTTCAGATGTGAAAATTCAGAGATGTTTAGTATCCTTTCTCCACTTGGAAGCTGCTGTGAATAGATTTCATTCAATAGGGAATTGACATAGTAGGATACACTTTAATACAGTAAAAATATTTTGATGAGTTCTGGGTAAAGTTATGTTGGTACTTGGGCAAGTAAGCATAAATTTTAAAATTATGTTATTTTTCTTACAGTCTTATTTTGTAACGGATTATGATCCAACCATCGAGGATTCCTACACAAAGCAGTGTGTGATAGATGACCGGGCAGCCCGGCTAGACAGTAAGTAAGCTTCTTTTATTCAATGGTTCATGTATCATATTTTTTTAAGTAAGCTTTGAAGTTTTGCTAGGTTAAATACCTACAGTTGAAATGTTAGATGATCTTGAATATAAGTTCATCTTTTTCATTAGTTTTAATTGATGAATCTACATGTTAGGCAATTTAAATGTAATGTAAAACAATAACTGGATTGAGAGCAGGTAAAATTAGTCATGTCACTGTAACTTGTTAAAGTTGGGTTTATTGGGACATTTGGGGAAAAAACAAACGAGGTCTTGGCTCTTCCTGCATTTTGATGAAGGCTAAAACAGGTGAAGTAAATATAGAAAAGCTTCAATATTTGCTAACTTGCTTAGAGTTTATAGCACAGAGGCCTTAGCAAATAGTGTTTTGTTCTTGGTTAAACATTCCACTCCTCCACAAGAGAAAGGGCTGTTCTTTTAACTTGTATGATTCTTTTATTCACAGAGATCAATGAATACCTCAGCACCTGTACATTCAGTATGGTATTGGGGGGTGGGGTGCACCAGCATTTCCTTCTTGAATTTACAGGTATCTTTTTCAGTTCTTTTCATAGAGGAGGTAAACATCCAAGTGACTTCAGAAGTTATCTGACTCTGTCTGCCTATATGAATTTGATATTTATAACCTTGTCATTGCTATGCTAATGTATTCTAACTACGAAATCAACCTGCACTGATGAAGATAACTCTGCGACTGTCTGCCATTAGAATACATTTGTCTTTAGCATTGAAAATAAAGTACTA
This sequence comes from Bos indicus x Bos taurus, assembly GCF_003369695.1. Taxonomy (NCBI): domain Eukaryota; kingdom Metazoa; phylum Chordata; class Mammalia; order Artiodactyla; family Bovidae; genus Bos; species Bos indicus x Bos taurus. The sequence goes on along the minus strand of NC_040090.1, from coordinate 45,862,020 downwards.
AAAGGGGAATGCTGTTTAAAAAATTGTACCAAGTGTGATGTTTTCCAAAGGATCCACAGTAACTGGGCCTGCCCATGTGAGGGAGCCATTTTTGAGAGATGAACACATGAACATCATTACATTTCTTGTTTTTTCTTTAGTTCTGGATACAGCGGGACAAGAGGAATTTGGAGCTATGAGAGAACAGTATATGAGAACTGGCGAGGGTTTCCTTTTGGTCTTTTCAGTCACAGACAGAGGCAGGTTTGTATCAATATTTAACTGTAGATCTCTCCTGTTCATGTCTAGCTCACTGTTCATTAAATTTGCATTCTTGTTTGTATAGGAAAAGGAAAAGTAAGAAAGTACTAAATGGGACAGGGGAGTCTGAATTCTGATATTTGACCAAATTAATGAATTTGTTTTTGTTTTTAGTTTTGAAGAAATCTATAAGTTTCAAAGACAGATTCTCAGAGTAAAGGATCGTGATGAGTTTCCAATGATTTTAATTGGTAATAAAGCAGATCTGGATCATCAGAGACAGGTGAGAGGGTTTTGCTCTTGGGAAACCAGTTATTTGTAATTATGTAAGTGAGCAGCTATATTTAATGAGAAAGTGCCGTGATCAAAAACACTGTGCTGAGTGTGGCACGCTGGATTTGATGGGAGTACTATAACAGGTGACAGATTAAAAGGAAGCAGATTTGGGGATATTAAATTTTTACATATTACACAGAACTTCAGTGGACTGTAAACCTGCAGGTATTTTATACCAGCTCCATTCACATGTTATAATTTCTAAGGTAAGACCTACAGCTCTAATTTACATACTCTTAAAATTACCCCTGTGCTGTGCTTAGTCGCTCAGTCGTGTCTGACTCTTTGTGACCCCATGGACTGTAGTCCACCAGGCTCCTCTGTCCATGGAATTCTACAGGCGAGAATACTGGAGTGGGCTGCCATGCCCTCCTCTAGGGGATCTTCCCAACCTGGGGATCAAACCCAGGTCTCCTGCATTGCAGGAGTATGCTTTACCATCTGGGTCACCCGGGTAGCTTAATTCAGTGTTAATGCTGAATTACCTCATTTAGAGAATGACTTTAATTTAAATGACAGAATTTGAATTTCTCCTAAGTCCTGTTAATCACATGGGCAGCTCTAACTGCCCAATAACCTGCAGGAAAATAATATTTTTAGTATTTCGTTGCAAGCTTATTTATACTCATTTGTTCTTTACCCAATTATTTCACATTTGATTTTTAAAATTTTTGGTATATATTGGCCACTCCTCTTTTTTGTGGCAGAGGGAACAAGATCATATGTAAGTTAATGGAGATGCTACGTTATTTAGGTCTTTAGTCTTTACCCCCTCATCTGGAATACAGTTGTTTCAATACTTTCTTAACTTGTGTGCTGGTATTTAAGTTCCATTTTTTTTATATGATCTTGGTGTTAACGTAGTCTTTTGTTGGCAGATTTTGTTTGAGAGTGCAGACATCAGGAAAGATGGGTTGACAAACAGCGTTGAGGACAGACTTTCGTTTTATAATTAACCATTATCTAAAACAGAATCTTTGATTCGTGTGCTGTTTGTAAAGTTTTGTTGAAGGTATACCAAATTTTAGACGTGAACTTGATAGGATGATACTGTTCTAATGCTAAGTTTAGACATGTTTACCTGGTATAGAATAAATCTTACTGGTACTTCTCTTTCATATCTGATTTATTATAAAGTTAAGGTGAAAAACATTCTATCTTCATTTCAAACCAGTAAAAGCTGTTGAAAGTAATTTAGGATATGGCATTGATCACATCCTAAAACTTGGAGTAGACAGTCCATCTTTTATAAAAAATTTATATTTTATCTTGAGGTGACCATCTTCTTCAGCATTTCTCAATCTAATTATATTTATTAACTATTGCTCAGTAGGACTTTTTTTAACTGTTCTTCTCAGCCCTTTCTAGTACTAGAAACATTTGTAGATGTTGTTGGATCTGAGAACTAATGGCAAAGTAGCTCTGCCGGGAACAGGGGGTTCTTGCTGTATCTAATGCTGGATAGATATATTTCCTGCCCTGGTTTTTCTCAAGCTTTTTCATGGTGGTAACTCCAGTAAAGGAATTAGTTGGCAGGCCTGGGCTGAGCTGGGAGTCTTCTATATGTTTGGCAAGATTAGGGAGAACAGAGGAGGGGAGAGTGTGTCCACCAGAACTAAACAAGTCTTGCCATCGTTAGCTTGGGGGCAGGGAATCAGTATGAATTATTTTTAAGCCATTTATATAGTGAAGATTGCTAGTATTTGGAGTGTGGTTTCCATCTGTCTGCAGATATTAACATATCATGGTACTTTGGCTTTGTTTTATACCATAGATTTATAAATTTTTCATCTTAAGTTTTTTTCTTTTTTTTATAAAAGTAATAGAGTCTCAGAGTAAAATAACAACACAGTGATAAGAGAAACAGTATTGGGAATAAGTTTAATATTTTCATCACCTCAAAGATAGGCAGTGAGCTTGAAGTAAGTTCTTTATTTCTGGGCTTTGAAACATATGCATAGACATTAGTTACTGTGTAAACACTGAAAGGTTCAAATGTATATATGTATCCAAGGGAGAAAAGCAAATGGCTGAAAACTGCTTAATTTTCTGCTCATTCCTATGGGTCTCCTCTCTGAAGGATAGGCACAGAGAGACATCTTATTACTCCCATGCTTTGTCGTCTCTTTTCTAGGTTCCTTCACAGCCACACTCGGGGTGTTAGCTAACTCACTTAAAAGTCACCGTCAGTACTCTTATGTGAGAGCCTTTAGTGCCGACTGGAAATCCTCCTCCGTTTCCCTAGTCCATTCATTTCCCACTTGTTTGGATAATTAATACTTACTCTTTCATTCTTAAGTTTATAACACTCCCCCTCCTTCATTCTCAACAGATTGATGATGAGTGGTATTTTCCTGAGGAACTTCCACATGTTCCCACCTGCACATGCGCTATCCTAAGTGCATGTGTGCCCCATCAATTTTGCTTCTCCCCACTTGCGTGGATTAACTTCACCTCACTGACCAACCTCTCTGGTAGGCACTGGAGCCCATCCATTCTTTCTCCTGGGCATCACCCTAGCAGTTGTTCCATCCAGGTGTTCCAATTCTCTCCTGCATGATCATTTCCATCAGCCTGAGACATGCTGCAGTGCTCTCATCTTTATAACAAAAAGTAACCATAGCAAAATGGCAACCCACTCCAGTATTCTTGCCTGGAGAATCCTGTGGACAGCGGAGCCTGGTGGGCTGCTATCCATAGGGTCGCATGGAGTCGGATACAACTGAAGCAACTTAGCATGCATGCATGCATTGGAGAAGGAAATGGCAACCTACTCCAGTGTTCTTGCCTGGAGAATCCCAGGGACGGAGGAGCCCTCCATGGGCTGCCGTCTATGGGGTCGCACAGAGTTGGACACGACTGAAGCGACTTAGCAGCAGCAGCAGCAACCATAGCAAATGCTAACGTCACGTCCCTCTTTGAGAATGTTTTTCCTCCTCCTCCGAGTAAGCAAAACTCCTTAGAAGTGTTATCTCTACACTCATTCTCTACTTCTTTTCCTTTCTGGCACTGACTGCAGGCATGTAGCACCTGGTCAAGGTCATGGCTTAACGCAGATGTCAGTAACATTTGACACAGATACTCACATTCTCCTTTCTGAAACACTTTACTGAGCTCTGGAGCAGTATTCCCTGCACCTCCTCCCTCCTCCCTTTGTTGATACCTCCTTGTCTCTGTCAGGTGTCTTAGGGCTGAGGCAGACTCTCTCCTAGGCCCTGGGTGTACAAACATACCTTTTGCCTCCTAGCCTCGAGGGCCTTACTCATAGTAGCTGAAATGCTATACTAAAGGTTTCTTATCTTTGAAAACCCTCTTTCGAATTAAAGGTGATGTTCTGTATATCTTGGCATCCTTACTTGCTGTACCAGCTGAACCCGGACAGGCCACAGGCACCCTATAAAAACTTCCCCTTGTTTGGAAATGCTGACTTTTTGGCCGTCTCTTTAGATTCATAGTCACTAACCAGTCTGATTGCCGTCAGTTGCTGGTCAGTTTGTTAATTCCTGCCTTTGCCTTAGGCATGATCCTTTGGACTTGCTCTAGTTGCTGTGCTGTTTTCCTTACAGAGCAAATGCCATTTCCCTGTGTTCTTTATATGTGGGTCAGCCCTGGGTATCCCTACTACTGCTCCTGAGATTCTGAACCATCAGGGAGGGGAGATCAGCCAGAAGAGGCTTTGCTGCTTCCTTTTGGCTTCTGTATGTCTCTGGACTTGATTCTTGCATCCCCTATTCATCCAGCTTTTATAGAACACTTTCTAGGCACTGATGACAGAAAAAAAACAAAATCACTGACATAAAAAGAGATCTGTAGAATCTGAATGGCAGTATTAACACATACCTGAGCCCTTAGAGAGACTGATCATTTTGTTTATCCTGTCAAAGGTATAGTAAGAAAATATAGGTAAATGATTTGCTTGCCCTTGCTGAAATATAAACATTATTAAATATGACAGCATATTAATTCTGAAATTTAATACAGCAGCTGTCTGTGGGCTTGGACTGTGAACTTCATGATAGCTCTGATTTCAAGCTCTTTGTCCTTGACTCAGCCTGGTCTAGAAATCCGGAGTTTTTGTCTGTCTCTCTCTCTTTTTTTTTTTCCTTTTGATTTTTCCCCTTTTGCCTCTCCTGGCTTAGTTTCTCTGTTCCTCCTTGTTAAGTGCTTGTCATCAATAATTTGAGAAAGGAGCCCATTTCACCTGTAACAATGTATTACCTCAGTGTGCTTATCCCCGCTCCACCTGTCTGTCGGTACCTTGACCACAGAGTGTCCCTGCATCCTCCCAGGGAAAACAGGCTCCTCCCCACAACAGTCGAGTAAGGGTCTCTTCTGGCTATACGTGTTGCTGCCTTGTCCGCATCTAAAAGGTTTGTAAGCACCATGAGGGCTTCTCAGTTTTGACCACTTTGTTTTGTTCATATTTGATCCTTAGCACATAGAACAAAGTTGCTGAAGGAATGAATCAAGGCATCAGTGAATCAAGATGTGGTATTAAAATGACTACATAATAGATATTTTTGAAAAACAAATTTTGCTTCTGTAAACTTAGGTTGTATTGTAAACTCAGTACAACCCTAAGTATTGCAGATGTTGTAGTCTATTTCTATTAAACCCCATTTGTTTAATAAAATTGCTCTCATCATTCCCATTTTGCTCTTCTTGATTTAAAAATACATGGTGTTAGATAAACTTGTATTGTTGTGGATTTCCACTAAGATTCATCTGTGCCTTTGAACTGAGTCTCACTGGAGGTTTCCAAGTATAAACCTGAATTTCTTGCATCGGGTTCACCTTGGCTGTTTAAAATGAAATATTTCTGGGTAGCACTCAGATCTACCAAAACCAGGCATAGGATTTGGCATCTTTATAAAATTCCCTGGTTGGGGAACCTCCAGGAAATCCTTGTTTATGTGGCTTTCAGTTTTTTGTTGATTTTTGGCTTCACAGTGTTTTGGCTTTGTTCCATATGGTGTTCTTTTTGTCATCTTTTTGCTTTTGTGGTGATGCTGTTTTTACTTCTTAACTAAAAGTATGCTCAGTAAGCTCAGAAGCAGCACTATATGTGGTTAGAGATGTCTTGACCAGAAACGTGTGTGTGAACTTTGCTGACCTCAGTTCCTGGAAGATTGATGTGAGACCGTGCTAACAAACAAACAAATGAAGCACATAAACAGTCTTAGCAGTGGGATTTTTTTTTTTTTTAATCATCTACACTTATTAATTTATTAATTTTTCTTAATTGTATAAAGTTGGGTCATTTTCCTGTTTCCCTCCAGCTGAATATATTGTGTTGGCGGGAGAGGGCAAGGTAGCTTTCTGAGGAGTAATTGAGCAGAAAGAGCAATATTCTTAAGGATGTGTATTTCCCTCCCACAATCAAATTACCTGTATCAGTAAAGAAAGTAATTTATTGAGATTGACATGTCTCAAATATTTATTTTTACCTTACTTCACAGTAAAAGAAGAGAGGCATAAGTATTTGGTCATGCTCTATTTCCTTAACACATATTGATTGAATAACTGCTATGTGCTCTTCTAGGCTCTGGGTGTACAAAGGCAAGTAGACCTTACAACTTAGCTAAAAATGGCATAATGCTGGGAGAATGAAAAGACAAACCAAAAATTGTAGTATGTTGACTTTTTTTTGCTAGTCATTAAAGAATGTGATGGTCATTCTGGGATACTGTAAAAACAACAGAAAGTTTTTGATTGCTCAAGTCTTGAATTATTAGTATGAAATGAATTAGTATAGATAGAGTTGGGAGAGAAAGGAGGACATCCCAGGAAGAAGGAACAGAATTTTTAACATGAGGCTCTTTTTGTAGGAAGGAATTTCATGTCAACTTTTCTTAAAAAGGAATTTTCCTTTCTGAATTGGTGGCTCTTTAAAGCTTTCTTTTCATACTTGGCTTTTTACTCATTGTTAATTGCTTGTTTAATTTGATTGATTTATATTTCAAACCATAGGCCTTATGGTACATGTACTGTTGTGAAGGAGGGGCAGAGTAAATTTTAAAACTGTTAAACTTACATATACCAGTGCTGTGTAGAACCTGCCTGCCACTCTTTTGAAATACAACAGGGTATAATCTGTTATAAAGTAATTGTTAGATATATACATGGTAATGTAATAGCCTAATGATATTTCACTGAAGGTGCTAACTTTTGTGAATGTAATATTAAATTAGGAGAACAAACTACATGAAAGGAATGGTTGGAACAATACTTTGAGCTGAAGTAGGGCCAGGAATAATTCATATTCTAATCAGCCAGAGTGGCAAACTCACCTAGAAGTTAATATCTAAAAATTTATTTCAAAAGCAAAGGTGAAGTAAAGACTTCTCCCAGATATACAAAAATGGAAAGAATTTATTACCAGCAGACTTACGTTAAAAGAAATGGAAAAAGAGGAAAACTGTACCAAATGGAAATCTAGATCTATACAAAGAAATGAAGAACACCTTTACCCATTTATGTGGGTAAATATAAATTACTTTTATTATTGTTACTTAAATCTCCTTAAAACATAATGGGATGTTTAAAACAAAAATAGTGTAGGTGGTAATAATAAAACTTATCAGGAGGAAGAAACATACTGTTAAAAGAGTCTTAAACTATACATGGATTGACATTCCATTTGAATTAGACAGAAGTGAAACATGTATAATATAAACTGAAGCAGTTATAAAAATAACATAATACATGCTGCTGCTAAGTCGCTTCAGTCGTGTCCGACTCTGTGCAACCCCATGGACTGCAGCCTACCAGGCTCCTCCATCCATGGGATTTTCCAGGCAACAGTACTGGAGTGGGATGCCATTGCCTTCTCCCAACATAATACATACCGAGTTCATTAGCCAACCAAGATGATAAAATGGAATTGTGAAAACAATACAGCTTATTTAATGCTGGAAGACTAAATGCTTTGTGCCTAAGATCAGAAACAAAAGTATCCCCTTCCCCTGTCGTCTTTGAGGTTCCAGGCAATACGGAAGGGTCAGAAAAAGAGTGAAAATGCATCCACATTAGAAAGAAAGCAACAAAAAACAGATTTATTAACACATGGCATGATTACTTATGTAAAAAGAGTCTGTGGCATTTACATAAATAAAAACAAAAAACACCTAGATCAGTGGATTTAGCATAATTCCAGGGTCTAAGATAAAGGTACAAAAATTATGATTCTGTTTTTGTGGAGAAAAATCTATATCCTTGAAAAAAGATGAGAAGAATGTGGTTCTGTATGGATGAGAGGTTCCTAAATTTTCTATTTTTTCCTTTTTGCTCATCTATAATTTTCTCACCTGTATTTATTATTTTTTTGTGTGTGTGGTAATGGCAGCAGTGAAAGTCTTTTTTAAAAAAAAATATATATTTTCAGCCCCACCATATAACTGTAAAATATCAATAATAATAATATTTCAGCCCTCTACATTTAAAACACATACAGGACATTTACTTACATTGAATTAGCATTTTCTTATTCTGACCTGGCATTTATGTGTCATCAGCAAAGCCACCCTTCCATGCTTACCTTCCTTCATTGCCTCGTGTAAGGAAGTCATCATGAGGGGGTGTGGTCCTTGTCATTGTTTTTTCCCCCACGTGTTTATTGGGAGTCTTCCATGTACCAGGTCCTGGGGAGTGCAAATGGGAAGAGGATCATGGCTTCTTGATGCTCGCCCTGCTCTCCAGGTTCCCCTCTTGCTATGTTCTCTCTTGACTTGCTGTATTCTAGCCATTCTAGGCTTTTTCAATTCCTGGAACTTGGAGCATCTTCACACCTGCTATTTCCTTTGTCAAGGATACTTTATTTTAACTCTTAATTTTATACTGGGGTGTAGCTGATTAACCATGTTGTGATAGTTTGAGGTGGACAGTGAGGGGACTCAGCCATACATGTACATGTATCCATTCTCCCCAAACTCCCCTCCCATCTGGCTGCCAGATAATGTTGAGCAGAGTTCCATGTGCTGTATAGTAGGATTTGGTTGGTTATCCATTCTAAATATAGCAGCGTGTGTATGTCCATCCCCAATTACCTAACAATCCCTTTCCCTCATCCTCTCCCAAGGCCTTGCAATTATAATGAGTTCGTTCTCTAACTCTGTGAGTGTTTCTGTTCTGTAAATAAGTTCATTTGTATCATTTCTTTTTGGATTCTGCATATAAGAGGGATACTTCTTTACCTTGACTCAACTCCATAGCCTTTGTTTAGTTTCTAACCTGAGTATCACTTCTTCAGGGAGGCTTTTCCTGACCTGCCCAGAAGGGTTATAGACTCTCATATCACTTTGTATACTTCCCAGTACTTATCACTGTTGTGTTGAATACTTTTGAGTAATCACTGGGCTAACATCTTGCCTCTGTCGTGTTCTGAGTTTTTCTGCAGAGCTGGGCTTCAGCAGTATGTGTTAAGCTGTTAAGTCTCTTGGTTCATCTTACGACAGACAAACTTGGTCTCTGGCTGGATTAACAGTGCAGTTGGTGGCCAAACAGTAGATAGAGCAGATTTAATTGTTAATACTGTACCTCAAACACAACTCTTGGAATTTCAGGTAACACAGGAAGAAGGACAGCAGTTAGCACGGCAACTTAAGGTAACATACATGGAGGCGTCAGCAAAGATTAGAATGAATGTAGATCAAGCTTTCCATGAACTTGTCCGGGTTATAAGGTAAGCAGAACACATACCGGAAGTTTGTTTGAATATATTGAATTTGATGGGTAGCCATGCTGTGCTTTTTAAAATAGTTAACTGGGGGAAAAAAATCACCATTACATGTTTTTAGTAAGAAGGAGGAAATTGTAGGAGTGATTCTTGGAATCATTTTTGACATAGTATGTTAAAAACTTTAATTATGTGCATATTCTAGTTGTTTCCAAAAAGCCTAATTTTATTGTGTTGAAGTAGAGTACACATAGATTTTGAAAAGAATCAGTGCAGCTTCCAAAGGCAGAGGTGGTGTGAAGGTAGTGAGGACAGCAGCTCACCCTTGAATGGTGACCTTTGTCAGATCCTGTGCTAAGTAAGTGCTTTGTGTGTATTACTGCAGTTCACCACCACCACCCAACAGTGCCCGCACTCTGAGATGAGAAAACAGGCACAGAGAGGTTAAATGATTGGAGCATATTAGGATGGCAGAGCTGGGGCTTAAATCTAGGTCTCTGATTCCAGAGCCTGTGTGTGCTCTTAGCTTCTCACCCATTCCGCCCCCGCCCGGCTACAAGGAAACCAGGCCTTAAGGATTCAACAGTCCCACTGGACACAAAGTATGATATCCACACTTCATAGAGGCTTTCTGTAAGCTGGCCTAGGGGGCCCCTATGATTCAGAAAGTGTTAATGGGTTCCAGGAAGCTTGAGGTGGTGAGTGAGATAGGCTGGAGTTTGTGTGTGTGAGAAAAGAGTGCGTTGGTTTAATGGGCAGGGTTTGGTTAGTTTGCTGGTTTGGCCCCTACTTCACCCTCTTTTCTTAGATCTGCTGGTTTCTCTGCTGGTTAGTTTGACAAGTATATGGACCTAGTTCCTGTTAGTTGTACATCTAAGGTGAATTGACATCTGAGCTATGGGCTTCTATTGTACTTTTTTTTTTAAGCCCCTTTTTAAGACATTGTCTTTGTGGGTTGGAAAAGAGGTGAAGGTTGTCTTTTTGTTTTTTTAGTAATTTGTTAAAACCCAAATTCTGTTGTTTTTTTAAGGAATGTAGAGTTTCAGTTTCTCAAGTTGGAAAAAATTTGAGAAGTGAATAGTGATGTACGACATTGTGAATATATGTAAAGCCACTGCCCTGTACACTTAAGAATGGTTAAGATGATAAATTTGATGTGTATTTTACCGTATGAACCAGTGCTTTTAAAAAAATTTTTATTGCTTTTTTTGAGATATTTTGTCCTTGGTTTCGGTTCTTAGAATTGATCCATATATATTGGTCAGCCAGGAGTGAGGAAGGGGTATAGGAGACTTTTTTTTGTGCCAGAGACTGTTAGATGTTTGAACATAAACAAAAATCTTCAATCCTTATAGCAAACTGTGATAGGTAGGGTTTTATTATCCCTCCTAAAATAACACAGCTCAGAGAGGAAACTAACTTCTCTAATACAGACTTGTAGCTACAAAGTGGCAGAACCGAGATAGGAATGGCATACCTCATAAGGGCAGATACTCTAGTGATAGGTGTTCCTTCCTAAGGATACCTCGGAGTCATGGAATTTCAAACTGGGAAGGGAACTTAGACCTTGTTGAGTTCAGCGTCTCATCTAATTGAAGACTTGCCCATAAATGAAGCTCAGACAGGTTTGCTTATGCATTTGTGTATCCCTGCCCCCAATGATTGGCTTTGATTCCCTTGTTGAAACTTAACACCGACATGCATATGCACGAAAACCAGATTGGTCCAACAGTAACCTGCATTTGTAGCAATATATTACCAAAAAGACAATTATCTGTAGATTTTTCTGTCTTACAGGAAATTTCAAGAGCAGGAATGTCCTCCTTCACCAGAACCAACACGGAAAGAAAAAGACAAGAAAGGCTGCCATTGTGTCATTTTCTAAGAATCCCTTGAATTTTAGCTACCAACTGCCAGGAAAGCCCTCATCTTCTCCTCCTCTCCTTACAGTTTACATCACGTTGGTACCTTTCTAGCCTTAGATAAATGATCACCGTGGTAGCCTTAGACCAAGAAGCTGGCTAATCCTTTCCATGAAGCTAATCCAATGGTCATTTCAAGACAGATTTAATGGAAACACTAAGGCTGCTTCAAAGATTATCTGATTCCTTTAAAATGTATATCTATATACACAGACACATTCTTTTTTTTTTTTTAAAGCTTACTTTTAATAGGGATGAATCAGTTTTGGAATCTAAGCTGTTTGCCAAGCTGAAGTCATCGGTTGTGAAATAACTTTTAACTTCTGGAATCTTATTGCCTACTGTTACTCTAAATAGAAAAACATAGGGAGTTTTTTAAAATGTGAATTTTTGCCTATCTCTAAAAATTTTGATGTCAACTTTAGTTAACCTTAAATACACTGAATTGAATCCACAAACGTGAGACATCTCAGACCTTTCCTGATGCTATAGCCTTTGTTTTCCAGTGGCCAAAATACCAAAATGCCTATTGTATTTATAGGTTAAAAACTGCGTGTAAAGCCTTTGCTATTACTCCTACTCTTAAAGATAATATTCTGTGTAGCCAAATATTTGGACTCATTCTGGACTTAGGCATTTCACTGTTCTTGGCATTTTAATTTAACTCTTTTTCACAGCCATGTTGAGAGTGAAAATAAATAATTTCTGTCTGTCTTCCTTTTCACGTATTTCTGGATAAGGGATTCAAAAAACTAAAACTGTTTTTGTTTGTAATATAAAATATGGAATTGATCTTTCCAGGGTCAGAGATGATTAATGTTTTGCTATATACTTTTATACATTATTTTCTTATCAAACTAGTTAACAAGTATTTTTATATGTTTGTAAGCAAATATGCTTTCACAGCATACCTTGTGTATATGTAAAGATAAGTATTTAATTCTCACTGTTCACTTTTAACTGACAAAGAGAAAAAAAAAAGTGAAAACTACAAAAACTGTGGTAGAATCCTACGTGCTGTTCTGGTCCTGGTTGTACCCACCTCTGGCCAGTCACATAGCTACTTAAGAAACCTTCCCAATAGAGTACAACAGGATGAGAATCTGAAATCACTTCCAATATCCCCTACTAGATATTGACTGTTCTATCAAGTAGTAAGTGGTAAAACTTTTAACTGACAAGTAGTGTAACTGTGGATGACTTCTGACTTTGTTTTTTAATTCTGTGGATTGTGTTTAAACAATTCAAAAGTTTGTTCCTGATTTTGAGATACTAAGTGGTATTGCACAGTTGTCACTTTATTGAATGTGTACAACAGTTTCATGAAGTTTATAAAGCGTACCCTTGTATAGCTTCAGGTGCTAGAATTAAAATTGATCTGTTATCACAAGATGATGCTTGAATGACTTGTTATTTTGGTGGTTTGTTGGAGGAAACTTATTTGTAGTTCTGTGCCGTTTCCCTTAGATTTGAATCTAAGATCAGTACTGGTTATTTAGCAGGTGAACTTGGAATCTTGTGTTTTAGTGTTCTGGTGATTTCCTGAATATTTTCTTAAGTCATTGTTTCTTAAATTTTTTCTGTGAAGTGCTCCTGATAGATGCTCAACTGTAGAGAAGAGAGGAGGGTGAATACATTACATACACCCTCTCTGAAGAAGCAAAGCACACAAATTTGTTTGAATGCCTATTAAAATTACTACAGCATTTATTCTGTGGGTTTTGATGCTATAGTACTATCTCATATCCTTGTTAATACTTTCAAGTTGGGGAATTTTTTTTAATTTATCATTTGTAGCTTCAGATAGTAAGAGACTATCTATACAACATTTGTATTTAGTGGGAAGTCTTTATTTTATTCTGAGTAAATGCTTGGTAGCAAAGCAGCCTGGACGTTAAATTTGATTATCTCAATTTACTTTTTTTTTTCCTCTCTGTGCTTCACTTGGATGCCTTTTACTCCTATATATTCAAGTTCCCTAACCTTTTCTTCTGCAGTTGTTCAATCTGCTGTCAATCCCATCCAATGAATTTTTCATTTCAGACCTTACAGTTTTCCTCCTTCTGTAGACCTGCTTTTTGTTTGTTTGTTTAAATATATCTTCTGTTTCTTTCCTCATTATGTTTATGTACTTTTCTTATCCAGCCCCTCTCAGCTGAGTTCCTAGAGAATTGAGTCTAATGCCTTGCCTGTTGTATGTAGTGAATTAACTTCTCTTCTGTGCATCTGGAATGGTTCTAGCTGTGTACCATTCTTGAGATAACTGAGAAAATAATCCCTCAAATAACTTTTTTGTAGTGCTTAATTCTCTTGCAGAACCCTGATTGAGAAAGGCTGCTTTGAATAGTTGAACATAGTTATAATAGCTGTGTGATATCCTTGTCCACTGATCATCTTTTTAATTTTTGAATCTCTTTCTGTTCACTGGTTTTTTCCTCTAGTTATGGTCTCATTTTCCTGCTTCTTCGCATGTCTGTTAAGTTTTTATTAGATGCTGGACATTATGGATTTTATGTTGTTGGGTGCCTAGATTTTGTTGCCTTCATTAAAGATTGTTGGGCTTTGTCCTGGTTGCTGGTTAATCTATGTGTAGTTCAGTTTGATCCTTTCAAGTCTTGTTTTTAAGCTTCATGCAGTCTCAAGTAGCTTTTTTTCCAGGATAGTTTAGCTCCACGACTAAGGTGTGGCCCTTGTGGGGTCTCTACTGAGTGCTCTGTACAATCAGTGAAGACTCTCCAATTTAGCTTGTGGGAAGTCAGACAGTTCCTAGCTACACATGAGCTCTTGACCCAGCTCCTGGGTCATTCTTTCCCTAGCCTCCTCGAGTTTCACCTTATACATGCAAATATTAATATTTAACAAAGCCTCGTTGACCTTCTGCATATTTTTGGAGCTCTTTTTTTTCTCTCTCCCCTCCAGAAGTTTGTCCTGCAGCTTTCAGCTGCTTCAAACTTCCTGATCTCTAGTGTCTGTCTTTTCAGCTCAGGGAAACATTTGTGCCCTGCTTGGAATCCCCTACCCCCTCTGCAGTCTGGAATGTGCCTCTAGGCAGAAAGCCAGGATAATCTTAAGACTTAGTTTATTTGTTTCCCTTCCATCAGGGATTGTAGTCCTGTGCTGCCTGGTGTATGTTTGAAAACAGTTGTTTCACATATTTACTCAGGTTTTCTGATTGTCTAAGGTAGGAAGGTAATATTTGGTTCATGCTATTCCATCACTGAAAGATGAGGTCTTTCCCATTTTATTTCCATCATATAATCAGAGGTGCCTTGTAGCCATAAATCTATGACTTGAAATCTTCTCACAAAGAGTGACCAGTTTCATGGTGTGAATAGTGCTTGTCTGTGTGGTCATTCTTTTCCCTCTCTAGCCAGGAGGCTGGCAGACTTTATCTGTGAAGCATCAGTTAGTAAATATCACTGTGGGGTTTGCAAGCCATGTGGTGTTTGTCCCAGACACTCAACCCTGCCTGCCACTGCAGCACCAAAGCAGCCATAAGCAATCTATAAATGAAAGAATGTGGCTGTGTTCCAATGAAACCTCATTTGTGGACACTGAAATTTGTACTTCATATCATTTTCATTTGTCACGAAATATTAATTTTTTATTTTTTTCAAAAAATTCATTTAAAATTGTAAAAATCATTCTGTACAGATGGCAGAGTGGATATGATCTGTGGCCCATGGTTTGCCAGTCCTGCTCTCTTAACACATTTAACATTTGAGATTATATTCCCAACTTTAGAAGCTCTTAAGTGTGTAGAAATTCTTTCAAACAGGATTTCCTGAATTAACAGTCATGAGTTTCTGCCCTAGGAATTTTCTCCCTATATTGTTTGCTTGGGGCTTTACAACGATCTATAGTTGGACATTATGGTCTATTGACACACCTCTTACATTGAGGATTCCCTGTATTTAGAGCTTCGGAGTTTTGTAACATAGATTGGTCTTTTACTTTATCCTTTGACTATTAAAATTCAGTGTAACAAAGTTGTATATACTTGAGTTCTAATTTGTTCCTCTTCTAGCTTTTCATCACCACTTGTTTGTTTGTTTATTTTTCCCATTCCTATACACAGTGATGCCATTGAACAAATAACTGACAGGTAAATAGGAGAGGATTATAAAGCGATAGGTTTTTGTATCACTTGAACACTTATGGGTACTTAACCAGTGACTGCTTATGAAGTTTCAAAGTACTTTTAGGGGAATAAAAAAAGGCATTTTAATTAAAAAAATTTTTATTATAGTTGATTTACAATGATGTGTTACTTTCAGCTATATAATGAAGCCATTCAATTTTACATATATTCATTCTTTTTTAGATTCTTTTCTCACACCGGTTATCAGTATTGAGTAGAGTTCCCAGTGCTGTACAATAGGTCCTTGTTGGTTATCTGTCTTAAATATAGTAATGTGTGTATGTTCATCCCAGGCTCCTGATTTATCCCACCTGTGTTTCTCCTTTGATAACTATTAGTTTGTTTTTGAAATCTGTAAGTTTGCTTCTGTTTTGTAAATAAGTTCATTTGTATCATTAAAAAAAATTGGGTTCTGCATGAGTGATATGATATTTGTCTTTTGTCTGATTTACTTCACTTAGTATGATATCTCTGGGCCCATCCATGTTGCTGAAGATGGCTTTATTTCATTCTTTTTATGGCTGAGTAATATTCCATTGTACATATATACAATATATATGTACCCCATCTTCTTTATCCATTCAGCTGTTGATGGACACACAGGTTGCTTCCATGTCTTGGCTTGTAAATATTGCTGCAGTGAACATTGGGATACATGTATCTCTTTTGATTATGGTTTTCTCTAAACCTGTGCCCAGGAGTGGGATTGGGATTGCTGGATCATATGATAGTTCTACTTTTAGTTTTTTTAAGGAACCTCCATACTGTTTTCTGAAGTGATTGTATCAGTTTACATTCCCAACAGTAGTATAAGTAGGTTCCCTTTTCTCTATACCCTGTCCAGCATTTATTGTTTGTACACTTTTTGATGATGGCCATTCTGAATTGATGTGGGGTGATACTTCATTTGATTTGCATTTCTCTAATAATTGGTGATGTTGAGCATCTCTTCATGTGCTTTTGTCCCTCTGTATGTCTTCTTTGGAGAAATATCTATTTAGATCTGCCCATTTTTTGATTGCATTGTTTTTTGACATGAGCTGCGTGAGCTGTTTATATATTTTGGAGATTAATCCCTTGTCAGTCACTTTGTAAATGTTTTCTCTCATTCTATTGGTTGTCTTTCCATTTTGTATATGGTTTCTTTTGCTATGCAGACACTTTTAATTTGGTCTCATTTGTTTTTGTTTTTATTTTCATTTTGGAGGTGGATCAAAAAATAAATTGCTGTCATTTGTCAAAAGGTGTTCTGCCTGTGTTTTTCTCTGAGTTTTATAGTGTCTAGCCTTACATTTAGGTTTTGATCCATTTTGAGTTTATTTTTGTATATGGTATTAGAGAATGTTCTAATTTAATTCTTTCATGTGTAGCTGTCCAGTTTTCTCAGCACCACTTGTTGAAGAGACTCTTTTTCTTCATTGTCTATTCTTGCCTTTGTCATAGATCAATTGACAGTAGATGCATGGATTTATTTCTGGGCGTTTTGTTCAGTTCCATTGATCTATATTTCTGTTTTTGTGCCAGTGTCATACTGTTTTGATGACTGCAGCTTTGTAGTATAGTCAGAAGTCAGGGAGCCTGATTTCCTCCAGTTCCCCTTTTCTTTCTCAAGGTTGGGTTTTTTTGTATCTCCATACACATTTAAAACTTTGGGGGTTTTTGTGTCTCCATAAATATTTGGGTTTTTTATGTCTTCATACAAATTTAAATTTTTTTTCATTTTAGTTCTGTGGAGAATGCCATTGGTAATTTGATAGGGATTGTGTTGAATCTGTAGATTACCTTCGGTAGTATACTCATTTTGACAGTATTGATTTTCCCAATCCAGGAACATGGTATCTTTCCATCTGTTTGTGTCATCTTTGATTTCTTTCATCAACATCTTACAGTTTCCAGAGTACAAGGTCTTTCCTTCGTTTCTCTTTCTGATCTTTCATAGTTAGTGTATACAAATGCAGCAGATTTCTGTGTATTAATTTTGTGTCATGCAACTTGACTGAATTTGTGACATGTTCTCACTGTCTTCTGGTAGCCTCTTTAGGATTTTCTGCATATAGTATCATGTCATCTGCAAATAGTGACTGTTTTTACTTCTTTTCCAATTTGGATTCCTTTTCTTTTTTTTTTTTCTTTGATTGCTGTGGGTAGGACTTCCAAACCTATGTTTAATAAAAATGTTGAGAGTTGAATCCTTGTCTTGTTCCTAATCTTAGAGGAAATGCTTTCAACTTTTGAACATTGAGTATGATGTTAGCTACGAGTTTGTCATATATGGTGTTTGTAATATTAAGGTAGGTTCTCTCTGTGCCCACTTTCTTAGAGAGTTTTTATCCTAAATAGATATTTTTTCAAAAGCTTTCTCTAAATCTCTTGAGATGATCGTATGGTTTTTATTCTTCAATTTGTTAATGTATCATACTGGTTTGAAGATACGAAAAATCCTTGCATCCCTGGGATAAATCTCACTTGATCATGATGTATGATTGTTTTAATGTATTATTAGATTCGGTTTGCCAGTATTTCTTTTTTTAAAAAATTCATTTATTTTTAATTGAATAATGCTTTACAGTATTGTGTTGGTTTCTATCTGACAGTATTTCATTGAGTATTTTTGCATCTATGTTCATCAATGATATTGGCCTATGATTTTTTTTTTTTTTTTTTTTTGTGGCATCCTTGTCTGGTTTTGTTATCAGGGTGATGGTGGCCTCATAGAATGAGTTTGGGACTA
Source organism: Bos indicus x Bos taurus (assembly GCF_003369695.1). Taxonomy (NCBI): domain Eukaryota; kingdom Metazoa; phylum Chordata; class Mammalia; order Artiodactyla; family Bovidae; genus Bos; species Bos indicus x Bos taurus. The sequence continues at coordinate 45,843,976 of NC_040090.1, read as the reverse complement.
TTCCTTCCTCTGCAAGTTTTGAAAGAGTTTCAGAAGGGTAGGTTTTAATTCTTTTCTAAATGTTTGTTAGAATTCACCTGTGAAGCCATCTGATCCTGGATTTTTGTTTGTTGAAAAGTTTTTAAATCACGTTTTCAATCTCAGTACTTGAGATAGGTCTGTTCGTAGTTTCCGTTTCTTCCTGGTTCAATCTTGGAAGAATGTACCTTTCTAAGAATTTGGCCATTTCTTCTAGGTTGTCTCTTACATTGGCATATAGTTGTAGTTGTCTCTTTTGATGCTTTGTGTTTCTGTGGTGTCAGTTGTAACTTTTTTCATTTCTAATTTTATTGATTTTTGAGTCCTCTCCCTTTTTTTCTTGATAAATCTGGCTAAAAGTTATCAATTTGATTTATCTTCTCAAAGAATCAGCTTTTAGTTTCATTGATCTTTGCTATTTTTTTCTTTGTCTTTATTTCATTTATTTCTGTTCTGATCTTTATGATTTCTTTCCTTCTACTAAAGTTGGGTTTTGTTTTTTCCTCTTTCTCTAGTTGCTTTAGGTGTAAGATTAGGTTGTTTGAGGTTCCTCTTTTTTCCTGAGGTAAGATTGTACTGCTCTAAATCTCCTTCTTAGAACTGCTTTTGCTGCATCCCATATGTTTTGTTGGATTGAAGTGTTTCATTATTGTTTGTCTCAGGTATCCTTCCTTGTCTGTTGCAGCACCCTTTATTTTAAAGTCTATTTTTCTGAACTGAGTTTTGCCACTCCAGCTTTCCTTTGATATCCGTGTGCATGGAATATCTTTTTCTATCTGCTCACTCGGTCTGTATGTGTTGCTAGACCTGAAGTGGGTCTCTTATAGACAGCATATATATGGATTTATTTTTGTGTATCTATTCAGCCAATATGTATCTTTTGATTGGAGCATTTAATCCATTTACATATGATATGAAGGTTCTTATTACCATTTTGTTAACTGTTTTTGATTTGTTTTTGAAGATCTTTTTCTTCCCTTCCTCTTTTCTTATGATTTGATGGCTATCTTTAGTGATGTGTTTAGATTGCCTTTTCTTTGGTTTGTGTGTATCTATTGTAGGTTTTTTTTTTTTTGGTGGTTCCCATGAGGTTTTGATGTAGCAGTTTATATATGAACAAGATTGTTACAAGTTGCTCATCTCTTAATTTCAAATGTATTTTCAGTGTCCTAACTTTGTACTGTTTTTTCCTCATGATTGCTGGTTTTGAATCCATTATTTGTGTGTGAATGATTTTTTAACTTTTTGAGATTCCCCATTCATAATTTTCTTGATTCTAGAAATGAAGAAAATTTTTATTTTTCACATAGAGGAGTTTCTTTAGCATTTGCTGTAGTGCTGGTCTAGTGGTGCTAAATTCTTTAAGCTTTTGCTTATCTGTGAAACTTTTGATTCTCTGTTGAATCTGAACAAGAGCCTTGCTGGGTAGAGTATTCTTGGTTGTAGTTTTTTCCCTTTCATCTCTTTAAATATATCGAGCCATCCTGTCTGACCTGTAGAGTTTCTGCTGAAAAATCAGCTGATAGCCTTATGGGGGTTCCCTTGTGTGTTATTTGTTGCTTTTCCCTTGTTGCTTTTAATATTTTTTCTTTGTCTTTAATTTTTGTGTTTGATTAATGTGTGTCTTGGCATGTTCCTCCTAGAGTTTTATCTTGTATGGGACTCTTTGCACTTCTTGGACTTGAGTATTTCCTTTCTCATGTTAGGAAGTTTTTTACTATAATCTATTCAAGTATTTCTCAGGCCCTTCCTCTCTCTCTCCCTTCTGGGACCCCTGTAACGTGAATGTTGGTGCATTTAATTTTGTCCCTGAGGTCTCTGGGACTGTCGTAGTTTCTTTTCATTCTTTTTTCTTTTTCGTGTTCTGTGGCAGTAATTTCTGCCACTCTTATCTTCCAGCTCACTTACTCATTTTTCTACCTCAGTTATTCTACCATTGATTCCTTCAAGTGTATTTTTCATTCCAGTTATTGTGGTGTTCATCTCTGTTTTTTAAATCTTCCAGCTCTTTATTAAACATCCCTTGTAACTTCTTTGCGCTCATTCTTTTTTAAGATCTTGGATTGTCTTTACTGCCTTTACTCTAAATTATTTTTCACTTAGGTTGCCTATCTCCACTTCGGTTGTTCTTGTGGGGTTGTATCTTGTTTCTTCGTCTGGAATATATTTCTCCGTTGTCTCATTTTGTCTTAGTTTCTGTGTTTGTGGTCTTTCCGCTGGCTGGAGGCTCATAGCTCCTCTTCCTTCTGGTGTCTGCCCGCTGGTGGGTGAGGTTGGTCCGGGGCCTTGTGCAGGCTTCCTGATGAGAAGGACTGCTGCCTGCCCACTGGTGGTTGGAACTGGGTCTTGTCCCTCTGGTGGACAGGGCCACGTTAAGGGGTGTGCTTATAGGTGGCTGTGAGCTCAGTGTGGCTTGAGGCACCCTGTCTGCTGATGGGTGGGGCTGTGTTCCTGTCCTGCTGGTTGTCTGGCCTGAGACATGAACCTGAGTAGGGCCAGGTCTTGATGCCAAAATGGTGACCATCAGGAGAGCTCACGCCTGTCAGTATTCTCTGGGGCTTCTGCCACTGGAGCTTGCCTTCCTGCCCCACCATGAGTCCCAGTGGATCTCCAGCTCCTGTGGAGTTACTGCTTTGTGCTGGGTCCCAGTGTACATGAAACCTTATATGTGTCCTGCAAGAGTGAAGTCTCTGTTTCCTCCAGCCCTGCAGACCTCCTGCACTCAAGCCCCTCTGGGCTTCAAAGGTAAATGCTTTGGGAATTCCTCCTCCTGATGCCAGACCCTTAGGACGGAGAGCCTCTCTCTTGTGGGAGAACCTCTGTGATACAATTTTTTATTTCTAATTTGTGGGCCACCCACCTTGTGGGCATGGGATTTGATTATGTCATGAAAGTGTCCCTCCTGCCATCTCCTTGTGGCTTCTAAAGGCACTTTAATTTGAACATAGATTTTCTGTGAAAGACTTCATTGGGTGTTCTGGGGAATGGATAGATTTCCTTCCTACAAATTACTCAGTGTCTAGTAGGGGAAGATAAAGAGTGACAAAAACAAATGTCAAGACTGTAGAGTTAAGGCAGAGTGTGAGGAGTGTGCAAAAGTTGTCAAATCCAGCAGAAGTGATGGTTTTATATTCCTCCTAGAAAATCAGAGGGAGCCTAGCTTCTTAATTAGAAGTGATGTTTTTGCTGGAGCTTGATAGATTGTTAGGCCTTGGGGTGGCAAGAGAGGAGTAGAGTGAGATGTGGAAAGGCTGGGGAAAAGCCCGGGCAGAAGCACAGAGTTGGCAGCACACAGGGTGTGTTCTGGGATTGGAACCTTAATCTAAAAGGATTTTAATGCAATTGGGAAAGAATGATGGAGTAGATTGGGCTTGGGTTGTGGAGGGCTTTAAATATAGTGGCCCTTTTGTACATAATGGGGAACCACCGGGCATTCTGAACAGGGATTGCCTGCATCCGGTCTTGTATAGTAAGGATGATGAAGTGTGGATTTAAGGAGGGGTAGTCAGGTAAGAAGTTATTGGAGTCATGGAATCTATTCTTTTTCTGTCTGTTCTGCCACTTTCTCCGAGCCTCTCTGGTCTCGCACCCATGTTATTGCAATGGCCTGTGAAGTAGTCTTTATTTCCATCTTGCCCCGACACAGCCTTTCTGTCAGTGCAGCCAAAGGGATCTTTTTTAGACCATAAATTTAATGTTACACTGCTGCTTAAAATCTGTCATCCTCTCAGTGCACTTGAAGTAGCATTTGAATCCCTTCCCATAGTGTACAAGGAAATCTTTTGCAGGATCTGTCATCTTCCTGCTTCTCACTTACATTCAAGCTGACTTGCTTTCTCACACCCTAGAACATGCCGAGTGTTTTCCAAATCACTTGCTTCACTCGACTGCTGGAATTAGCTGTTTCACTCTTGCTCATGGCTTAGATGCCACCTTAGAGAGCCCTCTTGGACCACCTCATTCTAGTATCACACTGCCCTGTATTTACTTCATGATACGTACCCACCATGTATAACTTAATATCATAAGCTCTGTGAGGGCAGAACTGTACCTGTTGGGTTTACTGCTTTACCCATGCTGCCTGGCATGTGCTGGAAACCATTTGATGAATGAACAAGGGGCACAGATAGCCTCCTAGTTAGAAGACAGAATATGTGGTGACTGTGGCACGTACATACAGAGTTAGTCCAGGAGGCACAGAGGAATAGGGATTGATGTGTGCAAGAAGAGGCTGGAACTAAAAGCTGCAGATTTGGAATTGATCTATCGTGAGGTAGGAGTGAATTGAGGCAGAAAGTGTGTTTGAGAGAACATCCAGGGTAAAATTTTTTGGGGAAACGAACATTTAGGAAATTAAAAGGCAGAAGAAAGCCAAGAGAAGTAGCCCATAATTGGAAAGACTCAGGAGACTTGTCAGGGAAGTTGAGGGTAGTAAAGAGCTTTGGGTGCTGTGCACGGATTGGGGAATGAGGAGCAGCGCTGCGTGTTTAGAGATTGCTGGTGAGTTTGAGAGATTCATTTTGGTCATCTGGTTGTAGTGTGATTGGAGGAAAAGGAAGTGGAGGAAGGAAGCTAAGGTTACCATTCGGAGAAATTTTGTGGCAGAATCAGAGGGTGGTGGGGCAGCTGCTTGCTTGATAGGATAGGATGTTGGAGGAATAAGAAAATGAGCCAGTGCAGAGCACTCAGTCATAGACATGTAGGTGTGCATGTCTTAGAAGTAGATATTCCCATTTGCGTACGTAAGCCTTGCGAGATTGAGAAGCTTCTGGTTTGCGGGCGACATTCCTTTCTGACTGATGAGTGAGGATGGCTTAGGGCAGTGCTTCTCAGACTGAGGTGAAGGGCCAGTTTAAAAGCAATTTTTTTTTTTTTTAATCTCCACTGTCCTGGATACAGTGTACTAAATAGAATACAAAATATGAACTGTTAGAAAAATAATCATCCTCTGGGCTATTGTGGCAATGTCAAATTAAAAGTTTCTGAATGCTTTTAATTTGTCTTTCGTTGTAGGATGGTAATGGTCAGTTTGTGGATGTTTTCAGGCTGCAGTCTCTCTGGGAGTGGCACTAATGCAGTGTGTGAGGAGCAGGAGATCCAGGGATTTTTCATGAGTGGCCCATCTGAGTTCTTACATGGGTTGGTAACTTCCAGGTTAAGATCACCCTGTAGGAGTTACATGCTTACACTAGCCAAAAGAGACTCTTATAAACTCTCAGTGTTGTAGTCTTGAATAAGATGTTGGTCCCTGTCCCTTCTAATACTTAAAATTCTTAATATTTAAAGTAAACTGTCTAAACACAGAACACTTTTAAACTATGAAAATTATTAAAATTAATACTCCTATTAAATAGGAGTACCATTAAAATATGAGAACTGTTAGCAGTAAGTTGTAAAGCCAGGAAGAAGGTAAGGACATATTCTGAGATTTATGAAGAATTTAGAGCAATATGAGAAAGTGATAATGAATGCTATCTCCTGTTAGGACATTACGTGGAGTGAAAAGTCTGGGACTGCATTTTTCTCCGATGATAGCTGGGTGAAAGTTTTGCATCTGTATTTTTTTTCCAGGGCATTTTCAGTCCTAAGTGATAGAAATACAGCTCAAGCCAGCTTCAACACAAGGCAGGCATTTCTTGGTGTACAAGGGAGCGAGGGGACTGGTGGTGTAAAACTGGCGTTCAGTGACTCTCCTGCCAGGATACCATCAGGACTCGGTCTCAGGATGGAAACTGGCAAATTGTGGAGGTGGGCAGAGAAATCCTTTGGTGTAAGAAAGCTTGTTACCAAGCCTGAGGCCAGACAAGGTAAAATAACACAGTGGTTTGAACCCAGGCTGCTTTCTCTGCCCAACAGAGCACACTTGATAGTGTGTCTAAAGCAAGGATGCCATTATTTAAATTTGACATTTTAGTACACATCTTTTGCTCACAGATTTCAAAGGATTTAAATTAAAAAAATATCTTCATGCTTGTTAGCATTCAGCTGCTATTTATAGTTTGTTACAGCATCTCTTTTTCAGAAAGGACTATTTTATTTTCATTCAGTCTCCCTATTTTAAGTAAGATGAAAAACTGAATAATTCAGTTATGAAAATTAATAGCACCAAAGAGTAGAATGTCTGCCTTCCTTGATGCTGTGTTGTAATTGGAGATCGCACTTTTATGTTTATAATTGTATTTGGAATGTACTGTCCCTTTCTTAAGGACATAAATATTTAACTGCGGGGAAAGGGGGCCGACTGCACAGTCCTAGTACAGTTTAATATTTAATCCTTTAAACTGAAACATATGGGCTGTTTGTTAGGTCACAGAAGTAATTTGACATTGCAGATTTTTGTGTCTTGACATTTTAGCTGTGGACTTGACCTGGATTGGAGAATTGTGGTCATGTGAGAATGTATAGTATATCCTTACTTCCTGGAATAAGTACAGAGACCTTGACTATGTCTAAAACATGTTTAATATACAAAGTCCCAATTAAAAACAGCACAACATCATTTAATTTTTTTTCAGTTCTGGGTCTGAAGAAGCCCAGGATTTATTTTTATTTGTTACAACAGAGTATCTTCAAATAATGCATCAGCAAGGTGACAGGTGAGTGACCCCATGTCTGATTGGGGAATATATCTCTGATCTTATTTTCATTTTAAAATGTGGATGTAAATTGAAGTCTGAGTGGTTTGGCCTTGATAAAAATACACACAATTATAGTTGTTCTTTGTATGGCAGTTTTTACTGGGTGTCTTACGATATGTTTACTATCTCAAGTGGAAGTCCAAACAAATTTTATTTTGTAGTAAAAAGTCTTTATTTCCAAAAGATTGGTTAACCAGAAAAACTGTAAACCACCTAACACAAGACTTTGGTAAGAAAGAGATTTGACGTTTTGTATAAATTCCCCCTTGTGCAAACAAAAAAGAGTTAACACTTACGTAACAAGAAACATGTTACCCATTCTTATTCATTAACCAGTTGCCTGGTTTTAAGTCTCCAAAATTTGGATTAAAATTTACCCAAACAGGACCAAACAAGAACTTGAGATACTAGGGTTGCTTGTCCTTAGTTACTTAGAAATTGCCACTCTGTGGAACTTTGATTTTCATGGGTTGGGAGGAAGGATGCATTTAGATAGCTGAGAGTAATGTTGGAAAAGCAAGCAGATTCTATATCAGGGCTTTTTCTTTTGTGCAAATAGAAATTAAACCTCTTATTTATTTATATTTTGTACTGCTTTGTACAAGGGAGGAGAAAGCAGTTCACTTGAAGGATTAAAAAAATAATGTTGGAAACAATTCAGACCCCCAGAAAGCTCAGCAATGGAATAGTGGTCCCTCCAGAATGAGGGTGCAAAAGGCATATCTCTTACTGAGTATGACTGAAATGGATAACAACAATTGTAAAAAAAAAAAAAAAAAAAAGACCCAACCTTCTGAACACTGAATTAGTTTAAAACACAAAAGACAGACCCAATGAGTTTTTTATTGAATAGTCTCTCTCGTAGTTAAAACAGTACAGATTCAAGGCTGTAGCATATATATATATATATATATATAATGTTGTGTTTGGAATATCCTGAAGTATTCAATGCAAATTCTTAAAGTAGTGTATTCAAAGCATTGTATGCATCTCATCCATGGTACATATTTGGATTAAGCACGATAAAGAAGGCCTGCAACAAGAGCAGAACAGTAATTTTAACAGTAAATGTAGAAACTGCTGATGGACTCAAGTTGGTAAAACGTCCTTTTACACTAATCCTTGGTAGTCAGTCTCCCTGAATTTGGTGTGCTTGTGTGTGGAAGGGAACGGAAAACCATGACCCTCCCTGTGGTGGTGTCAGAGGACCAGACCCTTGGTGTGGAGGGCTGATGTATGTACGTTTGACTTCCCACCAGATTTTTCTGCTAACTTGATTCTGTGACATTCCTTTCTCCCTGGATTTGTCTTGGTCTCTGAAACACTTTTTCTCTCTACATATAAAATTTTATGACTATAAAAACCCTTTCAAGTTCTAAGATAGTATTTTTGTTGAAGGAATGGCTTGGTGGACTGCAGACAAACTCGGCAGAATGTTTGCATAACTGAAAAAAAGGTTTTCTTGTTAGAAACTGGTTTGCTGATTTAAAAGTCGGTGTTGGAAGGTTTAAAAAAACTCAAGCCTGGGACTGCTCTAGAGGCCAATTTTGCTGCTGTGGTTCTAGTAAGGATCTAGGATCACAAGGTTCCTAAGGCTGGCTTCCTAAGAGAATTATATCCAAAAAAAACCCAAAAGAAGGGAATAATAATTTCTAGACTCAGTATGTTTTACCTCAGGTGCAAGAACTGGTTATATTTTTTTAAAAAAGCAGCCATCATTTTTTTCCTTTGAAGTATCAGGGGTTGAGATACTGGATTCAGAATTTCTCAGTGAAAGAAGAAAAGCCACCCAACATCAGTGCTTCTCTTCATGTTTGCCAGCTGTTTCCCCAAGAACTGTTGATGACTGAGGAGACTCAACAAGGGACCCTAAAGTTCCACTAAATGAGAAGAGACAAGCAAACAGTAGTTTGCTGCAAGAGCAAGCAGGCCACAGGCAAGAATGAGGGGACTCTGCTCTCATTCCCACCCAATCAGGAAAGTCTCCCTGCTGCTGCGCCCTGGCACCGATGCACAGGGTCAGCTGCGGGCACAGCTGCCTCTCCATGTTGGGGAAGCCAGGGTCTCTGTCCTGCCGCCCAGGTGGATGCTTGAGAGGGACACGTTCTGTTCAGCACAGGTGACTGGCACTACTCACTTGTGCTGGAGGAGGGCCGGCTAAGGATGAGGGAGCCCCATGCCCCCACCCCCAGTCTGTGCCCACCAAGAAGTGTACAGAAGGGTGGCCGTAGCATCCACAGGACTACTGGGCAGACCCCCCTGCAGAAATGAAAACTAGTGTACACAATTTAAACTGCCTTAAACAAGCAAACAAACGATCCAGCCATTGGTGCCTCTGGGGGTCTAGAGTGCAGCCCTGGGACACATGTACCCTGGTTAACACGGATGGACGTTGCACGCTCTGATCTCCTTCTTGTCTTTGCAGCTGGTAAACTGGGAGCTTTTGAACCTCTTCTTCACAGTCATGTAGCGTTCCTGGATCCCTCCTCCGCACAGTTTGGTGCATTCTGACCAGGCTGTCCAAGGGCGCATCCTGCAGCCTGAAAGCGTGAGAAGGCCTGATTAGGCCAGCAGACATGGCGGGAAGAACAGGAGACTGAACTCTAGTAAACTACTGTCAAACCTAGGTAGTTGTCTGGACTTCTCTGCTCTGTATGTAATACTTTGTTGAGTTCTCATTAAGTTATTAGAGTTCTTATCACATATGTTAGCTCATAGCTGATTGACTATTAAAATGGTCCATTAATACTTTGCAGCTCTTCCCCATCAAGGAGCAGAGTCTCCTCCTCCACCCCTAGTATCTGGGTTTGGCTGTATGACTTGCTTTTGGCCAATGGGACAAGAGCAAGCATGGCTTGAAAAAAAGCCCTTGGGAACCTTTTCCACCACTGTGTAAGCAAGTGTGGCTATCTGCTGGGGAGACCACGTGGAGAGAGGCCCCAGAAACACAGGCGAGACCATTCTAGACTTGCCAGCCCTACCTGAGCCACCACCTGACAGCAGCCACTCAAATAAGCCTAAGCTAAACCCCGCAGGAGTCATCCAGCTAAGTCAATCCAAGTAACTACCCTACAGAATCCTGTAAATTTCATTTGTTTTGTAGTGGCTCATTAATGCAGCAACCAGCCAAGGAGCAAGTAACCACTTCCTCTAGTGCTTTGCTGTCCCAAATACTTAGCTTCCCCAGTATCAAGTAAACTCAGGTATAATTGATTATTTTCCCATGTAAATAGACTTGCCTTTCTCAAAGAAAACTTCCCTGACCCCCAAGATTAGGTTAGATCTTAATTAAAAAAAAAAAAAAAGCACTATGTGTATTAGGTTGGTGTGAAGATGATTGCGGTCTTTGCATTGTTGAAGTTTGTCATTTGATACTGGAATGCATTCTAAATAGATGTTATGTCATATGTCATTTTAATGCACATTTCTCAACTTTTTTGTTTTGCTAATGACTTATTACTTGCTATTGATTTTATATTTATATTAGACTATGGAAATGATATTAGACAAAAAGCTATTCCCAGCTATTGTTTCATTGTTTTGCTGATATTGCGCTCTTGGCTGGGACCAGCTTATTCAGCAGTGAAGCCCTAAGTGGGATTTTTTTTTTTAGTTTTGGAACTCCTTAAGTTATACTGAAGGAGGGGGACACATAAGCTTTCTCCTTGTCTACAGAGAAAATTTAAACCAGTCTTTGTGCTTCCGTTTTTGCCACCTCCAGACCACTCAGCACAGGCCTGTTAAAGTCAGTCTGTTACTTGAAACCTTCACCTGCAGGATCGAGTCCTCAGCAGCCAGTAGACCTTTCCTGTTCTGGTCCCTGTCCTCTGTCTGCAGCCTGGTTTCCTGCCTCCCCACACAGAATACTGTGTGTTCTTCTAGAGCCCACTTACCATTTGAACATATCTTGTTCTTGGGTATCTCCATGCCTTTGCAGGAACAATGCCTGCTCCCTAGAAACACCCTTCTTTTACTAGCAGACTCCTACAAGACCCATACTGCTTTGACATCTCCCTGAACACCAGCCCATACTTGGGGGCAGTACCTGGAAACTGGTCCCCGTCCGACTCCTCCCTCAGCTGTTCACTCCTCCGGCTCTCTCGGGCCTCCCTCCAGCGCAGGTTCTGGATGGATGGATTTCGGAGGCATTTCCGGATGCGGCACTTCTTCCGCTGTACAGTCTCTGGGCAGGGTGCACCTCCAAACTGAGGCTCCATTTGGATCATGCGGGTTCGAATCATGTGTCCTTTCCCACATGACTTGTTACATTCCGACCACTGGGACCACTCCGTGAGCTCACAGTCAATGGCTGGCAAGACACAGATGGGCATGAGTGTATCTCACGTCTGAAACAAGATCTATATACTTAACTGTTCTTTAACATCTCAACACAAGCCTCTGGAAAATGCAAAGCAGGTACTGTTACCCCATTTTTATGGAAGAAACTGAGGCTCCAGGGGACAGACTGACTATCCAGTCCACATGGTTGGTAAGCAGTGGATGCAGAATTTGTGCCCCAACTGAAACCCACATACTGTGCCCCCTTTATGATTTGAAAAGGCTTTTGGAGGGACTTTAAAGATTAGCTCAGAGCCTTTTGCTCTCTCTAAGCTTCTAGAATGTTGTCAAATTAGCCTCAGGTGGCACACACCAGCTTTCCACAGCCAAGGACCCTGATTCCCTGATGGAAGGCACAGCTCACTGTGCCATTTACCCCTGTGGTCTAATCCTAAGGACACTGTGACTTTTGCAGTAAGAGCCAGATAGCGTCTCTTGTTCTCACATCATCCTGGGTCTTATGGTGATCATCAAAACACAGGAGTCAGAGACAGAAAATTCAATAGGGAAGGAGCAAGTGGTGTCATGGCTTATCATGATAACAGATCCAGCCAATTCTCATTAAGCCAGCATCTCACACACATGGAGGAAAGCTAACACCTCTGAGTGATTCTCAGGATGTCTTCTAGGGAGGCAGTTGATTCCAAATTGCACTGTCTCTGCAAAGTGGGGGCCAGGCTGGCTGGATCTAGGAAAAACTCATTTTGTTCATGGTCTGCCCTTCTCTCCCTGTGGGAGCTCTGGTAGCTTTCCCATCTACAACATAGGGATAACAATATTTTTCTTATTAGGTTGTGAGAATTGAGTGAAGTAATAATACTCTCAGCCCAGTTCCTGGCCCACAGTGAGTGTTCCATAAATGTTCTTTTTCTTCTCTCTCCATTCACTGGGCCCTGTGGATATAGAGTTTTGTTTAAGTTGGTAACAGCGTCTCACAAGATTCCAGAGCCCCAGCTCCGATGAGCTGTGGAGGCTCACACTTCCTTGGTGGGCTCAGCACTTTGTACTAGTTATATGGTTTAATTCTCAGAGCGGATGAGGGAGAGGGTTGCTAAATAATGTGCTGAGATTTATATAGCCAGTAAGGGACAGAGCTGGGATCTGCCTCTAGGCAGGCAGCCTGAGTAATTGCAAGGGAGAGGAAGCACAGAGGCTGCAAGTGCATTTCAGAGGAAGCCAGAAAAACAGATCCTAGCAAACGAGTCTGACTTTCCACCACCTGAAGAGAAGTCCTCTGGGAAGACTAACCAGAAAAATGGGTTCTCTTCTTAGATAATAAATTCAGCTGGTCATAGAGATTTGAGAGTGGATGAGGGTGGGTATGGGGCTTTTGAGGGCTCTACTTGCTGGCCTGTCTTCATATCAGGGAACCACTGATTAATGTCCACCTTCTGGTCATGGGTAAATAAAACGGTCACAGGTGGGGAGGAATAGAATTAAAAAGTTGGAAAACCCATGGGTCAGACTAGCCTCTAAACTGGGGGAGACGGGGTGAGTGGGGAACTACAAAATTAAGTTTTATTGAACCTGTGCTGTTTTCCATCTAAGTCTCCTGTTTAGACTTAACAGCAGTTTGGGTATCTCATAGACAGTAGTGGGATTCTCCAACCAGCAGTCATACTGCAGGACCTAGCAATATGAGCAGCGTGCAGGCCTGGTTAAGAGGAGGAGAGGTGGCTCCCAGGAGCGCCAGGACTTACGGCATTCAGGCAGCATGCACTTCTCCACCTGCTCCAGCTCCTCATTACAGTCCCCGAGTTCGGCTAGAGACTTGAGCATCCGCTGGCGGGTCCGCATGCCCTTCCCACAGGTCACGCTGCAGTCGCTCCACTCAGACCACAGGGATAGCAAGCATGGGATGGTGTCTAGACCAAGAGCCAGGTTTGCCACTGAGAACAGGCTCCCTTTGCTTTCTTTGATCTGGTTCCCCCCTACCCTTTGTCCCCCACTCAGGCCCCTTGAGTAAATTGAAATTGACCAGTGGGTTTAGATAACCCAAGTGACCTTTATGGAGCCAGGAGTGGCTCAGCAAATCACTAACTATTCTTGTCATTCTCCTGCATTTCCCCTGGCCCAGCTGGAGCTCATAATGTGGCTCTGTTATACGAATACACACTTCCCCACTTGAAACACCCTGAGGGTCTAAATAGGGTCTTACTAGAGACAGAAACATTCCACATGCCCTAAGAACCATGTGCTAAAAGATGGGCTCAATGATGTGGTTTTGGACACTTGGGCACTGAAATCCCTAGAATGTACTTGGGTGCGTGTGTGCATCTCTGTAGTGATGTGTGGGCCTATGACATTTGTGTGTAGAGTAGATGTATTGCTTTATGGGGCCACAGGCAAGTCCAATAGAACAAGAAGGGGAATGTACAACCTGCCTACATGTATACCCCCTGGAAAAGATACTCTGGGGTCATAAAAAACACAGTTACAGGTGAATGCTATCTAGAGGCCATCAGCTTGTCACCTCAGCATTGCTCCTTCAAAGGAGGTCACTCTCTGGGTCTGGATGATGTCCACACACCCATAGCTTTCATCTTACAGGGGAAGTGCCCTGCCAGGAAGGGGGCCCGTATTTCCCCCTGCACCTGCGCAGCCTCGACAGTAATACCCGTGCTGAGGGCCTCCATCCTCTGCGCCAGCGCCCCCGCCCCCACGCCCACTCACGGCACTCGGGCATCATGCACTTCTCTGCCTGAGATGTCTCAGCCTTGCACATGGAGCCGTCCGCGGGGCTCATCTTGACCATGCGGTGCCGCTTCTTCATGCCCATCCCGCAGGTGGCGCTGCACTCGTCCCACTCGCCCCACTCGGTCGTCAGGCAGCTGCTGGGAGCTGGGGAGTCCGGTGGTGTTGGCGGCGGCGCGTCGGCAGCCTCAGCCTCTGAGCCCCCGCACGTCCCACCCCGGCGCCCCACTCACAGCACTCTTCGTTGACCGTGCACTTCTCTGTCTCCTCGGTGGGCAGCGTGCACACGGAGCCGTCCTCTGGGAACTGCTTCACGTATCTCTCCCGGGACCGCGTGCCGGTGCCGCAGGAGATGCTGCAGGGCGACCAGGTGATCCACTCGGACATGGTGCACGTGGAGCCGTCTGCAACACGGAGCGGACACTGCAGCCGTGGCGGCACGCTGCTGGGACTCGCGCCACTGACCGAGCGAGCTCCCCCAAGGGCAGAAATCTATACGGTCAGCTGGCATGCAGGGGGATTTGGGCAACTGAGGACGGAAGCCAACGTAAAGGGCACATATTTTTAAACCAGGAATTGTTCTTTAAAGGAAATGTCTTTCTCCAAGTGCATGGAGCACTGGGGATTACTCCTTCACTCGACAATATATTTGAAAGACGTTTGGATGGATGAGAGAGTGATATATGCCTGTTTAGTTCTAAAAAAGGATGAGGGATATGAAGTCATCCATCCATCCATTTACTCACGTCAATTAAAATTTACTGGCTGCTTAGTGGTATGTCGGAGAAGGCAATGGCACCCCACTCCAGTACTCCTACCTGGAAAATCCCATGGATGGAGGAGCATGGTAGGCTGCAGTCCATGGGGTCGCTAAGAGTCGGATACGACTGAGCGACTTCACTTTCACTTTTCACTTTCATGCATTGGAGAAGGAAATGGCAACCCACTCCAGTGTTCTTGCCTGGAGAATCCCAGGGACGGGGGAGCCTGGTCGGCTGCTGTCTATGGGGTCACACAGAGTCGGACACGACTGAAGTGACTTAGCATAGCATAGTGGTATGTGGTGACTGAGGTTAAAAAGATGTGTATAGTATGGATTTTAATCTTCTCCAGAAAGAGAGATGGGCACATAAACTGGCAATAATTCTAGGTATTGAAAATATGACAGCAGATGTAAGCCCAGGGAATTGGAAGGGGAGAAGCTCCTTGGAGTTCTGGGGTGGATTTTACACAGGAGGGCACTTTGGTTGGGTGGAGAATATCGGTATTTAAGGTGAAGGGACTAGCTCTTGCAACAACCTGTCTGGAGTGTGTTGTGTGTGGCACTGGGAGATGAAGCTAGAAAGAAGGATGGAAATCTCAGCATGAGGCCAGCTTGCACACATCCACAGTCACATGTACACAGGAGTGAAGGCTACGTGTTGTTACCGAACCTATGGACAGTGTTGCTGGACAGTGCTGGTGGAAGACAGCTGGAACCCATATTAGACCCAGGGAAATTCTGACATGTCCTTCGACAAGGATGAACCTAAGGACATTATGCTGAATGAAGTCAGTCAAAAAAAAGACATACTGTATGATTCCACTTATATGAGATACCTAGAATTTTCAGTTCTTTAAAAGCAGAATGATGGTTGCCATGGGGCTGGGGATCAGGGGACTGGAGAGTTAGTGTTTAATAGGTCTAGAGTTTGTTTTGTGAGATGGAAAGAGTTCTGGAGATGGAGGGTGGTGATGTTTGCATAATTCTGTGTGTGTGTGTGTGTGTGTAACACCACTCAACTGTATAACTAAAAATCGTTGGTAAATTTGCTGCTGTATACCACCAAATAACAACGGCATAACCCAGCCGTTTTCAGAACTATTGTTACCACCTGGGAGCCACTGGAATTCCTCCCCTCTGGAGGCGATGGTTAAAGACCTCAGCTCCCAGTGTAAGCCTCAGACTGTACACCCATCCCCACCATCTCAACCCCAAGAATGAGAAAGTGCCTCCAGCATTGCTAGGGCTGTCACAACTTGCACCCTGCCTGTGCATGCAGGGTTCACTCCTGGGCACAGACAGCCGTAAGTCACTGTGCAGTGTATCCAGGAGAGCTTGTTTAAGACCGTGCCCTAGGAAGAGCCAGAAAGTGAATGACCCACCAGGGGGCAGTAAGGTCTCTTCAGTTATCCTCAGCTTGGAAGTGGTTTTCTTCCTTCTATAAACCAGCCCAGCCTACCCATTCCTTCTTACTGCCTTGTTGCGCCTCTGAGACACTTAAGATCAGAGCACAGAGTACAGATCTGTTCAGGCAGAGAGAGGATTGTACCTTGGAAGGTGGGCAGCTGGCCTTTGCACAGCAATCAGCACGTGTAGCTTCAGCCAGCATGACATGGGTGGTGCAGGTGTGTGGTTCAAGCCTGACTTTTTAAAGCCTGACCTTTGACCAGTTACAAGGAAAGAACTGCTGCGATCAGTCCAAAGGCTCTGACGCAAGGAAGTGAGGGCTCTGACCTGGGCTGAGGCAGGCCGTGCATGGATAACAGAATTAGGGCAAGGATCTAGGTTCAGTCTTGGCCAACCTGTTCACCTGCTTCTTAAAAGAAATTGGAGGTAAGGCCCAGAAATAGGCAGCTTGCCTCCTGTAATTTGTCATGTTTACTAGCTCTTCAATAACTTGTGTCTGTTTTCTTGCATGGCTGGGGGTGGTCAGTCAATCTCAAGAATTCTTTTGATGTCATGAGACATCTGTGTTCACAGCCCTCAAGATACTGTTGGAGATGAGGGTCGCCCTGGGCAGGCAGTCCCCACTGACAGTCTAGTCAGGGTCATAGTGCCCATTGCGGGCACTGCCAGACCAGGTGGGAGAGGCCGGCATGGCCAGGTAGGACCCCCCTTCCTGAACTGCTCTCAGCCAGCTGCTGGTGGGGTGCCTCCTCACCTTCGTCGCTGCAGCCGGGGCCCATGCAGGGCTGGAAGTCCTGGGTGTCGGGGCAGGGGACGCTGAGGTCCAGCTGTGCCTTCAGCATGCGCTGCCGCATCCTCTTGCCTTTGTCGCAGGTGGAGGAGCTGCAGGCGGACCACGGGGACCAGTTGGAGTAGATGCAGGTTTCAGGGGTGTCATCTGGGAAGAGTATGTGAGATGTTTTCCCTGGGAGCCTATGGGAGCTGTGACTGGCCCTCCCCCTGGACAAGTTCACATGGGGACAAGAAAATCCCTGCTGGCTGACCAGCCTTAGGGAGGCGGGGTACTCCTGCGATGCAAGCAGCCATTCACTTCCCTTCAAAAATGATACTTTGGCATCCCACTAATACAAATCGAAGTAACCTCATAGTAAGGAAAGATTCTCCTACTGTCCCTTCTCCTCAACACCCAAACACCAGCCCTCACTTCAGCAGACAGCGTTTCCACACGGATGCAGGCATATCATGGGGCAATTTGGGGAAGCGTAGGCTTTTTCTGTGTTGTTGCTCACCTTCCCAGGATCCCACACACAGTGTAATGATGAGATTAAGGATCGTCAGTGTTCACTGAGCACTTACTGCGTGCCAGCATCATTCTAAGAACTTTATCCGTCCCATCAGTTGTGGTAAGGACCACAACTCCCTAGGAGGCAGGCTCTGTTATTATCCCCATCTTACAGTTGAGGAAATGCAGCAAGGTGGGCTTCTCGCCCAGCGCCCGGGGAGGAGAGCCCAGCTCGTTCAGCTCCAGATGCTGTGAGATACTCTAAGCTGAAGCCAGGGCTGTGCCACTGCCTCCTGACTCTAGGGTCTGGCTGACTTCCCTTGCTGCGGAAGTGATTGGACCCACTCCTGCCTCACAGGCTAGTGTGAGAATCATAGTGGAGAGTCATCTGAGTCCCATGAAGCCAATGCGGATGCCATTTACATGACACTTTAAAGGCCTGATAGTGTTGAATACATATTCCAGTGTCAAGCCTTCACCATTTCCCTGATACTTTGTGCCTAGCCTTAGCCTTACTTCGATTATCTCCCAAGCAAAAATCTTTCTTAAAACAGGGATCATCAAGTCAAAGGGTTTTTCTGTGGCTTTTTAAACATGTTAGCAAATTGCTTTCCCCAAAGATAGTTTATCTTTTATTCCCAATGTATGTTGCCACCTGCAATAAAGGAAGGCAGCTTACCTTCATCTTTCTCTTCTGGAGCCAGGTCTGCTACAATATCGTCGACATTGTCGGGCACAATATTGCACTGTTCCCCCTGCAAAAGGAATTTTAGTTGGAGGGCCCTCATTAGAGAGTGGACTGTATGGGAGGAAGATGAGGGAGGATATAAAATTGAATGCCCACCCTGTGCATAAACCCTAGGCCGTGGCAGAGTTGTGGGCCAACTTTTACAATCTGACTGAAAGAAGAAATGGCAGTAAAGCCACAACTTCCCACTCCTGACCCATGGCTGTGTGCTGTGCTTAGTCGCTCAGTCGTGTCTGACTCTGCAACCCTTTGAACTATAGCCTGCCAGGCTCCTCTGTCCGTGGGGATTCTCCAGGCAAAAAACACTGGAATGGGTTGCCATGCCCTCCTCCAGGGGAATCTTCTCAAACCAAGGATTGAACCCATGCCTTGCGCATTGCAGGCAGATTATTTACCGACTGATCCACCAGGGAAGCCCATGGCAGACATTAGTAATTGATTATGGCACTTACCATGAAGCCTAGTTACCTGGAGTAAATCATTTGGTTGAGCATCACATCATTCCTCCATGTTCATTTTGCTTATTTATATCGTAGGGATAATTTGTGTCTAGAAACTCTAAGAGGCCCTGGAATACCACATCCTAAGTATACCAGGGACCCCATGATTCTAGAGCAGAAAGGGGTCCAGTCTCCTGATGGGAGGGGTCTGTGCCATGGTGAGCTGTAACCCAGTACCTTCCGGGCAATTCTCTCGATGACAACTCTGGCTACTTGAGTGATGGATCCACCCTCTGGATCATAAAAAGGACTCTGAGGATGGTCCAGACTGGTCAGGGGTCGGATTTTCTCCTGGGGAATTGTGGGCTTGTTGGGTGACTGCAATGGAAAAAATACACAGATACAGAGTGGGAAATTAACAATTTGATATATGATCAGAACAAAAACCTTGACAGGAACTTAACAAGTACAATTGATATTTATATTTATAGAATTTGGTTCATGCCAAGTGTTATGCATGGACATTTGTGGATCTATACTTTCAAATTCTCCTGTGTACACAGTAGGACTAATCCCAGATGAAGATGCCAAGTTTCAGAGAGCCATTTCCAGCTAGGATACAGCTGAACCAGGTTGGCCTGAATCCAGAGTTCTTCCTACTAGACCAGGCATCCGTGAATGTTTATCCGCAGAGGGTCAGGTGGTAAATATTTCAGGCTTCATGGCCCATGCTGTGTCTGTTGCAATGAGTCAAATCTGTAGTGAGAAAGCAGCCCCAGACAACATGGGATCAAAATGTGTGAGGCCGGATTCCAAAGCTCCAGGTTTGGTTCCAAACCACAGTTTACCAACATCTGTTCTAGATTGTTCTACCCCTAGTTTTCTGATGGCTCCAGATTTTGATGCAGTTGGTATGCTGGCCGTATCTGAAAAATATTGACAACACGGGAGAATCCAAACTCCTTAGGCTGGCCGTCTGGAAGCCTTGGGAATATGGTCCGGCTTGATGAACATCATCTTCCTTCTGTTCCCCTTCTCTCTCTCTCTCAGCCTCTGTGCCTTTTGCCTGCCACTCCTTTGCTTATCTCTGAACCTCTCTTTAGCAGACCCCCTCCCTGTGCTCTCCTGACCATCTGGACAGGCACTTCCCAGAGCCTGAGTCACACAGCTTGTGAGTACATGATGATGGGACCCTGCGGGGCTCCCCTGCTGGACTGTGAGTTCATCTGGCTCAGAGCCTGAGCCAGCCTCACCCCTGAGGCCAGGGCCCCCAGAACAGGCCCGGGCAGGGAGGTCTGTCACTTGCCACTGCAGGCACACACACACCTCATAGGTCACCCCGCTGTCGGTGCCCGCGTCCCAGGGAATCAGGTCCTGCACCACCTTCTGGACCCAGCCGCACTCTTTGGTGCACAGATCCTCTGCGGACAGGCCCACGTTCCAGTCGGGGCTGGGGCCCATCATGGTCAGGAAGGACATCAAGTGGCGCGTCCTGTCCACTGAAAATTCAGCCGAGGGTGCTGCTCTCCTAGAAACAAATACGGAGACCGTCACTTTTGGGGCCCTGGGGGTGCATGCTCCGAGGGACATCTGGGCAGACAATGGCTAAAGGATGAGAGAGAGAGAAGGGGGATTCTTGGTCTCCATCTTTGGCCATGGCTGGTTTCTCTCTCTGAGCCCATCCATTGGCCATGCTTGGAGGGAGCCATATGCTACCTCCCTATCCAGTTTTAATGTGTCTTCAGCACTTAACTACTTGTTTATTTTCTTATTTAACTGTTTATTGACTGTCATTCCTTTCTGGAGTATAAGCTCTGGGATAGCAGGGATTCTGTCTTTCTGGCTTTATTTCCAGTGCCTGGCACAGTGTAGATGCTCAACCGATGTTACTGAATAAACGAATGAACAAGTTCTGTAAGCTGGGTGTGCACCCAGCTGCACTGGATGTGAGATGAACGTGACAGATAAAAACTGCATGTGGTGCCCCAAGCCTTTCCTTATACATTCTCAGTGATGCCTCAGAGCACACCTGGGGTAAGGACTGTTGACTCCAACCTATGGATGGGAAAGCTGAGGCTCAGAGGGTTTTGTTATGTGACCTCTCCAAAGTCGCAAAGTGGGAGAATGGAGACCTAAGTCAATCTCAGTTCGAGGTCCGTATTCTTTTCATCATCAATTTCTAAGTTCCCCCACTTTAACTCTCTAGAGCTACATTGTGCCATCAGGGGGACATCTCCCCAGCCTGCTGCCTCATTGCCCTCCAGAGGCTGCTTAGAGCAGAGTGCTGCCCTGGCACCAGAGCTCACCCATCACCTCACAGCTGGTCCCCAGGCCGTTTCCTCCAGTGGGTGAGCAAGGACCCAGTGATAGAGCCAAAGACCTTTGGCTGATGACCCCCAAGCTATGAGAGGCAGTTCTTCAAACACCATCCCTTCATGTTCCCAAGAAGGGGTCCTAGGAGTGGCCAGAGCTGGATGAGACCAAGAAGCATGGTGGGAGAGCTGTGCTCACTCAGCGCACACTTGGTGGCACAGCTACACTATTTTCCCCTCATGACACTCCTGTGGGGTTGGAATTTATTATCTCATTTTGTAGAAAAGAAAGCACACAGAAGTTAATGAGCTCAGAGACGCAGCTGGTGAGGCCACAGTGTGAAGGCAGCTCTTCCTGACTCTCCCTCACCTCCCAGGCTGCTGATTGTGGGGAATCCTTGGCTGGGGACCAGCTCGTCTATTCGGTCTGGCTGGCAGCTGTTTGGGGCGTCCCTCTGCTGCTCTGTTTGGGACCAGCTGTTTCTGGCTGCTCTCACCTGGCCCCTGAAAGCGATGACTCCAGGCCTGGCTGGGCTTGGTGGAACTGGGTCCCTTGGGCAGGCCGGATGGGATCAGACCACGAGCAGAGCAGGTGGGAAACCTGGGTGCACACCCCACGCCACCTCTTAGAGCTGTGCATCCTTGAAATGACCAAACCTTTCTGTGCCTCAGTGTCCCAATCTGTAGAATGGGGATTCCCTCTATCATCTACCCCAAAGGGTTATTGTGAGTGTTTAGTGAAAACTCACATCCGATCCTTAGCCCAGTGCCTGGCACCTGGCAAAATGTTACTGAGTGAAGCAGCATCGAAGGGTCAGATGGAGATCAGAAAATAGAGACCAGGCGAGGGAAGCCTTCCTGGATGCACCTCACATTCTAGCCTGATGGCAGTCTAGGTGGAGGGGAGGCACCTGAGTGGAGGAAGAGCCTGGCCTGAGCCTGGCTTTGGCATCAGGTCCCACGTGCCCTCGTCTCCGCTAGGAAAGCTCCTCTTCGGTGGAGCTCTGAGGAGGTGGATCTCCTCCTCAGAGTGTGGTCTGGGACCAGCAGCGTCGGTGTTGGAAGTTGTTGGAAATGCAAATAATTGGGCATCACCCCAGATTTACTTAGAGACTCTGGGGAGGGGGGAGGGTAGGACCCAGCATTTTGTTTTAATAATCCTCTCAATGATTCTAATATGCCTCGAATTTGAGACTCACCGGTCTGCTCATCTTCCAAGCCTCAGGTTCTGAGTCACCTCTTCCGGGAGCTGTTCTGATCCCCTGCACTGAGGCCGGTGCCCTTGGTCTGCATTTCCACGCTCTCTGTGTAGGTCTCAGCTGTGCCCTTTGGCTGTGATCCCATCCTCACTGTTTGCTCGCCCCCACTAGACTAGGAGCCCGGCAGGCAGGAATCCCAGTGCCAGGTGTCCAGTGGGCCAGCTGAACAGGTGGACGTGTGATGACGAGCTCCGCTACTTATTAGGTTAGCTCACTCACTCTTCCAGCCTTGGTTTCCTCATGTGACATCACCCACCTGCCACCTCAAAGGAGATGCTATGTCAGGAAGCCTTTAAAGACTGCTGAAGGCCCCACTGACATAGTCTGCTATTTAGTTAGGCACAAATTGCGGGACCTCGTTTCCTTTTCCCATGTGTACATTTTCTGGCATGTAGGTCATAGCTTTGAGCAGCTTCTTTAAAGACTTGGTATCTACAAGAATTGCAGCCTGGGGAGCTGTGGTATTGCTCACTTAGGGATTAACAGGACGTGTCTGGGGTCTGCCTGGCAGAGAGCATGGGCATGTGGGCAGAGCGGGACTGCTTGGATCTCGAGCCCTCGGGAGTCCAGCAGTGCCTCAGAGGAAGGCTCCTCTTCCATTTCCATAGTGACCGACCACTGCACCTGTTACCTTCCCATCTCCCTGAGCATGTGCCTGTGGCTCAGGCGAGTCTTTCCTATCCTGCACCCCGTGGATGATGCTACATCATGGCAGCCCAAGAGGACCACAGCGGCTCTGCCCAGAGATCCAGAGCTGGAGAAACCAAACCAACATAAACCAAACCTCGCCTGACCCACCACCCTGATACTCTACCCAGCTGAAGGATGTAACCATCTGAGAACCTTCTGTGTTGTACAAGGTGTATACAAATCATTTTCTGCTAGTGCATTTGGGCCAGGTCTGTAACCTGAGTGAGGTATCCTCCAGACCTTAGTAAGTTTCAAGGGATAGGAAGTTCTGGGGCAACCAATCCCTGCACGAAACACCCGGTCATGTGGTAATTGAGTAATATGGTAAATTTGAATGTCTAAAAGTCTGGGGATGGTTTTCTAATACCTTCAGTTGCATCTGGCTTACGTGACATACTCTGGAGGAAATGTTTCCTCTCTCCCCCTCAAATTGCTTAGGTGCACCTTCCCAGAGCATGTTGAACTCACTCTTTCCTTGGAGTTTCTTCTTTCTCTCTGTTCTGGTAGGTTCCAAAAGAGGAAGGGCCATTTTTGTCCTGTTCACAGCTGTACCCCAGGGCCTGGTCTAGAACTCGGCATGCAGTAGGTTCTCCTCAAATGCTTTTTGAAATAAATGAGTTAATCTAGGAAATGAATATAGTGCTCTTGCACTTGCTTTGGCCTTCAGATCTAATTTTAAAGTTACCTCAAAGTATTTATTACTTTTATAATTAAAAATGCTGTTTAAAATAAGGAAATGATAAAAATATATGTGAGTTTTCTTTAGAAAATGCTAGATATGATTGGAATTCTTTAATTCATAATAAAAATTCTTATTCATCTTTTCTTATATTCTATGTCTTCCCATACATAGTGTTTTGTTAATTTGATCTTATTTTTTCTATCTGGGATTTACATTTTTATCACTTTTCTGGGAAAGAGAGTTGTCCTGGCCATACTATGTATCAGAATATATTATAAAGCATGATAATTAAAATGGTGTAATACTCAGGATAAGATGGACTTCCCTGGTGGTCCAGTGGTTAAGAATCTGCCTGCCAGTGTAAGGGGCACAAGTTCGATCCCTGGTCCGGGAAGATTCCTCATGCCTGTGTGCCACAACTAGAGCCCGCGGACCCGAGAGCCTGTTCTCCGTAACAAGAGAAGCCACCATGGTGAGAAGCCTGCACACGGCACACAGAGAAAGCCTGCGTGCGGCGACAAAGACACAGTGCAGCCGAAAATAAATAAATGAAATCTAAATGTAAAATAGAAAAACAGAAATATAAATCAGTGGCCCAGAGTGAAGAGTCCAGAAACTTTAGATAAGGACTCATAAACAACTGAGGGAGAGGACAGATCATGCAGCAAGTGGGGTTGGGGTAACTTAATTGCAGTTTAAAAATATATAGGAGTCACATCTTATATCACACACATCAAATTCCCCCAAACAGCAAAACCTCAGAGTTAAGTAGAAAACAACCAGATCATAGGAAAGAAGTCAAGTGTTCTGATCTGTTAGAGAAACATTAATTTTTTCAGCTTTGAAACTATAAAAGCAGTCACAAAAGTAACTAATTGAATAATATACCAACCAAAAATATCTGCATAATGGAAAGAACAATGTTGAAATAGAACGGAAGAATGATGTGCTGGCAAAAAAATGTCTCCCTCTAGTGTGACTGACAAATATTAATGTCTATAGTACAAACAGAGTTCCCAGGTGGTGCAGTGGTAAAGAATCTGCCTGCCAATGCAGGAGATGTGGGTTTGATCCCTGGGTCGGGAAGGTCCCCTGGAGAGGGGCATGGCAACCCACTCCATATTCTTGCCTGGAGAATTCCATGGACAGAGGAGCCTGGTGGGCTACAGTCTATGGGGTCGCAAAGAGTCAGACAGGACTGAGCCACTAAGCATGAGCATAGTACCTACAGAGCTAGTCTAAATCTGTGAAAACAAAACCTGACGATTCTAATAGGTAAGAAAGTTATAAACGGATAATTCATACCAGAAAAATGAAAACACAATGAAGGCATGGAAATATGTTTTGTCTTTTTACATTCAGAGAGGCAGCGTGGTGTGGGGGCGGGGGGAAAGGGGACTGGAAGAAACCGCTAGATGTGGCAGCAGCTTTGACTTCACCTCCCTTTGCAGTTACTAATCTGCAAAATGGGAGCATCCTCAGACCCACCCCAGGGCTTTTAGTGAGGAAACTGCTTATCATCATGACTGGCATTATACTGCTGCTAAGTCGCTTCAGTCGTCTCCGACTCTGTGTGACCCCAGAGATGGCAGCCCACCAGGCTCCCCCGTCCCTGGGATTCTCCAGGCAAGAACACTGGAGTGGGTTGCCATTTCCTTCTCCAATGCATGAAAATGAAAAGTGAAAGTGAAGTCGCTCAGTCATGTCTGACTCTTAGCGACCCCATGGACTGCAGCCTACCAGGCTCCTCCATCCATGGGATTTTCCAGGCAAGAGTACTGGGGTGCCACTGCCTTCTCTGGGCATTATACTATGACTTGGTAAATGCGGATTTATACTATGACTTGGTAAATGCGGATTTCCTTCTCATTCAGCTTTTCTAAACAAAACTTTCAAAAACAAAATGGCAACCCACTCCAGTACTTTTGCCTGGAAAATCCCATGGATGGAGGGGCCTGGTAGGCTGCAGTCCATGGGGTCGCTAGGAGTCGGATACGACTGAGCGACTTCACTTTCACTTTTCACTTTCATGCATTGGAGAAGGAAATGGCAACCCACTCCAGTGTTCTTGCCTGGAGAATCCCAGGGACAGGGAGCCTGGTGGGCTGCCGTCTATGGGGTCGCACAGAGTCGGATACGACTAAAGCGACTTAGCAGCAGCATGGTCTTTCTATACCAATCTAGACTTACTATATCAATCTAAGTTACAGATCTGTATCAGTTAGACTCTCGCTGAAGAATTGATGCTTTCGAACTGTGGTGCTGGAGAAGACTCTTGAGAGTCCCTTGGACTGCAAGGAGATCAAACCAGTCAACCCTAAAGGAAATCAACCTTGAATACTCATTGGAAGGATTGTTGCTGAAGCTTTGATACTTGGCCATCTGATGCAAAGAGTTGACTTGTTGGAAAAGACCATGATGCTAGGAAAGATTGAAGGCAAAAGAACGGAGCGGCAGACCATGAGATAGATAGCATCACCAACTCAATGGACATGAATTTGCACAAACTCCAGGAGACACTGAAGGACAGAGGATCCTGGAGTCCATGGGGTCGCAAAGAGTCTGACCAGACTTAGCAACTGAACAACAACCATCAGTGAGACTCAAGTCACATTTTGTCCCTTTTGTTCATTTCAAATAATCTCCAATACAAAGCTTTCAAAGTTGCAGAAACTCAATCTTGACACTAGGTGGCGCCAGAGTCATTCACTAAGTTGAAGTTCTGTGTGGGTGGAGAAATGTTTCCATGAGGTTTCTACCTTGGAAAACTGTATATAACCTAGAGGCATCTAGGGTTCCAGGTCCATCTGGCCCATTTAGATCTACTGTTGGCTTCTCAGGTTCAAAGCCAGTCTTTTTTTACAATCTTGAGGAAATTAGTTGTCTTGGACAGGTTCTCCAGGAGACTGGAGGGCTCTGAAACTTCCAGCCCTGATTTGAGAGAAAGATGCGTCTGGCCCCCTGGGAACCATGACTGAAATGAGTAAGGGAGCACAGACCCTCCAGAGGCATGATTTTTGGAAAGGGTGAGGACCATGTCTCTATTTAACCTCTCATTTTTCTCGCAAACAGACCTGACTAAACACATGTTAATTAAACAGAATGGCTGGGAATAATTAAGGGGATGATTTACAGGATACATTATAAGAAAGGGAATAAAAATTATTTTTAAAAGATTCAGTAATTCCTAACAGATTAAACTGGAGGAACTGGGTGGTGAAAATTCAGCACTGATTTGAGGAAAGATGGGCATTTTCTACTCCGGTACTGGAGGAACTCATGAAGGACGTGCGTTTTGCTCAGAATTTGTCTTTCCGGTCTCTACCTGTGCTCTGGGCTGTTGGACCTGCAGCTTGATTTATTGAGCTAAACAAGTCAGCAGCTAATTTGTTCATTCGTGGCTGTCCTTTGAGAAGTGGTCCTGGGGATAAAGATGAAGATCATTGAAAAACAAGTCAGTTTTGCCGGGCAGGACCTCACAAAGTAGGTCACCCTGGCTTTCCACTGGCCCGAGGGAGGCTGGAATCCCATTAACCTCAATCGAGCAGGCTCACAAGGAGGGGCAGGGCTGTTTCTGCAAAGCAAAACTTGGCTGCATGGAGGCTTCCTAATTTGACTTCCTAATGAGATTTGGAAGAGGAAAGGGGAGACTGGGGTATGGGAAAACCAAAGGAAAATTCCTTTCCCTTAACAAGCTGGTAGCATGAGGGCAGAGGCTTTGGGAGTTTGGGGAATCAGTGTTTGCCATGGATCAATCCTGTTTCACTAGGGTCCTAGGAAGTCTGAGGGCTGGGTGAAGGGTGAAAAGGTGCCCCCAAATATTTTGTTCCAAGTTTTCAGTAAGTCTCCTCTATCTTTAAAAAAAAAAAAAGGCTCCATCGATTCTTTCATCCTCCTGGATCTCCTGCCCAGTCTCTCTTCTTTCACAGCAAACTTCGCAGAAGAGCTGTCTGCACTCACTGATTCCATAACCTCACCTTCTGGTCACATTTCACCCTGTTCCAGGCTGTGTCCCCTCTCCCCATTACTCAGCAGAAAGGATTCCCAGTAAGGTCACTGATGATGTTGATAAATCCAATAGGCATTGTGCAGCTCCAACCTTCCTTAATCTCTTAGTTACCCTGGACACAGCTGGTCACTCTCTTTTTTTTTTTGCTTGGCCACACTGCAAGGCTTGCAGGATCTTAGTTCCCCAACCAGAGGATGAACCCTCGCCCTTGGCAGTGAAAATGTAGAGTCCTAACCACTGGACCATCAGGGAATCCCCCGCTGTCTCCTTGAATGCTTTCTTTCCTTGGTTTCCCTGATACTGAGCTTCCTTCCCTAATCTCCTTGCTACTCTGTTTTTGCTTCCTTTGCAGGCAAGTCCTCCTCAGCAGTCAATGTTAGAGCTCCCTTGGGACTCCGTTCCAAGCCCCGGACTCTCATTCTCCGGCTCTCTCTGTCATCCATGTGCTTGGTGTTGATCGTTTCCCACGCCTTGGTGACCCTCAATTTTATATCTCAGTGCAGAATTCTCCCCCTGATGTCTTGTAGTTAACTGTGTTAACACCTCCAATGTCTGGGTACTCTGTGGTGTTCAAGCCATGGGGGACACAGATACCAAGCCCGCATTCCCCAAGGAGTGGAAATACTTGATACTCTACCCATGGGCAGTGGGTGGTGCACCTCACCTAAGAGGCAGTACCGACTTGTATGACATGACTGGCATGTGGTGGCCAGTAGGTGGGCAGCTCCAAGTACAAGGCCAGGACCGGGGCTGGACAGGGCGTTGCTACTTACACGTTGAGAGGCTGCCAGGCTGGCCACTGAGCTTTGGCTTTGATGACGGTGAGGACCTCGTCGCTCTGTAAAAAAGGACCACAGGTATTTAGTGAGGAGAGCTGGGCTCAGGGAAAAAGATGGCTTTAACATGGTGACGTTGTCCACCCCACACCCTTACCTGCTGCAGAGGCTCTACCTACCCAGGTGTGGAGACAGCCTGCTCCAGGGTGGGGGCACCCTGGAGTCTTGGCGGTCCTGTGAGGTGGGGCTATGTCCAGGGTGCCTGGTGTGTGCTGAACACCAACGGTCCCACTGAGCCACACCTGAGGTTTCCATCTCAGACCCTTCCCCTTGGGAGCCAGGCTCTGACCTGCCCTCTGGCGGGGATGGCCAGGCTGGAGGGCAGCTCATGCTCTCCACGTCCAGGCGCTGACGGGTCTGCTCCAGCCACACCTAACCTCGAGGAGCGTCACCCCCACGGCCTCCCTTGCCGTCAAGACTATACACACTGGATCAGACTCCCTTGGACAAGGAGGGCGAAGAGAAGCCTGAGCCCCACGCTCCTGGGCCACTCATGTTATCCTGCTCTATTTTGCTTTGGGCAGTGTGTAGGGCACTCTTAAAGCTTGAGAACCTAAGAGAATTTTTTGAAGAAGAATCTGATAATTAACATTGGGAAGGAGAGCCTTCATCACCAACATGAGGGAGAAAAATCAGAATGTTGTTAATCTTGCTTAGCTTCGCTTCGAGGTTGGTTTGGGTTTTTATTTCAATAACACATTGGGGCTGAGGGTTTCCATATGCTTTTCAAAGAGTAAGTATCCACAGGTGCCCAAATTCAGCTCTGGTGGGGGTTTCCCCAGAGCAGATTCAGCTGATCCCAGAGCCTGCCTTCCCCCAGCCTGGGCCCAGCAGCGCTCAGACAGCACCGTCCATGCTCCACAGAAAAGCCCAGGATGTTACCAGCAGGGACAGGAAGAGCTTTGATGCCGACTGAACGGTCTCTGAATTTCAGGAGGGCGGAGACTAGCTGCACTGGCCCACGGCTCTGCCTCAGTCCTTGGAGTTGTTCCTGGCAGTAGGTACCTAGCACATATTTGGGATGAATTGGTGAACTTCTCCTTAGTTGGTGGGTACGTTGCCCAGAAAATCCCACAGCCCCAAGGAAACTATATACAATGAGGAGGTCAGAGGTGCCTCCAGGCTCAGGCCCAAAGATTATAAAGAGCCTCTGGTTTGGAGCACCTAGTCTATAGCCAGGGAAGGATGGGAGGGTGGGAGATGCCTTAGAGGGGATAGTAACTCAGCTTGGCTTGGGCACCCACTGGGTGGGTGAGGCCCCCAGGGTACCCCCTCTCCCCAGAAGCTCAAAGCCTACTCCAAGCTCAAGCTTCCCTGGTTGGGGGCGGGTCCCGCTTTTGGTCAGAAGAAACACTCTGTGGATATATAAACATCCCCACACTCACAGGTCTGCAGGGAGAGCATTTCCAAGTTCCAACAGAGCGTGTGACACTTCTCCTGGGAGATTGTTTTATTTGTTGACACTGTATCCCTCACTCACTCCTAAGACACATATGCTGAGTGACCAAGGGAAACTGCCCGACGTGAAGTCACGTGTGAGAGGTGACCTGTCTCCTGAAAGCCCAAGCTGGACCCTGTGATCGAGGTTTCCTCGATCATACAAGGTATGCTCAGCTCATACGTGTCCCACACTGAATTCTTTAGCTGCCCCCAGAATACGGCTGTTTCTCCAGCAGCCCCACTGAGCACATCCCCAAGCTGCCTGCATCTCTCCACCTCTCACCCCCTCACAGCTGCCAGGCTCCAAGATCCACTGTGTTCACAGTCTTAGCCTCTCTTAAGTCCTTCCATGGTCTCCTCACTGGTTGCCCTGGCTCCAGCATCTTCTTACTTTTCCCCAGACCACCCTCCACATTGGTGCAAAACTGACCACATTCATTGCCTGCCTAAACCCCACAACAGTTCCCCATAACTTCCATGCTGACTTCCTTTTTCTTTTAAAAGTACGAATTCCTTTATTCCTCATCACAACAGTCTAACAGTAAATGTAGGTTGTATGCTTTTATTTTTACATTTAAGTTATCCTTTTTAGGATATATCTTTCATCAGGACTCTGCCGCATTTAAACCTTGTCCTTCTAGTGAGAGGGTAAAATTGTATATGAATCTTATTCAGAGAACTTGGCTGCTTGTAGCAGACTAAAAGAGCATGGAACTTAGGCAGGAGAGTGGAGAGCTTTTCCACAAACACATTTAAACTTCTTCCCAGTACAAAAACATCCACTGTTGCTTTTAGAGATAATTTTACAAATCAGAAGGTCTTACAGGATAGTCCAGCTGAAGTGTCAGCAAGTATTTTAAGTAAATCCCAATGACCTGAAATTCAAGTCCAGACTAGATATTTAGTGTTTTCTTTATTGCAGATATGAAGTCTTTAACCTGAGGTACAGAGTTGTCTTCTAGAATCTTCTAGAATCTGTCTTCTAGGGACCTCAGTGGCGGTGACACGAGCTGTAGGAGCATCCAGGAAATTGAACACAGGACCCTCCATCACCCTGGCACAGATTGCAGCTCCTACTGCCAACTGTGACCAGCCTCCTTCCACAATAACAAGGTGACTGGTCTGCATGACATTAGTTTCTCTTGTTTCAATGTCCATCGGTCTGATGGTCTGCAGATGTATCAGCTCATATTCAAGTCCCTCTTTAGATAGCACTGCTGAGCTTCTAAGCAGTGGCTGACAGGTCTTGCATGAGAAGCTATGGTTGCACGTGTACCCTGCCTTTCCAGTTTGGCTTTTCCTATAGGGATCAGATAATCTTTTGACTGTGCTCCTGGGGAAGTTCAAAAGGAACTTTATACATCAGTTCCCCTCCAGCACCACCACTGGACTTACCCTGAATGGCAGATTTAATAAGTCCTTTTGCATCCTCTGAATTCCAGGGACTGATCACCTTCAAGCCTGGGAGGTGCTCATACCAGGCAGCAAAGCACTGGGAGTGTTGGGCAGCTACGCCTGTGGGGGCGCCACTGGGCGCCCTGAAGACTAAGGGCACTGGCTGAAGGCCTCCTGATGCGTAACAGGTCTTGGTAGCTGAGTTTATAACCTGGTAAATGGCTTGCATAGAGAAACTGAAGAGCATAAATTCACAAATGGGCCTTAACCCAGCCAGAACTGCACCTACAGCAATTCCAGCAAAACCCGACTCAGATAACTGGAGTATCTATGATCCTCTTATCTCCATATTCTTCTCACAGGCCTCGACTAACCCCATCGTACAGGGCAACTTCTTCCCCAAGTAGAAATAGCTCCCAGCTCTTTCCGTCTCCTCCTCCATACCTTGATTTATAGCCTCATGAACTGTCGCCTGCAGTGTGGCCAGTGTGGTCTGGGGGAACCCCTCCTCAGCAGACCAGAGACCTGCTCAAGGAGTCTCCGCACCAACCCAGCAACCATGGCCATCCTGACCATGTCCTCTGCCTGCTGCCGAAACCACAGGGATTTCTTAATTCCCAAGTTTCGCCTACATGGCCTGCATCATCTAGTTTTTTCCTTTGATTTTTAATTTCAGAATAATACATGCTTTTTGTGGGAAAATTTAGCATCACAGAAGCACAGTGTAAATGCTGAGCTCTCCACTCTAGCATCTATCCTGCCTTCTGCCACCTCCCTCTCCAGCATGTTACAGTGTGGTACATATCATCCCAGATCTTTTACTATACTTAGGTACAACACGCGTGTGTGTGTGCATGAACATTAGATATGGCCTTCCCACGAAAACTGCATCATATTGAAATCTCATTCTGCACCATGATTTTTACATTTTCCCCTTACTATCATATCATGAAAAACTTTCCTTGTCGGTACCTGTGACATCAGAGCTTTCCTTTTGTTGATTTTGAGAGTGTTTGAGATTCTCAAACTAGGGTAAGCCAGGTCAAGACTAAGAAAAAGGAAATCCAAGCATGAGATCCAAGTTATGAGATACTGTCTGATGATAGTCCTTTTGCCCTTGAAGAAATACTTTACTAAAAAAAGTAGGGACTTCCCTGGTGGTGCAGTGGATAAGAATCTGCCTGCCCGTGCAGGGGACTTGGGTTTGATCCCTGATCTGGGAAGATCCCACACGCTGCGGAGCAACTAAGCCCACGCTCTACAACTGCTAAACCTGTGTGTTCCAGGGCCCACAGGCTACCACAGCCGAAGCTCTCACTCCTGTAGCCTGTGCTCTGCAGCAAGAAGCCGCCACAGTGAGAAGCCTGAGCACTGCCACGATGAGTAGCCCTCGCTCCCACAACGAGAGAAAGCCCACATGCAGTAAGGAAGACCCAGTGCAACCAAATAAATAAAAATAGTAATAAAAAAAAGTCAATGTGGGTGGAGTTAAGGGGCCACTAGGTTAGCTGGCTGGCCCTGCAGACATACCTCGTATTACAACGAAACCTTGGTTGTCAAATTGCAACTAATGACATTGATTTTGCCTTTGTAGTATATAACTCAGAAATTGTCGAGGCTCTCCATTAGTGTTTATTTATGGTACTGGCATTCTATCTGTACCTTTTAGAGCCATGGAGGCTCCAAGGATGGTTGTCCATGGGTGCAGGCCTTAGAACAGCTTCTTCCTGTCCGCTGTTTCATCTTATGGTTACATACCATCTGCATGTTTGTGTTATCCAATGAAATAAGAGCACAGGAACCATTTGGAAAAATGTATTTGAGAAACTAAACATTTTTCTTTCTTTTTCAAAAAGAATGTTTCATTCATGTATTTATTTTGCTGCACCTGGTCTTAGTTGTACCATATGAGATCTATTTCCCTAACCAGGGCTCGAACCTGGGCTCCCTGCATCAGGAGTACAGAGTCTTAGCCGCTGGGCCACCAGGGAAGTCCTGACATATTTTTCTTAAAGTAGAACCAAAGCTTTTCAGGATTGGAGAGAGTCTGGCCTGTTCGCAGCCAAATCCAAGTGCTGTGGATACTTAGTAAATTGGTGGGAAAGCAAAGCCACACCATTTTTGTTTGTTTTAATGTATGTGTAGAATTCTATAGCATGGATGTTCTCTTATGTAGCTGGTATTATTGGTGGATATTTGTTTCTATACATGATGCTCTACTGAACACTTGTGAATGTACTTCTTTATAAGTTCCTATGTCATAAATTTCCAAGAATGATCGAACAATGAAGCAAATTGACAATTTTGGTGACACCTACCAAACTGTCCTCCAAATGTCTGTACCAACTGATACTTCTTCAAGTACGTGTGTGTGCCAGTGTTTTTGCAACTTTGGGCACACTGGATGCTATCAATCTTTTTCATCTTTACTAATCCAGCAGGCAGGAAAGTAGCGTGGTTGCAGACATAAGCCCTAGTTATTATACCTGAATTCAAACCCTGACTGCACCGTGACTAGCTCTGTGTCTTTTAGTGAGACTCTGACTTCCTTTAGCTTTCTCATCTCTGAAATGTTGAGTTAAAAAGTGTGTCTACCGCATAGTGTTGTTAGGGGGACAAAATGACATAATTCAAGTAATGTGCTAATCCTGTGCCTGTATTAGCATCAATACTCGTTACTATTCTTATTCTTTTTTTATTTAGATAAAAAATGTTGATTTTTATTTATTTGGCTGCACTGGGTCTTAGTTGCAACATGGAGGATCTAGTTCCCCGATCAGGGATCAAACCTGGGTCCCCTGCATTGGTAGTGAGAGTCTTAGCCACTGGACCACAAGAAGCGTCCCTATTCTTATTCACATTTAGGCCACGCTGGTATTAGAACCGATTTGTACCGCCTGAGTACAGAGAATGGAGTACCCAGGGACAGCTGCAAAGCCGTGAAGCCTCAGGAGAACGTCCCCTTATTTAAAGGTTCGTGTAGCTGGGAGAGCCTTGGATGGGGCACTGGGGGACCAGGTATTTTACATTCTGAAGACTGAAGGACCTAAATTCAGAGCAAGCAACCCAAACTTCAGACTTAAATGAAAAACTCCTTTAACAAGTCTCTAAGGCCCAGAAAGGATCTTTCAAGAATCCTTATAGCCCTTATCCATCTCCCACAGGAGTGTTTTCAAACAAAGTATTTCAGGGCACTCACAGTTCACACCTCATCTGCATGATGTTAGCACTTTCCCAGAACTATGCCAATTAAAATAAAAGTCCTCCAAGAAAGGACAGGGTACTCATGTCCA
This sequence comes from Bos indicus x Bos taurus, assembly GCF_003369695.1. Lineage (NCBI taxonomy): Eukaryota > Metazoa > Chordata > Mammalia > Artiodactyla > Bovidae > Bos > Bos indicus x Bos taurus. The sequence goes on along the minus strand of NC_040090.1, from coordinate 45,809,732 downwards.
CCTTCACAGGGATGCGTTCTCTCATTTTGCTTTTGTAAACATATTGTAATGGTCTTACAGCTGTACTCACACTTCCATCTGCATGAACCAAATGGGAATCACACAGCCTAAATCAGGCCAGGGGCTGAGGTCAGGTTTGGAGAAAGGGGGGTTTGTGGAAACAGGTCTGTGACAGGTCAGAGGCAGAAATCACATGGATATCAAGAGATGTCAAGTCTGAGTAGAGCAGAGAGGCAGAACGTGGCTCTGGGGGGCCAGGGCAGTTTCTCTGAACAAGCCTTACCCCACACTGACCCTCCATGCCCTCCAGAACCAGCTCCAGAAGCAGGAAAGGTCGGTCATCTCATCCACGCTCACAGTAACACGTGAGGCTGTCCCCTCCACCCTGCCTCACTCTTCACCTCCTCTTTGTTCCTATACCTTCCCAGCTCCTATCTTTTGTCTTTGTCTCGCAGTTCTGAACTACAACCTGCTTCCTCATTCTAAGGCCCTCTGATGCTGGGAGGGATGGGGGGCAAGAGGAGAAGGGGACGACAGAGGATGAGATGGCTGGATAGCATCACTGACTCGATGGATGTGAGTCTCAGTGAACTCTGGGAGGTGGTGATGGACAGGGAGGCCTGGCGTGCTGCGATTCGTGGGGTCGCAAAGAGTCAGACACGACTGAGTGACTGATCTGATCTGAATGCTCTGGGCAGCACCGAGGCTAAACTTCCTCACCATCGCAGGTCCTGCCCTAGATCAGCAAGAAGAGAAATGGGATGCAATCCATGTCACAGAGCAGAAGGAACGAAACAAGTAGAAACAAACAATGACCACAGGAATCTGGTTTCTAGGTGCTAGGCACCTTGAGAATTACCTGATATCTAATATCTTGTTCCCTGGAGAAGGAAATGGCAACCCAGTCCAGTATTCATACCTGGTGAACCCCATGGACAGAGGAGCCCGGAGGGCTACTGTCTGTCTATGGGGTTGCAGAGAGTCAGACATGACTGAAGCAACTTAGCATGCAGTATGTCATTAAATTCTTAGGACGCATCCTCAAGGAAGGTATATACTTTTTAATCCTCAGAAACACATTTCTTTGGCCAAATTAGGTACAGGTTAGTCAGTGCAGGTCCAGAGTTCACACCTCAGCCTGACTCTGGAGACCACGTTTGTCAGCCTGTGAATGCAGGTGGAGGGGGCAGGAGGGTGAGGCTCTCTTGGAAAAGGCCCCACTCCTGCCTCTTGCCCCCAACATTCCCTGCTCTCCTCACCCCCACCGGGCTTCTGCTGTCCTTCAGGGCATGTCCTACTGTACCCTGAGTTCTGAAAATTGCAGCCTCATGGGTGGGGGTGGAGGAGGAAGAGGAAGGATTCTCAAACAGTTTCACGATGCTGTTCATGTTAATGCTGTCCTGAGAACTGCTTCTGCCAAAGAAGGGGGCGGACAGGGTCCTTGAGTTGGAGAGATACCACTGCTACTAAAGGGAAGGGAAGCCGATGACCCTAAATGCGTTTCCCCATGTATCAGCTCGCTTCTTAGGAAAACCTTTGGGAATTGCTACCATTTCCTTCTGCAGATGAGGAAACTGAGGGCCAGGGAGGTCACGTGACTTGTAAAGACCATCTGGTAATCATGGTTCCTATACAGACGTGCCTGACTCCAAAGCTCAAGCTCTTTCCACTTTCCCTCACGATTCCTCCTCTCCAGCTCCCTCTCACCACCGCCCCCCCCCCCACCATTTTGCTTGTTTTTCAGTGAGATCATGGCTGCCCCTGGTTGATAGTTTTCTCCACGGAGCCCTTGCTGTGAGGCACAGGGTCACTCGATTCCCTCTGGAAGGGCAGCGCCTGTCATCTTGCGTAAAGACCCAGTGAGCCGTGTTTGGTTCCATTATTTGCTTCTACCCTTTCCCAGAGTTTCCACTAACCACCCATAAAAAATATCAGTCCTGATGGCTTCCACCTCTGAGGGGGACTTTTTCATCCTTGCATGAGTGTCCTCGTGAAGAGCAGCAGGAAATGAGCCTTTTTATGAGGCGATAATGGAGCCAGAAGCATCTTTAAAATCAATTGTGCCTAACACGTCCTCCCATCATTTCAACAGGTTCTGGGTTTAGTGGGTCATAAATAAAAACAGACAGCTCACATTCAGTGAGCTCTACAGTTTGCCCATGGTCTCCTGTGGGCTGTACCATAGTCTTCTGAGGAAGGCAGGCAAGTGGTCCCCCTTTCTCACAGGAAGTGAGTGAGACTCGCCTCTCTCCCTGCCAAAGGTCAGTGCCCAGCTTGTAGCTTCCGTGACCGTCTGACACAGCTGCTCACTCCCTCTGCCTTGAAACACCTTCTGGCCTAGCTCCTGCTGCCTTTTCATTTTCTCCTCACCTCGTTCCTTCTCAGCCTCCTGTGCTGACCCTCTTCATCTTTCTGCAAACACTGAAGTGTCCCTGGCCTCAAGCTCTCCGTGCTCTTCTCTTTTCTAGCCACACTGCCTTAGCGATCTCTCTTGTCCCATGCCTTAAAATATGAGTTACGTATATACTGAAGACGCCTAAACTGCCATCTTCACCTCGTCCCCGCCTCTGAACTCCATCTTGTATACCAGCTGCCTAACACTTTCATCTGGATGTTGAATTGGTATCTCAAATTCAGTGTGTCTGAAACCAAGTTCCTGATCTTCCCCTCCTCAAACCTGTGTGTGTGCTTAGTCACTCAGTTGTGTCCAATTCTTTTGTGACCCTGTGGACAATAGTCCACTAGGCTCCTCTGTCCATGGGCTTCTCTAGGCAACAATACTGGAGTGGGTAGCCATTCCCTTCTCCAGGAGATCTTCTCCACCCAGGCAGCAAACCCAGGTCTCCTGCATTGCAGGCAGATTCTTTACTGTCTGAGCCACCAGGGAAGATGCCCTCCTCTCCAAATCTGGCTTCTCTCATTGTAAACATCGCATTAAATGGCTAAGCCATCCTTCTAGTTTATCAACCTTGATGCTTCTCTCACTCCACATCCGATTCTTCGGCACATCTGTCAACTGCACTTCTAAAATGCATTTTTGAGCCAACAACTGTGTCTCACCATCGTTGGAGCAGGGGCTGGATGGTACCTCCCTGCATCCCTGGCACCATCTTGGTCCAAGCCACGAGGTATCATCATTAACTAGGATTAAATGTGTTGCAACTGCTTCCTGGCTGGTCTCTCTGCCTCTTCCCTCACCTTCTTCCAGGCTCTTCTTCACGCAGTAGCCACATCATGCCGTTTTTCTTGTCAAAATCCTCTAATGGTATCACGTTGCACAGGAAATGGGGACCTTGGCCATGGCTGCCATGGCCCCTCATGATCTGCTCTGCCTCCCTGTTACCTCACCAGCTTCCTCTTTTATTACTCGCCCTTTTGCTCACTTTGCTCCAGCCACCTGGACATCTCCTCAGATATGCTAGACACACTTAGCACTTACAGATCCCTGAGCCTGGGGAGATGTCCTCTTAGATACTAGAGCACTCATTCCTCTGCCTCCTCTAGGTCTTTGCTCAAATGTCATCTTCTCAGTGAGGCCTCTGCTGACCACACGATTCAAAATAGCAATTCCCTGCCCCTTCCTCAACCTGGCACCCTGCTCTCACTTTATCTGATTGTCTTTTCTCCATAACATTTGTCACCATCTGGTATACTAAGATACCCTAGAGGAGGGCATGGCAACCCACTCCAGTATTCTTGCCTGGAGAATCCCCATGGACAGAGGAGCCTGGCAGACTACAGTCCATAGGGTTGCGAAGAGTTTGACATGACTGAAGCGACTTAACGCACACAGTATCCTATGCATTTTGCTTTCTTACTTTTTATCTTTTCTACTTTTACTAGAATAGGCATTTTCTATGGGCAAAGGCTTTGTCTATTCTGCTCACTCACTGCTGTACTATCAGTGTTTAGAGTATGCTCAATCAATCTTTGCTTTTTTTTTTTAAGTTTGTTTTTTTTTTTTTTTTTGATGTGGACCACTTTTAAAGTCTTCACTGAGTTTGTTACAATATTGTTTCTGTTTTGTTTTGTTTTGTTTTGTTTTTTGGGCACAAGACAAATGCGATCTTAGTTCCCCAACCAGGGCTCAAACCCACATCCCCTGCATTGGGAGAGATGTCTTAACCTCTGAACCACTAGAGAGGTCCCCGTCTTTGCTGTTTGAATGAGAGGCTGTGATGAGGAAGCGTCTGGTGTCTCTCTGAGTCCCAGGACTCTATGGCACAGTGTGGAGCCAGAGCTGAGTAAAGTGACACCAACAGACATGTGCACTGAGCTAGTGGGCACTGGGTGAGCTGTGGCGAGTGCCAACCAGAGACCTGGCACTAATAAAAGGAAGAGGAAGAGATAGGGCCTCCTTAGGACCCACAGTCAGCTGCAAGGCTCTGAGTCTGCCTCAGATGCATGCCCCAGTGACCTAGGCTGACTGTTTATAAGTGCCGAGAGCCCACCTTGCACCCTGGAAGCTGCTGCCATCATAAGCTACTGTCTGATCAGCTATTTAAAAGCCAGAGAAGGTATCTGAAGCCCATGAACAGACCTGTAAGAAGGTGATGTGGTTTCACAGAAGCATTTCAAATTCAATTTCTTTTCAAACACAGCCTGTAATTCTGATAGGAAAATTGCGTTAATGCCTGTAGATAATAGTTTTCCCGCAAGATGGTTTTGTGAAAGCAGCTTGGTGTTTCTGATGCAGGAGAGGAAGGGCCCATCAGAGAGAGCTGCCTGGGCCCGCCCACTGCCCTTGCACCCACACCTGTCTCTGGCACTCTGAGGACGGGCATCACCCCATGACCTGAGGGAGAGGCCAGGCTTCTGTGTGCCTCTGTTACCACAGGCATCAATTCAGCTTGTTCTTTGGTGACCAAAGTGCCAATCCTGGGCTTAACCTCCCTTTTGGACTTTCATGTATCCGTTAGGATTATGAAAGTCTGCCTCTCCTCTGATTCAGCAGGGAGCTGAAGGGGTAGATGGAGCCTGTCTGTACTTCCCATCCCAGCCCCTCTTCCCCACCTTCTGCCCTATCTCCAGCACTTAGAAAAACATTAGTCCTGGGGTTGGAGCAGAGAAGTAAAAAAGGGGCCAGGCCAGGAAAGATTCTGACATCAGCCAGGGGACAGCAGGCTGAGCTGGGCTGTCTGCTTCCAACAGGTGGGGACTCCAAGGAAGTCGGGCTGGAGCCAGGAAGGGAGGAAGAGCCAAGCCAGCACCTATAAGGCAACCTGTAAAGGGCCTTGACCCTAACCCTGCCCCTGGGAGCATCTTGTGGGGGGTGTGTGTGTGTGTGTGTCTCTTAAGTGAAATGAAAGTGAAGTCGCTCAGTCGTGTCTGACTCTTTGAGACCCCGTGGACTGTATCCTACCAGGTTCCTCCAAACATGGGATTCTATAGGCAAGAATACTGGAGTGGGTTGCCATTTCCTTCTCTAGGGGATCTTCCTGACCCAGGGATCAAACCTGGCTCTCCCGGATTGCAGGCAGATGCTTTACCCTTTGAGCCACCAGGGAAGCCAAAGGTGTAGCATTTGACATCGCTTTCTCCTCTTCCCTGTTTCTCCCTCCCCACCTTCCTCTGAAGACAGTTCCCATCTAGTCCTGGGAGCCATTATGAAGGCAGGGGCTGAACTGTGTTCCCCTCTGTGTCCCCAGCACTGGCTGGTCTGGGGAGTGATACAGGGGATGATTAAGAATGAATAATGGATTAGTTAATTAAACAATTAATTAATGACAAGCTAGAGGAAGTCTCTGGTCTTCACTGCCCTCTCAGGGGTTCTTAGGGGCACCCTTGCAAGTGCTATGAACTTGGATGCTGCTGCAGGGCTTCTGAGTAGACAGTGAGGATTCTGCTGACTATGGTGGGGGAGTAAACTGTAGGAGGGCAGGCAGGACCCAGGGAGGCAGGACCCGTGTCATGTGACACGGGATCATGAGACAGCAATGGCAGGGGTGGGAAGATGTCAGATGCAAGACATTATTTTAAAGGAAGAAGCAACAGGATCTGCTGGTGGATTGGACGTGGGGTGTAAAACAGAGGGGTCAAGGATGACTCTGAATGGAGGTGTCATGTAGGCAGTTGGATACATGAGGCTGGGGTTCAATGGAGTAGTCCAGGCAGGAGGTGAATTTGAGTCATTAGTGTATAGGTGTTAGTTCTAGAAGGTCTTGTAGGTCATCATAGAACTGTTCAACTTCAGCTTCTTCAGCATTACTGGTTGGGGCATAGACTTGGATTACTGTGATACTGAATGGTTTGCCTTGGAAATGAACAGAGATCATTCTGTTGTTTTTGAGACTGCATCCAAGGACTGCATTTCAGACTCTTTCGCTGACTATGAGGGCTACTCCATTTCTTCTAAGGGATTCTTGCCCACGGTCATCTGAGTTAAATCCACTCATTCCAGTCCATTTTAGTTTGTTGATTCCTAAAATGTCGATGTTCACTCCTGCCATCTCCTGTTTGACCACTTCCAATTTGCCTTGATTCAGGGACCTAACATTCCAGGTTTGTATGCAATATTGTACTTTACAGCATCAGACTTTACTTCCATCACTGGTCACATCCACAACTGGGTATTGTTTTTGCTTTGACTCTGTCTCTTCATTCTTTCTGGAGTTATTTCTCCACTCTTCTCCAGTAGCGTATTGGGCACCTACCGACCTGGGGAGTTCATCTTTCAGTGTCCTTTCTTTTTGCCTTTTCATACTGTTCATGGGGTTCTCAAGGCAAGAATACTGAAGAGATTTGCCATTCCCTTCTCCAGTGGACCACATTTTGTCAGAACTCTCCACCACGACCCGTCCATCCTGGGTGGCCCTACACGGCATGACTCATAGTTTCATTGAGTTAGATAAGGCTGTGGTACATGTGATCAGTTTGATTAGTTTTCTGTGACTGTGGTTTTCATTCTCTCTGCCCTCTGATGGATAAGGATAAGAGGCTTATGGAAGCTTCTTGATGGGAGAGACTGAGTGGGAAACTGGGTCTTGTTCTGATGGGCAGGGCCATACTCAGTAACTCTTTAATCCAATTTTCTGTTGTTGGGTGGGGCTGTATTCCCTCTCTGTTGTTTGACCTGAAGCCAAACTATGGTGGAGGTAATGAAGTTAATGGCGACCTCCTACAAAAGGTCGGGTGCACGCACTTCCCCAATCAGTGCCCCCGACCCTGCAGCAGGCCACTGCAGACCCACACCTCCTCCAGAGACTGGAATGCAAAAGTAGGAAGTCAAGAGATACCTGGAGTAACAGGCAAATTGGGCCTTGGAGTACAAAACAAAGCAGGGCAAAGTCTAACAAGGTTTTGTCAAGAGAACCCACTGGTCATAGCAAACACCCTCTTCCAACAACACCAAGAGAAGACAACACATGGACATCGCCAGATGTCAATACTGAAATCAGATGGATTATATTCTTTGCAGCCAAAGATGGGGAAGCTCTATACAGTCAGCAAAAATAAGACTGGGAGCTAACTGTGGCTCAGATCATGAACTACTTATTTCCAAACTCAGACTTAAATTAAAGAAAGTTGGAAAACACCAGGCCATTCAGGTATGACCTAAATCAAATCCTTTATGATTATACAGTAGAAGTGACAAATATATTCAAGGGATTAGATCTGATAGAGTGCCTGAAGATCTATGGATGGAGGTTTGTGACATTGTACAGTAGGCAGGGATCAAGACCATACCCAAGAAAAAGAATTGCAAAAGGCCTCTGATGAGGCCTTATAAATAGCTGAGAAAAGAAGAGAAGCTAAAGGCAAAGAAGAAAAGGAAAAATATACCCACCTAAATGCAGAGTTCTGAATAGCAAGGAGAGATAAGAAAGCCTTCCTAAGTAATCAGTGCAAAGAAATACAGGAAAACAACAGAGTAGGAAAGACTAGAGATCTCTTCAAGAAAATTAGAGATACCAAGGGAATATTTCATGCAAAGATGGGCACAATAAAGGACAGAAATGGTATGGACCTAACAGAAGCAGAAGATATTAAGAAGAGGTGGCAAGAATACACAGAAGAACTTTACAAAAAAAAAAACCTTCATGACCCAGATAACCACGATGGTGTGATCACTCACCTGGAGCCAGATGTCTTGGAATGTGAAGCCAAGTGGGCCTTAGGAAGCATCACTATGAACAAAGCTAGTGGAGGTGATGGAATTCCACTTGAGCTATTTCAAATCCTGAGAGATGATGCTGTGAAAGTGCTGCACTCATTATGCCAACAAATCTGGAAAACTCAGCAGTGGCCACAGGACTGGAAAATGTCAGTTTTCATTCCAATCCCAAAGAAAGGCAATGCCAAAGAATGCTCAAACTACCGTTTAATTGCACTCATCTCACATGCTAGTAAAGTAATGCTCAAAATTCTCCAAGACAGGCTTCAGCAATATGTGAACCATGAACTTCCAGATGTTCAAGCTGGTTTTAGAAAAGGCAGAGGAATCAGAGATCAAATTGCCAACATCTGCTGGATCATGGAAAAAGCAAGAGAATTCCAGAAAAACATCTATTTCTGCTTTATTGACTATGCCAAAGCCTTTGACTGTGTGGATCACAATAAACTGTGGAAAATTCTGAAAGAGATGGGAACACCAGACCACCTGACCTGCCTCTTGAGAAACCTATATGCAGGTCAGGAAGCAACAGTTAGAACTAGACATGGAACAACAGACTGGTTCCAAATAGGAAAAGGAGTACATCAAGGCTGTATATTGTCACCTGCTTATTTAACATATATGCAGAGTACATCATAAGAAACACTGGGCTGGAAGAAACACAAGCTGGAATCAAGATTGCGGGGAGAAATCTCAATAACCTCAGACATGCAGATGACACCACCCTTATGGCAGAAAGTGAAGAGGAACTAAAAAGCCTCTTGATGAACGTGAAAGAGGAGAGTGAAAAAGTTGGCTTAAAGCTCAACATTCAGAAAACGAAGATCATGGCATCTGGTCCCATGGGAAATTGATGGGGAAACAGTGGAAACAGTGTCAGATTTTATTTTTCTGGGCTCCAAAATCACTGCAGATGGTGACTGCAGCCATGAAATTAAAAGATGCTTACTCCTTGGAAGGAAAGTTATTACCAACCTAGACAGCATATTGAAAAGCAGAGACATTACTTTGCCAACAAAGGTCCATCTAGTCAAGGCTATGGTTTTTCCAGTGGTCATGTATGGATGTGAAAGTTGGACTGTGAAGAAAGCTGAACGCTGAAGAATTGATGCTTTTGAACTGTGGTGTTGGAGAAGACTCTTGCAAGTCCCTTGGACTGCAAGGAGATTCAACCAGTCCATTCTAAAGGAGATCAGTCCTAGGTGTTCATTGGAAGGACTGATGCTGAAGCTGAAACTCCAGTACTTTGGCCACCTCATGCGAAGAGTTGATTCACTGGAAAAGACCCTGATGCTGGTGGGGGGTTAGGGGCAAGAGGAGAAGTGGATGACAGAGCATGAGATGGCTGGATGGCATCACTGACTCGATGGACTTGAGTTTGAATAAACTCCGGGAGCTGGTGGTGGACAGGGAGGCCTGACATGCTGCAATTCAAGGGGTTGCAAAGAGTCGGACATGACTGAGCCACTGAACTGAACTGAAGGTCTTCAAAATAAAAAAATTAACGTAACAATATCATAGAAATTTAGAGAGAGAGAAGCAAAAAAAAAAAAAAACAAACCTGTAATCCCTCCATCCTAATTTAGCAGCTATCATCAGTGAGTATATTCGTTTCTGTATTTGTGTCTTTGTCACATAGTTGAAATCATAGCTCACACACACATTTTCTTTATCCTTGCCATTTCCTTGTATCATGGGAGCCAGACTATTAAACAAACAGATTGCTATACAAGTCATTCTGTGCCTTGCTTTTTAATATAGCATATTTTAGAGATAATCTCACCACCAGTATAACTCTTTTAATGAAGAGCCCAAAGACCACATACAAATATAAAAATAAACATGTATATACTTTTGGTATCTTTTTTTTTTCACACCGCTATATAGTATTTTGGGCTCTTTATCTATTTGTATAATAATCTAGTTACAAAGAAATGTAAATATATAAAGATAAAGAAAATATATGTGCATATGCTTATGCATATGCTTATGTGTGCATGTGTGTGTGTGTGTGTGTGCATGTGTGCGTGCATGCTTTTATTTCTATTCACCTAAATTATCTCTGGAAGGAACATAAGAGCTTCACAAAGACAAGGTACCTCAGGGGAGAGGAACTGGGCAACCAGGGAGCAAGAACTACTTTTCACAGATTAACCGTGCTCTGCTTTTGAATTTTGAACCATCCAAGTATATTGCCATTAAAAAAAGTCAGGAGGAAAAGCTACTCCAAGGCTGCTCACTGTGGCTTTCTCATCTGGAGAAACACCCACGAAGGCTTTGGAGGGAGCATTTGTGAGACAAGCACGGAGGGCAAATGTGGTGGGAAGGACATCTAGAGGTGGTGGACTGGGAGCCAGGGCAGCAGCCGAGAAGGCGGGAAGAGGGGACAGAAGTGCCCGCAGAGGGACGGAATTGATAAGACATCTGATGGGTTCCTTACTTGACTGTTTTAAAGGCTGTTGGATTTTGTTATCCTTTGGTAGTGTTGTGTAGTTGCCAAGTTGTGTCTGACTCTTTTGAGACCCATGGACTGTATCCCACCAGGCTCCTCTGTCCATGGGATTTCCCAGGCAAGAATACTGGAATGGGTTGTTAAACCTTCTTATTTTTAAAATAAAAGCTGTTTCAAAAAGAAACAAGAATTGATTTGCACACCAACATCTCCCTCTTCTCTCTCCCCTCAGAGACTGTCAGCCGGTTTTGCTGGGTCCTTACATATAATAACATTTTGCTTCATCATCTCCCTCCATCTACTGATTTCCATAAAAAGCTTTCAAATTATTAAGTAATGAAGCTCTAAATGACCTGGAGGAGGGAGAAGCCAGCTGCCTCAAGGTGCTCAGCACGTTAGCATCAAATCAGTTTCCAGAAGTGTCGATCTCTTAAACGGTGCTATTTAAATGCAAAGGAACAGCTTGATCAGCTGTAAAGCTTAACTCTTTTCATTCCTGAGCCCCCCAAATACTCACAGAGGTCTGGGGAGACACTGGGGATGGAAAAGAAATTGTGTGTCTAGTGGACATGGAAGGCGTGTCCCTACCAGGAAATTAGGGTCACACACACACAGCTGGGCTCTGCCAGACTTCCCCTGGTAACAGAAGTTTCCCTGACAGTGAAACTCCCCTTCTAGTTATTACTGTAACATCCTGGAGCAGGGGCTAAAGGCTGGTGTGGTGGAACAAGGCAGACCCAAGTCCATACCTTGGCTCTGCCATTTATGTGCTGTGTTAGTTTGGGGAAGTTGCTCATCCTTTCTGAGCAGATATCTCAGTGTGTAAAACATGTATTTATTGGGTTCCTTCTATAGTCAGAAACTGCGCTGGGCAAGGGGCATGGGGCCAGTGGATAGGTGACACAATCCTGCTCTTGAGAGGCGTGCCCACTAGTGGGTGAAGATGATGATGGAAAGGCAGCCATTTAAAATACAGCCATCCCAGGAACTTCTGTGGCAGTCCAGTGGTTAGGACTCTGTACTTTCACTGCTGAGGGTGCGAGTCTGATCCCTGGTTGAGGCAGGAGATAGATGGGCCCCAGGCTGAACTGTCTTCCCTGTAGAAGAAACACCATAATAGCAGGAACTCCATAAAAGCAAGATGATGGAAGAGGCTGGGCCCTGGCCAGATAAAAGACCACATATTTCCCATTTGTGAAGTTAAGGAGAGCTTCCTGACCACACATGTGCAGAAAGGCTCCTTGGAGGTCAAAAGAGAGGGGGGCGTCACATTACAGTAAGTGACGTCAAGCTGCCCACAGGCCTCTTTGCTAGAATCCATGTTGGCTAAGAGATGTGGAGGCACACATGTGAGGACTTTGAGATAAACCCAACAGGACTCAGGACCAGGCAAAGCAAGATGATTGATCAAAGGAAACTAGGAAGAAAGGCCCCAAAAAAGTGACTCAAACTACCATGAGGGTGTGACGCGCTCTCTGAGCCTGCCAGTTATGTCTAGCCACACCTACTCATTTTCCTCCTATTAAACACTTTACTTGTTTCATTGTTTTTCACTGTTTTGTGATAATTAATTTCTACACAGCTGATGGGCCAGGGCCTTGTCACTGGCCCCTGGCGGTCTAGTGGGAGGATGTGGTGCTCTCACTGCTGTGGCCTGACCTCAGTCTCTGGCCAGGAACCCAAATGCTGCTTCAAGCTGATGCAGGCTGAGCCCACGTGAGATCATGGTCAGGGAGCTAGGACCAAGAATGTTTAAATGAAGTCAAGTACAGCCATTTCAGGGGAGCTGCCCTGCGAATCCTGTGTCTCAACCTCTGAACTGGACCAAACCACCAATATTCCAAGCAGTTAGGAAGAATGTTGAAAGGACTGGGTTCACATTTACCTAGTGACCACTTGACCTGAGCCAGGAATCTAGCTTTGCTTGTCAGCACCAATGAACTCTCCTTAAAAGTAACTTTCTTCTTTTTTTCCAACAAAAGCCCTGATTCTCTCTCTTATAATTAGGACACTATTTGGGTTTCTACCTGAATCTGTATATCCCAAATTGTAATTCTTTGATCCTAAGTAAATGCTTTGCCTCTTGAGTCAATTTCTTGTTTTTGAGGTTGACGCTGTGCCTGGGGCATAGGGCAGTGGACACAGCAACACAGACCCAACTCTTGTGGGGTGTGTCCTCTAGTGGGTTAATAGTAACCTGTGAGGACTGAGTGAGATAAATGTAAGTAAAGGGCAAGGTGAATGAAAAGGAAAAGAGAAGTCATGATTACTTAGTTATATTTGAATGTCTCCACCCCCGCTTCTTTCAGTGGAATCTCCCACTTCTGCCTAATCCACCTTTCTGCCTCATCTCCTAGTTACCTGCCATGCCCAGCTTCTTTTCAAGACTTGTGAGTCCCTTTGCCTGGCATGTCCTTATCTTGGCCCCCTCGAGCAACTCCTCCATGGAAAAAGTCTTCCTTACTTTTTTGAGTAGAAACTTACCTCTTTAGGGTGTACAACATAATGTTTGCCCATAGTAAAACATGACAGACATAGTAAATGATCATTGCAGTCAGGCTGATTAACATATTCATCTCCTCACATAGGTGTCTTTCTTTGTCAGTCATGAGAGCAGCTGAAATCTACTCTAAGCAAATTTCCAGCATATAAAATAGTACTGTTGATGACAGTTATCATGTCGTACATTATATCTCAAGATTAATTCACCCTACATGTTGAGACATCCAGCTGCAACTCTGTGTCTTTGAACCAGCATCTCCCCATTTCTCTACCCCCTTGCCTCTGGCAACGCCTTTTTGATGGCCACAGATTCTCAGATCATCCTTTTCCATGACTTTAATCATGTGATTATCTGCTCACTTCACGTGCTTACTTATGTGTCTTTCCTCCAGAAGGTGTCTAGTAAAGCACCCATCTCACAGTAGATGCTTGATCAGATATACTGAGTGAATGTTTAACAAATGAAAGTATTTATTCCCAAATGCTACATGTGAAATACGAGAAGATCTAGAAATTATTACTGCCACCTAGAAGCAGTCATAGAACTTTGAGATTTTCATGCCATGGACCTGTTACAGGTTTATGTATTAATTCACAGCAGTATAGTAACTGGATGCTTCTCGACATTCTTCTTTCTCAGAGTGAGGTCTGAGCAGCCCTACAGATCTGTGAAGATGTTTTTGGGGTCTCTTAGTTCTCTATGGGAATGTAAACATGTTTTATTTTTATGATAATTTAAAAAAATCAATTCAAGAATATTACAGGGACTTTCCTGATGGTCTTGTGGTTAAGATTTTGCGTTTCAATGCAGGGGGTTGTGGATTCCATCCCTGGTTGGGGAGTTAAGATCCCACATGTCTCAAGGCCAAAAAACAAAAACATAAAACAGAAGCGATATTGTAACAAATTCAATAAAGACTTTTTAAAACAGTGGTCCACATTTAAACAAATTAAAAAAAAAAGACTATGATAGATGATCTTGAAGATCTTATAATGAAGCACTGGCTGGCAATTCCAGTAGCCAGGCTGCATTTGAGTTTACGTATATTGCTGCTCCCTCCAACTTGACTGTGGGCTAGTGTAGTGGACTGTCTTTCTCTGCCCAGGTCCCTCTTCAGCTGCTGGGAAAGATGCTAAAAGGTAGCCCTTAGCTGTCAGTTCTTTTGGAGAGATTGTGCTGCTTGGATAAAACTGCTTCATGTGATGCTGGCAGAGGCCTTCCGTGGGCCTACAACTCAACTTCTCCCTCTGCCTGTTTCTGCTTCGTCCTGTTCCATTCCACAGGAGTGGTTCCCAAGAGCATTCCCTGACAACTTCAGCTAATCTTGACTCAGCCTGTTGCCCAGAGAACCCAGCTGCTATAGTCAGTGGCTAAAAAGATAGACAGAGTTAACAAGTCAATGACATTCTCACCAGGTAAAGCCCAAATGACGTGTGTGATGTCGGCAGATGGAGAGCAGTGGGAGCAGTGAGTGAGGCCAGAGGACCAGAGCTAGTGCACAGGTTCACCAAATCCCGAATGCCCATGGCAGGGTAGTCAGCATCAAATCTAGATTGTGAACAGTCATTTAATTTCAGCAAATGGCATCACCCACTGCACTAAAGCAATACTCCTAATTAGCATTTAAAAAGGTTTGTAGCTTTGTATGTATTATTATTATTGTTATTTTGCTTTTATAGTCACGGGAGAGCTATAAGCATAGGGAGTTAATATCTAGTTATCTTTGCCCATACTTAAATAATGATATAATGAAAATAATTATAATTTAACCCTAAGGGTTTATGAGCTTATATGTGCTCCTTAAAAGAGGTCCATACATTACTCCAGTTTGGAAATTCTCCAATTTTGCAACAGCATGCTATGAAGAACTTTTCGATTTTGGAGGCTCTGAGGTTTAACTGTGCAACCTTGGATATATTATTATGTGGGCCTTGATTTTCTTATCTCTAAAATGGGCTAGTGAGATCTACTTTATAGGCTGCTTGCAAGATATAAATGAGCTATCATTGAATATAGAATGCTTGCACAATTCCTGATACTCAGTAAGTGCTTAATAAATGGCAACAGGCAGGAGAGGCCTAACAGTTAAGAAAGCACTTCTTTCCATGCCCTTTCCAAACTGGAGAAACTCTGCTGTATGCCTCCATCCCTGGAAGACAGCAAGAAGATCCAGTTTTAGGAAAGTGACTTCCAACAGGGAGTCAGAGTTAAGTTTGTTTAAAAGCTAGCCAGCAAGCAAGCAGTAAAGCCCAACGGCCTCAAGTGAAAGATCAAAACTAAAAAGCATGGTTTGAAAGGATACCTGCACCCTAATGTTCATAGTAGCACTGTTCACAATAATCAAGACACGGAAGCAACCCAAATGTCCACTGACAGAGGAATGGCCAAAGGAGATGTGGTATTTACATACAATGGAATATTAGCTATAAAATGAATGAAATGTCATTTGCAACAACATGGATGAACCTAGAGATTGTCATACTGAGGGAAGTAAGTCAGACTGAGAAGATGAAATACGGTATGACATCACTTGTATATGGAATCTAAAAAAAATGATGCAAATGTATTTACAAAACAGATTCACAGACTTACAGCAAACTTACACTTACCAGGGGGGAGGGGGGAGTAAGGGACAGTTAGGGGGTTTGGGACTGACATGTGCACACTGCTGTATTTTAAATAGATAACCAACAAGGACCTACTGTACAGCACAGGGACCTCTGCTCAACATTATGTAACAACTTAAATGTGAAAAGAATTTGCAAAAAACAAAAGATACATGTATACGTATAACTGAATCACTTTGCTTTATACCTGAAACGAACATAACATGGTTAGTCAACTACCCTCCAATATGAAGTAAAAAGGTATTTTCTGAAAAACATAAAAATATTCCCTAAAATAAAAAAACAATAAAGCAAAGCTAAGAAGAGCTATGGCCTAGATTTAAATTCAGAGAATTTTACATTCAAGGACCACTCAATCAATGAAATAAATATATTTCAATAAATAAATATTCCTGTGGTAGGCTAATTAATGCCCCCCCCCCCCACACCAAAAAATACACAGTTTCTAATCCTGGGAAACTTTAGATGCTGCTTTTTATGTCCAAAAGGACTTTGCAGATGTGATTAATGACCATGAGATGAAGAGATTATTCTGGACTTACAGAGTGGGCCCTAAATCTAAATGTCCTTAGGAGAGGGACACACAGAGAGTTTGATTACAGAAGATGAGATGGTGAGAACAGAAGCAGAGACTGGAGCGATGTGGCCATGAGCCAAGGGATGCCAGCAGCCACCGGTATCCTAGAAAGGATGAAAAGCCTCTTGGAGCCTCCTGAAGAAGTTAAGGTGGCCAACACCCTGATACTGAGACTCATTTTGAACTTCTGACCTCCAGAACTGTAAGAGAATAAACTTGTGTTGCCTTAAGCCACTAAATTTATGATAATTTACTACCGCAACAATCAGAACTAATATAACTCCTATGGGCCCTACTTTGCCCTTTCAACTAGTGAGTCTAATGAGAATGAAATAACTAAGACCAGTCAGTAGAAGGGAGGAGTGGAAGGGGCAGTTAGGTTCTAAACTGCCGATCTGAATCCTGTCTCTCCATATTGTAGAAGGGAGGAGTGGAAGGGGCACAGTTAGGTTCTAAACTGCTGATCTGAATCCTGTCTCTCCATATTCTGGCTGCGTGACCTCAAGCCCATCAGTCAGCTTTTCTGAGCCTCACTTCCCTCATTTCTAAAATGGGACCAATGTTAACTCACATCGTGAGGACTAAATATTTATGAACCATAAATTTATGTGAACAATTTTCATTATTATTGTTTTAGAAAAATCCAAAATGAAGATTATAATCAAGATGCCACCTCTTTGGAAGATGGCCTGATGAAGTGTACAAGGCACATCTAAAGATGTACATTGGGCTTAGGCCATGGCTTTGGAGCATAGTGCTAGAATATCTCAGCTCTTAGACCTCTGTCTGTAGTTCCTGCTGAATTTCACCATTTGGCCCACGTGCAACCCCTTACTTTTACAAGCCAGGCTGAGTGTGGAGATATTGTCACTTAGGTGTCTCTCTGATGTGATGTTTTATTTTCTTTAAAAAGAAAATATCAATAATCCAATCATCTCTAACTATTGGGCAATTTTTCTGTACTTCTTGTTTCCTGAAGGATAAATCATGGAAATAATTCATTTCCATGTTCAGCTTGAAGCCGTAACAATAAAAACAACTATTATTTTTCAAACTCAAGACCACTTACACATCTCCAGTCCACCTTCATGAGCATAGCACAATTTTCCAAAGCAGAAGGGAGAAAATAAATAGCTGAGAAGTTTGAAGCTGGATCCTGTCGATGATTTTTTTTTTTTTTAACCATTTGTAATTCAGTTGAGCATTTCTTTACTCAGGTAGTAAGGAAAGAATTGCTGTTTTGACAGAAACTATGTGTAGTTTTCATATGAAAAACTTTTATAATGGGTTTTCCTTATTACAAAAGTGTGTTCATTGTAGATCATCTAGAAAATGGAGAAAGAGGGAAAGAATAATATAAAAACAACCAGTAATCCCACCACCCACTGATAACGACTGCTACTTTTTCCATTTTAAGCCGAAAAAATCCACTTCAGTGTGCTGGAGTGTGACATTTATGGAATCACCAAAGCTGCTTAGTTCCAATGATAATAGGAGCCTGGATTCTATCTTCTTCCATGTAGGTGGGCCATGCTGTGAGTGAGTAGACCTGGCCTAATAAAACTCACAGCCTGTGTTCAGAAATCATAGGGAACTGCTTCCATCAGCTGCACTACAGAAAGGGTCCCCCTCCAAGCCTTTATATTAGTGTAAGAGCCTTCTAACTTCCATTTTATTTTCCCACTCCCTCCTCCAATCCATCATGGGGCCCCTTCTAAAGCATTCATTTGACCAGGCTACTCTACTTTTTGAAATTCTTCCTCTGCCTCTAGGAATAAAGTCCAAATTTTTTTTAGCATGGAACACAAAGCGTCATACTTTGTCAGTGCTCACTCCTCCAGCCTCCCGTCCATCCTTCATCCTCAACTTTATCCTCCTCACCAAACCAGCCATCAGGTTCTGGGTGGATAGGTACCACACTGGATATATTACATACATTATCTCATCTCTATGCCAACAGTCCAATAAGATGGGCTTGATGGATGAGGAAACTGAGGCTCAGAGAACCCAACAATTCTCTCCTGTGCACACAGCTAATAATCAGAGGAGCCAGAATCTGAGCCGGAGGTCCTCTGATGTCAAAGTATCAGGTGCCTGATACTTTGTATCTGATGCCTAAGTATCAGGATGGTTTTAGAAAAGGCAGAGGAACCAGAGATCAAATTGCCAACATCCAATGGATCATTGAAAAAGAAAAGGAGTTCCAGAAAAACATCTATTTCTGCTTTATTGACTATGCCAAAGCCTTTGACTGTGTGCTTCACAATACACTGTAGAAAATTCTTCAAGAGATGGGAATACCAGACCACTTTACCTGCCTCTTGAGAAACCTGTATGCAGGTCAGGAAGCAACAGTTAGAACTGGACATGGAACAACAGACTGGTTCCAAATAAGAAAAGGAGTATGTCAAGGTTGTATATTGTCATCCTGCTTATTTAACTTATATGCAGAGTACATCATGAGAAACACTGGGCTGGAAGAAGCACAACCTGGAATCAAGATTGCCAGGAGAAATATCAATAACCTCAGATATGCAGATGACACCACCCTTATGGCAGAAAGTGAAGAAGAATTAAAGAGCTTCTTGATGAAAGTGAAAGAGGAGAGTGAAAAAGTGGGCTTAAAGCTCAACATGCAGAAAACTAATGTCATGGCATCTGGTCCCATCACTTCATGGAAGATAGATCGGGAAAAAGTGGAAACAGTGGCTGACTTTATTTTTCTGGGCTCCAAAATCACTGCAGATGGTAATTGCAGCCATGAAATTAAAAGACACTTACTCCTTGGAAGGAAAGTTATGACCAACCTAGACAGCATATTAAAAAGCAGAGACATTACTTTGCCAACAAAGGTCTGTCTACTCAAGGCTATGGTTTTTCCAGTGGTCATGTATGGATGTGAGAGTTGGACTATAAAGAAAGCTGAGTACTGAAGAATTGATGCTTTTGAACTGTGGTGTTGGAGAAGACTCTTGAGAGTCCCTTGGACTGCAAGGAGATCCAACCAGTCCATCCTGAAGGAAATCAATCAGTCCTGGGTGTTCATTGGAAGGACTGATGTTGAAGCTGAAGCTCCAATACTTTGGCCACCTCATGCGAAGAGCTGACTCATTGGAAAGGACCCTGATACTGGGAAAGATTGAGGGCGGGAGGAGAAGGGGACGATGGAGGATGAGATGGTTGGATGGCATCATCGACTCGATGGACAGGGGTTTGGGTGGACTCCAGGAGCTGGTGATGGACAGGGAGGCCTGGTGTGCTGTGGTTCATGGGGTTGCAAAGAGTTGGACATGACTGAGTGACTGAACTGAACTGAAGTGATCAGGATACCTGTTGCTTATAGTTTCTACTGAATTGCTTATAGTTTCTAAGCTAGATATGCTTTATTTCAAGCTTTCATACCTTTGTATAAACAACCATCTCCTGAGGTGTCTTTAGCCCTTTCTCACCTAGATAATGCCTCCTTGTCCATTAGAATGGAGCTCAAGGCTTCACTTTGGTGTAACTGTTCCTTCTCTGTGCTTCCAGGGTATCCTATGTTGACCTCAGTCATGGGACCTACCTCAATGAACTGCATTTGAGGGCTTGCGTGTGTGCTAAGTTGCTTCAGTGGAGTCTGACTCTGCAGTTACCCTTGTCCATATCAAGTATTCCTTCCTCCCACTTCCAGTGCCTCAAGGGGCTGCAGCTGTGTCTTGCTGTTGTCTAGTCGCTCAGTCATGTCTGGCTCTTTGTGACTCCATGAACTGCAGCACACCAGGCTTCCCTGTTCTTCACCATCTCCCTGAGTTTGCTCAAACTCACATCCACTGAGTCAGTGATGCCATCCAACCATCTCATCCTCTGTCACCCCCTTCTCTTCTTGCCCTCAATCTTTTCTGGCATCAGGGAATTTTCCAAAGAGTTGGCTCTTCACATCAGGTGGCCAAAGTACTGGAGCTTCAGCACTAGCATCAATCCTTCCAGTGAATATTCAGGATTGTCATTCATTGGTATATCCCTCTACCTGCTTCTCTAGCCCAAGATTTGGCACAAGGAAGATAATAAATGTTTGTTTAATAAATGAATGAATAAGCAGCAGCTTCTAGAGCCTTTAGATAGGCTTCAACTGATCAAAACTTGATTTGCTTATAATATTCCCGCCACAAGCGGCTCAGAGAAATAAGGCAAATGACACCCAGAAAAAGCTCTTCTCTGCCAGATCTCTAGCTGGACTGGAGCCAGAAAACAGAGCCCATCATTTGTAACTAACTGCGGATCCTCAGTGTGCAGAAGGGAGCTGGTCTTCCCGATCTTTTTTTGTTACGTTTAATCCTTGTCACCTAGCTCTTTTGTGATCCAGATAAGGTCAAGTGGCAGATGAAATGAAACAGAATATGCCACCCTGAAATATGCCTCTCTGGCATAAGGATTATTTTGAGAAACCACAGACACAGGAGAAGCTTTGAAAACAGAGTAGAGGTTACCCTTTTGTAAGAGAAATTTGCATTAGAAAGGGAAGAGCGCTGTTACTAGAGATCACTTTTCCACCTGAGGACTGATGTGCATGGCAGCACAGATTCTGTTTACCATACCTCTCCTCTTCTCATCTTCCTGTGAGCTGTCTCTCTCCCCTTTGAAGGCCCCAGACCCTTATCCTTTTCCTTGATTCAGGATAACAAATATATAAGCCTCAATTACCTGGCTGCCTTTTGAGTCTCAAATCTTTCTGGGGCCCCCGTTATGTAAGTACACGTATACCCATGTATGTGATTAAAATTGTTTTTTTTTCCCCCCTGCTAATCTGTCTTTTATTATGTAAAGGGGGAGTCTCAGCCAAGAACCTAGAAAGGTAGAGGGAAAACTATTTTTCCTCCTTTGCAGAGGGGAGGAAATTCTTGGCTGGCTTTGAAAATTCTTGAGAAGCAAAGAACAGAAAGCAGAAGGGATAAAACTGTGTCCAGCATCTATACAGATTGGGATGGGGAGTTGGCAGGCTAGGGGACTGGAGGTGAACGTGGAGACAGGACCGAGGGAACTCTCACTTAATTTTCACATTCACAAAAGCCTCAGATTATAGAGTCTGGCATGATCTCCAGAGTCACAGAGACGCACCAATAGAACTGAATGAAGAAGCTCTTCTTAAAACTTTTAACATTTCCCACTACTGACTGACCCCATCAATGGTGAAGTACTAATGAATATTTTTATAACTCTTGTAAATTATCTTGAGATTAACACGGTTCCATTGCATGAAAGTTTTGTATTAAAGCAATACTCCAATTTTGTCAATCCTGTTATAGCATCTTCTCCACTTTCTAATATACCAAGAGCTTTTATAAAAAATGGAAGTAATGACTTCTGATTGGCCCTGGCTGTGTTGGAGGATCTGAGTGAGACCTCTACATCTTGGGCAGTAGTTTGATTTTGAGGGATAAGTAAAGGCTGGTGGTACAATAATGGATAAGATTTATTTGACTCATGAGAGTTGATTATATACATCTCTTTCCAACTCTGTGTTCAGCAACATCACATTAAGTAGCTTGATATTGGCTGCATTGGGGGTATTTATACCATGGAAATTGGCAAACACTACAAACCAGGGTTTTCTCTTTCTCCAAAGAACCAACTGCTAATCATTTACTAGCCCATCCTTGGTGGCAGCGGGCAGCCTTAAGCTGGAGGCCAGTGGGATTTTTCTGACCTAATGATGGTGAATACGAGGGAGGAAGAACTCAGGACACTCACCGGGTGTCAAGATATAGATCCATGGGCAAGGGCTGTGTGTCAGTGCTCCCCGAACTGGTTGTGCTTCAGAATTCGCTGAAGACTTTCCCAGTCTACTGATGTTCAAGTCCGACCTCAGAGCTACTGAATTCAAATTTCTGGGTGGGGCACAGAAAGTTTCTAAATGTTCTCAAAATGATTATGGTCAATGAAATGGTATATGGGGATCTTTGCTGTGTGTCTCAAGACACTAAGGCACTGCAAGAAGATGATAAGGTGCAATTGCTAAGGACACAGATTTCTTAAACAGGTTTCCTGTCTCTTCACATAAGGCCTGTGTCACCTCTCATAGTTTGATGGGATCTGGGTTATGATGGTGACAAAGAGAATGATACAGGGCCCGAACAAGGAAGAGATTGGAATGTTATGAGGAAAATGTGCTTTGAAAATATTTTTTTTTTTTTTTGAGTGCTTACATAAAGCTTCGCCAGACGTATTCCTCTTGAGTTTAGTCCATTGTATCACCTGCTACTGAGTTCCTGATGGACTTCACAGGGTAATAAAATATCTTATGAGGCCGAAATAACTCCAGTTTCCATTGCAGCTGAAAGTAATCTTAGTTCCAGCAAAAACCGCTGACTTGGGTTGGAGAAGACAGTGATCTCAAGGCCAAAATCTTCAATGAGGACTGGCAGTGACCAGAAAGTTGGTTGGTAGCAGAGACCAGGGGGACAGAGGCTGGGTGTGAGGAGCCTTAAAGGAGCATGGTTTTTTCCATAAGGTGGGGTGTGAGGAGGTGTTGGAAACAAGATAAAGCCTGACCTGTCATTCTGCTTTGAGTTATGTAAGATGCAGGGGGACAAATGCCCTTCCTTTGGGAGGCTGGGAAGGCTCACATAGAGACCAGGTTTTTTATTAGGGGGAGATGGAAGGAGAGTTGTGTGATGAGGTTATGGATGTCAAGGAGTTCTGGAGGACACATTAGGACCCTCCAGGTATTTCCCACTGCTTGAAAGTGTCAGGAGGTCTCCCCAGAGTGGGATCTGGATTTCCCCACCATGGTTGTCCTGCCATATATTGTATATCAGTTGGATCATTTATCACACTGCATTGTAATTTTTAAAAACTGGGTTTATGTTCTATGTCCAAATTCCAGGTGCAGTGAAAACAGCCTAAGTCTTGAAATGTGACAGGCCTAGGTTTGAATTCCAATTCTTTTTTTCTAGCTGTGAAGTTTTTGGCAAGTCATTTCGCCCATCTGATCCTCAGTTTATTCATATATAAAATGAGTACAGTGACTCTATCTACTTTTGAGTTGCAATGGAGAATAAATCAGATATTGTCTGGAAGATTCCACTGTATTGTCTGAGATATAATAGGCTCCAATAATACTTAGCCCTTCCTCCTTGACTAAATCATCTTTGGTTCTTCATGGCCTGACACCATTCATGGTTTCATGAAGGTGCACAAAATATGTTGGTAGATTATGAGCTGGTTAAAGGAATGAATGGGTAAGTGAATAAATGAATTAATTAATTAATGCTAATTTTAAGAAAGATAGGTTATTGCAAACATTGAAAGTTGAAAGGACTCATCCATGGCAGAAAGAACTTCTCTTGCAATTCAAGTATTTAGCCCAGGCCAGATCCTCTGTCCTGTTTTGAGGTCAGGGCCATTCCTTTGTCCTGACCTTGGCATAATGAACCATGAAAAGCTTGTAGCTTTTTTTTTTTTTTTTCTATTTTAATCCTTCTCTCCATTTAATGGGCTATATTTTCTCTGGAAACAGTAGGGTGAACATCACCAAGATAATGGGTAATAACCTTAACATTACCACCACTGGCATGGTCCAGATATTATTCAATTAAAGTAATAACTCCTAATGCAGGATGAATTGCTTTTATCTTGAAAATCTAATTCAGCCATCAGCTCACCATCATATTCAGATGACAGAAATTACCTTTAAGTCATAGATCTGTAATGTGATATTGAAATGGAATTCTAATTATATTTTATGATGTTATATTATAGATGTTTTTAAGGTCGGAGTGTATAGCTTGTCATGTTTTCATTTTCTATCCCAGGCAATTTAAAATCCTTTTCATATATATAATGAACAAAAATTAGAAAATTTGGGGAGCAAAATCACTTCAAAGAAGTGCTTAAAACAACCTAACAGTGTCACCTCTGTGAAGGCAATAATAAAAAGGACTATCACTGTTACTTAACTTTAATAGTGCCTTCTGAAGACAGAGATGTGGAAGAACAGTCACCTTCCCATAGGGGAATTCAAGAGCTTTGTCACCTAGGATGTTGGCTGGACCATGTCCAGAGTATACCTCTCCTTTCCTGGCCCAGCACTTTGATTTTGGTGGTATGTGCAGAGGGGATCAACCAGAGGAAATGGTTCCTACTTCCCAAACTGTCAAGATGTAGAAGAAATACTCAACAGTGAGAAATAGGACAGTCAAAAGGACTTTATTTATCTATGAGGGCTTGGGTCTGAGCCACCAGCCCTGGGTCGGGAAGATCCCCTGGAGAAGGGAATGGCAACCGTCTCCAGTATTCTTGTCTGGAGGATACCCAGGACAGAGGAGTCTGGCTGGTTACAGTCCATGGGGCCGCAGAGTTGGACACTATTTGCATACACACAGATACATGAGTGCTTTGGTAGCACCACATCCATATGTTGTCAAGACTTTTTGAGAAGCCATTATCTTAACAGAATATGAAAAGGAAAAAAGATATGACACTGAAAGATGAACTTCCCAGGTCAGTTCAGTTCAGTTGATCAGTTGTGTTCAACTCTTTGAGATCCCATGGACTGCAGCACACCATGCTTCCCTGTCCATCACCAATTCCCAGAGCTTACTCAAACTCATGTCCATTGAGTCGGTGATGCCATCCAACTATCTCATCCTCTGTCATCCCCTTCTCCTCCTGCCTTCAGTCTTTCCCAGCATCAGGGTCTTTTTCAGTGAACCAGTTCTTCACATCAGGTGGCCAAGTATTGGAGTTTCAGCTTCAGCATCAGTCCTTCCAATGAATATTCAGGACTGATTTCCTTTAGGATTGACTGGTTTAATCTCCTTGTGGTCCAAGGGATTCTCAAAAGTCTTCTCCAACACCACAGTTCAAAAGCATCAGTTCTTTGGTGCTCAGCTTTCTTTATGGTCCATATCTCACATCCATGCATGACTACTGGAAAAACCATAGTTTAGACTAGATGGACCTTTGTTGGCAAAATAATGTCCCTGCTTTTTAACATGCTGTCTAGGTTGGTCGTAGCTTTTCTTATAAGGAGTGTCTTTTAATTTCATGGCTTATCACCATCTGCAGTGATTTTGGAGCTCAAGAAAATAAAGTTTCTCACTGTTTCCATTGTTTCCCCATCTATTTGCTATGAAGTAATGCAAACCTGAAAGATTATGCTGTGAAAGTCCTGCACTCAATATGCCAGCAAATTTGAAAAACTCAGCAGTGGCCACAGGACTGGAAAAGGTCAGTTTTCATTGCAATCCCAAAGAAAGACAATGCCAAAGAGTGCTCAAACTACTGCACAATTGTGCTCATCTCACACGCTAGCAAAGTAATGCTCAAAATTCTCCAAGCCAGGCTTCAGCAATACATGAACCGTGAACTTCCAGATGTTCAAGCTGGTTTTAGAAAAGGCAGAGGAACCAGAGATCAAATTGCCAACATCTGATGGATCATCGAAAAAGCAAGAGAGTTCCAGAAAAACATCTATTTCTACTTTATTGACTATGCCAAAGCCTTTGACTGTGTGGATCACAATAAACTGTGGAAAATTCTGAAAGAGATGGGGATACCAGACCACCTTACCTGCCTCTTGAGAAACCTATATGCAGTCAGGAAGCAACAGTTAGAACTGGACATGGAACAGACTGGTTCCAAATAGGAAAAGGAGGACATCAAGGCTGTATATTGTCACCCTGCTTACTTAATTTATATGCAGAGTACATCATGAGAAACGCTGGACTGGAAGAAGCACAAGCTGGAATCAAGATTGCCAGGAGAAATATCAATAACCTCAGATATGCAGATGACACCACCCTTATGGCAGAAAGTGAAGAGGAACTAAAAAGCCTCTTAATGAAAGTGAAAGATGAGAGTGAAAAAGTGGGCTTCAAGCTCAACATTCAGAAAATGAAGATCATGGCATCTGGTCCCATCACTTCATGGGAAATAGATGGGGAAACAGTGGAAACAGTGTCAGACTTTATTTTTCTGGGCTCCAAAATCACTGCAGATGGTGACTGCAGCCATGAAATTAAAAGACGCTTACTCCTTGGAAGAAAAGTTACGACCAACCTAGACAGCATATTCAAAAATGAGACATTGCTTTGCCAACAAAGGTCTGTCTAGTCCAGGCTATGGTTTTTCCAGTGGTCATGTATGGATGTGAGAGTTGGACTGTGAAGAAAGCTGAACGCCGAAGAATTGATGCTTTTGAACTGTGGTGTTGGAGAAGACTCTTGAGAGTCCCTTGGACTGCAAGGACATCCAACCAGTCTATTCTAAAGGAGATCAGCCCTGGGATTTCTTTGGAAGGAATGATGCTAAAGCTGAAACTCCAGTACTTTGGCCACCTCATGGGAAGAGTTGACTCATTGGAAAAGACTCTGATGCTGGGAGGGATTGGGGGCAGGAGGAGAAGGGGACGACAGAGGATGGCTGGATGGCATCACCGACTCAATGGACGTGAGTTTGAGTGAACTCTGGGAGTTGGTGATGGACAGGGAGGCCTGGCGTGCTGCAATTCATGGGGTCACAAAGAGTCAGACACGACTGAGCCTCTGAACTGAACTGAACTTATGGGATCAGAGATGCCATGATCTTCATTTTCTGAATGTTGAGTTTTAAGCTAGATTTTTCACTCTCTAATTTCACTTTCATCAAGAGGCTCTCTAGTTTCTCTTTGCTTTCTGCCATTAGGGTGGTGTCATCTGCATATCTGATGACCGAGGTCAGTAGGTGCCCAATATACTACTGGAGAAGAGTGGAGAAATAGCTCCAGAAGGAATGAAAAGGCAAAGCCAAAGTGGACACAATGTCCAGTTGTGGATGTGTCTGGTGGTAAAAGTAAAGTCTGATGCTGTAAAGAACAATATTGCATAGGAACTTTGAATGTTAGGTCCATTAATCAAGGTAAATTGGAAGTGTTCAAACAGGAGATGGCAAGAGTGAGCATCAACATTTTAGGAATCAGTGAACTAAAATCAGTGAACAATATTGCATAGGAACTTGGAATGTTAGGTCCATTAATCAAGGTAAATTGGAAGTGTTCAAACAGGAGATGGCAAGAGTGAGCATCAACATTTTAGGAATCAGTGAACTAAAAGTCCATTTTAAATGGGGAATTTAATCCATATGATCATTGTATCTACTACTGTGGGCAAGAATCCCTTAGAACAAATGGAGTAGCCCTCATAGTCAACAAAAGAGTCTGAAATGCAGTACTTGGATGCAATCTCAAAAATGACAGAATTATCTCTGTTCATTTCCAAGGCAAACCATTCAATATCACAGTAATCCAAGCCTATACCCCAGACACTAATACAAAAGAAGCTGAAGTTGAATGGTTCTATGAAGACCTACAAGACCTTCTAGAATGAACACCCCCAAAAGATGTCCTTTTTATCATAGGGGACTGGAATGCAAAAGTAGGAAGTCAAGAGATACCAGGAGTAACAGACAAGTTTGACCTTAGAGTACAGAATGAAGCAGGGCAAAGGTGAACAGAGTTTTGCCAAGAGAATGCACTGGTCATAGCAAACACCCTCTTCCAACAACACAAGAGAAGACTCTACACATGGACACCACCAGATGGTCAACACTGAAATCAGATTGATTATATTCTTTGCAGCCAAAGATGGAGAAGTTCTATACAGTCAGCAAAAACAAGACCAAGAGCTGACTATGGCTCAGGTCATGATCTCCTTATTGCAAAATTCAGACTTAAGTTGAAGAAAGTAGGGAAAACCACTAGGCAATAAGCAAAGTAATGCTCAAATTTCTCCAAGCCAGGCTTCAACAGTATGTGAATTGAGAAATTCCAGATGTTCAACCTGGATTTACAAAAGTCAGAGGAACAGAGATCAAATTGCCAACATCTGTTGAATCAGAGAAAACAAGAGAATTCCAGAAAGACGTCTACTTCTGCTTCATTGACTACGCTAAAGCCTTTGACCGGGTAGATCACAACAAACTGTGGAAAATTCTTAAAGAGATGGGGAAAATTCTTAAAGAGCTGAGCGCTGAAGAACTGATGCTTTTGAACTGTGGTGTTGGAGAAGACCTTTGAGAGTCTCTTGGACTGCAAGGAGATCCAACCAGTCAATCCTAAAGGAAATCAGTCCTGAATATGCATTGGAATGACTGATGCTGAAGCTCCAATACTTTGGCCACCTGATGTGAAGAACTGACTCATTGGAAAAGACTGTGATGCTGGGAAAGATTGAAGGCAGGAGGAGAAGGGGATGACAGAGGATGAGATGGTTGGATGGCATCACCAAGTCCATGCACATGAGTTTGAGCAAGCTCCAGGAGATGGTGAAGGACAGGGAAGCCTGGCATGCTGCAGTCCATGGTCTCACAAAGAATCAGACACGACTGAGCAACTGAACAACAACATATCTTAACAGAATTTTGCCTGGGAAGCATGTAGTTGAAGCAAGGGGGTATAGCCAAATGGTTTTAATGGACGGAGTCATGGAGCTCTTTTAGTCAAATGTATTCACCTCCATTAGAAGGACAGACTTGCTTTGTAGTAGCCATCATGTCAGCTGGCTACTCTTTTGAGGCAAGAAGACCTTCACAAATTCCTTCTCTTTAACCACCCTCTTTCTAGAGGCCATGCTAGAAACTCCCTCTTATCTATATCTTCCTTCAGCCAGGCTAAAATGCCATACAAATAGGTGGCACCTCTGCGATATCTATTTGACTTTAGAGGACACATCCCAGTTGTGATGATTGGAATTTGGACATCACTCGCTCACAAGTAAATCTCAGGGGTCCTTCTGCACTGGTTCTGAACTCCTTCAGCTCTTATGGGGTGCCTGCCTGCTCTCAGACAGTGGTCCCTCGCCTTGCCTGATACATACTGTCCATCCTTTCAGTTAGGCAGAGAGGCTAGGACTTGGATAGCTTTGCCTTCACAGTCTGAATTTAACTGTTAAAGTTTTCTAGCAAAGGATGAATTTTCCTGCTGTTTTTCAATAAAGTTGAACGTGACCATTAAAGGTAGGCACATGGCAGAGAGAAAGAAATAGGAAGGTGCCATAAATTGATGTGTTGAAGAAGAAATCTGTATTTATTTGTGTTCTTCAAAATGGCATCCAGCACAGATGGCAGTGAGCTGGGGACAGGCTTGGGAGCAGGGTAACTTTCTGCACCCACATAGCAGGAACAGCCCTAGGAGGTGGGAACAATTCAGGGAAAGCCCCAGGGAAGGGCAGCTTCCTCCTCAGCTGAGATGGGGCTCAGTTGCCACCCTTCCCACCTGGTGCTTCGTTCATTTCCCACAGCCCAGAGCAGAATTTAGCCTTCCACTGTTGAGAAACAGCAAAGTTATTCTATCCAAACTGTCAACAGACAGAGCTCATTTCCACTTTGCCTGCAACTGGGAAAACAAATTACGATAGAGAAAAGAAATGGATGTTTGCAGTGTTTTGCTGGGCTGTTCCTAATCTGTCCTGAGACCATCACACAGCCTTGCTCGTGGCACTGAACTGAGCCGATGGATGGAGGAGGCATGGCTTGGGTCACATTTCACAGGTCCCTAGGCAATCCCGTTGCCCAGTTGTCACCAGGGCCAGGAATATATTGGCTGCCAGGCCATGCCTAGCACCCGAATGCTCCTGGAACAAATGTCAGTCTGATCCAGGACTGACGCCTCGCTTATTCCCCACCCATTTATTAGGTGTCTACTATGTGGACCAGGTGCTGGGAACACAGAGATGATTAAGACACTGTGGTTCCTGACCTCAAGGAGCTCGTATTTTATCAGGGGGACAGACAGCACAATGATGACAAGCCAGAGAGATATGAACTCCTGAGGCTACGGCACAGTAAGAAGGAAGTATTCATTCTTTCTGAAGTGGCTGAGTTCCCACCAGCTATTTCACACACTGCTTGACAGAGACAGGAAGCAGACCCTCTGGGGGAAGAAGAGAGAACCCGGGAGGGAGGAGGGTGTCAAATAATTGGCTTTCCCAAGTATTACCTTCCATCTCCTTGTAAGGAACGGTTCTGAGAGCCATACATGTCACAGATGGGACTAAGTCAGGAAGACTCTGGGGCTCTCATCAAACAAAACAGAAGAGGGCACGTCTGTGTGTGCACAGCACAAATTACTCGTTGTAGTGCAATGTGGGTGAGAAATATCACATTTTCCATTTCTTGAACATCTAGGCTAGGGGTTTGCAAACTGTAGTGTGTGTTAGAGTCACCAGGGGGCTTGTTAAAACAGACTGCTGGACAGCTGTCCCCCAAATTTCTGACTCAGTGGGTTTGGGGTGGAGTCTGGGGAGAATCTGCATTTCTAACAAGTGCCCAAGGGCCAACCACTGACCTAGATAGTTCCTGTCACATAAGGATAAATGGAAGTTACGAATGGCATTAGGCACTGTGCTTAGTGCTTTAATACACCAGCTAATTTAACCCTCATAATAGCACTATATTGCAGAAATTATACTATATCATTCTGTTATACACGAGAAAATGGAGACTCATAGATCTCAATATTTGCCTAGGGTTACAGAACTAATAAGTGGCAGGGATGAGATTTAAACCTCAGCATTTTTGAGTGGAGAACCCATGTTTTTCTGTTAGTTTATTCTCCCTCTTAACTAGAGAAACATTTTTTCTTCCTTTTTTTAATATATAGAAACTAAAGAGACGTGACTATAAATAAGTGAATTCTAGAGTCATAATACCCTTATTCCATTTCAAATACATCCCCAAATATATTATTGTGATTGTACCACAAGAGACAGCGACAAGACCATTTATTTCTTGAAAATCGTTGTGAAAATATTTGAGAGAGTGGGAGCTGGCAGTGCCCTGAGCCCAAGGAGCCTCCTAAGCCAGCAGCCATCAATCCTCTTTTAAAAGTAATGGAGCACATTTTGTTAAATAAAAGTATATTCAGAAGCACAATATATAAGCAGACAGAAACTTTCAGTCTTATGAAATAGATGGTGGTGCTGGCAGAAACGAGCACTTGAGCACTGTGGGCAGAAACTGAGATCTCTTCCCACAGAAGCATCAGCTCTGATGCAAACAAGAGAATCATCCACCTGCTTTGTAGTAGGATGCAAAAGTGGATCTGTGAGTTGCTCAGAAGCAGGAAGAAGGCAGAAGCAACCCCAGTGACCACCCTGGACACATGTCCCCTTCTCCTAGGAAGTGCTTTACCAATACTCTAGGGAGGTGGGGTTGGTTGGTTAGATGGGGTTGTGGAGAGGCCTGCCTCATAGGAATGATTTTAGCACTAGTTAGATCTGCTTCATATTTATGGTTGATAAACTGTTTAGTGAACTATTTAGTTCATTTCTTGTCAACTAATTCTTCTGTAGTCTCTGTGAAGTTGAGTAGGATACCACATCAGATATGTCTAAAGAACAGGGCTCACCACCAAGCAAGCCCAACTGAAAATTACCATTTCTAGGCAGTGAGAGATTCATGTAAGCAGCCACTCTTCATAGGGGTAGTCTCTGCACATTATTTGCTTCTGCTTGGATGAGTGGCTCAGTTCTTACTGTGTGTTCAGAGTTTCCTATGACTTACTACCCAGGTTCGATAAGAAGACCCTCTGCACATACGGACTTCCTTGGTGGCTCAGCAGTAAAGAATCCACCTGCCAATGCAGGAGATTCAGGAAACTTGGGTTCAATCCCTAGGTTGGGAAGATCTTCTGGAAAAGGAAAGGGCAACCCACACCAGTATTCTTGCCTCAGAAATCCCATGAACAGAGAAGCCTGGTGGGTTACAGTCCATGGGGTCGCAAAGAGTTGGACATGACTGAGCAATCAAACACCACACTGTGCTTATAGGACTGATTCATAAACCACCTCCAGATATTAACTTTATTATTTAGATCAGAATCTCATCCACCATCACCTATTTCTACTTGAGACATCAAGAGATACCAAGAACCAACCAATACTCATGCCCTCCATCTTCCATATGGTAATAACTTGCAGTCAGGTGCGGCCATGTGGCTAACATTTAGCCAATGTGATACAAACTTTTGGATCACTTTTTTTTTTTTTTTTGCGGGTTAAGCTTTATCTGGGGCAAAATGAGGACTGCAGCCCATGGGGCAGCACCTCAGATGGCTCTGAGAAACTGCTCCAAAAAGGCAGTGGGGTAAGGTCAATATATATAAGATTTTGGTGAAGGGGAATTCAATGAAATCAAACACTTATTTTACAAGAGGTTTTCTGGTAGCCACGAAGATCTGATGTCATCATGAAGGGATTTAGTACGTTTCTAGATATTAGGAGGTGCAAGGATTGAAAATGAAAGTGTTAGTTGCTCAGTTGTGTCCAACTCTTTGCTACCCCATGGACTGTAGCCTGTCAGGCTCCCCTGTAGGGATCATAAAATCTGTTTCTGAAAATATCCAACTATCTAAATACCTGTCCCACCAGATTCCCTGGAGCACAGAGTGCCTCTCTCCACCCTGAACTCCCTCAAGGGGTGTTGAAGATCAATAGCTGCAGCAGCACAAGGTTCAATCTCCACAGAGGCAGATGGCAAATGCCCTTATTGTTCAGTCACTGGCAACGCTCTAAGTGCCAATTTGTAGCTGACAGGGCCCCCTTGTGGTCATAAATTCTACCATACTTGGCGAGGCATTTCATAATCATTTTGTCCCGAGTTGCTAGGAAGGCTCATTCCCAGTTCTGAAGAAGGGTTCTGCTGATAGGCCATTCAATGTGCTATTCATGGACTAGGTCTTCATAGTCAAAGATCTCTGGATACCTGTCTTCAAGTTATGGTCCAGGAAAATATTCACTCTCATTGCTGCTGCTAAGTCACTTCAGTCGTGTCTGACTCTGTGCAACCCCATAGATGGCAGCCCACCAGCCTCCCCCATCCCTGGGATTCTCCAGGTAATAACACTGGAGTGGGTTGCCATTTCCTTCTCCAATGCATGAAAGTGAAAAGTGAAAGTGAAGTCGCTCAGTCATGTCTGACTCTTAGTGACCCCATGGACTGTAGCCCACCAGGCTCCTCCGTCCATGGGATTTTCCAGGCAAGAGTACTGGAGTGGGGTGCCATTGCCTTCTCCAATGCATGAAAGTGAAAAGTGAAAGTGAAGTCGCTCAGTCATGTCCAACCCTCAGCAACCCCATGGACTGCAGACCACCAGGCTCCTCCGTCCACTCTCATTGCATCTTCCCATATCTGGAGTCACACTATTACAATCATTGATCACGTATCGAGCTATACATTTGATTAACAGCTCAAGTCTAGTTATCAGTTTCCATTGGAGGCTCAGTCATACACTTGGTAATAAAAGAGACAATAATTTTGTAAAACAGGTAAACTACAAACAATATAGCTAATAACATTAGTGAAATTATAAGTCAATATTTCAGCTGTGAGCCTCCCACACCAAACCAGTTTTTTAAAAAGACCATAAAGACTAGGGAATGGGTCACTTAAGGCGGAAATCTGATTTCTCATATGGTTCACCATGTGTGTTACATTAAAGGATTCATCAGGTATGAAAACACAGCATTCAGTTTGAATTATGGAAGAGGTGCCTCCCTGAGATGCTGCAAGGATGCCGAGGGCCAGGTGGTTTGTAGCACTGCTTTTCTCATCGTAGAGATCTCAGAGTTCAGTAAACTAATAGCTTGGTTACTATCATTTGAAACTTATTGAGTGAAAGTTGTTAAGGCTTCACTGTGGCCAAGTCATCCTCCAATCCCAATGAAGACAAAAAATAGCTGCTAAATGGTCAAACCAGTAGAATACAGATGTCTTGACTCATTGAACTCACATTAATGTTAGATTGGCTCGAGTTACCTCTAATTGGCTACGTACATGACCGTGAGTTCACGGGAATCCCAGGCTACACCTTTCTATCAAGAATAGATAGAACAGGACTGAATTCTCTTCTTCTTTTTTTTTTTAATTTTATTTTTAAACTTTACATAATTGTATTAGTTTTCTCTTCTAAAATAAACTTCCTAGAAGGTATCTAATCAGAGCCCTGGAGGGGAGAAATTCAACAAAGTAACCCAGGAGTACTAGACACGGATAATTGGCCACAAACCCAACTGGATCATCTTTTTAAAAAAGCTGTTTGCCCTCTGTTTTCATTCCCTCTTCATTTCCTGCTGCTTGGGAAGAAGTAACTAGAGCACCTGTCTTGGACCCAGATGTGGGAGCCATGTGCAGAGCTTGGTGGAAACAAACCACCAACGTTGTGTTACTCCTGTTATGTGTGAGGGAAGGAAACTTCTATCTGATTTAAATCTCCATATCTTTGCTTTCTTTATTACAACAGCTTAGGTTTTATCTTATGTGTGGACCCAAGATGACCAAGTTCTCCACTGTTCCCATTACATAAGATGTGGGGGCCTGCACCCCTCCTCTTGAATGCAGGGATATTTGTGATGTCTTTGGCCAATTTCAGAGCCCATGCCTTAAGAAACAGGCAGCTTCTACTTTCTGTCTTTTGGAACACTCTTTTGGAAACCCTGAACTAATCATATAAGAGGTTTGACTCCCTGAGACCACCACTCCGGAGGCCATGTGCAGGCACTGTAGTTGACAGTCTCAGGCTTCCAAAAAACCCTCCAAGGTCCCAGACATATGCAGGGTACCATCTTGGACTCTTTAGACCAGCCTATTTGTTGAATGAAAATCATGAATAACCTGATCAAGAGTACTCTGAGCAGAAGAAATTAGCCAGGTTGTCATGAGGAAGACAATGTGTGGAACTGCTATACTGACCTTGTGGCTATGAAGAGAGCCATTGGTGACACTTTAAAAATGGAATTATTTATAATAACCAAGATATGGACACAATCTAAGTGTCCATCAACAGATGAATGGACATGGTGTTGTTGTTGTTCAGTTGCCCAGTTGTGTCCGACTCTGTGACCCCATGGACAGCAGCACACCTGACCTCTCTGTCCCTCACCATCTCCCAAAGTTTGCCCAAGTTCATGTCCATTGCACTGGTGATGCCATCCAGCCATCTCATCTGACATCCTCTTCTCCTTCTGCCCTCAATCTTTCCCAGCATCAGTGACTTTTCCAAAGAGTCAGGTGTTTGTATCAGAGAGCAAAATACTGGAGTTTCAGCTTCAGCATCAGTACTTCCCATGAGTATTCAGGGTTGATTTTCTTCAGATTGACTGGTTTGATCTCCTTGCAGTCCAAGGGACTCTCAGGAGTCTTCTCCAGAACCACAGTTTGAAAGTATCAATTCTTTGGTGTTCCGGCTTCTTTATGGTCCAGGTCTCAAAACCATGTGACCACTGGGAAGACCATAGTCTTGACTATACGGGCCTTTGTGAGCAGAGTAATGTCTTTGCTTTTCAAGACACTGTCTAGGTTTGTCATAGCTTTCCTGCCAAGAGGCAAATGTCGTCTGATTTCATGGTTGCAGTCACCATCCGCAGTGAGTTTAGAGCCCAAGAAGAGGAAATCTGTCACTACTTCCACATTTCCCCCCTCTATTTGCCATGAAATAATGGGGCTAGATGTCATAATCTTAGTTTTATTTTTTAATATTTAGTTTTAAGCTGGCTCTTTCACTCTCCTCCTTCAGCCTCAAGAGGCTCCTTTAGTTTCTCTTCACTTTCTGCCATTAGAGTGGGTTCATCTGTGTATCTGAGGTTGTTGATGTTTCTCCCACCTATCTTGATTCCAGCATGTAACTTATCCAGCCCAGCATTTCTCATGATGTGCTCAGCGTATAGATTAAACAGAGTGATAGCAGACAACCCTGCTGTACTCCTTTCTCAATCTTGCACCAATCAGTTGTTCACACCGGGTTCTAACTGTTGCTTCTTGACCCACATACAGTTTTCTCAGGAGACAGGTAAGATGGTCTGGTATTCCTATCTCTTTAAGAGCTTGCCACAATTTATTATGATCCCTACAGTCAAAGATTTTGGCCTAGTAGATGAAACAGAGGTAGATGTTTTTCTGGAATTCCCTAGCTTTCTCTATGATCCAGCGAATCTTGGCAATTTGATTGCTGGTTCCTCTTCCTTTTCTAAACCCAGCTTAGACATATGGAAGTTCTTGGTTTGCATCATGCTTAAGCCTAGTATGCAAGATTTTAAGCGTGACCTTACTAGCATGGGAGATGAGTGTGATTGTCTGATGCTAGCACATTCTTTAGTACTATCCTTCTTGGGAATTAGGGTGAAGATTGACCTTTTCCAGTCCTGTGGCCACTGCTGGGTCTTCCAGATTTGCTGACATATTGAATGCAGCACCTTGATGGCATCATCCTTTAGGGTTTTGAATAGTTCTACTAGAATTTTGTCGCATCCACTAGCTTTATTAACAGCTGTGCTTTCTAAGGCCCATTTGACTTCGCTTTCCAGAATATCTGGCTCTGGGTGGCTGACCACACCATCATAGTAATCTGGTTCATTTAGATCTTTTTTGCACAGTTCTTCCATGTATACTTTCCATCTCTTCTTGATCTCTTCAGCATCTACTTGGTCCCTACTGTTTTTGTCTTTATTGTGCCCATTTTACGCAAAATGTTCCCTTGATATCTCAAATTTTCCAGAAAAGATCTCTAGTCCTTCCCCTTCTGTTGTTTTCTTCTAGTTTTATACACTGTTCGTTGAGGAAGAACTTCTTATCTCTCCATGCTGTTCTTTGGAAATCTGCATTTAGTTGGATATATCTTTCCCTTTCTCCCTTGCTTTTTGCTTCTCTTCTTTCTTTGGCTATTTGTAAGGCCTCCTCAGATAACCACTTTGCCTTCTTGCTTTTCTTTTTCTTTGGGATGGTTTTGTTCGCTGCCTCCTGTACACATCATGGGCCTCCATCCATAGTTCTTCAGGCATACTATTTACAAGTTCTAATCCCTTGAATCTATTCATTACCTCCACTGCATGTTCATAGGGGGCTTGATTTAAGTCGTACCTGGCTGGCACAGTGGTTTTCCCTGCTTTCTTTAGTTTAAAACTGAATTTTGCTGTGAGAAGCTGATGATCTGAGCCATAGTCAGGTTCATGCCTTTTTTTTTTTTTTTGCTGACTGTATACAGTTTCTCCTTCTTCAGCTACAAAGAATGTAATCAATTTGATTTCAGTATTGGCCGTTTGGTGAAGTCCATGTGTAAAGTCATCTCTTGTGTTGTTGAAAAAGGGTATTTGCTATGACCAGTGTATTCTCTTGGCAGCCTTTGCCCTGCTTCATTTTGTTCTCCAAGGCCAAACTTGCCTGTTTCTCCAGGTATTTCT
This sequence comes from Bos indicus x Bos taurus, assembly GCF_003369695.1. Taxonomy (NCBI): domain Eukaryota; kingdom Metazoa; phylum Chordata; class Mammalia; order Artiodactyla; family Bovidae; genus Bos; species Bos indicus x Bos taurus. Next base: position 45,772,275 of record NC_040090.1, on the reverse strand, counting down.
TGATTTCCTACTGTTGCATTCTAATCCTCAATGATGAATAGAACATTTCTTTTTTTTTTCCGGTGTCAGTTCTAGGAGGTTTTCTAGGTCTTCAGAGAACTGATCAGCTTCTTCAGCACTGGTGGTAGGGGCATAGACTTGGATTACTGTGATGTTGAATGGCTTGCCTTGGAAATGAACCGAGATCATTCTGTCATTTTTGAGGTTGCACCCAAGTACTGCATTTCTGACTCTTGTTGATTTTGAGGGCTACTCCATTTCTTCTATGGGATTCTTGCCCACAGTAGTAGATATAATGGTCATTTGAATTACATTCACCCATTCCAGTTCATTTTAGTTCACTGGTTCCTAAGATGTCGATGTTTATTCTCACCATCTCCTGCTTGACCACATCCACCACATTCATGTTAGGTCCATGAATCAAGGTAAACTGGATGTGGTAAGTGTATATATATATGTATATACTATATATATAGTATGCTATATATATAGTATAGTATAGTATATAGTATATATATAGTATAGTATAGTATATAGTATATATATAGTATAGTATAGTATACAGTATATATATAGTATAGTATAGTATATAGTATATATATAGTATAGTATAGTATATAGTATATATATAGTATAGTATAGTATACAGTATATATAGTATAGTATGCTATATATATGTAGCATATATATATGCTACACATATACCACTATATTTGAAAGAATCTGCCTGCAATGTGAGAGACCCTGGGTTGGGAAGATCCCCTGGAGAAGAGAATGGCTACCCACTCCAGTATTCTTGCCTCCAGGATTCCATGGACAGAGGAGCCTTGGTGGGCTACAGTCTATGCACCCAAGTACGAGTGCATAGTACTCGTGTCCGTGCAAAGACTCGGACATGACTGAGCGACTAACACTTTCACATATACCACATATATATATATATATATATATATATATATATATATATATATGAAGTTTTGCCATTTTCAATAACATGGGTGGACTTGGAGGGTATTATGCTTAGTGAAATGTTAGAGAAAGACAAACACTATATGTCATCACTTATATGGAGAATCTAAAAAAATAAAACAAACTAGTGAATATAATAAAACAGAAACAGGTTCACAAATATAGACAACAAACTAGTGGTTACCAGTGGAAAGAGGGAAAGGGGAGGGGCAATAGAGGGGTAGGGGATTATGAGGTACAAACTACTCTGTTGTACTACGAGGATATATTGTACAGTACAGGGAATATAGTCAAAATTTTATAATAACTATAAGTAGGGTACTGGCTTTAAAAATTATGAATCACTATGTTGTACATCTGAAACTTATATAATATTATAAACTAACTATACTGCAATTTAAAAAATAGCAGAGTGGAAAGATGTAAGTGTCCTAGTCTCTGATGACATCGATGAATCCCTGTTTTACTGCCTGTCTCCAGATTTCTCACTTAGTATGCTGTGTGTGTGTGTGCTCAGTCATGTCTGACTCTTTGAAGCCCCATGGACTGTAGCCCACCAGGCTCCTCTGCCCATGGAATTTTCTGAGCAAAAATACTGGAGTGGGGTACCATTTCCTATTCCAGGGGATCTTCCTGCCCCAGGGATCAAACCTGTGTCTCTTGCGTCTCCTGCATTGGTAGGCAGATTCTTTACCACTAGTGCCACCTGGGAAGCCCCCTCACTTAGTGAGATACTATAGATTCATATTGTTTAAGCCACTTCAAGTTTTGTTACTTATTGGTGATGGAATTCTAAAAAACATATCCCCCCACATCCTAACTCTGAGAAGGAGTTTGTTATAGGGACAAGAGGATTTGGCTAGGCTTGAAACTATACTCTGACTTCTTTAATAAAATTGCCAGTTGGGAATGATGCAAGGGTTCAACCAGCATGACTGATTTATCCTGAGGTAGTCTTCTGAGGTTCTCTTAGAACTTAATGTACAACCTCCAGTTATTCCAGCCTGGTGATTGGCAGAGAAGATGGAATTCCATGGCACACCATCTCACCTGCTTCCCCTTCCTCTCCCTTCATCTCACCTGGGGCCAGAGAGTGAAGGAGAAGCTGGACTCTACCCCCATGACTCCTGGATGGGTAATGAAGGGAGTTCTTCCAGCATCTTCCTCAGTGTAAGGTTGGTCTGGCTAGGGATTGGGGCTCTAAGGGGAGAGGATTGGAGTTGACATTTCTTTCCTCAAGACAACATGGAAGACAAGGCTAAAACTCAAGAAAGAGCACAGAACCAAAACATCAAGAAGATTAGCTTTAAGCCAAACTTTGGAATTTGTCATATTGAGAAGGGCCAGAGGCCATCTAGGAGAGAGGACTTGGGACTGGAAAGTGCAATGAGGGAAAGGCAAGCCAACACAGGTGAATCAGACACGTGTTTGTGTGCTTGTGGGCACACATGTGGCCAGCAGAATAGCAAGGATAGCTGCTTGTGTTTGCTGACATCTGGGGCATGGGTGCACTGGGAGGCTCTCCTAAAAGTATCTGAGGTAACACCTGCTCCTAGGAAGCCTATTTATGCTCCAAAATCCAATCTAAACGCAACCTGATTGTGAAATCCTTGCAGATCCATCCAATGGGTCTGCGCTCTTCCAGGGTGTGGCTTATAACCTAATGATAACATTTACTTCAATTTCCATTGTATTATAGCCAATTATTTGGCCATTTCCTCAACTGGATGGAAGGACTTCTGAAGGCAGGGATTATTCCTTAATTCTTCCCTCATAGCCTATGTCACAGTGGTTTGTACTTAGAAAGTGATTAATAAATTTCTTTTAATTACTATTGTCAACCTTTTGGCTTTTTTTTTTTTTGTATTGACATATATAAACAGATTAGCAATGTTTTTTCAGTAGTACATTTTTTCTAAATGACAGAATAAACAGAGAAATTCATCACAAAGGCACCAAGATAAATCTTAAGCAGAAGAGTTAAACATATTTAAGAAAAAAGAGGATAGGAAACAAGAGAGGGATTCGGAGGCTGAAAATTTCTCTGTCTTAGAAAACAGCTTCAGGCAAATGAATGCCCTCAGAAAACTTTATGGGCCTTTTTGCACAAAGTGGTTTCTGATCATTTCCCTACAGTGTCTTATTTGGACACAGAGTTTCATTTATTAATCAAACATAATTGGGCTTCATTTCAGAAGGATGAACAAAGCCTGTTTTGTGGTCCTATTCAAAAGCTGGGTTTAGTCTGGGTCACAGTGTTTGTCAGCGTCTGTTTCCAGGCACTGAGGGGTTGGATGCTGCAGCAGGACAATTGGGGCTCCGTTGGTCAATTTCCTACTCCCCAGAGCCCTTGAAAGGGCCTCTCCTCGGCTTTGGAGCTGTGTTCACTGACTCTGAATATAAGGCCTGCACCTCCACACCCACTCAGCACGCAGGGTCCAGCTGGCCCCTTATCAACTATGTCATTTCCCACAGCACTGGCCCTTCTTCTACTGAGCTGGCCTTAAACCCCAGCTCAGATACCCAGGGACCAGAGCTGGTGCTTTTTTTTTTTTTCTCAAAACCTTCAGTGCTTATGAGTTGCTTCTGAAAATACTGAAGAGACCCTGAAAAATAGCCCATGCAAATATAGTTTGGAACAAAAGAGAAAGGAGACAATATTAGAAAAAAGAACATGTTATATCTTCTAATTATTGGGGACAGGCACTGTGCTATGAACTTTACATATATTATCTGTAATCCTAAGAGCAACCTGAGAGGCAAGTAACCTGACACCTACTTACAGGGAAAATGACGTCAGAAGTTAAGTTAGTGGGACAAACACAGAGCTAAATTAGTGGTGAAAGCTGATGAGAGTTCAGGTCTGATCTTACATGTGAAATACAAAAAGATCAAACTACTTACATGGGAATCAGATCAGATCAGATCAGTCGCTCAGTCATGTCCGACTCTTTGCGACCCCATGAATCCCAGCACGCCAGGCCTCCCTGTCCATCACCAACTCCCGGAGTTCACTGAGACTCACGTCCATCGAGTCAGTGATGCCATCCAGCCATCTCATCCTCTGTCGTCCCCTTCTCCTCCTGCCCCCAATTCCTCCCAGCATCAGAGTCTTTTCCAATGAGTCAACTCTTCACATGAGGTAGCCAAAGTACTGGAGTTTCAGCTTTAGCATCATTCCTTCCAAAGAAATCCCAGGGCTGATCTCCTTCAGAATGGACTGGTTGGATCTCCTTGCAGTCCAAGGGACTCTCAAGAGTCTTCTCCAACACCACAGTTCAAAAGCATCAATTCTTCAGCACTCAGCCTTCTACAAGCTAATTGACTAAAAGACTCGGTATGTGTGTGTGTGTGTGTGTTAGTCACTCAGTCATGGCTGACTCTTTGCGACCCCATGGACTGTAGCTCACCAGGCTCCTCTGTCCATGGAATCTCCAGGAAAGAATACTGGAGTGGGTTGCCATTCCCTTCTGCAGGGGATCTTTCCAACCCAGGGATTGAACCCAGGTCTCCCGCATTGCAGGCACCGTCTTTATCATCTGAGCCACCTGGGAAGCCCACAAGCCTCAATATTTTGGTGATATTTTGTAACACAAGTATGAAATATCCCAAGTGAAATAATGAGGTAGGAAACTCTATTAAATCAGTAACAGAGAAGGAAATTTCAAAAAAATTTCACAATACCCCACAAAAGCATGGCAACCAGACTTAATGAATTCCTTTAAACTCCTAAAGAACAGATGATTTACAAGCTGTGCTAATTGTATCAAAACACTGATGAGTCTGGACTTGACCTAATATTCTACTTGACTAATTTGATCTTAAGGTTACTCTAGGGATACAGGCAAAAAAATCAATAGAAAAAAATCTATTAACATTAGATAATACAACTCATCTCAATATATATCCAAAGAGAGATTGACAAAATCTTTATTTTCAGTAAAATAAAATCACTACCTTAACTTGATAAGCATACCTATTTAAAATCATGAACCAGTAATGGAATGATACTAAAAGCTTTTCTTTCAAAGATAGGCCCAAATCAAGAACACTACTACCATCAAAAGTAATTAGACCAATTGCAAAAATTATAAACAACAATAACTGCTAGAAAAGAAGAGAAAAATATTTATAAAGACTTTGCTGTAGACTTGGAAATAAATCAAGTTTAGAAAGGGGACAGATTTGGTTTTCAAATAAAAAATCAGTAGCATTATTATATGCAATATATTACTATATACTCTGTACACTGCATTATTATACACAAGCAGTAAACAGCTAGAAATCATATATGTACAATGATGTAGAACATAAGATACTAAGAATGCACGCAATGACTTAAGTACAAAGACAACGCAATTTAAATCAAAATCACTACTTTTCTCAGACTTTGGCAAAATGATTTCACCACTTTTTAGGCAAATAAAATGGAAAGAACATGAGAGGATATTTTGAGAAAGAATACCTCTGATTGGAGACGACTAGCACTATAAATTCTATATATATTACAAAGGAAAAAAAAAAAACTATGTATCTCTGACAATTTGATATATGATGAATTAAGGCAGAAGTTATTGAAATACCATTTATATCTAAACATGTACCAAATATGCTCAAATGAGTAAGAGTCAATATCTATTTTTTAATCCGTAGAACAACCAAATGAAAGAAGACCCAAGGTTGCAACAGCTCTTGGGAACTACAAAAAATGAACTATGAAGGCCTTTCAAAGGCTTGAAGCAACAGGAGGAATAGCAGTGGAAGAGATCAAAAGATTCAACTGATTAATGTTTAACATATCTTAATCATAAAGATACAAGATATGAAAGAAAAAGAGTATATTGAGAAAATATTTGCTTCAAAATTGTACAATCAAAAACATATAAGGAACTTGCTAAAATCAACATGAGCATGTTTATTTTCAGAAAAGTCATAGGTAGGAGGATAGTCAATGCAGCATTATTTCTAAGAGTATAAAGCAAAACGTTGTTTGAAGTAATGGAAGACTTGAGTAAATCAGAATCAATCAACTTAAAAATTTTTCACTTAAAACGGTAACTATAAAAGATATGTCTTGCATGGTGGAAAAATACTTATGGTCTGGTGTTAAGTGAAGAGAGGAAATAGAAAATGGTGTGTGCAACATGACTGCAACTGCATAAAAACAAGGATGAGTGTGCTCTAGACCTGGAAAGGAGTTCATAAAAATGAGCACAGCTGTTACAGGACTGGTTTGGGGGTGAGTTTTGAGTTGTAAACTCAAATGACAACAGGGATAAGGCAGATGGGGATAATAGACAAAATACTAAGTGATGGGGACTACGGTGAACTGAAGAGAGGCTCAGTCAAAGGCATTCAGGGAAAAAAAAAAAAAAGCAACCAAAACTGAAACACAAAACATGTAGACACTTAGATTTTAAGGAACCTTTTTGATTGCAGCAAAGGGTGCGGGGCCCAGGGCCACAGCTCTTCCAGCCAGACTCCATGGAGACCTCTCCCTCAGAGGTGCTCATGGAGGAGTTTGAAAGCCCTGGGCAACAGGAAGCTTCAGAAGGATATTGAGTGGGAAAGTGACTCAGACAGATTAGGAGGGTCACACTATGCATATTTAAGAGACCATTATTGTCTGTGAGCCTTTAGCTCGGGACGACTGTACAAAATTTCTGTTGATGTTCTTGTGATCATTATTTTTACAGAAAAGAAATTCAGATCCAAACAGAAGCACTTAAAGGAAGTCATGATCTTTGTTAACACAGAGTTCCTTGAGTTGGTTATAGATTGTGGCTCTGGCTCTGTATCTTTGAATTCCTTCTGAATAGAGCTGTTTGGGAAAATGCCAAGGTGCTATCTAGTGGTGAGTTACATAGGTACGCCTCCATCCATCAAATATTTATCGAGCTCCCACTGTATGCCAAGCCCCAGAGGAAGAGAGAGGAAGAAAGAAATCAGACCCAGACTCTGTTTTCCACAAGTGTACAGACTGGTCCAAGATTCAGACACACATCATAATTCCATTTGCATCAATCAGCACATATGCAAACAACTGTGAGAATAGGGCTGATTGCTGAGAATGCAGGAAGAGTAGCACTCAAAAGGCAAAATTTGAACCGAATCTTTAAACAAGAGTACAGACCTACCCGGCAGAGAGGAGAGAAGGGAGAAAAAGCCAGGCAGAGGTCACAGAAGCGAGTCTTGACAAAGAGAAAGGAACCTTGCCAGAAGTGACTGGACTATAAGTGTGCCCTGGGGGGATGTCTAAGAGGTAGATAGGATACAGAACACTGAGGATTTGCCTAGATTTTATCCTCTAAAGTGTTAGTCGCTCAGTTGTGTCTGACTCTCTGTGACCCCACGAACTGTAGCCCGCCAGGCTCCTTTGGGAAATCCATGGGATTCCCCAGGCAAGAACACTGGAGCAGGTTGCCATTTCCCTCCCCAGGGATCTTCCTGATCCAGGGATTGAACCTGGGTCTCCTGCATTGCAGGCAGGTTCTAGGCTTTTCAAACTTGTTTCTAATTCACAAGACTCTTTGTTGAAAGTCCTACTTGGAAGCAAAGTCCACCTTGCAGAACAGATGAAAGAACTCTGATAGAGCAGAAGGCTTGGGACTGAGAACCCACCCCTGCCCCTCAGACCCCCAAGCCTTAACTTGATGGCCTACAAAGCAATTATAAAATCACAGCTGTAGACCATAGGAGTCACACAAGAATTTCAGACAGGGAATGACTCAATCAGATTGTGCAGGGTTGAGGTATGAGAAATTTAAAAGACTGCTATGGAGAAGGCAATGGCACCCCACTCCAGTACTCTTGCCTGGAAAATCCCATGAATGGAGGAGCCTGGTAGGCTGCAGTCCATGGGGTCACGAAGAGTCGAACACGACTGAGCGACTTCACTTTCTCTTTTCACTTTCATGCATTGGAGAAGGAAATGGCAACCCACTCCGTGTTCTTGCCTGGAGAATCCCAGGGATGGGGGAGCCTGGTGAGCTGCCGTCTATGGGGTCGCACAGAGTCGGACACGACTGAAGCGACTTAGCAGCAGTAGCAGCTTAGCATCATACTGAAGATAAGCCCTTGGCAGTAACAACCATGGATTTCTTATTTCATTGTCTTTGTACCTGAGCTGCTAAGCATTATGGATTTGGGGCTTCTTTGCTATCCTGCTGGAATGACTGCTCCAATTTTTGAAAAGTGGAGAGGAAAAGTCCTCTATATTAATGCCTCCTTGATGCCAGGGACTCAAAAGTAATGTGTTGCTGGACATTGCACATTCTGGCCAATCTTTTCTTTTTTATAAAAATCTCTGGGCTGAGGTAGTGAATTTCATATTCATTCATAGAATCTGGGTAACAAGGGATCCGAACGTCACCTTCTTCCCCAGCCCTCTCTGAGGTGTGAATCTCCTCTTTGAGCCAGCGGGCACTCTAAAATGACCTGGGTTTATGTTGGCTGGGAGCAGGCTTAGGAGTTTACAAATTTGTTTTCTTTAAAAGCTCAAATTCTCCATCTGCTGCCTCCATTCTGGGTGACTGTGAGTGACTGGGTGTCTGGCACAGTGCTTTTTGGACTGGACATCTTGATGTATGGTCATCCTCTCTTAAGGACATTTACATCACATGTTTCTCTTTCAGAGGAAAAAATATGACGATGCCTTTCAATAAAGCAGGTGCCGCTGCTTCTTGCCAAATCCTGCCTTGGGTATTAAAAGCAGCCCAACTAACGGCAAGACCCGGCAAGTGCCAGCAGCTATGTGCCTGTGTGTGGGGGTGATAGAGCCAAAGCAAATATCTTGCTGGAGAGGTGATTAGGTGATATTAAATGTCAAGCTCTCAATGAATTACTCTCAGAGGTTTCATAAAAGAGAAGCATGGTCTTGTTTCTATTGCTGTTGTGTCAAACAAAAACATTTTTTGGTCTTCTTCTCTTGCAGAGAAATATAACCACTGGCTTCTGATTTTAGATGCATTCTAAGGAGTTAGAGGAGAGAACAACCTCCTGATCAGGAGTTCTTGGGCCCTGGTGGAGTGAATGAGGAGAGTTTCCGGGCCTTGAGAGCTGCCTTTAGTTTGTCTCCTGTAGTCTGGCATTTATCTTTTTGCTGTGCTGAAGGGTAGATCGAGGCTAATTAGAGACACTTAGCATGAACATGGCGGAGAGTGACGACACCGCAGCGTCCAGATGAGTCATTAGAGAGCAGTGCCAACACCTCTGCTTGACTCTGCCTGGTGTAATCAGTGATATGGCGGAGCCCACAGTGAGATGGCCTTGAAACCTGCATTAAAGGAAAGATTACCCTCTGAGAGCTGAATGAGTCAAATAATCGATGATATTAGCCACCTGCAGAAATCGTGGCGAAAGATGGATGTTTCCCTAAGGGTTAAGCAGGAAGAACAGGATCCCGCATGATTGAAAGCGAAAGAAACTGAAGGCTAATCAGTGAGTTTGGCTCAAAAGGGAGAACAGATTAGCTGAGGGCCGTGGGGGAAGTTGTGGGGGCGGGGGCTGCTGTATCAATTTGACAAACAGTCCTGGAGACGGACCTCAGTACAGTGTGCTCCAGCCTGGGCAAGCATGCACCCGGCTCTGGGGGCGTGAGAATCCTCACCACTAGACGATGTCATCCCCGTCTTTTCCCACCCTTCTTCCTTATTTTCATTCACCACAGAGGCTTTGAGCACAGCTCTGGCCCACATACTGTCCTAGGCATGAGAGGGGTGCGAGGAATAGGACAGAAAAGTCCTTGTGTTCATGGAAGCTGCACAAAACAATAAACCAAGGTACAAGATCATTTCAGAGAGTAATATGTACTCAGAAGAAAATCTAAAGGGTGCCTGGGGAAAGGGAGAGGACTTTCTGCAGAAAGGATGCGAGGCAAATAGCTTCCCCAGCCTCACCCTGTCTGAATGACGGAGGCTTGGAGACTCCCTCCCTCCCTTTGCTGGGATGCACGCTGATGACAGAGGCTGCTGTGCAGGTCCTCACATCCTGAGAAAAGGATGCTCCGAAGAGCAGATGGGAATGCTGGCTTGCTGGCTAGAGAATTCCCTCACTGTGAATGGAAAATCTACATCTGGTGCAGGCATGAGGCTTCGAGGAGGCTGGGCTGCCTGACACACAGCAGACACTCAATGTCATTTATGATCATTCCCATTGCATGATGTTCTGAGAGCCCTCCGATGCCCCAATGGGTGTCTCTTTTTTTTTTATTTCATAAAACATTTTATTTTATTAATAAGTTAAACTATATATGATTTTATCTTATATATATTTGTTTATATTGATTTATATAAATGATGTTTGTTTATTGGTTAAATAGTACTTACTTTGTTAATTTAAAACATGTATAGTTTTCAATGAGATAAATTAGAAAATTCTGATAGAAATGTTTCCACCAATGCATGGCTCTTCATTGATTGACATTTGTAAACGGATAATATCTTTGCCTCACGCTTGATTCCTGCACTGTTCAATTAGAGCTCTCAATTTAGGATTATTCCATATTAGAATCTAATCTTGAGAGAAAATCACATTTAAGGGAAATTCATTCCATTTAAGCTATCTTTTCGAACAAGTCAATCTGATGAAGAATTTATCCATTTTGTAGGTGAAGGAATAATCTTGTAGCTTAATTATAAGAAAATGAGCTAAACATATTAGAAAAAATAGTTTCTCTATTATCTCATTATCTAAGTTCTCAGTGAATTTGTTGTTTCTCCTTTATTAGAATTCACTACGACAGATCAGATCAGTCGCTCAGTCATGTCTGACTCTTTGCGACCCCATGAATCGCAGCACGCCAGGCCTCCCTGTCCATCACCAACTCCCGGAGTTCACTGAGACTCACGTCCATCAAGTCAGTGATGCCATCCAGCCATCTCATCCTCTGTCGTCCCCTTCTCCTCCTGCCCCCAGTCCCTCCCAGCATCAGAGTCTTTTCCAATGAGTCAACTCTTCACATGAGGTGGCCAAAGTACTGGAGTTTCAGCTTTAGCATCATTCCTTCCAGAGAAATCCCAGGGCTGATCTCTTTCAGAATGGACTGGTTGGATCTCCTTGCAGTCCAAGGGAGTCTCAAGAGTCTTCTCCAATACCACGGTTCAAAAGCATCAGTTCTTCGGCGCTCAGCCTTCTTCACAGTCCAACTCTCACATCCATACATGACCACAGGAAAAACCATAGCCTTGACTAGACGGACCTTTGTTGGCAAAGCAATGTCTCTGCTTTTGAATATGCTATCTAGGTTGGTCATAACTTTCCTTCCAAGGAGTAAGCGTCTTTTAAGTTCATGGCTGCAGTCACCATCTGCAGTGATTTTGGAGCCCAGAAAAATAAAGTCTGACACTGTTTCCACTGTTTCCCCATCTATTTCCCATGAAGTGATGGGACCAGATGCCATGATCTTCGTTTTCTGAAGTTGAGCTTTAAGCCAACTTTTTCACTCTCCACTTTCACTTTCATCAAGAGGCTTTTGAGTTCCTCTTCACTTTCTGCCATAAGGGTGGTGTCATCTGCATATTTGAGGTTATTGATATTTCTCCTGGCAATCTTGATTCCAGCTTGTGTTTCTTCCAGTCCAGCATTTCTCATGATGTACTCTGCATATAAGTTAAATAAGCAGGGTGACAATATACAGCCTTGACGAACCCCTTTTCCTATTTGGAAACAGTCTGTTGTTCCATGTCCAGTTCTAACTGTTGCTTCCTGACCTGCGTACAAATTTCTCAAGAGGCAGATCAGGTGGTCTGGTATTCCCATCCCTTGAAGAATTTTCCACAGTTTATTGTGATCCACACAGTCAAAGGCTTTGGCATAGTCAATAGAGCAGAAATAGATGTTTTTCTGGAACTCTCTTGCTTTTTCTATGATCCAGCAGATGTCGGCAATTTGATCTCTGGTTCCTCTGCCTTTTCTAAAACCAGCTTGAACATCAGGAAGTTCACGGTTCACATATTGCTGAAGCCTGGCTTGGAGAATTTTGAGCATTACTTTACTAGCGTGTGAGATGAGTACACTTGTACGGTAGTTTGAGCATTCTTTGGCATTGCCTTTCTTTGGGATTGGGATGAAAACTGACCTTTTCCAGTCCTGTGGCCACTGCTGAGCTTTCCAAATTTGCTGGCATATTGAGTGCAGCACTTTCACAGCATCATCTTTCAGGATTTGGAATAGCTCAACTGGAATTCCATCACCTCCACTAGCTTTGTTCGTAGTGATGCTTTCTAAGGCCCACTTGACTTCACCTTCCAGGATGTCTGGCTCTAGGTCAGTGATCACACCATCGTGATTATCTACGTGATAGTCACCTACTAATGAAGCCATAACTTAATATTGGGTATATTAGATTTTGTCCTTATAATAATAATCATTTCTTAAATCCTTATGTGTATTTACTCAGTTGTAAATATATCATTTAAAATTCATAATAATAGTATGGAGTTGGTAGTTTTATGATCCCCATTTGATAGATGAGGAAATTAAGGCTTCAAAAAGTTGGGTAACTTTTCAGAGGTGCCAAAGCCAGATAGTAAGTGGCCATGAGGGATTCAAACACAGATTTGTTTCATCTCAGAGCCCACACTCTCAGCCACCATCCTGTAGAGTACCCTCTTTTAGAATTTGGGAACACTATAGATTTCCATGTATCCTTCATATAACTTTAAAGCAAATCACCAGAAATGAGAATAAAACATCAGCCAAAAGATCTTTTTCATAAAGACTTTTCAAATACATGAAGTCAAGAGTAAAACCTCATAGAAGTTATTAAATGGATGCTAAAAATGTTTTCTTTTCTATGGCTTTGATGGAAAGGAAATGACTATAACTCCAATTTTACACCTTTTCTTCCTTCTTCTCTTCCTTTCATAAACATCAAATATTGGCAAATTCCCAAGATGCAAAACACTATGCAAGGCACTGAGGTCTTAAAAATTAATAATGCAAAGTCTCAGGTCTCAAAGAGATAATATTCTAGTGCACAAGGAAAGTTATACCCTTGAGTGTGCTATTAATTTGAAATAAGCATGGAGCCATAAATGAGCTTAGGGGAGGAACTTAGTCTCTATCTCTATGTAAGATAGAGACTAGGGATGTGGATGGAGCATGGATGACTTCCTGGAAGTGATGGTTCTTGAGCTGTGTCTTGAAGACGCTAACTGTATAATGAGAGATGGGGGAAAGCATTCAAGGAAAAGACAGCAGTGTGTGCAAAGGCGCAGGGGTGGCAAGCTGTTGCAGGATGAGCTGTAAGCAGCTTGGAGGCTGGTGCACGGGGCACATGTGGTGACTGGGAGGGAATGAGGCTTGAGATGTGGATAGGACAGACTAGGGAGAGACATGTAAGCAAGTTCAGGGACCTTAGGTTTTATGCTGTAAGCCAGAGATTCTCCACAGGGAACTCAAACACTCCAGAGTGATGAGGTTAGCAGCATCGAAGGTAGGGGAGCCAGCTTACCATGGACATGATGAGAATCACCCAGAACCTAGCTGAGTAAATGGAGCTCAAAATCCTGCATGTGTGTGAGCAACCGCACCAGCAGGACAAAAAGGTGAACAATCACTGCTGAGAATAATGGGAAAGCAGCAGTGAATTTAAGCAAAAGAGTGACACGATCAAAATTGTGTTTGCTGCTGCTAAGTCACTTCAGTTGTGTCCGACTCTGTGCGACCCCATAGATGGCAGCCCACCAGGCTCCCCCATCCCTGGGATTCTCCAGGCAAGGACACTGGAGTGGGTTGCCATTTCCTTCTCCAGTGCACGAAAGTGAAAAGTGAAAGTGAAGTCGCTCAATTGTGTCCAATTCTTTGCGACCCCATGGACTGCAGCCCACCAGGCTCCTCTGTCCATGGAATTTTCCAGGCAAGACTTTAGAGAGCCCTTTTTAGGGCTTCCCTGATGGACCAGTGGTTACGATTTCACCTTTCAATGCAAGGGGTGAAAGTTCAATCCTTGGTTGGGGAGCTAAGATCTCACATGCCTGGCAGCCAAAAAACAAAACACAAAACAGAAGCAATATTGTAACAAAGTCAATGAAGACTTTAAAAATGGTCCACATTAAAAAATTTCAAAAAAAAATGTCTTTCTAGCAGAAGTATGGAACATGACTTTTACGAGGGGGCAGAGTGGGGCAAGGGGAGCATGAAAAGAGGCAGGAAGTGAGGATGGAGGAAGGGGAGAAGCTGCGAGGTTATTGCAGTAGTCCAGGCAAGAGGTGATGAGGCCCTAATCAGGGAAGAGGCAGAAGAGAGGAAGAGATGGATCCAAGAAATAGTTCAGGATTTGGAGCTACTGTCCCAAGGTTGTCAGCTATTGTGGGTGTGAAGGAGAGGAGGGGGTTTGAATTGACCACTTGATATCTGGATTGAACACCTGGGGCAGTGCTATTATGAAGGAAATTTTTGTGTAGGGCAGAGTAACTGTGAAGACATTGGGGGAACAAAGTTATCCTGCCTGCCCTAAGAGGTATATGGAAAGCTAGCACCTATATGCCCCCTAACATATCTAAGGAGAAGGCGATGGCACCCCACTCCAGCACTCTTGCCTGGAGAATCCCATGGATGGAGGAGCCTGGTAGGCTACAGTCCATCGGGTCGCTAAGAGTCGGACACAACTGAGAGACTTCACTTTCACTTTTCACTTTCATGCATTGGAGAAGGAAATGGCAACCCACTCCAGTGTTCTTGCCTGGAGAATCCCAGGGACAGAGGAGCCTGTTGGGCTGCTGCACAGAGTTGGACACGACTGATGTGACTTAGCAGCAGCAGCAGCAGCAACATGTCTAAATGGACTGAATATTTTCACCTAATTGTTACCTTCAGATCAAGCTTATGCACTATTTATTTCTGGATCACACATGCCCAGCCCTGGGCTGACACTTAGGTTCATAGTAAATTTGTATGGAAGGAACCCTTCCTTCCCCCCTCCGCCACCCCAAAAAAGTAGTAGATTTTGTTATGAGTTTTTATGCTGGAAGAGTCATTACTGATATCAGTGAGATATTTGATTAAGTGTGAAAACTGAAACAAAATTCACTGAAGTCCTGAGACTAATTTTAGCTGGATTCCTGGTTGCCTTTTGGAAATCTCTTTATTGCCTTGCTTGTGACAGTTTTACAAATAAAACAGAGCATCTTTTCTCCTTTAAGTTTCAGCTTTCAAATGAAGTGCAAAAAAGCAAATGTAGCAAATTACCAAATAAATAATTTCATTTCAAAACAGGCTTTGTGTACACAAAGCTACATAAAGTAGCTTTAAAAAACGAATGCCTTTAAATGGAGACTTGACATTACTGCATTGGTACCTAGGAGTGCTAGAGCTGTAGCATGCCCACCTTGTGAAGCCGTGCCCAGGAGTGTGCTGGGGCCCCTTCCAGGAACACCAGCATGGAAGATACCACCTTTACTCAAAGCCATGTGTATGGGGACTTGATTAGGCAAGACTCCATTTCAATCCAGCAGACATCCACTAAGCACCTATCACGCTTGTTGTTGTTTAGCTGCTAAGTCGTGTCTGACTCTTTGCGACTCCATGGACTGCAGTATGCCAGGCCTCCCTGTCCCTGTCTCCCGGAATTTGCCAAGTGAGAGTTGGACCATAGAGAAGGCAGAGTGCTGAAGAATTGATGCTTTTGAACTGTGGTGCTGGAGAAGACTCTTGAGAATCCCTTGGACTGCAAGGAGATCAAACCAGTCAATCTTATAGGAAATCAACCCTGAATACTCATTGGAAGGACTGAAGCTGAAGCTGAAGCTCCAATACTTTGGCCACCTGGTTTGAACAGCTGACTCATTGGAAAAGACCCTGATGCTGGGAAAGATTGAAGGCAGGAGGAGAAGAGGGCAACAGAGGATGAGATGGTTGGATGGTGCCGGGAGCCGGCATATTGCATATTGAGTGCATATTGCATGTTGAGTGCAGCACTTTTCAGGATCTGGAATAGCTCAACTGGAAATTCTATCACTGCCGGTAGCCAGCGTGAGGAACTCCGCCCATGACAAAGGTCATGAGGAAGGAGGCTCGGCATACGCAAAGGCGGGATCGAGCTTCAGGAGTCCCCCTGGAAATTCTCGAGCATATACCCCCAAAACCAGAGTCTGCCTACTTTCTGCTTTGTGCTTTCACCTACACCTCTGACTTTACGGGGGGCTGTCCCCCACTACCTCTCTGAAAAAAGTTAGCTTACAGCTCCAGTTAATAATTCCTGGGTGTGACAGGAATTTAACCTACAAACTCCTTTGGAAATCCTCTAGCCTGCCTGAATAGGTTTTTCCGGCCACATGTGATTGCTCAGAGCCTCCAAACTGTGAGAGGCATGAGATGTTCTAAACTGTCTAAATACAGATTCCTTTGAGCAGTCAAAAGATTGATTAGAAATTGTATTGGTGAAGGGATTTTCACTTGTTGGGCCAATGTTTGCTGCTAAGTCTCCATATCCCTTACCTGCTGTGTCCCTGGCAGTGTATTGATTAATATAATTGGTGTAAATAGTAGCTTTAATGTTTGTAACCTGGGACCCTTGAGTTAATTCTTTTTCTTGTTATAGCCCACCACACCTTTGCTCTGTAGGAATGCAACTTTATCTAATGCTTTTTGGAGGCTGGCGCCTGACTTGAGAATAATCACCTTTAGAGAAAAAGGCCTCCGGGCCAGAAGATGATGCAAATCACCTAAACTTTTGCATATGATAAGTTTGCAGGAAGAAAGCCTGGCTTACTGCAGGACTCTACCCCTTCCCCCATTATCCTCTATGCATAACTTAAGGTATAAAAACTACTTTGGAAAATAAAGTGCGGGCCTTGTTCACCGAAACTTGGTCTCACCATGTCGTTCTTTCTCTTACCTTCTGGCTGAATTATTCAGCCTCTTTTCTCCACTGAATTTCCTCACTGAGCTATCCTTATTTCAGCCTCTTTTCTCCACTGAATTTCTTCACTGAGCTATCCTCATTCTATTACTCTTTATATCCTTAATTAACGTTTAATTAAGCAGTTGTTTCCTGATCCTCGCCGACGCCGTCCCCGCTTCGAATACCCTGGATCAGCCGGGGCTGGTCCCCGGCAGGATGGCATCACCAATTCAATGGACATGAACTTGGGCAAACCTATCATGCTAGATCCTGGTCTATTAGCTTTCATACATATCATCTTTAAAACAAATCTGTTAACATTTATCCAACTTATAAAGCCTCAGTATTACAATAGTATAAAGTACAATGGAATATTGTACAATAAAATATTGCTCAGCCATAAAAAGAAAGAAATAATGCAATTTGCAGCAACATGGATGGCCCTAGAGATTACCATATTATTGGGAAGCTGTTGACCAAAATCACCCACCCCTGGGCAGGTCCCTCACAACAGGAGGTCCCAGTAAGGAACATGGTGCTGCCACCAAAAACCAAGCAGGAGAATTTGGGAGAGGCCAAGAGAGGGAGATGCCCAACCTTCCAGAGTCCTTCTTGCTGAAATCCACCTTGGCTAAGAGATACATGCCCCATCAGGAAGGACCCTGAGGCAGACTATGGGCCAAGAAAGATGACTGGCCAGAGACAAGCTGGAAACTAATTCCATCATCAGAACCTGAGACTGTGAGCCACATGGCAGAGTAGTTCTCCTGAGTTCCCTTACTCCTTGCTCTCCACCAAGGCGCCCCTTCCCAATAGAGTCTCTTGCTTTCTCAGCACATGTGTCTCCCCAGACGATTCATTTCCAAGTGTTGGACAAGGGCCCACACTTGGGCCCTGGAAGGGGTCCCCTTTCCTCTAACAATATTAAGTCAAGTAATCCAGACAGAGAAAAGCAAATATCATATTATATCACTTACACATAGACTCTAAAACAATGATACAAATGAACTTATTTACAAGATAGAAATAGACCCACAGACATAGAAAATAAATTTATGGCTAACAAGGAGGAGAGGGAAGGCATAAATTATGAGTTTGGGATTAACAGATACACACTATTATATATAAAATAAACAACAAGGACCTACTATATAGCACAGAGAACTTATTCAGTATCTTGTAATAACTTATAATGGAAAAGACCCTGAAAAAGCATATATATATATATATATATATATATATATACACACATAAATGGAATCAATTTGCTGATAGTTGAAACCCTATAAATAAACTATACTTCAATAAAAATAGAATAAAATCGGATGGAGTACACACATTAGGTAAGCACCCACCTTTGGTTCCAGCTTCAAAGTGAGAGCTGTCTCTCTAAAGCCAAGAGGTTTTTAAACCCAGTCATCTGCATTTGTACTTTCCTTCCTTCCACTCAGCTCAGTGATTTTCAAACTTGAATGTGCTCAAGAACTCAAGGTCATACACATAAAACCACATATTCTGTACTTAATAGGTGATTTCAGGGACTTTAAGGACAATTATGACTATGTGTGATTTTTTACTTTATGCACCAATTTTATTTTATTTTATTTATTTTATTTTATTTTTTATGCACCAATTTTAGAGCCTGACCTTCACCCATGCAGGGATGCTCCTGTCATCATTCTAGTTTTCTGCAAGGTGGCATGGGAAGTTAATTAAACAATTGGCTTAAACTCCATTTTTAAGCAGAATTGGAAGGCTAGGAGCCTTGTGATGCTAGTTTGGAGAAAACACCACCTATCCCCACAAAGGGAGACTGAGCTCTCAACGTATGGGGCACCAGTTTGATCCCTAGTCAGGGAACTAAGATCCTGCATCCTACATGGATGTTGCAGCCAAAAGCAAACCAACCAACCAAAAAATCAACCCAGATCCTTAAATCCTTATTCTGGGTAACATACTTCAATGCGGCCACACTCACACTGGACTTTCTACTGTCTCTGTACGCCGTTGACTCTGACTTCACAGCCCACTAAAACCTGCAAGTTATTTTTACGCCCCAGACTGTTCTCTGATCTTGTAATCTGCGCTCTTGTTCTGGGGCCCAAGTATGGGCCTGAGGTTTCACCCTCAACCACAAAGCATTATAATCATGAACTGACTGACCTGCACCATGAAGAAACCCATGGGGTCACAGTGTGTTTGATTGTGGGCTTTGGCTGTATTATCTTTAATGATTCCAGCTTTTGTCCTTTGACTCCAGGCTTTTTTCCACTCACTTTTGTCTTCACTATTAATAGCCCACAGTCTTTTAACTCATAAATAACTTTCATCTCATTAGATAGCTGAAAGTCTGACATTTTTATCACAAGGTATCTTCAGACTTATTTGTGATCAAATAGAAATGACTTCATTAAGTGCTCTGCCAGGCTGATTGATCAGAAACAGCCAGTTTTTGAACTTTGTACGGCATCTATTAGAAGCGTAATTTAGCACTTGAATATAAATTTTTATATTTTCGTCATTTTAAAGAGGGCAGAGTACATACTTTAGAGAAAAGCATTTTTTCTAGCTACTTAGCAGCAGCATGTGGCAAAGCAGCTAAGTCAAATGACAACACGTACAGCAAGCATCATTAATTTCCACCCCTCTTGTTCACCACGGAAGACATTTCAATACCTCAGTGACTTGGCTGACAAGGGCTATCATGTAAACATTTCACGTAGACTGCCCCCTCTAGTGTTTTCAAGGATTCAAACATGCTTTCCTGTCTTTTGTCATTCATTACAGGGAGAATAAATATTTATTTTAGGAGTATCTTTAAACACAGGATTTCCCTCTAAAATAACACATACATTAATAAAAGAAAAAAAAAAAACAGTTATCAATCTGGAATTATCACTGGAGCCAATGTTTCACCCTAAATAATTTTAGAAGAATGCCTTTACTTTCAGTTTGATAACAACTAACTCACTTGGAAGCTAATTTAATTATGATGTAATTAGCTTACCAGAGGAGAAAAGAAGACAAAATAGATATCTTTGCAATTGGTATTTTGTAATGAACAAAGTGAGTGAGTAAATTGCATACATTTATTATGCTGGCCAAGGCAGTCCCTGTGTCTGTGGATTAGACCTGGATTCTCCTCCTTTCTCACTGCTTTTTAGCAGTTTTCTACAAGGTTGGCTGTGGGTGTTTCCCCTTGGAAATCTATCCTGAAGCTTTGAGCTGGCCCTAAACTTTAACCTTTAGTGGCTGACATTTGCCATTGAAGTTTAATTGGCATTTATCACTTTAGCTGAAGGATACTGAGGACTGGCAGATTACTGTTAAAGCCCAATGGTATACAATTCATCAGTACCCACATGAAGAGGGATCTAGAGCTTTTGCTAAATACCCTAGAGTTCACCTATGGGACGGTTTCCTAGGCATATTCTGCCGCACCAGTGAGGGGTGGGCTTGAGGCTTCCGAGGTGGCACTAGTGGTGAAGAATTCACCTGTCAAAGCAGGAGACATAAGAGACGTGGGTTTGATCCCTGGGTTGGGAAGATCCCCTGGAGGAAGGCATGGCAACCTACTCCAGTATTCTCGCCTGGAGACTCTGGTCAGAGGAGCCTGGTGGGCGATGGTCAATAGGATCACAGCATCGGACATGACTGAAATGACTTAGCGGCAGCAGAAGCAGTGAGGGGTGGGTGGGGAGACACTGGAGACAGGTCAAATTCATCCTTAACCCAAAGGGCTAGAACCACTGACCTGTGCTGGGCAGTGGGATGAGGGGGCTCAGAAGGGGCTGCATGTAGTAACTCATTCTTCTTGAGCGATCTCAATAGGCCTGAAGAACTTTCCCAAGGAGGTTCCTTGGGCAGGCTCTGCAGTAACTCAGCTTCAATAGAAGCTCAACAGGGTTCCTTTCGTAAACTGCTGTCTTTTGGAAGCACTGCTTTGAGTCTTATAGCCACCAGAGCACCACTCAGGTAAGCAGGAAATTTGGAAAGCCACTAATGGCCACTGCTGTCAAAGACTTTTTGTGGGAATCCTCTGCGGAGATCCTGTGATGAACAAGGCCTCACTGTCTGGGCCGCCCTGCTGTGGGTCTCCTCGAGTATCAGAGAGGATGGGACAGATCAATGGGATATTTTAGAATCTCCTCACCAGGAAGAGAAAGGAACAGTTTTTTATCAGGACAGGGATGCGGTAGGAAACCCCAGTGGTACCCAGTTTAGGACAGATACCTTGAATTATTTCACCCAGTAGATTCTTATTTGAGGACATTGCCTGAGTAGCAATGAGATTCTGGACATGCATTTCCCCTATTTACCACCTTCTCACATAGATGGGGCCTCCCTGGTGGCGCTAGTGGTAAAGAACCCGCCCGTTAATGCAAGAGGTGAAAGAGATGAGGGCTAGATCCCTGGGTCGGGAAGATCCCCTGGAAGAGAGCACGGCCATCCACTCAAGTATTCTTTTCTGGAGAATCCCAGGGACAGAGGAGCCTGGCGGGCTGTTGTCCTTAGGATCCCAAAGAGTTGGACATGACTGAAGCAATTTAGCACAGTACACAGCATACAGACAGATCAATATCCTCTGTCTCTTCTTTTAGGGTTTGAGATAACACACAGCTTATTCTTACGAGAAAAATCTGAGACCAGATCCCTAACCAACACTCCCTCAGGGCTTCCAGATACCATCCCTCCCCATGCTTTGGAGACAGTGTCCCCCTCTGCTTGCCTGACAAAGACCAGCAGGGGGTAGCGGGGGGTGGGAGAGCACCCTCCTTCCCAAGCATCTCAAGCAGCAGCCTTTTAGGGACAAGACACACCAAATGTCAGTTCACTTAGAGTAAGCATTAAGGTCACGTAAAGTGAAATGAATCACCATGCTTTCTATTTCTGAGACAAGCAGGGCCTAGTCTTGTGCAGTGAAAAGGCCTTATTGTAAAAGCCTTCACTCTGTACTGCTCACCCAGTGGGGTTGATTGAGAAAAAGAAATGTGCTTTCAGGAAGCAGAACTGAGAGCTCATTTCTTCCCTTCACACCTACAATGGTTTTCACTGCTCTCCACAGTTAGGTATAAAACTAGGACCATGGACTGAGCTAAATAAGTAAGCAATGTGGCAGGCACTGGCAGGGTTTCCCCAGTGGCTCAGTGGTGAAGAATCTGCCTGCCAACCCAGGAGATGCAGATTCGATCCCTAGATTGGGAAGATCCCCTGGAGAAAGAAATGGCAACCCACTTCAGTATTCTGGCCTAGGAAATCCCAAGGACAGAGGAGCCTGGCAGGCTACAGTCCATAGGTTGCAAGAGAGTCAGACATGACTTAGTGACTAAACAATACCACCACTAGCCTCAAAAGTCCTGGAACAGGATGACATGTATGTATGTAGGCATGCAAGTATATATTCGTACCTCAATGCCTCCTGGGCCTTGAACATGTTTACAAGCTATTGCTGATGAAGTTCAGAGTGTGATGTCTTTAAGGTTGGGGTGGTGTGGCAATGGCAGTGATGCTAAGCCCTTCTAAGTAGACCCCCTCCTTGTGGAACCATCCTGATCATTTCCTAGGCCTTGTTGCCAGCCCTTCTTTCTCCAACCTTGGAATTTCAGGGTCCCCCTGCTCTTGCCTTGTTTGTGACTTCACATATTGTTGACACTACTTTTCCTCTATGCTTGTAGCACTCAGTTCAGTTCAGCTGCTCAGTCATGTCCGACTCCTTGTGACCCCGTGGACTGCAACATGCCAAGCTTCCCTGTCCATCACCAATTCCCAGAGCTTACTCAAACTCATGTCCATTCGTGTTGGTGATGCCATCCAACCATCTCATCCTCTGTTGTCCCCTTCTCCTCCCGCCTTCAATCTTTCCCAGCATCAGGGTCTTTTCCAAAGAGTCGGTTCTTTGATGAGGTGGCCAAAGTATTGGCGTTTCAGCTTCAGCATCAGTCCTTCCGATGAATATTCAGGACTGATTTCCTTTAGGATGGACTGGTTGGATCTCCTTGCAGTCCAAGGGACTCCTTGCAGTCTAAGGGACTCAGTGCTTGTAGCACTGGCACCATTGAAATTCTTCTCCAGTGTCTGACCTCAACTGTGTCCAGAATTTGGCTTCACTACTCTTTTTTTTTTTGCAGCCAACAGTCCAGAGACTTACTCTGCTGGGGCACAAGTTTAGGCTTTGTTTTCCATGTTGTCATTTATCTGGCTTTTGTTTAGTAGCTATAGGCATTCCACTTCAGTTTCTTCAAATGCCCATAGTGAGCCGGTGGGCATCGATTTGGATGCCTTTCGTCTACTTTGTGAATTCCTTCAGTTTCATCTATTTGAATATTCTTCATCACCAGCATCTCTGGTTTGATTCTTTACCTCGGCTATGAATTTTCATTTTATCCTTTGACTTGGATTTCTGGCCTTGATCTTGATGCTGGGTCTCCTTCCTTTGGGGCATCCAGTCCCACCCACTATCCAAACACTGCATCCTCTGTTGAGAAGCACCTCTCTCCCAAGTCCTGTCTTTGTCCTAGGATACCTGTCCTGGCAGGGTCTTGTTTGCCTGACTTTCATCAGCTGCCTGTGTGATTTGGAGGAGGATGCAGTGCCTGAGAATGCCTGGACAACGATCTGATGAAAGGCCTTTGCGGTCACCCTTTCTGCTCGAGTCCTCTGTGCCACCTTGAGCTGCTGGTGCATCATAAGGCAGAGCAACAGAGCAGCCTCTGGGGTCCTTTCTTTCTTGCTTCCCTTCCTACGTAGGGAACAGAAGACTTACCTTCCTCCTGTACACAAGGAGGTCCTTAAAATGTTGACCCTGTAACCGACATCCTATGAGCCATCTATTTTGGGCAAGGAAGGCACTGGGACAGGATCGTGAATGTGAGAGACCCCGCCCTAGCAGAGCCCCAGTAAGAGAGGATTCCATCTTCAGCAACTACCCACCCGGCCCACTTCTGGCCAAATAATAATATTTCAACTTCCTAATGACACATTGTAAAAATACCCTCAGCTTGCTACAAACATTTTATCCGCATCGCTACCTACCAGGTCCCAAGTAGGAGAAGGCTTCATTTCCAATTAACTAAAAGAAATGTATAACTCCCTCATGATACCTTGTCTTTTACCCACAGTTCACTACTAACATTTTCAACGCGTGTTTTTTAATTTTGTTGTTCATCTTCACAACTAAACACATGGTTGCCTGGCTTATGTCCAGTGACTTCTGATACTCATGTTACTCTGCTTTCAGCATGCCTCATAAAGTCTTCTATTTTCTCAAGTATAACATGTGCTTATAAGACCCTTACTGCTTATTATTTTTGTCCTTTTGGTTTCCCAGTTTTTATTAAGCCAATAAGGGCAAGATATAATGAAATCCTCAAATAATGGTACAAACACTGCTGTACAAACTGTGTAGCTGGCTGGCATTTGATGTTCAAAAGGCAGTTTAGAGGGGTCAGTATTTAATGTACCAAAGTGAAGGTTATTCAAAAGCTGAATGTATGAAAAATACAGGACAGCTTGCATCTTGACTGCCTCTTGTCTGACCATTATGGCTTTCATAATCGGCACGATTTTTGGCAAAAAAGATTTCCAGCTGTTTCGAGTCACAGATGTATCCTTTTCTGCGCTGTTCTAAAAATATGTAGAGGCTGTTTCCTTAAGTTTTAAATCAGAATTCTCTTGATAGAGTTTTGCTTTGATTTGGCATCTCTTGGCTCAGGACTATTTGAAAGAGTGAACTGGATGCTAACTGACCCTGGAAGACATTCCTGGAGCCAAAAAGTTATTCAGCCCTTGCCGTCTCTTCCATTCCATTTATTATTTCACAATGTGTGCGCTCCGTCCTGGACGTTCACGAAGAGCACAATGTGCCTGCCCGTTCACACACTGTGCAGGGCGCTCCCCTTGTGCCCGGGTTATTGGATTAAACACAACAACGCATGTCAGGGGTCAAGCATGATGCTGGCTTCTTAACTGGCCTGCAACGAGTCAGAAGTAACAGAGCCGATGATAACAAAGCCCGTGGAGGGGTAATTAAAAAATAAGTGCTAATGGCCAATAAACATACAGAAGTGTGAGATACTCAACATTTTGATGAGTCAGGGGGATGTGAATTAAAACAGTAATAGCTTTGTCTATAAGACCAGCAACAGTAAAAAAAAAAAAAAAAAAAAGACAGGAACTTAGAGCACTGGTGAGGAAGAAGGGAGAAGGGCATCACCTATGGTTGGCTGGTGCATGAATGTGTGTAATATGTGGGAAGCAACTTGCTAATGCCTATTACAATTGAAGAAGATACACACACTGACTAACTAGTACTGCTTTGGGGAATCTATTATAAATAAATGATAACACAGCTCTGTAGGCTTACTTGTGTGTGTGTGTGTGTGTGTGTGTGTGTGTGTATGTGTATGTATATATGTATATATCATATACTTGTAGATGTTTACCACATAATTGTTTATAACAACAGCACAAAACCTGAAAACAAGCGAAAAACAATCAGGGAATGTTTGAATAAAGTATGGACCTTCCATTGAATGGAATACTAATCAGCTATTAAAAATAATGAGGTAGGTTTACTTAATAATAATCTATTAAGTAAAATAAGAAGATTGTGAGGACTAATAAGTTTCTGTTTCTCCAAGAAATGCCTGGGTATACAGATGGATAGACAGCTGCATTTGCATTACGTTTAAGGAAAAGCTGGGAAGCATATAATATACTAATCCATTAAGGTTCGTTACCACTTCTGGGGTTTGGAAGGTAGGATGGGAAAGAAGAGAAGTTCTTTTTTTTTAAATATATACAAAGTGGTGGGATTGTGTTTCTTTGCTTTTTGTTTTTCACCATTAATTAAACAACACCCAAAAAAGGAAAGGAGGAGGAGGAGGAGGAGGACAGGCCAGACAGACCAGCATAAGCTGTCTTCCTATCTCTAGAGCTCAGGACAGTATTCCGACACAGTAAATGCTGAGTAAGTATGGAGTTGAAATATTGATTCAAGCAGGAAAACAACATTAAAAAGAGGTTATTACCCTATTTACTTAAAAAAAAAATGCCCATAGTTTGTGCCGCAAAGGAAAGAGGCCTGCGCTCAAGGCTGCTGGGAGTGAGGCCAGGATAGGACTGGGCACAGCTTGTTCTGTGCTCTGCTAGGAGGTTCACGGGGGGTCTCACCATATGTTGGATGGGGGCTGCTCAGAGTCCAGATGTGGGAGCTATCAGGAAAAGCCCAGCTGTGAAATTATCCTCAGAGTTGAAAGCCCTGAAGCCAAAAGCTCCCTGGTGTCTGCCAAAAAGTTAAGAAATTGCAAAACGCACATAATTCTACAAACTGAAGAGAAACCAAATGCTCTCCCTCCTAGTCGTTATCAAATGACGTTCCAGCTCACAAGATAGACGTAGAACAAGAGATTGTACTCAACTTTTTTCCTTTTTAACCAGTGAAATGTCTGTGTTTCTAACTTCATGGATGCTAACTTAGAAACGATGTGGTCTCACACAATTCCAGTCCTCTCTTGAAGGATTTCACAAAGCAATCAAGGCTCTGAGGCTCAGATTCAAGTGTTTGTGGCTTTTAAATAACCTTTAACATCTAAGTCCTTGTCTCCTCCCGGCCCATCGTTAAGTTTATTTGGATGAACAAATTTTGAACGCCTGAGAAAATACTTTAGCTTAGAAGGACACGGCAAACTGTGTTGGAAATAATAGGGGCAAGTTGGGAGTGGGGCCACAGTAGGGATGTGAGGCGGGGGCAGGGAAAAGGAAGGCGCATTTTTAAGGCAGCCATGGGCGATGCAAAGAGAGCTGAGCCCAAGGATACCAGTCTGCCATGGAGAGAACTTCTGTGTTTCTGAGGAAAAGAGCTGAGAGGCTGAGGCAGCTGGGTGCGAAGCTTAAGGCTGTGTGGTGCACTCTGGCATGAAGCCCCCATGTGCCCAGATGGCAGACTCTGAGAAGAGGTGACAGAATTGTTGGTCTGTGGGCTGGAGGGAAGCCCTGTAGAAGAGAGGGCTTGGCTAATGAAATGAAGAGAGGAATACGTTTGATCCTGGATGGACTTGACTCTTTTTAAAAACACTGTTCTGAGCTCTGTATTGAATACTGATGTAAAAAGCATATCTAAGGCATGAGCTGACTGCAAAATCATCCACTTCTGGATGTCCCGTTTGCTTCTAGTTTTTCACTATTAACTACCCATGTGGTGAATTTTTGTGCACGATGATGCTCTTCCTGTATCGAGGACAATTTCCTAAGAATAGGTTCTGAGAAGTGGAACAACTGGGTCAAAGGATCTGAACATTTTTATGTGTCTTAATACACAGTGGAAAGCATCTGGGAAGCCAAATTGCTTTCCAAAGGGTTGGTTGAACTCAATCACTTTTATTTCAAACAAGATTTTATGGGTGATTATGCAGGGCTTTTAATGAGATGTTTGGATAAGAAATGATGGTACAAAAACTGACATTTATTCTGTGCTAATCATAGCCTTTCTATCCACTGTCTTCTTTAATCTTCACAATAACCCTGAGAGGCAGACATTATTATCCCTATTTGGCAGATGAGGAGACAGGTTCAGAGAGACTGAATACTCTTCCAAGACCATGTGGTTAACTTTGGTGACAGAGCCACTGTTTGAACACAGGCCTGTCTGACTTCTGGGAAGAGCCCAGAAGCTTAGTGCCTGAAGCTTCCCTCCAAATCATGCTGCCTCCACTGATTTTAAGAACACAATCCAAGAACGATGAAGCACCTGATGCATTCTGGGCCCCGAAGATCTATGAAGCCATAAACGGATTCTTTACGGATAGATAATACTCTTGTTGACAATATTTATTTCAGAAGAAATGTATTTTATTTCACAGTGAAATGAGTTTATTTTCACAGTGAACTCACAGATAAAGAGTTCCTTATGATCATATTCTATTTCCATCACAGTTACCTTAATTCAGACCCTTGTTGCCTTGCCCTGAACCACAAAACTAGCTGCAAAGTGTACCCTTTACCTGCAACTTCTCCACCATCCAAGATGGAAATGGGAAGAGTGTCCTGAACTGTATGCCAAAATTCACCTTCCAAAAATGTGGGTTTTGATCATATTGTTGTTGTTTAATCGCTACGTCGTGTCTGATTCTTTGCGACCCCGTGGACTGTAGCCCTCCAGGCTCCTCTGTCCAGGGGATTCTCCAGGCAAGAATACTGGACTGGGTTACCATTTCCTCCTCCAGGGGATCTTCCTGACCCAGGGATTGAACCCACGTCTCCTGCATGACAGGTTGATTCTTTACCATTGAGCCACCTGGAAAGCCCTTTGATCGTATTGTTCCTCATGATTATAATCATCTTGAAACCTTCACTGGCTCCCTTTGTCAATAGGGTCAAATATAAGAAATGTGGCTGCTGAAGTCTTCTGGATCTAACCTGACTGCCCCACCAATAATCCTTGTGTCACATCCCTGGTGGCCCAGGTTTGCTGCAGCATGGAGTGTGTGACAGTGTCTACGTTTCTAAGGGTTGACTACAGTAAAACACCCTATCCAAGGGTAACTAAAGAGGAAAGAACCAATGGGGTAGGTTAGACAATAAGGGGCTGTATTGTCTACCTAGTGGTTAGGGATCAGGCTCCGGGGTCAGACAGCTTGGATTCAAATTCTGACTCTACCATTTACGAGCAATGCGATGTTGGACCTTCTCATCTTAAGCATCCATATGTCCACAAAGGCCCACATAAGTGTTAGCTTTGATTCTATAGGCTTGAGTTGGAATTGCGAAATGAACCTCGGAGGTCAAACATTAGAATCAAGTTCTCAGGGTCTGAGTAGGGGTGGAAATGGAAGCAAGGTTAGGAGTCTAGCTGAGTTGGGATGGCAAAGGGCAGGGAGGCAGTGAGAGGGAGGGGGTGATGGGCAAAAGACATGGCCAGGATTGGAGCTTGTTTTTCGGTTAGAGCATGTGGCATAGGTATGTAGGGCTTGTTTAAAGGCATAGAGTCAGAACAAATATCATTCACAATTTCTCACTACATCCATGCTCTGCTCTTCCTACTAGCCCCCACCACCAACTTTCTCTGAATACCCCATTGCCTATCGGTCCATCCATTGTTATATAACTTATCATTCCTGGAATGTTTCCCCCCATCCCCTGACCTACCAGCCCAATCCCATCTGTCCTCCAAGACTCAGAAGAAAACTCTAGTATTCTCCACAGCCTTGCTAAAGCCTCATTCTACCCTTCCCCCACCAGCTAGAGCCCAACCCTCCCTGGTTCGTATTCTTCTGGCAATGATTCTTTTCACAATTCACTTGGCAATTAATCACATACTGTCTCGTGATGTGCTTACTGTTGTTGGCTTAAACAGATAAAAATATCTTCTATGCCTGTTTAACTTGTCACATGTGTCTGGCTTGCCTTTCTGAAGGGGAGTCCAAAGAACAAGCCAGGAATCACTAAATAGGGGAGAGCTCCTTGAAGAAAGAAGTAATAATAACAACCAGAGAGAAAGAATACACTTTTCAAACTCATTTTGCATGTATTATTTCATTTGATCTTCATACAACCTGGAGAGGTACATATTCTTATTAGGATTTATTCCCCAGCTTAATAATCTTTGTTGACTATCAGATCAAGTGCAACATCTGGCACTGAAAACTCCCCGGTCTTCCTGCTGTTGTGTCAGATCAATTGGACTGGTATAAAAAAATAAGAATGCTTTGCCATGTGAACCTCAGCTCCTAACTAAGGAAGTGGTCTGATAAGAAAGGGCGTTGATTAGTCCAAGTCCAGATGTGTATCAGCAGAGACCACAGAACCACCACAAAGACAGAGGTACGGGTTGGGGAGGCCCAGGATGGCTCTTCCTGGCTGGCCTCGGCCAAGGGCTTGCCCAGTGCCCTGTTTTGGAGAGACTGACATTTAATCCAACTTCTTTTTGTAGTGATTACTGTATGCTATTTGTGGTGACTGTATACATTTTAATCTCTTTGGTAAACTGAATATAATTCATTCTGCCTTATAGTTTCAGGTTTTGCCAACACCATTGCTGTCGTTACCCTCTCTGCTGTAAGGACTGTTAAATTCCTCACTGATTGGTCAGAATCCTGATGTCTGTGATGGGCAGGTCACAAAACACATCTCTTTACAGATGAGTCTGTACAGAACATGCTCCTGTTTGTAGCGGCCACCGCCAAAACACACACACACTTCCACAGACATTGTTCTAGGAAGGCAGTATCCATTAGCATGACTGCCATGACACCATCACCAGTGAAATATCACCCAAGGAAGAATGAACGGGATTCATGAAAACCAAAGCTCTAAGCACTGCAGACAGTTAAATCTGAAGCAGCAGAAAGCTAGATTCAAACCCAGAACTGAACTCTGAACAAGCCCCTGATCTGTTGTAAGATGGTTGTAAGATTCCATAGGTAAATTATGAGATCAGCCAAGTCTGCCTGAGAAATACTCTTTAAGAGAAAGAGGTGGTGGCACAGAACTTGCCCAACTGAGAGCAAAGGGAGCAAAAACAGTTCATACAGATGCTGGATGATAAAGGCTGATATTCCATGAGCAAAACTGACAGCTTAACTCTGCAATCAATAGCAAGGAACAATGGCAACAATATCTAAGAGAAAATGATCAGTGACCAAGTGGGGGTTCCAGGTAGACCCTGTGACAAAGAGAGTGTGTGATACTATGTTTGCTTGATGGGAATAATCCAGTCAAAGTGTGTACTCTGCATCGGCATTACTCTTATGTCGAAGTGGGAATGCCTCAGGGCTAAGAGAATTGTGGGAGATTTGTGTGACCCTTCAAGGATTCCCTTTCTCACATATGAGAACTGGCTGTGAATGGGGGTGGGACGGAGTGGGCTGGTGGAGGGTCTGGGCTCTCCCTGGTGTGCCCTTCTGCTGATTCGAGCATCTGAAACTCTTCTCCTCCATGGGCCCTGAGTGCTGGAGGATGGGTGGCCCTCTCAAAGATGAGTGACAAGATTCAGCCACGCGCTGCATGGACCAGAGCTTGCAGAGACCCCAGAGGATGGCAGGACAAACAGGCCCGTTGTTTTCTTATCTTGCCTGGCTGGCTCTCAGGATGTCCTGGGTAGAGAGCAGTCTTGGGGTGAGAGAGGTGCCAGCAGAGCAGGGCTGGTGTGTAACTCTGAGAGAATCACAGTAGTTTTGGGGAAAGCCTGCTCAGAGCCTGGGAACACAAAGGAATGGGTCGGTGCAGCTGTGGTTTGCACCATGACAGCCTTAACACACCTGTACTCACAAGATGATGTCACCCTACCTGGCTGGTGACAACTCTCATATTTCTCATGAGAGGAAGAAGCAATCCTTGAGCCTAGCTCTCAATCACTCAACCATTTGATGCTTCCAAGGTAATAGCAATTAATGATGATTGGAACAGTTATGAGTCATTAATCTATCAATTAATAAACTAATCTCTTGCCTCATTCCACAAAGGATCTGAGGCAGGGATTATTAGTAACATTTATCATGGTAACAGAGAAAACAATGATAGCATCACAAGGAGCCTGGACAAACGGTAATTGCAATCATGATTGTCATAGTTGTACATTGGGAGATTGATGCAAGTTCAATGACTATTTGGAGAAAGAATTTATGTTGATAGATCAGTGAGGAATGAGGCTTGGAAGAGGGATCTGTAAGTCAGTAGGGGTGACATAGGTGGAAGATTGCCAGGGATTAAGATGGGTTGACCTGACTGGGAAATGAAATCATTATTTTGTTGAGTGTTTCAGTTCTGGGCAATGGACTTAATGCTTCACGCAACACCATCTCATCTAATTCACCAATGAGCCTGCACACTCCTTGTTTACGGAGGGGGAAATGGAATCACCTCAAGAGTTGCAGAGCCACCGAATCACCTTTGGAACTGGAAACAACTCCTTTTCATGGTATTGTCTTCTGTTGGATCTAATTTGTCTTGAGTTAAGGCTTAAGTACGCCCTTCTGAGGGCAGCAGATATGTGGTTTCAGAGCCACAAAAGTTATGCAGATTCCACCCAAGACCTCATGTGGCGACATCAGGGGACATTGCCTATCCCACCTGTAGAGCATGTCATCTTCTGTAAGCACCAATTACATTCATTACTGTGTTTGATCCACACAATGAACTGTGAGCAGGTAAATATTATTATGATCCCTGTGTATAGTTGAGGACTCTGAGGATCAGAGTGTTCAAGTTCCCCAAACCAGTAAGTGGTGAAAAGAGGCTAACAGTTGAAATCCCAACTCCACAACTTGGCAACTGGGTGACCTTGGGTGCTTTACTTACCCTCTCTGAGCCTGTTTTCCCATCTGTAGGGGAGATAATAAGACACTGCTCACAGGACTGTTATAGGGATTAATGCCTTACCCAGAACTTAGCAGATGTCTAATAAATTCATTCAATAGTCTAATAAATGTTCATTCCTTCTCACTACACTTCTTTTAACTCTAAAGTTAGAGGACTGGGACAGAGCAACCACTAACTATGATACTCAGAATAATAAGAGAGAAAACTTACTGGCTCTAATTAGATCTTAAAAACATTTCAACTATGGTGTCATATTAACCAGACATTGTGTCTTCTAGCAATACTTAACAGTTCAAGTGAGATTTTTTGTGCAGTAAAGGGTCTATACCTGTAATTGCACAGAAAGCTGTGTTCCACGAACATTGCTAAGCAGGAGAGGGGAAAAATAGCTCTTCTTCGGCTCCTTCTGCAAGGAATACTGAGACGATCTAATTAGCATGCCCGGTGTCTCCAAAATTGAATTCAACCTAAGAGTGTGCTATTAAAGGCTCCCACATTAGACAGGAAAGTAATTTGAAATGACTGAGCTATCTGCACAAACACCTTAATGTTACTCTAATGGGCCCAGAAAAAGGATGACATCAAATATAGTTAAAAGGAACTTAAGTTTAATCGCTGCCTAATAAAATTATTAGTACATTTCCCTAACCATTAAGCCATTTCACAGTCATGGATAAGATGTTGCAATTTGATAAATGATCAACATACCTTGCTGCCGTAGGTCCTTGTTTATTTTGTCATGATCTTCCTGTGCTGAAATGTTAGTTTGGATGCTGACTAATTGCTGGTCTCTCCCCACTTGGACTTGTTTGTGGACTTGGCCCTTGCCAAGAGGAGCCAAAGGACACAAAGTTTTACTCCCCACTTGGCATCTGAAATGACACCTTCAAGATGAAGCCCTTTCTACTCTTTAGTGAGCGGTACCTCTTCTAAGAGCCCTGGAGTGTGTTGACCTGGTGGGTCACTGCTAGTCTAGATGACACCTTTGTGAAAATTAGGAAAGAAGTCCCCTATGGATGGTCAAATTAGAAAAAGGAAGCCCTTTGGGGACACTCAGCTTGACAAGCAGAGAGGAGCCTGGATTTTAGCCCCCATTTCTACCCTCAGTTGGGTGCCTGTGCACAGCGCACACACTGCACAACTGCGCGTGTCAGAGCAGAAAAACGAGGCCCTTGACACTGGAGGCTTCCAAGCAGAAGTCGGTGACTGACTACTGCGAATGCGAAGCAGTGGCTTCTAGCACTGAATGAACACTTGGACTGAGGGACCAGTGTTTAGAGGTTATACCTAATGTCTGATTAGCGTTGATCGTGTATAAGGATGAAGAGGTGGGGATTAGAATTTGGGCCTCACATTCTGAAGTCCTTTCTGATTTAGTCTTGCTGAGCTGTCTTCTACAGCTCCCTGTGGGAAGATTTTTGGCTTGAAAGTGAGTAAGCTTCCCCTCACACATGCCTACTTATATGTGATTTTAAAGGATTAGTGAACTTGGAATGTGAGTGAATAACTATCGCAAACAACAGTGTATGGAAATAAGGGACAGACAACAAGGGGTATAGAAAAGGGAGACAAGAGAGCAAGTATGGGAGTCAAAGCAGAACACAGATGTTTCTAGACCCTTCCAGAGACCCACAGCAACTAACAAAGCACTATTTTTTAGCGTTCATGGTCGGCTCATGGATAGAAGCACTCCATTTCCCAGATGTCTTTTGAAAGTTCTAATTTTATCCTGTTCAACACACCATTGCCCTTCTGTTTGAAAGCAAGTAATTTTGTGGATTAAAGACCTAAATGTAAGGCCAGATATGAGAAACCTCCTAGAGGAAAACACAGGCAGGGCACTCTTTGACAAAAATCACAGCAGTATTTTTTGGATCCATCTCCTAAAGCAAAGGGAATAAAAGCAAAAATAAACAAATAGGACCTAATTAAACTTAAAAGGTTTTGCTCAGCAAAGGAAACCATCCACAAAATGAAAAGATAACCTACTGAGTGGGAGAAAATATTTGCAAATGATAATAACCTATCAGGGGCTAATATCCAACATATGTAAACAGCTTATATAACTCAACATCAAAAACCAGGTAACCTGATTTAAAAACGGGCATAAGAACTGAATATACATTTTCCCAAAAAGGACAAGCACATAGCCAACAGACAAATGGAAAGACACTTAACATAGCTAGTCATGAGGGAAACACCAATCAAAACCACCAAGAGATGCCACCCTACATCTGTCAGAATGCCTCTCATCAAAAAGAACAGAAATAATGAACGTTGGTGAGGATGAGGAAAAAAGGGAACCCTTTTACACTGATGGTGGGATGTAAATTGGTATAGCCACTGTGGAAAATAGTATAGAGATTTGTCCAAAAAACTAAATATAGAACTACTACATGATTCAGCAATTCTACTTCTGGGTATATATCCAAAAAAATACAAAAACAGTAATTTGAAAAGATATATGTACTCCAGTGGTTATGTTGGGCTTCCCAGATGGCTCAGTGGTAAAGAATCCACCTGCCAATGCCAGAGACACAAGAGACATGGGTTCAATCCCTGGGTCAGGAAGATCCCTTGGAGTAGGAAATGGCAACCTACTCCAGTATTCTTGCCTGGAAACTTCCATGGACCTAGGAGCCTGGCAGGCTACAGTTCATGGGATTGCAGAGAGTTGGACACGACTGAGCCACTAGGCACACATGTTTACAGCAGCATTATTTACAATAACCATGATATGGAAACAACTTAACTGTTCATCAACAGATGAATGGGTAAAGAAGATGTATGTATGTAAAGAAGATGAATGTATGCATGTATAATGCTACGTGAAATAAGTCAGACAGAAAGAGACAAATACTGTATGATGTCACTTATATATGGAATCTAGAGACTACAACAAACTGGTGACCATAACTAAAAAGAAGCAGACGCTCAGATATAGGGAACAGACTAGTGGTTACCGGTGGGAAGAGGGAAGTGGGAGGGGTAATATAGTAGCAGGGGATTAACAGGAACCAACTATCAGATATAAAATAAGCTACAAGGATATCCTGTACCACATGGGGAATATAGACAACATTTTATAACTATACATGGAGCATAACCTTTAAAAATCGTAAACCACTGTATTGCACACCTGTAACATAACATTGCACAGCAACTTATACTTCAATAAAATACATAAACAAGGGGAAAACATAAAATTAAGTACTTTTGCAAATGAAAAAATCTAAATTTAATTTCATTTAAAACAATCTTATGAGCATTATAATTATAAAGAAATAGAAATGAGGAGGAAAATCCTTTGTCAGACAAGAAGTATCATTTTAGCAAATGCACTGCAATCAAGAGAGGGGAAGAGAGTCATCATGTACTGAACTCACCCGGTGCCAAGCAAGATTTAATTATTCTCTTTGCAGAGGTTAGAAAACTGAAGCCACTGGGGTCACTCAGCTCATACATGGAAGAGCTAGGTTTTGACCCCAGGTCTGTGTGACCACAGGCCCTTGGACAGCTTCCATTCCACACTTATTTCCAGGGACAGTCACTCATGTTCTAATCTGTTCTCATTTTCTCCATCCTGCCAACCCCCTGAGGTCTTACTCCCTGCTAGGCTTTCTACTCAACTTGCCATAAAACTTTTATAGGCGAGAAAGTTACAGCTTTCTGGCTGGAAAGGTGGTTGGAGGAAATGGATGGACCCTGCCTGCTGACTTCCTGCTATCAGGCAGTGGAACCTGCATTGTCAAAAAGGGCTCCCAGCTGTTTAACGCTGAGCTCCAAAAAGACTAACCCACTACAGAAGTGGAAATGACACGTACTCCATCTCTTTGTAGTGGAGAAGCCATCTGCTGTAGCTCTCTTCCCATGTGCTAGTGGCCTTTATACTCAATTGTGCAGGGAATCCAGTGGAGAATTTCCTTAGATCTGAAACCAGCCTTTGGACAGAAACCATTTTTCTTCTGGAGTTCGTGTTTACAGGAGAGGTCATGACCCCAGTGATTTCCAGCTGATAGCTACCTGGGGACAGCACAGGGCCAGGTTTACTTCTGACAACTGGTGCCTTGTCCAGGGCACATGGCTGGGGAGGGCTTCAACTGAAGGGAAGTTTATTTCATCATGAACGTTCATTGCCTGGCTCAAACCTAAATAAAGATGTACTTGTTTGTACATTTATTTATTCATTGATTCAAAATATGAATGAAGGCCTGAAGTGCACCAAGTGCTGGGGGGAAAAAAATAAAGAAATCAAAGAAAATCAAGCCACATGTTCTTTCTGCTTCTGAGGAGTTCACACAGTGGTGGGGGTAGGGAGGCAAATGAATGCCTCTCATTTATTCATTCATTCAGTGAACACTTACTGTGTGTCAGCTCCTGGAGTTACAAAGATAAAGATACAGCCCCTGCCCTCAGGGTCTCTCAGTCTGTTAGGGTAGACATAGTGAAGCGTAGTAGGCATCAGTTTAGAGGCAAAATCAGGATGCTATGGGAGTTTGGGGCAGGAGTATCTATGTTAAGCAGGTGCTAAGAGGAGACTTCTTAGAGAAGGTGATATATTAGGGTTTGAAGGAGTTGGCCAGATGAAAGGAGTAGGGGAATGCACACTCCAGGTAGTTCAGTTCAGTTCAGTCGCTCAGTCATGTCCAACTCTTTGCGACCCCATGAATCGCAGCACACCAGGCCTCCCTGTCCATCACCAACTCTGAGTCAGAGTTCACTCAGACTCATGTCCATTGAGTCAGTGATGCCATCCAGCCATCTCATCCTCTGTCATCCCCTTCTCCCCTCCTGCCCCAAATCCCTCCCAGCATCAGAGTCTTTTCCAATGAGTCAACTCTTCGAATGAGGTGGCCAAAGTACTGGAGTTTCAGCGTTAGCATCATTCCTTCCAAAGAAATCCCAGGGCTGATCTCCTTCAGAATGGACTGGTTGGATCTCCTTGCAGTCCAAAGGAACTGCAAAGGCAAAGATAACAAAGGGGCTGGGGCAGAACATGAAATATCTTTGAAAGACACTCCAGAAGCCTAGTTTTGCCAAAGCAGAGAATGTGTGTCTGTGTGATGAGTAAGGGCTTGGTGGTGAGGATGAAGGTAGGTAGAGAGGAAGACGGGGCTGATTACAAAGAGTTCTGTGTATCACACTGATTAATTTCAGTTCATCTTGAAAACTTTGAAGAACTGGGGAGAAATTTTAAGTAAAAGATTTAGGATGATTAGTTTGTTCTGGTTTGCCCAGGACTGTCCTGAGTTTAAAACTCAAAGATCCACATCCTAGGAACCTCTTCAGTCCTGGGCAAAGTAGGATGGTTGATCACCCTATAGGAGAAGGACAAGAAAGATCACCATGAAATCCTCATGGAGGTGCAATGAAGGGGGTAACATGGGAGGGGGTAAGGATGCATTAATTTCATTCATGAAGAAACCATGTGTGGATCAAGACAGTTAGCAGTAAGGACCAAAAGGAGGGAATGAATCTGGAGCAGGAAGTAGAGACAACGAAATTTAATCACATTTTCATTTGGGCAGGGGGAGGAGGAAAGAACAGAGTCTAATTTGACTCTGTCGCTATTCTCTGACTAGTTGATCGATTAGCATCAGGAGATTTTTTAAAAATGTTACTGAATATGCAAAGAAAAGTAAATTATACCCATGATGCTCCTTTTATGACTAGGCAACATCCTGAGTGCTTTAAATAAAGTATTTCATTTAAATGCATAACAAGTATTACCTAGGAGAATGTTAATTCTCCTCCAGGGTACAGATGAGGAAACTGGGCTCAGAGAGCCCAAGTACCTTCCTCAAAGTCACACAGCACTGGCATTCCCAGGCAGACATGTCTCACCTAAAGTCTCTGCTCTTTCAATCCCTACCTCCTCACCACCAACCACCACTCCTACTGCAGAGCAGGGCAAGGCAGAGGAAGTGGCAACTGAGCTGAGCTTTGCTGGAAGAGACTATTTATCCAAATGGAAAAGGAGAGAGAAGAAACCAGCTTGGGCTGTCTTTGGCTCTGTCTCTATGGGACAATAAAAAAACACTGCATGTCAGAGTTCCTTTTATGCAGAACACATACTATGGCGAGATGCTATCTCATATCTGGACCAGCTCAATGCATTTTAATTGCCCAAGTAAAATAAACTGAATGATGCTTTCTTTCTATCTTCTGATCTGCTTGCAAACCCCAATGGCTTGCCAAGAGTTCCCAATATAGAGCTAAGTTGTGGCTCTGAATGGACTGAAAAAAGATCTTTGTAAGTAAAGACCACCACACTTTGGGTTTTTTAATCTTCCTTTCAGGAAGTCTTTTGTTTCAGGACAATGAACTGGGGTAAAAGTGCTGTACTCCTGTAGACATAATTAAAATGGAAGCAGCTTCCCTCTTCCTCAGCGATTCAAGTCATTGAAATTAATCATCATTGGGCCAGTCTAGCAGGCTGCCAGGAGAAGGCAATGGCACCTCACTCCAGTACTCTTGCCTGGAAAATCCCATGGACGGAGGAGCCTGGTAGGCTATAGTCCATGGGGTTGCTAAGAGTTGGCATGACAGAGCGACTTCACTTTCACTTTTCACTTTCATGCATTGGAGAAAGAAATGGCAACCCACTCCAGTGTTCTTGCCTGGAGAATCCCAGGGACGGGGGAGCCTGGTGGGCTGCCATCTATGGGGTCGCACAGAGTCGGACACGACTGAAGTGACTTAGCAGCAGCAGCAGCAGCAGCAGCAGCAGCAGGCTGCCACGGTCTCTATAGGAAAAGCACCTCAAGGTGTCTGCTGCAGCAGCTGCAATTAAAATCTGTTGAGCAATGGGATAAAATGAACCAGACCATTGCCACAATCACAGAGGCACTGGAAAAAGAGGGGTATGTAATTAACAGATAACTTGAAATGAGGCTCGGGCTTCATGCAGATTGATACTTCAGTGCATTTCTAGGAGAACCATCTGATGGTGAAAAATTACTTTATCAGCTCCTGCTGTGACTTATTTAGGCATTTATTTTATATATATTACCGACTTCTTGCGGATAATGGTTCAGTCAATAGAAAGATCAATAACCTCACATATGCAGATGACACCACTCTAATGGCAAAAAGCAAAGAGGAACTAAAGAGCCTCTTGATGAAGGTGAAAGAGGAGAGTGAAGAAGTTGGCTTAAAACTCAACATTCAAAAACTAAGATCATGGCATCTGGTCCCATCACTTCATGGCAAATAGATGGGGAAAAAATGGAAACAGTGACAGAACTTTATTTTCTCAGGCTCCAAAATCACTACGGATGGTGACTGCAGCCGTGAAATTAAAAGATGCTGCTCCTTGGAAGAAAAACTATGACAAACCTAGACAGTGAACTGAAAAGCAGAGACTACACTTTGCAGACAAAGTTCTGTCTAGTCAAAGCTATGGTTTTCCCAGTAGTCATGTATGGATGTGAGAGTTGGACCATGAAGAAGGCTGAGCACCAAAGAACTGATGCTTTTGAACTGTGGTGCTGGAGAAGACCCTTGAGAGTCCCTTGGACTGCAAGGAAATCAAACCAGTCAGTCCCAAAGGATGTCAACCCTGAAGGGTTGTTCATTGAAACATTGGACTGATGCCGAAGCTCCAATACTTTGGCCACCTGATGCGAAAAGCCAACTCATTGGAAAAGGCCCTGATGCTAGGCAGGAGGAGAAGAGGGTGACAGATGAGAGGGCTGGATGGCATCACCAACTCTATGAACATAGAGTTTGAGCAAACTCTGGGAGATATTGAAGACTGACGTGCTTCAGTCCATGGGGTTGCGAAGAGTTGGACACAACTGAATGAACAGCAACAACAAATTTCCTTGCAGAGTATCTAACAATTGAACCCAAGCAACAAAATAAACAGGCTTATTTCATGTTTTCCACCTGTGGGGTGAATATGAGGATTGCTTGTAGGATAAGACCAAGTTTGTGTAGGGTTTTGTTTTGACTTCTAAACCCGCATTTAATAAAAAAAAAAATTGTATATAGAAGACAGTAATCTATGAGAACAAAGTACTCTTCCCCAATCACTTGAGACCAAAGTGTGTGTTTTAACACAACGTAGTCAAGAAAAAGTCAGAGACTCTTCCTTGTAAATACACTTCACATGACAATTATCTTGAAAGGGAATAAGAAACAAGTATCTCAACCTCTGAAACACTTTTGGAATTCTTACCTATGTCAGGAATAGATCTGACTGCATATAACTTGGGCTTCCCAGGTGGCGCTAGTGGTAAAAAACCTGCCTGCCAATGTAGAAGATTTAAGAACACAGGTTCGATCCCTGGGTCAGAAAGATCCCCTGGAGAAGGGCATGGCAACCCACTTAAGTATTCTTGCCTGGAGAATCCCATGGAGAGATGAAGCCTGGCAGGCTAACCCTATAGACTGTAGCCTGCCAGGCTTCATCTGAAGCGACTTAGCACACACGCATGCTATAACTTAGAGGCCTCAAATATCATAGCTTAAAACAAGAATAAAAGTTAATTTTTCTCTTACGTAAAATAAGTTTGTAGGTGGAGAGTCTGAGGGACAA
Organism: Bos indicus x Bos taurus; assembly: GCF_003369695.1. Lineage (NCBI taxonomy): Eukaryota > Metazoa > Chordata > Mammalia > Artiodactyla > Bovidae > Bos > Bos indicus x Bos taurus. The sequence goes on along the minus strand of NC_040090.1, from coordinate 45,731,605 downwards.
AAAGGGACCAGCTCTCTCCTTTTAAATACTCTTTCAGGAAATTGCACACACTTTTTTTCCTGTTCATCTCATTGGTTCAAATTTAGTTTCAAGGCCCTGGCTGATGCAAGGAAGCTGGAAGTGTAATCTTTATTCTGGGTGGCCATGTATCCAGCTAACAATTGGTATTCTGATACTAAAAGGTGAGGGATGATAGACAATGGGTGACACATTAGCTTTCTTGGTTTCTGTTTCTGTGTGGCGGCTTAAGTTTATCCATGAGCTTTGCCTGAGTTTTTGGCATTTCAGTACAGCCAGTAAGTCCTTCCTGGGTAACAGTTACTCCAATGAACAAATCTGTTTCCAGAGTTAATGGTTAACAGTGGCTGCAGCTGTGGTTCTCCTGCCCTGTCCACTCAATCCCATGGGTGCCAGGTAAAATGCTAACATTTTAACAAAGCTTTTCCAAAAGTCATGCTATTTAGCCCTAAAGAGTAATCATCAGGTTAGGCGCAAAGAGCTGGTTACTGCTGTTATGTGTAGGGGGCAGAGTTCTCAGGAAATAGCTTCCTCCCAATGTGAAGGGCTTTAGAGTATAAGCTCCCCACCACTCCCATTAACAAGGGGGCATCTGTGCTGGGAACAGGAGCCTTTGTGGATGTGGGCCGTTGCTAAGGGGGCAGAGGCAACTGGGGGTCCCATTTTCAGGATTAAATATGGAGGGTAACAGCTCAAGGAAATTTTGGCTCTCATCACAGCAGGGCATGAAGAATGGTAGCTCAGGAACCAGAATTCAAATGCGTTGTTTCTGGAACTTCTGTCGTTTTTCTTTCTTTGTGAGTTTTTCTCTTACTCTATGTTACCATAGTGATCACAGTAAAATCCTCCAATCACAAAGAGCTCACAAGGATGTCTTCAGGATCAATGAATAAAGAGGAAGCTTAGGATGACGGAACCCTGTGCTTTGCCAGGTTCTGGTAGGGGAGAGAATTAAGAGGACTAGAGAAAAGGAAAGCATCAACTCCTGCATTCATCACCAACTCCCAAGTTCTGGGACAAGGGATGCAGTCAGTGTACGTAACAGTGTGGGTTCTGATGACTTGAACTTGAAGTCTGCATCCATCATTACTGTCTATAACCCTTTGGGCAAGTCATTTCATTCCTTTGAGTCTCATTTTCCTCAAGTATAAAACAAGGATAATAGTACCACTTAATAGGGTTGTGAAGATTCAATGAAATGATCCACATAAAGTTGTGAGAATCTGGCCCTTGGTAACACACATAAAGTTCACTGTCATTATTAAACTTAGGCAGTATTACAGGTTGCTGAAAAAGCTATTTTCAATCATTCTGAAATTGTGCCAATGCATGTGAGGAGTGGTGGCAAGGAAGGTGAGTTCAAAGAGACACAGATTCAACCCAAGCCTGAACAAAATGGGTTGTACTCATTCGCAGTACTGGAGAAACTTTCTTAACAATCTGCCACTCAAGCTCCTTGCAGGACTCAGCAATGCCTGCCATTCCCCTGTAGTGGTGCCGACAGAGACCACGGCATGCTGATGCTTCAGCTGCATGCTACGCTGGCTGCAGCAGCACACTTAATGCTACTGCAGTAGAGCTGTATGTTGACTGAGAGGAAGTTGAGTTAGTTCCCAAACCTCATGTCACTTATTCTTATATATATTTTTTGAAACTGATAAGAAATGAGTGAGAAAAGGAAGATGTTATTTTATGACTGTTTTGAAAGGCAAGTTGCTAAAAATACTGTATAATTAGGTGAAGGCAAGATAACTGCTAAATATTGGGAAAGGTTGTAAAAACTAGGGATTCTGCACTCAGATTGCTTTGCAAGTATCTTTAAGTTATAGATTCACTTTCATAAAGTCTAAACTGGAAATCAAGGCTGAGTTTTGGGAGTGATTTATCTTTGCAACTGAAGATTTAGATGACATGATTTAAGTTAAGCTCTCTCTCATACTCATTTTTAATTTTTATAGTCTCTGCTTTAACACAATCTGTTTTAGGTGACAGTAATCAACTTTTACTCCTAACTGAGCTGAATCAGAGGGCATTTACCACACTAGACATTTCTATCTATGCATTAGCTGATGATCAATATATAGTCAACGTAGCTCATTCTATATATTCAGCAAAATATTTCTTATTTTAATATAATTTCTTTTCAAAGCCATCAAGAAAATCTTTAAAAATTCCTGATTTATATCTAGTCACAAACATTGAGAAAAGTGACACAATTTCACAACTTCTTAGAAGTGAGAATAAATCAGTGTCATACTAGTTGACTACTATAAAATATTATTTATTTTAAATCCATAAAGGTTTTAAAATTATTGTACGCATTTAAATATTTGGAAAAACCAAAACCCAATTTTCAGACTTCCCTGGTGGTCCAGTGGTTAAGAAGCCACCTGCTAAAGCAGTGGATACGGGTTGGACTCCTGGTCTAGGGAGATCCCACATGCCGTGGGGCAACTAAACCCACGCACCACAACTACTGAAGCCCAAGTGCCCCAGGGCCTGTGCTCTGCGACAAGAGAAGCCTGCACAGCGCAACTAGAGAGCAGCCCCCGCTCAGTGCAATGAGAGCAAGCCTGCAAGCAGCGAGGAAGACCGAGCGCAGCCAATAGTAAGTAAAATAAAGAAAAAATTCTCTTCTCAGTTATAATGACATACTTGGCAAATCTGTCCCTCACATGCACTGTTGTTCAGTCACTCAGTTGTGTCTGACTTTTTGCGACTCCATGAGTTGCATCACACCAGGCTTCCCTGTCCTTCACTATCTCCTGGAGCACGGGGCATCAGTGTACTGGGCACCAATAAATCAGGAAGCAAAACTCCAAGCCAACTAGACTGAGTTCAAATTCAGGAGCAGGTGGTTCCTTTATGTGAGTAAGGCACTGCACACAGAAAAAGGGTGCTTTGATTCGCAGGAGACAGACATCAACTCAGAGGAAAGTCTGCCAATCAAAGTACCAGAGCATTATAAGCCCCTTTCACACCACAGAATTTTGCCAAGACACTCATGTTGAAGGAAGTCACACCTGGTGTAATACTGTATTTTCCAATATAACTAAGGAATGGAAACAAATAGCAAATATAATTTATGCAGCAAATATAACGGAAAAGGGCGGAAAAGGGCATGTTGAACAACTGCAGGTGAAAAGACATAGAGTTCCCCACTTCAGCACACTAGTCTTGATGCCAGAAAGTGAGGCTTGGTTGCAGACAAAGGATCAGAATGATGTCAGAGACACAGCTTATACTAGCGAGACAAACCCAAATGCTTAAAGAGATTCTAGGTTCACCTCCAACAATACTTGTATCAGACCAACAACCTGCCAAGAACAACTAGAAAAGTCAGATAAGACACAACGAAACAACTGGGTTTAAAGTGCTGGAGAGCTCTCAGTGCAGCCAGGACTTGGAGGCTGAGGTCGGGGAGAGAAGGGAATGCACAGAAGTGAGTCAGATATTCCGAGCTGCTTCCCCCTCCAGGTACTGGGTGTTTTCTCAGCCATACCAGGCTGGGAGGCTGAGAAGCTGAGCAGAACTTCTGGCAATCTCACAGGACTGCAGAGGAAAAATGAGTCAACATCCTGGAGGGAAAGGTGGGAGAGAGAAGGGAGCCCCCCAGTCGGTGCTGCCTTCCTTCTGTGGTAGTTGCTGATTTGTAAGGGTCACAGCATAGAAAGCTTGCAAATCTGAGTAGAAGGGAGTAGCCAAGAGGTTGAACAGAGCTTTCAGCAGCCTCATATTTCAAGAAAATTCAACCAGAAGGCATGAAGGTCCCCAGGCTTTCAGTTAGGGCCTCAGAAGAGCTACAGTCTCAGAGCTGGGGTGAACCATAACTAAAGCAGCTCTCACAAAGGCTGACATTCAACTTCACAACCGTCCAACTCAAGACGATTAAAGTGATCTGCCCTACTCTAATTGCCTGCTACAAGTAGAAGTAGACCTCTGAAGGAAGGCAATGTCATCCAGAGTCTCTGCAATTGTTCATACACAATGTCTGACATTCAGTTAAAAGATTATCAGATGTATAAGGAAATGATCAAAGAAAAAAGACAACAGGATAAGATCCAGATATTATAGTTCTCAAAGCTAGATTTTAACAAAACAGTGATTCATATGTTTCAGAAGCAGAAATTGTAATAGAAAATTTTAACAACAAACTGAAATTTGTAGAAAGGATTGAGTGAAAATTCTAGAACTGACAAATATGATAACTGGAATTAAGAACTAACAGGTTTAACGGTTAGCTTAGGCCAGAAGAAGAGAGGATTAGGGGATATACAGACTAAAGTCTGGAAGGAAAAGAGATGGATCATATAAGGAAAAAAGCCTAACAAACATATGAGAAATGATGGCAAAATTTAACATGTATGTAATTGGAGTCCCAGATAAAGGGGAGAGAGAAAGTTTGGGTAGAATCAATCTTTGAAGAAATACTTGTCAGAATTTTCCCAAACTGACAAAAGATATGAAACCACGGATTCAAAAAGTGTTACGAAACCCCCAAAGAACAAATTAAATATATACAAACAAAACGACATCTCAGCATATAGTATAAGTACTTAAAACCAGAGACAAAGATAAAATCTTAAATATTGCCATAGAAAAAGACATATAAACTTCACAGGAGCAAAGTGAGACTGACATCCGACTTCTCAATGAAAGTCAGTGACCAAGGAATCACGTTTTTAAATACCAAAAGAAAAATAGCTGCCAACTTAGTTTTTAAAAAAGAACCTTTAAAAACAAAGGCATCGAACCTGGACTGGCGATCTGTTTCACATATGATAATATACATGTTCCAATGCTATTCTCTCAGATAATATTCACATATTATCATATGTGAAACAGATCGCCAGTCCAGGTTTGATGCATGAGACAGGGTGCTCAGGGCTGATGCACTGGGACAACCCAGAGGGATGAGATGGGGAAGGAGGTGGGAGGGGGGTTCAGGATGGGGAACACATGTACCCCCATGGCGGATTCATGTCAATGTATGGCAAAAACCACTACAATATTGTAAAGTAATTAGCCTCCAATTAAAATTAAAAAAAAAAAAGGCAAAAGAAAGACATTTCTAGACAAACACAAACTGAGGGAATCTTTGCTTACAAATTCTCTTTAAAAGCAATGCTAATTTTTAATAGTTTTTCTCCTGTAATTGTGGTCTAATCTTACTGCATTGTGGTCAGAAAAGATGCTTGGAATGATTTCAATTTTTTGAATTTACCAAGGCTAGATTTATGACCCAGGATGTGATCTATCCTGGAGAAGATTCCGTGTGCACTTGAGAAAAAGGTGAAATTCATTGTTTTGGGGTGAAATGTCCTATAGATATCAATTAGGTCTAACTGCTCTATTGTATCATTTAAAGTTTGTGTTTCCTTGTTAGTTTTCTGTTTAGTTGATCTATCCATAAGTGTGAGTGGGGTATTAAAGTCTCCCACTATTATTGTGTTATTGTTACTTTCCCCTTTCATACTTGTCAGCATTTGTCTTACATATTGCAGTGCTCCTATGTTGGGTGCATATATATTTATAATTGTTATATCTTCTTCTTGGATTGAATAAACAAATGGGACCTAATTAAAATTAAAAGCTTCTGCACAACAAAGGAAACTATAAGCAAGGTGAAAAGACAGCCTTCAGAATGGGAGAAAATAGTAGCAAATGAAGCAACTGACAAACAACTAATCTCAAAAATATACAAGCAACTCCTGCAGCTCAATTCCAGAAAAATAAATGACCCAATCAAAAAATGGGCCAAAGAACTAAACAGATTTCTCCAAAGAAGACATACAGATGGCTAACAAACACATGAAAAGATGCTCAACATCACTCATTATCAGAGAAATGCAAATCAAAACGACAATGAGGTACCATTTCACGCCAGTCAGAATGGCTGCGATCCAAAAGTCTACAAGCAATAAATGCTGAAGAGGGTGTGGAGAAAAGGGAACCCTCTTACACTGTTGGTGGGAATGCAAACTAGTACAGCCACTATGGAGTACAGTGTGGATATTCCTTAAAAAACTGGAAATAGAACTGCCATATGACCCAGCAATCCCACTGCTGGGCATACACACTGAGGAAACCAGAATTGAAAGAGACACGTGTACCCCAGTGTTCATTGCAGCACTGTTTATAATAGCCAGGACATGGAAGCAACCTAGATGTCCATCAGCAGATGAATGGATAAGAAAGCCATGGTACATATACACAATGGAGTATTACTCAGCCATTAAAAAGAATACATTTGAATCAGTTCTAATGAGGTGGATGAAACTGGAGCCTATTATACAGAGTGAAGCAAGCCAGAAAGAAAAACACCAATACAGTATACTAACGTATATATATGGAATTTAGAAAGATGGTAACGATAACCCTGTATGCAAGACAGCAAAAGAGACACAGATGTATAGAACAGTCTTTTGGACTCTTTGGGAGAGGGAGAGGGTGGGATGATTAGGGAGAATGGCACTGAAACATGTATAATATCATATGTGAAACAAATTGCCAGTCCAGGTTCGATGCAGGATACAGGATGCTTGGGGCTGGTGCACTGGGATGACCCAGAGGGATGGTACGGGGAGGGAGGTGGGAGAGGGGGTTCAGGATGGGGAACACATGTACACCCGTGGTGAATTCATGTTGATGTATGGCAAAACCAATACAATATTATAAAGTAATTAGCCTCCAATTAAAAGAAATAAATTTAAATTAAAAAAAAAGGCAGGAGAGGAAAACGTCTCACAAGAGCTGTGTCTTAGGTAGAAGAACACACCACTGCTAATCATAGCTAGATGGGAAAACTGAGGACCCTGATCCCACTGTTATCCTGCCCCCTGATCTCCTGCTGGTGTGTCCTTTGGAAGATCTCATCCAAAAGCCACAGAACAAGGGAGGCTGGTGATGGAGTCTAAAGAGGTGGGCCTCCTGGACTACAGAGCAGGGAGGAGCCAGGTGGAGCGTAGATCTGGGAAGGGGGTGTAGTCAGAGTCAGAGAACATGCATCAGAATAAACACTCTTGTCTTGTCCAAAAAAAAAAAAAACAAACCAATGCTAAAGATGTAAAGAAATGGTCCCTGAAGGAAAACGGAAATGTAAAAAGAAATGAAGAGCAGCAGAAAGAGTTAATATGGGGGTGATGCTCAGTGAATACTGACTGTACAAAACAATATGAATTTAGCTTTGCAGTATTAAATATGTGTAAAATTCATTACTTGGCAACAATAATACTTAAAGTGTCACTGGAGTGAAAAGAATTCAAGTAGTCTAAGGTCCTTGCATTGTCCTGGAAGTAGCAAAAGTATATTAGATGCTAACATACTGGACTCCAGTGAGTCAGGATGCACGTTGTAAAGAATGCCAAACTCCTTGGGGGCTGGATAATAAAATAAACGTCTGGTGCAGGCCATACACCCACCCTGCAACAGACACTGCTGCTGTCTTAGGCCCCATTTTGGAGGCTTTGGAGTTCACCTCAGTCCCACTTCTTTGTGGTTAGGATTGTACATTCTATGTACTTGATAAATAAACATGAACGCTTATATGCATGTATATTTGCTCAAGTTTGGGGTCACTATAATTGGAAGGGATGAGTTTTAGATGAACAGCAAACCGATTTGAAAAAGAAAACCCTTTGGACATCGGTATAGAGGAAAACTTCATTTTGAAATCCCCAATCATGCTTGCACTCATGATCCCAGATCATCAGCCAGATGAGCACACCTTTTATATTTGCATTGATTCTTGAGTATATTCTGCAGAGTTCATTACATTTTAAAGAATAATCTTGCACCAGATAACACATACATACCTGTCAGTGCTTATTGGTTAAATGTATGCATTTACGAAACCTATGGAATACTTAGTACACCAAGTAAATAATCTCCTCTTCCCTATCCTCCCCTTCCCCTAACAAAAAATCTCAATAAGAACCTGATGTGTTACTCTGTATGGCTATTTTGAAAAAGATTCCAGTTCCCCCATCACTCCCCCAGAATGCTGCTTTCAAGAGCTGTGGTTCCCAATGAACAGGCTGCTCCAATATACAAGGATCAATGTCCTTTGGGACAGCATTGGCTTGCTAGTTAATAGACATTTGATTTTCTTTACCCATTGATTAATGAAGCAGTTATTTTGCCATTGAATAGGAAGATAATTAAGAACTACTATAACTGGAGCCTACTGGGAATGGGTTGTAGTTTGGAGAACTGGTAGTAGCTGTGGAGACAAAGAGGTGGGAAGGCTGGCTTTGCTTATAGCAGCCTTTCTGGCAGGGAACCTAGGGCTAAAGTGTTCTGCTTAATTCAATAGACACTTATTAAGGTATTATGAGCTGTATGTGAAGCCCTACTGGGGAGAGGAAGGGGGGTGTCCAATGCAGAGCCTGGCTCAGCTGGAAGCCTGTGCTGTACTAGTTCTTCCAGAGGCACCCCCGCTTGCCCGCCCCCGTAATATGAGGCAGGGAAGGGGCCAAAGTGTTATGCAGGGTGTCTGGAAGATCAGAGGCAGAAACTACATGTACTTGGAACTAGGAAAGGCATCAAAGCAGAGTGGGCTATGTGAGGCTGGGTGGAATTCTGGCAGATACAGATGGGGAACGAAAGTCTTAAAAGGATGGAGAAATAACATGAGGAAAAGCAAAAACAACAGTAAAAAAGAAAGAACTCAAAATTTCAGTACTCTTGATTTGTAGCTGTGTGACCTTGGACTAGCTGTGTGACCTAACTTTTCTGGGCTTTGCTTTTCTCATCTGGAACATGAAATCAATAATAACTACCTCTATAGAGTTGCTGTGAAGTTTCACTGAAATAGGTTAGTCTGTCAGGAATCTATCATGCCACCTGGCACAGGGTAGACACTCAGTAAATGGAGGCTATAAGCCACAAGAGAATGAAAAATAACTGAAAGACTGAAAGAATCATCTGCCTTCCTTCTTCAAGCCTTCCTCTTCTGGGATAAAGCTCTGCTTTGGGGGTTTTCTGCCTAAATGAACTGAGTTCTTGAGCCCTTTCAGGGTGAGCTCTATGTCTTCTGCACTTGTGTCTGCCTTCCTGATTCCCTCAGGGCACAGCCCATTGTAGATGCACAGGAAACCTTCCTGGAGAAAACGAGTGGATGAACATGTCCATTCTACTCCATCTCCTAACCCTCTCCCATCACTTAGTTTCATGAAGGTATCACACACCTCTGCACAGCCTGGTGTGCCCTTCCCTTTTCTCTACCCAGCAAACTCTCTTCCTCCCTCAAAATTCAGCTCATGATTGGTAAGGTCCTTCATTCAGGATGGAATTGGTCAGAACGGATACTTCCTCCTTAGTACCACTTAGTACACAACTCTACCATAACATGCAGCTTGTCAGCTTGTAATTGCTCGCTCTTTCCTCTTATAAACCTCATTGGCTACGTGGTGTCAAGGGGACATAATGGGATAATGCGGAGGCAAAACTGAGAAGCCAGCAGAATCTCTTCCATGAGATGGGGCTCCTGTGCCTTCTTTTTTTGCTTATCTGTGTCTATCCTAAGGAAAAATTGATATGCTTACATAGTTACAGAACAGCTGGAAGCATGACATATGACTTAACAATTTCCATAGCTTAGTGCATATACTATGGAGTTTTAGGGACCATTTGATTCCTTTCCTTCTCTGAAATAAGGATTTTAAGTTTTGCGTGGGGTAGACAGCACGCTACAATACAGGGGGATGACATGATGTGTCTTCCACACTCGGTCTTCTATCCCACATCTGTGCTTCTAGAGCCCGGCATGGGGTCTTCCCTCAGTGCCTCGCACACAATAGATGTCAATACTTATTTGTTGAATGAACGAATACCCTTGTGCCTGGTCACTTCCCTGCTCAGAAATCCTCAATGGGCGCCCTATTCCTTCTGGTCTGTTTGTAACCTCAGCAGTGGCAGCCTGGTACTCGAGTTTGCTCATGAGGCGACCCCAACCTCCCTTTACAGGCCTGTTTCCTACTCCCTTATGCCATACATCACTCACTGCAGGCAAGCTGGACACCAGGGAGGTGGCTCTTGGCTCAGCAGAGGGCATCTTTGATGGACTAGGAGAACTTGTTTGTATGGGGAATACCTTCATGATGAGAGAGCTGAAGAACTGAATGGATGGGAGGGACAGCCCACAGATGCTCTGACCAGGAGTGGGAAGTGAACAACACTTTCTCAAAACAGACCCAAAGGTCAGAAGTAGAGGTGGCTGGGGATACAGTTCTCAGGACAGTTACCCAATTCAGCCAAAGGGCATGAACTGGCTGCATTCCTAACATGCTCAACTCTTGAGTCCATCATCACACAAACAAGGCAACAATAAAAATTGCTATCCTGGTGCTGATGGTCCAGCAAGACAAGAAAGGAGCTAATACTTTTTGAGTACCAAGATTTACTGAGTTTAATGCTGCTTATGAAATCTCAGGTCCCTGAGGCCAGGGAAGGCTCTGCTCTGTGTCCCCCATGTGCCTTAGACCTGACTTTTCTGGTCCAAGTTGCACTGTGTTGTAGTCACCTATGTCTATGTCAATCAAGAGTCCTTGAGCTGCTTAAGGACAAGTATTTTCTCAAACATGGTGTTTGACATTGAACGAATGAATGAAGTCTATACAAGGTACATACACCTTTTTTACCACTAGATGGCAAATATTCATTGGACAATTTACTCTAAACTGTCTCAGACAGTTTGGTGAAAACTAGCTAAGTTTTTCAGTACATACAACAAGATGAAGTTTTCAGGGCTGTCTATGCCTCCTCTCTTTTAGCAGAGAGCGGAGAAAGTTCTAGAATGGAAGCCAAGTGTCCTTGGGCAAGACTCTGTGTTGTCATTGGCATTTGGGCAAGTCACATATATTTCCCAAGCCTCAGTTTTATTATTTAAAAAAATCTATGGACTGTGGTAACTTCAGATAAACATTTATTATTATCTGTGATATTTCAGGCCCTGACACCAGTACTGGAGGTAAAGATGATTTAAAAATACTCCTTGCCTCTAGGACCATGCTTCTCAACTCTAGTAAAAGACCAAATCTGTTGCAGACTGTACCCACATTCTGATTTTTTAATTATTAGAGTCGTTGGATGTTGTTAAATTGCTATTTCTAAATGTTTATTCTTAAACTTTGGGGCTTCCCAGGCGGTACAGTGGTAAAGAACCCACCTGCCAATGTAGGAGATGCAAAAGATATGAGTTCGATGCCTGGGTCAGAAAGATCCCTTGGCGTAGGAAATGGCAACCCACTTCAGTATTCTTGCCTGGAAAATTCAACGGGCAGTGGAGCCTGGCAGGCTACAGTCCATGGGGTTGCAAAGAGTTGGACATAACTGAGCAACTGAGCACAGAGTCTTAACTCCTGGATGTAGCACATCGCAAACTGACTGCAAATGTCCTGTGAGCAGGCCCTTGTCCGCAGGCACACACTCAGGAGGGAGGCTCACACAGCGTCTGCAGGACTCAGGCCTGTGAGTGGGGACAAGCCTCAGACAAGGGCCCTTCTCCGCGGGCACACACTCAGGAGGGAGGCTCACATCAGCCTCTGCAGGACTCAGGCCTGTGAGTGGGGACAAGCCTCAGACAATGGCCCTTGTCCACAGGGCACACACTCAGGAGGGGGGCTCACACCAGCCTCTGCAGGACTCAGGCCTGTGAGTGGGGACAAGCCTCAGACAACGGCCCTTGTCCGCAGGCACACACTCAGGAGGGGGGCTCACACCAGCTTCTGCAGGACTCAGGCCTGTGAATGGGGACAAGCCTCAGACAAGGGCCCTTGTCCGCAGGCACACACTCAGGAGGAGGGCTCACACCAGCCTCTGCAGGACTCAGGCCTGTGAATGGGGACAAGCCTCAGACAAGGGCCCTTGTCCGCAGGCACACACTCAGGAGGAGGGCTCACACCAGCCTCTGCAGGACTCAGGCCTGTGAGTGGGGACAAGCCTCAGATAAGGGCCCTTCTTTGCAGGGCATTAAGCACTCACAGCGCATAGGACCACTATCTTGTAGTTTTGGAGGTGAAGGGGGCAGAGATCTGAGATCACTTCTAGAGTCTTTCTAGAGAAAGTTCTGGCCAGTCCTCTCTGATCCTGAAGATATGAGGCCCTCCTAGGCCTTGTGGCTGCCAGCACACCAGATGAGGCTTCAGGCACTTTGCAGTCCTTCCCTCACTGTCTGGGCTTCCTGGATCTTTCAGTTTGTGGCCTCATCCCTCAGACCTAAGGCTAAGCATCAACTCCGACCTTTGCTTTCTCCCTTGGCCGTGATTCACACTTTTTCTCTGAGTCAACTACTTTTGGCCACCAGGATTAAAAATCTTTACCTCTGCCCAGCACAGTCCTTGGAACCACGTCTTCAGTGGGATTTGGGGGCATACTGGTACCAGGTGGGCCTGACACTGTGAATAGAGTCTAGACGAGCTCTTAGCACCAGGATAAGAATAATCCACCAAGAACACACAATGTACTTTCTTATGTGGTGTCTTTTAAATATTCCTAAGCTTCACGGTTTGGCTTATTTATTATTTCAAATACAAAATAATCACTTTCCTGAACAGATATTTTGTACCATGTACCCAAAGACACAGTACAAAATTCTCATCTAATCTATCCTTCCCATCTCCAGGCTCTCAGGTCCCTACCCCACAGGCAACCACTATTTATAGCCTTACATGCCCTTCAAAAGATGTAAGGGTATATCTTGTGATACCACAAGTGAAATACACTAGAAATACTCTGCTGCAATCTCTTTTTTAACCAAATGATTTGCCTTGATCATGTTTAATCTCAACTTCTCATTTTTTAAAAACTGGTCCCCTATTAATAGATATTTAAGTTTTTCTACTTTTTCTGTTATACACAGTGTTCAGTAGGTAGCATGCGCCTACATGTGAGTATATCTGTGTATGTAAGTTTCTGGATAGGAAGTACGAGTCAGAGAAATGTGCCCTCCACAGAACTGTGCCAATCAGCACTGCCACAATTAGCATATTACTGTGTCTGTTTTTTCACACTTCTGTCAACATATGATTATCAAAAGTCCAATAGATCAAAAATTATAGCTCTGTGGAATAAATATGCATTTCCATAATCATAAATGAGATTAAACGTCTTTTAAAATATCTTAAAACGTATGCATTTTGATCATTTTTAGAAACTGGTTTATTGTTCTTTAAAAATTGAACCATATGAGCTCCTTACACATTACAGAAATTAGCCCTTTGTTTATTGTATGGACTACAAACATTTCCCACACTTTGTCTTTCACCTTTAAAATGTTTAAATATTTTCCACAATAAAAAACATGCTTGTAGTTTATCAATCTTTTCTTTTATGCCCTCTGAGTTTTGTGACATGCTTGGAAGGGATTTTGCTCTAGATTATAAAATGATTTCATCATGTTTCTTCTAATGTTTTTAAATCTTCAGTTTAAAATATTTAAATCTTTGATAAATTTGGACTTTATTTTGGTTTAAGGATTGAAGTATGGAGCAAATTGCATTTTTCCATGACTTTCAGTTGTGACAATACCATTTATAAAATTCATCTTTTTCCAAGAGACAGAAAATTATATCTTTTTCTTACACTTAATTTAAAATAAATTTGTGTCTTTTTTTGACTTCCTATTACATTTTATTGATCTATTTATCCATATATTAGTGTCACACAGTTTTATTTAATGTAGTTTTATAATTTAGCTTTTAATATCTGGTTTGGCTAGTCTTCTTTACTTACTGCCTCTCCCCCACCCCTATCGTTGTCTTTCAGACATTTTCTGGTTACTCTTGACTATTTAGTTTTTCATTTCCATAGAATCAGCCTGTTTAATTTTAAAAATCATGTTTTGGGGGAAGCACAGTAAATATATAGGCTAAGTTTGGAATACTGATCTTTTTGCAATATTCACTTACTAAAGTTTTCTTTGCTAATTTAGATAACATCTTTAACAGGTAACATGCATGTGTACAGCAGTACAAAAGGGCATATAGTGAAATGTGAATACACCTCTCAGATCTGACCCCTACTCTCCCAGTTTGCTCTAGAGACATTGAGCTTCTGACATGTATACATAGAGATATTCTATGCATATAAAATTCTATTTGTGCAAATAATCATTTGACTCTAACCCACCTGTGTCTTCCCCAGATGGCAGCTAGCTAGAGACACTCTTCTGTTTTTCCCCACCTGGTAAATATACAAGGGATCCCTCTATACCAGTACATATAGATCTGCCTTGCTCCTTAGGAGCTGCATGGTATTTGACTACATAGAAGCAGCCAGAATTTTCAATATGCCACCTATTGATTAAAAAATAGCTTCTTTCCATCTCTTATTTTCATAAACAATGTTGTGGTAAGTATTCTTCCTCACATACCTTGTGTGAGAATATTTCTGAAGGACAAATTCCTAGATACAGAATTACTATGTCAGGGTATAAAGAAAATGTACACACAATAGTGTAAATACACTCAACACTACAGAACTATACACTTAAAAATGGTTAACATAGTATTATGTCATGTGGGCTTTTTTGGTCATGATAAGAAAGAAAATGTACAATTTTTGATAGCTATTGCCAAATTGTCTCTAAATCTTGACAATTTATTATTTCCCCATTTAAATTTGCCTTCTGTTTGCAATATTTTGGCTCAGTTGCTATAAAAATAGATTTTCAGGAAGCTAAATAATCTATAAGTTCTGAATAAAACCATCCCCCATTTCTTCCATAGAGAGATTCTCAGAAAAATTTCCAGGGATTGATGATGCTCTGATGTGAAGCTGTGGAAGTCAGGAAATGCTGCTAAGAGCAGGACTCTGCCTCCTTCTAGCAAAGGCAGCCTGTTCCAGTTTTATTAAAGAACATGGATCACTGAATCACTTTGGCTGCTTGTCCTACTGTGATTTAGATTTCTTTGAAGACTCAACTGAAAGAAAACAAGAGGTTTCATATGACTGAAGTCCCACCTTTCAAATGATGTTCTAATTTCTGTATCAAGTGTCTGTGACTGGGAATCTTTATTTAACTTCTTTCCCACCCACCCCTAGTACCACTTGATTCCTATCAACCACAAGTGCCCACTTACACACTCCATGGAGTTAAGCCTTGAATGAGGTTGTGAAGGACAAAAGAGGTATGGATAACAGTATTAATGTAACCCCCCCAAAATTAGGCACCTGGGGACTGTGTGCAGCAGAGTAACAACCTAAAGTTTCTACCCAATCTGATTCCAAGAAGGCTTGAAAAGCACTGCAGGTCTTTACTAAATGTATCTTGAGGAGCCAACAGAGGGTTAATTACATCACACAATCTTCTGCAAAGTGCACTGCTAAAAATTCTCTTTAGATGTCTCTTCTTTGAGAAATCAGATTTACTAAAAGTCTTCTTTGGACCTTTCTTTTTAATCTATATTTCCAATCCAAATGGCAGTTGCTCATATATGTCTCTTCTCACACTTTAACATTCTAATTCTGGCCCAGCTTACTGGCCTTACTTCCCCCCTCACTTCTTTTTCCCTGGTCTACTCTCTCTAGCAGTTTTTATTTAGCACAGTTTACCTCTCCTATCAGTTGCATTCCCACCCAATGAAACCAAAGCATCTTCTTAGAAGATGGGAGGACAAGTGGATTACAAATCCTCCAAATTTATTTTTTGGGGGGTCCTAATACTAAGAGTACAATTGGGTCATACTTCAGGCACTGCATGTGTATTATTCCATAACCAATATATGGAGTTCATATCCTCAAGATTGCTGTTGTTGTTCAGTCATTAAGTTGTGACCAACTCTTAGCGACCCCATGGGCTGCAGCACACCAGGCTTCCCTGTTCTCTTCTGTCTCCTGGAGTTTGCTTAAGTTCATGTCCACGATTACCATTTTGGAAATGAAAAATCTAAGGCTCCTTGAGGTCAGGTGATCTACTCAAGGTCAAAGACTTAGGGACCATGTCTACTTGCCCTGTACTGTTTTCATGGCTCTTAAGCAGGTAAATGCAATGCAATGTAGGAGTACATGATCTTGACTGTGCCCTTCACCACCGTAACCTTTCTTTGATCTCTATTTCTCCAAATCCTTATGTTTAGGTCTAGGAATATCCCCAGGTCTGTCCTCAATGGCTGAACCAATCTCTAGACCCAGTATTTCGCATCCAATTGGCTTAGCTCTGTGTCCTAAGGTTCTATTGATCTGTTCTTTGTGCTGAGCTGCTGTTCTCTTTCGTGCTCCTCCCCGATACCCTTCCCCAAACTTTGGTTCTTGTCTGGGTTTCGATGACTTGGTCTACTTCTTGCCAATCTACTCCTGCTGCCCTGAAATGTTAATCAATTTACCTTCTACTGTCAATTCCTTTGTTAGTAAAAACTGCCCTACCAACCACACCTGTATGGAATTATACTCTGTGATTCTTTACATGCGGGACAACTGCTGATTAGAGTAGATAGATACCTGATGCAGGGGGCACCCATGCACAGACTCTCCAATGATCAAGCTGTCTTTCTGGTATTTCAACTGAGAGTTACCCAACATCACTCTGGCTATGAAAAGCCAAGGAAGAAAGTCATATAGCTACCATTTGTGGCCATGTGCAGTATAAGTAAGAGGAGATAGCAGATCTATTGAGAAAGGGTAGTACAAGAAATTTACATAAAAGAGCATAGAAAAGACCATGTGACTCTAGGTGGTGGAGCGGGGTGGGGAGGGGAGGTCATCAGTGGTTCTCTCAGCCTGATGTCTTCTGGTTACAGCTCTCAGAGGCTTTTTTGCACTCAGTACTAACATGTGTTCTTCTGAGTTCTATTTATTCCCTACAGTAAACTTTCCTTTGTTCTTGAGTTAGTTTTAACAGGTTTCTGTTACTTACAATTAAGAGACTTCACCAAACTCACAGGATACGGAGAACAAAGTAGTGGTTACCAGTGGGCAGTGGTGGTGGGGCAAAGGGGTGGGGAACGGGAGGTACAAACTATTGTATATAAGATAGGCTCAAGGAGGTATTGTAATAACATGGGGAATATTGCCAATGTTTTGTAACAGTAAATGGAAAGTAACCCTTAAAATTGTATGTATAAAAACAGAGACTTCACTAGGCCACCTCCCTCCTTGGGTTGGGAGCTTTGTCTGCATTTCTAACCCCCAGCAGATATCACATAGCAAATGGGAAAAGCTCCTGTTCTGGGCTGCCTCGAGGCCTTGTTCTGGAGGTGGCCTTGAACTAGCTATTATGGGCATCCAGGTGGGCATCCAGATAAAGCTGTTCCAAGGAAAAAGAAGAACATGTGCACAGGAGTAGAGTTGGAATGAGCTTGGAGTTTGTTGTGGCTCCTGTTTTATATGAGGGTGTGATTATTGTCCTCAAATAGTACAGGGTCAACTTTGGGACGGAGAGCTAGGGCTATCAGGAGGTGACATTGTTAAGCAGGGGTGGGAAGGGCAGGTGGGGGCAGGGGATGGCAAAGAAGTGGTATCCTCCTTTCAGGCTGGGGACTGACCTGATGCAAGTGAACCTTTAGAATCATTAACTTTTGTAGCTCCTACAGGGGCTCTTCCCTTTCTTGGTTAGGAATTGGAGACCAAGAATGAAGACAGGATAACGACAGGTAAGGTTTAGTAAGTGCTTTCTACAGGGCAGGGTCTGCTCCAAGTGCTGTGCACACATCAGCTCCATTAGTCCTCACTGCAAGTCAGTGAGGTTGGCCTATTATCACGCTCATCTCATGGAAGGGGAGCCCAAGGCACAGAGGCTGAGTAACCTGTGCAACATCACACATTATGTAACACCTGGAACTAGCGTTTGTACCCAGGAATCTTGATTCAGAGCTAATGCTTTTAGCTACTATATGGTGCTGTTTCTCACAAGCACTAAAAATCATTGGAACTCAATTATTATAAATAAAAGGTGGTAATGTGTGTGTGTGTGTGTGTGACTTTTTCAGTCAGACAAGGTAACGTCATAATTCATGGAAAATATCAGGAATCAGGCAATGGCTTCAATTTTAATTAGAGGAAGTGACCACAAGTTTAGAAAATCAAAAATCAGAAAAAATAAAAGTTTGGTAGGCATCTTTTTTCTCTAATGATTTAAAGAAGATGAGAAAAGAAAATTCTCAGACTCTTTCTACCAGTTTCCAGAGCCTTATAAATTCTTTCAACTTTAAAGAAAAAGGACGTCAGCTTGTTTATTGATTCTTGTGCCATAGGTGGTGTGGTAATCCTGGTGGCAGGTTTAAGGAATCCGCCAAAGTGAGGCCTCCTGAAGGTGAAATAATCAATGTCTATGTGAGGGTCCACCATCATCCGACCTCTTACAGTCAGGAAAGTTTCAAATTTGAGAAATACGAAAGTTGGAGTGTTTTTTTTTCTAGCATTTTCTTTTCATGAGTGAGTGCCCAGTGCATGGTTTTATGCAAGAGGCTGTTGCCAGGGATGCTCCAGGTCTCTGCTCAAAACCTGTCAACCCTCACCTTTAGCAGAAGTGAACATAAATCTTTAAGTTAAAGGGCTGAGATAAGAAAGGAAGCTACAAACAAACCCAGCTGGACCAAGATGGCAGTGAATCAGACCTCCAGCAGAGCCCGGGTCTCATTACCAGCTGATTTTACTATATTTGCATATTAAATAACACAACTGGCAGCCATGACTTGACATCAAGGACCAAAAAGGATAAAAGAGGATGGTACCCCAATCCCTGGAAAGAGTCCTGCACTTTCTCCAATGGACTAATGCATATACCTCCCCCTCATTAGCCTTGCTCCTCCTCCCTTTGTCTTACTTTTTAAAATTAAATCCCCCTGGCCAGGTGTGTGAGAAGTTAACTTGTCAACCTTAGCTCCCAATTCTCCATTCTCTAGCCCCTGAATAAAGCTTGTGCTGTGTGGCTCTCAGCTTACTCAAACCAGAACAACCAGAGTGGAAAACGAGCCCTCCTTGCCAAGGCAGAGCGCTAGCGCCCAACCAGGGCACTAAAGTCCATATGACTTAATTTGTCATTTGTTAATGACTGCCAAAGAATGTTCAAACTACTGCACAATTGCACTCATCTCACACGCTAGTAAAGTAATGCTCAAAATTCTCCAAGCCAGGCTTCAACAGTACGTGAACGGTGAACTTCCAAATGTTCAAGCTGGATTTAGAAAAGGCAGAGGAACCAGAGATCAAATTGCCAACATCCGTTGAATCATTGAAAAAGCAAGAGAGTTACAGAAAAACATCTACTTCTTCTTTATTGACTACGCCAAAGCCTTTGACTGTGTGGATCACAACAAACTATGGAAAATAATTGAAAAGATGGGAATACCAGACCACCTTACCTGCCTCCTGAGAAACCTGTATGGCGGTCAAAAAGCAACAGTTAGAACTGGACATGGAACAACAGACTGGTTCAAAACTGGGAAAGGAGTATGTCAAGGCTATATATTGTCACCTGCTTATTTAACTTATATGCAGAGTACATCATGCGAAATGCCTGGTTGGATGAAGCACAAGCTGGAATCAAGATTGCCAGGAGAAACATCAATAACCTCAGATATGCAGGTGACACTACCCTTATGACAGAAAGCAAAGAGGAACTAAAGGGCCTCTTGATGAATGTGAAAGAGGAGAGTGAAAAAGCTGGCTTAAAACTCAACATTCAAAAAATGAAGATCATGGTACCCAGTACATCATTTCATGGCAAATAGATGGGGAAATGATGGAAGCCGTGAGAGACTTTATTTTTTTGGGCTCCAAAATCACTGTAGATGGTGACTGCAGCCATGAAATTAAAAGATGTTTGTTCCTTGGAAGAAAAGCTAGGACAAACCTAAACAGCATATTAAAAAGCAGAGACATTACTTTGCCAACAAAGGTCTGTCTAGTCAAACTATGGTTTTTCCAGTAGTCATGTATGGATGTGAGAGTTGGACTATAAAGAAAGCTGAGCACCGAAGAATTGATGCTTTTGAACTGTGGTGTTGGAGAAGCCTCTTGAGAATCCTTTGGACTGCAAGGAGATCAAACCAGCCAATCCTAAGGAAATCAGTACTGAATATTCTTTGGAAGGACTAATGCTGAAGCTGAAACTCCAATACTTTGGTCACCTGATGCGAAGAACTGTCTCATTGGAAAAGACCCTGATGCTGAGAAAGATTGAAGGCATGAAGAGAAGGGGATGACAGAGGATGAGATGGTTAGACGGCATCACCAACCTGATGGACATGAATTTGAGCAAGCTCTGGGAGTTGGTGATGGACAGGGAAGCCTGGCGTGCAACAGTCCATGGGGTTGCAAAGAGTTGGACATGACTGAGCGACTGAACTAAATGACTTAATAGGGCTTCCCTTTATGGATCAGCTGTAGAAGAATCTGCCTGCAATATAGGAGACATGGGTTTGATCCCTAGGTCAGGAAGATCCCTTGGAGAAGGAGACAGCAATCCACTCGAGTATTCCTGCTTGGAGAATTGCATGGACAGGGAAGATTGGCTGTCCTGGGCTTGCAAAGAATTGGACACCACTTAGCAACTAAACACAACAACAATGACTTAGTAAGACATTTATGGTTTGTGTGTCAGTTCACCAATTCAGACACTGGCTGAGCACCTACTGTGTGTGAGACAGTGTATGAAGTGCTGGAGATACTTGGTGGACATTAGGAGGCAGGAAAGACTGAGTTGATGCAAAAAGTCTCCTTCCTACTACAAACACATAGACATGTTAGACAAATATAGCAGGTGGAAGTTTCAAAAATACAAAAGGGAGTCTAGAAAAATTCCCTGGATGCCAGAGAGGAGGAGAAAAGTCTAACACAAAACTGTGAGCAGAACTGATGCCTGGGACTGGGCCCAGGGTATGGTCCCAGGAGCTAGAGGTTTTAAAATCATGCAGGGCAAGAAGAGGAGGTCTTAAGCTAGTGTTAGGTGACATGGGGGAAGACAACCCTGCCTCAAGCAGCATATTTTGAAGGACTCTCCTTTTTGTGAATGGCAATAAGAAAATCCTCTGTCAGTCATTTGAGGCGGGGGGCGGGGCGGGGGGGCGGGGAGTGGCAAGGAAGGTTGCTCTCATCCAGGTCCTTGAATGAAAATTCACCTTCACTAAATAGAAGCCCCAGCCTGTCCCATGTGTAAGTGCAGGCCACTGGCCTGGCAGTGGGCAACCTGAAGCTTAGAAATGACATCAAAACTGGGGTGGAAAGACAAAAAATACAATCTCCCTTTAAGCAGAGAACACAACTTGAGCATAGAGGACTCTCACAGGAAACGAAGAAAAATACCCACTGAAGATGAGCAAACAATCCAAAGTCAATCAAGGACACTAGCGATGGGGAGAGTGGGCAAGTTCAATTCAAAGGAACATTTGTCCCTAAGACCCTGAGGTAACAGAATAATCTCAGTAAGACAATTAGACATGTTTAAAATGGAAGAGATTAAAAGAAACCATAATGAAGCAACAGAATGAGTAAGAACAGAGCAGAGAGGAAAATCATCAAGTCCCCACCTTCCAGGGACACAGAACATGCTTGGGAGATGGAGAAGGAATGAAGCAGGGACCATCCTGTCTAGGAGAAGGACCGCACAGGGAGCTGCAGTTGCTCCAGGAAGGGGCGCCAGACCTAGCCTGCCCAGAGGGAGGGGCTGGGAAACACATGTCTAACACATCTGCAGGGAAAGTGGACCCAGAGAATGGCACATTCAACAGCTGCACAGTCTAATGTCTGCATTTCCTCAGCTGTTGCAGAGATTCTCCTAAAGAATCTAAGTACATTTTAAGGAAATAGTAATTTATGTATGTACCTCTCCCTCCCAATCTTTGAATCTCTCCAGCGTGGAGACAATGTGTCCTTCATGCACATGGAGCCACACTCCCCCTCACTCATTCTTCTCTTGCCACACAAGTCTTCTCTCAGTTCTTCCAGGATAATAAGCTCTCTTCTACTTCTGTGTCTTTGCACATGCTGTCGTCACCATCTAGAGTGATGTTTTCCCGATGCTTTTCTTTTGGGGCTCAGCTTAATGGGTATCCCTCACAGAGACCTTCCCTGACCACCTTACTAATAAGGTCCCTCCCTACTAATGTGTTTTTTTTTTTTTTATGCCACTCTTTGTTGGTTTCTTACTTTAATTTATAATTATTTAACCATTCCCCCCTGCCCCTTTGTTTCCTCCATTAGAATGTAGACTCCCTGAAGGCAGGGAATGATCTCATTGCTGCCGGATATCCAATGCCTGGCATTTATTTAGTAGGTGTTCAGTAAAATTATCAAATGAATTAATCTATGCAGGAAACAATTATGAAACAATTAACACTATACCCATTCAGAGCATACAGAGATGGAGAACATGGATTTCTGAACTTTGCAGTAAGTGAAGGAGAGATATCAAACAAGAACTTGCAGTAAATGTGATGATGGTAATGATGGGGGAGGTACCCGGTGTTGTGGGAGCATCAGGCCAGGGGACAGATTTGCATAGAATTTGGGAAGGCTTCCAGGAAGAGCAACATTTAAGCTGAGTTCTGAAGTATAAACAGGAGTTCACCAGTTGAAAGGGAGCTGGAAGATGTTCTAGACTGACAGAAGGCCCAGATGAAAGAGAGGTATGGCTTTTGGAGAATATGAAAGAGGTTTTTCACTGGTTCAGCTTAGAGCTGCAGCAAGCAATAAGATGGGGCCAGATCATGGAGGGTTTTTAAGCTATGATAAAGAGTTTGGACTTTTTTCTGGGGTCAATTAGGAGCCATTAAACATCCTAATTTGGAGAGTGGCATAATCCAATGGATATTTTTTATAAAATGGCTGTGGGGCAATGTGAATAATAGGAAGAGGGCTGGAGTCAGGGAAGTCAGACGGCTAGCGCAATAATCCAGGCAAGAGATGAGGATGTTTTAAATGGAGGCGTGGTACTGAGGAAGTGACCTGGAGGCATTTAGGAGAGAAGGCAGAAGAAGTTGGGATGGGGGCAGAATCAAGGGTGATGCCCAAGTTTCTAGCATGAGTAACATGGTGAAGGGGGCACCATCTTTGGGCCACATACACCTTGTACACATGCCATAGATGTATACTTGATGAAATAAAAATGGTCTTAGTGTAACATTTTCATAATGATGAATATTCATCAGTTCACTTTTGGGTCCTGGGTCTGCCTGCAGGTGTGATCTACCATTCCCTACTGCCTCCACCTGTCTTGAGGTTACTCATCTGTGACCTGCCAGGCCAGGCTTCTCTCCGTATTCCTAATCCACCGTCCCCACCAGGACCCATTTGCCTCTGTCTCCTGCTAGGAAGTGTGCCTTGTGCCCTTCCCCCACTATCTCTGGCCACAAGTGTCATGGATGCCAATAATGCTGCTGTAACTTTTCATTAATTTTCTTGGTGTTTTGTAGCTATAGGGACATTGAAATTTATGCTCAATAATATTACAGTTTCCCACTACTAATGGGATTATTATTTTTGTTCATTTGTGTTTGAAAGCCATTAGCATGAGATTTACCTTCAACAATATCTGCTGTGATTTTTAATGCCCTTGAAACTTGCAGCGAGTGATAAGTCTATAATAAGAGAAATGCTAGGAAGCATATAAATGTCTTTCTTGGGAAAAGAGGCCTTTTTATTTTCATCCTGGTTGGACTTGGGTTCTTTGATATAGCAGTTGGCAGGATATAAGATATTAAAGGCTGAGAACACTGTGTTAGTTTGTAGATGTGTTCAAACAAGTTCCCGGTTATTCAGGGGACACTTTCATATTCTAGGAGGATTCATATTCTTGTTCCTTTTTTATGTTGTTTCTTACCTGGCTTACAGAAAAATAAATTGTGTGCTTTCAGGGAACAATATTTAGAACCATGAGTTGCTTGAAAGCGAAGGGACCCTGAAATCACTTTATCTGTCTGACTTTTCTAGGAGCTGGGCTGCTGGATGCACTGCTGAGCAAAGCTATGGAAATAGGCTTATTTCAGAGGCTGGAGAGGGGAGTTTCTCAGTGGGGCGAGGAAGGTGGGTAGAGAGGGCCAGTCTCACGAGTGTGTGACCTGTGCAGATTGTTAGGGCCCTGTGCTGTGAAATTCAAGTGCCACCATCTTGAAATTCTTAAGTTTTGAACAAAGGACCTCCCATTTTCACTATGCCCTGCAAATGATTTATTTGGTACTAATGTAGGCTTTGGAGCCAGGTGGACTTGGGTTCAAGTTCTGGAATTATCAAACTATTGACTGTGCCTCCATTATCCTTATTAGAAAAACTGGGGAATTAATATTGTCTTCTCCA
Organism: Bos indicus x Bos taurus; assembly: GCF_003369695.1. Classification (NCBI taxonomy): domain Eukaryota; kingdom Metazoa; phylum Chordata; class Mammalia; order Artiodactyla; family Bovidae; genus Bos; species Bos indicus x Bos taurus. The sequence goes on along the minus strand of NC_040090.1, from coordinate 45,707,359 downwards.
ACTAGAGGTGAGAGCTAAAAGTCCATGGTTAGCATCCAGGGAACCTGACAGACCTTAGGACGTGCTCAGTGGGATTTTTAACTTTCATGTGCAGTACCCATAATTAAATATTATTATGACTTAATGTCAGGAACACTAGCCAGCTGGGAGAACCAGACATTGTCTGCGTGTACAAAAGCTAATCCCAGGTGTGCTGGTCAGGAGCACACCAAGCAAAGAACATTTTCCTAAGAGGAGACAGAAGGCAGGAGGTCCATTCATCCGTTGTCAGCCTTCTTACTGCTATGACACATGACTGATCATGTTCTCCAGCACAGTGTGGTCTCAGTTTCTCAGAAAACCTGCATGCTTCCCTTCTCTCCAGAAGTCCCTCAAGCTAGCCAATGAGTGACACGGGCATTATTATGAAGATGCCCTTGATCTTGATCTAATTAATTTGCAAACTTTAGTTTCAGCTACTATTTATAATAAATGGTTTTTCAACATATGACACAACAGAACTTGGCAGGCCATATATCACAATTTCATGCTTGAGAATCAGGACCCCAGACAAGGTATTTCCCCTCCATGACAGCCTGGACAGATGAGGACCAGTATGGAGCCCTTCATGACTTTGCAGATGAATGTGGCTGTGCTGTAGCCTAAATGAGCAATACCAGTGACAAGGCATGGCGGCCAGAGTCGGAGAAACACTAAGTCATTGGTAAGATAAACTCGTGATGAATAGCGCACTATCTTGAAATGCTGGGTTAAACAATTTTTTCTGAAAATGGAGAAAGGCTTTAAATCAAATTAATGAGAAACATAAGCTAATTCCTGGGTGTTTTTGGATGCTGGGCCAAAAGAATTCCTCAGAGGATTATAGCAGGAATCAGGTGGCCTTTGCTGTGTTCAGTTTAGGGTCTGTGGGAGCTTGGAGGCCAGATGGTAGACATCAGGGGGAAGGACTGGGGGCCTCAGCTCTGCGTGCCCTGCTGCACATACACACACCGTGAGACACAGGGCCCCCTGTACGGGCTCAGGAGACATGGGGCAGGAGCCCAGGCAGGGCAGCAGCCTCACAGTGGCCTGTTCTGGAAACGACCACATTCCCAGCATGCTTGGCTCTTTCCTCCCTTCCCCCTGTACACTTATGAGCAGTGAGATGTGGTTCGCTACCCAGCTCTCTGAGGCCCAAAGGGCTTTTGTGGGTAGTGATGGCCAAAGCTGGACTGTCTCCTCCCCACAGTTCAGCCTGTGAATGGCCTTCAACAAACCACAGCTCTTCTTTCAAGATCCCTCATCAACCTCTTTCTAGTGCTTTTGATGATGGATGATGGTACTTCCCAACGAATAGAAAAGAATGGTAGACTATTTCTCCCTTATCCCTCATTTTTGTGAAAGGGGGCCTAGATAATACCTGACTCCTGGGCCCGCATGAGATGGTACACTGTATCAATACATTAAAGATGCTTCAGCTTCTAATGATTTTGATTAATTACTGACTAGTTTATCAAACACCTCAAGACATAGGGGCAAAAACCATCTGTCAATAAACAAATGTTTCTTTTTGGAAATGGTGATTTTAGCTTCATGTAAATGTCACTCCCCCAACCCTCTCACGAATCAAAGTAACCCACCACACTGACCCTCAGGAGAAAGATGTGATATTCCAACAATGCAGCCATAGCAACAGCTTTTAGCACAAGCTCGAGAAACAACAAATGCAGTCAGGGAAGATGTGAGACAACAAGACGAACATTTGTGCCTGTGTCTTCAACTGAACATCAGCACTCTGAAACTCAGCAAATAGATTTCACTTCCTACAGTACCAATTTTCCAGCACATTGTCCTATAAGTTTTGAGTCCCTGGGAAAGAAAGCTAAAGGATGCTTGAGGGCATGTCTGAGTTTTAGACATTCTGGGATTATTTTTCTTACCTGTTGTCGAATTTCCTCCTCCATTTTCACTGGAGAGCCCAATTCTGCAACCTGTTTGACGCCTTCGCTTGCATATCCTCCATACTCCCACAGCACGTAATTCTTGGAGTGGGATCCGCCGATGATTGCAGACCAGTGATTGGCCCGACCTGGAAAAGCCAATTAGATGTAGGTATCAGTGTGGCTGTGGCTAAAACACAAGTCTCTTCGGGGATGGGGAGGTGTAATTGGACAAGGATCCAACCTGTGTTGGCTAAGCACATGCTCTGTTAGGTCCTGTGCTATTCTGCATGAGTAAGACAGTCCCTGTAAGCAAGTAAGTCTTGGGCATATGCAGACAGGGCAATGGGTAGATGTCTAAACAGGAGACAGAGCTGGCCCAGAATGATGACTCCTGTCTGAAAGAATCTCAGAGAAGAAGAAAGTTGAGAGATGGTTTAAATGCTGAGCAGATTTGTAAGACAGAACAGAGAGGAATGACTATTTCTGGCAGACTCAGAAACATTAAGTCACATTGTGTGTTTGGGGAGCCATAAGTAATTTAGCATTGCTGTGTCACAGAGTGTCAAAGGGAGAGTTGGGAAATGAGGCCAGGAAAGTGGGAAGGAGCCTGCCCATGGAGAACCTTGTTCTAAATGCTTCAGGAGTTCAGATGTCATTTTAAAGGGTCTGAAACCATTGAAGGGTTCTGAGCAGGGGAATGACACAACCACATTTGAATTTTAGATAAATCATCCAGATAGCAGTGTGAAGGATGCATCAGTGTGGGCAAAATTGGAGTGTGGAGCTGGGGAGGTGGGCACTGAGCAAAAGGTAAAGGGAGTGAGTAGGAAATTAGGCTTAATCATTCCTGGGAATAAGCACTGCTGGTTTTTGCTGGCTTTTATGTACCTTCCAAGGTGAGGGGCAGGCAGGCTAGCCATGTGAAAGGATGCGTGAGGTGGTTTGGGTACAAGGACATGACTAGTCCATAGTGGTTTGCTGAAGATCACCCAGGATAATGACTGCAGTCATTTTCCTGCAGATTATGACACAGAGGGAGAACAGAATAATGTCTGGGCAGGACCAAGGCAGAACTTGGCCTGAGGATTTTTCAGAGTCTCAAGGGGGAGGAAAAAGAGGAGAGAAAAGTCAACGCCAACACCACGCCTGATTTATTTTGGCACATGATGAATATAAATACATATATATTGATTACTGGGCTTCCTGGGTGGCACTAGTGGGAAAGAACCCGTCTGCCAATGCAGGAGACATCAGAGACCCAGGTTAAATCTGTGGGTCGGGAAGATCCCCTGGAGGACGAAATGGCAACCCGCTCCAGTGTTCTTCTTGCCTGGCAAATTCCATGGACAGAGGAGCCTGGCAGGCTACAGTCCATGGGGTCACAGAGTCGGACATGACTGAAGTGACTTAGCACGCACGCACGCACACATGCATACTGATTACTGTTACATACAATTCGTTATAATGTTGGCTCAGTTGTCTGCTATTCTTTGGCTGGGTTTTTAAAATCTCCAGTTTAGGAATATTTTTGGGCACAGCAAAGAGGGAAACTTGAACTGGTTGGATCCAACTGATGTTTGCTGCTTCCAACCCTCTGGCTCAGGGTGGGCAGACCTTTCCACTCTACCCCCCACTACTTAAGAAAGTGATTCTGAACAGGACTGGATCTTGTTCACATCTCCCACCTGCTACTCCAGGGCCCTCTGCTCCAGGGGCGCATCAAGAGCGTGGGCGCAAAGCTACCTGCCTGGTCTGCTGAGAGATGACATGATCCAGGCAGACAACATCACCATGTGGGTCTGCCCAGCTGCTGGCTTATTGTTTCCCATACATCAGGGAAATGCTAACACTGTGTTTGTCCATCGCATCCCTAGAGAAGACAGATGGAGGTGTTGCCAGCCATTTCTCTAATTTACTTTCTGATTGGGAAGCATGCTCTGGTTATCATCTAGGCCAAGAGCACTGCTTGTGTAGGGGCAAGGGTCAGAATCAGTCATGATGTTTGGTTCATGGTATGAACACAGGGAGACCAGTTCCAGTATCTCACTTATCCCCTGTTCTGTTTCACCAAAATATCCCCTTGTTCCAGACCCATTCTACGTGTAATTTCGTACCTCAGTGGCTTAGCACATGCTGTTCCCTCTGTGCTTTCCTCATCTCGGCCACTCATTCCTCTTTCCTGATTTACCCAGAAGCCTCCCAAGACCTCCCTAGAATGATTTAAACCTTTGTCTTTTGTCTCCCCTTAGCCAGATCACAGTTTAAAAACTGGAAGTATAGTTGGTTTACAATATTACATTAGCTTCAGGTATACAACACACTGATTCAACATTTTCATAGTTATTAAAAAATAATGGCTATATTTTTCTGTGCTGTACAATAGACACTTCTTGCTTACCTATTTCGGGTATCTTAATCCCTATCTTACCCATCCCCTTTCCTTTCCCCACTACCAGTGTGTTCTATCAGCACAGACCGTATTTACGATCCCCACTCCATGTGTGTTCTCCCACTAGATTGTAGGCTCCCTGAGGAAGGCTGTCTTCAGCACTGTATGCCCAGGTGCCCAGCCCTGAGCCTGATGCACTGTGGATGCTTAGCACTTATTCCCTGAAGCATTTCATCCAAATAATCAGATACAAAGGGGGCAGTGTACGTGCTAGAAGAATTGGGCAGCAGGCTTGCACAGATTTGATTCAATGTGATTAAATTCAAGTCTCAGTTCAGCAGACTTCCCAACTCCTACTGGGCTAAAGCGCTCAGCTCTTCTGCAGGCTGTTAAAAAATAAACACGGAACAACAACAAAAAAGAAAGGCCTGGGTCTCAGAGCTGGCAGACAGGGATTCAGGTTCCGGCACTGACACTTACTACCTGTGGAAACTTGACCAAATTCCAATTACTTTATTTCCCTGATTCGTAGCTCATTCTTTTGTAATTCAAGGATGATAATGCCTGCCTTATCAACCTGTTATAAGAATTAAATGCAATTTTTAACATAATATATGTGCAATCACTGGCACACAATAGACTCTCAATAAAGATGGTTTCTTCCTTCCCTGGTTGTTTGGGAGGGTACAAAAATGAGTAAAATATGAACCTGCCTTTGATTCAATATAAGAGATAAGAAATACATAATGCGAACTAAGGTAAGAGGATAGGAACAAGCAAAATCACAGGGGGATGAGGGGACGGGCCAGATGGCTCTTTCTGATTTATTCATTGGACTTCCATTTACTAGGTGCCAAGCACTGTGGCAGGCCCGGGGCACTGACAGGACTTGGACGTGGTGCTTGTCCTGGAGGGACTCACAGCCTCGGGGAGGGGAAATGGATGGGTCAGCAGATTACCTACAATCAAGCATGGTCAGAGTTCTAGACACAAGAACACGGAACACAGGAGATGGAGTAGGTAACTCCAAATTCAGGGATTCAGAGTCTAAACGCACGTTTACAGAGAAACAAGTACCTCAAGAATGAGATGTCTTACTCTTGACTAAAATGTCAGAGTATCAGTTCAACCTTCTAGTCAACACAGTTGTTGGTTTTCTGCAATGGTCTTGCAACATACCACATTTATTTAAATTTTAGGACCTTGAATGACATTAACCACATAATAGATATTTCGCAAGGCAGGGTAAGGGGGCAGACTGCATCCTTCCTGGGGATACAAGGCAGGCAGTCATGGGACAATGTGCACTGTTAGAAATAACAAGGAATTCAGGTGAGTGGCAGTCACATATGGGCAGGATGGCTTGGGGGGAGGGCCACAGTGCAGAAGACCAAGGCTCCAGACCTCCATTCGTGACCATGAATCAGTTATTCCATCTCTCAGAGCCTCAGTTCACCTTTTAAAAATAGAATAATTACTAAACTGGACTGTTTCTCAGAGTTGTGCAAATTAATAGGACCGGCCTGGGAGAGAACTATAAAAACTTTAAAGAACTGGACAAAACAAAGTCTCTGTGTTTGTATAGACAGAAAGCACAGGGGCATCCACAAGAAGCAGAGGAGCAAGGACACTCCCGCCTTGGAAGGAGACTCCCATGGGAAAACTGGCAGGACAGGAGGAGCAGGAATTCTATTAAAAATAGATAAGATCTATTTTTAGGGTCAGGAAGATCTCCTGGAGTAGGAAATGGCAACCCACTCCAGTATTCTTGCCTGGAGAATTCCATGAATAGAGGAGTCTGGCGGGCTATCGTCCATGGAATTGCAAAGAGTTGGACACGACTGAGTGACTAACACACAGGTGTTAGGCACAACGCTTTCCTAGGTGTAACCCTCGTTACAACTTCACTGTCATCCTACAGATGAAGAGATGTTAAGGAACCTACCTAAGCTCACAGAGGAGCTAGCAAGAGGGCCAAGTTGGGGTTCAAATCCAAGTTCACCGGCCCTAAAACACATGCTCTTTTCCTGAGAAGTCAGGAAATGGAGACTGTTTAGTGGAATAGAGAGTTAGAAGACAAAGAGATAAGATGAAAAACAAAGGCAGGGCCAGGTTGTGGAGAGTGATGCGTGCCCACTGTGGCAACTGGCATCAGGAGAGAGAGAAATATAACGGAAATTTTCTTCTGGCAAGAATGACATAACAACAACAGTTTACACGTATGGAGTCATTACTACATGACAGGAACTGTGCCAAGGACTTGACCGATATTGTCACATGAAATACTCAAGAAAGAAAAGTCTTTTTTTCAAACCTAATAGAATTGTTTAGTAGCTCAAATATATAATGGAGAGACATAATTGTGAGCTTGCTTTATAATCTGTTATAACATTATGTCAATGGGAAAAAATGCTTTCTGAGATTCAAACAATGAACTAAAGTTAACAAAGAACTCCCTTCATGAAAGTGAAAGTGAAAAGTCTCTCAGTCGTGTCTGATTCTTTGCGACCCCATGAATTACACAGTCCATGGAATTCTCCAGGCCAGAATACTGGAGTGGGTAGCATATCCCTTCTTCAGAGGATCTTCCCAACCCAGGGATTGGACCAAGGTCTCCTGCATTGCAGGCGGATTCTTTACCAGCTGAGCCCAAGGGAAGCTCAAGAATACTGGAGTGGGTAGCCGACCCCTTCTCCAGCAGATCTTCCCAGCCCAGGAATTGAACCGGGGTCTCCTGCATTGCAGGCGGATTCTTTACCAACTGAACTACCAGGGAAAATTCAGCTCCCTTCATAGCAAATATTTATTTAAAAGAACTTTTATGACATATTCAGACATTAGGAAATTTTTATTTTTTTATTTTTTTTTTGGCTGCACTGGGTCTTAATTTTGGCATGTGGAATCTAGCTTCCTGACCAGGGATTGAACCCAGGGCTGCTGCATTGGGAGCTCAGAGTCTTAGCCGTTGGACCACCAGGGAATTCCTAGGAAATTCTCATATGTAGCATATGCTTTTAAATTAATCAAAAAAGAAATTTCTTTCTTTTTTTTTTTTTGGATACAAGTGCTATCTCAATTTCCACTTTTCACATGAGGAAACTTAAAGAGATGAAATGAGTTAACCCCAGATCACCAGAGCAGATGATTGAAGATGCTGGGATTCAAAGTTGGGTCTATCTAGTGCCAGAGCCCACCTCTCCCCCACCCACTACTTCACATCTTTGGAAGCACATGCCAGCCAGAGGGAGGAGAGAGGGCCCAAGGGTGAAGAGACCAAACAGGAGATCCATCACCATCCCTGGCTGAGTTGTGTATGGCCTGGCTTAGGAGAGGAAACGGGAACATGGGAGCAGATGTGTGAGCCAGTAAAATCAGGGAGGACTGGACAGTCTACAGGGGTCAGCTTGGTGAAGTAAAAAGCTCCAGTTTTTGCATCAAACATGTGTGTATTCCAGTCTCCAATCTGAAACTTTCTAGACTGAATAAGTTAGTCAGTCACTCTCAACTCAGTCTCCTCATCTGTAAAGTAGGGATATTGACATGACCAGCCTCCTAGTGCCTTTCTGAGGCTGATGTCCATGAATTAAAGACGGTTAACACATGAAAAGAAGAAGGCAATGGCACCCCACTCTGGTACTCTTGCCTGGAGAATCCCATGGACGGAAGAGCCTGGTAGGCTGCAGTCCATGGGGTCGCAAAGAGTTAGACACAACCGAGCAACTTCCCTTTCACTTTTCACTTTCATGCATCAGAGAAGGAAACGGCAACCCACTCCAGTGTTCTTGCCTGGAGAATCCCAGAGATGCGGGAGCCTGGTGGGCTGCCGTCTATGGGGTCGCATAGATTTGAACACGACTGAAGCAACTTAGCAGCAGCACCAGCAGCAACACATAAAATGGGCTCAAAAGATACCAGCTAGTCAAATTAAATCTGAATGTGGTGGGTCAAAGCCAGAAAAGCTTCTGGAAGCCATGGGACCAAAGGGAATCGGATTTGGAGATAGGTTAGCAGTTTGACCTTAGAAAGCATCACTACGAACAAAGCTAGTGGAGGTGATGGAATTCCAGTTGAGCTATTTCAAATCCTGAAAGATGATGCTGTGAAAGTGCTGCACTCAATATGCTAGCAAATTTGGAAAACTCAGCAGTGGCCACAGGACTGGAAAAGGTCAGTTTTCATTCCAATCCCAAAGAAAGGCAATGCCAAAGAATGCTCAAACTACCACACAATTGCACTCATCTCACACGCTAGAAAAGTAATGCTCAAAATTCTCCAAGCCAGGCTTCAGCAATACGTGAACTATGACCTTCCAGATGTTCAAGCTGGTTTTAGGAAAGGCAGAGGAACCAGAGATCAAAATGACAACATCCGCTGGATCATCGAAAAAGCAAGAGAGTTCCAGAAAAACATCTATTTCTACTTTATTGACTATGCCAAAGCCTTTGACTGTGTGCATCACAATAAACTGTGGAAAATTCTGAAAGAGATGGGAATACCAGACCACCTGACCTGCCTCTTGAGAAACCTATATGCAGGTCAGGAAGCAACAGTTAGAACTGGACATGGAACAACAGACTGGTTCCAAATAGGAAAAGGAGTACGTCAAGGCTGTATATTGTCACCCTGCTTATTTAACATATATGCAGAGTACATCATGAGAAATGCTGGGTAGGAAGAAACACAAGCTGGAATCAAGATTGCTGGGAGAAATATCAATAACCTCAGATATGCAGATGACACCACCCTTATGGCAGAAAGTGAAGAGGAACTAAAAAGCCTCTTGATGAAAATGAAAGAGGAGAGTGAAAAAGTTGGCTTAAAGCTCAACATTCAAAAAACGAAGATCATGGCATCTGGTCCCATCACTTCATGGAAATACATAGGGAAACAGTGGAAACAGTGCCAGACTTTATTTTTTGGGGCTCCAAAATCACTGCAGATGGTGACTGCAGCCACGAAATTAAAAGACGCTTACTCCTTGGAAGGAACGTTATGACCAACCCTGACAGCATATTAAAAAGCAGAGACATTACTTTGCTAACAAAGGTCCGACTAGTCAAGGCTATGGTTTTTCCAGTGGTCATGTATGGATATGAGAGTTGGACTGTGAAGAAAGCTGAGCACTGAAGAATTGATGCTTTTGAACTGTGGTGTTGGAGAAGACTCTTGAGAGTCCCTTGGACTGCAAGGAGATCCTACCAGTCCATTCTAAAGGAGATCAGTCCTGGGTGTTCATTGGAAGGACTGGTGCTAAAGCTGAAACTCCAATACTTTGGCCACCTCATGTGAAGAGTTGACTCATTGGAAAAGACTCTGATGCTGGGAGGGATTGGGGGCAGGAGGAGAAGGGGACGACAGAGTATGAGATGGCTGGATGGCATCACCGACTCGTTGGTCATGGGTTTGGGTGAACTCTGGGAGTAGGTGATGGACAGGGAGGCCTGGCATGCTGCAATTCATGGGGTCGCAAAGAGTCGGACACAACTGAGCAACTGAACTGAACTAGCAGTTTGAACTAGAACTGGTGGGAAGAGACGACAGGAATGTTAGATGCAGGAAACTGAGTCTGAAAAAAATGGTAGGGAGTCATCTAAATGGGACACCGTTGTCTGGGGCTGGCAGCATGAGGTGCTAAGCAGACCCCAGTTAGTTGGGACACAGACAAGTTTATCCTCCATTCTCCAGGAAATAAGGGATGAGAGGGTGAGAGGCTCCAGGTATCAGGAGGTCTGGGGAGAAGGGGACAAAGTAAATGCTCATGACTTTCTTAAAGGAACACTCAGTGGGACCACCACTGGGGTTCCTAGTTAACACTTGGGCTTCATCCTCAGGGTAAAGGCAGGAAAACAGGCACTATCAGCAACTCTTTGACTCTCAAGTAAGGCCACAGCTCCTTGGTTTAGCCAGCCTCTCTCTGGCTCCAGCAGCTGGGTCTAGATGGTTACTCCCAGTAGCTTGGATGGGGCATAGATGTGACAGAGGCAGGTGGAAAGCTGGGAGGAAATGATTAGACATGTGAGTCTGAGATATTGCTAGCTAGCCAGGTGTGTGCATCAGCCTGAAAAGCCACTCCAGAAGGACATAGGTGCACTCATCTTACTTCTGACATCTTTTCTGCTGTCAGCAGTAGATGGTAAATTACGGGATTCACAATGATGCCTAGAAGCCTAGTGCTGATGAAAGAAGAACCATGTCTGGCCTTTTGTCTGGTGTAGGAGGAGGCATGTTGCACAGTAGATGGATTCTTCGAGGTGTTCTGCATATGGTAGCTATCCAGTGACAGCCCAGATTTCCTAGACTGCTTTGCCAGTGGCTGCATTTCCTTGCCAATCTCAATCCTGCAGAAGCCAACCATTCATTTTCTTGACACTCATTCATAGCTTCACTGGAGAATGTTTTGCAACCTTGAGGACTAGTTTGCTGCAACCTCCTGTTATCCACTCTTGGTCTCACCCATCCTATCTTAGCAAATCTTTGGGAACTGGTTAGACTCATACAGAATTTGTTATTGTAGCTACAGCACAGTTCCTCTGCTTTCTAAGTACTAGCCTCCTCTCCCCATCTACTCTTAATAGATGGCTCTGTCACTTAACTTTCCTGAGAAGACCAATATCAACCCACCCAGACTTACCCAGGTGCCACCTGGCCAGTGATCAATAGAAAAGCACTGTTGCCCTGCCAACCCTGCTCATAAAGCTTGTCTTGGCTCTCACTTCCCTCTTGCCCTGGCTCTTCTCACCCTGAGCTCAGTTCCAGAATCTGCCTGGTTTCTGACCCTTTGGATTTGGCCATAGAACGTGGCTCCTCTAGATTTGCTGCTGGGCGCTGCCTAGGACATAGCCTGTACTTGCCCTCTGGCTCTTCTTGCTCTTGGGTGCTTCATAAACTCACTCTGATCAAGCTGTTCTGGTTTTTATGATCCCATCTCAGTAGAGCCGCCTGGAAAAAACCCTGCATGGGGAGATCTGTTACTAAGGACAGAAATTCATCAACTTTCTATCATTCTGCCTTCTTTACTTAGCTAGTGTTTTTTCCTTCCTTAAGCTCTTAAGATAGTATCATTTTTCTGTTTCAGGAAAACATGTAGGCAATTGATTACATTCTTTTGTATTTCCCCTAGGACCTCCAATAATAATATTCTATTCTATTAACTAATCAAATGAACATTTACTAGGCAAATACTATGTACTAAGTCAGCAATCAGTAAGCTGCAGCTCACTGCCTATTTTCGTCCCAATAAAGTTTTATATTTCATGTATTATTTATGTATTGTTTATGGCTGCTTTCATGATATAATAGTTTTAGTCAAGAGGTTACAACAGAGACCATCTGGCCTGCAAACCCTGAAACAGTTACTATCTGGTCCTTTATTGGGCACCCCTGGTGACTCAGACGGTGAATAATCTGCCGGCAATGTGGGAGATCTGGGTTCCATCCCTGGGTCGGGAAGATCCCCTGCAGAAGCCAAAGGCTGCCCACCCCAGTATTCTTGCCTGGAAAATTCCATGGACAGTGGAGCTTGGCAAGCTATGGTCCAAAAGTTTCCTAAAATGTGTGCTAGGTCATGGTGACTCTGAAAAGAATCAGATTTGATCCCATCTTTGAAACGTTCAGTGTGGAGGGTAAGATTGAGGGCACAAAGGACAGGTCATAATGGGCAATTACAATAAAATGTGGGCAATATAGCTTTGATAAAGGCAAAATCAGAGTGTTCTACAAGCGCAAATAAAGGGACTTAAACCCGGACTGTACCAGAGAAGGCTTCCTGGAGGAGACGGCAATTGAGCTCCATTCTGAAGGGTAAGTAGGAGTTAAGAAAGGCAATTAGTGGGTAAAAGGGAGGGTGTTTTTTGCAGAGGGATCAGTATGTTCCAAAGTGAAGCCAGAGACATAACAAAAACCAAAAGGAGGTCAAGGCATTCTGTATGTGTGTCTCTGTGAGTGTTTGTAAGAAAGGGCTTATCAGTAATGAAGCCCATCAGCTAGGCAGACCTTGAAGAGATATGAATGTCTACATAGTAAGTTTTTTATTTTATCCTGAAAGCGGTATGAAGGAGAGAATAAGATATTCCTGTCTACAGATAACTCCCAAATCTATATATGCTCATGCAACTTATGCTTCTGACTCTGATGTAGTAAATAGCACTGGACTAGCCCTATGGACATAAGTAACTATAAAACTGGACAAAATATGGGCTTTCCTGATAGCTCAGATGGTAAAGAATCTGCCTGCAATACAGAAGGCCCTGGTTCAATTCCTGGGTCAGGAAGACCTCCGGGCAAAAGGATAGGCTACCAACTCCAGTATTCTTGGGCTTCCCTGGTGGCTCAGATGGTAAAGAACCCACCTGCAATGCTGGAGACCTGAGTTTGATCCCTGGTTTGGGAAGATCCTCTGGAGGAGGGCATGGCAACCCACTCCAGTATTCTTGCCTGGAGAATCCCCAAGGACAGAGGAACCTGATGGGCAAAATATATGAAGCACCAGTTTTCAGAAAAGGACTCTGATCCCTGAGAAAAGGGAAACACAAGAAATGAGTCTCAGTGTGACCTAGACATTTTCTAGTCTGTGATGCAGGAAAGTAGAGCACAACAACCCGAATGGCAATCTGGCTAAATTGACAGGAAGCTGAGGCTGCTGAGATAGGATTTACTGGTAAAAATACCAGTAAGGGAGGGAGCTGCACAGCGAAGTTCAGAAATATGCATAAAAGTCCACTTAAATCTGTCACCAAACACTAAGCTGCACGTGTACGGGGGCGGGGGGGGGGGTGGGGGCGGGGGGGGGGGGTGGGGTGGGGGCGGGGTACTTCAAAGGCCTAGGAGAGAACAGCTACTGACAAGCTAAGAGCTGAATGGCAATTCCAGAGATCACACAATGCTAGAGATGTAGGAATTCCAATCACCCATATTAAAGGGACTTTGCTAACCATTCAGGATGTTCAAGTGAGACTCTAGAAAAGCCACATATTAGGAGTAAAATGACATTATACCCAGAGCAAGGACTAGACTAACGCTAACAAGGCTTAGAAAACAAGCCTTGAAAGAGAATTAAGCAGGTCTATCACTAAAACTGTCAAATTAAAACTCCATCTCTCTAAAGAAAGAGAACAAATCCACTCAACAACATATCACCTACAATGTCTATCATACAATCAAAAGTTGTTCAGGAGCAGGAAAATATGATTATAACCATGAAAAAAAAATAGAAAAAAAAGTTCCTGAGATGACAGATACATTGGGATTATCATATGAGGACTTTAAAACATCTATTATCAATATGTTCAAGAATTTTAGGAAAAGACAGACTTAATAAGTAAACAAATGGAGACCCTCAGCAGAGAAAGAGAAGCTATTTTGAAAAACCCAATGGAAATTCTAGAACTGAAAAATATACCTGTATATATGACATGGCAAAGGAAAAGATACATAGACTAAAAAATAGGGTAATAGAAACAATTCAAAAGTGAAGCACAGAGAAAAAATTTTGAAAAAAATAAAGTGGAGTCTCAGCGATCTTTAGAACAACAACTGGTTTAACATAAAGTTATCTGGAGTCTCAGAAGGAGATGATAGAGAAATTGAGTTATAAAATATTTATTTAAATGCCTGAAAATTTCACAAATTTGGTGAAAAATATCAACCTACAGATCCAAGAAGCTCAATAAACTCAAAACACAATTGGTGGGAATGCAAACTAGTACAGCCACTATGGAGAACAGTGTGGAGATTCCTTAAAAAACTGGAAATAGAACTGCCTTATGATCCAGCAATCCCACTGCTGGGCATACACACTGAGGAAACCGGAATTGAAAGAAACACATGTACCCCAATGTTCATTGCAGCACTGTTTATAATAGCCAGGACATGGAAGCAACCTAGATGTCCATCAGCAGATGAATGGATAAGAAAGCTGTGGTACATATACACAATGGAGAATTACTCAGCCATTAAAAAGAATACATTTGAATCAGTTCTAATGAGGTAGATGAAACTGGAGCCTATTATACAGAGTGAAGTAAGCCAGAAAGAAAAACACTAATACAGTATACTAATGCATATATATGGAATTTAGAAAGATGGTAACAATAACCCTGTATACGAGACAGCAAAAGAGACACTGATGTATAGAACAGTCTTTTGGACTCTGTGGGAGAGGGAGAGGGTGGGATGATTTGGGAGAATGGCATTGAAACATGTATAATATCATATATGAAACAAGTCGCCAGTCCAGGTTCGATGCACGATACTGGATGCTTGGGGCTGGTGCACTGGGACGACCCAGAGGGATGGTATGGGAGGGAGGAGGGTTCAGGATGGGGAACACACGTATACCTGTGGCGGATTCATTTTGATATATGGCAAAACGAATACAATATTGTAAATTTAAAAAATAAAATAAAAAAATAAAAAGAAAATCAAAACACAATTGAAGCAAAGAAAATTACACCTAGGTACATCACAATCAGTTGATGATACCTAGAAATCATCAAGGTCCTAGAAGATAGCTGGATTTTCTAACTGGCTGTGGGCAGCTTAGTTGTTGTTCCAGTGGCAGTCAGCACTGGCAGGGTGTAGACGCTCAACAGGTGGTGGAGTAAATGGTGGGAAAATGGCAACAGACTGAGGCAGATACACAGACAGAAGTTCCCAGGAGCAGCCAGTAAAGTCCCTGACATTAGTTTGCAGTCAGGGTTCAGGTTCCACCTTTTGCAGTCAGAGTGGGAGACTTAAAAGGTGCTGAGAGAGAAGCAGTGACCAAAGAAGCCTCTCTATTCTGAGCCTCAGGGGCACATGGCAGGGACATCTTGAGTGTGAAGACAATTTAAGAGCCCAGAGATGAGCCCCGAGAAACTTGGGGTCTGGACTGGGAGTGAAGGATCTTTAGCAACTGCCTGCCTCATGTAGGAATTGCCTTAGCAACAGGAAAATTGTAACGATCGTTAATATTTAGTGAGACTTTACTATGTGCTTTGTATATTGTTATTTACTTAATCTTTGAGACAAGCCCATTTTATAGACTAGGAAGTTAAAGCATAGAAGCATTAAATGACTTGCTCAGAGTTATCCAGTTGGTTAAGTGGTAGAACCAGGATTTGGACCCAGGCGGCTCACTCTACAGATGCTCTAAGTGAATTTTTCTGTGAAGATGGAATTGTTCCACAGTCTGCTGTCCAACATGGTAGCCCCTTGCCAGAGTGCATATTGAACGCTTGACATTTTATATAATTTTAATCCACTAAAATAGCTATGTGTATCTAGTGGTTATGACATTAGACAGCACAGCTGGAGAATCCTGGATAGGTCTGATGGTCTTGGACAGGTCTGCTAAGTAAAAGGACCACCTGTGCAAGTAGCCACTCTCAGAAGTGGAGACGAGAGGACAGGCCTTACTGGCAGCTCTCACAGCTGTGAATCACACGTGGCAGGAAGAACCTGTCCTTGCACTAAGATTTGGCTTGCGGCAGTCGCATCTGATGCTCCGTATCACATACTCTCCATCTACCTCCGACTTCAGCCACAATGGTCGGCAGATGTGAGTACACACTCATGCTTTCAGTGAATGTCCACCTCAAGTGTACTGTGCCTCTTTCCATTTACTGCCTTATTACTTCTCTGAAGCACTGAGTGCCTGCTTGGGCAGCAATCAAGTGTCTGGAAGACCAGGGAAGTTAGTGCTCCTAGAGACAAAACTCAGCCTACAGAGTCATGGGAGCTTGTGGACAATTCTGGAAGGTGGATAATTCTGGAAGGCATTCTGTATACTTTTCAGAGGTGCACTGATGCCAGTGACCTCAAAATGCACTCCTAGGTAGATTTCCTTCTCCTGCCCTACCATTATCCCTCAACTCCTTCACTCTTGCTTCCAGCATCATCATTTTTGTAAACCATCTGCACCAAAGTCCGTGCCTCAGGCTCTGCTTTGGAGGAAGTTGATACATGGCTCTCTCAACTAAGACTGTGTGTCTGGGCCTGGAGATTCATTCAAGTCTGGAGATTTGACAAGAGCTATCTAGGGCTGCTCCTCTCATTTCTGTAAGCAGAGTAGTTTCATAGATGATCTTTCATCACCCCTCTACCCAAAGCTACAGATGTTGTTTCCATTGTCATCATCATTGCTGCCATTGTTACCATTATCATTAAAACCTTTACTATTTATTGAGCACACTCCCTGCCTCATGTACTTCACAGGCATTAGCTAACATCCTTCTGTTCTCACTGTGCTCATACTTGGGAGGTCCATTACCACCTCCGTGTTATGGATGAGGGAACTGAGCTGCTGGTAAGCAGCAGAGCTAGGCCTATCACCTGGTCTACCAAGGCTGTGCCCTTTCTACTCCACTGCGCATCCAAAGCCCGAGCCAAGTCCAGAGTTATTTAAGGGGTCACTCTAGTGTCACCCATGCCTGTCACCATGGGAACAAATAAGGTGGTGCCTATCCTGTGGCTCTGACAACACTGGGGTTTATCAGCTCTTGGCCTTCTTTAAACTCAGCCTTTCCCACCCATATTTCTGAATTTCTGATTCTTGACTTATTTAGTGACAGATTTTATTTTCTTGGGCCCCACAGTCACTGAGGATAGTGACTGGACCCACAGAATTAAAAGATGCTTGTTTCTTGGAAGAAAAGCTACGACCAACCTAGGCAGTGTATTAAAAAACAGAGTCATCACTTTGCCAACAAAGGTCTGTATAGTCAGTGCTATGGTTCTTTCAGTAGTCATGTATGGATGTGAGAGGTGGATCATAAAGAAAGCTGAGTGCTAAAGAAGTGATGCTTTCAAACTGTGGTGTTGGAGAAGACTCTTGAGAGTCCCTTGGACTGCAAGGAGATCCAACCGTCAATTGTAAAGGAAATCAACCCTGAATATCCATTGGAAGGACTGATGTCCTTCCAATACTTTGGCCACCTGATGTGAGGAGTCGATTCATTGGAAAAGACCCTGAAGCTGAGAAAGATTGAGGGCAAAAAGAGAAGGGGCTGACAGAAGACGAAACTATTGGATGGCATTACCGACTTGATGAACGTGAGTTTGAGCAAACTTTGGGAGTTAGTGAAGGACAAGAAAGTCTGGCGTACCGTGGTTCATGGAGTCACAAAGAGTCAGACATGACTTAGCGATTGAACAAAAACAACAAAGCCTAGCCAATCACCTGATTTTCATCTCAGAGGTAAATAACATAACCTCAGGGCACCCACAAACTCCCATCCCCATTGCTATTCTAAAGGCTAAAGGTTTATTGTGCATTGACAAATAGCACTGGGGTTAAATTCCTAGAAAGAAGAACTTTATTTAAAAGTGTCCTTCCAAGCTGTCTTTTTTACATAAACATTGTTATATACGGGAGAGAGGCTGTATTCCTGGACAACTTCCAAATGTTTAATACACCATTTACACCTGAGTTTGAAGCCCTGCATAAGGAATTATAGCACTTTGGATGATAAATTCCAGTTATGTTTACCTAATTTTAAAAATCTAGGAGCTTGTATCGGAGAAGGCAATGGCACCCCACTCCAGTACTCTTGCCTGGAAAATCCCATGAACGGGGGAGCCTGGTAGGCTGCAGTCAATGGGGTCGCTCAGAGTCGGACACGACTGAGCGACTTCACTTTCACTTTTCACTTTCATGCATTGGAGAAGGAAATGGCATCCCACTCCAGTGTTCTTGCCTGGAGAATCCCAGGGACAGGGGAGCCTGGGGGGCTGCCATCTATGGGGTCGCACAGAGTCGGACACGACTGAAGCAACTAGGGGGGAGCAGCAGCAGCAGCAGCAGGAGCTTGTATGTAAAAACTCAGCTGGAGCAGTAAATAACTCTGCTTTGTTTTTTAGAGTAAAACCAAAAAATGGATTCTTCTATATCCATTAGCTCATCTTTCAGATTTAAGTCTCAACTGTCAGATAAACCCTGTAAGCAAGTAACCCAAAGTTCTTCTGGGTTCGAAAAGTTTTTAGGCAACAGAGAGAAGAGGTAGTGAGAAAGAGGAATTACTGAGCATACACTTGTATCAGGTACTTTCACATGTATCATCTCATTTGCTTTTCAGTTCCATTTCATTGATGAGGAAACAGGCTTGGTAAGGATCTTTAACTTGTCAGTGGATACATTACCTATGAGTGGTTAAGCAGGATTTGGGTTGTACTGCTTTGTCTTTGGGAAGAGTTCTTCTTCTGCCAGTGGCAGAGAGCTTGGATGCTCTTGGGAATGTTTGTTAAGTTAATAATAGAAGCAAACTCTATTGAGCCAGTTTATATATAGGAAGATAGAGGAGTCAGGATGGGTAAAAAAAATTCTACCTCAAAACTGAAGGTAAAAATGAAGATAAGAGTCCAGTACTTTCATGACCGTAGATGCAATACCTCGAACAAAAATATTAGCAAACTCTATGTCCAAGTATTTAGAAAAGGATACCATATCACAATGCAGGGTTTATTCCATGAATACCAGTATAGTTTAACATTCAATAATTCACCACATTAACAGAAAAAATTTATGAATATTTACATAGATATAGAAATATTTTATGTGCAGCAAAATGGCTGTCTGAGGAGGCCTTACAAATAGCTTTGGAAAGAAGAGAAGCCAAAAGCAAAGGAGAAAAGGAAAAATATACCCATTTGAATGCAGAGTTCCAAAGAATAGCAAGGAGAGATAAGAAAGCCTTTCTCAGCGATCAGTGCAAAGAAATAGAGGAAAACAATAGAATGGGAAAGACTAGAGATCTCTTCAAGAAAATTAGAGATACCAAGGGAACATTTCATGCAAAGATGGGCTCGATAAAGGACAGAAATGGTATGGACCTGACAAAAGCAGAAGATATTAAGAAGAGGTGGCAAGAATACACAGAAGAACTGTACAAAAAAGATCTTCATGACCCAGTTAATTACGATGGTGTGATCACTCACCTAGAGCCAGACATCCTGGAATGTGAAGTCAAGTGGGCCTTAGAAAGCATCACTACAAACAAAGCTAGTGGAGGTGATGGAATTCCAGTGGAGCTATTTCAAATCCTGAAAGATGATGCTGTGAAAATGCTGCACTCAGTATGCTAGCAAATTTGGAAAACTCAGCAGTGGCCACAGGACTAGAAAAGGTCAGTTTTCATTTCAATCCCAAAGAAAGGCAATGCCAAGGAATGTTCAACTACCGCACAATTGCACTCATCTCACACGCTAGTAAAGTAATGCTCAAAATTCTCCAAGCCAGGCTTCAGCAATATGTGAACCATGAACTTCCAGATGTTCAAGCTGGTTTTAGAAAAGGCAGAGGAACCAGAGATCAAATTGCCAACATCTGATGGATCATCGAAAAAGCAAGAGAGTTCCAGAAAAACATCTATTTCTGCTTTATTGACTATGCCAAAGCCTTTGACTGTGTGGATCACAATCAACTGTGGAAAATTCTGAAAGAGATGGGAATACCAGACCACCTGACCTGCCTCTTGAGAAACCTGTATGCAGGTCAAGAAGCAATAGTTAGAACTGGACATGGAACAACAGACTGGTTCCAAATAGGAAAAGGAGTACATCAAAGCTGTATATTGTCACCCTGCTTATTTAACATATATGAAGAATACATCACGTGAAATGCTGGGCTAGAAGAAGCACAAGCTGGAATCAAGATTGCTGGGAGAAATATCAATAACCTCAAATATGCAGATGATACCACTCTTATGGCAGAAAGTGAAGAGGAACTAAAGAGCCTCTTGAAAGTGAAAGAGGAGAGTGAAAAAGTGGGCTTAAAGCTCAACATTCAGAAAACGAAGATTATGGCATCTGGTTCCATCATTTCATGGCAAATAGATGGGGAAACAGTGGAAACAGTGTCAGACTTTATTTTTTTTGGCTCCAAAATCACTGTAGATGGTGACTGCAGCCATGAAATTAAAAGACGCTTACTTCTTGGAAGGAAAGTTATGACCAACCCCTTCAGCATATTAAAAAGTGGAGACATACTTTGCCAACAAGTATAGTCAAGGCTATGGTTTTTCCAGTAGTCATGTATGGATGTGAGAGTTGGACTATAAAGAAAGCTGAGAGCCAAAGAATTGATGCTTTTGAACTGTGATGTTTGAGAAGACTCTTGAGAGTCCCTTGAACTGCAAGGAGATCCAATCAGTCTATCCTAAAGGAGATCAGTCCTGGGTGTTTATTGGAAGGTCTGATGTTGAAGCTGAAACTCCAATACTTTGGCCACATGTTGCGAAGAGCTGACTCATTTGAAAAGATCCTGATGTTGGGAAAGATTGAGGGCAGGAGGAGAAGGGGACGACAGAGGATGAGATGGTTGAATGGCATCACCGACTCAATGGACATGAGTTTGGGTAAACTCTGGGAGTTGGTGTTGGACAGGGAGGCATGGCATGCTGCGGTTCATGGAGTCGCAAAGAGTCGGACATGACTGAGTGACTGAACCGAACTGATAGAAATATTTGATTATATTCAATAGCACTCATGATAAATAAAAATCTCAAGGAACTTAGAAGGGAACTGTCTTTACCTAATAAAAATAAACAACAGCAAAAAAAAAAAAGATATGACAAAGTAATACTTAATAATGAGATAGTAAAATCTTTTTCTACAAGACTGGGAACAAAACAAGAATGCCCACTCTCACCATTTCTACTCAACATTGTACTGGAGGTTCTAGCCAGTACAATAAGGCAAGAAAGACAAAAAGAAAGCATAAGAATTGGAAAGGAATTGTTGGGAGAAGATACAACTGTGTATATAAAAATTTCACAATAACCTATCTATAAACAAATAGAAATAATAGGTACATTTAGCAAGGTCTCCAGCTACTAACTCAATACATAGAATTGATTTAATGTGTATATACCAGTGACAAATAAAAAATAAAAGTTTTAAAACCTATTATTTATAATATAATAAAATTTTAAAAAATAGTGAAAAGTAAGATCTCTTTTTTATAGGGAGGTATAAAACACTACTGAGTGAACTTAGAGTAAAGCTAACTAGAGTACTTTAACATATTTGGTGATTAGAAGAGTCAATACTGCAAAGTTGTCATATCTCCCTTAATTTGCCCATTTATTCAATATGAATGCAATAAAAATACTAGCAGGTTTTTACAAAATGAAAATTGAAGTCATTCATGATTCTAAAATTTAGCAAAAGACCAAAAACAGCCAAAATAATCTTGGAGAAGAACAAAGCTGGAGAAATAACACTTCCAGATCTGAAAGACAGATGAACATATCAATGACTAGAGTTCAAAAACAGATTCACAGATACACAGTCCCTTACTGTACGACAAGGTGACACTAATGCAGTAAGGGAAGGATGGGCGTTCCAGTAAACGACTTTGGGAGAAAAAAAGAAAAGAATCTTGACCCCTACCTTATACCATACACAAATTCAATTACAGATCAATTCAACATCTAGACATGAAAAGTAAAAACAATAAAGCTTTTAGAAGAGAACATGAACAAAGTCTTCATGACTTTGAAGCAGGCAAAGATTTCTTAAATGAGACACAAAAATTGTTAACCATGAAGAAAAAAAGATCAGTTTGATTACATTAAAATTAAAACCTCTGTTGATCAAAAAATTAGCAAAGAAAGCAAGCCACAGAATGTATTACATGTACAAAGGACTCATATCTATTATATATATACACATACATATATGTGTGTGTACATGTGTATGTGTATGTATATGTGTGTGTGTATATACATATATAAAATCCTATAGCAATAAGAAAAAGGCAGACAACTCAATAGAAAAAAAATGGTCAAAAGGCCTGAATAGGCACTTCAGATTATCCAAATGACCAATAATAACATAGTAGTCAAAATCAAAGAATTCAAATTAAAATTGCAAAGTGATAACAACACATACACTAGATAGCTAAAATGAAAAAAAGGCCAACAATATTGGATGTTGGCAAAGATATAGGTTCATCAGACCCCTCTAGTTGTGAAAAATTACTTAACAATATCTGCTAAAGCTAGGCTACATGTCTTATGACCCAGTAATTCCACTCCTAGAATATAACCAACAGAAATACATCCATTTACTAGAAGACATGCACTAGACTGCATATATAGCACTATTCATAATAGCCCCAAACTTGAAACTCCCCTAATGCTCATCCATAACAGGATGCATAAGTAAAATGCAGTATATTCATACAATGGAATACTATACAGCTGCAGAAAAGAACAAACTAAAATTATATACCACCATATGGATGAATCTTACAACTATTAATATAAAGCTGAACAAAAGAAGCCAGACACAAAAGATTACACACTGAAAAATTCTAATTATAAAAAGTTTAAAAACAGGAAAAATTAGTCTATAAGTCAAGATGGTGGTTGCCCTTGCTTGGTGGAGTAGTGACTGGAAGGGGACAAAACAGATGCTTCAGGAATCCTAGTAATTTTCTGGGTTTTTGTGCTGTTAACATAAATGTGTTCAAATAAATGGGAACCTGTGATCTATACACTTTAGATTTACCCACCTTTTTGTATGTATGTTTTGATTAAAAGTTTACTTTAAAAAAAGAAAATGTGAAGATAGAAGCTGTGTTAACCTTTCCATTCTTATCTCTCAAGACCCATTGTGGACTACCCGGGGCTTGACTGCATTGTATAGAAATCAGAAGTTTAATGCTCAATGTAACAGGGATGGTGAAAGGGAAATTACAGAGATGACCTGAGTTTGTTAGAGGTGTGGGTGTGACCTAGCACATTTTAAAGATCAGAGGTCATGTGCTCTAGACCAGGAACTCAGCCTGCATGGATCCATTAGCTCATACCTATACAAAGTTCATATCTTTATTTTAGGATTTGACCTGTCAGGGAGGAAGCTTGATAGAGAGTTTGGTTCACCTTAATTCAACAAATACTCACTGGTTTGTGTTATGCTCTAAACCCTATGCAAGGTCCTGGTGATTCTGAGCCAAACCAGACAAGGGCCCTGCCCTGTCTCAGCATATTAGGGGGATGGAACATGTAAACAGGCAGTTACAGGGCAGCACAGGAGAGTCATGTCGGGATAACTGAAGGTGGGAGCAGAAAGGAGGAGAGGTGCTAATCTAGTTTGGGGAATTGAAGAAGGCTTTTTGAGGCAATGAGGGTTTATGCTGAGAACAAAAGGGTGGCCAGTATTCAGCCAGGTGAATGGTGTGTAGGCAAACAGAGTGCTGCAAGTCCCCCCAAAAAACAGCCTGTGCAAAGAAGGTACAGAGATCACACTGAGCAGGGTGCTACTGGAAACATAAGATGGACGTGGAGCCAAGAATAAATTTCTGAGGGGCAGGAGATGAGATTGGTATGGTCCCAGTGAATGGAGTCCTATTGAAGAATCTGTATTTTAGCCCAGTGTGATGTAATTAAATCCTGGCTTTAGCCTAGCTGGGACCTGTGACCCTGGGCAAGTCCCTTCCATTTCTCCAGTATAGAACTTTTGTTAGTTCTGTCTTGAGTGCTAGCTTTCCCACCAATGCTTTTTAAAAATACATAAAGAAATGACTTTGTTTTCAGTTTTAAAGGCCTGCACATAGTAGGTATGTGCAGGACAGTTGGTTGACTGACAAGTGTCCAGGGCCCTGTAGTGAAGGAGGATAGCATCTTAAGATTTATCATTTAGAAACGCAAAAGCTGGCTCAGACCCATGCCCACAACCATGTCCTGGCAGCTGAGGACACTGCAAAGGCAACAATCAGGATGGAAAATTCCCCTTTCCAAGTTCCTGAAACCTGGAGCCCAAGGTGGCAGCTGGGGGCCTATTATTCCTTGGCGTGCTGGCGAAATGGAAGAATTCTGTTTGTGCAATTCTAAACAGGAGTCTGTTTTCTCTTGATGAAGAGGGATAGTTTATGATTAGAGGGATATTTCCTTAGTGGTGGTGGTGCTTTTTTCTTTTTTTAAACTTATTAGAGATTAAATTATTGCGGTAAGGGGTAGCAGGAATTCTTTGACTTGATAAGGTCTGGCTTACTAGTTCTCCCTTGGAGGGAATAAGGGCTGAACAACTTATTCATTGCTTGAACAAATTTCAAGGGTACTGTCAGAATCAAAACCAGAGCAGGCAGATGAGCTTAAATATAAGACAGAGAGACTGTTGGTGGAGGTGAGCCAGCAGACCAAGGATCTCCTGGTAATAGGAGAGACCAGGGACACTGGGCATTTGGCAGGTCTGGCAGGTCTAAGACACTGAATTCCAGGGTTTGGAAGGATTGGTAGAAGCAAGGGTTGGAGGAGCAAAGATAGGGTCTCACTGGGGAGCAGGGCAACATTAAGGGCAAGGTCAACTGGATAGTAGTCAGTCCTTAGATACCTATGGAATCAATGAATTCCTGATGACTGAGACTCAACTCTGAGACCTGGGGCCAAGGCAAGAGCTGGATCACAAGAAATGAATTTTAACAACAGCTAACAATTGTATAACAGTTTGCACCAGGCACTCTTCTAAGTTCTTTACATATATTAATTCATTTCATCCTCACAAGTCCTGAGACGCTGGCCTTGTTATCATTCCCACTTGACAGATGAGAAAAGTGAGACACAGAGAGATTAATTAAGTGCAAGCTTCAGTATGGCTCCAGTGTCCACACACTTGCCATTAGATGCGATGGCTTTGTTAGAACTGGGACAATGATGGGGTGCTACGCACTTCTAAAATTCTTCCAACAGGGAAAATCTCTGTTGGAGATTTTGTTGGAGTCCCAAGGGTTGGACTGAGTCTTAAAGGTCCTCAGTAAGCTCAATTTTCAGGAGCACTTTTGGTCTGTAAGCTTTATTTTTTGGTGAATTATTCTCCAAGCATATAATTTCTAGCAAATCTAAGACCTTGGCCTGCCAGCTTTTTGCTTTCTTCTGCAAGTTTTGGCCCAACAGCTGCCAGGATAGGGAACTAATTTCTCACTTTGGCTGACAGAAAGATCTGACTGACAATCTCTCAGTTTGTGCCTCTGGCATAGAAGGAGTGTGAGCCATTTTCCCAGGGTTGTGTGTTCAGAACTCAAACTGACATCACAATACTATTAACTAGTTTCCACGTCCTTTGGTTGAAAATCCATGTCGCTTTGTCAGCCAAAACAGGCATTTCAAGACAGAGTTGAGACGTTGCTCTAATTTGTGTAGCCTCAGTAAGTAGTAATGAAGAAGAAGATCCTCAGAAGTTGGGTTGAAGAGGCATTTTATTGCTTCATTTCCAACATGAAACCCAAGAATCCTTACAAATTGTTTGGGAGGATGTTTGGCAGGAATGCAGTGGCTGGCACAACATACACAGCAATCCCAGTCATGATCATGAATAGTTAGCCTCATTTGGCATAAACAATTCTTCAGGGTATATTTTCAACTCATTGTTTGGAAAACTTAAGCATGTAAATGCTATTAGCTTCAGTGGAGTTTCATGTGCACAATTCTGGTAAATTTATAAAGATTTTTTTAGAACATAGACATTCCCTTTTCCTATGATTGTTCTAAGTAGTTAGAAAGTTTTCTTAAAAATGGGGACTTTGTGCAGCAAGCCCACTGACAATGTGTCTTGAGCACTAATCACATATCAGATACCATGCTGAAGCTAGGGATACAATGATGGTCCCAATTAATTCTAATGTGTTTCTCCAAAGTCTATCATAAAACCCTTATAAAAGATGAAGAAAAACCAAGGAGGACACAGGAAATAGAAGATAAGGAAAAGAATCATATAGGAAATTTGTCCAGTGTTATTTCTATTATTCATAGTATCTCAAAGATGCTAATTGTATGCCCTATGGTTGAAGATAATGAGAGATATTTTCCCAGATCTTATAAAGGAAGCAGAATGCATTTAACTTAGATTTTAGAGAGGGTTTAGACTCTGTCCTGTGTGACATTCATTACAAGGGAGGGAGTGGACCCCAGGAGTCCAGTTCATCCATCTGATACTGATAAAAGTCCACTCTGTTTTGTATAGGCTGGGAGATCATAGCATAGTTCTGAGCAAGACATGATCCTTGCCCTCAGGGAACTGAGAGTCTAGTATAGGAGACAGAGTGATAAATAATTTTTGCCAGTTAGGATCTTCTTCCTGATGTAGGAGTGGACAGAATGCTGTTGGAGGCCACAGGAAGAGATAATTCTTTCCTCTTTGAGATGAAAGACATGACTGTCTTTCCTGCCCACAGAAAAAAAGAAAATTATTCCTATTTTAAGATGCTCAGAGGAGGTCAGTTTCTACCCTCCTCCACCCCTTTGGGGTTTTTTTTTGACTGTCTACCATGTGCCAGGCATTTTGCTGGGCACTAGATGTACAGTGATGAGCAATGGGTAGTGACGGTTCCTATAAGCTATCCTTTAGAAGGAAAGAAAGCAAATTTAATTAAACAAATAATTACGGACCAGCCTCATGTTATGTGTATAGGAATCACAGAGCATAGAAATACAAATACATATGAATGAAAACATATAAAAATAGAAATAAAATCCCTTATACATAAATTGTTCATGCAAATTCCCCCTCTTCACAATTAAAAAGAATTGCCTGGAATATTACTCAGCCACAAAAATGAATGAATTTGAGTCAGTTGTAGTGAGGTAGAT
The DNA here is from genome assembly GCF_003369695.1 of Bos indicus x Bos taurus. Classification (NCBI taxonomy): domain Eukaryota; kingdom Metazoa; phylum Chordata; class Mammalia; order Artiodactyla; family Bovidae; genus Bos; species Bos indicus x Bos taurus. Next base: position 45,680,486 of record NC_040090.1, on the reverse strand, counting down.
GAACCTGGAGCCTATTATACAGAGTGATATAATTCAGAAAGAGAAAAGCAAATATCCTACATTAATGCTTATACACGGAATCTAGAAAAATGGTACTGATGAACCTGCTTCCAGGGCAGGAATAGAGATGCAGATGCAGAGAAGGGACTTGTGGACACAGTGGAGGAAGGAGAGGGTGGCACAAATTGAGAGAGTAGCATTGACTTTTATATACTACCTACCATGTGTGAATAGCTAGTGGGAATAGATAGCTAGTGGGAAGCTACTGCATAGCACAGGGAACTCAGCTCGGTGCTCTGTGATACCCTAGAGGGGTGGGACGGAGGCTCACGAGGGAGAGGACAGATGTATATTTACACCTGACTAAAAGCCTCTTGATGAAAGTGAAAGAGGAGAGTGAAAAGTTGGCTTAAAGCTCAACATTCAGAAAACAAAGATCATGGAATCTGGTCCCACCACTTCATGGGAAATAGATGGGGAAACAGTGGAAACAGTGTTAGACTTTATTTTTTTGGGCTCCAAAAGCACTGCAGATGGTGACTGCAGACATGAAATTAAAAGACACTTACTCCTTGGAAGGAAAGTTATGTCAAACCTAGATAGCATATTGAAAAGCAGAGACATTACTTTGCCAACAGAGGTTCGTCTAGTCAAGGCTATGGTTTTTCCTGTGGTCATGTATGGATGTGAGAGTTGGACTGTGAAGAAGGCTGAGTGCCGAAGAATTGATGCTTTTGAACTGTGGTGTTGGAGAAGACTTTTGAAAGTCCCTTGGACTGCAAGGAGATCCAACCAGTCCATTCTGAAGGAGATCAGCCCTGGGATTTCTCTGGAAGGAATGATGCTAAAGCTGAAACTCTAGTACTTTGGCCACCTCATGTGAAGAGTTGACTCATTGGAAAAGACTCTGATGCTGGGAGGGATTGGGGGCAGGAGGAGAAGGGGACGACAGAGGATGAGATGGCTGGATGGCATCACTGACTTGATGAACATGAGTCTGAATGAACTCCGGGAGTTGGTGACGGACAGGGAGGCCTGGCGTGCTGTGATTCAGGGGGTCGCAAAGAGTCAGACACGACTGAGCGACTGAACTGAACTGAATGTTATTGTACAGCAGAAACTAATAACATTGTAAAGCAATTATCCTCCTATTAAAAAAAGTTAAGAGAATGCCCAACGTTAGAATAAATCTCTAGGTCTAGGTCTCCCAAAAAACAATGCAAAACAATAAACCAAACCAAAAAAAAAAGAATATCAAGAATCATAATTTCAGAGTTGGTGACTGACTGAGTTTTAAACTGTGTTTCTGTGATTGGCGCATAGCTGTACCACTGCAGAGCTGGATTTAAAAAGCAGTCTTAATCCTTTGTGAGGATGCATTTTGAATTCTGTAGAACTTTAAATTAAATGACTATCTAGAAGAACATATCTCTAGGGGAACCTGTAGCAGTCCCACTAAACAATAAATAATTAGAAGGGTATAAAGCGTTGTACAGGGCCTTTGAGAACCAGATCCAGTCTGGTGTGGGTTATCAGGAAAGACCTCCTTGAAGAAGTGATGGTCTAGGCTGAAGTAAGAAGGCTGAGTAAGACCTGGCTTGGCAAAGAGAGAAGCGAACAGGACTCAGCTCAACAATTCAGCTGATTTCCTTATCTCATCCCAACTTTGCTTCTGTCTGTTGCTCAGGCCCTAGTATAATTTGAGGCAGAGTCTACCTAAGAATTGCTTATGCATATCTGGGGAGGCAGGAAGGGGAGAGAGAAACGGTAGAAAAACCAAGAAAAACTAGTCTTAGCCAACAGAAATCACAGAGCACATAAATCTCAAAGTCTGTTTACTTCCCTTAGTTGATTTACAAAAATACAAGTCAGTAAATACTAACCTGTCATTAAAATTAGCTGACTAGTTCCATGTGCTTGCCTGGCTGATTGTGAAATGTGTGTTGCATTTGTTATTAAATTCCTTTCAGAGGGGGAAATGTCACAAAGGCAAACTCTAATTCCTCATTGCTGGTGAGGCTATCCATAGAATGACATCTTTTGTAAAATGTCTTTTAATTTTAAAATTAGGGCCATGCATCTTTAGTGGTGTTTGTAAAGTTAGAAATGATAAAATAGCAACATACCTGAAAATCAGCCTTCCATCCATTTGGGACAAGAAGGAAATTCAGGTGCTAGGTCAGAACTTCAGCAAATTCTCACTGCATTATGGAAGCCAATCCAATGAGAGGACTCATCTAAGATGTCAACCCAAGATCAGAGCTAAATCCTTAAAGACTGAGAATTTGTGTGGGTATGATAACAGGTCTAGAAATAAGCGCATTATAGTCACAGCTAACACAACATCTGCTGTGGGTCTGATATTGAGCTAGGGCCCTTTAAAATCTCATTGTAGAGAAAAAAAATGACTAACTTTGTGAACCCTCACTATATGCCAAGCCTGTTTCAAGAACTGTAAGAATACTAACTCATCTAACCCTATAATAACTCAGACATGTAGATTAATGGTTTTACTATGTGATGGTTGGATGTCATCACCAACTCAATGGACATGAGTTTGAGCAAATTCTGGGGGATAATGAAGGACAGGGAAGTCTACGGGGTCACAAAGAGTTGGACACAAGTCAGCAGCTGAACAGCAGCAACAATGCAAAATCAGAGCTTAGAGGTCAGTTGGTGTCTTTCCCAAGGTCTTATGATTACTGTATGAAGGAGCTTAGCTTTGAACCCAGGCCATCTTCAAAGCAGCTTCACTAGGTAGATGCTTTGATTATCTCAGGTTTTCAGGTAAGTCGACTGAGGTGCAGAGGCTAAGCAAGTTTTCTAAGGTCCTATAACAAGGCTCAGATTCCATACTTCAAGTTGGATCTAACTTCCAAGGCCACGATCATTCAGACTGTACATGTAGGTTTTACCTTTCTGTAGAGTGCTCACCACTGGTCACTGTTTTTTTTTTTTCTCGGGGCAAGAGAACCTGGAGTATCATGTTTCTCTCACCTCAGAAATGGTCTCTTTCCCCACTCTCAAATTGCTCTGATATTTGGTGTTGTGGTTTGGTATTCCAGTAAGAACACATTTTCCCCACCTTCCTTGCTTTAGCATATTTTTCTGGCTTTTAGATTCCACTTTAAAAGCTGACCATCTTTCATTTTTTATCTACTGAGCTCACCTTCAGGATACAGATAAAAGTTTAAGAGGGAGGCAGAATTAGTCCAGGAGCTAGGTAGCCACTCAGGTCTGCAGGCAAGAAAGCTTTATCTAAAAAATTCAGTCAGTGGAGCAAAGATGGAAGCAGAGACTTAAAAAGCAGAGCCAAATGAATCCATGTCGGCTGTAGCAGAGACAGCCGGACAGATGTACAGCTCTCTTCAAAGGTTGCTTAGGGACCCAATAACCCTGCAAAGACTGTGCCCTGCATCTCAATGTGGGTGGGCGGATAAAGGAACATTATTCCTCCTCTTCCTCTTGGTTTTCCCAGGGTAAGTGCAACAAAGCAAATGCAATTTGCATTCAATGTCTGAAAGCCACTCACATCTGTAAACACTAAGGGTCCCAGGCAGCAACACCCTCCAGAAAGCCCCTTAGCCCCATTTCAAGGAACCAGATGTGAAGAGAAAGCCTTCTGCTTGCCATTGTTCTTTCCACTTGAGCTGCAAGACCCTGGGAAGCGCCATGTGCGGGGAACACATGGCACATTTTGCTCTTAAATTGAATCAAGCTTATTATGTTAGAGAGAGTTTAATTAAACTCTTGCTGGCGGTTGTGAAAAAGGTTAGCTTCCTCCCAGGCCTTTCTTTAAGTGTTCTCTGCAGGTAGCACACACGTTCTCCTTCCAGCAGAAGGTCATTAGGACCCTATGATTATGCACAGACTCTGGAAGTTTCCAAGAGGTTCTGGGAGCATTTGACTCATAACTTATTTAATCAATCAACTCGGTGGTACAGTAAAGGGATTATAACTATCCTCCGCCCTGATCACAGATGACTGGCTTTACTGCTGGGCCACCCATACTAATCCTTTTCACTCGAATAAGGCAGTGTGATGCCCTACACCCTTTGTCCTCATATGTTTGTGCTTTCACTCTGAATTTAACTGAGGCTAGGGAAAAGCTGCAAGTATTTCTTTGTATTCATGCTTTACTTCTAGCCCCGAACAGTAGAGTTCTTGCAAATTGGGAGGGATGTGTGCCAGGACTGTAGTGCCTGGCACAGACCTTTGCAGAAACTTCACTTGTGATTATAAATAGTTGGCCTTTCTTAGCATAAACAATTCTTGTGGGTATATTTTTCAACTCTTGTTGTTCGGAAAACTTAAGTACATAAAGGCCATTAGCTTTAGCAGGGTTTTGTGTGCAAATTCCTGGGTAACCATACATAATGCTGTTGTTTAATGAACTTTGTCTATCCACTCTCCCACAATTTCATAAACCTTTATGGAGTTCAGAATATTTTCATGCAAAGGGAAAATTAAATCTTTATTATCAAAGTATGCTTTTCTTAGAATCACGACACAGGAACTGGCAAACAGGTTTGAAGGAAATATTAAATGAAAAATGCATGGGTTCGTGTCAAGCTTAAATGTTAATCACATCCATTTTGCCAGGGAAACTGGTAGCATTAGAGCTTACATAATAATTGATCCATGACTTGCCAATGAATCCAATCTCTCTTCCTGCTCAAATCAGTTCAAAACAGGTGACTATGTAAGCTATATGAATGAGATGCAGGAGTCATGTGCTTTTAAAACCACCATCCAGCAGGCATAAATGGCAAGCAAGTTATCAATAAATTAACTTATCCTTTCAGTGGTAATGGGACTTTACCTTGACAGATAAAAAGAAAGCAATACTTTATATAATACATAATTTTGAATGGTCAACCCAATATAGGTGTGTCTTATTTACAAAAGGATATGCCCAAGAAATATAATTTGTGAACTTTCAGGAAAAGGCAGAGTGAGAGGCTGTGAACCTTCTGATTTCAAGTCCATCCAGGTGGCGCTAGTGGTAAAGAACTCACCTGCCAATGCAGGAGACAAGAGATGCAGGTTGGATCCCTGGATCAGGAAGATCCCCTGCAGGAGGACATGGCAACCCACTCCAGTATTCTTACTTGGAAAATCCCATGGACAAAGGAGCCTGGCGGTCCACAGTCCAAAGGGTCTCACAGAGTCATATACATTTGAGCACAGACAGAGTCATAATAATCACAAGAAACATAAGGAAAAATGAGCAAAAGGAGGGGGGGAGTGATTTTGAACTATTAAGAATATTTAATAGTATGAAAGGAGATATGTGAATTAAGAACCTGGATGCAGGGGGAAGTGGGATTAGGGGCTGTGGAATCAGTAAACCATGAAATGAAATGAAAATCAAAACAGGATTTAGAGAACAGTTGCAATCTATTTTTTAAATGTGGGAGAATGATATTACACTTATTTCAGGAAAGCTCATTATGGGAGGGAGAGGAGAGAAGAAGTCAACAATGATATATAGGTAAAGGTGGAACTGAATGCTATTGCAAACTAAACAGAAAATGAACTAGGAGAAAATATGCAGAGCGTGAAGGATACGAAAAGATGAGGAGGATGGACTTAGAGAACGGAGCACTCTGGGAAAGACAGGAGTTCCTAGAGAAAGGTAAGAAATAAATAGGAGTAAACTGAGGATATGCCTACATACAACAGATGCTCTGAACAGATTTGTGGAATGAATGAGCAAACAACAAATAACAATAACAACCACAAAAAATCAAAGATTAAAAAAAAATCTGCTAGAAGAAAAATATTACCACAAATAAAATAGTTGAAGGTATAAATACAGCCCTATTTCAGATCCCATTTTAAAAATGAGATCAGCATGCATCATTAAATATTTTATCTCTAAGAAAAAAAGAAAGTACTCTGTAAGGAGCTGGATTACAGATTTCATGTAAAGGAATAGAATTCATAAGTGAATATGAAGTATATGTCATTCATTGTAATGAAAAACCATGTGTAAACCACAGCATTAAAAACAGTATACTTTGGGTTTTTATCCAAGTAAGTTGTTATCCAAAGGCAAAGACTCCATAGGCTTTTGAGTCTTAAGGAGTTTAATTACCAACTAATGAAGAATTTTGGCTTTAAAAGTTACTTCCAAAAGATATCTGATCTTAGCAGACAGACATGAAAAAAAAATGATGCTGTTAAAAGTATAAGAAATCCTGAATTAGTAAGTACCTATTGAAGAGATAAGTAAATAAGAACAATAATTAGGAAGAAATATTCGTGATAGGATTCGGGAATTAGGAGAATTGTTTAAATAAATATAAATTAAAATAAATAAGTTAAATGAGTAGTAAGTTAAATTTCTTTGGAAGGAATGATGCTAAAGCTGAAACTCCAGTACTTTGGCCACCTCATGCGAAGAGTTGACTCACTGGAAAAGACTCTGATGCTGGGAGGGATTGGGGGCAGGAGGAGAAGGGGATGACAGAGGATAAGATGGCTGGATGGCATCACTGACTTGATGGAAGTGAGTCTGAGTGAACTCCGGGAGTTGGTGACGGACAGGGAGGCCTGGCATGCTGCGATTCATGGGGTCGCAAAGAGTCGGACAGGACTGAGTGACTGAACTGAACTGAACTGAAGTTAAATAAATGGAAAATGCAAGTGAGAAAGGAGTTGAAAAAAACAAAAAACTGCAAAGGTTTCCCATAAAAATGAATCAAAAATATACAGTTCTATTAAGAAATGGATGTAGTGATAAAACAGAATATCTTGTTGTTTATATTAAGTTGATAGTTAATTGAATAGAAAAGAAGATTGTTGCCAGAGGGAATAAAAATAAACAAAAGTAAAACCAAGAACATGCATTGTCTATATAACACCAAAGAAATCTAAAAAAAATTTATTTGTAAAAATTGAGGTCAAGATGTATGGAGAGAATAACATGGAAACTTACATTACCATATGTAAAATAGACAGCCAATGGGAATTTGTTGTATGACTCAGGGAACTCAAACAGGGGCTCTGTATCAACCTAGAGGGGTGGGATGGGGAGAGAGATGGGAGGGAGGTTCAAGAGGGAGGGGACATATGTATGCCTATGGCTGATTCATTTTGATATTTGGCAGAAAACAACAAAATTCTGTAAAGCAATTATCTTTCAATTAAAAAATAAAAAAACTGAGGGGTAGAAAGTTAGAATGGCAGAACATAGACTGAATAAGACTAAAATAATTGTAAATTTAAACAATCATATGGGAAGCAAACCAACAAAGAAGCAAACACCTCTCTTGGCCTAAACAACAAAACATTTCCAATTGGATTAATGCAATGATTTACTAGGAAACTTTTAAAAAGACTTAGGAAGGCTAAAAGTAAAAAAAAATAAATTAAAAAGACACTAAAAAGATAAATTAAAGTGAAGGAAAAGCAGGTGGGATGTCAGATACAGTTTAAGGCAAAGGTTATTCAGGGAAGCTAATTATGTTAATTATGTGACGGTGGAAGTCAGAGTTAATAATGAAACCTATGATGTCACAATATTATGTTTGTAGGGCCCAGAGAAGATAGCAACAAACAGAAAACAAAGACTGTTAAATTCAAAGAGAAATTATAAGTACACAATTGAAAATCAAGGTATCAATACCCCATTGTTGCTGCTAAGTCACTTCAGTCATGTCCGACTCTGTGCGACGCCACAGACGGCAGCCCACCAGGCTCCCCCGTCCCTGGGATTCTCCAGGCAAGAACACTGGAGTGGGTTGCCATTTCCTTCTCCAAGGCATGAAAGTGAAAAGTGAAAGTGAAATCGCTCAGTCGTGTCCCACTCTTAGCGACCCCATGGACTACAGCCTACCAGGCTCCTCCATCCATGGGATTTTCCAGGCAAGAGTACTGGAGTGGGGTGCCTTTGCCTTCTCCGTCAATACCCCATTACCAGAATATAAAAAATTGGGAAGAAAATGATAAGGTAATAGAATAAAGAATCTGAAAAACATAGGTAAATTTACCACAGTATCGCAGTAAGAACAGATATTGCCAAGAATTAAAATGAACGACAAAACAACAACGGAGTCTGGAAGTTTATTGCTAGTTCCTGATGAGATGGCAGATTAGCATACATACTCTTCATTCCTCTTAATTCAACCCTGGGAAACTTCAGAAACAGAGGGAAGCACAGATTCAGGGAACTAACAGAGCACTGAGACAAAGGAGAGAGCAAAGGCTGTCCTGACAGAAGGTGGGAATGGGGTGGGAGGTGACCTGACCCAGGAGTCCTCTTCCTTCCTTTGACTTGTTGGTGGGGGGAAGGACTGGGAGGGGAGCTGCTGGAGTTCTCTTATTCCACCCCTTCTGACATTGCCAAGAGAGGGCCGTTACTTGTCCTGCAATCCAGATGTTTGCAGCAGCATGCAAGCTCTCTTCCTGTCCACAGTCACAATACTCTCAGGGCAGCAGAAAGCTCTTCTCAAGGGAAGAAGAGGTGAAGGGGGCTTCTCCATCCCCTCCCTCTCCAGATTCACAGAGCTTGGAATTAGAACATAAAGAGATCCTGTCTTTCTATTTCTGCTTTTCGTTGAGTGTCCAGATGAAGATCGGTGGTAGAGTCTGCCTGCAAAGCGGGAGACCCGGGTTCGATCCTTGGTTGGGAAGGTCCCCTGGAGGAGGAAATGGCAACCCACCCCAGTATTCTTGCCTGGAGAATCCCACGGACGGAGGAGACTGGCAGGCTACAGTCCATGGGGTTGCAAAGAGTTGGACACAACTGAGCGACTTCACTTACTTATTAATTTATCTAGTGGAATGCAAGCAAATGGAGGAATTGATAGCGGTGATGTGGGACTTAATCTTTCTTCCCTGGTCTCGTTTTTTTTCTTTCCCTTAAACACATCTGAAGAGATACCACCTAGAATTTGGCCCTTTCCCATCAAATACTAATAGGCCTAATGATTAAATCACCAGAGAAACAAGACCATCTGCCACAAAAACTACATATCAAAGGGTACAACTAGGAAAAGTGAAAGCAAAGTGAACACTAACTGCAACAGCTGGACCAAAAATTTAATGTAAGCATAATACCTACCCTCAAAAGCATAGTGGGAATGTTGTAATAGAATGCAAATTCAAGAAGTAAAGAAAAAGAACCAAATGTAAATTGGGTGCTAAACAGATATTTGTAACAAATATTTGTTGGTGTCCCTGCCAAAGATGCATGACCTGAACCTAATTGTGAGGAAACATCAGACAACCCCAAATTGAGAGAGTCTATAAAAGAACTGCCTGGTACTCAAAAAATGTCACTGTCATAAAATTAAAAGGACTAAGGAACTGTTCCAGATTAAAGGAGGCTAAAGACATCTGACAGGTAAATGCAATGTGTGATCCTGGCTCGAATCCAGCACCAGACGTTGTATTAATATTTTTCCTTTGCTACAGAGCAGTACTGTCCACTGTGGGCGCCACTGGCCACATGCAGCTACTGAATAATTGAAATGAGGCTAGTCTGAGTTGACAAGTGCTGTAATTAAAAAATACACACTGGTTTTTAGTATGAAAGAAGAATGTAAGCCATCTCAATTATAATTTTTATGTTAATTACATGTTGGAATGATATTATTTTGGCTATACTGGCTTAAATACAATTTATTATTAAGATTAATTTCACTTGCCTTTTACTTTTTAATGTAGATACTAGAACATTTAAATTACATTTCTAGCTCATTTTTATGTCTTGCATAATATTGATATCATATAGTACTGCCATAAAGAACATTAGAAGTACAATTAGTGTACTTTGAACAAGGTATGAAGATTAGAAAATAGTATTTTTATCAATATTAAATATAAATGTACTGTAATTTTGTAAGAGAATGTGCTCATTCTTAAGAAATACACACTGAAGTATTTAGAGGTAAAGGGGCAAGCATGCTGTCTGCCGCTTATTCTCAAAAGTTTAGAAAGACATAAAATGTATATATATTTATGGAGAGAGAATGATAAAGCAAATGTAAAATGTTGGCAATTACAGAATCTGAGTGAAAGATAACGAGTTCTGTGTACCATCTTTGCAACTTTTATATCAATTTGAAATTATTTCAAAATAAAGGTCTACAAAAACCACTCCCACATGATGGTTAAAATAAGCAGTACAGTAACAGGGATAAAAAGCAGGGTGGTTAGCACTGAAGAAAGAGATGTGGGGAAGGAGAGTGAGAAACATGCTCCCACGATGTGGCAGAAAGTCTGAAGAGAGAGAAATTTAAAGTAAAACCTAGGTGACATGGGGATGAGTCAAAGTAACAACATCTTGGTCACTGGAGGCTCAGAAAGTGAGAAAACAGGAGAGGCGATATTTGGAGAAAAATAAATCTCCCAGAGTTAAAGGAAGAGGAAAGATGTCATATGTAAAGAACTCATAGAATGGTAAAACATTTTTCAAAAAGAAAAAAAAATCCACTTAGTCATGTTCATAGTGAAAATTAAGGAATTTAGTATTAAGATTATCAAAGATATATTTAAAAATATTGAAATGCACAAAGAGTAGATCACGTGGATAAATAAAAAATCAGGTTGACATTGGACTTAACAGTGGAATATAAGAATCCAGTATTTTACAGTATTAAAGAAAAGGTTTTTGAACTTAGGTCACAGATGGAGCCATATGCTATTTAAATGTGAGAGCATGATAAAAATATTCTCAGGTCCATCAAAAACTTTAGGGGGTTTGCCTTGCAAAGACCTGCTATGGAAAAACTTGTAAGAAATACTCAATATGAAAAACACTAAAAAGCCACAGCGATCAAAACTTTAGTGAAGATTATGTTTGTATGAAAAAGCAATGACTAAAGAAAAAATCCATAGGATATTACTTATATGTGGAATTTAAAGTATGACGCAAATGAACCTGTCTATGAAAAAGAAAAAGAATCACAGAGAGAATAGACTGGAGTTGAGGGAGGGATGGATTGGCAGATGTAAGCTATTGTATACGAAACAGATAAACAACAAGGTCTTACTATATAGCATGGAGAACTATATTCAATAGCCTCTGATAAATTCTAATGGAAAAGAATATAAAAACAAAATGTACATATGAATAACTGAAACACTTAAATCAACTCACTTCAGTAAAAAAAAGAAAATATCTGTAATAATTCAGAAATAAAGTTCTAGAAAATAATCAGTATGAAGTGTGTATTTGCGTACAGGGATCACAGAGACCAAAGGAAAGAGAGCATGCTAATGTTCTTGTTTTTGTTCAGGGAAGATATTAGGATAAAAATGTTTACAAAATCAATAGAAGTAAATAGATATAAGCATGTGTCTTAAATGAAAGGCAACCACCATAAGAACCAAAAAATGAGTCCAATAACTTTAAAGCCATCAGCAAAAAACTTGACTCAGGGAGCAGAAAGAAGTCATTTCAGAAAATAGAAGATGGCAGAAAAAATTTTAATGTGACTGTAATCACAATAACTATGGGATAGATGTGATGGAACAAAATAAAGCCAGAGGGACCTCGCATGGACCAGAGATGCTCATGTGCCGTAAATGAACATATCCCTTGGGACCTGGGATGGACTAAGCTAAAATAAAGCTTTCTAGAGTAAACATATATGAGGTTACTAAAAAAATACAAAACTCTGTAAATATAGAAAAGTAGAGATTACCTATCACATACTCTCTTATCAAAACAAAAAAAAAACTTTCAACAAAAAGGTGATCCGGAAAGAAACTCAACTAGGACATGGAGATGACAAGAGGGGATCTCTATCCTGACCAGGACTCTGGGCTGAACAAAAGTTCTTCCCCTGAGAATTTATAACCACGAGCTTGCAGTTTGATGGTGTTCTATTGCTGTGTAGTTCTTGAGTTGCTCTAAAGAGGTCTGATCTTTTGTTACTCATTTCTCTGAACGCCCATTGCTCTTCAGGGTTGTCCCTCTCCCAATTATTCTAAGCTTTCATGATGTTGTGTTGAGCACTTTTTCATTCATTGTGCTGGACATGTGGTTCTGCTCCTGTGCTCCGTACTATGAATGGGCTTGGGCCTTCTGCACTATTTGCTGTGCAGGTACTGGGTTGGCCAAAACATTCATTCGAGTTTTTCTGTTAAGATGCTATGGAAAAACCCGAGTGAATGTTTCGGCCAACTCAATACTTAGGATTCATCTTTCCCTGCTCTTCTTGGCAGTTGCCATTTGTCTATGGTCTTTTATTTTCCCTTAGTGATATTTCTTGCATGGTGTGGCCCTCTTCTCTTATCTTTTTGGATACATATATATTCACCTAGTGTTATTTTTATGGAATTTGAGGAAAGGTCAAAGATTAATATGTGCATTCAACCTGCTTGTTTATGGGAAGATGAGATTGTTTTTTCTTCTCTTCTCTCAAAGCATACTCCAGTGAGTTGTTGCTGTAAGACTCCCCAAAGAGATGGCGGGAAGGGAGGAGAAGAGAGAGAAAAAGCTATTTAATCTATTCTCTCTGCTCCTTCTTTACTGAAACAGCATATCATGACACATGTGCTTGGTACCGAATTCTATTTCCTGGTGACATACTTCATTCGTGACTCAGCCTGGTGGTGGCACAGCTGGGAAGCTCTGATGGGCACCATTACTCAGCTCAGAAAGAGATTTCCCAGTGATGATGGGAAGTAGAATTATTGTTTATTGAATGTTGAATTATTTCTGAAGTTAGATCAAGAGAAGGGGGCTGTGGTCCACATTGGGCTCATTGTTGCTACAGGCACTGGGCTAAGGAAATCCACAAATGATCTTATTTTTAAATGGGAAGGAACTCTGCAAGCTAAATGTCATAAAGCTGACAATTCTTCCCAAAGTAATTTGATGATTTAATACAATCCCACTTAAAATTCTGACAGGATCCTTTACAGAACTTGATAAAAATGATTTCACAATCATTTATAAAAATGGAAAGACAATATTGAGGAATATTTTAAGATGAAAGAGTTACCTCCATCTCCAAGCCAGAGACTGGCTTGTGAGTTCTGATGCTTCTCCCTCCCACTTCTCCACATCTAATCCATGGCAGAGTCTCCTTCTAAAAGGGAACTCAAACCCATTCATTCTCTCCATCACCACATCCGCTGCCATAGCCCAAGATACCATCATCATTGCAGTATCTTCCTTACCCATCTTCCCTTATACCTCCTGCCCCTTTCAGTGTGCTCACCCCTTAGCAGCAATATAAAGTACCCCTCCTCTCTCCTGCCACAACCTCATCAGTGATTTTTCATTGTTCATCTCCCTCCTTGCTTTCTTCCTTGCTCATTTCATAACTGCTACTCATCATTCATCCATTCATCAGCACTATTTATTGAGAGGCTTTCAATGTGCCAGATAATGACCTCAGCCCTGGGAAGGTAATGAGCAAAATCAGGCTTGATTTCTGCCAACACCCCAGTCACCAGTGGCTGACTTTAAAGACAAAGGATAATAAATATGAAAAAATTCAAATGTGTAATTAAATCAATGCCAGTTTAAAATAAGATTAATCTTTTATAACCATTAATTGGCTAAACCCAGTGGAGAAAGTGATACTGGATGCTGAAGAGGCTGGGAGAAACAGATACATTTATTCATTACTGTTAACATGGTGAACTGATACAAATGTTTTGGAGAGGCATCTGGCAAAAAGTTTCAAGAGCCAAAAAATGTCCATATCCTTTAATCCAGAAGTCTTACTCTTTGGAAATTATTTCAAGGAAATAATTCAAAGAAAGGTGGAAGAATGAAGGAAGAGTTGAAGAAGAAAGTATTTTATTGTAGAACTTTCTATATTAGCAAAAGACCTAACATCACTTAAATGTTCAATAAAAGAGCAGTTGGATAAGTGACTTAGAACAAGCTGTTATAAATTATGACTATGGAAACCAAATCAAATGCGAAGAGTAGGACATGATGTGTTCAAATGTGATGTAGAAACTCTGCATACAGGTGACTATATGAAGAAATGAAAGAAGTTGCCAAGTTTAAGAGTGGTGGTGATTCATGTGACTGGATTTAAGAATTAATAATTTGTAAAAATTAAATGACCAATGGAAAAGATGGCTGAGTTTCATGCTGAAATTAACTTTGATTCCATAGAGTATTCCAATGGCCATGTTTATATTCTAGACAATCTGTTGCCATATGAAAAAAATTGGCTCTTGGAAAAAATGTTACTTTTGTCAACATATATTTGTCAAACGGTATTAAAATCATGTTACATCAAAAATGAGGGAAGTTATGCAGTTGACATTATCAAGGGAAATTACAGAGTCTCTGTGGGGTAGAAGCATTTGTCAAAAACCCAGATACTGTGCTCAGAGCAAGAAAGCAAAGAGACTCAGCACCTGTTAGGCAACTCCCAATTCCCTGGTGAAGAGTGGGCATATCTCCAGCCTCTGAGACATCCCTACACGGTAATGCTGCCTATTCACCAGGTTCCTGTAAAGAACAAATGCTCCTGGAGCACTGCAGACTTGCAGTACCGAGGACAGACACTGGGGGCATGCCCTTTTCCTAACACTGAATCCAGAGCTCTGACTTCTAACCTAGGATCTCTGCAGCCCAGGTCTTTGTACAGTGGGACCACGCTGTTCAGAATTTGGTAGCAGTTGAGACCATGGTGGTATAGCAGGGCCTTATTAAAAGATGCTTTGTGAATGAGATATGTAATTTTACTGCAGAGGAGAGAAGACCACCTTGTGGTAGCCACAGAGGAAGGCAAAAGGGAATCAGAAGATCTGAGCTTTGATTTTAGTTCTGAACTCTCTCTGGCTATGTGATCTAAGCCCTTAATTGTGTGTGTGTGTGTGTGTTTGGATTTTTTTCCCCACTAAAAAATTAGAAGGTAAAACTTGCATGATCCAGGTTTCAAATGGATTTCTAGAAACCACACACTTAGGAGTGTTTTAAAAAGATTTCAGTCAGCCAAATAAATGAACTAATGATTGAATGAATAAAAAAAAAAAAAAAGATTTTACTATTTCCAGATGGCCAGCAGTGATCTATGGCATTGCGATTGGAGGGAATGCCAGAGATCATTTATACCATCTTCCTGCCTTCCTTACCTCAGGCTTAATTCCTCTATGAGACAGAGGCATCATAGATACAGAGAATACTCTGTCCTCCAAGAGAGGGAACCCCCAGAAACAGCATTTGGAGCAAACCATTTTGAATAATGATTGAGAAGAGCTACCTGCAGATGTGGCCCACCACAACAGATGGCTGAAAGCCACGTGGACAAGTTCCCAAGGACAACTGAAGGACAGCCCTCTTAGGCTGCTATCTAATCCTATTGCAGACATTCTCAAGCACGATTACAGACCCCCGAGACCACCCCTCACCTCCAGCCCTTTCAGAGGGATCTATGAGGTGAAAACTACTTTCATAATAATACTTAGACAAAATTTTCTTTTTGCCGTGTGTCAACATTAACACTGATGTGGCAAAAGCAATTGCAAGTAAAACTCCTGGCAGTCAGTGAGGGTGAAGGCAGTGGCCTTGAACTATATTAATCATAAATGTATTCCTTACCACCAGGGACTAGCCCTAAACAACAACCCCAAAAGTCAGTTTCACTAAGGAATAGCCTTGATGAAACAATATACGTTATTAATGTTATTAACTCTCTACCTTTAAGTACACATGTTTTTTTTTATTCTGCATGACTAATTGGGAAAAACACATGAAGCCTTTTTGCTGTATATTAAATAAAAGCACTTGTACAATTGCTTGAGGTGCAAGTTGGACACTTTCATTGTCATAAAACATCATTTTTACTTGAAAGAATGAATGACAAATTATGGTTATTCAGACTTGAGAATTTGGCATACATTTTCTTAAAAAATGAAATGAGCCTGTCACTTCAAGAAAGACCTGATGGTATTTGTTGCCAATGATAAAATCTGAGGTTTCAAGCAAAGCTTAGGCTCTTGGGAAGCTTGTATCCACTGCCATGAATTTGATAGCTTTCCAATACATTAACACTTTACTGATGAGATTGGAAATGATCTTAACAAATGAGACTTTTGATGTGGATTAAAGAAATGTTTCAGTATCTGGATTATCTGCAAAACTCAGTAAACCAATATTTTTCAAATGACCAATAGATGATGTTACAAAATCATTCATTTGTGAAAGATTCATTGAAAGTACAAGGGAAAGCAACACATTTTAATGTAACAGAGTACAAGTTCACTGATGTGGTTTCTCATTCCACATTGTAATTCTCCTTTAAGAAACTACCATTTGCAGAGTTTGAGTGTAACATCAAATAAGATTATCTGTAATTATCTGAAAAGGTTATTTAAATATGCTTCTCATTGCCAATTACATATCTGTGTGAGACAGAATTTTCTTCATATACTTAAGCCAAAAAAAAAAAGATATGACACAACAGGTTAAATGCAGAGGCCAGTATGAGGATCCAGGTGTCTTCCATTAAACCAGGTATTAAAGAGACTTGCAAAAATGTAAAACAATGACATCTTTTTCACTAAATTTCTTTTGTTTGGACAATACAGCTATTTTCATAAAATATGTTGACATGTAATAAGCTAATCATTGTTAATTCATTATATGTTACTTTTTAAAATTAACTAATAAGTGATATTTTAAAATATCTGTTTTAATTTTTGAGGTGGTGAATATTGAGACACAATCCATCTAAACAAAAGCATGTTGAAGTTCTCAATAATTTTTAAGCCTGTATGAGAAACCCTGAAATTAAAAAGCTTGAGAACTGCTGCTCAGAGATGCATGCAGAGAAAGTGGAATTTGGGATGAGTAATTAATGAAAAGAGGAGAACTTGTCATGTATCAGTTTGCAATATTGCTGAAAAGTGTCATGACTAAATTGGGCTTAACAGCCAGGGTTGGTTATGAAGACAGAATCGTCCCTGGAGGGGTAAAATGAAAGTCATCTATGACTTAAGACTGGCAGAAATCACTTCTGTGCATATTGAATTCTCAAGTTCCCAGTTAGACCCAGTTATTCCCAAGGGCACCTCTCTAATTTGCTCCAGTGCCCTTAGTGTCCAAGTTCACCCCTTTCCCTGCTCAGTACTGACCACCATGACTAATGTGGGCTACAAATCTGCCTCCTGGGCCATGGTGCATGCCACTCTGATTCCACCTACAGTACCCAGGACTCGGGAAGGTCTGCCTCCTGGGCCATGGTGCATGCCACTCTGATTCCACCTACAGTACCCAGGACTCGGGAAGGCCAAAGGCACTTGCAGGCACTAAGAATGAAAGATGAGCGTGTTGTGGCTCTTGTCCTGGAGGACTTCTCAGTGTGGTGGAGAAGAAAAGCTCCTGAAGAAATAATTATGGTATGATGTGATAAATGCTTTTCTGAGCATAGTGACACATTTTCTTCCAATCAAAAATGAGGACACACTCTGACCTCTGACTATGGAAGTATCCTCAGGGATCTGGAACACATGTCTGCTTATACATGTATTAAGAAATTCCCAAAAAAACTCCACAGAAATTCTTTGTAGATTTGTACTTGATTTGGCCCAAAGACCCAGAAACAATGGTTTGTACCCTTTTAAAAAAATTCTGGGAAATAACCAGTGTCAGAATAGAAAAGGGCAAGAAGTGCCATAGGATTACAAAAGATGGGTAATGAGCCCCTAACATTTTATTTCCTCTGGGTTAGTGGATGGGAGACACTAGAGGAAATTTTTTCCATCATACTGTTGAGTGGCTTTTTTCCCCTCAGGCAGAGTCCAACATTGTTCACACAGGTCTCTCACACCAGCTGAATCAGATCAAGAGTCAGAAGAATGAACTAGTATGAAGCTTCTAAGATTGCAAGCCTTGATTACATGTGGGTAAAATTAAACAATAAGGCTCTTGATCTGCCAAGAAATGCTGGAGTCCCCTCTGGGTGGGCTGTTTGGGGACCATGGAGGTTCTGGTCTGGACTGGGTCTTCTTAAGTCCTAATCATGTACCCTTTGCCTCCGCCCCTTCCTTTGAGGCTGACCTAAATCCCCCCTTTTAGTCCCTTTCTGCAGCGTCCCTGTTCTTTCCCAGCTGTGGCAACCTCAGAGTGAAGTGAACAAGAACGAAACACACAATGAGCAGAAAAAGCATGCTCAGTACCACACACAGACATCCTGCCACCCACAGAGAGAATGGGGGACACTGCGTCTCAAAGGCGATCCAAACAGAAGGCAGGACGAGGAGCCTGACAAAACTCTTCTGCATCTTGGATCCACTACCATTAACCATTTATTCTGAGGGTTCTACAACTGCTGATTCAACCAACCATGGGTCATAAACATCTGGGGAAAAAATTTCAGAAAGTCTTAAAAAACTAAACTTGAATTTGCCACACAATAGCTATTGACCCAGCATTTACAATGTATTTACAACTGTTTACATTGTATCAGGTATTGTAAGTAATCTAGAGATGATTTAAAGTATATGGGAGGATCTGCACATGTCATTTTATTGAAGGGACTGAGCATTCATGGATTTTGATATCCATGGGGTTATTGGAACCAGTCTGTCTTGAATACCGAGGGATGATTGTACTTGCATTGGACTAGGAGTAAATCATGATGTCTCTGTGGTTTCCAGTAAATTCATCCACAAAAGCAAGGTATTTTGATGATGAAATGACACATACATGAGAATTCTCACCACATAATAATTCACTATTCATGGTTATAATTTTCATATCATTTGTGTGGTTAATTAATGTCTCTCTCCCCATTAAAGAAGGGTTGTGTCTTGTTTTATTCACTGTTATAAATATATCTAAAGTTTAGCACAGCATTTGACACATGTTAGGCATTTGATGAGACAATTGTTTGATAAAAAGGAGTGGTAGGGTCCTGGTTAAGTGTCTACTCTAAAACAACAAGTTTGGGGTTGCCTGACAACTCTTATGGATTGGTATTGACTACCTGGAGCATGGTGCCATAAGGATTCTAAGGTGGTATCTGATATATCACCTGATGCACACTCTGGTTGAGGATGCTGAATATTTGTTGACCTTGGTTTATGAAGTCAAGGTTTGTTTTGCCAGCTCTTCCAGCACAAATAGGCCAGTTGTATGAATACAGTCACTTTAAGAGAACTGAGGTGATCAACTATCTGGCCTGAAGATAAACAGCATGACCTCAGGAATATTTTTTAAAATCACAGATAAGAAAACACTTAGAATAATGCTATGCAAAGAAGCTGAATGCGTACCACTGTGATATCTGCCTGTCTCAACGAATTCACTTATTTGGAATGTGTTTCACGAATGAGTAAGTAAGCAGCATCAGCTCGTGTACCCCACAATCAGACAGAACTTTGTAAGACCCTCTCCCCCAGCCCATAAAATAGCTGTTCTACTCACGAGGGTAATCCTTTGGGTGTGTCTTCTCAGACCAGTTCCCATAAAATGTGAGCCTGTACTTAGCAGTCCCACAGGCGCAGCAGTCTAGGATTGGTTTGTCAGTCACCCCATCAAATGTGGAATCTGAAAGAGTCCAGAAAGTCACAAAATTAGGAAGCAACTGTGAGTCATTTATAAGGCAGTGACATCTTGGTCTCATCCTGTCTTAATGCTTGGGAAAAGAATGTGAAATGCAGTTTGTGTGTGTGTGTGTGCTCAGTCACTACTTGGTCATGTCCAACTCAGTGACCCCATGAACTGTAGCCCGCCAGGCTCCTCTGTCCATGGGATTTTCCCAGCAAGAATACAGGAGTGGGTTGCTGGTCCCTTCTCTAGAGGATCTTCCTGAACCAGGGATTGGACGTGCATCTCCTGCATTGGCAGGCAGATGCTTTAACACTGATTCACCTAGGAATCAAACTGCAGTTCTTACTGATTACTAATTCAGAACCAGGTCCAGCTATAACAGATTTTATTTAACTCTAAGGATGATCACTATATTTTCCAAATTAAAAATAAATCAGAACTTTTGCTCTAATAATGTGAGGAGACCTATGGGACCAATAACATAGAATATTTGGGATGGAGGCTATCTTGGTAAAGTTTATTGTTATCCTTTCTGGACCCGAATCTCTTTTCCCATCCCTCCCACAATAGGATTTCTCCACCAGATTTCAAGAGGAATATGCATGTGTGTGTGTGTTTCCTAAGGAATATTCTCTGGGGCCAAACTGCCAGGACAAGAAGGAAAAGCTTTGAAGGAGAGCAATGAGAACAAGCAGAGAGACATAAGGAATGCTGAAAATTATTTCTAAAAAATTATGCATATGCAGTCATATCACTTCTTATCAAGCTTTCAGAGACTTCACTGGGAGGGTTGGGCATTTGGGAATATGTTCATAAGTTCAGGTTTACTTCTGAGCATAGAAACAGCCGGGAAAAACTCGAGATTCTCTCTCCGCCCCCACGTTTAGCTGTGAATAGCTCATAAATGGAAAAAAAGAGATTACCTGAATAAATTCAGTATTTCTGATTGTCAGGCCCACATCCCTAACTGTGCATTGTTGCTTTTAGTCTGTTCTGCTTCCTGCAAGATGAAAACAATGTCTGCAGACGCAACTTGCTTCAGCTGCTTTTCCTGTGGTTCCTCAGGAGATATTAACATGAATGTTCTCCCTCTTTTTCTTTTGCAAGTTGGACATTTAATCTTAACTATTATATAAAGAGCAGCAAAAGAGAGTTTAAAAATCTTTTTGAGAGTTAGGAAGAGCATTTTACAAGTCTTCCTTATGGAATTCACTGAGTTCTTTTGGGTTGAATATGCAAAATCAGCAATAGGTGAAATAAGAGAATTCTGGGTTCGAGGATGGAGACAAAAGTATGGGATACTGTAATAATCACCGCATTGCAGAGAGTCCTCGTATGTGTTGATTCCTTTCCATATACTGTCTCATTTAATCCCGGCAATCCTAGGACATCAGGACTTTGGTTAAGCCCATTTTATAGATCATAAAACTAACGCACATTAGTTAACCAGCCCAAAGTCACTGAGTTGATGGGTGGTGCAGGCAGAACTGGAACCCAGGTCTTTTTTGAATCTACAGCCCATACTAACTCTGAACCTGTATACCATATCACTGCAGGAAAGACCTTCTGCTGGACAGGTTTGCATAAACAACAGTGGGAGAAATCTGTGTGTTTCTCATTTAGCTTTTTCAAACAAAGAATGGTGCATTAAAAAAAAATAGTTATCTACAGAGCTCCATGATCTCTAAATAGCCCTAAAGAAGAGATCTGAAACCACCCCAAATAGAAATCATTGTTTGGCTACTTTTTGTACACTAGGAAGAGGCAAGAGCATTGTGTGTGTTAGAAGCAAGCTTCCCACTTCCCGATGTACACGAAGTCCAGGTCTGATTGCTGTGTGAGCCACTTTGATACTTAAGGGACAAGCGCTATTGACTATATTTCAGAAAAGTTGGCATAAATGAGTAACTCCTAAAGGTTTTTCCTTTTCACATTTCCATTATGATCACCTATGTTTTAAAAAGACTAAATTAGTTTTGAAAAAAGGATTCAGAGCTAAGAGATACATGCTGGGGTTTCAGTTGTAACTACTAGGCACTGTTAAATGAAGCAGCAATAATTTCTCAAAGAACCAAAATGACGCAAACTGGTAGCTCCACTTTATCGAAAGGGCTTTCTGATATAAGCAGTGAACTTAAAGATACATCCAGGGGTTCAAGGGAAAGCACTTATAATAAACACTTTGGAATTCCAAAGAAAAAGAAGCTTCCATTGAAAAAATAAATTTTTAAGTTTGAAAATAAAAACAGACATGCTGTTTCCTACTGAGGAAAAGCCCACTGAAAATGAATCAGGTTTTTTTCCTTTTTTTTTTTTTTTTTAAACTAGTCAAGTGAATCAGGTTTTCAAAGGGCAGTGATAGCAAGTGTTAACTTACCCCTCTTCTCCTAACCTCATGCTATGCTATGCTAAGTCATTTCAGTCGTGTCCGACTCTGTGTGACCCCAGAGATGGCAGCTCCCCAGGCTCTGCCATCCCTGGGATTCTCCAGGCAAGAACACTGGAGTGGGTTGCCATTTCCTTTTCCAATGCATGAAAGTGAAAAGTGAAAGTGAAGTCACTCAGTCATGTCCGACTCTTAGCGACCCCATGGACTACAGCCTACCAGGCTCCTCTGTCCAAGGGATTTTCCAGGCAAGAGTACTGGAGTGGGGTGCCATGGCCTTCTCCGAGGGCGTGCCTAATACCCTTGGTAACTTGAAACTTGAAGTTGGTAACTTAAAACCCTGTAGCATCTCTCAAGCTATACTGCCCCCCTCATTTCTACTCTTAATACCAGCTTCCTTTTCTACTCTTATCTTATTCTTTTTTCAGTGGGGCGAGGGGGGGTTGGGGAGGGCTGCACTGGGTCTTGTGTGAGGCACATAGGATCTTGTCCCCCGACCAGGAGGAAACCTGGGAACCTCTAGCACTGGCAGCATGCAGTCTTAACTGGACCACCAGGCAAGTCTCTCTGGTCTTATTTTTGTTTCTCTTCCCTTGCTGATTATCCCTTCTCTATCTACGTTTTTTCTCATCTCTGCTTCTCCCTTCACCTTTTCCTCTTTCTCCCTTGTGGGTGACATGGTCTTAAAGTGAGCATATGTGTGCATTTGTTTATTATAGGTCACCTTTTGGAATATTTTATGTTTCTGCTTTTAATTGTAAGTAACTTAATGTTTCATGCCTCTTTTGAAAAATAACTACCTATTTTCTGCCCCAGCTCACCCATAGGGAGACCTAGGTTTTGATCTACCCAAAGCAACAACCCAAGCTACTGAACTGGGAGATAGCACTTTGGTAGAAATGCAATGGTTAGGGCACTGGCTTCTAGGTTCAAACTGTGACCTCCTCATGAGCTGTCTGATGCTGAGTGAGCTATTTAAACTTTTCATGGCTCAGGCTTCTCATCTGTAAAATAGGGATGATGTAATCCACATAGGATTCTGGTGCTGATGACATGATTAAGGCGTGTGAAGTACTTAGAATGGTGCCTGGCATACAACAAGCACAAATAAATTCGCTATTATTATTTTCCTAGAGGACATTTACCAGCTTCTCTTTTTCTTAGTAGCTTATCATTTGTTAGAAATAGAATGATTTCTTCTCAAACCATGATAGACTGATTTCTTCTCAAACCGTGAATTGCTCTAAAGGTAAATAAAAAGTCTGCACAAATTAATAGAAAAGAGAGCATGAAGATGTACAATTTCAGCACATTTTCCACTTTTATTTAGTTCTTTAATGACTTCTAACACATTTAGATGTTTAAAATCTTAATTTTTCATGGTAGATTAATAAATAAGCCCTGGGATGTTGATAACAATAGCTAACATACACACATATATAATAAATAATTGTATGTATGTGTATGTACGAGCATATATATGTGTATGTACATGTATATATACACACATGTACATATATGTATATTTACTGTGTACTAGGAGGCATGGTAGGTACTATACATTCCAGTGTCATGGAGGACTGAAGGTAACCACTGATTGCGTGCATGCCTGTGTGCTAAGGATGCCTGCACATCCAAGGACCAGATCCCTAGACGAGGTGAGGGTCAAAATCAAAGCCCCCTTGGCATTCCTGTTCCCTAGAGAAAATCAGCTCATCCTGCCTGGGTGCCCCACAAGTTCCTGCTAGTGATTATTCCAGAAAACCATTACAGACTTTTTAGAGGTACACAATTGTGTGTTCCTTAATTAAGTCCTGTGAATTATTCCAAGGAATCTCTTCAGAATAATCACTGTTTCACAAAAATAACGAGACGACGACACCAATATAAGGTATATTATCTCCTACCCAGGGAATCAAGCTGAGTAATTAGAGTTTAAGGCAGATCCAATTATCCACAGCACACAGCTAGATTAAAAATTGGAACTACGTGAGGAAGCAGGACCCAGAGGAACTCAGAAAATCCAACTAATTCCTGTGGTTGAATGCTTAGACTGATTGAGCCAACTTCCATTTATCTGGTCCTCTCCAGTCCACACATCCAGACCTTCTTACCTTGTTCACAAAGTTTCTTGGTCAGAGAGCCTTCATCTTGAAAATAAATGATGCGTTTCTGTACGATGCTAGCCCTGTGGGGAAAGAAGACACACACATGATGAGGAGGGCAAGTCTGGGGGACGTCAGATTTCCGCTGGTCCACCTACAGCTGTGTGGCTTTGAGGGCATGCCCTCAACTCATGTGGCTTGGTTTCTTCAGTGGAAAACTGGTATTAATGATAATAGCTACCTCCTAGGATTGCTATGAGATCTAAGGTAAGAACTCTTATGTCAAGAGTTCAGCATACACTTAGAAACCACTCAATAAATGTTAGTTATTGTGGTGATGTTGGTGGTACTCATATTATTGTTAAGGTAGGAAAGTGAACTAACAGCATCTTCAGTAACTTTTCTCAATGGTTCATTTACTCTAGTTTTATATCAAACTATTGAGGCCATTTATAGATCAAGCAAATTCAAATCAGGGAAGCATGTCAAATTCTCTTCCTGAAGGGGGAAAAAAACCTCAAAAATATATTTTGATTTGTTCTGAAAATGTCATTCTATATCTTTCCTGAAAGTCTAGACGAAACTGTCTCTTACATTCTGAACAAAGACAACTTCAGCTGTTACATCTCTCTTAAACATGTCAAACTCAAACACAGTATCTTAGAATTTGGAAAGATATTCTGAGGTTGAAAAATGACTTGATTTGGCCAGCATATATTTTCTCTTTAATCTAGGATTGCACAGACATACTACGTCTCCTTTTACCCACTCAACTGTTGATTTTCAGCTGCCCTTGAAGAGCCCTGAAACCCAGTGTTCCAGCAATTTGAAAAGTCTACAGCACAGTAGACTTGAGACAGTGCCTGTGGATCTCGGGCCATTTCTATTGATTTTCTTCAGCCATGCTACTCAATCAAAAGGCAATTTTCACTTTGATTTGCCCCATTTAACAGATAAAGGGAGCTCTTGACTCCATCACAGCTGACCACACTGAACCAGGGAAAGTCACACAAGCTGCCTCATGTCACATGATTTCAAACCCAGGAAGGGCCCATGTATGCATGGATCTGCTGAGCAGAGTCAGTTTTCTCAATGGTCTGGGCCTATGCCAAATGGCTTTCCAAAGAAATATCTACTCTATCCCCAGTCTTACACAAAAGAATAAAATTGAGGCCAGCCTACTGATGTCTTTTACAGTCTGTCCCACCCCAAGAGAGAAGAGATGTTGAAATAAATGAATGAAATATACTTCCTGTTGACACAAAGCTACTGTGAATATTTATCCATTCTGTTGACCATCAAGCAGAGAGTTTTTTCAGGCCAAGAGAACACTCTAGAGAACATTCACCCCAAAGTAAAAAAAAAAAAAAGGCTTCTGTTAGCTGGAGCATCCTACCACTTTGAAAAGGCCTCAGGGAGCCCTGAGGCGGGCAAGGAGTAGGCCTAGTGGGAAATATCCCAGGTCCCACCTTCCTGCTGCAACCATTTCAACTTAACCTAACTCATTTCAACCCATTTGTCTTCCTGTTGTATCTGCTGGTGTATTTTCAACAGTTAGAATTTGGAAAGAATATTTTGAGGTTGAAAAATGACTTGCTTTTGGCCAGCATATAGCAGATAATTTCTGGAGGTGTGCTTAGCAAACAGGCACTAGACAGGGAGGGACACTGTCATAAACAAGACATATGGGGCCACTTCCCATTCCCAGAGTTGGCAGAATAGTGGCAAGAAAGTATCAAACAAACAAATCCTCAGGTAACGAATGGAGACGTCCACAGGGTATGAGAGAGTGTAACACAGGGGATCCTGACCAAGCCAGGAAAGGCTCCTCCCAGAAAAGGTGGCTGTGCTTAGATTTCAGTGAGTATAAGCTAATTAGACAAGTGGGATGGAGGAGCAAAGATGAGGGCATCCTTTGTAAGATCCTTCATGTGGGGAGGGCTGTGGTGAGCCAGGGAGGTGTGAGATGAGCTGGGAAGGTGGGCAGGGCCAAATCACCCAGAGCCGTGCAGGGAGATGGCATTTTACTCCAAGCTTGATGAGAAGTCTTTGAGGAATTTGCCCTGAGGAGTGAGATGATCCGGTTTGCACTTTTAAAAGAGCACTTGAGCCAAAAAGTAAAAACGGATTTGTGTGGGGTTGTAGTATACAGAGCTCCCATGCAAATAAAATTTCGTTTCAATAAAATTCTCTTGATAAAATGATTTGAAAACACCTGATCTACAGGATAAAATATTAACCTACCATGATATTCAAGGCTTTTCATAAAAAACTTCTCCCAAACACCTCCTAGCTTTATTTGTTGGCATTTTGTGCCACGCTCCCTGGGTGCCAGACTGTGACAAGTTTATCCCTCCTTCTCTGAACATTTCTTTCACTCCACACTCCCTTACCTGTGCTATTTCCTCTCCCAGAATCTCCCATCACCTGTCTCTGCGAGAGTCTGTAACAGACACTCTGAATTGTCTTCCTCCCTATGATTTAAAGGTGAGGTTTCCCTGGTGGCTCAGTGGTAAAGAATCCACCTGCAATGCAGGAGACACAGGTTCGATTCCTTAGTCAGGAAGAACCCCTGGAGACAGAAATGGCAATCCATTCTAGTGTTCTTGCCTGGGAAATCCCATGGACAGAGGAGCCTGGCAGGCTACAGACCATGGGATCACAAAAGAGCTGGAGATGACTGAGCAACAGCAACAACATGATTTAATGTCAGAGAAAAATGATGCTTAGAAAATTACATCACTCGCAGATTTTCCAAAACTATAAATTATAATTATAAATTTATTGAGGGGCCAGAAATAGAAAAATAAATTTTCTTTAAGCTATGTCTGTTTCTTTCAAGACTTGTTTTATAAAGTCAAGGTGGCCCTCTTTTTGATAACAGCTGTAACTTCTGAGCCCTTGTTTTGTGCCACTCATTGTGCTAGGGAGGTCCTTCATGTGCATTATCTTATGCTTCACATATACTGCTGCTGCTGGTGCTGCTGCCAAGTCACTTCAGTTGTGTCTGACTCTGTGCGACCCCATAGACGGAAGCCCACAAGGCTCCCCCGTCCCTGGGATTCTCCAGGCGAGAACACTGGAGTGGGTTGCCACTTCCTTCTTCAATGCATTACAGGTCCTCAAATTCTTTATCAAAACACTTGGGCTAGATGTGTTCCTGAGTTCAGGGTTTTTCAGCTATTAGAAAGTGAAGATGGCAATAGGCCGTTAACAACTCCATGACCAAACACATCCATCTTCTGCAGCAAAATATTTGAGTATTCATTCTAAGAGAGTAAATAAAATCTATAAACAGTTTCATATCAGTTTAGGTCAAGTTCAGCAAACTTATCAAAATGCTCTTATTTTAAGAGGGATTAAGATGAGGGTTTGTGTTACTTTCATTCTAATCTTATGGGTGAGGATGACTGAGATGCCGGGAGGTTAAGTAACATGCTCAAGGTTTTGAAGCCTTTCATCTACTGCCAAAGCCCATGGTCTGTCTGAGACTCAGAGTGCTTATAAGGATTAAAGATGATTACGAATAAAGAGTATAACTGCACTCTGAGGAAAGTACTCTTATAAAACGTAACCTCAGATTGATTTGGGGGGGATGTATTTTAGGATCTCATGGCACACACAGTGGAGATCTGAGACTTCGGTGGGTCTCCACGGAGCCTGGGTCATGATAACATGAAGCTCTCCATAAAAATGCAAGGATACATCCCTATTCCCAAACTGAGCCAACCCTCTGGACCATGCACTTTGGATTTCAAACTCTGTGCAGATCCAATGAGGGATACAAGGCTTGTTCTGATCAGGCCCTGGTGGTCTAGCCTTATCTCTGTCCAGTGCCTCCTGAGCCCCTACCCAAACCATATCCCAAATCTGTCTTCATGATCTCACATTCTGGGCCCCTGTCCATGAGACTCCTCTGTCCATCCTCACAATTCTTCAATATAAACCACACACACACACACCCCTCAATTACCTAACATACTCAACCAAGATGTTACTTAGAATGATGTCTGGTCTGCAAGCTCTTCCTATGAGAGCTAAAACCCCTTGGGCTAATCCTACCCCAGCACTTACTGACCTATTATAATTGCCTGTTCACTTTTCTATCTCCTGTGCTAGTATAAGCTTCCCAGGAGCAGGAACTGTATCTTACTTATCTTTATAGATGCTAGTACTGTTGCAGCCCTGGGATTCAAATAGAAGGAAGGATGTTTGGAAAGGAAAGAGGCCATGATGAAGGTCTCAGTAGGTAGACACAGGGACGTGTAACTCAGGAAAGATATGAGGAGGGCGAGGAGGATGGATATGGGAATCACTGGGGCAGAAGTCAGGGTCAAAGCTTTTAGAGTGGCTGACATCACCCAGGAAGAAAGTGTGGGGAGTGAGAAGAGAGTCTAGCTGAGTTCAGAACTCTGAAGGCCAACATTCACCCACAGATACACCAGCAGAGACCAAGACATTGGAAAACTTGGTTGCAGGAGATGTTTCTTTTTATTCCTCATTTGGTCAACTCCTGGGAGAATTTTATATTCTGAGAAAATACATTTCATTTCAAGCCTGTTCCCATCAGAAGTATAAAACTCAGCAGAGATTTATAAATCATATTATAGTTCAGAAAAATAATAGCTTCACAAGATGAGAATGCCGTTGGTAAGAATCCCCTTAGCATTTCAAAATGACAAACTTCTCCCATTCTGTGTTGCAATTTGGCAGTCCTGTTGCATAGCATTTATATACTGATATACTGAATGCTCTCTTATCATGAAAGAGCGTGTTAAGGAAATCTAAATTAAATTTCTCAGTATGTTAGCTTCTCAAACTTTAAAATATTGAGGTTCCAAATAACTTACTAATCATTTCCAAAGTTTTCCTTTAAACCTAAAGTGGAACCTTTCCAGAAGTGCCATCCTGAATGCTCGGTGCTCGGTTCTTTTTCTGTCTGAAGAGTTTCTTCATTTGCTGTTGGGGAACTGGCCTGCTGGAGTGAAGTTGGAATTGGCTAAGTTGGAGGTTTTCTGCCTAGTACTGAAAAGGCCTGGGGTCCCTGTTCTCACTGAAAAGGACAGGGAGACCTCAAAAACTGAAGAATGTGGGTGAGTTCAGGCCACAAAATGAATGAAAAATACACATGAACCCTCAGTGGCTGGGTCACTGCCATGGAGGTGTAATTTATGTAAGGTCCTTACGACAGGCACGTTGCACAAAGTAAATATTCAGTAGTGGTAGCTGTTATCATTGTTGCTGCTAAATCACCAGCCCCTAACAAAGTGCCTGACACATAAAAGTACTTAATCAACAGAAGCTATTATGATGATTGATGTCAGGCCCATCTCCTTTGCTTATGCAGAGAAGAGGGAGAGTGTTATCTTGCTCAACAGCTTCAGGCAGAGATAATGAATGACTCCAAGGAAGTTCAGGTTCGCAGTCTCCAGACCGCAACATTTGCCAACCCTCTTCCCAGTTCCAGTAAAATCCCTGTTACTGAACATTTCTTGGAATACTTTACAAAATTTGCCTCTGATCTCAGGGATATTTTCCATAGAAGTGATCCAGCTTATAACACACAACATCTACTTCCTTTTACCAATGACTGAACAACTCTGTGGGAGGATGTAGGAATAAAATATTGAAGCATAGCATTGGTAACATCATCAGGAACTGAGGGTAACAGTCTTATTTTACTTTGCAAGGATGCCAAGTGCTAATCTGATCATGGTCTCATGTTACTCAGCAAATATTTACAGAAGCTGGGTGCATTCCATGATCCAGACTCTTACCAAACTTTTATATGCTTTATGTGGCTCGCGGGGAATGGAGCTGTGTCCAGGAGTTAACAGGCTTCCTGGCAGCTCATGGCAATGTGCTCATGGGAGAAGAAAAGTGAAAGCTTATCTGTAGGGCTTTATCTATGGCACACACAAGGACTCCATGGTTGTCCAACACTAAGGTCACAAAGCTATAGATTTGGAGACTGTTATAATTGTCTACCATGACTGCAAATGACCAAATCTAGTAAATTATAGACAGAGCTAGCTGCCAGGAGATTCAGTTTCAGTTCAGTTGCTCAGTCGTGTTCGACTCTTTGCGATCCCATGAACCGCAGCATGCCAGGCCTCCCTGTCCATCATCAACTCCCAGAGCCTACCCAAACTCATGTCCATTGAGTCTGTGATGCCATCCAACCATCTCATCCTCGTTGTCCCCTTCTCCTCCTGCCCTCAATCTTTCCCAGCATCAGGGTCTTTTCAAATGAGTCAACTCTTCGCATCAGGTGGCCAAAGTATTGGAGTTTCAGCTTCAACATCAGTCCTTCCAATGAACACCCAGGACTGATCTCCTTTAGGATGGACTGGTTGGATCTCCTTGCAGTCCAAGAGACTCTCAAGAGTCTTCTCCAACACCACAGTTCAAAAGCATCAATTCTTCAGTGCTCAGCTTTCTTTATAGTCCAATTCTCACATCTATACATGACTACTGAAAAAACCATAGCCTTGACTAGATGGACCTTTGTTGGCAAAGTAATGTCTCTGCTTTTTAATATGCTTTTTAGGTTGGTCATAACTTTCCTTCCAAGGAGTAAGCGTCTGTTAATTTCATGGCTGCAATCACCATCTGCAGTGATTTTGGAGCCCCCCAAAACAAAATCAGCCACTGTTTCCACTGTTTCCCCATCTATTTCCCATGAAGTGATGGGACCAGATGCCATGATCTTAGTTTTCTGAATGTTGAGCTTTAGGCCCATTTTTTCACTCTCCTCTTTCACTTTCATCAAGAGGCTCTTTAGTTCTTCTTCACTTTGTACCATAAGGGTGGTGTCATCTGCATATCTGAGGTTATTGATATTTCTCCTGGCAATCTTGATTCCAGCTTGTGCTTCTTCCAGCCTAGTGTTTCTCATGATGTACTCTGCATATAAGTTAAATAAGCAGGGTGGCAATATACAGCCTTGATGTACTCCTTTTCCATTTGGAACCAGTCTGTTGTTCCATGTCCAGTTCTAACTGTTGCTTCCTGACCTGCATACAGGTTTCTCAAGAGGCAGGTCAGGTGGTCTGGTATGCCCATCTCTTTCAGAATTTTCCACAGTTTTATTCCTGCATAATTAGCACTCATTCATCAAACACTCACTGAGCACTTATTTTGTATCAGGAATTTTTCTAGGAGCTGAAATTTCAAAGAAAAAGAAGAGATGGTGTCTTCCAGTATGGACCTTCCAGTCCAGTAGGGAAAAAGAGATAGAAAAAGGAAACAGGAAATCAGTGTTGAGCGCAATAAAGGAGAAGCCACAGCATGCAGAAGAGCTGTAACTAACTTCACCTTGGCAAAGCTGTAAGAGGAGTCAATGAGTCTGAAGGTCTGAATTGTCAGAGGGACAGTGAAAACAGAGAATCTAAGAGACTCATCATAGAAAAATTTATAAGCACTAAGTAACTTACTGGATCTGGGATAGAAAGAGAAGGTTGAGTACAAGATGTTTTATTTATTTTTTCTTTATTTAACAGTTAAACATGCTTCCAAGTGCTTCATAAATATAAATTCATATAAAACTCCCCCAAACTCCATGAAGTAGGCACTAATATTATCCCTGTTTTACAGAAGAGAAAACAGAGACAGAGGAAGGTAAGTTAACTGACTCCCCATAGACAAACCCCAATGACTAGATGGAGGATTAGTGATGCCAGTGACTGAAACAAAAGACAGAAAGGGCAAGGAAGAATTTTGTTCTTTTAATTTTTGGAATTTCTATTAAGCTAATTGTAGCTTTACATGCAGCTATAAGAAATAATAGAGAGGTTGCACACTTCGCCTAGTTGTCCCTGGTGGTAATATTTAGCAAAACTTCAGTATAATATTACAACTAGGATATTGACCAGGTTTGAGACTGGACATAAAATTGGTGCCACAGGATTAGATGAGGACCAGATCATGCCATTCTAAAGAAACTACACCTATGGCAAACTGGCACACGCCAAGACAGAATATTCCCAAATGACTCTCAGGACACATCGTATGTTAGAACCCTAATTGGAGAATCATCTACAGGTGCTCTGGTGACCAGGCAGGGGGCCATTCCTGGCTGGGACAAGATGATGGTAGAGGTGGAGTTGGGGGAATTATTTGCAGGAATAACTTGGAAAGATAGCACTAGAACTGGCCTTGAAGTCCAAGAGGCTCATTCTATAACCAAGGATGAGTTCTTGGCAGGCGTTAGAGGTGCACACCTAAACGAGTTCC
Source organism: Bos indicus x Bos taurus (assembly GCF_003369695.1). Taxonomy (NCBI): domain Eukaryota; kingdom Metazoa; phylum Chordata; class Mammalia; order Artiodactyla; family Bovidae; genus Bos; species Bos indicus x Bos taurus. Next base: position 45,648,277 of record NC_040090.1, on the reverse strand, counting down.
TCAGCAGGTCCACCACCCATGTGTTTTGAAGCAATGCTGCTATCTGCTCTGGGGACTTTTTCACCTGAATCAAGGGAATCCGCTCCACACGGTGCTGCATGTACACCTGAAGCTTAGGTCATGACCAGAATCTGGTTAAGATGTCAGTTAGGTTCTTAACAAGACTATAATCCATCCCCAACCTTGTATAGCCATTGGATTTCTAGAGTTTGTTGATGCACAGTACTGGACAAAGTTGCATCTACAAAATCCTAGTTCTGATTTTAACAAAAATCAGAGAAAATCTAGTGTTAGCACTCAGTTTAGTTCTTCTTAGAATGACCCAGAGGATAACAAACTTATTATGACTCCATTTTCTCTTATTATTGTCCAGTTTTAGACCTCATCTTTATCATGTATCTTGTCAATATTATTACTCTAGCACTTTAAATTTTACCCCTAAAAATCCAATGGAAAAGTAATAATGAGGAATTGACTTTCATACCATAAGAGAGACGTAAAAAGAATAAAACTAATTATGTTTTTAGAGAAACTAATTTAGATGTGAGAATCTTTAAAACCAGACAGGCATTCATCGATTCCCATTTTTATTTGACAGAGTGGAGGCCATGAAGCTGTGTTAGGAACTGGAGGTACAAAGATGAACCAGACATAGTACAGATGACACCAAATAGTGGACAGCCTGAGAGATGTGAATCGGAAAACGCTGCGTAGCAAGCGGTAGACTCTACCCAATATCTGCTCCTTTCTTCTGCCATCCTTGCAGAACCCTCATTTTGATTCACATGTAGCCTCAGTAACATAAGAGAGGGTTATCAGCACAGGGTTGGAGGGGGTGGGAGGAGAACTTCTGAGAAAGTTTTGCTTAAATTTGCATAAAAGAAATTAATGAGCCACTGTCCTTTCTTTGTCCAGTGTTGATCACAAACAATGCATGAAACAAGACAGCCATTTTGTGACCAATAGGAAAAGACCAAGAAAATTCAGAGACCCTGGAGACTGCACTGGGGAACCACGGAAGAGATTAGGTAGGATTGGGGCCAGGGATGTTTTGGTCAGAGTCTGGGAGAAGAACACTCCAGATAAGGCCTTAAAAGAGGGCTTGAATTTGGTGGGTGGGAGGTTATGCTGCCCTTTGCTAGAACTTTCCATGGGGTGCAGAGGACAGACACCATGCAGTGACTAGGAAGAAAGTAGCAGGCTTGCAGGACACTCCAGTCTGAAGAGACGTGGCTTCAAATGGGAGGAGTTGGGGGGATAGGCAGCATGGGTGGGAGTTCGACAGGAAAACACAGGCAAGGGAAATATTCCTTTTTCTCTGGAGGGAGTGTTCCTACACCTATAAGCTGTGGCTGAGGCAACAGTAGAAATTTAGGGGTACCTGCTGGATCAGTGGCTAGAAATTTTTCATCTGTTGGAAAAATCTTAAAAAAACTCACATAGACCAAATAGACGGCAGAATGTAGTCCCAGTTGTGGAAGCTCTTTCAGGTCATTCTGGTTAATAGTCAGGACCATTTTTCATCCTTTAATTGTTTGATATCAAACTATCAATTTTTTTTCCACATCTTTTGATATTCAGTATCTTTCTTAACCTTTCAAAGAGATCTAGATCTAAACCTTGAGGCTGGGGAAAGATAATCTCTCACGACACACCTTTAGGCCCCAAATTTGTTTTCTCCTAAGGGTACAAAAGGGCTTCTCTGGTAGCTCAGTGGTAAAGAAATCCACCTGCAGTGCAGGAGACACAGGAGACTTGGGTTCAATCCCTGGGTTGGGAAGATGCCCTGGAGGTGGAAATCACAGTCCACTCCAGTATTCTTGGCTGGAGAATCCCATGGACAGAGGAGCCTGGTGGGGTACAGTCCATAGGGTTGCAAAGAGTTGGACATGACTGAAGCAACTGAGCATGCAAGCATGCACTCAAAGGTACAAAAACAGAGTTTGATGTCCCTGAAAAGTTACTTTTCCCCCCCTAATAAGTCTTAGCATGTTTTCCAGCATTTTATAATATTATTACTGGAACCCAGGGTATTACTAGTCAAGGGACAACTAACAGTTCACCATTTCTGTAACACTGTTGGATCCATGATTCTATAGTATAATGTCTCATACGTTTAAACTGCGAATCAGTGTTTGTCTCACTTTCCCCTCCAATTTCTCCATGTCTGTAAGCTCTCACCAGACTATGAGCCCCTCTGGCCCCTGGACTGTGTCTTATTCATCATCATATACCTGGAATCTAACAGAGGATCTGGCCAAGGCTTACACCTGGGTTTCTTAATCTGGGATTTGCAGACCAGATTCAGAATGATGAAATTTTTTGTGATATGCACAAGTGCATCTTTCTGGTTGAGAGTTCATAGCTTTCATCTGCTTCTCAAAGGGGTTCCTGACCTTGAAACCTTTAAGAATCACTATTAGGTCTGCAATGAATGATAGTAGATATGTGAAATGGCATAACTGTCATTCCATTTCATTAAATCTCCAACTAAGATATAGGCTTTTTTTTTTTTTTCTAAAGATGAGGGTTAAATTTTCATCCCAAGCACCAAAGTTTCAACTACTTTCTCTCCAGACTATGTTATTTTCTGAAATAGAATCTGTCTTGGCTAAAAAAACAAGAAATAGAAAGTGAAGCATTGCTCCTGGGCTCCTCAAGTGTTCCTTTCAGAGGCTGGATGCTCTGTGTAGGGCATCTGTTCAGTTCAGTTGCTCAGTCAAGTCTGACTCTTTGTGATCCCATGGACTGCAGCACGCCAGGCTTCCCTGTCCATCACCAACTCTCGGAGCTTGCTCAAACTCATGTCCATCGAGTTGGTGATGCCATCCAACCATCTCATCCTCTGTCATCCTCATCTCCTCCTGCCTTCAATCTTTCCCAGCATCAGGCTCCTTTCTAATGAGTCAGTTCTTTGCATCAGGTGGCCAAAGTATTGGAGTTTCAGCTTCAGCCTCAGTCCTCCCAGTGAATATTCAGGACTGAGTTAATCAAATAATCACTCCAGCCTGAAGAAGAGGAAGTGCTGCCTCACCAAAAGCTTCCTCCTGGCTAGTTCACACAAGTCACTATTCTCTGAAGTTGGTCCCACTCTGCCGCGGCCACAGCCGCCTCCCCTTTCTGTGGGTGCCTTTAAGCTAGGGTGGACAGTGTGGTTTCTCAGATGTAAGGAAACAATCCAGGTGACACAGCAGAGAGCTTAAGTACAGGCTACCTGACCTCCTTTCTGTTCTTTAGGGAGCCTCCCTGTCACCTAGGTTTTCTGTTGTGAAGCTGGGAGCTTCTAGGACAGTAGCGGACCTGTGGGTTGGGACATGCTCCCTTCTCTTGACAGGGTTAGGGAGGGTGTGGAGGGTGGTTATGATTCTCAGCTAGGGATTCGTGGTTCATGAAGGGGTTGCAAAGGATTTTTGAACCCCTAGGAAAAAGTGTATGTACATTGTGAGCATGTGCATTGCTTGGGGGGAGAGATGGTGTAAGAGCCACTGCTCTAAGGTAGCAGTCAGGACCTTCATGCCTGTTAGTTCACTTTCAGGTGCCCCTGCTGCCCCCACTGGAAGGACACGCATGGAAGAGCAAATGAAGGATTCCCTGTACAGTTACTATAGAAACCATCTAACAAGTTTCCTCTTTTTGCCAACCCACCCAATTTACCTGCACTCTGCTAGAAGGTGAACCACCATCTTCAGCACATTACTAGGCAGCAGTGGTACCATAGTCCTAATTACCCCATCTCCATATCAGCCCCACCCCACCCCACGCCAGCACAGACTCTGACACAGAGCAGATCCTCTCTAAACAAAGGTTCCCCTCTCACTTAGAGATCACAGTCTGAGCTCTTGGCTAAACACCCACAATCCTGAACACCAGGACGCAGGCTGCCTTCTAAGTCTGACACCCCCCTCCCCCTCCCTCAACACTTTTGCCAACCACCTGAACTCGGCCTTGCCTTTTCACTGTTTGTCACACAACCCCTCCCAGCTTCTGGCCATGCTACTCAAACCAGGAATGTACTTCCGCCTCTGCTCTGCCCAATCACACCATCTCATGGCCTCCCAAGAGCCTCATTGGCCAGAACCTTCAGAGTGACCTCCTCTGGGCTCCTTGAACGCCACTGATCTTTGCCATCCACTTGGTGTTCAGGCACTGGATACTCTTGATGTTTGCTTGAACTTTAATAACTTGCATTGCCATTTAACTTATTGTGAGTTTACATTTTGGACTTCGGACTAAATGCTGAGCTTTTTCAGGGAAAGGGTCTTGCTGCAGCCTCGAGGCCCCTCGAGCTTGAGGGGCCTTTCATGCAGGACACACTGAAGATGTGCTGTTCTGATATGTTTTCATGGACTGACTTGACCTGTAATTTAATACCCTATGGCCACAATCTGGCAAGAAGCACAAACTCCTCTGTACTAGCAGAACCACCCAGTGTTCTGGGTGAGCAGCAATGACTGGTCTGAGTCATGAAATATTTCCCATCGCATAAAGACCAGTTAAGTCTGCTTTACTTTATTCAAGCTCGGCTGATAGCAACTGCTGTTCTCAGAACCATTTGGGTTGAATTCAAAATCCCTTCACAAGGCTGGGAATCAACAGGAAGATGGTATGTCTGCCAGGAGGTTAAGCCCGGGACAGCACTTTCTTTATGGAAAAGAAAGTTGCTGATTACATGATGCACTGCTCTTTGCTCATCCCGTGAGTTGACTCTTTAAAAGAAAGTCACCCATAGGACTTACATTTTGACTCACTCCAGATTTGTCCCACGTTATTTCTTTTCAACATCTGCACCCCTGTTGTAGCATCTGACCTCATTTTTATGTCACATGAGCTCATCAGAGGTAAACCATGATCATCTGGACCCCCACAGAGCTTGTGAGGAACAACATGAGACCACAGGAAGCCACAGAATCTGGGCTCGATTAGTCCTGTTTCCTAGCCTTTCTCATGGAAAATATGTTCAGAGATGAGATAAAAGAAGAAAGGGAGGGAGGGAGAAAGTGACAGAAAGAAAGGAAGAAAGACACAAGAGTTTTAACTTTTTGAGTACAAAAAAAAATGTGAAAGAGAAGTTATGGCACCTCATTTTAATGCAGAGCAGAATACGAGTGACCAAGTTTTGTTTTGTTTTTTTCAACATGGCAAAAAAAAAAAAATTCTACTGAAACTTCCCTGGAAATCCAGTGGTTAACACTCCACACTTCCAAGGCAGGGGCACAGGTTTAATATCTAGTCAGGGAACTAAGATACCACATGCCACATGGCACAGACAAAACAAAATTCTACCAACGCTTGATGTGGGAGACTTAGGAGTGATCATGGAGCATCTTAGTCCATGTTAAACAAAGTACTGAAAACCTTTTTTCCTTCAAGCAGGCGAGGAGTACATTAAGACCCAATGAGTTGACAAAAATATCTATCCTAAAGGTGAACGACTAAAGATAGGTCGTTAAGGTGATAGGGCAGTCACATTTATGTGTTGCACGTCTTGCAGATGTGAGGAAGTTGCACTTGAGAGCTTGTGTTCCTAGTAAACACTTCAGTTCAGTTCAGTTCAGTCGCTCCATCGTGTCCGACTCTTTGTGACCTCATGAATCGCAGCATGCCAGGCCTCCCTGTCCATCACCAACTCCCAGAGTTCACTCAGACTCCCGTCCATAGAGTCAGTGATGCCATCCAGCCACCTCATCCTCTGTCGTCCCCTTCTCCTCCTGCCCCCAATCCCTCCCAGCATCAGAGTCTTTTCCAATGAGTCAACTCTTCGCATGAGGTGGCCAAAGTAAACACTTAGACCTTCACAAATTAGGGACAGAAGTCACAGTGGACATGGAGAGGAAAGAGAGGGAGGTGGAGGAAAACTTCCATTTCTTCATCTCTTAAAGGAACAAGAGTAAAACCAGACGGTCACTGATGAGTTTGCCACTAGGTGAGTTTGTGCCACCAGATTGGAATGTACACTTTACTACCTTTCCGGATGGCTCCGTGTCAAGGATGCTTCTGATAATGAAGATACACGTCAAGGAAGATCACTTCCTTGACAGAATCCTTATCCTAGGAGGGTATTTGGTAATGATCTTTTGGAAATGATAGTTTGCACTGTATTTATTACTCTCCCACCACCCACCCTGTGCATCCAAATGTATCAATATGAACAGTGTTTCTTTTGATTGACATAACTAGTCTTGAAAATCTGTAATTCAACTTGCTCCTGACTTGGATTCTTCTCTGTTCAAGCTGCCCTAGAGATGACCAGGAGTCCCTTGTGGCCTAAGGTCTAAGGTCACTGACTGGCCCAGTTTAGGATGATATTATACTGTATTGTCAATGTCAACTGCATTGGGAAAAGCTAATAAATCCTGGCCTTCCATGTGTCTGGTACCACACTTAGGAAGGCCAAATCAGTCCTTTGATCCATAAACTGTTATGATTTGTGCAATGTATTTTTCTGAAATCAACAAACTGCAACTGATTGAACTGGGAATGAACACAGGGGTCAAAGGCAACCATACATGCACTGGACATGAAGGATGCTGGCTGCTTCTGAGCTCCTCCCCTGCTAATTCTGCCAAGTAGTTCAATATGCATATTCAATGTGTATATAAAGTAATGCAAACTGGCCTCTTTGAATTGTCTTTCGAAAAAAAAACCAGACAAATTAAGAGATGATGGGTCACTTTCACAGGTCTCGGTACAGAGCAATGGACAATTGTTGGGAGCATTTTTCTGCTCCTCTCTGGAGCCTGTGGCATAATCCCATGGTGACCCAGCAGGGCTGTGGCCGATATGATGACTTGACTTGCCATGCTATTCCCCCACACCCCTGCATTTTTGTGATAAACTGAAGGTCAGCTACGCCTGAGGAGTACTACATAGAAACCTGCAGTTAGCAACGTTTCCATTTGGATCCCGTAGGGTTCTCTTGGTTGTTGTCAGGGCTCATCAGCATAAACATGAAGTTGTTTTGATTTGCTACTGTCTCTCCTCTATCAGAAAACTGTTATTAGGAAAATTGCATTAATTAGCAACAGCTGAAGGGAGGACCAGCTATTTTGGAGCTGCAGCTGCAAGTCTTTTTGCAATCCGACTATTGCCTAAATTTTAACAATTAACAGAATAAATAGTCTCTGAATGTATTTAATCATGTTAATTTTGTTTTCCTCTATTTGTATTACTGTTTAGGCCTCTTATTTAATGTACATTAAAAATTCTAATACCATTAGCATGCTTTAAAGCATAACCTCAGCTATCCTAATCTTGTATGATTTACTAGAAGTGATATGTTGTTTAGCTTAATGCTAATTTTTAACTTTATGAGGAAAAATTAAGAATTAATTAAATCTTACCCCAAAAGTTGGCCTGTTGAATAAGATATTTGCTTGAACTGAAAGTCTTGTTTCATAGCCATTTTAGGTAAGAGAATAGGATGGATAGATGGAAGGATAGATTGATGGATGATGGAAGGAGAGAAGGAAGACTAAATGGATAGAATAGAGTGATAGAGACAGAATAACAGACACACTCATACATAAGGAACTGGGTTTAAACCTTCTAAATGCTAATCCCACTTATTCATTTATTTTCATTATAATCAGCATGATAAAGACACAGTATAACAGAAAGACCTTTATAGTCAAGCAGGTCAGGTTTTTTTCTGGATCTCTTTACTGTGACCTAGGTGAATTACAGCCCTGAGATCCAGTTTTCTGCCCTACAAATTAGGGTTAATATCTATCCTTGTGAGAATTAATGAGTTCAGCCAGTATGGAAAGTTTCTGGCATGAAGTAAAAGCTTGAAAAATATGGTCTTCCTTTCTTCTACTTTAAACCTTATGTTGCTATTTAACTTCTCATGTACTTGTTCCTTTTCTACCCAACTAGAGAGTTAATGAAATCCTTATTAAGTAGAGACCTTTTTTTGCTCATCCCTGAAACTACCCACAGGGCACTGCATAGTGACTAGGGCCCGCTGGATGTTGGTACCTATTCTCCAATGTTAGCGCACAGCCTAGATTCTGCCTTTGAGCTGAGTCTGTTTAATTTGAAACTATTTCAACCTTAAAAAAAAAAAAATCCAAAACAGTACAAAGAACTTTTTTCCCCTGAAGCATTTGAAAGTAAGTGGTTGACATGATATCCAATCACCTTGAGTACTTTCATGTTTTCCCTGCAAATAAAGATATTCTCTTATGTAACCACAATGTAACAGTAAGACTCAGGAAGTTAACATTAATACACCTAATCCTCAAACCCTATTCAAGTTTTGACAATTGTTCTTCTATGCCCAGAAGGTCTTATGCAGAATCACAGCACTGCCCTTGGATTATATTTACTATGCCTTCTTCAGTCTGGAGCAGTTCCTCAGGGTTTCCTTGACTTCTTTGACTTTGAAAGTTCTGAAGATTACATTTCGGTAAAGGTTGTGCACCTGGAGCAGGAATATCACAGAAATGACGCTGTGTTCTTCTCACTGCATCCTGTCGGGGGCACGAAATTTAAATTCAGATTTGTCCCATTACAGGTGTCTGCTGAACTCCTCCATTCTAACACTCCTGGCTTTCTCTTTGTAAGTTAATATTTTGAGGGCAGGTATTTTGAGATTATATAAACATCCTGTTCTTTATCAGACGTTCCAATTATGCATTCATTTATTGAGCTAGCATAGGTCTGTATTTATCTCGCTTGCCCTCTAATTTCTCATTTTATTTAATGGGTTGTAAGCTGTTACTACCACAACTCTACGGGAACTAGGCTACTGTATATTTGTGCTTGGTCTTCCTCTTGTCTCAGTGTTATATTTTCATTTTTATTTTCCCAGACTTGATTTTTTAAAACTTTAACATGACTATTTTGTTTTATGTTTTTCTTAACGCTGCTTCTTAGTCTTTATGGAAATTGGCAAGAAGCAAAGGGAAACGAGATTCAGTGAGACTGAAACTTAATAGTTTTTAAGTTCAAAAAACCATTTATAATTTTTGTCCTATATGCCAGAAACTGGAATTCACTTCTAGGGGTGAACCACTTCTTTTGTCTTAGAGACATTTTTGTGATAATCTTCATTGTATTACAAATGTAAAGCAATAATAATGACAATGATAGTAATATAGCCTTGTACAGAGTTGCTTCTGGGCCAGATACTGTTCTAAACACTTCATATATATTAAGTTATCTAACCCTCAAGCAATCCTATAAGGCAGATACTATTATTATCCCCGCTGGACAGGAGAGGCATCTGAAGTATGCAGAGTTTAACGACTTGCTTGATGTCATTTCTAAGAGGTGGAGTCAGAACTCAGTTTCAGACTGTCTGACCTGAAACCATCTGCATAACTACAATGTCAAACGAACTAAACCAGAGGGAAATTGGGTCTGGATTTGGGTCAAGTGGGACTCGTACGGAGCACTCTCTTGAGGGGGAACTAAATTGGCTCTTGATGTTGGGAAGAGAGCCTGATGCCCACCAAGTGTTAGAGCAGTGAAACCCCAAGGATGATCTTGGGCTTCTGGGCCCTGAGAACAGCTAAATCCATAAGCCAGTGACATAGGGCCTCTGTGTTACGATTCTCGTCTCTGACTCCCCAGGCTTTTAACAACATCTTACTACCACTGTTGCTTAGCCTTAGCTGGGATGTGAGGTATTGAGGGATGGGCTCCATGAGTGGAGGAAAGGCAGGGAAGCAGTGGCTGGAGGAGTCTAGACTCAGGTAACCAAGTGGCAAGCAACAGGTCAGAGCTTTTGTTACCATAATAATTGTCCTAAAGAAAGTGAAAGTCGCTTAGTTGTGCCTGACTCTTTGCAACCCTGTGGACTATACAGTCCATGGAATTCTCCAGGCCAGAATATTGGCGTGGGTAGCCTTCACTTCTCCAGGGGATCTTCCCAACCCAGGAATCGAGCCCAGGTCTCCCTCATTGCAGGTGGATTCTTTACCAGCTGAGCCACAAGGGAAGCCCAAGAATACTAGAGTGAGTAGCCTATCTCTTCTCCAGTGGATCTCCCTGACCTAGGAATCAAAGGGAGGTCTCCTGCATTGCAGGTGGATTCTCTACCAACTGAGCTATTAGGGGAGCCCAATAATTGTTCTAGTTCAGTTCAGTTGCTCAGTCATGTTTGACTCTTTGCGACCCCATGAATTGCAGCATGCCAGGCCTCCCTGTCCATCACCAACTCTCGGAGTTCACTCAAACTCACATCCATTGAGTCAGTGATGCCATCCAGCCATCTCATTCTCTGTCATCCCCTTATCCTCCTGCCCCCAATTCCTCCCAGCATCAGAGTCTTTTCCAATGAGTCAACTCTTTACATGAGGTGGCCAAAGTACTGGAGTTTCAGCTTTAGCGTCATTCCTTCCAAAGAACACCCAGGACTGATCTCCTTTAGAATGGACTGGTTGGATTTCCTGATTCCCTCAAATTCTTGGGTGGTCAACCTGGCAGAAACTTAATCTTTCTATGTGTGTGCATGTGTGTTAGTCACTGAGTCGTGTCTGACTCTTTGTGACCCCATGGACTTTAGCCCACAAGGCTCCTCTGCCCATGGGATTCTCCAGGGAAGAATATGGGAGTGAGTTGCCATTCCCTTCTCCAGCGGATCTTCCTGACCAGAGATTGAACCTGGGTCTCCTGCATTGCAGGCAGATTCTTTACCATCTGAGCCGCCAGGGATTTGTTCCTGATTAATCATCTGCAAACAATATTTTCCATTTAAAGAAATGGGGGTCACCCTTTGAGGAGTCAGACTTGGCCCTCAGGGAGCACATCTCTGGTTCTGTTGAGAGCATCCTGTTATTTCGAGCAGTACTGGGTTAGGCTGTGGATCATTCTCTATCCAACCATGACTTAAGAGCTGGGATCCAGGATACCTGCCAACTTTATTGTTGGGGTGGGCTCCTCTTGTATAGCACACATCACAACTGTTGACTGAGGAAGCAGGCAAGGTGAGCCTTTCTTCTCCCCATACGGAGAAATGCAGTGAGTGTGTGATTGCATCTGAGTCCCAGCAACAGAGGCCTTGTCGGTTAGGGACCGGGGGCCTGTGACTGGACACATGATAGATGATACAGCGTAGGACCCAAACTCAAAAAAAGTGAGGGTAGAGGAATCAGATCCAGGAAGTGGGTTTGCATAGTGACACAGCTGATGTGAAGGAAGATTCTTCCCAGCGATGTGGACTGGAACAGTGGGGCCTTTTCAAGGACGTTCTGACTCATCCGATTTCTACATGGAGCCACAGATGTATTTAATTTTATACACTGAGACCGATCTGCACACTGTGAGGATGCACGAATCCAGCTGCCTGAGCCCCATAAGCATGGTAGAGATGGGAGAGTGAGTGGGAGACCCTGGCTGTCATTCCAGGGGCTCCGCTCTTGCCAGCTTCCTGGTTCCACGGCCACAAGACAGGCCTCAGCCTCGCACCTTTCATCTGGGGTTACAGCCCAGTGATGGATCACCACCACTCCTCGATTTTCTCTTGCACTCTGGAAGGCTTTTCTGGGTAGCTGGGACTGTTGTTCAGAGTCTAGGTGTGATTCCTGCAAGACAGCCTCTGACTTTAGGAAAGAAAAAAAAAAAAAAGGACTCTGGACCACATAAGATGACAGTTAACCAGTCCTGCACCCCAAACTGCAATTAGAGCAATTCTGATGTCATCGGTAATCATATCGATTTATGTTTTGAAAAGAAACCAAATGATGAATAAAATGATTTTTTCTGTTTCTGCTTTCCCTTCTCTTTCTCCTCAAAAATTGGCAATAACACTAAAGTCAAATTAAACATCTGTTTGAAAAATAAGCCCAAGTGCTGATGACAGCTGCCCTGGACTACAATGCACCACAGCTGTCAAACCCTAAATTAACAATGATTTTCATTTACGAACAGCACAGAACTAAGATATTATAGAACTTTTTCTCCTCTATTTTCCTGGCTTCCAGGGGCTGTTAAATGCAAAATGTTACGGAGATACCCAAAGAAAAATGTAGCTGAAATCAACCTACAATAATTAATCATGGAAGGAGAGGGGGTGTTCTTCTTGTTGTTTAGTTGCTAAGTCATGTCTGACTCTTCTGCAGACTCTTCTGCCTCCCCACAGACTGTAGCCCACCAGGCTTCTCTGTTCATGGGGTTTCCTAGGCAAGAATATTGGAGTGGGTTGCCATATCCTCTCCAGGGGATCATCTTGACCCAGTGATTGAATCCACGTCTCCTGCCTTGCAAGCAAATTCTTTACCACTGAGCCACCAGGAAAGCCCTTCTTTCTTCTTACTTAATCTCATTTCTTCATTGGCTTTAGTTTGGGTGTTCTTTGTAGCAATCAGGCTTGCAGGAAGGCAAATAGTTCAAGGAGAATTCTTTGATTAGTGGTTGCAAATGAATGGTGATGATCTATGGAGAAATGTCATCTTCTACAGCACAGAGGACCCTCTGCCCATTTTTCTAGAGCTGTTTGTGTCTTCAGTGGACTTCAGCCCACGCTTCTTCCAGATGACTAGGTATATGACTTTGTTACCCTGTGGTTACATGCTGGGTCTAAAAGATCTATCTAATCAAGCCATTTTGGTGACAGGATAAAATATGCCAACCTGTTTTACACTTACTTCATGAGATCTACCAAGACGGCGGAGTAGAAAGAGCCTGAGCTCACCTTCTAGCATGGGCACACCAAAATCACAACTATTTTCAGAACAACTATCAGTGAAAAAGACCAGAACATACCAGAAAAGAACTTCTACAGTTAAAGACATGAAGAAGGAGCCACAAGCAGATGGGTAGGAGGGGCAAACTCATGACAAAGCCCCATACCCCCAGATAGGCAGATACTGGAGAACATTGAACAGAGAACTGAGAACAGAGGTTCTCCCACCATTTCCACCTCCACTGTCTCGTGAGAGTTCTGAGCCCTGCAACACGCTCCCCACCCCAGGGTCCCTGCATTGAGAAGACGAGCCCCCAGAGCATTTGGCCCTGAAAGACAGTGGGGCTTGATTTCAGGAGCCCCAGGGACTGGGTGAAACAGAGACTCCAGTCCTTAAGTGTGCACACAAGATCCCATGAGCTCCAGGTCCCAGGGCAAAAGCAACTAATTTGATAGGAGCCTGGGTCAGACCTACCTGCTGGTTTTGGAGCGTCTCCTAGAAGGGGTGGAGGGACTGTGGCTCACCTTAGGGACAGAGACACTGGCAGCAGCCATTCTTGGGAGCTACTTCTATCATGTGGATGTGGGTGCTAGATAGAGGTGGTGGTTGTACAACACTGTGCATGTACCACATGCTGCCAAATTGATGACTTCAAAATGGTTAATTTTGCGACATGAACTTAATTCCAATTTTTTAAATGTCCCCAAGGTCTAAACGTCATGTTTTGATCTCACTGTGATCAGGGTCCAAAGTACCTTGGCGAGCCCTGCTCCATCAGTGAGAGAGGAGTGGGACTGGCCTTGCTGCCTGGGTTCTGGGCTCTGGGCCCTGGTCCACGTGTACTTGTGCATCCCCCCCACTCCCCGCCCCGAGTCGCGGTCACACCACCACCCCCTGCAGTGTGGGTTTCTGTGTTCCATCTGAGCCTCAGTTTCCTGCTGTGCCTAGAGTGGCTCTTCAGCATATACTTCCTGTTTAATTCTTCCCATTTCCTCCCTGGGAGCTGGATCCTACACGCGGGACTCCAGCTGCTGAATGAAATTCTGCCACCACTGGACTGCTCCCCTGCAACCACGCCACCACCAGCCTCCCAGCAAGCCCTGGCATCTGGATTCCACCTGTTGGGTGGTAGTCTTGGAGTATCTAGGTTTTCCTGAACCAAGCACATACTGCCTTTTAACCACAGCTTTGGTCTCTAACTGTTCTCCCAAGAACCAACACTTCCATGGGTCTGGGGTTTCCCACCCCCTTTTCTGTTGATTCTTTGCTTCCACCCCTAGTTAGCATTGCTGAGGTCCTTCCTAGTCAGCCTCAAGGGAGAGTCACTCTATTTTATGACAAAAGAGCCCATAGTTCTTCTCAATACCTAATGCCAAAAAAAACTGTAGAGTAAGCTGCACTTCAGCCACATCAGGTCCTTCTAACCCTGCCAGCTGCCTGTAAATCATACAGAGAGTCATCACATGTGGGTTTTGTGATATTTCCTTCCAAGATAAAAAGAGTTGGTGAAGCTGAAGTTACATGAAGTTACAAAGTATTATGAGCTCTGGCTATTTCCTCCTAATACTCATCCTCCCTTCCCACTAACAAGATTCTGTCTTGCCAGGTCCCTGGGTTTGTTTTCCATTTTCTAAATGACATTTAGTTTCTTCACTTTGGAAACAGTATCCGCACACCACCCCTCAACTGGACAGGCAGTCCTCTGCCCCTGGTTTACAGGAGGGACTCTGCCCCTTCAGGCTTCACAGGCCAACTGAGGCAGAAGGCAGGGGTGTGGGGGTCAATGTAGCTTGGTGGTGATTAGTTAACAATAAGGACTTTGGAGTTGATGGAAGTGGGTTAAAAACCCAGTCCCATCACTTAACTGCTTTATTATCCTGAATACAAACTCTCTAAACCTTTGTTTTCTCATCAAGAAAATGGGAATAGTATTATGAAGACCCCACGGGGCTTTTATGAAGATTAAGTAAGATAAGGCATGCAATGCACCTAGCATAGTTCTTGGCATAAATATAAGCTACTTACACTATTATTCATACTAAGTGATGCATTGAGCATTGCTATACACCTCTTCACATCCTCTCATCCCAACTCTGACTCCATCCTCTGTTGCAGTGAGCAGCTCTGTCCATGTCATTGGATTGTACACACCTTGTCCGTGTAGCGTACCTCTTGCTTCCTGTCCCAGAGCTTCTCTGATGCTGCAGTGCATGTTCAGAATCTGATGAATATTCACATAAGTGCAGCCCAGAATTGCAGGGCATTAATGCTTGTGGGGCTACCCTTGATGAGTGGAGAATAATGACTTTCGCCTTCATTCCAGGGCACACAGTTCTGAGATACATGTCATAAGGCTTTTCAAAAAGTCCTAGAGGATCAAGTATCATCTAGGACAGGTTAACAACATTTGATCAAATAAACCCACAACCCTCTGCCCCTCCTCCTCCCCAGAATCACTTCCCTAATAAACTGCCTAAACACAAGACTTTGTCCCAGCTGGGCTTTTAGGAGAGCCCAGGCCAGGAATTGCTTGCATTCCTAGCACTGGGGATACATTAGAGCAGGGGTCAGTACACTGTTTACTAAAAGGCTCCATTTAAAAATTATTTTAGCCTTTGTAGGCTATTTGGTCTCTATTGCAACTTCTTGATACAGCTGCTGTAGGATGAAAGCGGCCCTAAACAATACATAAATGAATGAACCTGGTTGTGCTCCAATAAGACTTCCTTTATAAAAACAGGCAGTGGGCCAGATATGGCCCACAGACTGTGGTCTGCCAACTCCTGTATTAGGATCACGAAGATGAGTACAATTGACCCCCTCCTCTGTGAAGCTCACAGCCTTGGGTGAGAGGAGGAACACCTAGAAATGGACTGCAAAGGCATCTGGAAACGTCACTAGGCGCCTTGGACACCATGCTAAGGAATTTTGGCTTTATACTTTGGTGATGGGAACACTGAAGGTGGTCTCAGATATTATAGTAGCTGCATCTGGGAACGGGTTATTTCACTGGCAAGCAATGAAGTGCTTGTTTTTAACATTTCTGTGAAACCTTGTCCTGCCAGAGGGCTGCCTTCTCTGCTCCTCCAGCACCCTAAGTGATACTTCCATGAGCAAACTTCCCATCAGACAGCTAAGTTCCCTTATCTCATACCTTTGAGGCCAGACACGTCTCAGAATTCAAAATATTTTTGGATTTCAGAAAGATAATATTTTTCATATATTTTGTAACATCCTCATTAGGGTCTGGGGCAGCAGCAAATACATTAATATTCACACTGAAAAGCTATAAGTAACTTGAATTCAGCTCAAGGCAGGCTTGGGCCCTAAAAGAGTTAGGAAAACATCTTCCTATTTTAGGACTTTTTGGATTTCAGAAACGCAGATGAAGGACTATGGACTTGATATGTGTTTCACCCCTGACTGTGACACCCTCAGAGATAGCCTCTGTGTCCTCATTGACTGCATGCAGGAGGTGCTCAATAAATGTTAGAGAGTGAGCAGACAAGAATGGCAGAACAGTGTTCATGGAGGGATTCAGGGGAAGAAGAGGCTGGTCAGTGACTCTGGTAAGGGACAGAGGGAGACTTTAGTGCTCTGATCAGGATTCTGGACTTGATCTGGAAGGTGATGGAGGGCCCCCTTCAAGTTTGATGTGTAAGTGGTGTTGCTCAGCTGTGTATGAGGACAGCAATTCTTATGCCAGTGTGAGGAAGATCACAGGGAGGAGCTAGGGGAACAGTACAAGGTTCCTGCAACAGTGAGACAAGAAGTGTCCGTGAATAAGGCAGCAAATGTAAAGCTAGTGAAGGAAAGAAGAGACAGACCTCGCAAATGATGATGATGTTGGAGAGGTAGCTGCAGTTGAACTTGGCCCATCTGAGATGGTAGAGTGCAGTACTCAGATCGCAGATGCTTCTGTTTAAATTCCAGCTCTGTCACTTACCCTGTGACCTTGAGCAAGTTACTTAACCTCTCGGTACCTTGAAGTCCTCCTCAGTATCCTGTCCATGGGGTTGCTCTGAGGATTAAATAAGTATTTGTAATGTACCCAGAGCAGGGCTTGGTGCTGGGCTGTTACTACTGCCTACCACCAATCATTGTTTTATGAAGTTGAACTCCCCAAATGGTTTACCAAGTGACTGTCTCCTTCAGAGTAAGGCAACCCACATCTCAGACCCTCCCAGGAGGTGACAAGTGAGTGTCGTAAATCTAGTAACAAAGCTATGGAAAGAGAGGATCACTTCAAGGGACAAACTTTTATCAGACTTAAGGGCATAGGACTTCCCTCTGATGGGGTCTGTAAACATCTATTCACAGAGGCTTTTTCTTTCAGTCAGTCACTACTTTGCTATAACAGTTTGCAGTACTGTAGCATGCCAGGGAAACTAAGTGCCGGGTCATTCATTTGCAGGGAGAAAGCTAGTAAGAATGCCTGGAAAACCTGTAATTTAGAAATGTTCAAATCTTTGCATCCAAATAAAAAAGAAACGGTGTCAGGTTTGTGCCAAAAGGAAAGTCATAATTGCTCAGTGCTTCCCTTCCCAGCCCTCCTGGGCAACGGAACATAATCAGCTAAGTGGGCTTCAGAACTGTCATCTACAGAAACTGAGCAGACTGTGCCACTTATACTACTGAGCCACCTTCTCCCAGGAATATTACCCAAACAGAGTAAGGCAAAAGCCCATTTTTCCAAGTGAGGGCTCTGCAACAAAGTTAGCATCTCCTCTTTCATATTTCCTGAATTCTGCTGCCAGATTGAAGCATCCTTACTAACTTTTTTAGTGAACTTTCCTCCCAGCATGTCAGTCCAGAGTTTAATACTCACTAATGGCTCCCTTACTCCTTTTGAATCAAGATCAACCTCTTTATCTTGATACTGAAGAACTTCTATGATTTAGCAGTGGATCTTGGCCCACAAAGACCTTCTAATTTCACCAAGTCTGTCTGTTTACTGTCACCCAGAACTACCATATTTACTCTCCGCTCCAACTTCTCAGAGCAGTTTTCTCCCTGTCCACCCCCTTCACTTGGAATGACCTCTTCCCTTCTGTCCATTTACCCAAACCCTACTACTTTCTTCAACATATCAACTAACCTTTCTAAGGACTTCTGGTGCTCCCATTATTACATTCTTCATGCATCTACTTTCTGACTAACCAAGTTTAATTTGTCCCCAGTTCATGTCTGTTTTAGATTCATTAACTTTTGCATACACATTTTTATTTATACCACAACTAGATTTCAGCATAGTGTCTTGGAAGTCAGGAGCCTTGTTTATACTCTGAGACTTTCTCAGCGCTGGTCAACTCGGGGTACCTAGTATATGTACAATGGATACTGATTGGGTGACTGGTTTTTCCAACACTACCTTCCATATGAAAAAGAAGGAAACTTTCTCAGCTAGACAACTTGAGTGTTTCTCAACTTGAGTCAAGGCATCAGTTTGAATCCTGTACTTCCCATTATACTAAAAAGGAACTATAATAGTATTCCCCTTAAAATCAGGAATAAGCATGAATGCCACCATTTAATATTGTACTAGAGGTGACAGATAATCAACTAAAACATGAAAAAGGAACAAAGGTATATTTATGACTTCCCAAAAGAATGAAAAAAGAAGCCATTAGAACTATCAAGAGAGTTCAGCACTGCCTAAACTCAGACTCAAGGTACAGGAATCAATAGCTTTCCTAAACATAAGCAATCAATGATTAGAAAGTTTAATAGGAAAAAAGAGCCCATTCGCAAGAGCAATAAAACTATAAAATATCTATGCCTGGGGGAGGAAGCCTCATAAGAATGTGCAATCTAAATGAAGAAAAATTACATTAGTTTCCTGAAGGACATAAAAGACCTGAATAGGAGATATTCCATATTTCTAATGGGGAAAACATCGTAAGGATGCTATATATGGGAACATGTTGTAGGGTTTGCAATACCATTCAAAATCCCAATATAAGTTTCTATTAAACACAATAAACTCATTTTACAATTTGTCTGGAATTATGAATCTGCTTGAATAGCCATGAACATTTTGAACCAGAAGATTAATGAGCAATGACTTGCTATCAAAACATCAAATAAAACTGTGCTATGAAATGGTATGGGTTTTGTGCAGGAATAGATAAAAAGATCAACAGAACAGAACGGATCTGTATAAAAATTTCATATTTGATAAAGTAGCACTTCAAACAATTGAGGAAAGGACAAACTATTTGACAAACGAATGTGCAACAATGACCAAGCCATTTTGAGAGAAATAAGTAGACTTTGATTTCTCATCTGTGCTGGCCAGCTCTGGTCTGCCCTTCCAGCCACCTTCTGCATCCTTCCACACCCTGATCTTTGCTGGAGAGGAGAATCTGCGTGGACTCTAGCAATGGGCTCTGTTGTCCTCATAGTTGAAGCCAAGGGCAAAAGGGAAAACTGATAGGGAATCAAGGTTGGGGTCCCTGTGGGGTCACCTCAGGCTAGTAGCTTCCCTTATTCAAAGGTTTTAGCTCCTGGGAGGTGGTAGTCTTTTCTGTTTATTCTCTGTGTCCTCCCCTTATCCCTTTAGGCCTGGGTGCTAAAGGCTCTTCCCACTTCTCTTTCGGCCACACCATTGGCTTCCCAGGTGGCTCAGATGGTGAAGAATCTGCCTGCAACAGGAGACCCGGGTTTGATCCCTGGGTCAGGAGATCCCCTGGAGAAGGTAATGGCAACCCACTCCAGTATTCTTGCCTGGAGAATTCCAAGAGGAGCTTGGCAGGCTACAGTCCATGCGATCAGAAAGATTTGGACATGACTGAGCAACTAACACTTTCATCATAAATGGACCCCTGATTCAACTGACCTTTTGGCACTTCTGCTGAGTGTGCCTTTTATCTTCTGTTGAGGCCTACTGATACCATATTATTCACAAAAGTAAATTCCAAGAAGATTAAAGACCTAAATTTATTTTTAAACCTATAAAAATATTAATAATATGGGGATATATTTATAACCTTGGCTGTGTAGGAAGATTATTTTTAGACAGGATACAAATTAAAATTAATAAGTGAAAAAATAGATATATTTGATTAAAATCAAAATTTCAAATTTCTGGATGATGAAAGCAAAGTTAATTATGATGATGAAAGCAAAGAAAGGTAGAAATATCTGAAATTTATAACAAATTGTTATTATCTGTACTGTATAAGGATCAATTTTAAGCATAAATGTATAAAATTATTTATGTATAGACATATATATAACATTTATATATTTTATATAAAATATGTAATATAAAATATATTTTATACATAATATACAAATATATTTTATATATAAATATACAGAAATATATGTGCTGTGTGCTTAGTTGCTCAGTCGTGTCCGACTCTTTGCAAATCCATATACTGCAGCCTGCCAGGCTCCTCTGTCCTTGGGGATTCTCCAGGCAAGAATATTGGAGTCAGTTGGCATGCCCTCTTCCAGGGGATCTTCCCAACCCAGGCATAAAACCCAGGTCTCTCGCATTGCAGGTGATTCTTTACCGACTGAGCCACCAGATATATATATAAACATCAATTTTAAAAAGAAACTATCAGAAAAGTGGACAAGGATGCGAATGGCCATTTGCAGAAAAGAGAAATGGAATAAATATTTGAAAAGATTCTAATATTACTAGTAATTGGGAAAATAAAAATTACCAGAAAATGTTACTTTTAACTATCAGATTGGCAGAACTTTAAAGAATGATAAACATCAAGCGTTGTTAAGCAAGTAAGGAAACAAATTCTCTTGTTCACAGTCAGGGAGAGTGTTTAAGTTGGCAAGCTTTTTAGAAGAAAATCTGGCAGCGTCTATTAAAATTATAAATGTGTATCCCTTATGATCCTACTTCTTGGCAGCTACCATGGACAAAAACTTGCATATTTGCTCAAGCAGGCATATATAAGGACGTTTATTATAGCATTATTTGTAATCGTAAAAGACTGGAAACAATCTAAATGTCCATCAACTATGGAATAATTAAAACATTTTCACAGTAGATTATACGCAACAGTTTAAAAAGAGAGATAAACCCATGTGTTCTGACCTGGAAATATCTCTAATACATTTTATTTAGTTAAAATCAAGTTCAGGACATCATGCAGACCATGATACCATTTATATAAAGGGTACTTATATGTTTATTTATATATTAATACATATAAATGCACACATTAAAGTCTAACAAATACACACCAAATTGATATCTATTGCTACTTTTGGGTAGAAGACTGTGGGATTTATTGGGAGAAATGTCAGGGATATTTCACTTTTTCTGTATTCTCTATTTTTCTGTATTTCACTATTTTCTATACCGTGTGACATTTTTCAATGTGAATATATTTACGTCTCACCTATAAAATCATTATTTCTTTAGTGAGTGGTTGTAGGTTATATTTAATTCCTTCATAAAAAGATGAAAGGAAGAACATGGGGCTTTAGCATTAAATGGACATGCACCTTCAAGAAACTGCCTAATTCACTGGGACTTGTGACCTCCTGCATGAAAAGGGGAAGCCTATTGTGAACATTAAGTTAGACAAAAACTGCTAGATGTGTAGCTGAGTTCAGAGTAGACAGAAAGTGTTGGTTGCCCCTTTCTCTCTCCTCCATTGGCCTCTGAGAACCTTGAGGGCCAAGATCTTAATCTCAGCTGCCTGTGTAATATTGACACCTGTGCAAACAGAAGTTCAGTTACATTTACTGAAAGAGCGAGTGACTGAACAAGCCACATTTGTTCAATGTTAATTTACAGACATATGTTCACATATGTTCATTTTTAATGTAAACAAGGAGATGCCTTTCTGGCTTCCAACAGGAAGATCAAACACTTCTGGCTTGTGAGAACAGTAAATCAAAGAAAACCAGACATCTATGCCAAAGGGATAGAGTTTTAGAGAAAGTGAAAGTGAAAGTCGCTCAGTCATGTCCGACTCTTTGCAATTCCATGGACTATACAGTCCATGCATGGAATTCGCCAGCCCATAATACCGGAGTGGGTAGCCTTTCCCTTCTCTAAAGGATCTTCCCAACCCAGGGATCGAACTCAGGTCTCCCACATTGCAGGCAGATTCTTAACCAGCTGAGCCACCAGGGAAGCCCAAGAATACTGGAGTGGGTAGCCTACTCCTTTTCCAGTGGATCTTCCCGACCCAGAAATCGGACCTGGGTCTCCCGCATTGCAGGCAGATTCTTTACCAGCAAAGCTACCAGGGAAGCCTTTTGAGCAAGAAGATTCATCAGGTAGATCTAATGTTGGAGAGCCCCAGGCTCTGTGGAGTCATAGGGCTGCCATGGACAGGGGCATGGGTATGGACAGCCAGGTTGAGAACCCGGTCTCCAGCCTAAGAGGCTGAATGAATACACTAATGGACAAAGGCCAGGCTGTATATAACAACGACAAAAAACTCTGACCCCCAGCCTCTGCAGCAAATGGTCTAGGAAGCCAAACCACAGCCTCTGCAGCCATTAGCCCAGCATGGTTAGGACTTGGTCAGTGATGCCAACTCTCGAATTCTTGCCCCCACTGCCTCCTCTATTTCCAGCTCAGGACCAGTCAGAGAAAGCCAAATATGTTCTCCAAACCAACCACGTCAGATGCTTCATTTCTAGTTAGCCCGCTCTCGACTTCCCCACACCAAATATCTCCAGTCAGAAACTACCTAAATCTTTTGTTTTGTTTTGTTTTTTTCACTATAAAGCTTTCCCACTCCTCACTTGTCTTTGAGTCTCTGCCAAATTCTAGTGATGGCAGCTGACTTCCCTTGCTATAGAGCAACCTCTGAATAAATAGTTTCTGTTCTCATTTCAGTGGTCTTCATTTATTTCTACAAGGCCTTCTCCCACATTGCAGCTAGATACTAGATACATGTTATATATGGAGTTTATAGTTATATATAAATTCTACTGCTAAATTTAAAAAATCACTAACGTAGATTAATGCCAAAAGTCAAATTTCTCAAGGAATGTGAGAAAAGATGCTCAGCTTGCATTAAACTAAAGAAAACAATGATATCCATAGAGATGGTAGTAAAGCCAGGCCAAATCCAGGGCTGAGTCTGGATAATGGACAGAGGCTCCAGATATCTGTATGTGTGTGTGTGTGTGTGTGTGTTTCCCCCCATAATCCAGGCACAGTTGGATCAAGAAACTTCAATGACTACAGAGACTAAGAAAAATGCCTCCTTATCAGTCTCTTCTCAGGACCAGGCTGGACTTGTAAGTCTTAAGAAATGTTCTCCTGCCAGAGTTTCAAACAAGTGAACCAAATACATACATAATGCCTTGGGGGATCTGAAGAAGTGGAAGATGGTTGGGAGGTTTCCAGCTCCTAACTCCAGGAAAAAGTGTTTCTTAGATGCTGGCATTGGAGCCTTGGCCATCTACCCATGACGATTGGCCTTCTGAAATCCTAAACCCCCAGTATCACTCTATATAGCCTTTAAATATATTTAAAATATGGTATTTAAAATAGGTGATAACTGCATTTCTCAAACTGCTGAATGTTAATAGATGTCTCGGCAAAAAAGGAACTTTGCAGTCAAGTTTGGGAAATGTTGGGTGAAACCAAGTTAAACAGATTTCTTTTTGGCAGGACTTTGCAAAACCTTCAATATGTTAATATATGTTGTGAATCGGCAAGAAGGGGATATATAGCATACAGAATTCTCCAAACTTATTTAACCATAGAAATTGATTTCCTGCCCACTTGTTTACATCTCCCTGAACATCATTCTATGACATACAACTTTGGAAACACAGGTTTGAGATAATGCTGCCTTTCAGAGGAAAACCACTGACTGGCTAATACTTCTCATCACCTATTGTGACTCGCCTAAAGGAGGATCAAGGGCCCCAGAGAAGTGGTGCAAGAGGGTATTTTTAATGGGAGAAGGAAGATGACAGGATTATGAAGCTGAGCCTGGGCCCAATGGAGGTTATATTCAGGTCTCAGTCCGCTTAGCACAGTTTAAGGATATGGAGCATTAAATTCAAGATGGAGGAAGCCAAAAATTATCCTCAGCAGGGCTGTAATTTTTCTTAACCAGCCGGTGGATCATTATCTCCAGGAAGATAGTGATCAGAAGATCACTGTATGGGAGAAGCACTGATACTTTTTATAGCACTTTAGCAAAGATGGTCCGTTTTAGAGTCAAGATAATGGAGGGCAGAGAGATGATACAACTTGTCTGAGACCCCAGGAAAGCCACTTTTCCTTCTGCAACCACACCATGAGCCACCAAGGGAAAGGGAATGAAGAGTTCTGAGGATTCCACGTTCACTTACTTTAGAATTACGCAGCCAGTTCCTGCAGGTGGTGCTATCCAGAACACCTGGATCCGCGTCCGCCTCCGTGGGGTGCTTTCTGTGACCGCAACGGGGCAATTACTCATAAACTGTGTTTCTTCTTCATCTATGATCTGTGGAGAACCGGTGGAAAATAAACACGTTAAAAGGCAATGTCACTTTGGGAAGTTGTCGTGTTGACAATTCCTTAATTTTAGTTTTAAATCTGTCATTTTCTGTTAGCAGTTCTATATCCCCAGGACACCAGAATACTGCCCGGCACAGAATCCCATTCAATGTTTGTTCATTTAACATAAAGACAAGAGTATAGCTCAGGTTCTCTTCTCTCTGGGACCAGGATCTTATGTCAGCACTTTGAGGGACAGGCCACTAGGTGATGATCTTGCTCATTGATTACAATAACCTGGGTTCCTGTTCAGGGAAGGTGGAGGATGGGGAAGAGAGAATCCAAAGCAAGCACTATATACCTAGACTTCATGATTCAATCTTATAACTTGAAATTAAAATGTTAAAAGAAACTCCCCCATTTTGGAGGAAGTATCCCAAAGTACAGAAAGTCACCCAGTTTTATGCACTTCTGCAGCATTTCCTTTCTTTATTTGTGTTCTCTCAAGTTAGCCATCAAGGTTTTCCATGACATTGCAGAAAAGCTGGTAGTCATCCCCATCCCTCAAAGCTGTTTTCACCATTTCTCCTGCTTGCTTCCGGGTCTGCTGCCAGGACTTGCCTATCCCTCTCATAAAACCACAGACAATTTGACCTGGAAGGGTCTTTTGGGGAAAACCATCTAAGTCCAATGGGTCTTAAGTGCCAACCCCAGTTGATTGGTAGTAGCCTGGAGAATCCCAGGGACGGGGTAGCCCGGTGGGCTGCCATCTCTGGGGTCGCACAGAGTTGGACATGACTGAAGCGACTTAGCAGCAGCAGCAGCAGGCTGTATCATGAGTAGTGTTAATATTAAGAGATAACATTTACTGAGTGTTTAGTATAGGCTAGGCACTAAGCTTCGGAGAAGGCAATGACATCCCACTCCAGTACTCTTGCCTGGAAAATCCCATGGATGGAGGAGCCTGGTAGGCTGTAGTCCATGGGTTCGCTAAGAGTCGGACAAGACAGAGAGACTTCACTTTCACTTTTCACTTTCATGCGTTGGAGAAGGAAATGGCAACCCACTCCAGTGTTCTTGCCTGGAGAATCCCAGGGACAGGGAGCCTGGTGGGCTGCCGTCTATGGGGTCGCACAGAGTCAGACACGACTGAAGCGACTTAGCAGCAGCAGCAGCAGGCACTAAGCTGAGTACTTTATATGAATTATTCATTAAATTTTCAAATACAATTTAGTGAGACTATATCCATATTGTATTTATTTTACTTAAAAACTTTAAAAAATTCTTTAGGAAAGCAGTTAAAAAATTGTCATATTATATATTTTCATCACTTCTCTCTCTTCCTTATTTACTACTCACTCATAAGAATTTTATATATGTTCTTTTGAATATATATATATACATATTCAGTTCAGTCGCTCAGTCGTGTCCGACTCTTTGCGACCCCATGAATTGCAGCACAACAGGCCTCCCTGTCCATCACCAACTCCCAGAGTTCACCCAAACCCATGTCCATTGAGTCAGTGATGCCATCCAACCATCTCATCCTCTGCTGTCCCCTTCTCCTCCTGCCCCCAATCCCTCCCAGCATCAGAGTCTTTTCCAATGAGTCAATTCTTTGCATGAGATGGCCAAAGTATTGGAATTTCAGCTTTAGCATCAGTCCTTCCAAAGAACACCTAGGATTGATCTTCTTTAGAATGGACTGGTTGGATCTCCTTGAAGTCCAAGGGACTCTCGAGTCTTCTCCCAACACCACACTTCAAAAGCATCAATTCTTTGGCGCTCAGCTTTCTTCACAGTCCAACTCTCACATACGTACATGACCACTGGAAAAACCATAGCCTTGACTAGATGGACCTTTGTTGGCAAAGTAATGTCTCTGCTTTTGAATATGCTATCTAGGTTGGTCATAACTTTCCTTCCAAGGAGTAAGCGTCTTTTAATTTCATGGCTGCAGTCACCATCTGCAGTGATTTTGGAGCCCCATAAATTAAAGTCTGACACTGTTTCCACTGTTTCCCCATCTATTTCCCATGAAGTGATGGGACCAGATGCCATGATCTTCGTTTTCTGAATGTTGAGCTTTAAGCCCACTTTTTCACTCTCCTCTTTCACTTTCATCAAGAGGCTTTTGAATTCCTCTTCACTTTCTGCCATAAGGGTGGAGTCATCTGCATATCTGAGGTTATTGATATTTCTCCCAGCAATCTTGATTCCAGCTTGTGCTTCTTCCAGCCCAGTGTTTCTCATTATGTACTCTGCATAAAAGTTATGTATATATAATTTATTTGAGATTACAGAGTTGTTTTGTATTTTAATATTTCTGTCACATAATCTTTTTTCCCCCAAACGTTTTATTTTGTATTGTTACAGCCAATTAACAAGCAATGTTGTGATAGTTTCAGGTGAACAGCGAAGGGAAGAAGGGACTCAACCACACATAAACAGATATCCATTTCCCCCCAAACGCCCCTCCCATCCAGGCTGCCACATAACATCGAGCAGAGTTCCACGTGCCATATAGTTCACTTAATCTTAGTATGTCAGTTTTACTACATGTGAATGTAACACTGATACTGCCTGCTGCCTAGTACTCCACTGAAAGCATAGACCACATTTTACTCACCATTATCCCACTGAGGGGCACTGAGCTGACTTCCAGCTCTTTTCCTCCACAAACATTACTGTAATGCAAATCCTCAAGTTGCTCTGCTTTTGAACCTACATGAGAGTTTCTCAGTAATATAAACCATGTAGTGGAACTGTTGGTTGTGAGGTTGTGGGTCTAGCCATATTAATTTTACAAGTGGTACCAGACTGTTCTGCAAAATGGGTATACCTATTTTTATTTCACAAGCTATGCACACGTGTTCCCATTTCCCCCTATCCTCACTAGTACTTGTGATTACTGGACTTTCCAATTGTTTCCAATCTGATATAAAATAGTAGCATGTTTTCATTTAATACTAGCCAGTTTGAGCATTGCTTTATAAATTTATCAGGGTTCTTCTGGGAATTGCCAGCTCAGAATCTTTACCAATGGATTTTTCTCTTTTTGTCGGTTTGTAGGACTTTCTTGGTATGAATTGCTCATCGTTGACAAACATCTTTGTGTCACCTAGCTGTTTATCTTATACTTGGAATTCTTTAATAACTTTTATATAGTCAAATTTATCAATTCTTTTCCTATGGCTTGCACTTTTTTGGTCTTGCCTAAAAAACTGAGATCAGAAAGACATTCTCTAGTATTTTCTTTCATAAGTTTTGTAACTTCATTTTCACACAGGTCTTAAATCCATTTAGAATTTGCTTTTTAATATCATGGTGTAGAGATCCAAATCTATTTTCTCCATACTGTGAGCTACTTTTTAAAAAGTTAATTAATTTTTTAGAGTAGTTTTAAGTTCACAGCAAAAGTACAGGGAGTTCCCGTATATCCCATTCCCATACATGCTTAACCTTCCCCATTATCAACATCAGGCACCAGAGTGGCACATTTGTTACAACTGATAAGCCTACAGAAACCTACACTGATACATCATCACTCAAAGTCCATAGTTTACATTAGTGTTCACTCTTGGTTTTGTATATTCTATGGGTTTTGACAAATGTATAATAATATATATCCACCATTGTAGTATTGTATTGATTAATTTCACTGCCTTAAAAGTCCTCTGTGCTCTGCCTGTTCATCCCTTCCTTTCCCCAATCCCTGGCAATTATTAAACTTTTGTTGTAATTTTTATTGGTTTCAGGAGGTTTTTTTGTTGATCTTTCAGATTTTCTTTGTAGACAATCATGTTGTCTGCAAACAAACACAGTTTTATCTCTTCCTTTCAAATCTGTATCTTTCATTTCCTTATTTGTTACATTACCTAGGATATCCAGTATGATGTTGAAAAGTAATGGTGAGGGGAGACATCCTTGCCTTGTTTTTGACCTTTGCAGGAAAGTCTCAAGTTTCTTACCAATAAGTATGATATTAAGTATATGTTATTTGTATGCTCTTTATCACGTTAAGGACCTTTATCTCTATTCATAGTTTGCTGAGAGTTTTTACCATGAATGGATGTTAGATTTCATTCAATGTTTTTCCTGCATCTATTGATGTGATCATGTGATTTTTCTTCTTTTGCCTGTTGATGTGATAGATTATATTACTTGATTTTTCAAGTGTTGAGCCAGCCTTGTATGACTGGGATAAATCCCACTTGGTTATGGTGTCTATTCTTTTCACATACTGTTGTATTTGATTTTCTAATATTTTACTGAGGAATTTTGCATCTTTGTCCATGAGAGATATAGGTTTGCAGTTTTCCTTTTCCTGCAATGTCTTTGTCTATTTTTGGTATTAGGGTGACACTGGCCTCAGAGAATGAGTTAGGAAGTAGAAAATTGGTATAATTTCTTCCTTAAATGTTTGTGGAATTCATCAGTGAACCTGTCTCAGTCTGGTGCTTTCTGTTTTGGAAGGATTTTATTATTGATTCAATTTCTTTAAAAATTTTTTTCTACTTTCTTTATTTTTCTATTTCTTATTTTGTGAGTTTTGGCAAATTGTGTCTTTCAAGGAATTGGTCCATTTCATCTAGGTCATCAAAATTGTGAACATTCATAACATACCTTTATTATTCTTTTAGTGGTCATGGGATCTGTAGTGATGTCCCTTCTTTCATTTCTAATATTAGTAATTTGTGTCTTCTCTGGTTTTTGTTCAGTTAGCCTGTCTAAGGGCTTATCAATCTTATTGATCTTTTCAAGAGCCAGCTTTTTGGTTTTGTTGATTGTCTCTGATTTTTTTTCAATTTCATTGATTTATGCTTTAATTTTTTAAATTATTTTTTTCCTCCTTATTTTATATATTTTTGTTTTCTTTCTTTAGTTTCCTAAAGTGGAAGCTTAGATTATTGATTTAAAGTTTTTCTGCTTTTCTATGGAGAAGGCAATGGCCCCCCACTCCAGTACTCTTGCCTGGAAAATCCCATGGATGGAGGAACCTGGTAGGCTGCAGTCCATGGGGCCACTAAGAATCAGACACGACTGAGCGACTTCACTTTCACTTTTCACTTTCATGCATTGGAGAAGGAAATGGCAACCCACTCCAGTGTCCTTGCCTGGAGAATCCCAGGGGTCGGGGAGCCTGGTGGGCTGACATCTATGGGGTCGCACAGAGTCGGACACGACTGAAGTGACTTAGCGGCACAGCTGCTTTTCTAATATGTACATTCAATGATACAAATTTCTCTTACGTGCTGCTTTCATTGCATTGTGCAGATTTTAAGTTGCATTTTCACTTTCATTTAGTTCACAATATTTTAAAATTTCTTCTGAAATTTCTTCTTTGACTCGTGTGTCGGTTAAAAATGTGTGGTTTAATCGCCAAGTATTTGAGGATTTTACAGTTACCTTTCTGTTATTGATGTCTAGTTGATTCTACTGTGGTTTGAGAGCAGATATTGTATGATTTCTATCCTTTTAAAATTTGCTAACATGTGTCTTATGACCCAAAATGTGATCTATCTTATTGAATGTTCAATGTGAGCTGGAGAACAATATGTCATCTGCTATTGTTGAATAAAGTAGTCTATAGATGTCAATTAGATCCAGTTGATTGATGGCACTGTTTAGCTGAACTATGTCCTTACTGATTTTCTGTCTGCTACATCTGTCCATTTCAGATAGAGGGAGATCAACATCTACAACTGTGACAGTGAACTTATCTGTATCTATAGTATTTGCAGTTCTATCAGTTTTTAGCTCACATATTTTGCCATTGGTATATATGGCAAAAAAATCACCACATGAGTCTAGTTAACATCAGTCACCATCCACAGTTATACAATTTTTTCTTGTGATAAGAAATTTTAAGATTTACTCTCTTAACAACTTTTGAATATGCAACACAGTACTATTAACTGGAGTTGTAACGGTCTTGATTTTGATCCACTGACAATCTTTTAATTCGTATATTCAGACCACTAACGATTCAGGTGACTATTGATATAGGCAGATTAATATTTACCATATTTGTTGCTTTGTTTTTTGTTCCTGTTTGTCTTCCACACTTTTTCTATACTTCTGGTTTTAACTGAGAATTTTACATAATTCTATCTTTTCTTTCTCAGCATGTCGGTTGTTCTGGAGTTTTCAGTAGATGTTTACAACTAATCCAAGTTTACTTTCAAATATCACTATACTGCTTCAACGGAGAAGGCAATGGCAACCCACTCCAGTACTCTTGCCTGGAAAATCCCATGGGCAGAGGAGCCAGGTAGGCTGTAGTCCATGGGGTCGAGAAGAGTCGGACACGACTGAGCGACTTCACTTTCACTTTTCACTTTCATGCATTAGAGAAGGAAATGGCAACCCACTCCAGTGTTCTTGCCTGGAGAATCCCAGGGATGGGGGAGCCTGGTGGGCTGCCGTCTATGGGGTTGCACAGAGTCGAACACAATTGAAGCGACTTAGCAGCAGCAGCAGCAGCAGCATACTGCTTCAAAGATATTACAAGTGCCTTGTAATAACAAAATACTCCTAATTCCTTCCTTCTTTCACTTATATCATTGCTTCCAATCATTTCACTTTCACATAAACATATATAAGCACATATAGACATAAATATATATAATTAAATACATCATTGCTATTATTTTGAATAAATTATGTTAGATCAATTAAGAAAAATTAAAAAATTTATTTTACCTTAATTTATTCCTTCTTTATAAAGATCTGAGTTCCTGACCTATGTTATTTTTCTTCTCTCTAAAGAATTTTAAACTTTCTTGCAAGGTGGGGCTACTGGTGACAAATTCCCGTTTTTTTGTTTTTTGTTTTTTTTTTTGTCTGAAGAAGAATTTTTATCTTTTTCAATTTTGAAGAATAATTTCATAGGGTATTGAGTTCTGAATTGGTGGCTTTTTTCTCAACACATTAAATATTTCACCCCACTCTTTTCTTATTTGCATGGTTTCTGAGAAGTAGGACATAATTGCTATCTCTGTTCCTCTGTAGGTAAGGTGTTTTTTTCCTTCTGGTTTCTTTCAATACTTTTTTATCTTTAATTTTCTATAGTTTGAAAATGATATGCTTGGATATAGTTTTTTTTTTTTTTTTTTGGCATTTATTGTTCTTGGTATTCTCTGAGCTTCCTGGATCTCTGGTTTTGTGTCTGATACTAATTTGAGGAAATTCTTAGTCATTATTGTCTCAAATATTTTTTCTGTCCTTTCTTCTCCTGGTATTCCTATTATACATATGTTATGCCTTTTGTAGTTTTCTCACAGTATTTGTATTGGGTTTGTTTGCCAGAAAGTTTGTTTGCCGTTTTCCAGCTCACCTTACAGAAAAGGCTGAGTTAACTTTTTGGCCAGCCTAATATATTCTGTTCTGTTTTTTTCAATCTTTGTTCTCTTTTTTTTCAATTTTAGTACTTTTTGTTGCTATATCCTCAAGCTCACAGATTCCTCAGCTGTGTCCAGTCTCCTAGTAAGTCCATCAAAGGCATTTTTCATTTCTGTTACAAAATTTTTGATGTCTAGCATTTCTTTTCGGTTTTCCTTAGGATTTCCATCTCTGCTTACATTACCTGTCTGTTTCTGCATGCTGTCCACTTTATCCATTAGAGCCCTTAGCATATTAATCATTGTTGTTTCAAATTCCCAGTCTGATAATTCCAATATCCCTGCTGTGTCCGTATCTCTTCAAAAGTGTTTTTTTGCCTTTGGTTTGCCTTTTAATATTTTATTGCAAGGTGCACACGATGTGCTGGGTAGAAGGAACTGAAGTGAGTAGGCTTTTAGCAACACGTAGACACACCTTGTGTTTTTAAAACTAATACAATTATGTAAAGTTTAAAAATAAAATAAAATTTAAAAAAAATAATAAAGTAAAAAATAAAAAAAATAAAAATAAAAATTGGAGGATAATTGCTTTACAATATTGTGGTAGACTCTGCCACACATCAGGGTAAATCAGTCATAATTATATATATATATCCCTTCCCTCTTGGCCCTCCCCTCACCATAAGATAAACCTTGCTTTATTGTGGCTCTACTTTATTGCATTTCACAGACACTGCATTTTGTATAAGTTGAGGGTTTGTGGCAACACTGCATTGTCAGATGATGGTTATCATTTTTTAGAAGTACTTTAAAATTAAAGGCAAGTCTTTTTTAGACATAATGCTATTGCACACTTAATAGACTATAGTATATTGTAAACATAACTTTTATATGCCCTGAGATACCAAAAATTTCATGTGATTAGATTTATTGCAATCTCTACTTTATTGCAGTGGTCTGGAACTGAACCAATAATATCTCTGAAGGATGCTTGTATTAAGGTGTCAGGGAGAGGAAGTGTTCTATGGTCTCACTCTTTTGGTGACTTGTACCCCTGGACTGTGAATTTCACATGTGCGTCTCAGCTTCCCCCCACTGCTTAGGTGGGACTGGATGGCTGGAGTTGTATATTTCCCTTCCCCCAGATAGGCTCTGGTGAAATATCTTCTGAGAGCAAGGACTTGTTAAGAAGAACAGAATGCTCTGGTGTCTTTAAAAATAGTTCCTTTTCTGCTCCCCTTGCCAGAAGCATGAAGAGACTTTTCTCTGATATTCACTTTATGCACTTACTAGAGCTCCTGTAGGGGAAACCCATAAAAGTTATTCCCCCTCCCCACCAATGACTAGGGATCTCTGGAGTTTCTAACTCTCAGACCTGTCTATATTGAGCCTCAAGCAATTCATCCATTATAGTTCAGGCTTTCCTACTTTGACAGGTGCAGGTTTCTGCTCTGGGAGGTTGTGATTCTCCACATCCTCCATCTACCTCTCCAGTTCGAGGGCAGCAGTTTTCCCTGTGGCCGTACTTCTCTCATGGATCTACAAAGAATTTTTGATTTTTCTGTTTAATCAGCATTTTATTTGTTAGGATGGAGCTGCTGCTGCTGCTAAGTCGCTTCAGTCGTGTCCAACTCTGTGCGACCCCATAGATGGCAGCCCACCAGGCTTCCCTGTCCCTAGGATTCTCTAGGCAACAACAATGGAGTGAGTTGCCATTTCCTTCTCCAATGCATGAAAGTGAAAAGTGAAAGTGAAGTCGCTCAGTTGTGTCTGACTCTTATCGACCCCATGGACTGCAGCCTATCAGGCTCCTCCATCCATGGAATTTTCCAGGCAAGAGTACTGGAGTGGGTTGCCATTGCCTTCTCCAGTGACTTCTAAACTCCTTACATGTGGGCCTAGAAGCTGAAAGTCCATACTGTAATCTACTTTTAACACCACTTAATCCATCTTTCCTCTACTTTGTGATGCCACTTTTGTCATGTAAAGAGTGACCATGAAATTTATTGTCCAAACAAGGATGAACAAGTTTGTTATTGATAATTATGCTGTGACAACTTTCAAAACTGGAACTTTCCCAGGCAAATGGGGCATATGTTCAGCTTAATAATATACCAGGTTCCCAAATACTGACATTATTATTGAGCAGTCTACTCTGGTTCCTCTTCCCCAAAGCATTGTAATATATTTTAATATCTTCATTCCTTGTTCTTCATTATCAACACTGTGTAATCTCTTTGTGCATCTTTATTTCTTCATAAATGGCATAAATACACTAAAAACTCCTTTGCTTCTCTGTCATTTTATCTTCCTGATGTGATAAAACCCCAGCCACTCCTGCCTGTGCAGTTCAGTGCTCCTGGACAAAGTCATGTAATGACGCCAATTGTCTCCTATATTAATCTGACTCCTAGCCTCAGGTCTGCCCTGGACTCTGCTGTATATATCTGGTAAACCATTACCTTTCCACTGTCAACAACAATGATTTCAAATCTCCACTCTCTCTAAATCTCTTCTTTCGCTCTTATTGTATTACCTTGCCTCTTACTTGATAGAAAAACAGAAGTTATAAGATTTAAAGTCCTTCACTTTCCCTTCTGTATCTACCCTGTCCTTTTTCATTCTTGTTGTAACAGAGGAACCTCACTTCACTTTCATCTCTGCTCTCATCCATCTTCCTAACTCTAACAATTACCCCATTTCTCTCCTCCAGATTCAACTTTCGTCCCAGCCAAATCATTCCCATTAATTTTGTAAGCACATTTGAGTCTTTCCTGTTGAAAAAATCAAGACACCTTCACTTAACTCTTCCTCTGCCTCCAGATATGGTATTTTCTCTTCTTTCCATCACAATAAGTAAATTGAATGAATTGGCCATACTGCCAGTCTTCACCTCCTATTCATTCTCATCCTAGTCTGGGGTGCTTGGGGGGTACCTCATATTACTAACACAGCTCTAGCTAAGGCCATCAGTGGTTTCTGCAGTGCTTCACCAACTAGATCTACATAGACCTTCTTGACTGTCCTCCCACGGTTTCTCTGTCAGCTCCCCCTTGCCCTCTCCCCACCTCCACTTTCCTATTCACTGTCTCTACTTTCTTTGGCTGCTGATCCTCCTCTACTGACCTTTAAATTGAAATTACTCAAAGCTCAGCCCTAACTTTCCTATTCCGACTTTAGCCCTTCTCTGTAGGTGACCTCATTCAACTCATAGCATTGCTATCTAAGTGTGTATGATTCACATGTTTATATTTCCAGTCTTAGCCACTTCTCTGAGCTCAAGTATG
This sequence comes from Bos indicus x Bos taurus, assembly GCF_003369695.1. Classification (NCBI taxonomy): domain Eukaryota; kingdom Metazoa; phylum Chordata; class Mammalia; order Artiodactyla; family Bovidae; genus Bos; species Bos indicus x Bos taurus. The sequence goes on along the minus strand of NC_040090.1, from coordinate 45,613,587 downwards.
TATCTCCAAACTTCTATCTGCTACTTGTACTACCTCTTGGTTAAAACATACCTCAAATCCACCTTGGCAACAACTAATTTATCTTCCCTCTAACCTGGTCCTGCTCCAAGCGTGCAAGTCAGAAATGCAGGGTGTCACCCTTGGCTCTTCCCTCTGTCTCACCCTTCATATCCAAATGCTGTCCATGTTAGCTTCCAAATGTCTCTTGAACTTCTACTACCATCCCTATTACTACCATAGACTACTATCCTTACTACTTCAGACTAAGGTACATCGTTTTTAACCTGAACTAATAGAAAATTATCCTAACTGGTCTCCATACATCTTCTCTTGCCTTTCTTCAATTTGTTCTCTGTACTATAAGCCAGAGTGATCTTTTAAAAGCACAAGTATATTATCTTCCTCCTTAGAACAATTCAACAGCTTTCCATTGTTTCCAGAATCAAGACTGAAATCCTTAAGAGTCAAGTCCCCGCCTTCCCACCTCTCCAGCCTCATGCCATCTCCCTGCTCGCTTTCTGCACTTGGCTATTCTCATCTTGTGATTTCTCTTGCAAAAGCCTGGTCAATTACTTTTCCCTTCTTCTTCCTTCCCTTCCTCCCTTTATCTCAGCTCACTCATCCATCTCAATGAAAAATCTTCTCTGTCTTCTTTCGTTGTGGCAATTTTTCCTCTTATGTGTTCTCATATATCATCCCTCTCCCTTCAGACATTTCAGCACTTCTAATTTTGATAGCATTTGTTTGAGTTCTTAACTAACATCTACTTCTCTGATAATCTGTAAGCTACATGAGGGAAGGCATTCTGTCTCTTGCTTTTTATCTTTGCCTGTTTCCTCAGCACTTAGCACCATGCCTGATGCCTAAGAGGTGTGCACTGAAGATCTAGGTATTCTGCCTCTTCCCTTTAATTGTGGGATGGCTGTACATCCTGGCTGCAGTATCTGTCTTTACTCCCTATTCAGACAACTCCCTGGATATCCTTCTGACTTTAGATTTTGTTTTTCTAGATGATTACTAATAGCCTTGATAATATTAATAGTTTTCATTTTTGACCACTTTCTATTACCTAAGGACTTTACATATATGATTTCCATTGTCTTCCAATAATTAAGCACTATTAATCAAGATTTCTGGGAGAAATACCAATAACCTCAGATATGCAAATGACACTACTCTTATGGTAGAAAGTGAAGAGGAACTAGAGAGTCTCTTGATGGAAGTGAAAGAGGAGAGTGAAAAAGCTGGCTTAAAACTCAACATTCAAAAAATGAAGATCATGGCATCTGGTCCCATCACTTCATGGCAAATAGATGGGGAAACAATGACACTTGATTTTCTCAGGCTCCAAAATCACTGCAGATGGTGACTGCAGCCATGAAATTAAAAGATGCTTGCTCCTTGGAAGAAAAGTTATGACCAACCTAGACAGTGTATTAAAAAGCAGAGACATTACTTTGCCAACAAAGGTCTGTCTAGTCAAAGCTATGGTTTTCCAGTAGTCATGTATGGACGTGAGAGTTGAACCATAAAGAAAACTGGGCACTGGAGAATTGATGCTTTTGAACTGTGTTGTTGGAGAAGACTCCTGAGAGTTCCTTGGACTGCAAGGAGATCAAACCAGTCAATCCTAAGGGAAGTCTGTTCTGAATCTTCATTGGAAGTACTGATGCTGACGCTGAAGCTCCAATACTTTGGCCACCTGATGCAAAGAACTGACTCATTAGAAAAGACTCTGATGCTGGGAAAGATTGAAGGCAGGAGGAGAAGGGGGCAACAGAGGATGAGATGGTTGGATGGCATCCCTGACTTGATGGACATGAGTCTGAGCAAGCTTCAGGAGTTGGTGATGGACAGGGAAGACTGGCGTGATGCAGTCCATGGGGTTGTAAAGAGTTGGACACGACTAAGTGACTGGACTGACTGAAGCCTATTCTTGAGGAAACTACTGTCATGCATATGGATGAAATAACCTGTTCAAATCCCACAGTGGTGGAGCCAGGGTTTGCCGTCAGCCACATCTGCTCTAAAGCCCTTGCTCTTTTCGCTACACCACTGTTAGGTTCTTCCTAATAGTGTCATGTTAAGTAAGGATTTCTCTCGAGCCAAGTTGAGTCTTGTGGAACCACCCATACTGGACTAGCCCACAACAACTAAACACCCAACTCCAACACATACACATAAGTACTTGGTAAATGTAATTCTGCTTCTTATTTTCTTAAAGGGCATTTAGATTCCCTTCTGCAGCTTTGTTGGTATAAGTGCAGATTTCCCACACTCAGATTGACTTGGAATTGCACACTTGATCTCCCTGAGACCCCCTCTACTGGTGGTTACAGAGAAATTTTCCAGGTACTTTTAACCTTAAATCTTTAAACTTCTTGAGAGGGTTCTGGGTGACTATATTGGGAAAGCCAGAGGGAACTAAAATTTAATTAGCACCTACTATGTGCCAGGTACTTAACATGGTCACATCTTTGTGACCTTGATGGGAATAACTATTCACATAGATAAGAAAATAAAAGTCAGAGTGGTCTGGTCTGGATTCTGACTCAGGGATGTCTGAAAGTAAAGCCTGCACCTCTGAAAATATCCCAGTGGGGATAAGACTCAGATCCTTGGCCCAGCACTGAAACAAAGAAGAATGTTTGCCAAGCCATGGAAGCCACCTTAGGCAAATACGATGGTTTATCTACAGCTTCAGTTGCCAGATGGTAGTTGAGATTATTGAGATTGAATAGAAGGGGTTATTTCCTTCAATTCAGAGGATGCTCCCAAAGTTGTTTGTTTTTCAGAAAATATCAGCTTTATTCAACAAACGTTGGGCCTATCAACACTTATTCTTATCCCTTTTCCCGCTTTCCAAACATCTCATTTGTCCTGGTCTAGAGAAGACCCACTTTGGTAGCCACCAAATAAAAGAAAGTCACTTAAAAAGGATTCAACACTTGTTTTGATCTGTATCTTCCCTTCTGAGTACTTGGGACTAGAAAATTAAAACATATTATAATGGGTGGCTGTGTCTGATAGTAGTATTATGGGTGATTCTTGCTTCCTTTCTATGCTTTTTGTAGTTAAAATGGTGATGTATTGCTTTAAATGAAGAGGTGTCTAATTTTAAAGGGACTTCATTACAACATTCAATGGGTAAAGTTTCTTTTTTTTAAAAAAAATGTAAGCTAAAATAAATCTTCCCCGGTAAAGTTAAAGTTTAAAGTGACTGGGGAGAGATTTGTAAGTAAGGTGGGCTGCTTGACTCCCTGTAAGAGAGAGAAATTGGGAGACTTGCAACTGGTCCTCACCCAATTAGGTGAGGTAGCCAGGTAATGTAGACCCAAATTTAGCCAGGTGAACAAGGTTTAATATCCAGAATATTGGGCAACCTATCATTAAGGAAAAATGGTTGGGTATTTTGTCATGAATAGGCCTTTTCAAATATTGGGAACTTTTCATGCTATCTCATTAGCATGACTTTTTAAGGCTTCCAAAACTTTCCAATTACAATCCTGAATCACCTACCATAACCATTTTGAAACCTATATCATGCGTACCTTTACCCTCATCCTATTTATGGCCTCACTTTCTTTTCAGACTCGCATGCACAATACTTCTTTGCTACGTCTAATTTTGGCTCCCCTCTCAACTCTGACCTGGATTCTCTCTCCTGACATGTTGTCTCACCCTTTCTGGTCTGACAGATGTAATTGTCAGGAGACCAACCCGTATACTATCAAGGTCCTGGATAAAGTCACAAGCTTTCTAAAAAGTGGGTGGACCACGGCAGCGGAACATCCAGGAGAATACTATTCAGAAGTCCTTGTAGTTGGCATCTTCGACGTTTGTCTTCCAAAAGCATAACCCTAGAGATCAGAACTAGTGGTCAGGATCAGGTGTTCAGTTCCCACATGAGAATCATAGACAAGTCAGATAATTGGAACAGGAACCTGGAATGACATCCACAGCAGGAAAATGGTTCCACAAGCATGGCTTGGAGAGGAGTTGGCAGGAGAGGTTAGATTTTTGCATTGGGATAAGAAGGAACTTCTGCCTGGTGGGGTTGGAATTGATATAAAATGTAAGAAAATAACTCCAGAGCCCAGTGGTCAATGCAGGGCACCATGACCAAGGATACCTATCAGAGATTGAGATGAGGAAAGTGGTTGCTTAAGCAGCTGTCCTCAAGTCCTTATTGATCTAGGGAGTAGGTGGTCTGAGTCTGAAGGAAAGGGCAAGTAAATACAAATTGTTAAGTCAGAGAGGGTAAGGGAAATTGGCGGTTAGGGACCAGGTTAGAGAATGAGAGAATATACATCCTATTGCATCATCTTATTCATATTTCTTCTCTAGAGGTTTGTGAGAAGTAGCGGGTTCTCAGTATATAGCTAGGTGTTTCCCTAACACCTTAGCTGGATTGTATTAACACAGGAGAAAGATACTCTGTAGAGGAGAAGCAAGAATATAGGCATACCTTGGAGATACTGTGGGCTTAGGGTCAGATCTCTCTAATAAAGTGAACATTGCAATAAAGTGAGTCACATGAATATTTTGGCTTGGTACATGAAGGCTGTATATCATCACCCTGCTTATTTAACTTATATGCAGAGTACATCGTGTGAAATGCTGAGCTGGATGAGGCACAAGCTGGAATCAAGATTGCCGGGAGAAATATCAATAACCTCAGATATGCAGAAAGTGAAGAGAAACTAAAGAGCTCTTGAGGAAGCTAAAAGAGGAGAGTGAAAAAGCTAGCTTAAAACTCAACATTCAAAAAACTAAGATCATGGCATCCAGTCCCATCACTTCATGGCAAATAGATGGGGGAACAATGGAAACAGTGACAGGCTTTATTTTCTTGGGCTCCAAAATCACTGCAGATGGTAACTGCAGCCATGAAATTAAAAGACATTTGCTCCTTGCAAGAAAAACTATAACAAACCTAGACAGCATATTAAAAAGCAGAGACATTACTTCACCAACAAAGGTCCATCTAGTCAAAGCTCTGGTTTTTCCAGTAGTCATGTACAGTTGTGAGAGCCGGACAATAAAAATGGCTGAGTACTTAAGAATTGATGCATTCAAATTGTAGTGTTGGAGAAGACTCTTGAGAGTCCCTTGGACAGCAAGGAGAGCAAGTCAGTCAATCCTAAAGGAAATAAATCCTGAATATTCCTTGGAAGGTCTGATGCTAAAGCTGAAGCTCCAATACTTTGGCCACCTGATGCAAAAAACCAACTCACTGGAAAAGACTCCAATGCTGGGAAAGACTGAAGGCAGGAGGAGAAGGGGAAAACAGAAGATAAGATGGTTGGATGGTATCACCAACTTAATGGCCATGAGTTTGAGCAAACTCTGGGAGATGGTGAAGGACAAGAAAGCTTGGCATACTGCAATCCATGGGGTCACAAAGAATAGGATATTACTGAGTGACTGAACAACAAATAAAAATTATATTTACAATGAAAAATGCTCATCATCACTGATTATTAGAAAAATGCAAATCAAAACTACAGTGAGGTACCACCTCACACCAATTAGAATGGACATCATCAAAAAATGTACAAATAATAAATGCTGGAGAGGGTGTGGAGAAAAGAGAACCCTACTGCATTGTTTGGGAATGTAAACTGGGGCAGCCAGTATGGAGAACAGTATGAAGTTTCCTTAAAAAACTACAAATAGAGAAACCATATAATCCAGCAATCTTACTTCTGGGAATATACCCAGAAAAGACAAAAACTCTTCCTTCAAAAAGATACCACACCCCATTGTTCACAGGAGCATTATTTACAAAAGCCAAGGCATGGACGCAACCTAAACGTCCATCAACAGATGAATGGATAAAGAAGATGAAACACACACACACACCCTGGAATGTACTCAGTCATAAAAAGAATGAAGTAATGCCATTTGCAGCAACATGGACGGACCTAGAGATCATCGTACTAAGTGAAGTCAGTCAGACAAAGAAAGACAAATACCATATGATATTACTTTTATGTGGAATCTAAAAAAATAATACAAATGAGCTTATTTACAAAACAGAAATAGACTCAAAGACTTAGAAAGCAAACTTATGGTTACCAAAGGGGAGGGGAGGGAGGGATAAGTTAGGAACTTGGGGCTAACATATACAGAATACTATAATAAAATAGGTAACCAACAGTGACCTACCATATAGCACATGATATACAATATCATGTAATAATCTATAAGGGAAAAAGAATCTGAAGAACAGATGTGTATATAACTGAATCAGTTTGCTGTACACCTGAAACTAACATAACATTGTAAATCAAATACACTTCAATAAAAAATTAAATTTAATTTAAAAAAATTTAAAGGTTAAAATTTAAAGAAGAAAAAATTATGTTTATTGTATACTATACTCTATTAAGTGTGCAACAGCATCATGTAAAAACCCACAATCTATTCATATTTATTAATAATACTTTATTGCTAAAAAATTCTAACCATGTGCACACTGCTATATTTACAATGAATAGCCAACAAGGACTTACTGTATAGCACATGGAATTCTGCTCAACGTTGTATGGCAGCCTGGATGGGAGGGGAGTTTGGTGGAGAATGGATACGTGTATACATATGGCTGAATCCCTTCACTATTTACCTGAAACTACCACAACATTTTTAATCGGCTCTACCCCAATACAAAATAAAAAGTCTTAAAAAACCTTAACCATCATCTGAGTCTTTTGCAAGTCATAATCTTTTTGCAATAATAACATCAAAGATCAATGATCACAGATCACTACAACAAATACAATAATAATGAAATATTTCAAGAATTACCAAAATGTGACATAGAGACATGAAGTAAGCATATATTGCTATAGAAATGGTGCTGATAGTCTGGCTTGACCCAGGGTTGCTGCGAAACTCCAATTTGTAAAATATACAATGCCTGCTAAGTACAGTAATGTAAAGTGTGGTAAAATGAGGTATGACTATACTTGTTTATTATAGGACAATCAGAAAATGCAAAGAAGCAAAAATTATGAAATAAACAATATTCACAATTCAACTACCCCCAAGACAGTTATTACTATTTGATGTTTATCTTTTCCGAATATACATATACACACAAACATACATGAAATCCTAAAAAAACAGAAGTACACGACACTGTCTTTTTCACTCAACAACACGTTGTGAACGTCCTTCCTTTCTACTCAGTATGTAACTCAACACAGTCCTCTATGGCTGCAGAAGTCCCCATGGTATGGACAGCACACAGTTCACCTAACAAACTTCAGAGTGTTGAACATTTTATTGTTTACAATTTGGGGTTATTGCAATTATCTCTTACAGCTAAATTTCACATCTTTAATTTTCTGAAATTAATGCCCATTATTGTTATTGGATCTGCCCAGGAAGGGACTTTGAAACACTTCAGTAAGATCTGAGAGAGCACCCAAAGAAAATTACCCCAGTCATTAAATCACCCCTTTCCAGTTTCCCATGTATATTTTCTCCAGCTGAAAGTCATGGAATGAAAGATATAATTGCTTTGTCTTTTATGGAAGAGTTTTCAAGACAGATTTTTAAAAATTAAACAATGATTTTACCTTTATGGCTCAATAGAGTTCATTATAGAAAAGTGTACAAAAATAAAAAAGTAAAGGGGAAAATAGTCCCCTACTGGCTCAATAATTTTGGATTGTTTCCTTCTAGAGTTTCCTCTGTTTATACTTTGAAATTTATACACAGTTGTATTCATAATTTGTGTATAATGTTATCTTATTTTTCCTGTTTGTCCTAGGAGCCTTCACATTTTTCCAGGGTTTTATCAGTTCATCAGAAACATCATTTGAACATCAGTGTTGGCTGTATTCCCCTGTATAGCTTTTGACAGTGGTCCCCTCTTCTAGGCTATAAAGATTTAGGACCAAATCTGTCTTCCTTCCTTACAAAGACTGTCACCTCCCAGTTCCTCCCAGTTGTTAGAATCCCTTTCTGGTCTAGCATCTCTTCCAACAGATTATTTTTCATTGTATTCATTTTTTTTTCTTTTACCCTTTCAGCTTTATTTTTTCTTTCCCAGGGCATGTCCCCCACCTCCCAGACCAGAGAAGCACGTGAGAAGCTGAGGAAGGAGCAGAGGGGAGGTGGCCATGAGCGTCACAGGGGGCCCCTCTGACGTTGCTCTGGGTACACAGCCTTCAATCCACAGAGGTCAAGTTCCAAGAGCTGATGGATGTTTGCTCCCCATGAAAAACAGATTAATTCTGCATGCTACCTGGATGGTTTCACATTCTGAGAATGAACACAGCAGGCCAAGCTTGGGAGCAGGGCGGGAGCAGGGCTGGACCAGGGCACGTGGGCAACCCTAGCAGGCTAATAACCTGGCCCCCTCCAAACGATATTCTCTAAATATCTGCCAGCATTCATCCAGGGGAGAGGCTGGGTGCTGTGTAGCGGGAGAGGACACGGAAGAATGCTGGTTCAGCACCCACCCACTCGCAGCTCGGCTCCCAGCCCTGAACACACCTTACCCCGCAGCTAAGAGGCCTGGAAGGCAGCCGAGACACCACCCCTTGCCACTTTAGAGCGCCTGGGAGTTTTGCCCCCATCACGAGGCAATGGTGAACGGCCTGGGAGAGCCAGACATCCTATCTACTAGGGGTGTGACTCTGGCAAATTCCTTAACCTTTCTTAAGGGGTCTTCTTATCTGTGAAGTGGGGAATAATAACAATACCTTCCTCAATGGGCTGGAAGGGTTTAAATGAATTATAACATATAAAGCAGTTAGAGAAGTTCCTGGCACAAAGCTATTGCTGTTTATTATAATCACAGAGTATTATTTATAATAAAATCATTATTATCATCATTCTCATTTCATGCTTGTTCTCAATAATTCTTGTAAAGACCATTTTCTCTATCTCATTACATTTCCAGTGACATTTTAGTGCTTCTTACAAACTGGTATCCTGGCACCGGCCCAGCTGGCTAGCACCTAAATCCAACTTGGCTTGGGAGCCTAGAGTTCAATGGACAGGCTTCCGTGGAACTGGTGTGTGTGTGTGTCTGTGTGTCTGTGGGTGTGTGTCTGTGGGTGTGTATAGGGGTCACTGCCCACTTACTCCACACAGTGTATCCCTTGGTTGAAAAAGAGTCTCATCTTCCATGTGAGGATTGGGAGATGCTGAGAAAGGTTAAGATGGACTTAACCTTTCTGGTCATCAACTGGGTGTAGATAATCCTCAGTAAGAAAACATATATGTCCTTTAGAAAATCCAGGAAGAGAAGAATTCTCCTTTAAAACAGGTGAATTATGTCTCAAGGGATCCTGAGAGAAACCGTGGGGTAGTGGAGGAGTACGATGTGTGGGCTCTGGAGCCGTGCAGACCTGGATCGGATTTCTGTCTTAGTCACTGAATGACCCTGAATAAAGTAACTAACCTTTCTGTGCCTCAGCGTCCTTGTCTGTGAAATGGGTATATCATGCTGATGAAGGAAGATACTCTCTATATACTGCCTAGCAGGGTGCCTGGAACAGTTTATTGTTATTTAGTTGCTAAGTTGTGTCTGACTCTTTGTGACCTCATGAATTATAGCCCACAAGACTCCTCTGTCCACAGGATTTCCCAGGCAAGAATACTGGAGAGAGTGTGTTGCCATTTCCTTCTCCAGATCTTCCCAACCCAGAGATCAAACCCGTGTCTCCTGCACTGGCAGGCAGGTTCTTTACCATCTGAGCCACTAGGGAAGCCACCTAGAACAGTCAGGGGCCCCATAACTGTGACTTCTGAGTTCTTAAAGTGACAACCAGAAAATGAACCCTGAAAGCGCCCTCAGTGTCCACAGTCTAGCAGGTGGGTGATGCACATGTGCGAATAACTTAGAATATTGTCATCTGCAGAATGTATTAATAAAATCCAGGGCATACAAGAATGCACAGTCATGGCAATAATATCTATTATTTACCCAGTCCCCAGTCCACACTGCATGTTCTTGCTAACACTTCTTATCCATTATTTCACATAATCATCCCAATAATCTTGTAAAGTATGAATTATCCCCATTTTACAAATTCAGAAACTGGGACTAGGAAGCAGGAGCTTGGGCTCAAGTGCCCCCTGACCCTAAAACTATAGTCCCTATAACCATTGGACCTAACTCACTTCCCTCATCTTCCACTTGGGGAGATGGTGTCAGTTTCAATTTGATGCTAGAAAATCACTCTGATAAATAGGTTTAAACCCATAGAACCATATAGTTGGGGAACATTATACTAGGCAGTCTAATGTCTAAGAAATAAATCAGCCTTTTAAGTTTTATATCGCAATACCATTGAAATGTTTAATAATTATTGCCAGAGAATGGTATAGTGCAGTACTAAAGATGAGTAATTGAAAAGCCCATCAAGGCAGATGAGGCATCTTCTCACTGAATTGCTCTTCGTTACTTTACATAATTATTTCATTCAGATTTATGATCAGCTCGGCAGCTCTCTATGCGGATTGTCTCTCTTGGCAGCTAGGCCTATTGTGCTGAGAACTTCCAGGATGGACAGAATGTCTCCTGAACACTAATGGGGCTTTCAATGGTTTGACTTCATTTAGCAAAGGACAAAGTTAGGACTGAAAATTGTTTCCTGAGGCCCCTCTGTGTCCCAGTCACTGTGCTGGGGTTTATATGTATTAACCATGCTGGCTCATTGTAAATCTGTAACAGACCTGAGAGGACCCTATGTTTTCCAGCTCACAGAAGAAACCGAGGCTCAGAGAAATAGTGTCACTTAATCAGATTTGCCAGATTCATAGTGAACTCATACCAGGCAGTCTGGCAGCAAGCCAGTGGCCTTTCCACTATACCACCAGCCTCTAGGAAGATGCTGTATGCCCAGAGAAGGCTTAGTTTTTGAAAGAGAATTCTAGTAATGTCAAATGCAGAAAAACAACAACAACACTAATCCCAGTCTGATTTTATTTGCAGCTCTGGCTCCTTAAACATCTGAGTTGATCCTCCACTCTCACCCCTCCCCCTCCTCGTTCCATGATTCTCACAATGTCAGCACCTCCAGGCAGACAGGGATCCAGACCAGTCTCCATCAGGGCCAGCGTTTCCCACGGACTCAGTCTCCCCACCCTGCTCGGATCATCCAAGACTGGGGGCTTTATCAGAGGCGCAAGCTTATCAGCCTACATTTCCTGAGAGCCCACAGACTGGGAATTCTTGGCAAGCACAGTTCACTGGTGAATGTGGACAGATGGCTGGCTGGATGAGACAGGAACCTTTGTTTCTGGTCTCACCCATATGTCAAAGTGGCTCCAAATGAGGTAAAATGGGGAAGGAGGAAGGAATGAAAGGATGGGGCTATCTAACAAGCAGGAAAATAATAATATGATTTTTTTTTAATGTTGCATTTAGAAGGCTTTAAATAGAAAAAGAGGACTCTCTGATTCTGCCCAACCCTAGCATAGGACAATGGCTTTTCTGGCAGACAACTGAGTTTTCCATAGTGCCCCAGTCTCTTCCCTGAGTGTGTTCATGATAAGTTACTTCAGTCATGTCTGACTCTTTGCGACCCCGTGGACTGTAGTCTGACAGGCTCCTCTGTCTATGGGATTCTCCAGGCAAGAATACTGGAGTGGGTTGCCATGCCCTCCTCCAGAGAATCTTCCTGACTGAGGGATGGAGACTGCGTCTCTTACATCTCCTGTATTGGCAGGCGGGTTCTTTACCACTAGCATCACCTGGGAAACCCTGATGCTTAGCTGTCCCCTGCTTAAGTCAGCAGAGCACAGGATCCAAGCTATACTCCCCTCCCCACTCCCCCACCTCGAGGATGAGGTAAGGTTCCACTGAGGGTTATTTCAGAAGAGGATTTAACAGATTCTTGAACATTTTCAATTTCCAGGATATAGAAGCATGTCAAATTTTCCTCCCCTTTTAGCAGGAAAATGGCAGAAATGGTGCATGAACTTAAATCTTACTGAATATGGTACATGTCTGTGACCTTCTCCAGACCTCAGGGAAATGTCAAACTTTAAACTCTATCTTAACACTAACAGTCTCTCTCAAAGAAGAGGATTTATGGTAACTCTAAGTGGTTATTTATCAAACACATCCATTGTGGTTCTCAGTTGGGGGGGTACTGAGCTTTCTCAAAACAAATCAAGTGTCTGAGGAGGATGCATTTTGTCTTCGTGTTCCGGAAGGTGGAGGATTGTGGAGAATACACTGATCAAATCATGCAGACAAGGGTGCAAGACATCCCCCCTCCACTGCCGCTGTAGTGAGGCAATGCAGCAAGGGAGCAAGAGGCTGGCTAGTACTAGCCTGAGAAGAGGAGATTTGAAGAGTTCACTAGCTGATGGGTGACAGGAAGGAGTTCTTCCAGATAATTATTAAAAGTTGAAGGATTGACTGTTGTCCTTCAACACAGTGTATTGTAGGATAAAGAACATTAATGGGAAGGAAGTAGGGCTGGGAAGAACAAAGGGAGAGACTGAAAGAAGCAAAGGAACCCTGGACTGAGTCCTGGCCACAGACTGTGTTAGTGTGTCAGTTTATCACTTTGACCTTCACAGTGATTCTCTGACGGCCCCTGGCTTTCTCAGACACTGTTCCTTCCGCTCATTGCTAAACTAGCTTCTACTTGGTGGTCTCACTCTATATGTCACTCCCTCTGGGAAACCTTCCTGACAACCTCTGTTCAGTTCAGTTCAGTTGCTCAGTTGTGTCCAACTCTTTGTGACCCCATGGACTGCAGCACGCCAGGCCTCCCTGTCCATCACCAACTCCCGGAGCTTACTCAAACTCATGTCCACTGAGTCGGTGATGCCATCCAATCATCTCATCCTCTGTTGTCCCCTTCTCATCCCATCTTCAATCTTCCCCAGCATCAGGGTCTTTTCCAATGAGTCAATTCTTTGCATCAGGGGGCCAAAGTATTGGCATTTCAGCTTCAGCATCAGTCCTTCCAATGCATATTCAGGACTGATCTCCTTTAGGATGGACTGGTTGGATCTCCTTGCAGTCCAAGGGACTCTCAAGAGTCTTCTCCAACACCACAGTTCAAAAGCATCAATTCTTCAGCACTCAGCTTTCTGTAGAGTCCAACTCTCACATCTAAACATGACTACTGGAAAAACCATAACTTTGATTAGATGGATGTTTGTTGGCAAAGTAATGTTTCTACTTTTTAATATGCTGTCTGGGTTGGTCAAAGCTTTTCTTCCAAGGAGCAAGCATCTTTGAATTTCATGGCTGCAGTCACCATCTGCAGTGATTTTGAAGGCCCCCCCCCCCCCAAAATAAAATCTGTCACTGTTTCCATTGTTTCCCCATCTATTTGCCATGAAGTGATGAGACCGGATGCCACGATCTTAGTTTTTTGAATGTTGAGTTTTAAGCCTATATTAGTCCTACATTAGTTTATCTGCACAGTCAGTCAGGAAAAAAAAATGTAAGACAAGAAGAAGAAATCTACCTAAAGAAACTAAAGACTTATATATGGAAAACTATAGAACACTGATGAAAGAAATCAAAGAGGACACTAATAGATGGAGAAATATATCATGTTCATGGATTGGAAGAATCAATATAGTGAAAATGAGTATACTACCCAAAGCAATTTATAGACTCAATGCAATCCCTATCAAGCTACCAACAGTATTCTTCACAGAGCTAGAACAAATAATCTCACAATTTGTATGGAAATACAAAAAACTGCGAATAGCCAAAGCAATCTTGAAAAAGAAGAATGGAACTGGAGGAATCAACCTGCCTGACTTCAGGCTCTACTACAAAGCCACAGTCATCAAGACAGTATGGTACTGGCACAAAGACAGAAATATAGATCAATGGAACAAAATAGAAAGCCCAGAGATAAATCCACACACCTATGGACACCTTATCTTTGACAAAGGAGGCAAGAATATACAATGGATTAAAGACAATCTCTTTAACAAGTGGTGCTGGGAAAACTGGTCAACCACTTGTAAAAGAATGAAACTAAAACACTTTCTAACACCATACACACACAAAAAAAACTCAAAATGGATTAAAGATCTAAATGTAAGACCAGAAACTGTAAAACTCCTAGAGGAGAACATAGGCAAAACACTCTCCGACATACATCACAGCAGGATCCTCTATGACCCACCTCCCAGAATATTGGAAATAAAAGCAAAAATAAACAAATGGGACCTAATTAAACTTAAAAGCTCTGCACAACAAAGGAAACTATAAGCAAGGTGAAAAGACAGCCTTCAGAATGGGAGAAAATAATAGAAAATGAAGCAACTGACAACTAATCTCAAAAATATACAAGCAACTCCTACAGCTCAACTCCAGAAAAATAAATGACCCAATCAAAAAATTGGCCAAAGAACTAAATAGACATTTCTCCAAAGAAGACATACAGATGGCTAACCAATACATGAAAAGATGCTCAACATCACTCATTATCAGAGAAATGCAAATCAAAACCACTATGAGGCACCATTTCACGCCAGTCAGAATGGCTGCGATCCAAAGGTCTACAAGCAATAAATGCTGGAGAGGGTGTGGAGAAAAGGGAACCCTCTTACACTGTCGGTGGGAATGCAAACTAGTACAGCCACTATGGAGAACAGTGTGGAGATTCCTTAAAAAACTGGAAATAGAACTGTCATATGACCCAGCAATCCCATTGCTGGGCATACACACTGAGGAAACCAGAAGGGAAAGAGACACGTGTACCCCAATGTTCATCGCAGCACTGTTTATAATAGCCAGGACATGGAAGCAACCTAGATGTCCATCAGCAGATAAGAAAGCTGTGGTACATATATACAATGGAGTATTACTCAGCCATTAAAAAGAATACATTTGAATCAGTTTTAATGAGGTGGATGAAACTGGAGCCTATTATACAGAGTGAAGTAAGCCAGAAAGAAAAACACCAATACAGTATATTAACTCACATATATGGAATTTATAAAGATGGTAACAATAACCCTGTATACAAGACAGCAAAAGAGACACTGATGTACAGAACAGTCTTTTGGACTCTGTGGGAGAGGGAGAGGGTGGGATGATTTGGGAGAATGGCATTGAGACATGTATAATATCATATATGAAACGAGTCGCCAGTCCAGGTTCGATGCACGAAACTGGACGCTTGGGGCTGGTGCACTGGGACGACCCAGAGGGATGGTACGGGGAGGGAGGAGGGAGGAGGTTTCAGGATGGGGAACACGTGTATACCTGTGGCGGATTCATGTTGATATATGGCAAAACCAATACAATATTGTAAAGTTAAAAAAAAAAAGAATGAAAGCATATTTTAACTTGTATTTTGAGCCTCAGAAAAGTAATAAAGTTCCTTCCACTCAGAAGCTCTCTTGTGGGGAAAAGTGATATGAGTGTTTGACTTTGTCATAGATCCAGGATTCAGACTTACCCCTGCAGACCTAGATCCTAGAAGTTTCCAGGGCCACTCTACCCTACTTCAGTGACCCACCATCATGTGGTAGCTCTAGTTTTTTAAGGAACCTCCATACTGTTCTCCAAAGTGACTATACCAATTTACATTCCCACCAATATGGGAATATAAAAAGGAGGAGGGTTCTTTTTTCTCCACAACCTCTCCAGCATTTATTATTTGTAGGTTTTTGACAATGGCCATTCTGACTGGTAACAGTGCATTGTGGTTTTAATTTGCATTTCTTTAATAATTACTTATGTTGAAAGATTCTACTGGATATCACAGGGAACTATATTCAATATCTTGTGATAATCCATAATGAAAAAGAATATAAATATATATATATGTATAATTGAGTCACTTTGCTATACAGCAGAAATTTAAAACATTGTAAATTCAATAATTGTTTTTAAATTACTGAAAAAAAAACCCCCAAAACATAATAAAGAATTCACCACTGCTTTCCTTAGAGTAACTCACAATTAACCCAAAGGATTTCTGAATTGGAAAAACCTCTGAGGCTTCAGACAGCTCTCTCCCATCCCCATTTTCTCTGAATGTCCACTACAATGCTCTCCTCCTTGCTATCTGTCTATGAACTTCCTTTTTATAACACCAAGATTGAGCACCTGCAGAAGGCAACAATAATTCTAAAGGTCTATTGAAAATCTCTATGGTTATTATGGTCATTTTGAAAAAACAAACAAACAAACAAACACAAACTTTTTTCCCCCAAAATTCTGAACTTAAGGAACAGAAGTCCTTCCATAGGAGCTTGCATTTCTCTCCCTGTGACTTTGAGATGTAAATGTTCCACCTGGGCTTCTCCAAAATTATAAAACACTTTAGCAACCTGAATAGACGATTTATTATCCCAACTGTTATTTATAAACTAGTGAGTTTTGAAACCCAGTTGGAAAATGGGCAGAAGATCTAAATATACATTTATCCAAAGAATACATACAGATGGCCAAGAGGCACATGAAAAGATGCTCAATATCACTAATTCTTAGAAAAAAGCAAATCAAAACTACAATGAGGTACCACCTCACACCAGTCAGAATAGAAAGAAAGAAAGAAAGAGATAGTCACTCAGTCGTGTCTGACTCTTTGCAATCCCATGGACTAACTGTAGCCCACCAGGTTCCTCTGTCCATGAGATTTTCCAGGCAAGAATACTGGAGTGGGTTGCAATTTCCTCTTCGATGGGATCAACATGACCCAGAGATCGAACTTGCATCTCCTGTGTCTCCTGCGTTGCAAATGGACTCTTTACTACTGAGCCACCAGGGAAGCCCTTTCAGTCAAGTCAGAATGGCCAGCATCAAAAAGTAAGGTTGACCATTATTTTATATCTACAAATAAAGCATGCTGGAGAGGGTATGGAGAAAAGGGAATCCTCTTACCCTGTTGGTAGGAATGTAAACTGGTGAAACCACTATGGAAAACAGTATGGAAGTTCCTCATAAAACTAAAAATAGAGTTACCATATGATCCAGCAATCCCATTCCTGGACATACATCCAGAAAAAATATAATTTAAAAAGACACATCCACCCCAATATTCATATAGAAGTACTATTTACAATAGCCAAGACATAGAAACAACCTAAATATCCACTGATGAATGAATGGATAAAGAAGATGTGGTGCATATATACAATGGAATACTACTCAGTCATAAAAAAGAATGCCATAATGCCATTTGCAGCAACATGGCTAGACCTAGAGATTACTATATTAAGTGAAGTAAGCCAGACAAATATTATATATCACTTGTATGTGGAATCTAAAATAGACACAAATGAAATTATCTATGAAACAGAAATAGACTTACATATTAGAGAACAGATTTGTGGCTGCCCATGGGAAAGGGCACAGTACTGGAAAAAATCAGTTTTCATTCCAGTCCCAAAGAAGGGCAAATGCCTTTGACTGTGTGGATCACAACAAACTGTGGAAAATTCTTAAAGAGATGGGACCACTAGACCACCTTACCTGTCTCCTGAGAAACGGGTAGGCAGTTCAAGAAGCAACAGTTATCACCTTACATGGAACAACAGACTGGTTCAAAATTGGGAAAGGAGTACATCAAGGATATATACTGTCACCCTTCTTATTTAGTTTATATACAGAGAACATCATGCAAAATGCCAAGCTGGATGAACCATAAGCTGGAATCAAGATTTCTGGGAGAAATATCAACAACCTCAGCTATGCAGATATCACTCTAATGGTAAAAAGCAAAGAGGAACTAAAGAGCCTATTGGTGAAGGTGAAAGAAGAGAGTGAAAAGTTGGCTTAAAACTCAATATTCAAAAAGCAAAGATCATGGTATTCAGTCCCATCACTTCATGGCAAATAGATGGGAAAACCAAACAGCAACAGATTTTCTTTTCTTGGGCTCCAAAATCACTGTGGATGGTGACTGCAGCCATGAAATTCAAAGACATTTATTCCTTGGAAGAAAAGCTATGACCAACCTACACAGCATATTAAAAAGTAGAGACATCACTTTGCCAACAAAGGTCCATATAGTCAAAGCTCTGGTTTTCCAGTAGTTATGTACGGATGTGAGAAATGGACTGTAAAGAAGACTGAGCACCAAAGAACTGATGCTTTCAAGTTGTGGTGCTGGAGAAGACTCTTGAGAGTCCCTTGGACAGCAAGGAAATCAAACCAGTAGATCCTAAAGGAAATCAGTCCTGAATATTGATCGGAAGGTCAGATACTGAAGTTGAAGCTTCAACACTTGGTCACCTGATGCGAAGAGCTGACTCATTGGAAAAGACCCTGATTCTGGGAAAGATCGAGGACAGGAAGAGAAGGGGATGACAGAGGATGAGATGGTTGGGTAGCATCACCAACTGAATGGACATGGGTTTGAGCAAGCTCTAGGAGATGATGCAGGACAGAGAAGCCTGGTACGCTGCAGTCCATGGGGTTGCAAAGAGTCGGATATGATTTAGGGACTGAACAACAATAACAACATGGGAAGGGAAGAGGGGGAGGGATGGATTGAGAGTTTGGGTTTAGCAGATGCAAAGTACTATATACAGAATGGATAAACAAGATCTTACTTTTAGAACAGGGTACTGTATTCAATATTCTCTGATAAACAATAATAGAAAATAATATATATCTATGTATAACTGAATCACTTTGCTGTTCACAGAAATTAACATATTGTAAATCAACTATATTTCAATAAAATAAATTTTAAAAATGAACTAGTGAGCTTTGTATTGTACCTAATTTCATGATTAAAATTTTAAAATGAAAATTCTGTGTGTATCTGGATGTATGTACATCTATGTATGTACATTATGGTATGTTCCTAGCTCTGGATGATAGTGACAAAATTAATTTGCAAAAGAGTTCTGTTTAAAAGAAGCTAAATAGTACATAAATTATCAGAAATATAATAAAAGCGAACACAAATGAATTTCAGGTTCATGTGATCTGGGAAATTTTCAGTATTAGTATTTGGTATTACAGCTAGTCTAAGTTTCTTGGTTTAATTAATATAGATATGTCTTTAAAGTTATCAGCATAATATATTTATGGTACTTTTTAGGTAGCAAACCTAAAGGTCAAATTTTGCTTTAAAATTTATCAGCAAGAAATATAACTTGGTATGATAATATTTCTATAAGTAAATTAAATGTAAATAAGAGTTTTAACATAAATTCTTTAAGAATAATTATATTTTATGGTATATCTACTTAAAAATGGTTTCCCCAAATCTTTTTGGTAACTAGAAACTTTAGAATCTTGCTAAATTAAGTTAAATTATGGAAATTTATTGAATATCTAGTTCATTCCCAATTAAAATAAGTTGCTGAAACATTAATCACTGAACATAGGTTTTCTTTTAGAGAGAAACTAAAGATATTTGAAATGAGTAATAAGTATGTTTGGTGCCATACAAAGAAATTTTCTATGAGCAAGTACATGATTCTAGACATTCTAATTAGTAAATGCAATTCCTACCAAAATTAATAGAACTTCTAAGTGGGAAAGAAGACAAGGGGCAAACTAAAATGGATATAGAAAATTGTAAAATGTTTGTAGGGGGGGAAATCCAGTCTTTAGAAAGTAATTTTGTGTGTGTTAGAACATGATAAAATTACAATGAATTTAATTAAGTAATTGACTTTTAATATCAAAAGCAAGCTGATGCACAATTAAACTCAGTTTTTTCTCTCTGTTAATAGGACAAAATCTTATTAGGTTATTAGTGTAGTCTTAATGAGGAATTGCACCCAAAAGTTTTGTTCACCTTTAATGTAATCTGTCTAGAATAACAAAGATTCTGTATTTTGTAGCTAAGGCTTTAACAACTATTTAATATTTACCCATAAAATTTTTAATTGTTATTTTGGTTAAATGGATAGCTAAGCATTGTTTCACAACGACCTATGATCCTATTTGACCATCTGTTTTTTTTAAAAGTTTGGTATTTTTGATAAACTTCGCAAAATCGAATTCCATATGAAGTCTTTTGACTTAGAACTAATTTTGAAGTCTAAGATGTTTCAGAGGGCCTGTGAGATATCTCAGAGATGTGTTCTCTCTCCTTATAAAAAGGGAGATGGATTAGGATTATTTGATATGTGAAACTACATAGTAAGCATTGTAAATGAGAAATAATACTAGCTTTATTTATGTTGTGTCTATGTAGCTATATTTTACATATGTTTTAGAAACTATGTGAAATTCTGGAAATCTGATATGTCCTGATATAATATTATCAACCATAATTCCAGTTATTATCTTAAATTGCTTTGTGTCACAGAAATAACCAAATTTCCGTGTTAGTTCTATTATGACAAACTCTCAGATCTTTAATAATGGACATTTTTAAGTCTTTTGTCACTTATAGACAGTTACTGTTTTATTCTGATGCTTTTACAAATATGCTTAATCTTCAGAGAGATTCATTTCAGGGACTCTGACATTAACCCTAGAATACAGGCTTCTGATGAACTTTCAAATGATACCAATGAACTGGGTAAGAATTATTGAACTCTAATGAAGAAATTGACGGTTTCATAAAATTGCTAATAAGATCAAAAGTTAATTCCACGGGATTGATGAGATTGATTATAATTTTTATGACTTTTTATTTTAACCATTGCAGATTTTTTTTTTTTTCTTTTCCAGATTTAAGGAAATCTTTTCTCTCAACCTATCTGTGACTTGTGGCAGTTTCACAAAATATACCTTCATAAATGGAAATGGCAACCCACTCCAGTATTATTGCCTGGGAAATCCCACGGACAGATGAGCCTGGCAAACTACAGTCCATGGAGTCACAACAGAGTTGGACACAACTTAGCAACTAAACAATAATAACCATCTTCATAAATAAAGATAAAATATTTATCTTTTTCTCCCTACCCAATCCGTCTGAAATTTGGAAACTCTTAGTGACTATTCTTATTTTCATGGAAATATTTGCATATTCATTTACATAAGTTCAGTCAGAATCTGTTCTCCTTATAACAGGACACAATTGGAAACAATGGTTATTTTTTCAAGGCTTTGACTCCAATGTCTTGTATGAGAGGAACATACATAGACTCAGATATAACCTGGCCCAGCCAGCTTCTTGGACATCATGCCCTGGTGCTCTTAGTCTCCTCCACCACATGTCTCTTAAACAAGCGTCACTGGAGAGTTTTTGATGGTTCCCTGTGGTTGCCTCCATTCTACATGATCCCACCCAGAGATCTTAAAGAATTAGTAAGGAAAAAAGAGTAAGGAAGAGATTCAGATTTGAAACTTCCATGGCAGCTGGTTTTCCAGGTGAACTAACACAAATATGCTTTTAACTTCACTCCTCACCTTTGTTTCTCAGAGTGCTGCAGGAAAGGAAGACAACCAAGTTAAGGCGTTCTATGGATAAAGTCAAGTGCACTTGTGAAATGTGGTCAAGGACTAAATGCACCATTTCTCTTCACCTATTGAAGGATTTCAGTAATTTATAAATTGATTATCTAGATGGTCAGGGAACAGCTATGTGACAGGATTTTTAAACCTGATTTTGTTGCATCCATAGAACAACCCCGTGAAGTAGGTATTATGATCTTATGTTACAGAGGAGGAAACTGAGATTCTGCAGTTAAGCAATTTCCTGAGGAACACACAGCTTTCTCATGGACAGAAACAATATTCTCTCAGCTGTAACTGATCCCAAATCTCCTCTGTCACATCATCTTCCTTTACTAGGCACATCCTTTCTTCCCAGCAAAAACAGTCCCAGAGAAAACAACAATATATGTATACAACAATGTATGTATGGGTAAGTGATGATTAAGATACAAAAGTGAGAAAAGGCTGTTTTCCAAGAACACGTTTGAAAGTTCCATTTACCTGTGCTAGTTGTAACATCTCAACAACAAGTTGTTTGTAAATAGTCATTTAATTGGACCCCCTAGGGCCCTGTACTTGAGAACTCAGCTGGCTGATATTCTGAATTCCTAAACATACTTAAAAAAAAACACCAAAAATACCAAAAATACCAGGTCTTTTGTCCCAAAGCATTCTGTAGTTTAGACTGGTAACCAATTCAAAATCACCCAGCGGTCAATTAGTGTTTTTTGCCTTTCTTCTTTTCTCTTTTGGAACCAGAAGGTCAAACTTCAACAGTGTCACCTGCTGAGCCCCCCGCTGGGCTCTCTTTCTGGATGTGTGTTGCCAAGAGAACAATCCTGCTTTCAACAATAGGAACAACAATCAATGCTTGCACAAAAGAAGTGGAGGACAATGGAAGATGTGGGTGAGTTAATTATGTTTCTAGTCATTTTGCTCTTTACAAATAAAGGGCAGGGGTGATCAGTAAGCTTTAGAAAAGCAAGTCATGCTACATAAGAGAAATGGGTTTCTTAGGAATCCAATAAATGTCCTCTCTCAACAATTTCATTTATATCCGAAATATCCACACAGTTGGGTCCTACGAGGAAGGAGACAGCACCAGAGCGAGAACTGAAAGACACACATCCCAGAGGAACTCACTTAACCTTTCTGGGTCTCTGTTTTCCCGTGTAAAAATGTCTCAATGGCACCGATATCCTCTGCAGTCCTAAACTATGGTTCTGCTCTCAGACTCAGCCTGTTTTGGAAGCCCTCAACAGAAAGAGCCAGAGACTGGACTCCATCGCTCTTGGACCTGTTTTCTGCTCATGCTGCCCATGTCCTGGGACTAGCATCCGTGCTGATGACTGACAGCCCTCAGGCCTGAACTCTGCTTCTATTTTGTCGCTCTTGCCTGAGGTCTACCCTGGGCCTTGTCAGCACAGGACCGCTACATCTTTGAAATCTTGGTCTATGCAACTTCCTCCTAAATACAACTTCCTGTCTTGCATCCATTCAGTTAATAAATATTTATCACCTGCTTGCCACGTGCCAGATACAATAATATCCAGTGGTGAACAAAACAAATATGGTGCCTGCCTTTGTGTGGCTTATAGTCAGCCAGATGTGAAATACTGTTGGGGAAGAAGGAACTTTCTTCTGCCCTTCTAGATTCTTCTGGCTGGTCTAGGAATTAAATTAACATGAGAAAATCAAACTTTAACAGGAAAAAATCAAACTAGTGTAAAAATATGTATACATGGGAGCCACCAGGAGAACTGAGTATCTCACCAAAATGGCCAAAGCCTTCAGCTGAAATACCATCTTCAGCTAAAAACAAAAGAGGATGGTGGAGGTAGCGGTTTGGGACTTCAAAGGGGAGGAAGGCAATAGAGATGGAAAAGCAAATGTTTGACAAATAAACAGATCATGAAGAAACAATGGGACATAGAATGGACTCTGATCTTTGAGCCCTGCCAGGAATCCCCATCACCACCCCCGCCCATATTCTTTGTGGATATCTCTGGTAATAGCTCTCTATGTAAATTATTTTAGGTGATTAGGGCGAAGGTCAAGGTTTCTTTCTGAGTCTTTTGTGACTTGATTATGTTGAGCTCAAAATAATCTGCATACCAGAGACATTTTCAGGTGTCAAATTCTGTTTCTGTACAATACTTCTGTTTTAAAGAAATACAGAAATGGGTAAAGTAAAAAGTGAATTGTGCCAATGATTCCACCTCCCAGAAAAAAAGCACTGTTTAACCTTGGGGTCATAATAACTTGCTATTCTGTAACTTCATTTTTTTCTCTTAATATCTTATAAACAGCTTTCTATTTCTATACAGATAGATCTACCATATGGAGAAGGCAATGGCACCCCACTCCAGTACTCTTGCCTGGAAAATCCCATGGACGGAGGAGCCTGGAAGGCTGCAGTCCATGGGGTTGCAAAGAGTCGGACACAACTGAGCGACTTCACTTTCACTTTTCACTTTCATGCATTGGAGAAGGAAATGGCAACCCACTCCAGTGTTCTTGCCTGGAGAATCCCAAGGACGGGGGAGCCTGGTGGGCTGCCGTCTATGGGGTCGCACCGAGTTGGACACGACTGAAGCGACTTAGCAGCAGCAGCAGCAGATCTACCATATATTTTATGTGCCTGATAATAATATGTGCCAGACATATTCTACATATTTCATTTGCATAAACTTCCTTAATTCTTACCATAGCTTTCTGAGTTAGTACTATAATTATCCCATTTTCCAGTCAGGAAAACAGAGTCCCAGAGAGTTTTCCAGAGACCTGAGGTCACACAGATGGTGAATGGCAAAGCCAGAATTCAAACCCTGACTGTCAAATTCCAGGACTTCAGCTGTTAGCCACTGTGCCTAGTATTTCAATGCCAAAATGTACCATCACTTGTTTTAATTAATCCCGTATAATGGACATTTAGGTCAATTATCTCTCTTTTATTTTCTATAATAAACAAGGCTGCAATCAACATTTTTGTACCGACATCAGCCTGCTCTGGTTTAATTCTGCCTGTTGGATTAATTTCTAAAAGTAGAATTTCAGAGTTAAAGGGTATGAGCATTTTACATTTTGGTACACGTTGCCAAACTGAAGGAAATGTTGAATTAATTTGCACTCCCACCAACTGCATATGGGAGAAATTCTCATTCTCTTCTCAACCCTTGGCGCCACTGAATCTGCTCTGGCAGTGGCCTCTGTGGCCTTCCTGCTGCCAAATCAGACAGCTCTTTACAGCCTCATCCTGCCCCAGGCTCTGCTATGTGAACCCCTACAGACAGGCCCTCCCGAAAATTCTTCCTAGGCTTCTCTCTGGGCTCCTCCCTGGCTCTCCTCTCCTTCTATGTCTTTGGCAATTGAAATCTCTTTCCTGTCTGACTGTCATGCATGACTGGAGTCCTGGGTTCTCCCCTGGTCCTCTTCCTGTTCTAAGTGCTCTCCTTCCCTAATGAGGCAGACTTTCTTAACTGCAAGCCCACCAGCCATTCCCTTCTTCCTCACTAAAAGGACCCCATTTTGTTCAAGGCTTAAAGTGTCTATCCCCAAAGGATGGGTCATGAACAGTCTAAGTCAATCATGGCTCTCCTCTTCCTGTTCCTTGAGCTCCAGGTGGCCATGTGACCTGGTTCTGGCCAATGAGACACAAGGGGAATCGCCTGGGGAATTCTGGGATTTTTCTTTCTGATCAAGGGATAGAGACCTGTGAGGACAGTAGTTTCCCCACAAAATGAGTTTTCAGACCACATTCCCTCCTATTTGAGGCTTCTCTGATAACTCAGCTGGTAAAGAATCTGCCTGTAATGCTGGAGACCCTGGTTCGATTCCTGGGTTGGGAAGATCCGCTGGAGAAAGCATAGGCTACCCACTCTAGTATTCTGGCCTGGAGAATTCCATGGACAGAGGAGCCTGACAGGCTACAGTCCATGGGGTCTCAAGGAGTCAGACCTGACTCAACGACTTTCACTTTCTTTCCCTGTTTAGAACATGGGAAGTAAGGATGAGATACTTTGAGCTAGAACAGCCATTTTATAGACAAGGAAAGAAAGACCAAGCGAATCACAGTGACCTGGCATCACCGAACTTCTTAAAGAATGCTGAAGCCACCTATTTTCCAAACTCCTTGGTAAACAATGAAATGAATCTATGAGAGCAGCCTCGATTGTATTCTCTGTATCTTACAGCCAAATATCTCCTACCAGATAAATACTTAATAGTTAACTTACCCTGATGTGCTAATCCCAGGCCCCACCCTTGAGCCTCAGAACTATATTTAATAATAAAAATCAATATTCATTAAGTACCTGCCATGAGCTAAGAACTGTTCTAAATTATACATTTAAACATCATTACAACTCTATAAAGGAAAGGTGCTATTATTATTATTCCCATTTTATTAATGAGAAAACTAAGGTACAAAGGGATTAAGTAACTTGCCCATAGTCATAAATCTCTTAAGAAGCCATGTTATGATTCAAATCAGGGCAGTATAGATTTAGGGTCCATATGCTCACAATATCACACATCCTCTCAGCTACCTGGATGGCACAAGGGACCCTGAATTTAATGTATTACACATGGAGCTCATGCTCCTCCTCCCTCATAAATGGCTTCCTCCTTCAAATGCCTCCTTTGGGTCAGAGGAGAAACCTCAAGTCTCCCTGGATTTTTTTCTCCCCCAGGTCCAGTCAGTTACCACTCACTGACAGAGCTATCTTCTGAACATATTCTCGGTGCCTGGCTTACAGTAAATGAATAATAACTGCTGGCTGCTGTCCCCAGCCTCTTCTTGATAGGGCTGCTCATGCCATCTTGCCTTTCACCATCCAAAACCATCTAGCCCACTGACCTCGCCTGATGCACTGGCCATTCTTTTACTTTGGGCCTTTGAATATATTGTCCCCCTGCTCTGCATGCCCTGCATTATACTCCCTAATTCTTTTATAATTTAACCCAAGTGCCCTGAACACAAGGAGGCCTTCTCATTCCCCTGCTTCCAGGAACTGATCCCCAGGAATGCCCAGCAGTTCATCATCGCTACTCCTATCCCATGGCAGTTTAATGATTGGTTTACTTATCTGACTCCCTCCCCTGTCAACCCCACATTCCCATACCAGGTTATAAGCTCTCAGGAGTAGGATTCTGTATCTCAAACTCAGTTCCTCCTTCTTCCTACTCCCTGCCCTTCTTTTGTTCTCTATCTCAATTCCTGGTATCATTAAACTAGAAACTTCTATACCATCTTTAAACCCCACAGCAAACTTCCCCATCTAAAATGTTGTTTGAGTCTATCTTCTCTCTCTTCCCAAGCGACTAACTGTATGGTTTAAGATCTTAGCCTTAATGACTTTGGCAAAGCTGATTTCTTTTCCATTAACGACCTAGTAAAGGTTACCTAAGGTTACCTAGGGTTTCCCTGGTGGCTCAGACAGTAAAGAATCCACATGCAATGCTGGAGACCGAGGTTCAGTCACTGAGTCAGGAAGATTCCCTGGAGAAGGAAACGGCAACCCACTCCAGTATTCTTTCCTGGAGAATCCCATGGACAGAGGAGCCTGGTGGGCTACCGTCCATGGGGTTGCAGAGAGTCAGACACAATTGAGGGACTCACACAAAGGTTTTCTATAGAGCTGAAAGGTAAAGCCAGTTGTCTGAAAGGTGGTTCCGATTTGGAAAAAGGCCCTCTGCCTATTTGTAGATTGAATATAGCCTTGCGTTGTCACATTTTACCTCTTTCTATCTACAAATCAGCATCAAGACTCAACTACTCTAAGCAGTACCTTGCCCCAAGGTTGCTTCATAAGAAAAGGTGAGTTAAAAATTTGTTCAGTAGCTCTGGTAAAGCCTTCTTAAAAACCAAAGACAGGTTAATCAATCAGGCAAGCAATCAAAATATAAGACCAAACACAGAATTCAATAATAGTGAGCTGCTCATTCTAAATAGTGTGTGATTCAGGAGTCTGATCAATACATTTCAAAGATGTAACAAGTATAAAAAACAAGGGGCCTAAAAATACTTTGTTGCATTCATTATCAGAATGGACATATTTTCCAAGATACTTAGCTAGTTCTGGCTAATCCAACCATTAACATTTGCAATATGTTGAATAGCAGGCAGAGTTTTGGTGAAAGTCTTTCATTTGAAGGTCCATTTTGTAAATATTTGATGGCTACATAAAACATGCCTGACCTTGCCACTTCCTGGTTTAGACACTTTAGGCAAGTCACTCACCCTCTGATTCTTCATCTGTAAAACTGGATGAGAAGCCAGTTCTGTCTCCAACACGGGGCTATTCAGTTCAATTCATTTCAGTTCAGTCGCTCAGTCGTGTCTGACTCTTTGTGACCCCATGAATTGCAGCATGCCAGGCCTCCCTGTCCATCACCAAGTCCTGGAGTCCACCCAAACCCATGTCCATTGAGTCAGTGATGCCATCCAGCCATCTCATCCTCTGTCGTCCCCTTCTCCTCCCGCCCTCAATCTTTCCCAGTACCAGGGTCTTTTCAAATGAGTCAGCTCTTCGCATCAGGTGGCCAAAGTATTGGAGTTTCAGCTTCAACATCAGTCCTTCCAATGAACACCCAGGACTGATCTCCTTTAGGATGGACTGGTTGGATCTCCTTGCAGTCCAAGGGATTCTCAAGAGTCTTCTCCAACACCACAGTTCAAAAGCATCAATTCTTCTGCGCTCAGCTTTCCTTACAGCCCAACTGTCACATCCATATATGACCAGTGGAAAAACCATAGCCTTGACTAGACAATCTTTGTTGGCAAAGTAAGGTCTCTGCTTTTAATATGCTGAAGGGGTTGGTCATAACTTTCCTTCCAAGAAGTAAGCATCTTTTAATTTCATGGCTGCAATCACCATCTGCAGTCATTTTGGAGCCCAGAAAAATAAAGTCAGCCACTGTTTCCCCATCTATTTGCCATGAAGTGATGGGACCAGATGCCATGATCTTAGTTTTCTGAATGTTGAGCTTTAAGCCAGCTTTTTCACTCTCCTCTTTCACTTTTATCAAAAGGCTCTTTAGTTCTTCTTTACTTTCTGCCATAAAGGTGGTGTCATCTGCATACCTGAGGTTATTGATATTTCTCCCAGCAATCTTGATTCCAGCTTGTGCTTTCTCCAGCCTGGCATTTCTTATGATATACACTGCATATAAGTTAAATAAGCAGGGTGACAATATACAGCCTTGACATACTCCTTTTCCTATTTGGAACCAGTCTGCTGTTCCATGTCCAGTTCTAACTGTTGCTTCCTGACCTGCATATAGGTTTCTCAAGAGGCAGGTCAGGTGGTCTGGTATTCCCATCTCTTTCAGAATTTTCCACAGTTTATTGTGATGCACACAGTCAAAGGCTTTGGCATAGTCAATAAAGCAGAAATAGATGTTTTTCTGGAACTCTCTTGCTTTTTCCATGATCCAGCAGATGTTGGCAAGTTGATCTCTGGTTCCTCTGCCTTTTCTAAAACCAGCTTGAACATCTGGAAGTTCACGGTTCACATATTGCTAAAGTCTGGCTTGGAGAATTTTAAGCATTACTTTACTAGCATGTGAAATGAGTGCAATTGTGTGGTAGTTTGAGCATTCTTTGGCATTGCCTTTCTTTGGGATTGGCTATTATGGAACTCAAATGAGAGGATGAATATGAACATGATTTAAACACTACTAAGTTATCTAATGGAGAAGGCAATGGCACCCCACTCCAGTACTCTTGCCTGGAAAATCCCATGGACGGAGGAGCCTGGAAGGCTGCAGTCCATGGGGTCGCTGAGGGTCAGACACGACTGAGCGACTTCACTTTCACATTTTGCTTTCATGCATTGGAGACAGAAATGGCAACCCACTCCAGTGTTCTTGCCTGGAGAATCCCAGGGACGGCGGAGCCTGGTGGGCTACTGAATATGGGGTCACACAGAGTCGGACATGACTGAAGCAACTTAGTGGCAGCAAGTCATCTAAGATACATTTTGCAAAAGGGTCAGAACATAGTCAAGCCAGGCAAAAGAGAAGAAAAGCTTTGTTCACAGATCACTAAACAAAAATAGAGATAAGTAAGCTAATTTTAAAATCCTCCAGTTAATGCTTAGTTTAGAAACAATTATAATACTTTTTTAAAAGAAACACACTGATGCTGATTTTTTAAATTGGTATGTTTCATTTTACTTCATTATTGGTTCCCCCTATTAACTAAAGGGTTGAGGATTTTAAAAAATGAGTCTAACTGTTTTTATTTGTGACCTCATTGGCTTACAACTCAATGAAAATGTTTTAAAGAAACATCATTATTTTGGGGCCCTGAATCCAGTTACACTTGGCCATTTGTTCAGTCTCAACTTGAAAAGTGGGTTGTAATATTTTCCTTTATAATTAGTACTCCTGGAAAGTAAA
The DNA here is from genome assembly GCF_003369695.1 of Bos indicus x Bos taurus. Taxonomy (NCBI): domain Eukaryota; kingdom Metazoa; phylum Chordata; class Mammalia; order Artiodactyla; family Bovidae; genus Bos; species Bos indicus x Bos taurus. Next base: position 45,583,871 of record NC_040090.1, on the reverse strand, counting down.
ATTAAATTTCTCATCTGAACATAGGAAAATGTAACATGTGCCAGAAGGGCCATTGCCAACAAAAATGGGCCTGACCCCAGCACTGAAATGTACTGAAGTCTCCCTCAACACCAGCAATCCATGGGCACCTGCAAAGGTGGTGGAAAGGCTGCCTTGCTAAGCTGCAGTGCCCTATGCCTGTTTCAGAAGTGAAGGTCTGTTGATTTGCTGTCAGCTGTTGCACAATGCACAGAGGTCATGCTGGCCAAAGGCAGCCCCTGGCACTTCCTAAGTGATCCAGAAATGTTGCCTGAGTTGAAATGAAAAAAAATAAAATGGCATATTACTTTCTGTGTGAGTCAACACCAAGCTTCCTTTCTTTTCTAATTTAAGTCCCTAAAGCACGACTAAAATGATCATTTTAAAAATTCTATTTTAAAGGCATTAATTTTAGATTAAGCCAGATATGAGCCATCTTAGATTCTTTTTGAACAAGAATATTTCTTTTTTAATATTTCTTTTTTAATGTAAGTATAAAAATATAACAGAAAAAAAAAACTACACTGAGAACTTGCTTTAAAGCTTCCGTTAGCAGTAAACGGATGATATGTTCAGTTGACAGCTAATTAGATTGAGAGAAAACATAACCGATGCTCTAGTCACATGCCTCTTTTTCCAAATATATGAATGAATAAGTTGGCTGCTATTTTGATAGTTATGTCTACCTGGATACATATAGTTGTGCTTTCTTGCTGAATGTGTAGCTTGTACAATTGACTCTGTCTGGCAGATCTGTCTCAGCAGTCAAACCCTCTCATAGGTTAGTGCAAGTTGAAAGTGCATAGATCACAGGATCTCCTCACTAGTTTCCTAAACTACTTAGCCTCTTGGTGGTTCAGTTATAGGAATTGTATTAAATGAGATAATGTGTGAAAAGTGCTTACAACATTGTAAGTGTTCCTGTGAAGAGCAGACATTGCTATTACACCCACAGAGAAAACATTCCTGAGGCACTGTTCGTAGTAGGGTACCCACAACTGTAGTATCTGAAGCTGATGTTAGAACAACCTCCCCTCCCTTCCCCTTCGCAGCAAAGGAATAGAAGAAGCAATCAGTCCCAAGATTGGATGACCCCATGGGGTAAGTCATCCACGGCTCAGCCCTCTGGGGACATCTGTACTTTACCCATGAGAATGAAAGGCAGGGACCTGACACTTCAGAGATCTCTCCTGGAGTCCTGGCAGGGTGGACATTTCTCCAGCTTGCTTGAGCAATTCAGCCAACACAAGTAAAGCCAAAGGTGATCCACAGCCTTCACGTTTCCCAAGAGGCATCCCTAAGACCGCAAACCTCTGATGCACTGCTCAAGAATAGCATGGCTTACTCCCCTCCTAGCAAGAGCTGTTGCTAACCAGCCAACATGGATGCACTCAGAGACATTTCCAATATTCCCTTGTTCTTTGGCAGTGGAAACACAAAGATTTTACTCTTGAGCTTAAGCTTACCCATAGTCACAAGTGTCAATTAACCAAGTCTCTGGAACAGCCATTTACAAATTATCAAAAACTTTAAGCATGTTCATAACCCTTAATATCCCAATTGTAGTTCTGGGAAACAATTTTAATGAACTAATCTAAAACATAAGACTTCTTTGGTCAAATTTTATTTTGAGAATTTATCAGTTTAGTTCAGTCATTCAGTCCTGTCTGACTCTCTGCGACCCCATGGACTATACTAAGTAAAAAACAAGAAATAATCACCATGCTGTACCTTGATGAGTAAAGGGGAGGTGTACATTCTGTGCATATTAAAAATTATGCCTGTCCAGAATTCTGTTTCTAGAATTTATTCTATAGAGAAGTGAGTATGTGTGTATGCATGAACACACACATATAAACATGCATGTTGGTTGGTACTAGAAAAGAAAGGGAAAGTTAAGTCGCTCAGTCATGTCTGACTCTTTGCCACCCCATGGACTGTAGCCCTCCAGGCTCCTCCGTCCATGGGATTTTCCAGGCAAGAATACTGGAGTGGGTTGCCATTTTCTTCTCCAAGGGGATCTTCCAGATCTGGGGATTGAACTCAGATCACCCACATTGCAGGCAGACTCTTCATCCTCTGAGCTACCAGGGAATCCCAGAAAAGAAAGTAAAAACAATTTACATGGCCATTAATAGTAACATTTATAAAATGAAATTTTTTAATTTCATGTACTTCTATATATACCTTTCTTTTACAACAAGCATGTACTAATTTTTATAATTAAACTTATAGTTGAAGAAGCTATTTAAAAAGACCAAAGTAATAAATCTGTGTACCAGGAGGCAGATCTGGTGTTGGGAGGTGGGGATATTGAATGATATCCTCCAAACTGAAAAGGAACTTTGAGACTGAAAAATGAAGGGGGCAACTCCATAAAGTGCAATAACAAAGTTCACCTTGGGTAACTTACACACAGGCAGCAGCCAGAGACATTTGCAGCTGCACTCTGAAAAGCCAAAGTCAAAATCAGAATCTGACTACTACGGAGAGGCATGCCCATGCCAATGGGAACTGGGGAGAGGAAAAAGCTTCCTCCCCTCCCCCTTCCTGGAGGTCTCAGGACCCACTGTCTGGGTCAGCAAAAGGGATTCATTCTTCCAGTTTTCATGTCAGATGAAAACAAGGGTAAAAGTTGATAGGGAATTTATCTGGCTTAGGCACATCCCTTGTGAGTAGGCTCAGTCACATAGAGGGGGTGGGGGTGGGGGCGGGTAGGACTAGGGGCCTGAGATGGAGCTGACAAAATGGAGTCAGTGTAGTTCTCCCATACACCTATTCTCTGGGAACTGTTGCCTGTGTATGTTCCCCTTAGTTTACAATTAAAGACAAGCCAGGTGTTCCTCCATTTAATCCCAAAGGCTGAAGTCATGGGGTGCAAATGCCAGGCACTGAGAGTTCATGCCTCCTTCCATGCACTTGGAAGCCCCAGATGATCATTCCTTCCCCATGCGATAGGCCACAGCACCAGACCCTTCTCACAAACCCCAGAGAATCTCCACCAACTGATCAGAACTGATACACAAGACTAAAACCTGCCGTAGTTCTTCACATCTAAGATGCCATTGAGTATAAGAGGCATTGATGACATCTGGGGAGAAGAAATCTTCCATTTCACGTGCACATCAGCTCTAAGTTATGTTCTGACTACCAGATTTAAAATGGAAGTTGTTTTTAGGAGTTGTGGGATGCTGCTGTTGCCTTCCCTGGTCCAAGGCGGCCCTTCTTTTCTTTTCTCGCTCATGGCACTTTTGGCTTGCTGCCATCTTATCTATTGTCAAGAAGTGACAGCACAGATGTGAGTCTGGGGCTGGGCCCACTCGTCCACTCAGCTGGAAGAACAAGAGGATCTGGAAGTTGCTGACAAATTCGGGGTGGCAGGGAGCAGAGGCAGCTTGGGCTGGGAGGTGGGCAGCGGGACCTGGATCTCATACAGAGCTTCTCCCCAGAAGTAACTTCTAATTGGGTTACAGTCAAAAGCTTCAAAAGAAACAGCTTTCCTACATTTCTAGTCTTAATGCTCCCCTTTCTCTTAAGCCCACAGCATCTGCAAACAAGCTTTACTCTTTTTCTGCTCACTACAAAACACCCAAGGAAGAAAACACCCCTCCGGTTTTGGGAGTCGCTGCTCTGTGGGCTTGAGCAAACAACCTCTCTGAATCTGTTTCCTCATCTTTATAATATTTATAAGACTTTTCTCAGAGATGGCTTGTGAAGTTTAAAGTATAACAAAGAGGGTATCCAGTGTAGAGCCTGGCATACAAAGGGTGCTCAATAACTGCTGGCCATTAAGAGTAGAATAATGATAAACATGGCTTCCTTGGTGGATCAGTGATAAAGAATCCACCTGCCAATGCAGGAGATGCAAGAGATGCGGGTCTGATTCCTGGGTTGAGAAGATCCCCTGGAGGAAGAAATGGCAACCCACTCCAGTATTCTTGCCTGGGAAATCCCATAGACAGAGGAGCCTGGTAGGCTACAGTCCACAGGTTCACAAAGCGTTGGACACAACTTAGTGACTGATCACGCACACACAACAAAGAACACAGTAGGAAACAGAGAAACTAACATATCCTCTGGGGGGCGGGGGGTGGGGGTGCTTGACCTGCTGCTGCTGCTGCTGCAAAGTTGCTTCAGTCATGTCTGACTCCGTGCGACCCCACAGACTGTGACCTGAATGGAGCCTAAATATGTAAACAAATAACTTTTAAAACTGTTCACATGTCCAGATATTTCAGGATTGTTTCTTACAGTTTACCTTTCCTGGGAATAAGTGCACTGGGATGAGCGTAAAAAATTTAGTAAGGTGAGGTAGACTTCCCCCAGTTGGGTGAGCTGGTTGCTCAAGGGGCAGGTGTATTAAATAGTAGCAATAAGGTCTGGACAAAACTGACACAGCTTCCAGAACTATATTCAAGCCACATATGCCCTAGCAAGAGCCTACTCACCATCCAGAAACCCAGTGAATTTCCAGTTTGGCAGCTGCAAACCCATCAGTGAGTCAGAGAAGCCGGGGAAACAATTGTTACTAAGTCCCTTAATTCCTGTCTTTCCCCCACCCCCGAAAAGGCAAAATAGGATTAATTTGCAAGTCTTATTAAGAGAGTAGTTCTAAAATGACTAATTATCATGCTTTTACTAATAGAGTCAGATTTTTTTTAATTCCAGAATCTCATTCTAGGAGAAAAGCTGGCCAAATGGAAGTAGAGTGTGGTGGGCTTGATTTTCTCCGTCTCTGAGCCCACATCCACAGCCCCTGGGGCCTTACTGATAAAACAGACAAGGCTACAGAGAGAGTTGAAAGAACAAGAAGTAGAAGAACTATCTATTTGAAAACCTGCATAATCAGCCTAAGAATTAGCAGAAGTTGTAAGAATGGGCCTCTGGGGCTGCCTCGATCTGTATTCTCAGCCTAAAACTTATGCTGAAGGAGAAGCAAGAACCTAGATTCAGGCTGGAGCAAAGTGATTTAGTAACATGTGTGAAATTACATTTGGAGGATGGGGTTACTGTTAGAAACAGACCTACAGGGAAAAGATGTAGGAAATATCAGATACAGTCATGGGGGACCACTTTTTGCTGGGTCCTACCACCTCTCCAGTAAGGTAGGCTATATAAATAGACATATTTAATATTTAATAACTAGAGAAGAGGACATACAATTTGGTCACCCTTTTATTCAACAAGCATTTATTAACTACCAAGAACTAATTTCTGAGCTGGGCCCTAGGGATTCCAAGATGATTAAAATACGCTTTGCCCTTAAGGGGCTTGCAGTCTAGAATATTAAGGCCAAGAGATGTAAGCAAAAGGGAAATTCACCTGAACCAAGGACAGTAGAGGCCTCTGGGGGCTTGGCTTCCCCTGGGGTCTGGGGTTGGGCACTCAGAACAGCAGTGGCTTCACAAAGGAAGTGACCTTGGGCCCAGTCTCAAAAGAAGAGTGAGTGTTCACTAGGCAACATACAGATTGGTTAATGCTTGTTCCTACTTAGAAGGCTGCAGCTTGAGAAGGATGCCCTTATGGAGAAAAGCCTCTTTCCTGAGCACACAGGGTAAATGTAATCTGCATGTCTCCACAGTGAGATCAGACTGGGCACAAATAAGTTGTTCAATAAGGATCAGGTGTTAGTCTGGTGCTTAGATATAACCCTCCAGGGTCAAAAGCTGCCCCACTATGGGGTCACAGGAAACATGCTATCGCACAGCATCAGCTTCCATCTGGGTCAAGTAGCCCCAGGTGAAATGCCAGGGTGGGTGATGGCACCAGCCAGCTGGATTGGTATTCCCAGGCTGCAGTAACTGTTGGTGCCAAGAGGGTTTGTAGCAAGGAGTTTCCAGGTGCAGGGGTTGGGAGTACTGAGTGTTGGACTCCAGAAGGCTGACCAGCAAGCTCTGACTGGTGAGGAAGGGGAAGAGCAACAGCAAATCCCCGCCTTAGGGAGTTGGTGCCCCTTCCGTCCTAGATCCATTTACTGTTTATGACCAGACTCTCGTAAGCACTCTCTAGACAGCATGCCCTTCCGTCTCATTCTTCACATCCTCAGAGAGTCCAGCGATCATCCTTGAGCTTCTTGAACTATATTCAAACCCACAGGGAGGCACAGAGCAGGCCAAGATCTGCTCTGGGGCTTCTGCGCTCCTTACATCCAGCTACCCTAGACTGGAGTCACATTCTGTGCCCAATATCTTGGTCCTGGTCTGTCTTGATCACCCACATTAATTAGGAGTATGTAACTGGTCTTAAGGGCATCCCATTAAAGAAAGAAATGGTTTGTTACAAGGGGCATCAGGACTTTAAATTAAAGCCAAGATCCTCTTAGAATACCATCCACCAAAGCCATCCTATTTTCCCCTGGCTAGGGGCTGGTTTCACTTGTGATAGACTGAAATGCTGGAAGATGACAAGCCCCAGACAGGTAGACTAGAGAGAGAGCTGTGGTTTAGTGGAAAGAGCACACTTAGCGGTGTAGAATATGACTCCAACTTAATACTGCATCTAGAAAATAGAGATCATCACACCTGGCTCACCTGCTTCCGTGAGTTTGGGTAGCTGTGAACTGATGCAAGATAATCTATTGAGAAACAGGAAACATGAAATGTGATGTTTCCCTACACATGTGCTCACATACATGCACACACCCCTGCTCATGTAAGTTACCTTCTTGGCCTATGTCAACAGGAGCTTTCCTCTTCAGAAAATCTAAATGTTCTCCTTTCTCCCTGAGCCCCTACCCTCCCTCTAGCTCTCCTTCATCTGCACCTGTCCTCACCCTCAGTTTCAGGTCCTTTTTACTCACTTCCTCTACTTCCATTTCCACACTTATCTGTCCAAATCCATCTATCACATCTGTGTCTCTTCCTTTCTAAAACGAGCCCCGCTAATGCTCTTAATCTCATCCCCCTGTCATCTCCACACACTAATCCTCTTACATCTCCTGTCTTCCCTGTCTACCATGGTTTCATCAAATGCCTACATCTTAATAGCCAACCTGAACTCTGTCTTGAGCTTCCAATCCAAATTCCCAGCTGACAATGAACCTCTCCAACTACATCATATGCGGGGCCCTCCAACACCTGCAACACATTCCAACACATGACCTTTCCACTGAACTGCCTCCTCTTCCTGTATCTGATCTCAGCCCCAACCTTATACCTTTATTCACTTATTCCTGCAATACTTGCTTATTGAGTGTCTGTGTGTCAGACAATGTGAAAAGTAGTAGGAATATAACAGCCCTCATCCTCATATGATGGGAAGGATGGACATTAATCAGACAGTCCAATGAGCACAATTACAGCTGCAGAATTTCCTACAAAGGAAAGATGTAAGTTGATGAGAATGTAAGAGCACATAAGGGTGCTAAGGAAAGCTTTTCCAAAAAGCAACTTGCAACATCAACACTGAGATCTGACAACTGAGTAGGCAGTAGGTAGGAGAATATGGGCTGAGTGTTCCAAACAATGAAAAATATTTACTTACAAAGCCCCTGGGGCAGGAGAAAACTTGGAATATTTATAGGAGACAAGTGTGTCTGGATCCCAGGGAGCAAGGAGGAGATGGTGTGAGGAGAGACAAGTTGGGACCAGACCTTGCTGGGTCATATAGACTGTTAGGAAATTTGTCTTCCTGAAATTAGTAATAAGTTGACTAGTTTGCCAAGCTCTTCTGTCCATGGAATTTTCCAGGCAAGAATACTGGAGTGGGTTGCCATTCCCTTCTCCAAGTGATCGTCCCAACTCAGGAATTGAACCCAGGTCTTCTGCATTGCAGGCAGATTCTTTACTGTCTGAGCCACCAGGGAAGCCCATTATAAACTGACTACCTTCAATATTTATTGAGCACCTACTATGTATTAGGCACTTTTCTAGATACCGGTGACACAGGGAATACAGCAGATAATGAAACAAAGTCCTGACCTCATGGAGCTGTCATACTGGTCACACAGGCCCCTGAAAGGGTGCTCAGCAGAACCACCGTGAGATGGAAAACTGAGTGAAGGGAGGTCAGGGTGTCCAGGGGAAGATGATGACCAGCTGGACTAAGACTAGGCTGAGAAGGAAAGAAGCTGGTGAATTAGAAAGATACTTAGGAGGTGTAATCAACAGGACTTAGTGATGAATTGGTTGGGCATTGAGTTTCTGTTTATTATGGTATTTTGTTGCTGTTGTTCTTATTGTTTTAAGAAGGGAGATTCAGGAAGGTAAAGTCATAAAACTTGAGCTGAAGGGAAGGATCTAATCAAGAGGAAACAGTTGACTCTGCAAAAGGGAGAAAAGGTTATTGGCCATTTAAGGCTCCTGGGAAGGTAGGCAAGAGTGGTACCCAGAGCTAAAGGAGAGAATTTGGCTTTAGGAGGAGGGAGACAGCACATTATTTTAGTAGGAGGGATAGTGAGGAAAGATGCTGATAGATTTATTAACTTGGTATTGCAAAGTTAATGGAGTTCTGGTCCAGGGATTTGCTTTTTATTCCCTATAGAATAAGAAACAAGGTCCATGATTAAAAAAAAAAAATGATGTGGAAAGAGGTAGCGAAAGGTGAAAAATTAGAATTAGGGATGTGGGAAATCAGTGTTAGGGATCTGGGACCAAGAACTTTTGAGAGTAATTTAGTCAGGTTGCCAGGCAGGTTGAGAGCCTCCAAGATCGGCATTCCTGAGTGGCTATATATGGTAGGTAGAAAAATATATTCTACCCCTCCTCCAAAATATATTCAATTCCTAATCTCCAAAACCTGTGGATATAAATTTATATGGCAAAATATGTGATTAACTCAAGGATCTTGAAGAGGAGTTTATCCTGGATTATCTGAGTGGACCCTAAATGCAATCACATGGGTCCTTAACAGAGAAAAGCAGAGCGAGTGTTGACAGAGAGACACAGATGAGAAGGCAACGTGGAAACAGAGGCAGAGGCTGGAGTGATGTGGCCACAAGACAAGACTTCGGGTAGCCACCCAAACCTGGAAGAGACGAGGAACAGGTTCTCCCCAGGAGCCCCCAAAGGGAGTGTAGTCAAGCTGACACCTTCATTTGGGCCTAATAAAACTGATTTTGGAATTTTGGATTCCAGAACTTTGGAAGGATACATTTCTGCTATTTTAAGCCACCAAGTTTGTGGCAATTTGCTACTTCTGTCCTAGGAAACTAATACCATGTCAGTCTCCCAACCTGTACTACAGTGTGACTTTCTCTGCATACAGGGCTCAAGTGCAAGCACAAAGAAAGGGAAGAGATGTGTTCATTCAGGTTGGAGCTTTGCCAGTTGCGTGTAAAGATAAATGATAAGGAAATTCTGGGCTATGGCAGGGGTGTTACTGAGATGATGAGTTTAGATGAGGAGTGAAACTGAGCAGGACCTTGTGGGACCTTCCCAGATACAAAAGCTATTCCATTTCTCCTATTTCTTATTTGTGGGCAAAGACTTTAGTCTCCTAGGCTTTCCTGAGTTTCAAATAGCAGACTCAAGCAATTGCTAACTAGAGAAGTGAAGGAATGCTGAAACAAAGGAAAAGCTGTCAGGAAGCTAGTTTATAAGAGACTACTCTGAGCAACTACGTGTCAGTAAAATGGACAACCTAGAAGAAATGGACAAATTAGAACACTATAATCTCCTAAGGCTGAACCACGAAGAAATAGAAAATGCGAACAGACCAATTACTAGTAATGAAATTGAATCAGTAATCTTAAAATTCCCAACAAACAAAAGTCCAGCACCTGATGGCTTCACAGGTGAATTCTACCAAATATTTAGAGAAGAGTTAACACCTATCCTTCTGAAACTATTCCAAAAAATTGCAGAGGCAGGAACACTCCCAAGCTCATTCTATGAGACCAGCATCACTCTGATACCAAAACCAGATATCACACACACACACAAAGAAAATTATAGGCTAGTATCACTGATGAACAGAAATGCAAAAATCCTTAACAAAATACTGGCACATAAAGTCTAACAATACATTAAAAGGAACATACATCATGATCAGGTGGGATTTATACCAGGGATGCAAGAATTTTTAATAGCCACAAGTCAATCAATGTGATATACCACATTAACAAATTTAAGAATAAAAACCATATGATCATCTCAATAGGCACAGAAAAAACTTATGATAAAATTCAACAACCATTTAGGATAAAAACTCTCCAAAAAGTGGGCATGGAGGGAACATACCTCAACATAATAAAGGCCACATATGACAAACTCATCGCTAACATCATACTCAACAGTAAAAAGCTGTTTCCTCTAAGATCAGTAACAAGACAAGGATGCCCACTCTTGCCACTTTTATTCAATTTAACTTTGGAAGTCTTAGTCATGGCAATCAGAGAAGAAAAACAAATAAAAGGAATCAAAATGGGAAAGGAAGAAGTGAAATCGTCACTGTGTGCAGATGACGTGACACTACACATAGAAAATCTTAAAGCTACCACCAGAAAACTACTAGAGCTTATCAACAGACTTGGTAAGTTGAAAGATACAAAGTCAATATGCAGAAATCCACTGCATTTCTAGACACTAACAATAAAACATCAGAAAGATAAATTGAGGAATCAGTCCCATTCACCATCACATCCAAAAGAATAAAATACACAGGAATAAACCTACCCAAGGGGGCAAAAGACCTGTATTCCAAAAACTGTAAGACACTGATGGGAGAAATTGAAGACAACACAAATAGATGGCAAGCTATACTGTATTCTTGGATTAGTTAGACAAATCAATATTGTTAAAATGACCATACTGCCCAAGGCAATCTATACATTCAATGCAATCCCTATCAAATTATCAATGTCATTTTTCCTCGGAACTAGAACAAATTATTTTAAAATTTGTATGGGAACACAAAAGACATCAAATAGCCAAAACAATCTTGGGAAGGAAGAATAGAGCTGAAGGAATCACACATCCTGACTTCATAGTATAATACAAAGCTACGGTAATTAAAACAGTAAGGTACTGGCACAAAAACAGACACAGAGATCAATGAAATAGGACAGAAAGTATGGAAATAAACCTGTGCACTTATGATCAGTTAATTTGTAACAAAGGAGGCCAGAACATATTGAATACAATAAGAAAAAATAGTCTTTTCAATAAGTGGTACAGGAAAAACTGGACAGCTCTATGTAAAAGAATAAAATTAGAACATCTTCTAACACCATATACAAAAATAAAGTCAAAATGGATTAAAGGCCTAAATGTAAGACTGGATACTATAAAACTCCTAGAGCAAACATAGGCAGAACACTCTTTGACATAAATCATAGCAATATTTTTTCGGACCCATCTCCTAGAGTAATGGAAACAAAAGCAAAAAGAAACAAATGGGACCTAACTAAACTTAAAAGCTTCTGCACAGCAACATAAACCATAAACAAAATGAAAGACAACCTATAAGATGGAAGAAAATATTTGCAAACAATGCAACCCATAAGGGCTTAATTTTCAAAATATACAAACAACTCATACAGTTCAAAGTCAAAAAACTGAACAGCCCAATTAAAAAATAAGCAGAAGACCTAAACAGACATTTATCCAAAAAAGACATACATATGGCCAATAGGCACACGAAAAGATGCTCAGCATCAAAAATCTACAAATTATAAACGCTGGAGAGAGTGTGGAGAAAAAGGAACACTTCTACATTGTTAGTGGGAATGTGAATTGGTACAGCCACCATGGAGAACCATCTGGAAGCTCCTTAAAAAACTAAAAATGTAACTACTGCATGATATGATCCAGAAATCCCATTCCTGAGCACATACCCAGAGAAAACCATAATCCAAAAAGATACAGGCACCCAAATGTTCATTGTAACACTATTTACAATAACCAGACATGGAAGCAACCTAAATGTCCATTGATAGAGGAATGGATAAAGAAGATGCGGTACATATATACAATGGACTATTACTCAGTCATAAAAAGAATGAAATAACGTCATTCACAGCAACATGGATGGACCTAGAGATTATCATACTAAGCGAAATAAGCCAGAAAAAGACAAGTATCGTATCATTTTACTTATATGTGGAATCTAAAAAAAAATGATACAAATGAACTTATTAAACAGAAACAGACTCACAAAAATAGGTTTAAAAAAAAAAAACTGAAAAACTATAGTTTCCAGAAGGGGAAGCAGGGAGTGTAACACATACACCCAAGTGGTGCTAGTGGTAAAGAACCCGCCTGCCAATGCAGGAGACATAAAAGACATGGCTTCAATACCTGGGCTGGGAATATCCCCTGGAGGAGGGCATGACAACCTACTCCAGTATTCTTGCTTGGAAAATTCCATGGACAGAGGAACCTGGAAGGCTACAGTCCATGGGGTCACAAAGAATCAGACACGACTGAACCAACTTAGCACATTAATATATATAAAATAGATAAACAACAAGGAGTACTGTATAGCACAGAGAACTATATTCAATATTTTGTAACAGTATATAATAGAAAAGAACCTCAAAAGGAATACATATAAATACATATAGGCATAAAGAGAATATATATATATATTCTTTTTTAGATTCTTTTCCATTATGTGTATATATATTTGAATCACTTTGCTGTACACCTGAAACTAATCTAACATAGTAAAATCAACTATAGTTCAACTTAAAAATGTATATATAAAGAAAAACAACTATAGTTCAGCAATAAAGCAGAATCACAGGACTTCCAGTTCCTCCTTCAAGAACATACACAACAATCTGATACGTAACTTTGAGTAGTTTTGCAGAAACTAAGACCCAGGTAGAAGACGTTGACCATCAGTACATAGACCCCAGACTGGTTGGAACCACAGATTGATGATTAAGATTCCTGAAACATCACCCTGTTATCTCAATACTACCCTGGTATCTCAATACCCAGTGAGATTAGATTGACTCTGCTGTATATCAGGTGAGCAGATGCAAGTTCAGTTCAGTAACAAGAGGAGAGAGAAGAGAGGAGAGGGCAGTAGATGGAGAGTGAAGGGCTCGACACACTGGCCATCTACCACCTGGGGCCAAGCATAAAGCCTCAGAGTCCTACTCAGCCCTTCATTTGTTCCTGAATTCAAGTGGTCAAGAACCCTGGCCACCCTTCTCTATAATGTCTTGACATTCATCTCTTGATGGGTGGGCCTCAATCTCTCACTGGGGTTCTTGCCACAATCTCCTAACCAGCTTTCCTATACCTGATTTTACCTTCTCCAAACTCTTCTAGATTGACAAGAGTTTGCAATGCAAATTTAACTAAGATTTGATTCCCTAGTCTAAAACTCTTCAGTATCCTTCTCCCTTGCCAACAGACATATTTCTGTTCGTGTTTGGTACAAGGATAGGTCTGTAATCCTAAACTGGAATGGAAGGGGATTTAGATTCTGCCTTTCATCATTTTCATCTTGTGCCCCACCCTATGCTCCAGCATCCCGGAATTCCTTGCCATTCCCAGATCACAGCACTCTTTTCCATGCCTCCAATCCTTTGATCATGCTCTCCCCTCTGCCTGGGCCATCCTTTCCTCAGGCTCTGAGATTCATTTAAAGATTAGCTTCTCCTGTGCTAACCTAATAATAATTGCTGTGTGTGTGTGTGTGTGTGTGTGTGTATCAGTCACTAAGTCGTGTCCAACTCTTTGAGACCCCATGGACTGTAGCCTGCCAGGCTCCTCTGTCCATGGAATTCTCCAGGCAAGAATACTGGAGTGGGTTGCCATTCACTTCTCCAGGGGATTTTCCCGAGCCAGGGATCAAACCCAGGTCTCCTGCATTGCAGGTAGATTCTTTACTGACTAAGCCACCAGGAAAGGCCCCAATAATAATTGCTAATAACTGCTAATATTAAGTCCCCATGTATTAGACATCATGTTACAACCTTTCCCTAGAATTACCTTATTTGACTTACCCAATGAAGTAGGTACTATTATTCTTTCATTTTACAAGGAGGAGAAAAACAGGTTTAGAGGGGCCACAGAGTGGAGATGTGGTATCAGGATTCGAACTTGGGTCTCTTAGGCTCTAGAACTGAACTCTCAACACTGTATTACTTAACAAGGCCAACAGGACCTTCCTTTGCACTTCAGAAGCCCACTGTCCATAATCTCAAGGTGCAGTGGTAATGACTATAAAAGTTATGATAACTAATGCTTAAGAATGGACTATGCACCAAGGACTCTGATTGCCTTTACAGGTTTGAGCTCGTCATTATTTCAGACAAAGAAATGGAAGCTTTGAGGGCTAAAATCACACAGGTAGCAAGAGTAGAACAGGGATTGAAATCCATGTTAATTTAAAAAGCCATAGTCTGAATTTATCTGCTATCTGTAGCCTAAGGTTTAGAACATGGATGTGAACAACAAATGTTTAAGTGAAGCATACATGAGCATCATTATCATGAGATGGCACTTAGAGCCATAGCAATAGATGAGTCTGGGTGTAGAGAATGGACAAAAAGGGTCATAGGACTGAGTATGAACAGTGCAACATCTGGGCAGTGAGTCTCATTAAGGGTGATTTTATCCCCTAGGGCTTCCCTGGTGGCTCAGAGCATAAAGAATCTGCCTGCAGTGCAGGCGACCTGGGTTTAATCCCTGGGCCAGGAAGACCCCTTGGAGAAGGGAATGGCTACCCATATGCTTGCCTGGAGAATTCCATGAACAGAGGAGTCTGGTGTGCTACAATCCATGAGGTCACAAAGAGTTGGACACAACTGAGCTACTAACACACACACATATACACAGGGAACATTTGAGAATGTCTGGTAACATTTTTGATTGTTACAGTTTGTTGGGGAGGGGTTGCCACAGGCCTCTGGTGGCTAAAAGCCAGGGATGCTGCTAAATGCTCTTCAGTGCACAGCACAGCTGTCCAAAACAAGGAATTATCTGACCCCAATGTCAGTAGTGCCAAGTTTGAGAATCAGAGATCCAGAGGTCAGATAGAAGGGAGAAGCAAATAAAGACACAACCACAGTCAGAAAGGAAAAGACATAAAACCAGAAAGAGATGAAAGGAGAGTGCTTTAAGAAACAAGGAGTGGTGAGCCCTGTCTGATGGAGAAGGATGTGTAAGGAAGTGATGGAGGAGAAGTGTCTACTGACAAATGGAGATCACTAAAGGACTGCCAAGAGCCATTTTGGTGGCTAATATGGCTAAATGCATACTGGTGGAGGCTGAGAAGTGAATGGACAGTGAAGACATGGGGAAAACATGTGTAGGCACAACTCTCTTGAGATCCTTGGTTCCGAAGAGGGGGCAGAGAAATGAGGAAGTGTTGGGAGAGTTATGGGCAGTGGAGTTGCTGGAGGCATTGCCGCCTGCCCAGCCTGGACCTTGAGCAGCCTTTTCAGTGGTACCCTGGTTGCCTCTCCTCATGGCTGTGTGCCTGTTCCCACCTTCCATTGTAAACCTAGGGTTGGCACCCTTGGGGAAATCACACCATCTGTTCACTGAATCCTGTAACCAGACTCTCAAGAGTTGATGGAGAGAGTTACAAATCTAGTCTGAAAGTTCTTCCTAGAAATGTGTGTTTTCTAAATGGGGTCTCCCTGTTGCGAGGTGATCTTCTCAGTCCTCAATCTTGTCTGTGCCCCTTTGCAGGTGAACTTGCCTCTGCCTACTAAACATCTGTTGAGCACATTTCAGGCCAGGCTGCAATCAATATGCTTATATATTTATTAAAAAGTGGTCTGTGGAATACCTCTTTCAAATTTACTTAGGTCCTCTGCTCCAACTCCTCATTCACTTAGATGCATAGAAGCAAATTCTCTGGTGGGGCCCCAGAGAGATGCATTATAAACAAGAACCTAGGAAATTCTTATGTTCACTACAATTTGAAAACCACCATTGTACATCATTTCATTTTCGCAATACTTCTGTTGAAGTCAATTATATGGACAGCATCCTGTGTGAACTCTTACTTTCATTTCTTGTTCATACTCAAACTGTTCTGTATTTTCACCAGTTTCTCTTGCCTTTGTCCTGTTTCAAATGAAGAAATATCCCTCCTATCCCTGATTAAACTATGTCCTCTTGAAAAAGTTGCCTTTGATCCAAACTGTTCCTTTCTCCTCTGGTATTTTGATCTATCAACTGATTATATGATGACAATGATGACAGTGGTAGCTACAATGCCTATCATTTATTGATCATTCAGTATGAGCCAGCTACTAACTTTGATGTCTTTTTTATTATTTCATCTGATCTTCAAATGTTTCTTCTTTCTCGTTGTCTGGTATTACTATCATATGTATGTTACACCTTTGAGCATTGTCCCACAGTTGTTAGATATTCTGTTCTGATTTTTCATTCTTTCTGTTTCTCTTTACATTTTAGTGTGCAAGTCTCTACTGAGAAATCTTCAAGCTCATTGATGCTTTCCTTGGCCATGTCCAATCTGCTGGTGAGCTCATCAAAGGCATTATTCATATCTGTTACAATGTTTTTTATTTCTAGCATTTCCTTTGGATTCTTTCTTAGAATTTCGAACTCTTTGCTTACATTACCATTTATTCTTGCATGTTGCCCACTTTTTATTAGAGTCCTTGCAACATTAATCATAGTTATTTTAAATCTAGTCTGGTAATTTCAAAATCTGTCATATCCAAGTCTGGCTCTAATGCTTGTGTTTGTCTCTTCAGGCTGTGTTTTTTTTTTTGCTTGGCTTTTAGCATGACTTGTAATTTTTTCGTTGAAAGCCAGACATGATCCATAGGGTAATAAGAACTGAGGCAAATAGGCCTTTAGTGGTGAGGATTTATGTTTATCTGGCCACATATGAGTTAGGCTGTGTGCTTAATGTTTGCTGTGGTGTGGATGTCAGAGGCTTCAGTCTCCTCCAGTGACTTGATTTTTGTTTCCCCTATTATCTTTGGTTTTTTCTAGAAATTCCTTAAATCGAGTTTGTGCCTTGGCCCTCTCTTGGTTATAATCCACTGTTATTACACCAAAGTCCTGTTGGTGTTGATGGTAAAGGGTTGGGAAGGGGAAGTAGTCTAGAATCTTATGATTAAATCTCAGGTTTTGTATCCAACCACAGTCTCTGGGATGTGATCTTTAGAAGAGTTTCTTGACCTTTTTTTAATTCCCTTTATGTGAGACAAGAAGGCTAGAGGGGCTGGAGTTGGCTAACTGCCCTTCCTTCAGGTCAGGTAAGGCTCAGAAGAAAGATCTTTGTTAAGACGAATGCTCTGGATATACTATGAAATGGTTACTTCCCCCCTCCCTCTGCCTGAAACTGGAGAGGATCTTTCCGATCTTCACTGTGAGAACCTGGTGGGACTCCTGGAGGTAAAACTCACACATGTGTGGTGCCCCCCAGCACTGAGCTCCTCGGAGTCTACCAGGTTTATCCACACCCAGCGTTCAGCCTGTAGCTACTCATAAGTTACCGTGCGAGTATTCTGGTCAGTTATGGTCTCCAGCAGATTCTGTTGCTATTAAGCTGTGATTCTCAGTGTTTCTCATCTCTCCAGTTTGCCGGTGAGGAAGGGCAGTTTGCTTTGTGACCTCAAATCACTGATGGATCTAATTAGACTTGTTTTCAGTTTTTGTGTGTGTGTATGTGAGTACAGGAGCAGTGACTTCTAAGCTCTTCACACGTCACAGCAGAAACTGGAAATCCTTATGTAATCATTGTAAGTCTTTGAATTAGTATTATTCCAAACTAATAGTCAAGGGTAAATTAAGTGACCCAAGCTTACGTGGTTCAGTGAGATGGAGTGGTTATGTTGCCAGTAAAATAATAAAAATAAACTGGTATTCAGACAAAGTCCTCTTTTAGGATCCAGAAAGACAGTTGCACAAGTACAGGTTGCTTAGGGAAAAGGCCAGGAGATGGGCATAAGCATGAATCTTCATACGAGTACATGTGAATAAGCCTGGAACGTCTTTGAAGCTGACTTTAGGAAGGAAAAGAACTGAGTGGGGGTCAGAATACTTGTCCTTACATGGAGTCAGTGTCATTTCATTGTCAAAAAGAGCAAATGGCTTTAGAGCTGAATTCTAAAAGGCACACCTGGGCTTCCCTGGCGGTCCAGTGGTTAAGAATCTACCTACCAATGCAGACGACATGGGTTCAATCCCTGGTCCTGGAAGATTCCACATGCTGTGGGGCAACTAAGCCCATGTGCCACAGCTACTGAAGCCTGGGAGTGCCAGGGCCTGTGCTCTGCAACAAGAGAAGCCACCACAATGAGAAGCCCACACACCAGAACTAGAGAGTACCCCTGCTTACTGCAACTAGAGAAAGCCTGCACACAGCAGCAAAGACCCAGGGCAGCCCCTCACGAAAAAACACACTTAGGAAATTGACGGTATTCATTGCCTTCTATGTGCCAGACACTGTGACAGGCGAACAGACACGTGCTGAACAAAACAACGTTCCTACTCTTGTGAATTTGACGTTTCAGTGAGGGAAAATAGCTAACACACAAGCAAGCCCAGAACAACCATGTCATGTGGTGATCAGTCAAAAGAAGAAAACCAAACCGGGTAAATAGGATTAAGAGTGATGAGAGTATTGTTTTAATAAAATATGGTTGGAACTGGACTCTGACAAAAATGACCTTTCAGGAGGAAACTGAAAGAAGCGAGGTGGTAGGAGTTATGGCTACCTGGGGTAAGAGTATCCTGGGCAGAGGGAAGAGGAAATACACAGCCCCTGAAGTGTGCATGGTTGGCTTACCTGAGAGTACAGACTCGTTTAATCTGCAGAGACATAGGCTGTGAGGACAGTGATGAACCACATTGGATAAAAGATGCCAAATTTGAAGGATCTTGAAATGCTGAAGAGATGGAACATGTTGAATAATCAATTTATTAAGACAAAACTCTAAGGTCTTGGCCTTGATCATAAGAAGGTAATTGCACAAGAGGGCTTCCCAGATGGCACAGTGGTAAAGAACCTGCCTGCTAACGCAGGAGAGGCAAGAGATGTGGGTTTGAACAGGGAAGATCCCCTGGAGAAGGGAATGGCAACCCACTCCAGTATTTCCAGAATTCTGGAAAAGTCCATGGACAGAGGAGCCTGGCGGGCTACAGTCCATGGAGTCACAAAGAGTTGGATATGACTGAGGTCAGGTGTGAGCACATGCACAGAATTGCACAAGAAGGGGATGTGCAAGTTGGGGTATAGAGACCACATGGGATACAGATGGGGGCTTTCTCAACACCGTGGCCTCCTCCAAATGAAGGAGGGACTAGGGGACATTAGGTATCAACTGGGAGTCAACTGGAGGGACTGTTTTGTGGTCAAGGGGAAAAACCAGACAAAGTAACTTGGCGAAGGTAACATATTCTCTCTAAAAGGAAGCTCTGAGCTAGGCTTCTCTTCAAGTTCCCACATGATCAGCTGTGATAAAAAGTGATATTCTAATATATATCGAGAGCCAAAAATCTCGATACAGAAACTTGGGACTCTATCCCAAGGAAATGGTGGGAAACCTAGAAACACAATGTCCATAAGGGGAGGGATTTTTGTCTGTTTTGTCACAGCTATATTCACACGGCCCAGAAAATGCCTTGAACATAATAGGCTTAGTAAATATTTGTTGCAAATAAGTAAATGAAAATGTTTTCTTCATAAAAATTATTAATAATATTTTAAAAATTTACCTAAGCATGATACAATAGGCTATCGTATAAAGAAATTATGATCCATCTGCTCTTTGGATGTAACCATTTTGAAAAGCAAACATGGTTTTACAGGTTTGTAAAACCAGAATTAAGATCTATAAAGTAGTTAGATCTGGAATGGAGAGTCATCATTCTCATTCAAAAAGATGAGAGGATTGCAAGGCCACAGAGTGACTTACTGACATTTTTAAGCTACTTAATACATTCATGATAAAAGTGCTTTGGGGCGATAAACATTACCTATTGTCTGCTAAACAATTCTGTCATGTATTTGCAAATGATTTCCGGAGCTTCAGAAAAATAGATATGGAAACAATGCTAGTTCCCATGCAAGAAAGCATGAGACCAACTAATGCCAGCAAACAAGAGGTAGGGCCAGAAATTCTAGCAGCAGTCATCCATCAATTTGGAAAACATTTATCAGCTGGCCAGTGTGCCAAGCCTTGGTGAGGCCGTGGGAATACAGAGATAGCTGCAGCCTAGCTTCCAGCCTCTTCGCAGACTCTTGCAGGGGAACAGGGATTTAACACATAAGGGCTATAAAGAGTGAAAAGAACTAGAGTTAAAAAAACAAATATTGTATATTAATGTGTATATACATAGAGGCTTCCCTTGTGGCTCAGGCGGTACAGCGTCTGCCTGTAATGCGGGAGACCCAGGTTCGATCTCTGGGTCGGGAAGTTCACCTGGCGAATACTTGCAGGGCAGGAATAGAGGCGCAGACTTAGAGAACAGACATGCAGACACAGCGGGGGAAGGAGAGGGTGGGGCGAACTGAGGGAGTAGCGTTGACAAGTATGCATCACTGTGTGTAAAGCAGCTAGCTGGTGGGAACCTGCTGTGCAGCACAGGAAGCTCAGCTCAGTGCTGTGATGACCTAGAGGGGTGGGACTTGGGGGGTGATGGGAGCTTCAGGAGGGAGGGTATGTATGTATACATATGGCTGATTCATGTTGTACGGTAGAAACTAACACAACATTAAAAAAAAAATTACACTTTTTTTTTTTTAAAGGGAGATATACCAAGTATCCGAAAGCTCAGAGATGGGGTAGGGGGCACAGAATCTAGATGGGATGAAAGTAAGACATGAGTATCAGGAAACAGAGGCAATGGCATGTGCAGGGCTGAACCCTGGAGGTTGAGGATCTGTGAGACAATAAACCTGGTGTGATCCCTGGAATGACCCAGAAGGGATTTTAGGGAACCAAGTAGTGAACGTATGTCTGTCTCTCATACACTTCTGCCCTGGAGCTACAAGAGATGCTGAATAGAGAAAATGGCATGAACCACAGGTGTTTTGATCCTTGCTCATAGCCATCTACTGGCTCCGTGCCTTTTGTCACATTTCTAATTCGCTCAGTGTTACCTTGCCTGTAACATGGGAATGATAATAGTGCCTACCTCAGGGGATGGGTCTGAGACTGACAGGAAATTAATACAGTTACTTATTTTTGTGACAAATATTTACTGAGCACCTGCTGTGTGGCAGACGCTGAACCCAACACTGGTGATGCAGTTGTGAAACAGACAGTCCCTGTTCTTATGAAACTTACAGCCTGGAGGGAGAGAATGGAAGTAAATGAAGCACCAGATCTGTTAGTACCCGGAGGTGACAGTCGTGGTTTCTTCCACCTGCTCATTCCCGGAGGTGTAGAGCATTTGTCAAGGTACAGTTTGAACCCCCTTTTCAGTGAAGCTGTTGTGTGGGAGGAGGTCACTAAGCCAGTAATTGAGTCCAGCCAAACTGCTAGCAGCCACATGGAACAGAATTTTGCTTTTATTTACTGAGTATTATGTGCTCACTGAAATTTTCCATTTTACATTATAGTCAATCATATTACAGTGAAGACAGAATTAAAGAAGGCTGTCTCTCCCCTTATTTGGTAGAGGCTCACAGACAGCTGGTGAGTTATACCTAGGATGAGACGTCTGCCACATCTACAGCGGGATAGAGTTTGTGATTCACTAGACACAGAAACATAGAAAGGGCTCTAGGCTGCAGGCTCAGAAGGAAGAGACGCTGATTAAGTCCAGGCACTGTGTTGGGCATTTTACACATAGCTTACCTCATCTGATACTCAAAACAGTCTTTATCAGGCCAATTTCAAAGACAGAGGAACTAAGCGAAAAAAGTGAAAGTGCTAGTCACCCAGTCGTATCTGACGCCTTGTGACCCCGTGGACTGCAGTTCACCGGGCACCTCTGTTCATGGACTTCTCCAACCAAGAATACTAGAGTGGGTTGCCATTCCCTTCTCCAGGGGATCTTCCCAAACCAGGGATCGAATCCATGTTCCCTGCATTGCAGGCAGATTCTTCATCATCTGAGCCACAGGGGAAGCCCTAAGAAGAACTAAGGTTCAGGGAAATTAAGTTGACTTCTTTACTAAGCTGGTAGAGGCAGAATTTGAGCCTGGGTCTGCAAACTCCCAAACCCATGATCTTTGCAGACACCCACTGTACATTCTAAATAGAAAAGCGAAGCTAGAATTGGAAGAACAATGAGATACGCGGTCCTTTTGGAGCAGGAAGATGAGCCTAAAAATAGCGATGCTTCTTACTGTCATTAATAAACTGTGTGCCCACCTCTGATACTGTGAAATTCTAAATGGCCACCTGTAGAAAGAGAAGAGCTGATACATATATGGGTATGTGTGCACACTTAAAATCTGGAAGGAAATATACCCAAATGCTAATAATGGTTATCTCTAGATTATAAAATGACCTATTTTATCATATAAATAAGATAAAATAGTTTATCTTTATTTTATAAATGACTTATTTTATCTTATTTAGCTTCTTTATGCTCTGTATTTGGAGAAGGCAATGGCATCCCACTCCAGTACTCTTGCCTGGAAAATCCCATGGATGGAGGAGCCTGGAAGGCTGCAGTCCGTGGGGTCGCTAAGAGTCGGACACGACTGAGCGACTTCACTTTCACTTTTCACTTTCATGCACTGGAGAAGGAAATGGCAACCCACTCCAGTGTTCTTGCCTGGAGAATCCCAGGGACGGAGGAGCCTGATGGGCTGCCATCTATGGGGTCGCACAGAGTCGGACACGACTGAAGTGACTTAGCAGCAGCAGCAGCATGCTCTGTATTTATCATTTCTATAATTTCCATCACAAAACAAGGGTGTGCTCTGTTGAAAGGAATGATGTTCAAGTTCTGATCAGGCATGTGGTCAGGTTCCCAGACTCAGGACTTGCCTATTTAGAAGGAAATTACCTTTTGTCCTTTCTGGTATCAGGGATCAGGGACCAAGGCTACGGCAGCCTGAGGACCAATATCTGGCCCAGGCACTCACATGCCACACTGCGTCTCATCTTTTTTACAAATGATTTTAAATAGAATTGAAAAAAGAAAAACCAAGTGTTGAAGAAGAGGTCATGACACTGTTTTTTAAATATGTCCTTTTGATGTTTTTTTTTTTAGGATCACAGCTCACAGAGGCATCTTACACCCAGTGAGTTCCTGAAGGGAAGGGGCCAGTATACCATGTCATCCATCCTCTGGTTCGTTCATTCATTCATTCGAAAAAACATTTACTGTGCCTTTACTGGGCTCTATACATTTGTCAAAGTAGCTACAGGGAACGACTACAGCAAGTTTTAAAACAGAGGAAACAGTGCTCTGTCAACAATTAGGTCTTTACCCAAATGCGCTTCTTCTTAGTATCTCACCCGAGCCACCATTTTAAATGGCATCTATCCATTCCAATAGTTTTCCCCATTACACTTTTTACCTAACACATAAGTATTTATGTTGTATATTGTCTCTAATTCCCTTATACTAAATTATAAGTTCTAAGTATGTACTGAGTTCTACATTTGGTTAGGTGCTTTTCTACTTTAAACTAGTTGAGGGCAGGAATGAAATATTGTTCACTACAACCAAAAATTAAGTATTTTAAATGTAACAAATGTCTAGCACTTATTGTTTCTTCATATGAATTTTCTAAAACAAAATTTAGTGTTGGAAAGTAATAAACATGAAACATGGTCTAAACTTCAAAAAAAAAAAGAGAGGAAAAAGTAGAGTGGTTTTCACACAAACCCCTGACATTCACCCCTTGTCCACCTGCAAATTTCAACCACCCAAAGAGACAACTCAAAAGTTACTGTCTCAAGAAGACAGAAGACACAGACATGGCCAAGAGGCACATAAAAAGATGCTCAACATCACTGATTATTAGAGAAATGCAAATCAAAACTGCAATGAGGTATCACCTCGTACCAGTCAGAAAGGTCATCATCAAAACATCTACAAATAACAAATACTGGAGAGGATGTGGGGAAAAGAGAACAATTCTACACTATTGGTGGGAAAGTAAATTGGTGCAGTCTGTGGAGAACAGTAGGGAGGTTCCCTAAAAAACTAAAGATAGAGTTAACATACGATCCTGCAATCCCACTCCTGGGCATATATCTGAAAAGGATGGAAACTCTAATTAAAAAAAAAAAAAGCACCTCAATATTCATAGCAGGACTATTTATAATAGCCATGACATGGAAGCAACCTAAGTGTCCATCAACAGATGAATGAAGAAAGAAGGAAGATGTGGTATGCACACACAGACACATGAATATTATTCAGCCATAAAAAAACATGAAATAATGGCATTTGCAGCAACATGGATGGGCCTAGAGATTACCTAGAGATTACCATCCTAAATTAGGTAACTCGGACAAAGACAAATATCATATGATGTCACTTACATGTGGAATCAACATAAATGATGCAAATGAACTTATTTACAAAACAGAAACAGACTAATAGACATAGGAAAAAACCTTCTGGTTACCAAAGGAAAAAAGGGGGAGGGATAAGCTAGGAGTTTGGGATTAATAGATACACACTACTATATATAAAATATAGCTATAGCACAGGGAACTATATTTGATATCTTGTAGTAACCTACAATGGAGAAGAATCTGAAAAAGAATATATATACCTGAATCACGCTGCTGTACACCTGAAACTAACACATAATAAATCAACTGTATTTCAATTAAAAAAAGTTTCCATCTCTATAAATATCCTTTCTCTTCTCCCAAATTAGCACTCACTCCTTGCTTCCTACAAATGATTGCTTTCTTATTTGCACACACGCAGCAATTGTAATAGTATGTGCAATATAGTTCTTTCTGTACAAGTCTCTTTATGTTACAGGGAAGAAATGATAGCATTTCCCTAGAGTAGACAGATGAGATCACCCCTGCTACTGCTAAGTCACTTCAGTCGTGTCCGACTCTGTGCGACACCATAGACAGCAGCCCACTAGGCTCCTCTGTCCCTGGGACTCTCCAGGCAAGAACACTGGAGTGGGTTGCCATTTCCTTCTCCAATGCATGAAAGTGAAAATGAAGTCACTCAGTCCCGAGTCCCCGACTCTTAGCGACACCAAGGACTGCAGCCTACCAGGCTCCTCCGTCCATGGGATTTTCCAGGCAAGAGTACTGGAGTGGGGTGCCATTGCCTTCTCCAGAGATCACCCCTATATCCAAGGAAATAAATATCTAGGCTCTCACTGTTTGTGCTCTAACACTGTACCTAGCCTACCAAGGTTGAGAAGTTCTACTGGAGATCCTGACCTCCTAACTAACACTATGTACTAGGCCTTAATTATTCATCTCAATATGCTCAGGGCCTAGTAAGTTGCTGTTTACATAGCTGGTAATCAATGCTTTTATTAGCTCATCTCACCTAATATTTATTGAATGTCCACCATGTGCCAGGCACAGTGCTAGTAAAAGAAATACACTAGTGAACAAAATAGATAAGGTCATCCCTACAATTTGGTGGGACGGAGCAATATTAAACAAATAATCTTACAAATACATAAGCTGTAATAACCACTGTGAAGGAAAAGTAGAGTGCTCTGCATGCTATGGAAATATTTGAATAAACAAATGAAGGAAAGTATTGCACATTTTATATGGTAATATTCATTCACCAGAAAGGTATACTCTACAGGAAAAGAAAAAATATTGTGGGCTCTCTGAGGACAGATTAAGAATCCCGTAAGACAATCTAACTCCCCCGTTCATGCTCCTGTGATAATAGCCTGAGATCCTATCTCATGAATGACTCATTCTGAACTTATGGGCAACTAAAAACCCTAAGATACATATGTTGTTTGTTTAATGTGCTACCATAAATCCGAATCACTCTTCTCATACAGCTACAATAGGTTATTTGGATCTAAGTAGGTAACTTGCTGTGTTTCTCCATTAGCTTTTCATCTTGCTAGATTTAGTCTCTCAGTTTGACCTGCCCAAATACTGTCATGCCCAATCCTGATGTGGGAATATATGTGTCTCTTCACATCAGTGGCTATGGCTACTCTGATGTAATGTTCAAATTCAGGTTGTTGAAGAGAATGCTGAGTGAAAATTTGGGTGAGGCTGAGAGGCAGAAATCACCTTTGAAATATACATCAAAAACATAAAAATGTCCATATCCTTTGCACTTCTGGGAATCTCTTCTAGTAAACCAATATCAAATAAGGAAAAAAGTTTTATTCAAGAAAATAATTTTTCTCCATTATTTATAGCAGTGAATAGTGATTTAAAAATTCTAATCTTATAAGGGTCACAATTAAACTTAGGTGAGTGTAACAAGAGGACATTTTCTTATAAACTAAGAGAGAATTCCTAAAAACAGGCTTGCAATAGCATTTTATTTTCAGAAAAGTGTGTTGAATACTCATTGAGCTTCTTACATGGCTCAGAATTCATCAGGCACTAATAAATATTTATTGTTAATAAAGAGATGATGAAAACATTTTATAAACAGGTGATTAAGAATGGAACATAATTAGTTATCAGAAAATATTTGATTGTATGGTGTTGATAAAGAATATTAGGCACACATTCCTTTTTAAAATGAGGCTTTCTTCCTTTGACTGGCAGCCTATTCCATTAACTAGTTGATGCATACAGGACTTTAAACTAAAGCAATGGCATTACAAATTAGCAGCTTGAATTTTAGTATAAATATGGCACTTAAAATTCTGTCTAATTGAAGTGCCCACTCTGTGAGGGGCTCAGGATGAGGTGCTGGGGTACAGTAGCAAACAAGACCGGCAAAAATCCCTGCCTAGTGGGGCTTACAGCTTAGTGGAAGGGGGCAGGTGATACTCAAGTCAACAAGTAAAATAGATGGTACATCAGGTGGCCAGAAAGGCAGTGGAGTGGAGAGGGATAGGGGATTCAGCCAGGGATAGAAGGGGGAGTGAAGTTCCAAAGAGAGTGATGGGGCGCCCCCCTCTCCCTCCCGGGAAAGGGACATCTGAGCAGAGAGCCCTGAAGGAGGAGGGAGAAAGTGCTGGGCAGTTGGCTGGGCCATGAACATTCCAGGAAGCAACTTGCTTTGAGCAATACGATTTTAAAGGATTGGGGTTTGACTTCTGTACAGGCAGTCCAGCCGCCGCATTCCTTGTCACTTTCAATTAACCGTGAGTACACCCAGCTAGCTCATCAAAAAGGTTCCCATGTCTCTCCCTTCTGGCAGCCAGGGACAGATACCCTCAGCGGTGCCAAAACTGCCACGCTGGACCAGCCGCCACTGGAAGCAGAGGAGCAGCCCCGCCCCCTTCTCCTCGGCCTCCAGGGTGCCAGTGGGGGCGATGTAACCCTTAGCCTTCCTCTCCCGACAGCCTCATTCTCTCCCTACTAAGTCTAAAGGGGCATTAATGTTTGCTTTAAAGTTTCTTTTGTACCTAGTGAATCTGTGCGCTGAGTAAGGGCTCTCATTGAGAAGCAAAATCATCACCTCTTAGAGTCACTTTTAGAACTAAGAATGTCATTTCCACCAGATGTAAAGGATATTAGGATTTCATCATTGATATTAAGTCCTTAAAGCTGTCATATTTGGAGTGAGGGTGTTAACAAAGAAGTACTTCTAAATATTTGTTAATTGCTATGTGTATATATATAATTATATCAGCATTTGTAGTTTCTGATCATCTACTCATGTCCCCACTGATGACTTGCTGACTTCCTGTCATGCCTGTTGATATAAAGCGCAGTGACAAGGAGGATGCTATAAGTTCCATTAGGGTAGGATGATGTCTGTTTTTCTCACTGCTGTATCTCCAGTGCCTACCTTAGTGCCTGGCACAAAGGAGACACTCAATAAATGCTGATCAATAAATGAATGACTTTAAAGATGACAGCTTTGATACAGAGAGAAAATACTTTCATGCTAGAGTGGAAGGGGGCAAGTACAGAGACCACGATGTCTGAAGCAGGAGAGGCAAGATGACATGAGCTATGATTTCTCCCTAACCTCCAAGATACTGGGCACCCAAGTGAACGTGCAAGGCAGGGCAGGGGTGGGGAGATGAATGGGAGAAAACCTCTAAAACAGGATCCCTTCCCCACCCCCTTAAGATGTTAGATTCCTTTGGTCAATTTACTTAGTCCCTTGGAGACTTGGTTTCATCATCTAGAAAATGGGTACAACAATCCTGACTTCACAGGGTTGCTATGAGAGCTAAGTAGGATAAGGAATATAAAGCTCTTGACATAGAGCCTACTGCCATTAAAAAGTTGTTATGACTCTCATTTACCAAGGTTTGAATCCCAGCTTTATTGCTTAGAGCTGAATGGTCTTAAGAAAGTTACTGGAATCCCTCTGTTGCCACAATTTTCTCATCTGTGAAAAACAGGATAATAATGCTTATCTTGTGGTGTTACTCTGAGGATTAAATCAGTTAAAACATGTAAACCACTTAGAACAGTATCTGGCATGCAAGCATTGTTATTGTATGTGAGGCGTTTTTCCTATATGTTTCCAACTTTGATGTTGTTAAGGCTCAAACAACAGATTTGTTGATGTGATGATGGAGTTCTTGCTGGACAGGCTGTATCCTCGTCTCATTTCAACATTAGTTCTCAAACTCGAGTTTGCACTGGATTCATCCTGAAGGCTTGCTGAAACACAAGCTGTGGGGGCCCCACCCTCAGAGCTTCTAATTCAGAAAGTCTGAGTGGGGCTTGAGATTTTTTTTATTTCTAACAAGTTCCCAGATGATGCTGATGCTGGTGGTCCAAAGACCACACTTGGAGAACCACTGTGATATAAAGAAAGGATATCAGAAGCTCTAAGAGAAGAAGGAAAGATGAATACATAGAGAGAGAGTTCTGAAACAATCCCCAATTGGAATGAGTTATGGGCACTAGTAGAAAGAACAATTTGTTCACTTATTCATTCAACAGATATTTACTTACTGCCCAATGTGAGCAGGGCCCTGTATTCACCAACTGGTTTCCAGGACCAAGATTAAGCCAAGCAGAAACAACAGTGAGTTGGAGAAGACTGTCAATTTGCTGAATTAAAATAACATCAAGGAAAGAAACCATGTCCCCACTGGCCTAACTCTGGCATTATTTAGTGTGTGTATGTGTATCAGAATGTACACAAAATTTACCATTTTGACCATTTTTAAGTATACAGTTCATGGGATTAAGTACATTCAATGTTATACTAGCATCAACACTATCTATCTCCAGAACGTTTTTCATCTTCCCTAATTGAAACTCCACACATTTTCATCAATAATTCCCTATTTCCCTTTCTCTCACATCTCCTGGCAACCACCATTCTACTTTCTGTTTCTATAAACTTGATGATGAAGCTCATATAAGTGACATCAGACAGTATCTGTCATTTTGTGCCTACTTATATAATTTAGCATAATGTCAAGGGTCATCCATATTATAGCATATGTCAGAATGTCCTTTTTTAAAGGTGAATAATATTTCACTGTATGTATACACCACATTTTGTTTATCCATTCACCCACCAATGGATATTTAGATTGTTTCTGCCTTTTGGCTGTCATTAATATTGCTGCTATGAACATGAGTGTACACATAGCTGTTCAAGTCCCTGCTTTCAACTCTTTTGGGGAATATATTTCTAAGCTTCATTTTAAAGCAGATAAATTTTGTTTTAGTAAATATTAAGATCACATTTCCCATCTCCCACCTCCCCCCCTCCTTTTCCCTTCTTAGAACTTGATCCCTCCTGACACTCAGGTGCCTAGATCTCTCAGCTGCCCCAATCTGATAAATCATTCACACCTCCAAGAACAAGGGGGATACATCTTAGTGCTCTTGTGGGCTGAATGCACGCATGAATCTTCCTTTCTCTATAATGACAACCTTGCTGATGCATTGTCCAAACACACCTATGCCAGGAGCATGGCCAGGACTATAAGGAAGACATTTAGTCACTGGAATCAGACATGTGATAGAGAAGCCTGACCTTACTACTTACTAGCCATTTAGGCAAGGGATTTAATTTCTCAAATTTCAATCTCCTGATCTGTGAAAGAGGTGTAATAGTTTGGATCTACTTGGTTGCTGATAGAATTAAACTAAGATAAGGTAAAGTAAGATAAACTGAGATAAGGTAAAGCACTTAACCAAGTGCCTGGCATATGGTAAGTACCCAACAAATACAGACTGTATCTGAGTAATTCCTTCAGATACATTCCAAAACAGTTCCTGCCATCTATATCTACAGAAGGACATTACAATGAGCATGGAATTAATGGTCCCACTCAGCCACAAGCCCAGATTCCTAAACACCGGACATTGTCTTTTTTTTTAAATCACAGGATTCAAAATTACAACCTGCCCATAAGGGGTTAAAGATATCTTTGGACAAGGAAGATATTTTGGGTGCTCCATGGAACCCACAAATTGTACCAGAATCCCCAGCAGCCAGCTATGGGTGTAAGTATTCTTCCTTGGTTGTTGTTTTTTTTCCCCCTCTGAGTTTGCAAATGCCAGATAAAAATGGATTCCAGAACAATGGAAATTTGAGATGAGAAACGGTTACAGCAGATTTGGCCAGGCCTCCTCCTAGGATGGCCCCAGTCCTTCTGGGACGTGTTCTGACAACTCGTTGGCCTCTTTCTAAGCCTCTGAAAAGGGGGTGATGTTCCCGCCACTTCCCTTGGAAGAATGTTGCACAGTGAAATATGACTCACTGTCAGGGCCCTTGCCTTTGAGATTCCCTTTCTTCTCCTGACCCACTTTCGTCTTGCTGCGCCCTTTTGTACAAAGTCAAATGAGGCCTCCTCTGGAGGAGGCTGCTCTGTGAGGACTGACATTTAAAGACCATTACCACCTCTTCAACTCGGCCCTGTTCATTTAGCCAAGCAAAGCATGTTTAATTCTTTTAATCTTCCCTCATAAATCAATCTCTTCGTTCCCTTAATAGTCCTTCTCCTGTGCTTTGAACTCCCTCCAGTCTGGTCATCCTAAGCTCTTGTTCCGTTTACACTTGAGAATTGCCAGTCAAGAAGCGGCTGCACAGGAAAAACAGCCGGATCCTCGCCAGGGTTCTGGAAGTTCTCAGCACACTGGACTGTCTGCTGCCCAAGGCACCATGAGCCCCAGAAGAGCCCTGCCTGGAGGCCAAGCCCCACGGCCTTAAGGGAGACTTGAGGCGTCTGCTGCGCACCCTGTTATGGGTCTTTCCGTGGCCCTGGCCCACCCGGCCAATGGTCAAGGGAATTGCACAAAAAGCCTGTTCAGATACCTGTCCCGCTCCTTTCCATCAGCCTCCGCAGCACACTCACCTTGCAGCTGGCCTCAACCTACTACAGCGATGGAGGACCCTGGGTAAGCCCAGAAGCGTTCTTACCTGGAAGGTCCCAGCATGGTCTTCCTCTTTATCACCCTCTCTGTTTTCTTTGAGGGCGATTAAGGTGAATCCTCTGAAATAGGAGGGAGGGGCAGCTGAAAGCGTCACTGCAAGATAAGAAGAAAGCAGATGATAAGCACAAGAATCAGCTGTCTTCCATTTGTCAAATGGATAAATGTGAGCCCTCATCAGCATCCCAGACCTGTGGGCTGCAAGGGCAGGTGATGGCGGGAAAGGCTCATTTTGTAGAGTGATGAACTTTCACCCTCGACACCCAGCCCCCTCTCACATTTCAGAACCTGCTGAAACACCTGAACTGTGATCTTCCTTGGGAATTGTTGAATCCACCAAGCCTGAGATGAACGCTCTTAGTAACCACAATTTGATAAAAATAGTACATGGTCAGCAACTCGTCTTGACAGTTCTCTAATGTTATATACTTCCATAGATAGGCCCAAGACAGACTCAGCTGCTTGCAGCATAAACTCCTTATTAGTTCAGTTTAGTCACTCAGTCCTGTCTGACTCTTTGCGACCCCATGAACTGCAGCACACCAGGCCTCCCTGTCCATCACCAACTCCCGGAGTATACTCAAAATCATGTCCATCGAGTCAGTGATGCCATCCAACTATCTCATATTCTGTCGTCCCCTTCTCCTCCCACCTTCAATCTTTCCCAGCATCAGGGTCTTTTCCAATGAGTCAGTTCTTCGCATCAGGTGGCCAAAATATTGGAGTTTCAGCTTCAGCATCAGTCCTTCCAATGAATATTCATCTCCTTTAGGATGGACTGGTTGGATCTCCTTGTAGTCCAAGTTTCTCTCAAGAGTCTTCTCCAACACCACAGTTCAAAAGCAAAAGTTCATATCACAGTTCAAAATTCTTTGGCGCTCAGCTGTCTTTATAGTCGAACTCTTACATCCATACATGACTATTGGAAAAAACATAGCTTTGACTATGTGGACCTTTGTCAGCAAAGTAATGTCTCTGTTTTTTAATATGCTGTCTAGGTTGGTCATAGCTTTTCTTCCAAGGAGCAGGCGTCTTTTAATTTCATGGCTTTAGTCACCATTTGCAGTGATTTTGAAGCCCAAAGAAATGAAGTCTGTCACTGTTACCCCATCTATTTGCCATGAAGTGATAGGACCAGATGCCATGATCTTAGCTTTCTGAATGTTGAGCTTTAAGCCAACTTTTTCACTCTCCTCTTTCACTTTCATCAAGAGGCTCTTTAGTTCATTTTTGCTTTCTGCCATAAGGGTAATATCATCTGCATATCTGAGGTTATTGATATTTCTCCTGGCAATCTTGATTCCAGCATGTGCTTCACCCAGCCCAGCATTTCTCATGATGTACTCTGCTTCTGCTGCTGCTGCTGCATCGCGTCAGTCGTGTCTGACTCTGTGTGACCCCATAGACGGCAGCCCACCAGGCTCCCCCGTCCCTGGGATTCTCCAGGCAAGAACACTGGAGTGGGTTGCCATTTCCTTCTCCAGTGCATGAAAGTGAAAAGTGAAAGTGAAGTCGCTCAGTTGAGTCTGACTCTTCGCGACCCCATGGACTGCAGCCTTCCAGGCTCCTCCATCCATGGGATTTCCCAGGCAAGAGTATTGAAGTGGGGTGCCATTGCCTTCTCCGGATGTACTCTGCATATAAGTTAAATAAGCAGGGTGACAATATACAGTCTTGACGTACTCCTTTCCAATCTGTTGTTCCATGTCCAGTTCTAACTGTTGCTTCCTGATCTGCATACAGATTTCTCAAAAGGCAGGTCAGGTGGTCTGGTATTCCCATCTCTTTAAGAATTTCCCACAGTTTGTAGCAATCCACACAGTCAAAGGCTTTGGCATAGTCAATAAAGCAGAAGTAGATGTTTTTCTGGAACTCTCTTGCTTTTTCAATGATCCAACAGATGTTGGCAATTTGATCTCTGTTTCCTCTGCCCTTTCTAAATCCAGTTTGAACATCTGGAAGTCACAGTTCATGTATTGTTGAAGCCTGGCTTGGAGAATTTAGAGCATTACTTTACTAGTGTGTGAGATGAGTGCAGTTGTGTGGTAGTTTGAACATTCTTTGGCATTGCCTTTCTTTGGGATTGGAATGAAAACTGAGGATGTGGCAAAACACATCTATTTCTTGTGGGCACTCAGCGGGAACATATTCCAAGCCTCCCTTGCAGTTTGTTCTGCTTGTGTCCCAGTCCTGCTGGTGGAAAACATGGACGGACAGGATGAATGCCACTTCCTGCCTGGCCCCTCCAAATTTTCTACATGATTCTCCATCCTTCTTTTCCCATCTCTGCCTGCTGCATGCAGGGGAATCCAGCAGAGGACCCTGATACCCCAGGAGAAGGATTGGAGCCACAAGATGGAAGGAACCTAGGTTTCTGAATAACCACAAAGATTGGCTACTAATGTCTATAAAAGGTCAGATAGAAAGTAAGGAAGAAAGGTTGAGGGGAAAAAAAGACATAATGAAGTAGAGAAGAGCAAAAAATGTGGGGTGCTAAGCAATGGCACCCAGAAACTGATGACTTTGATGTCAAGAGAAAGAACTGAGATCTCTGAGGGATAGACAGATAGCCCCACTAATGTCTATAAAAGGTCAGATAGAAAGTAAGGAAGAAAGGTTGAGGGGAAAAAAAGACATAATGAAGTAGAGAAGAGCAAAAAATGTGGGGTGCTAAGCAATGGCACCCAGAAACTGATGACTTTGATGTCAAGAGATAGAACTGAGATCTCTGAGGGATAGACAGATAGGGATAGACAGATAGACAGATCTCTATCCCTCAGAGATCTCAGACAGACAGATAACAGCAGTCTGAGGTTATCTAGGTTAGGGTGGTGGGCCTTCAAAGCCAACCTACACACTTCTGAAGGAAGGGGAACAGAGAGTAAGAGGCAGACAATAAAGGGGCTGTGCCCATATCACCTCAAATTCCTTTGTGCCCTGGTACGTGGCCCTGGCACTGATGAGCCTTTGCTTCCAGAGGCTGGCACCTGTGGCTCATTCCTGAAGGACCAGCCTCAGGGCACTGGAGTTTCTCTGCCAAACACGAAAGACCCAGCTCCCTTGCATCAGGTGACGATTCTGAGGACGTGACATCTCTAAATAGCCCTGCAGGATCAGAGCTCACCCGGGGTCACGGCCAGGTGAGGTTTCTTCCTCCCCTGTCCCAGGTCCCTAACCCTTTATTGGCTTCCCCTGGGAGTACTTCCTTTAAGAGTCACTTGCACCCCGATCATCCCCTGAGGATTTGTTCTGGGTTAAATTGTGTCCTTCTAAAATGTATATTATAAGCCTAACCTCAGGTTTCTGGAAATGTGACCATTTTTGGAAATGGGGTCTTTGCAGATGTAATTAGTCAAGATGAGATCATAATACTGGATTAAGGTGACCCTAAGTCCAAGTGCGTTGGTCCAAGTGCCTATGGCCAATGTCCTTAGACAAAGAGATGCAGAGACACACAGGGAAGAATGACAAGTGATGACAGAAGCAGAGATGGGAGTGAGGCGCCTGCAAGCCAGTGAATGGCAAGGACTGCCGCCAGAGGCTAGGAGAGGCATGAAGAAACTCCTTGGAGCCTCCAAAAGGAAACAGCTCTGACAGCACCTTGAGTTCAGACTTTTCGCCTTGAGAACTGTGAGCAAATATATTTCTGTTGTTTTAAGCCACCGGTTTATGGTACTATACATGGGAACCCTAGGAAATGAATAATACCTGCTTCTGAGGAGCCCAACCTAAGCTAGACACGCAGTCTCTGCTGCACAGTCAGTGACTTCAGGCTGCAGCTCAAACTCCATAGACTGATGGGCCCACAGACTCTGTCTCTCCGGGAAGCTCCACCAACCATATTTCCATTCCCTGCTACACCACATTTCAGTCCTGGGACTCTCTCACTGGCAGTTTCCTGAAAAGCCATCATTTCATCCTACAGTATTATTTTTTTCCACTTGGCTATTCATACACCTGGAATGTTCCACCTCCTCCATTCCTGGCAAACTTCTTTAGAAATCAGCTAAATTTTCATCTTTTTTGTAATGTTTCCTTTGACTGCCCCATCAAGACCTGGGTGCTCTTTTCCCTTGGATCTTGTTAAAATTCCAATTGGGAAAGGAGTAAGCTAAGAAAGCTAAGATCATGGCATCTGGTCCCATCACTTCATGGCAAATAGATGGGGAAACAGTGGAAACAGTGACAGACTTCATTTCTTTGGGCTCCAAAATCACTGCAGATGGTGACTGAAGCCATGAAATTAAAAAATGCTTGTTCCTTGGAAGAAAAGCTATGACCAACCTAGACAGCATATTAAAAAGCAGAGACATTACTTTACTGACAAAGGTCCAAATAGTCAAAACTATGGTTTTTCCAGTTGTCATATATGGATGTGAGAGTTGGACCATAAAGAAAGCTGAGCGCTAAAGAATTGATGCTTTTGAACTGTGGTGTTGGAGAAGACTCTTGAGAGTCCCTTGGACTGCAAGGAGATCCAACCAGTCAATCCTAAAGAAAATCAACCCTGAATATTCATTGGAAGGACTGATGCTGAAGCTTCAATACTTTGGCCACCTGATGCGAAGAACTGACTCATTGGAAAAGACCCTGATGCTGGGAAAGATTGAAGGCAGGAGGATAAGTGGATAACAGAGGATGAGATGATTGGATGGCATCACTGACTCAATGGACATGAGTTTGAGCAGGCTCCGGGAGTTGGTGATGGACAGGGAAGCCTGGTGTGCTGCAGTTCATGGGTTCGCAAAGAGTCAGACATAACTGAGCTACTGAACTGGCTGATACAATGGGCCTAATAACAGTATTTACCTCACCATATCAATGTGAAGCATAAATAATGCATGAAAGTCCTTAAAACCATTGTTGGCAGATAACAGATACAATAAATATCAGCTCTTATTATTATCAGCGATGAAATGATCACATTAAATATTTTGTGTGCAAGTATTTGTTTACCTATTTGTAAGTCCTTCAAAGGTAAGAATCACATCTTAGCCCAGCACAGTGGATAGCAGAGTTGGTATGTAATTATATTTACTGAATCATATTCATGGACTGGTAGATTCAGTGTTGTAAAGATGTCAATTCTTC
The DNA here is from genome assembly GCF_003369695.1 of Bos indicus x Bos taurus. NCBI lineage: Eukaryota > Metazoa > Chordata > Mammalia > Artiodactyla > Bovidae > Bos > Bos indicus x Bos taurus. The sequence goes on along the minus strand of NC_040090.1, from coordinate 45,547,459 downwards.
TCAAACTGATTTATAAATTTAGGGCAACTTACATTAAAATTACAGCATGATTTTGTGATATTGACAAGCCGATTCTAAAATTTATATGTGCAGAGGGCCAAGAATATATAAGGCAACCTGGAGAAAGAAAGGCGAAGTTGGATGACTTATACTACCAGCTATTGAGACAATGCAGCTATAGAAATTAAGCCTGTGTACTATAGCAAGGAAAGAAAAATAGGCCGATTGAATAGTTTGAGGTCCAGATAAAGTTACACAAATACATATAAACTTGATTTATGATTAAGAGTGTACTGCAGAGCAGTGGGAGAAAGAAGATATATTCAGTGACAATTAGGAAACAGTCAGACATGAGGGAGCAACTAACACAACTTTTAAAAGGTACATAAACAGGTGGATCTTGGTCTTTACCTCACATCATACTCAAAATTTCACATGGATTGTAGAGCTAAATGTGAAAAAGTGAAACAATAAGGTTTTAGAAAGTAGCATAAGATGAAACATGAATGATCTTGGCCTGGGAAAGTTTTTTTTTTTTTTTTAGTAGAACATTTAAAAACACTGATGATAAACAAGATGTGTAAATGGAATGATAACAATGTCTGTTGATAAACGAAATTTTGATAAGAAAATGTAAGTTATGGTGTGAAAGGAGGTATTGGCAATACATTTAACCAGAAACTTTTATCTAAAATATATAAAGAACTCTCAGAGATCAATAAGAAAAAGATAGACAGCCCAAAGTAAGAAAATAAGCAATTCACATGAACTAATACTTCACAAAAAGTGTTAGTCACTCAGTCATGTCCAGCTGTTTGTGACTGCGTAGACTGTAGCCCACCAGACTCTTCTGTTCATGGAATTCTCCAGACACGAATACTGGAATGGGTTGCCATTTCCTTCTCCAGAAAATTCACAAAAGAAGGTGCCCAAATGTCCAATAAACATATGAAAAGGCACTCAACCTCATTTGTCAATGGGGAAATACAAATTAAATCCACAGTAAAATACCCCTGCATGTCCACCAGACTGAATAACCTTCAAAGGATTAACATTATCGAATGTTCTTAACTGGAACTCTCACACTCAGTTGATGAACTGAAAATGAGCAATCTTCCCTGGAAAACTGTTCTGCAGTATTTACTGAAGCTGAGCTTATACATTCCCTATGACCCAGGACTGCCTCTCCTAAATCAACAGAAATGCAGGCATGTGTGCACCAAATGACACCTACCAGATATTCACAGCAGCATCATTGTAGTAGAACCTTTCAGTTAAAAATAAACAAATTACTACTACCTACAACAACAGGGATTATCTCACAATCTTAAGTGAAAGTAGACAGACACAAAAGAATACATAAAGTATAATGACATTTATATGAAGTCCCAAACCAGGAAAAGTAATAATCTATGATCCTAGAGGTCAGGCCAGTGCGTTCAAGTGTGGGAAGGGGAGGCAGGGCTGATCTAGGGTGAGGACACAGGAGTGCTTCTGAAGTGCAGGTCCTTCTAGTTCTTGATCTGGGTGCCAGTTGCTTAAGTATATTCAACAAGTGATGATTCACCAAGATGCAAGATTTTGAACTTTTCTGTATTAAAATTTTGTTTTGACAAGAATATTATTAAACAATGTTTCTGAATGATAAGTATGGATCTTTTTGTATATTTGTGCAGAGCACTTAAAGGGCTACCCATAAACAGCTTCCCAGAATGATGCATTCCTGTAGGTTCTAGAAAACTAAGGTTTTACTTTACCTTATTGAATACAGTCCAGAAGATGGAGGCTCTGGAGGCTGCAGTTGGTGTTTCAAGCCATAATTATCAGTGGTTATGACTGTGTTACACTCTGTAATTTGAAGGAAGAGAGGAGATCCCCGTCCCTCTAGTGAGCCCCATTATACGACTCCTCAAAGGAACAAATGTGCAGCGTGTTCTGAGTCCCAGTATTGACTGAAGACAACTGCTTGGCAATAAATAATAGCATCTTCTAATGACTCCTCCCAAGTGCTTCCCGAGAGAGGTCATTAAGAGACCCAGGATATTAAAGAAAAAAGCTTATGAAGGATTAAAATAAAAAAAATTTTAAAGTCCATTTGGAGCCACTCTGTGAGCATATACAGGGAACTGGTTAAAAGCAAAGATTTCAGATTACAGTCCCAGAGCTACCACTTAATAAGTATATGATCTTATTTAACCTCCCTGATACTCATTTTTAAAAAATGGGGTTAATGATATTATCTTTCTTTAGGAATGTAAAGATGACTAAATAAACATTTACCACAGAGCCTGGCATATATATAAAGGATTCAAAATTGTAAAGGATGATAATGGTGGTCTTGGTGATGTTGGGAATGAAGATGATGACCGAAATGATGATGATGATCATAAAGATCATGACACTCAGCAAGCTGATTAACCAACAATGAGTTTTAAAAAGCTGGTCCTCAGGGTCAATCTCCAGAGGCTGAGTCTCCAGAGAAAAACTAGTAGGTGACAATGGACGACCACTGAGAGGACTGAGGTGGAGATCATTGTCTTTGGGGCTGATAGTCACAGGCCAGGTTCTGTGCAGGTTTGGATAAGTCTTTATAATTGAGTCTTTTTGCAGCTCCTCACACCCTAGAGAGTGAGCCTTATTATGGCCACTCAGCCCCTCCTAACCCCACACAATATAGCCTTTCAACACACTTTTTTCCCCCCTTGAATACTTCTCACCCAATCTCAATTAAATATTTGTGAGTTATTTGTTAAATGCTGGTCTCTTCTAGTAACTTGTACACTTTCTGAGAACACAGACCCATTTTGTCTTGAACTACGTCTCTAGAGACACACCGAGAAAAGACCTAGCCTCTGCCTTCTAGGAGCACACAGTCTAAGAGCTGGGAGAAAAGGCTGCATTGGCAGGTATTTTTATATGATGGGTGTTATCGATGTATGAGTGACGTGCTCTGGGATCCCAGAGGAGGGAACATCTGAGTCTACGGGGGGAGTTAAAGGTGAGTCATGGGGTCGCACAGAATCAGACATGACTGAAGTGACTTAGCAGAAGCAGCACCGTGGAGGAAGGGCATTTGACCTGCAAATTAAATGATATATAGGAGTTTGTCCAGTGGACAAGAGGAACAACAGCATCTCAGAGAGAGGGAGAGGCATGGTGGGCCAGCTTTGGCTTTGGAAACTAGAAGTAATTCTGTATTTTATTTGTTGCGAGCTGGAAGGGAAGATATTATAAGAGGCTAGGAGAGTAAGAGGAGAAGCATCTTTGAAACATCTTTATTTTTTTTATTTTTATTTTTTTTTATCCATCCTGAACCCTCCTCCCTCCTCCCTCCCCATACCATCCCTCTGGGTCGTCCCAGTGCACCAGTCCCAAGCATCCAGCATCGTGCATTGAACCTGGACTGGCGTCTCGTTTCATACATGACATTTCACATGTTTTGAAACATCTTTAAAGTGTTGCTAACAAGTGTGGATACCACTCTGGAGGTGACAAGAACACAATGGAGGGTTTGAGTTGGGGAATGTCATATTAATTTATGTTTTAGGAAAACCAGGCTGGAAGACGGATTACAACCTTTCCCTAAAAACCAGCTCAGTGGCAAGGGCCTCTCTGGCCTGCCTTGTTTATATGAGGACTTGTTTATATGTGATGCTGCACACTGGGGCCTGGCCTCAGATCTCCACCTAAGGTGGAGTTCTCCCTTCCTAAGTATATGAAAACTCCAGTCCCACCTAACTCCCAAAGAACCTTCTGGCCTTTCAAATGTTGTCTTGTCAACCCTCTAATATCAACCTCAGTGCATCTGCTATGCCCGTTGTCATTACTGGATCTTGTCTAGGCCACTCTCCCCACCTTACCTCTGGGCTTCTGACCCTTCCAGTCCCAACGTCAATGAGAAGATCTTGAACCAGATTCCAGTTCCACTGCAAGGCCAGCCACTGCCATCCACCTGCTCTGTGTTCCTGAGATGCCCAGTCTTCACGCCCCACATATCAGCAACAATGAACTCGAGCTGCCGCCTTAACTTGTAACGTGGGGCTGGCTGTAAGGACTGCTGGAGGACTGCATTAGCTATGGTGGTCCCGTCCTGATTCTGCACGACTTGTGGAGCTCTGGGCAGCTGTGACTCACATGCCTCACTTAGAAACTGGCAGTTCAGCCCACCTCGCCAGGAGTAGGCAGGAGAAGATGCTGCTGACAGGTTGGCAAATACGATGGCAGGATTACAAATCCTGGGTGAGCAAGGGTGAGCAAGTCATGGGGTGGGGTTGGCTTATTCTGTTCTCTTGGGTGATCTTCCTCAATGAATGCTCCCAACATTCCCAGGGAGAGATGAACTCCCTCCCATTCAAAACTAAAGATCATGCATATTTAAGGTTTTAAGGGCTGTAGATATGGATGTATAATGGATGTAGCTAACAGATCGGGGTTCAAATTCCTGTTTTCTATATGTTGCTGTTCTGTGCTTAGTCACTTGTTGTGTCTGACTCTTTGGGACCCCATGGACTGTAGCTCACCAGGCTCCTCTGCCCATGGGAATTCTCCAGGCAAGAACACTGTAGTGGGTTGCCATGCCCTCTGCTTTCTACGTGTTACCTTGGGCTGATTATTTAACTTCTCATTATCTCAGCTGACAATCTCCTGTAAAATGGCACTAATAGTATTTATATTGTTATTATGACAACTAATTAATGAATGTTTATAATGTGAAGTATTTATAAATTTTGCTAATAAAATATATTTAAAGATAAATGAGTTTCCTCCCCTCTCTAAAAGAGGGATCATCACTATCAGTTCATGCATTTGTCATAAAGACTAAAGGAGATACGGTATACAAAGTACATTGCAACAACTCAACAGAAGTTCATTCTTTCCCCCATATGCTCCCTCACTGTGGAATAGCTGGGGGCCAGGTGAATGGGTCCTGAGCTTACCAATATGTAGATGGGAAGAGGAATGGATGGGAAGGATGCGCCTGAGGAATCAGAGATATATTAGCCAAGAGAATGCAGCTGGGGATTCAGACTAGGGAAGGAAATTCTAACACATGCTGTCGAAGACACCTGCATCTCCCTTTCCCCTGACCATGTAATCTTTGGGGCTGCAATCACTGTCACCCTTCTCCCTCCTGAACTATCAAGTCACAGAAGTGACACAGAAGCAATTTACCTCCATATTGTAATGTTTCCCATTCCCCTGGGTATGTGACCTATCAGAACCCTTCCCTGGAATTTTTCAGTTTGGAATTAAAGGGAAAAGCACTTTTCTTTCACTTACAGAACTGATTGAAAGACTTTTCGCTGAAGGTTGTTAACAGTTACCTTCCCTGGCATTCCCTAGAGAAAGTTTATCTGCAGTAAGAAAAACTGTGTCAACACATAAAAATGCAGCCAAGAGATAAAGGATGGAAGGAGAGAGAAGGCAAAAAAAAAAAAAGGGACTGGGAACAATGGAGAGGAAAGGAAAAGGGAGAGAAAAAGAGAAAGAGAGAGAACTTTGTTTAAGTCCCTAGGTCCATTTAAACCTGAAGCCAGATCCACCCTTGGACTTTCCAAATATAGGGCTCAATAATTCTATTTTTGCTTTAGTTAGACTTTGTTCCTGTTACTTGCAGTGGAAAGACTCTGGACTAATTTGGGAGCAAAGAAAGAAAATAATTCGACCTAGACTGTAAGATTCATTAACAAGCTAAAGAAACAGTATCTGTAACTAAACTGAGGTGGTTGACCAGCAGGGTGGCAGTTAGTATTCAAATGCCATTGAGGTAACAGAAGATTGGTTGACTTTCAAGCTATTTTAATTGGATGTCAGCTTTTTAGAGAAAGATTTTAAGGCAGGTCAGAATGCTCTGTCCTAAGCCCTGACCTGCTCATCTTTCTTACCAACTTCTTAGACAAAGACTTCTAAGGCTTGCTTGTCAAAATTGTGGATGATCCAAAATTAGATTATGTGAATAGGTCACTCAGTGACAGAATCCAGATTCATAAATGGTTGACAGCTAGCAGGATGGGCTCAAACATGCTGGACTAAGTCTAATAGGGAATCATGTCAAAGCTGATATTCAAGGACTAGTTTCACTAGTCCAGGGAAAGGAGGGCAGCCAGCCTTCCCATCAAATCTCAGGAATTTTTTGCTGGCTGCAAGCTCAGTGTGATTCCAGAGTATGACACAGCTGCCAAAACAGCAAACACGAGACCTGGCAAGCTTAACACAAACACAGTGTCCAGAACAGGGGAGATAATCCTTCCACCATGTTCCCTCCCTATCAGAGCACATCTGGAGTCTAAGGTGCAGGGAATAAGAAACAGGGTCCTACAAAGAACGGTTGAAGAAACAAGCAATTTAATCAGAACTTATGACAGCTGTTTCTCCACAGACACCTCAAGGTCTGCCATATGGCCAAGGGAGACCTTACTTTGCTGGACTCCAAAAGCCAGGCCCCAAACGAAGAGCAGAAGTTACACGTCAGGCAGTCTCTGGCTGCTGAGATGTACACTACGATGCAGTCCATCCTGGCTCAGGCACCGCTCATCTGTGAGTGTTGTCACCTAGAGGAAGCTCACAGCCCTTCCCTCCCACCACTTCACAGCCAAGGCAGGGGAATGCCACCACTGTGTCATCGGTTTTAAGGACATGCCACTGGCCACTGTGTTGACAGTAACAGGACAGGGCCGTGAAGTGACCTGGTGCTAAAGTATGTGGGACTAGGAGGCTGGGGGTAGGGCTTGGAGACATGGGGATGGGGAAGCACAATCACAGGGAAGTCGCCACCTTCTCTTTGTGTCTCATCATCTTGCTTTAAAAAAAGATAGAAAGGATATAGATTTCTGGAATCCAACCTTTTGTTAGGGTGGGGCCAGTGAAGATATATATATATATGTGTGTGTGTGTGTGTGTTTGTATTTAGCTTTTCAAGTGATTCTGACGCATAGCTAGGTTTAGAAACCATGCAAATGACTCCACAAAGTGCTGATTTCAGGGAAAGTCACTTTAATAACTGGTGTCTAGGTCTGAGGGCTCAACAATCCCCTGTGCCCTCTTCTCCAGGTAGTCAGAGTCAGCATCTGAGGCTGGCAGCTGCTTCCCTTTGCTCTCTTGCCTGCTGTCTGTGTGCTCCTCACCTCTGAGCCATCAACAATCCCGCTTTCCACCGTGCACAGGACTGCCAGTCCTTCCCTTCCAACAGCCTTCACCCTGGACCCAGACCATCTGCCAGCCCTCAGGCTCCAGCCAATACCCCCAGGGCACTGAGCATCCTCTCTCTCTGCTGCCACCGCCTGGAGATCCTTGCCATCTGTCCCCATCCCTTGGCCTCACCTCTGTCTGGCAGAGGGAAAAATGCTGTCCCTTCCTTCTATCCAGCTCTCTTAGAGGGAGATCTCACATCTCTCTCTTAGAGGGGTTCTTGGGATTTTAACAACACTTTCATTTTTCTATAAATAATGATTTAGTGCCTGTGAGGGCCACACAATGTTCTGGGTGCTGGCAATAAAGTAGCCAATAAGAAAGGACAAGTCTTTGCTCTCATAAAGCTTGTATTCTAGCTTGAGGAAGCAGGGGATAAACAAGATCATTTCAGAGAGTGGTTCAGGGCTATGAAGAAAATAAAACCAGGCAAAAGTAATGGGGACCATAAATTGGTAGTCAGAGAAGCCTCTTTAAAGAGATGACATCTGAGCTGAGACATAAAAGACAGAGTGAGCCATAGAAAGATCAGGGGGAGGGCATTCTAGGCATGGAGAAGAACATATACAAAGGCCCTGGGGTGGAAATGAGCTTGGTGTATTTGGGAAATTCAAAGGGCAGGGTTGCTGCTGTGAGGAGGAGGTACAGAAAGAAGAGGAGGAAAAGAAAATGGAGAGAGAGAAGGAGAGGGGGAAAAGGAAGAAGAGCAGAAGAGGAGAAGCCTCAGAAGAGCTTCCTATAGCGCCAAGAATTCAGGTCTTCCCACTGTTGCATCCACCCCATCCCCCCACACAGTGTTTTGTGGGCCTTCCCTGTCCTTCCCCCCGCCACCTGGTCTGTGTTTTCAAATATCGGAACTACAACAGTAGACAGGATCCAGGTTATTTCCTATGGGTCTCCTGGACCCCAGCAAATCAGTGGATGTGAGCGGGCCCCTGTTTAAAGTTTCCCTGAACTTTTCATGGCAGTTTTGAGTACTCTGAAAGTTAGAAGCCTTGTCTATGTAGAGCTCAAAAAGGCCTTCTTGGGGTGTTACCTAACTGCTTACTCTTCCTATCCTAGCCTCAACTCCAGCCCAGCCAAGACACCCCGTAAAAACGGGAAACTTTAAATCAGCAAGAGCTAGCCAGCCCCACAGAAAGCTTTGTGTGACATGGTGAGCTCTCTGACACAGGTGCTCCAGAGAAGTGCATGTGACTGGAATCAGACACAATTGCACACCATCAGATTACAAACAGAGAGAGGAAATAATACTTGAGATCATTTGGGCCACTTGCCACTTCATGCTCACTCATGCACATACATGTATTCACATGCCTGAGTGAGCATGAGCTGGGGCTCTTGGTTCTCTCCGTTCATCAGATGGTGAGTATTTCGTACTTGTCACGTCAGTGTCTAAGGACGAGCAAACCAATGGTTTTGTACAGTATTCAACCAAGGAAACACTGGTCTCTTCCAATGTTGGAGGGAAAAGTAGATGCTGGACTTCCTGAGAAATATCAGTATGTTTCTATTCCCCACTAACAAAACTATCTGCAGGGACACATAAATAAGGCTAGTTTGAATCTAGTATCCATGTGATCATTTATGTACAATTGCAAAGGATTTGTAAGGAGTAATTTTCACTTATGTGATTTTTGCTTTCCATAATGACTCTTGAATCTAACCCTCAAGTAAGATAGGACTCTTCTCTTGAAAAAAACACATGTATGTATATATAGAATATATGTAGAATATATGCATATATAGATTCACCATGTTGTACACCTTAAACTAACAACATTGTAAATCAACTATATCAATTAAAAACTTTGACATCAGAAAATTTAGTAAATTCCATAGCAAATTAAGAGCACTTATTTTAAAATTAATCTTAATAAAACAATACCAGATCAATGGGGTCTGATTTGAGGGAAATTATCCATTAAGAGGATGAAAATGATATTCTTCATTAAGACTTTTAAACTCTAAAAAAATGTAAATTCGTTCTTTTTCATTCTAAGTGTATATCCCAGTGAAGTTTTTCTTTCCTCCTTTCCCCTTCCTCTCTTTCTTCTTCCCCCTCTTCTCTTTTTTCCTCTCCCTCTCTTTCATTTTCTTGCTTTACCAACTTCTTCCTCTTCCTTTCTTTCCTTGGCTGCTTCCTCCTTTACTGAGGAAGAGGGTGAGACAGACAAGCTACTCTGACATATTGACCCCTTTTTTCTTCTCGGTATGAACCCTATCAGCACATCACATGCAAACACACACACACACACACACACACACACACACACACACACACACACGCTCCAACACTCCTTCCCTTTACTGATTCACACGCCATTGAGAAACAGACAGGTCACCTAGATGACCTGTCACTGAGTAAGAGAATGTGAGACATTATTTTTCCAGGGGAAATTCATTTTACTTGTTAATAAGTGTCCAGTAGAAACAAATGACAGAGAAGGCAATGGCACCCCACTCCAGTACTTTTGCCTGGAAAATCCCATGGATGGAGGAGCCTGGTGGGCTGCAGTCCATGGGGTCACTAGGAGTCAGGCATGACTGAGCGACTTCACTTTCACTTTTCACTTTCATGCATTGGAGAAGGGAATGGCAATCCACTCCAGTGTTCTTGCCTAGAGAATCCCAGGGATGGGTGAGCCTGGTGGGCTGCCGTCTATGGGGTCACACAGAGTTGGACACGACTGAAGCGACTTAGCAGCAGCAACGGCAGAAACAAATGAAAAATAAGTAAAATTAATTTTAACTATATTTTATTTAGCCTGCATATGCAATTATTGGGGCTTCCCTGGTGGCTCAGTGGTACAAAGATTCTGCCTGCCAAGCAGGAGATGCAGGTTCAATCCCTGGGTCAGGAAGATTCCCTGGAGAAGGAAATGGCAACCCACTCCAGTGTTCTTGCCCAGAAAATCGCATGAACAAAGGAGTCAGGTGGCCTACAGTCCATGCGGTCGAGTTGGACATGACTTAGCAACTAAACAACAACAATTATCATTTCAACATGTTATCAATACAAAATATTGTTAACAAGAAGTTTATTATTTTTCTAATACTAATTATTCAACAACCAGTGTGTGTCTTACATGTATAGCACAGCTTAATTTGGACTAGCCATGTTTCAGGTACTGTGACTTGTGGCTACTTCTGGGCTGTAGAGTGCTAAAAGAAGCAGAGCAACAAGACAGAAGGAACCTGGGTTCCTGGGTAGACACGTGGAGCAAACTGCCCATCATCATGGACTTTCCATTTCATTTCAGTCACTCAGTTGTGTCCAACTCTTTGAGACCCCTTGAACCACAACACGCCAGGCCTCCCTGTCCATCACCAGCTCCCGGAGTCCACCCAAACCCATGTCCATTGAGTCAGTGATGCCATCCAACCATCTCATCCTCTGTCATCCCCTTCTCCTCCTGCCCTCAATCTTTCCCAGCATTACTTCTCATTTAAAATATTGTATTTTCTGGTCTTTTTGTAATGAACTTAGCCTGTATCCTGATTAATACAAGATGGCTAAAGTTTTTTCCTCTACAGAAATTGGTATTGATCTACATCTGTCATTCTATGTATAATAAGCAAACAGCATGTTTGTGAACATACCAACAATTATAATCTCTTGTTCCAGTTCAGTCAGCCAGCTGGAGAAGGACAACTTAACTTGTACAGGTAAGTACTCAAGTTTTAAACCTTGAAAAATTTCAATTTATATGCTTTCATTTTTTGTATGCTCTGACTTTTGTGTATCATCAAACTCAAAGGAACAAGCCCCACAACAATTAAGCATTTATATATGTATACATCTTTTTAATTTTTATTATTGATTTGAATACTTATAAAAAGAGAGCAAAAGTTAAAAATTAAAGTTATATAATAAAAAGAAAAAAGGAAACAAGAGAGTCACTTATAAATAATTACAATATCATCAGCAGTGCTTAATTCTAAAAAACCACTACGTACAAAGTTTATTTAAAAGACCTCATCCAGCTTAAGTTTTTCATATTCTATGTATATACTTTTCAAACATATAATTTTACCGACATGGTAATATAATATCTGCATGTAAAAATAAAACAAGAGTCAAATTAAGGTTTTTCTCTTTTCAATTTGTTTCTGTCCCCACAAACAAAAGGAATTGGCCAAAGTCTGGCAAGTTTCTTCATGTTTCTAAATTAATCCTTTGGCTTATGGGCAAATGCAATACTGAAATCCACAAGAAGAAAAAAAGCAAATGTAAATAAGGACCCATCACTTCAGACTTAGTGTCCCAAGATATGTCAGTTATTATCTTGATTTGTTGTTGCTGTTTTCCTTCAACAAAGACACACCACCCAGAAGACTGAGGGTAGCTGGGTGAATTCATTCCACTAATTCGTTTTATTGAGTCAGTATAGAAAACTAGTTAAGAGTACAGATTTAGCAGTTAGACATCCCTTAGTTTGTATCCTTACTCCACTGATTATTGAGGCTTAGTGTCCTCATCTGTAAAATAAAAATAGTAAATTGACCCAAAGTACAGGAAGGAATATGTGAGATGAGTAGGAAGCACTTAACACAATGTCTCATCCAGTGTTAGCTGCCAAGTATTTTTCTATTTCCAAAATAAATAATGATCTCACAGCATTATATTTATGTGTGTATGTATGTGTGTGCATGTGTGTATATATATAATATATCCTACTGTATGACAGTTTCTTTTGACATGGATTATTTCTAATTCTCACAGCTACACTAGGACGGTGGGAGAAGCTGGCTCATTTTACAGGTGGAGAAACTGTGGCTCAGAAAGGTAAAGTGGCCTGCCTGTGGTCACACAGTGGCTATGTGACTGAGCCAGAGTGGAAACAGACCCAGCCAACATCAAAGCCTGTGTTCTTTCTACCAGGTGGAGATGGGACACTCTGGGACACACATTCTTATGGCAGTGTGTGCCTCAGAGTGAGAGAAAGAAAGAGAAGGCAAAGCAGCTTTGGAGGTCTCCAAACCTCCCTGTTTAGAATAAATCCCTTAATTATGCTGGACAAGCTTTTGAAATCTCGCCTGGACATTCTTTCCCCATCAAGTTCCTTGAAATTCCCCTTTAAAGAGCATCTAGGAAAAGCCACTCTCATTAGCCAGGGTCTGGCTTTATTTTCCTAATAAACAGACATTTGGACAGACAAAAGAGTCTCTTATTTTCAATCAATTCTTGAACATTTCAGCTGATTTTCTTCTATTTGGCTTGAAATTGTGATCTGGGAATGACTGGTCCTGCAAATTGTCCTCCTATAAGGGAAGCCCCTTGAGGATCCTCAACTTGTTATTTTTAATCACTGTAATCTCTTTTTCAAAGGAGGCCATGGTCAGAAACAGAGCAAGCCTTTCAGAGCCTTCTAAAGCACAATTATTGCAGAGGGAGTGGTATTGAGGGGAAGAGGGAGGGAGGGTAGAGATGTGGGAGAGAGGAGGCAGTCAATATAGTGCTAACAACTTGGGAAAAGGCTGAATCATCATCTCAATTGGATCCTGACTGTTGAGAAGAAACCCCATGTTTCAATTTTTTTTTTTCAATAGTGACCATTTTACTCCAGTCTAGAAAATCTAAACGATATGCTGAGATGGGAGGGTGGGAGTAGGGGCATGGAGAGTGGAAGCTCTGTGGGGATAAACTAGAATCCCGAGGACAAAGGTTTGAGGCAGGAAAACAGGCCATTGATTCCAAAGATTGTGAGGGGCCCTAATTCAGTAAAAAATAAAAAAAGCAAACAGAACACCAGGGGAATGTTAATTTCCACAGCCCTAAGTCAATACCCAGAGCAGAATGTATTAGATTTACTTCTAACGTAACTATTCTAAGAAAGTATGAGCCAACAGAAAACGTCACAAACCAGGCCAGTGCCCTTTTCTTCCTAACTTTGAGTGGCGGAATCAGGTTTGCTAATCCGAAGTATTGACTCAGAAGGTATTAGCCTGGTTCCTGCAAGATCTTTCTTGCAAGATCTCTCAGCCACCAGAAAAGAGGTAAGATGATTGCCCACCAACAGCCTGAGTCGGGCATCACAGTTGAAGACTAACATTGTAGGCTGGCATAACCTATAAGGTGAAAGTCTAGTCCCAGTTTTCACCTGCTGTCCATGGATACTTAGGCCATCATGGAACCCCTCTGTTCATGTGAATCCCAGATGCATCTCTGTCTCAGTGCTGGGATCCCTCACTGCCAGTGCTCAGCCAAACTGGGAGGATTCATGTGGGAATAGAGACCCAGTAGGACCCTTGGGCTGCAGGCTAGCCTCGATTATCCCCAAAAGAAATTCTCCTGATCCTAAACTAGTAATAGTCTTAAGCAAGCCTCCTAATAAGGAGAAACCATTCATGCACTCACTCATTCAATTATTTCATGAGCACCAGGTAACTGGCATCCACTGGTAGACTGGCTTGAAGGAGTGCAGAAAAAACCTACTTTTAAACACACACACGTGGCAGAAACAAAATGAACCTGACCGTGCACATCCCTCCATTATTAAACCATTTGGGCCTCAAAGACAACTCAAACTAATATATACTGGGAACCCACTGTACCTCAGGCACGCTCATCTTTATGCACTCATTTACTCCCTAAGACCGCCCAGGGTAGCTAGACAAACATCTGTTTTCAATAACTGGGAAACAGGATCCGAGAAATTAAAGGACTTGTACAAGGTCACACAGCTACTAAACCCGGGACTGACTGCGGAGCCACCTCTTTCGCTGCCACGTGGAGCTGAGGCAGTTTTCTCAGAGAACTCAGGTCCTCGGTTTGGGGGAGGGCTGAAGAGGTCAGTGGGGTTACGCCCACTTCCCTCCAGTCCACGGAGAGGACTGGCTGTTTCCCAGCTTGGGGGAAGAGGCTGCGACCGCATGTAGGTTTGGCTTGCTGGGCAGCCGGCCAACCCGCTGCCAGCTCCCTGGGGGCCGGGCTCGGTGTCCTCCACCCCACCCCCATCCTTCCGCGCCGAGTACCCCCCACCCCTCCTAGCCGTGCGGGCTTGCAAGGGCTACCCGCCAGGCATAGAGCCGGTCCACAAGCGGACTACGCTCTGGGTAGCTCCAGGCGGAGAGAATCGGGAACACAAACCCAGGAAAATGGGAGAAGCCTTCTGGGAAAGGTGGTCCCTGGTTCTGGCCGCCTGTGTGACCCGGGCTCCAGCTGGCACTACCCCGAACTTTCTCCAATGTTGCCCCCATAGCTTCCTCTCGCGACGCTTAGGAACGGGGAAAGTGGGGATGGAAGGGCGGTGGCTGTGCGCCCGTTTGCCCCACGAGTGCCCCAAAGCCCCTCTCTTCCTTGCTTAGCCCCAGAATTGACCTATGAAGGGCCCGGGGTGAAGGGACACGTGCTCTGTCACTCCCCGCCCACGGGGCCCCCGGTGAGGCTAGGCAGGCTTCCTTCCCTGCCTGATGTCCTGGCTCCTGACTGGAGAACGGCAGGGAAAAGATGGATGGGGACCTGACCCGGCTTAAGAAAGGGGCTCTGGGCTCTGGGCATGGCGTCAGGGGTCTTCAGGTTTGTGCTGGTCGAGCTGCCTGTCAGGCCCGGGAGGCGCTCACTTGCTTTGGACATACCCTCTCTGCGCTCTCGAAAGCCGGCTGTCAGCTGAGGAGCTTAGAGACCGCTTTTCTGCGGGTACTGAGACTCGGGGTTGCGGGAGCAGCTCTGGCCTCCAGGGAGCAGGCCTCAGGAATCTGGGCTTCCCTTTCCGTCTTGATTGGATTCCCCTCCCCTGTTTGAAACTACCTAGAGCTCTCAGTCCACTGGGAGCCTGTCCTAGAAATCCAGGGTCTTCTCCCTCGCCTGGGACCGTCAAAGAATAATTTGGAGTTCTTTCCAGGCAACCTTCCGAAAAGCTTTGGGCTCTTCTCCTCTCCTCCCCCCGCCTTAGGACCAGTTAGGGGAGAAGCCCAAGTCCCTTCTCTTGTAGGAATCCGTCCGGGGAAGCTGGAATGACCGTCCCACTGGGGGCCAGTCTGTGAAAAGCTGGTTTCCTCTTCTTCAGGGATGGGAGTGGGAAAACTGGAATCACCACCCTGCCTAGGACCCGACTAAAAGAAACCAGGGTCCCCTCGACCCCAGAGACGGATCTGGAGAAAGGCGAGTCGCCACCGCTCTCCTGGAACCGGCCGGGGTAGAAGCCAGGCCAGAGTGACGTGTCGCTCAGCTTCGACCCACACCCGGGAACCGCGCTTCGGACTTGGGGGCTGCATCTCCTGGCTGCGGCCCCGCGACGGCGCCGGACACTGGCTCGGAGCTAAAAGGATAGGGCATCCAGGACAGAAGGGCCCTCGGCGGGCTGCGCTGGCACGGTGCGCCTGGGAACCGTGCGCCCTCCTCCGGCACTGCGCGGTCGGCGCCCTCCGGGGGCCAGGTCCCGCGCCCCCAACACCACGGCCGGCCACTTACCGCGGTAGCTGGTTCCCGGCTTATAGAAGTCGGGGTCGCCCTCCACGCGGAGGCTGAACTCGGTGTAGCCCTCACGCCGCGTGCCCTGGACGCGCAGGATGCGGCTGCAGTAGCCCTCTGACTTGGGCACTTTGTCCAGGGTCTCGTCGGAGAAGGCCAGCGCCACCGCCAGGGGCAGCGCCAGGGCCAGCAGCGCTGGACCCCGGCTCAGCCTCAGGAGCACCGGGGACAGCCTCATCCTCGCGGGCCCCCAACTTTGTGCCCTGGCCGCTGGCTCTCGCCGCACGACTCCTGCCCGAAGGGGTCCCCGCGGAAACGAGACCTGGCAGAGCCCAGGCGGGGAGCGGAGCTCCGAGCCGGTGCTGGCGACCTGGAGACCGTGCTGCCTGGGCTTGGCGGCTGCCGAGCTGCGCTGCGCTGAGCAGAGCCGAGCAAGCCGAGCAGCGCGAGGAAGGGAGGGCGGCGGCGAAGGAGGAGGAGGAGGGAGGGCTGATTTTGCCCAGATCCCCAGCGCAGCGCTGTTTTGTTTCTGAGCTGGCGATTAGCGGCGCGGTGGTGTTTATTTTGCGACGCTGAATTCCCAGGGTCTGGCGAGGAAATCATAGGGTCCAGGGACACTGCGGGCTCTGTGCCACCACGAGGCTGCCACCCCAACCCGCGGACCCTATGGAGGCGGGTGCTCCAAGGAGGGATAGACTGAGAACTAACTTTTGTTGCACACCTACTCTGTGCCATATTCTAATGTACTGTCTATAGCTTATAAGATAAAGTCAAGCCTGTATCTGCTGATACTTTTTAAGTTGACCTGTCTTTAAGTCAAGAAATGTGTCTTAATAGTAGGCTTCCCTGGTGGCTCAGATGGTAAAGAATCTGCCTGCAACGCAGGAGACCTGTGTTCAACCCCTGGATTGGGAAGATCTCCTGTAAAAGGAAATGGCAATCCACTGCTATATTCTTGCTGGGAGAATTCCATTGACAGAGGAGCCTGGCAGGCTACAGTCCTTGGGGTTGCAAAGGGTCAGCCCCAACTAGCGACTATCATTCACCTCTGTTCATGGCCATATTCTGGGAGGTTTACTTACATCTGCTCACCTTCTCCACTCTCACTGCCTAGAATAAATGTGACATTACTTTCATTCATTTTACAGAGGAGCAAACTGAGGCTTTTGACCAGTTAAGTCAGGGTCAGATGCCATGGCTATCTGACTTTATTGCCCTTCTCATAGTGTGTTGGAACAGGTCAGACTGATGGATGGAAAGGAGCAAGAATGATTCATCCATTGGCCCCTGTAGGTACAGTGCTACGGCTTGTAATACTTTTGGCGATTCCTGAAAATGGTCTCTTTAAAATCAAAAGAAAAAAAAAAATTTAGATCTAATAAAATATTTTACTATATAGTACTAATTTATTTATATTTCGATTTACACAGTCATAAAATATAATGTTTACTGTTGTTTTATGAAGGAAGAAGCCCACAAAGACAAAAGTGCCTAGAGCCCAGGGAAGTTCTCATAGAGCCCTGGAAAGAGATTTTGAAAGTTTCAAAGAAAAGCTTGTGTTTTCTTGGCTTAGACTTTAGTTTAGGTTCCCAGTCCCCAGTGACAGATGTTTGGAGAGGAGCTGAGCCTGAGTGCTCACTGGCCAGAACCTCAGGCACCAACCCCAAAGCCAAACAGAGAAAGCCAGGTGCAAGAATCTCCCCCAGTGTTTCCTTGGGCACAGACCTGAATCAAACATTAGTCCTAGAGCCTATTAAACAGAGTGAAGTAAGTCAGATGGAGAAAACAAATATATTAACAAATATATATAAGGAATCTAGAAAGACGGTACTGATGAACCTATTTTCAGGACAGCAATGGAAACGCAGACATAGAGAGCAGACTTGTGGACACATTGGGGGAAGGAGAGAGTGGGATGAATTGAGAGAGTAAGGCTGAAACATATACATTACCATATGTAAAACAGACAGCCAGTGGGAGTCTGCTGTATTACACAGGGAGTTCAACCTGGTGCTGTGACAGCCTAGAGGAATGGAATGGGGTGGGAGGTGGGAAGGAGGTTCAAGAGGGAGGGGACATATATATACCTATGGCTGATTCATGCTGATGTATGGCAGAAACCGATACAATGTTGTAAAGCAATCATCTTCCTATTAAAAAGCAAACAGACAAAAAATTAGGCCTGCCACTCACCCACTGTGAGACTTGAGCAAGTTATTTAACCTCTCCAAGCTTCAGATTCCTGCTCAGAAAGGGTGCATGTACACCTGTGGGCTAATATAGCCTTTCTCTAGAGGGTGCTAGAGTTAAATGACATTTAACATTCTTATCATTCAGAAAACTAAGATCATGGCATCCAGTCCCAAGACAGGAGGAGAAGGGGACAACAGAGGATGAGATGGTTGGATGGCATCACCGACTCAATGGACATGAGTTTGGGCAAGCTCTGGGAGTTGGTGATGGACAGGGAAGCCTGGCGTGCTGCAGTCCATGGGGTCACAGAGTCAAATATGACTGAACTTAACTGAGAGTTAAAAGAAATGAGGCATACAAAATACTGGGCCTGACCTCCACCCCCAGGCTCAACAGTTGGACCTGGCCCTGGGTATCACACTAATGGAGATCAGGTCTGTCCTGGGGATGCTGGTAATGCCTCTGCCTGCCCTCACTGTGCTCAAGCATCCTAAGCACTCTCAGAAGCTTTGGTTAAGCACCCTCTCCTTCTCCTGGGCTGTCAACACACCTCAAGAGCCTGCATTTAAAAAGCAATCATCTTTGCTTTCCAGGTCAAGTTTTTCTCTTTGACATCACAAACAGCCCAGAGGAGCCATCTGCATTGGAGGCCTCCATTCCTCCTCGCCTGCCCCCAATCCACGTGCTGGACTCTCCCTGCCATGATTAAGAGGGCACCTTCTCTCAGAGGTCCTCTGGCAGTGCCCCTTGGCAGAAGCCAATTATGCTCTTTCCTCAGCCTGACTCTCCTTGACCCTTAGCGGCACCTGCTCCAGCTAGCAGCCTTCCTTTACAGAGTTGACATTCAGATTCACTTCTGCGTCCTGAGTGAATTATCTCCATCGTGGCTGGACTGGCTCAGGTTTCACGTAGACTCCACAGTGCACAGTTCCGTGCACCCAGCAAGCTGTCCTTGAGTTCAGATTTGGGGCCAACTCTGTGCTGAGTAGTGGATTCCAGAGGGAACAAAAATTCATTCATTCATGCATGTCCAATGTGCTCCACGTGCTCTCTACGGGACACATGACAAATAAATTACTAGCCTTTGTGGATTTTACAATCTAGGGGAGAGGCAGATATTTTAAATACATAGTTACAGGAATCTTTTCCAATTACAATGGTGACATACACACTACAAACTAAATTGTTCAGGAGAGTGTAGCCGATCTTATCTCAGAGGACAGGAAACTACCAAAATAAAGAAAATGTGGCTCCTGTCTTCATGGAGCTTATTTTACATCCCAGAGCTCAATTATGTGTTCTTGAAAGTCTTTTCATCTAAATCAGCATATTCAAATCTACAGGGAGGTGGGCGGAAATGGAGCAGGGAGGGAGAGAATAGTTTAACTTCTCTTTCAACATTGACAGGAAAACCGCTTGAGGTAGGAGGCCCCATCCCCTCTGCTGTTTTTCAGATTGCTGTCGTTTAGTCGCTAGGTGGTGTCTTACTCTTTTGCAACCCCTTGGACTGTAGCTACCAGACTCCTCTGTCCATGGGATTTCCCAGGCAAACATACTGGAGTGGATTGCCATTGCCTGCTCCAGGGGATCTTCCTGACCCTGGGATTGAATCTGCCTCTCCTGTATTGGCAGGTAGATTCTTTACCGCTGAGCCACCAAGGAAGCCCCTATTTTCCTATAGAATTTACTGTCTGGGTGAAAGTGAAAGTCGCTCAGTTGTGTCCAACTCTTCTTGACCCCATGGACTGTTGGAGTGGGTAGCCGTTCTGTTCTCCAGGGAATCTTTCCAACCCAGGGATCGAACCCAGGTCTCCTGCATTGCAGGCGGATTCTTTACCAGCTGAGCCACAAGGGAAGCTCAAGAATACTGGAGTGGGTAGCCTATCCCTTCTCCAGCAGATCTTCCCAACCCAGGAATTGAACCGGGGCCTCCAGCATTGCAGGCGGACTCTTTACCAACTGAGCTATCAGGGAAGTCCCTTACTGTCTGGGTACCAAAGCTAATAAGGAAGAAAAGAACCAGGATTCAAAACAAGCCTCACCAACATCAAAATGGGGTTCTTTCCTCTCTGCAGTGGTGACCCCAGCATTGGGGGTACTGCAGCAGGTGCCAAGCAGCCCATGGAGCTGCAGTTCCTCTCCCGAAGCTAAACTTCCCTAACCCGGCTCTACTGTCCGGTCAGACCACCGTGCTCTCTCTGTAGATTCAACCCATCAGCAAGTCACTGGTTTCCAATTCCCTGTAATATGTGTCCATTTTTTGCCATCTCCTCTGGTACCACACCAGTCTGAGCTGTCATCATCTCTCAGCCTCCTAACTGGGCTGCCCATGTCTACTCTTTCTCTCCTCCAGTGCATCTTCTGAACTGAAGTCTGAGTGATCCTTTTTAAAATGCAGACTAGAATGTCAATCCCTCAGTTAAAATCCTTTTCCACTGGCTTTTTGGGGTTCTCAAAACAAAGAATCTTTAATGTGGCCTCTGAGGCTCTGCTTGATCTGCCTCTCAAGGCCATGCGCCCCTTCTCTCATGATCTCTGGCCACCATGGCTTTTCAGTTTTATGAACTTTTGTCTGTGTGGTTCTCTCTGCCTAGAATCCAGTGCTTTTGTCTCCCCCACCCACCGTCCTCTCCCAACCAACTTCTACGCATCCTTCAGATCTCAGCGCAAAACTGCTTCCCCAGAGAAGTCCTTCCAGATTTCCCTGAATAGGTCCTGCCCCTCTTTATATGCTCTCCTGGAACTTGATATCTTCTTCTTAATAGTCTCAAGATTTATAATTATCTTCCCTTCTCCAGGGGATCTTCCCAATGCAGGGATCGAACCTAGGTTTCCCACATTGCAGGCAGATTCTTTATCAGCCACCAGGGAAATGTTGTGTTATAATCATACGGTCACTTTTATGTTTGACTTTTACATTTGGTGTTTGTTCACTGTCTCCATCACTAGATTCCAGTATCCATAAGGACTGGTACTGTCTCTGGGGCTCACCACTGTGTCCTCCATGCACATCATGGTGCCTGGCTCCATAAGTATTTGTTCTGTGAATAACAGCCTCCCAGGACCCTCTGATGCAGCCCAGGTTCTTCAAGTGAACTTCAAGGCCCTCCATGATCTGGTCATAGATTCCAGACTGAGCTCTCAGTGCTCCCCAGCTGGATCCCCTGTATTCCCCACTTTCAGAATTGGCAAACTTTGTTTATAGCTTTCCCATCACCTAGGATGTCTTCCCTTCTTCTGCCCATTGAAATTCTCTTCTTCTCCATGGAATGAAGTCTTGCAGTCTCTCCTCCGGACTTCAGTATAACTTGTGAGAAGAAAGTTTCTTATTTTGACTATTGCGTTCAGTAGATTGTTGTAAACTGTCTCGTATGTCTATGTCTCATCTCCTAGCAATGAATCCAGTTTACTTTCTGTTTAATTTCCTGTTCAGATGTTTCGTTCTGTTGTAAAATACACTGGACTTCAAGAAATCTCTTTCCAGTTTTGTAGCCTAAGGCAGAGCTGATGTTAGTTGCTAGGGTGTTGCTAGGGAAAGTCATTTAGCCAGGGCAGATAATTAACTTTATCAGTGTGTGTGGGTAGGTCACAGAAGAGAAGAGCTGGGGGCTCCACTTCTCTAAGAGAGAAAAAAAAGAGAAAAACCTCCTTTGATTGGTAAGAGGTGAGATCAGCCTCTCTTTTTTTCTAAGAAGGGAAAAAGAAGTTTCTAGATTATTGTTTTTCTGAGTATGGTCATTGAAACACAAGCATCAAATGTTTGCTCTCAAATGCAAATTCCAAAACCCCATCCCAGACCTATTGAATCTGCACTTTGAACAAATTTAAACTGCTGTTTAGGGAACCGCAGCTTATAATTCAGACTTGAGGTGCAAGGCTTCCTTCTGGCTTTCCCACGTTCCGGCTGTGAAGCTGAGTGGTCTTGGGAGCTCACGGTTCCTGTCTAAATTGCTTATGTACAAACTGGGAAAAAGTAATACCTACCCTGCCTACTGCCTGGGGTTTTGAGAAATAAACAAGTAACTGAGATAACAATTTATAAACTTCAAAGTGATTCACAAAAAAAAATTAGTATTGTTATTAATATAGAACAAGAATCCAGAAATGTTATGTCTTTGTTCCTATAACTCATAGAGGTATACTCAGAAATTTTATGGAAAGGTGTTTTTAGAAAAAGAAAGTAAACGGACAATGAACAAAGAAAGCTGAATTGTCCTGAACAATCTATTTGTGATCTGCCATGAAGAAAAGTCCAGAAACTGTCCACAGGAAGCCAGTAGGTTCTGAGTCCAAGTTATGGACAGTGAATATAAAAATACAACTTTTTAAAATTCTAAAAGCAAAAAATATTAACTGAAGAGAGATTTATCCAGCACCTGTTATGTTCCAAGCATTAGTCAAATTGTATATAATTACGCTACCTTTGGAATTTTGAAGTTCACTGGCTCCATCCTACAATTCCACCCAAGGTATGAGTTCTCCCATTCACCTGATCTCTCCAGTTCTTTGGTCTCCATTCAGTTTTACCTTACCTAGTTTTCACTGCTTCATCCAGACCAGCATCCTAGAAGAGCCTTCAAAAGTCCCTCTCACTTGAAAGCTCACAATATCGAGTTTACACTCCTTCATCCTCCGTCATCCTACCTCCGTCAGCTATAGCCTCAGTCACTGCCTGCAGACACAAAGAACACCTGCAAGTGGCTCACTGGCTTCAGGCCCATCCTTACTCATGCTATCGTTTTTAGAAACTAGAAAGTCTTTAATGATACTCAGCCATCCCTCTAACCCCCTCTATTCAAGAGAGCTGGGGTCCTTCCATATCAGCAGCCCTCCCCTGCAGAAATATCCTCAGCTTTGGAAATAATGGCTCCCAATGGTCCTCTTTCATTCCACTCTCAGCGGTCCCATTGCATCACTCCCTTGCTTGACCCCTCTGTCATTGAGACCTCCAATTGCTTAATCAGTTCTGATTTTCCCAGCCCATCTTGTTGGCAGTTCCTTCCTCATCCAATCTGGACATCATGCTTAACCATTTTAACCATATCCTCACCAACGCACTTCATTAGGTCACCTTTTTTATTTTTCAAGATCAACTAAGAACAATGGAACTATCCCCGACTTCTGAATTCTGCTGCAAAAAAACATGGTAACTCTTCCAATGGCTGTTCTAGATACTCATGAATTCTACTCTCAACCAAAGTTCTTCATTTCCTTTCCTATCCTTCAGAGTGCTTTCTCTCTTCCTTCTCGTCCTTGTTGTGTTTTAGGCCTGTTGTATCAGCCTTGCTATTCTCACTCTTTGGGGGATAACCTGGTCTCTGATTCCACCCTCAAAGAAAGGCTATTAGGCATGAATGTCCTCAAACTGCTGTCTCCTCTGTCATCAAACCAAACTCGGGTGAAACCTAAGTTTAGTTCTTGCCTTAAAAGAAGGGATTTCACTCTTCCATTCTTCCAAGACTCACCCCCTGCTTGTGTTCATGTCCTCATTCTCTCCTGCCTTCTGCTGAACACTTATCTGGTTATAATCCCCTGTCTGGCTTGCCCATAGTTCCGTTTCCCTTTCTGTCTGCATTCTCAGCTTGCAGACCTAGGTGAGTCTCTCCCATCTGGGATGGGGGTAGGAGCAGAGGGCCGGGTTGAGGTGGCACTGGGCATGACACTGATCCTTTCATTGCCCTCCTTGCCCTCTCCAGCTGTTCTCTCAATATGCCCCAGAGCCAGACTTTCAAAAGAGTTGTTCTTCCTTGCTGTCTCTGCTCTCTCAGTTTCCATTCATTTTTCCTTGCAGGGAACTTTGGCAACAGCTCACAAGTCTTTTTGAAACTGTTCCAACAGAGGTCACATAAGACCTCCTCATCATAGCCTTTGTGTGAACTGAAGTAGACAAAAGCCATCAGTAAGGTCCCTGTCATTGTACAGCTGAATGGAAGTTCATCACTGGAAGAAGTTAAAGAGAAGCACACAGTATATGTGTGTATGTGGTGGGGTGGGGGGGGCCTTTTCTAAGATGTAGACCTGGTCCCAGTCTGGAGATGTCTCAGTCTCCCTGCTTTGGCTTTCTAATTAGAGAGGGTATCATGTATGAATGCAGTACCATCTATGCCAGGTACAGCTGTGGGCAGCTCCCAAGAACAAACTCTTGCAAATCCAGTCATGTCCAGAATGTGGACACAGACCACATTTCCCCTGTGGCTTGCTTGCTATAAATCTAGCAACCTAGACCAAGTGCAGCCACCTTTTCGAAGTTCTGAAACTTCAGAATTTGGACCACATGACCATGGCACACTACTGCCACCTGGTGGCAGTAAACTGAACGTGCAGCAATAGTCAGTCGGCACTCATAAGGTCACCTCCTTGGGTCTATGGTAGACTAGACAGTTTGCTCTTTGAGAAAGTCACTGAATAATGAGTCAAACATCCTTCCACTGTGTTTAGAATAATGTGTCTGCATGAACTATGTGTTTAATGAATTTTTATGAAATTCAACCTTTTCATTCAACAAACATTTATTGATTAACTGGGAGGAAAGTGATACAGAGACAATACAAAATTCCTGCCTTCAAAAAGCTGCAGAGACAGATAAAGCAGATATTTCTAAGATGAAAAACCGGAGAGTATTATTGAAAGCACGGAGCAGAGTGACTAATTCTGCTTGGGGTGAGAGCCCAGGAAAAGGTAACATTTGAAAAGCCACTCAACACCTCCTTGAAAGATAGATAAGGACTTGCCAATTGGACAAGGGGAATAGGCATTTTAGCAGAGGGAACAGCTAGTACAAAGACAGAGAGGTGTGAAAAGGCAGGCTGTGTCCTTGGGGTGACAGAATGACCTTTTCAGTGGCACCAGATAAAGATGGATGGTTGGTGAGAGTTTGGGGGCAGGCACATATGGCATCAGTCCAGAGAAGGGCCATGGCTAAAGCTGGACAGGAGGGAATGACATGAAGTGTTGTTGAGGAGGTAGGGTGAATAGGACTAGGTAAATGGTGATGTGCAGAGGAGACAAGGGAGTCAGGGATGACTATGAGGGCTCTCACACCGGCCATGTGAGGGATGTCAGTGGTAGTATAATTTCCTGAGATAATGAATTCAAGAAGGGAAACCATGGGCTGGTAGGGATAGTGGATGGTATGAGATGATTGATATAAACTAAAAAAAAAACTGACTTGAAACTCAACATTCAAAAAATTAATGTCCAGTCCTATCACTTCATGGCAAACAGATGGGTAAAATGTGGAAATAGTGACAGACTATTTTCTTGGGCTCCCAATCACTGCAGAGAGTGACTACAGCCATGAAATTAAAAGATGCTTGCTCCTTGGAAGAAAAAATATGACAAACCTAGACAGCGTATTAAAAAGCAGAGGCATCACTCTTTGACAAAGGGCCATCTAGTCAAAGCTATGATTTTTCCAGTAGTCACGTATGGATATGAGAGTTGGACCATAAAGAAGGCTGAGCACCAAAGAATTGATGTTTTCAAACTGTGGTGCTGGGGAAGACTCTTGCGAGTCCCTTGGACACCACGGAGATCAAACCAGTACATCCTAAAGGAAACAACCCTGAATATTCATTGGAAGGACTGATGCTAAAGCTGAAGCTCTAATACTTTGCCACCTGATGTGAAGAGCCGACTCACTGGAAAAGACTCTGATGCTGGGAAAGATGGAGGGCAGGAGGAGAAGGGGACGGCAGAGGATGAGATGGCTGGATGGCATCACCGACTCGATGGATACAAGTCTAAGCAAACTCCTGGAGAGAGTGAAGGATAGGGAAACCTGGCATCCTGCAGTCCATGGAGTCTCAGAGTGGGACATGACTTAGTGATTGAACAACAACAATAACAAGAGGCCTTTCAGTGGGGGGTGTACAGCAGACTATCAGAGGCAATAGGTCTCCAGCCCAGATGACTGATGGGAGCTGGGGGCCTGGGAGTTGTTAGGGTTCTGTGTCCACAGTTCCATGTGAAAGATTCTCAAAACTTAGCTGTCCTGTGTTGCTCTCTCTCTGTTTTGTGCTCTGATTTCCAAACCAACAGATCAATTTGATACCCTTGCTAGCATGCTAATGGAAAGAATAATCTTCTTGTGTCCTCTATGAGGCTCATCAAATGACATATGTGGATATTCACAATGGTGTCCTAGGATGAACCAAAGAAGTGGATTCTAGACTCTATAACCTAGCAGGTACCTGTGGTCTTGGGGAGTTTCCAGGGCTTACAGATTGGCAGCTCCTCTGCTCACACATAAGACTAGACTGGAGAAAGTCATTGAGAGAAAAAAGTAGAGGAGAAAATGGATTCACATCCTTATAGGAAGACAAGAGAGAAGGAGAAGGAAGAAGGAGAAGACACAGTAAAAGACAACACAGCCTGAGAGAAGATGACAGAAGTGGCCAGAAAGGGTATGTAATGCATAAGGGAATATATAGGAGTAACCAAAACAGGGCAGAAGAAAAGATGCTCCCCTCCTCCTCCCACCATAATGAAGTTTCTGTGTGCTACAAATGAAAAAAAAAAAAAAAAAAGGCTTTCTTTGTCTTCCAATTAGCTGTGGCCCAAGTTTTGCACCTCTCCCAATCTGGAAAATATAATTGCTGAAGTGTCAGGTTTATGGATTGGGTTGTGGTTCTAAATAAGCTGCATCCAACTGTTACTTTGTATGCAGAGCCCAAAGAGCTAGGACCTAGAAAAAAGTCCCCAGAACATAATTCAGCTCCAAATTATTTCTCTTAGAACATTGGAACCATGTCTGTTGGTCTGAGCAGTAAGAGGGAGTAAGAATAGAACACATTTTATTCATTCATCAGACTGTGGCGACATTGACAAATTTCAGCCCTTTCTCAGATCCCTGAAGGACAGGAGGGCACACCTGTCCTGTAATAATCACAGTGGACAGTCGTCACATGCTTACAATGAGCCAGGCAGTGGTGATCTAAATGCTCCACATGTATGGACTCATGTAATCCTCGTAACAATCTGGGTGAATTTATTACCTCTATTTTTCAGATGAGTAAACTGAGGCATAGAGAAGTTAGGTGACTGGCTCATCCACAGTCACGATCTATTTGAGAGCCCACAAAGATCTGCAAGACACATTTCAGGGCCAATTAAGAAAGACATGAGGTACTATTTCACACCAGTCAGAATGGCTGCGATCCAAAAGTCTACAAATAATAACTGCTGGAGAGGGTGTGGAGAAAAGGGAATCCTCTTACACTGTCGGTGGGAATGCAAACTAGTACAGCCACTATGGAGAACAGTGTGGAGATTCCTTAAAAAACTGGAAATAGAACTGCCTTATGATCCAGCAATCCCACTGCTGGGCATACACACTAAAGAAACCAGAAGGGAAAGAGACACGTGTACCCCAATGTTCATCGCAGCACTGTTTATAATAGCCAGGACATGGAAGCAACCTAGATGCCCATCAGCAGATGAATGGATAAGAAAGCTGTGGTACATATACACAATGGAGTATTACTCAGCCATTAAAAAGAATACATTTGAATCAGTTCTAATGAGGTGGATGAAACTGGAGCCTATTATACAGAGTGAAGTAAGCCAGAAAGAAAAACACCAATACAGTATACTAACGCATATATATGGAAGAAAGACAAATGATCTCTGTGTTCCTCGCACAGGGGGAGAAATCCGTGGGCAAACAGGGAGACTTGATGGAGGGGGTCAGATTTAGAGGGATGAGGGAGAAAGGCACCCTGAGTAGCACTGACTATAGAAGTACAGAGCAGTGGCACAGTGGTGAGGGTGCTATCTGGCCTGGGGCAGAAGGTCTGTAGCAGGGAGCCATGAGGGAAGTTGCTGTGAGAGGAGCAGAGCTGTGCTGAGCCTGCGGTGTTGGAGTTTCTCTTGAGAAGATTCAAATGTGAAATGGATTTTCTTTGTCAATGCAGTGCATTTAATGCAGTGATATGAGAGCCAGAATACAGAGTGCACTCATTCATCAAGCTCCATTAACTCATTAAACTTACGTTTCAGTTTTGTCTCTATTCCTTCATTCTTCTTAATAAGTCCTGGTATGTGGGATGCTGACCTTTTAGAAAGGTTCTTATGCTAATTGTCAGTCCTCTTCCTTGTCCTGAAAAACACAGCTCAAATGGCATCTCTGAGAAGCCTTCACCAACACCCCAGGCAGGGTTATCGCTCCTGTGTGCAGCAGGCTCTGTGTGCATAACGCCTGCAGCGCTTATCCCGCGGGACCACCATCTGTATACGCATCTTATCTCTCACAAGACCCCAAGGTCCTTAAAAGGCACCACTGTTTACTTTGTACCGCTTTTACCTTGCCTGGTGCCCCACAGAGTATACACTCAGTGTCTGTTGAATGAATAAAGAAAAATAGATGAAGGAATGGATGAGTGGCCACCATCATAATTGGAAGGAATCTATAGGATGACCTTGTTCAAGCATTTCTTTCTTTTATGAACTCTGTAAGTCAATTATCTCCCTACAACCTTAGTTGATATTACAGTAGCCTAGTTATTTTTTGCCTTCATAACACTCATCACAAACTGTGATTATCTGATGTGCTTGTTCATTCTCTTTGCTAAGTCGCTTCAGTCATGTCTGACTCTGTGTGACCCCATAGATGGCAGCCCACCAGGCTCCTCCATCCCTGGGATTCTCCAGGCAAGAACACTGGAGTGGGTTGCCATTTCCTTCTCCAATTGTTCATTCTCTTAGGACGGTGTAAACTTCATGAGTGCAGGCAGCCCACCTGTTCTGCTCACTATTGTATCGACAGTTCTTCCACATAATGCGACTCTAAGTAAATGTTCTAGGGATATTGATGAATAAAAGAATGAATGTCACAGCTCCAGTTAACTGCTCAGATTCTTTTTGGATCTCTCAAGTGAAGAAAAGCTCCTTCCCATTCTTTTAGACAACTCTATTAGGAAAATTTTCTTTCTATTGAAATAAGAACTACTTCCCTAGGATTCTCATAGAATAAGCTTAAGTCTCTTCCAAGAAGCAGACTATGGTGATTTTTAAATATGTCCGCACATTTTTTGATATTTCTTTCCTCACAAGGGAGGCTTTAATTTCCCTCCCTTTAAGGGTGAGCTGGACCCTGTGACTCACTTCTAAGTGTTAGAAGTGACAGTCTGACAGTCGTGTCTGACTCTTTGTGATCCCATGGACTGTAGCCCACCAGTCTCCCCTGTCCATGGCGAGAAGACTCACTCCTAATGACTAGGCTAACACAGAACTTAAGGAGTGTGGTTTCAGAGATGAGGTCCTGAAGGGACTTGTCCTTGCTCTCTCAACAGCTCAATCTGGGTGATGTTAGTTGCCACTGCATGAAGGCACTCATGCGGCCCTATGGAGAGACGCACAAAACAGGAACAGAAGCCTCCTGCTCTGTGAATGAGCTGTCTTGGAAGTGAATCTTCTAACCCCGGTCAAGCCTTCAGATGACTGCAGCCCCTACTGACATTCTGCTTGTAACCTCATAAGAGATCCCAAGATAGAGCCACTTCTGAATTTCCAACCTAGAGAAACCATAAAATAATACATGTTGTTTTAAGCCACTGAGTTTTGATATAGTTTGTTACACACATCAATAGATAACTAATACATAGTTTTTAAAGCATATTCTGAGAATTACCGTGTTGTAGTCTTTTCTTCTCTTTTCCAGGCTAGACACGGTTTCTGAACCCCATACCCGCCCTCTCCTTTCTCCCAGGAGCATATTACAGCTTGTCACAAACACAGAAAGGCTAGCAATCAAACTGAATACAGAATTTAAGGTCTGGCTGTGCTATCCAAGAAGAGACTCTATCCTCCCTACCTAAATGTGCCCACACCATGATATTAATTTACATTGACTTCCCCCCTCATTTTATTAGGAAAATTTTCAAACACACAAAAATGTTGAAAGAATTTTACAATTAACATCCATATATCCACGACTAGATTCCACACCGAACATTTTACTACACTTGCTTTAGCACAAATCCATCTATACAGTCCATGGAGTTCTCTAGGCCAGAATACTGGAGTGGGTAGCTGTTCCCTTCTCCAGGGGATCTTCCCAACCCAGGAAATGAACCGGGATCTCCTGCATTTGCAGGCAGATTCTTTACCACCTGAGCCACCAGGGAATCCCACCTATCACCCTACCAGTCCATCAGTGCTTTTTATTTGTTTAATGCATTTCCAAGTAAGTTAAAAACACCCACATACACCTTTCTGCCAAATAAAATCTCCAAATCCTTTCTTACTTGCTTCCTCCCTCAACCTATTTCTTACCTATCTCATGCTTGGTCCTGAAATACAGTTCTGTTTACATTTACTTGCATAGAAAAACAGAATTACACAGGGAAAATACAATAGGCTTTGAAGGTAAGTATGAGATGGCTGGATGGCATCACTGACTCGATGGACGTGAGTCTGAGTGAACTCCGGGAGTTGGTGATGGACAGGGAGGCCTGGCGTGCTGCAATTCATGGGGTCGCAGAGTCGGACATGACTGAGCGACTGAACTGAACTGATGCCAGGATAAGACTAATTCTTTCACTTCCAGCTCTGTGGCATTAGGCAAGTGACTCAACTTCTTGGAGTCTTGGTTTTTTTCATCTGTAAAATGAAAAGGATAAGACCTACTTTGCAGAACTCTTCACAGGGTGAAAGTATCTATGGAAAACATTTAGTGTCCTATTTGGCAGGCAGAAGATATTTAATAAATGATAGCTAAGATTATTTAGGGGCTTCCCTGGTGGCTCTGTATCTTCCCAGGTGGCTCAGTGATAAAGAATCTGCCTGCCGACACAGAAGACCTGGGTTCGATCCCTGAGTCAGGAAGATCCCCTGGAGGAGGAAATGGCAACCCACTCCAGCATTCTTCCCTGGGAAATCCCATGGACAGAGGAACTTGGCAGGCTATAGTCCATACGGTCGCAAAAGAGTTGGACATGACTTAGTGACTAAACAATGACCACCTTATTTAGTCCACCATTCCAGCCCACATGTATAATTTTGGATTCTTACTCTATCATCCAGATTTATACCATCAAGTCTGTAGACTATGTATATGTCTGCTAGATCCTCATCCCAGAAATTAATGTGAAGCATAACTGGGACAAGGACTGAATCTTCTGTCAGTTACAAATACTGTCATTATTAATAAGTCTGATACTAATTGGAATAATACAACACAGTCCTACAAGCTATTGCTTAGAGAGCTGACATGAACTATTCATTAGTAGTCTTTTGAGTCTTTCAACCGGTTGTAAATCTACCTTACTCTGCTGTCACTCCATCCATATTTCTCCTTATTATCTATAAGGACGTTCCAAGTGACTTCATTAAATGCCTTGCTGATGATGAACGCATTTGCTACATGTCTCATCTTTCCTTTTTCTATCAGCTTACTAACAAACTCATTAGAGAAGAGTTATATGCTTGGAAATTTCTTTGCACACTCATGGTAGTACCTAGGAATCAACTTTTTTTTTTTTTTTATGTTTAAACTTGTTGGAGAAACTACTACTGTAACCAGGACCTTTCTCTCCTTTATTGACCAATCCCTGGTCTTTTGAGAGGAAGGGAGTAATGTACCCAACTAAAAAAAACTACATTCTCCACTTGTTTCAGATACTAGTGGGCCATCTGACACATTGAGACCCATGAGATATAGGTGCAAATTGCTGGGTAGAGCTTTGGGGGAAAGCTCCTTAAAGGGTTGGGCTGGAAGAGATGGCAGCATCGACTTGCTCATCTTCCCCTTCTTTCTGCCTGGTACACAGAAACTTACGCTAGTCATGGAACAGCCGTCTTGGGACCGTGAGGGGACAGTGAGGGAAAGGCCAAGTGAATCTCAGAGAGTAAGTACTGATATCCTTGTGCAGCTAAACTGATGCCTGCCTCAGGACTGCTCATGGAATGAGAAAACTAGGTTTCTAAATTGGTTAAGCTAGCCTTTAAGCATTTTGATTCTAACAGACAAATGTGCTTCCTAGTGATACATCTATCTTGGGATTCTGACCAAATGCACACCACCACTCTAGAGCTTGAAGATTCCATCTTCTTCCAAGATGCAGAATCAAGATGCTGTCTGACAATTTTCTGATTTCCAGCACCACTGAATTCTGCACAATTCCACCATCAACATGCCAGTGATTTTGTTGGCAACTTGTCTTCATGCCCAGCTACGTAATTTATTTGGTCCAGGAACCTTGGCCTCATTTGGAGCAGTTGTTTTCCAATACATTTTTTGGACTTCAGATCTCCTATGCCAATATTGGTTTCACCCTCTCCAGCCCAAACAGCATACTCATAGACAGAGACGGAAGCCAAGCTCCATTTTCTCTCTGTCGTCCACTTGCCTCCCCCACTCCTCCTTCAGCCACAAACACTGAGCCCTGCCCTCAATATCCTTCTAGAAAGAAGAAAAAGTCTGTTTTGTTAATCTTGACATTTCTTGCACGTCTCTGCTCAGTTTGGTCTCCAAACTTTCTTACACAATTCCCAATATATGTTTGCAGATGGAATGAAAGCATCTAAGATATGAACAAACTAATGAATTCAATCAACCATGGAAATACAACAGGGAGTTCTCAGTCATTCAGAGTGCAGGCGTGGCTTGGGGTTTTGTTTGTGCTGTATGTACAGAGCGGACTGACTGCACCTCTTGACCATGTTTGTGTAGTCACATTCACCATTCAGAAACACTGGGGAGCCTTAGCAGGATGTATTTGGAAAACAATTGACAACAGAAGTAATTGCCTGAATTTATTATTTCCTGGGTGAGCCATCTCTCTGCCAGGCTGAATCCAAATTCCTTCTCTGCTTTTGCCTTCTAACTAGTTTTCTAGGAGCAGAGGATGGTTCCCCAAACTCAATCAGAAATACACTAAATGACTTATTAGCATTCTGTATATTAAAGGTCCTCATAATCTCTAATTTCAGAAAATACATGTATTAAGCAGGTCTCTTTTTGTTGTGTGAAACAGAGCAGGGAATGACAAACTTTTTCAGGTAATGAGTATTTCCAGCTTTATAGGTTGTGTGGTCTCCATCACAACTCAACTCTGCCATCATTAGCATGAAAGCAGCAATAGACAACAAATAAGCTAGTGAGTATGGCTGTGTCCCAATAAAGCTTTGTTGGACACTGAAACTTGAATTTCATGTAATTTTCATAGCACATGAAACAGCTCTTCTTTTGACTTTTTTCAACCATTTAAGGACGCCAAAACCATTCTTAGCTTCTGAAGCAGAAGATTGGATTTGACTCTCAGATCAGAGTTTGCTGATCCCTGAAACAGAGATAGTCTTAAGGCTGGTTCAAGAAAAGGGTTTCCTTCTATTAAGCTGTAGCAAGAAGTCAAGGGAACTGGAAAAGGAAAGTAGAAAGCTGTCAGGACTTCAGTTTACATTATATCAGAGGGTCTCTCCTTGAGGCTTCTCTGCATTGCTCAGAACTTTGACTCATTCTCTTAAGTCCAACCAGCTACTCTTCTGCATTCAGAGCCTCCAAAGATAAATCAACAGACAATCCAACTTTGTGGAACACATAGAACAAAACTGGTTTGCACAAGGCATTATGGGGCACAACAGGAAGTTAGGAGCTCAATAGCCAAGTTGATGCCATGGTGGTCAGAGGTCTGAGGAAAGTGTAGAAGGTTTGGAATGGTCTGTGTAGAGAAGGAGATAGGAATCAGACAGAAGAAACAAAAAACCTCCTGCATATCATTGAAGGCTGAAATGATGTTGGACAAGGGAGCCTGGTGGGCTGCCGTCTACGGGGTCGCAGCAGCAGATGTATACATTGGTTGCCTTTGGAAACAAGTGATAGAGAATCTCAAATCAGTTTAAGCACTAAGTTCACTGCTGCTGCTGCTAAGTCACTTCAGTCGTGTCCGACTCTGTGTGACCCCACAGACGGCAGCCCACCAGGCTCCCTCATCCCTGGGATTCTCCAGGCAAGAACACTGGAGTTCACTAGAAGGCAAGTTTCCTAAGTGCAGGAAATCTATCCATCTTGTTCACTGCTCTGGCCCCAATTCCTAGGACAATAGCAGTTGCATACATAGTAGGCATCCAGTAAATGTGTTGAATGAGCAAACGAATGATCTCTCATAACAGGAAGTGAACTCCAGGTTTGTTTAACCCAGAAGTTCATTGCCATCATCAAGGACTCAAATTCAAAAGTCTATTTTTTTGGTAAGTAGTCTTTGGTTTCAGGCTAGTTTTTCATGATTGCAAGATGGCCACTACCATTCTGGTCATTATAACCAGATCCCAAAACGCCCAGCAGAATGAGAAGTTATCTATTCCATGAGTCTCTTTTAAGAGTGAGCAAAAAACCTTTTTCAGAAGCCTCAGCAAACTTCCTCTCAGTTCTATCGACCAGAAACATATCACATACCAGTGTCTAAATTAAACACTGACAGGGGTAATGGGACCTCTCTGATCAACTTAGACCACCAGTTCTGTGAATAATTTTGTGCCTCCTTCCCCTGCCCACCAGGGGACATTGGCAATGTTTTAAGACATATATTATTGTCTTGAGTGGGGAGAGGGTTGCTGGCATCTAGTAAGTAGAAGCCAGGGATGCTGCTACACCATCCTACAATGCATAAGTCAGCCTCTACCACAAGAAAAAAGTATCCAATTTAAAATATCATTAGTGACACAGATGTAGAGAACAGACTTGTAGACACAGACTGAGAAGGAGAGGGTGGGATGTATTGAGAGCGTAGCACTGACATATTAGAATGCACACCACCATGTGTAAAATAGAGAGCTAATGGGAAGCTGCTCCATAACACAGGGGACCCGGTGCTCTATGATACCCTAGAGGGGTGGAGGGAGACTCAAGAGAGAGGAGATTTATGGATGACTGGTGCATGTTGTTGGATGGCAGAAACCAACACAACCTCAGAAAGCAATTTATCCTCCAATTAAAACAAAATACCAATAGTGTTGTCGTGGAGAAACTCTGGTTTAGAACAGATTCTTCTCTTGGAGCTGGGGTGGGAGCTACTTTTCTTAAAACCTATGGCCAGGGAGGAGCAGAAAATCTGTATGAAGATAGGCTCTGTAAGGCAACAGAGAGTAAAAAGGAGGTAGAGAAATGGGGAGAAATGGATGTCAGGTAGGCAATGAGCTGAGTCCACACCAGAGGGATGGACTGGATTTTTCTACTTTAGCAGAGGACCCCAGCAGTCTTTGGAAAGACTTTTTTCTTTAAAGAAATGCAAAGCAAGGAGTTCCTCCCTTCTATAAACAAAATAAAGAGTTCCTGCCTTTTTGGACAAAATAAAAATTGTAACCTGACTGCCATTCACCAGTTCAGTTAACTACACAGGTGGAAAGATTAGGAAGAACTGATGTTCACTGATCACCTACTGTGAATGCCAACGTGGGAGCAGCTAAGATATACAGAAGCCACACCAGACACTTACACAGTTAATTCTATGTCATTCTCAACTCCATGGCAAGGCATGAATTTCCGTGTGTATTTTCTAGATGACACCCAAGGTGATCCCCCTGTAAGTCAGACAGCTAGAATTCTCCATCTCATTCTGCGCTTGAAACCTCTTCTCTGAGTTTAGGGTGGGGCAGGAGACGCAGCATTTTCAGCACAGCTACAGAGAGCTACACGTGCTGACCCCTGCCCTCTGCTGCCTTATAGCCTACAGCCTCTCCCAGGGGCCAACAGGCTGGGTCAGAACCCCTCTGGAGAAGCAATCTCCCTTGCCAGAGATCTGCCTTTTTAATGTCTTCCAAGGTCCAGGAGAATCTCCCCATCTGAAACTCTGTGACTTAAACGATTTCTTTAGAGATGTTTCTTCCTCCTCCCTCCTTAGCACATACTCAGCTTTTACATCATTCTGCTTTCTCTGTCTGATCGGGGTTGGGGGGGCGGGGGTGCAAACCAGGAGTGATGGAAAAATAGAACCAAAATTTTTCTGAAGTTTTCCTGGAAGACAGTTTTCAGCCATTAGAGAATGTTCACCTATTTGCTGTTGAAAATCTTCCCTGAGAGGCCCCCTCTGACTGCCTGGGATTAGGATTCAGCCTGGGTCTCTCCTGGCAAATGTGCTGGAGAGAAGGGGCCCGGCCTCAGCTGTCCAAACAGAGGGGAGCTGAATGCTTTTGTCCTTGACAAGGCCGCTGAGCACCATGGTGATTTTCTGCTCTCACCCACGGGTGTTACAAAGGCTCTCTCCCTCCCTTTCTTCCCTCTGACTCTCGTGTTTGATTTGGAAAGAGGAGGGGCCTGTGGTAGGTAGGCTGCAGGTTTGGGACTGGGTCTTCGAATGTTCTAACAAGAAAGGAAAGGGGACGTAATGATTATGCATGCTGGGTCCCATCAAAGTGTGTGATTCGACCCTTGTGGGAAATGCAACAGCGTGCTGCTGCTTTTACTATGATTTGGGGGCACATTCTTACAACAAAAATTGTACTCAATGGAAAACCAGGAGCTTTTGACGCAATTCTTTGGGCTTGAATTATCTCACCTATAATAAGCCTCACTTCACAGGGTCAGGGTAGGAAATCAAATGAAATATAAGTTTCTAGGTTCAAAATATGAAGTTATATAGGTTTCTTGGCAAATTCATTTGTTTCGAGGTTTCCTGATTGGGGCTCAGTATCACACAACTCATTGAGATATTTTCCTGGCGTGCCCCTAGGTTAGTGATCTTTTATATCAAAAGATATAAAAGTGGTTTGCTGTATTAACAAACCACCACATAATATGGCATCCACCGTTTTAATTACCCATGATTCTATGGGTCAGTGAATTAGGCTGGGCGCAGGTGGGTGGTTCCATGTTGGTTTTGCCTGGGGATCACTTCATGCAGCTGCATTCCTGTGGTGGCAACGTGCTGTAAATGGGATGGTCTGAGAGGGCTTCCCTCCTGTTGGTGCTGGCTGTCGACTGGGCTAGCCTCCAGAAGGCTAGCCTGGGCTTTGTTTGGTAGATGGGTTCCAAAAGCAGCGAGAGAGAAGGCAAGCACCAATGTGCAAGCCCAAGCTTCAGCTTTCCTCACAGTTGCCAAGGTCTGTAGATGTGAGGAAGTCACAGGGAGTCAGCGGGGGTGGGAGGGAGGGTGGGGGAAGCCTAGTTCCCTGGAGCCATTCCTGCCACGGTCTGCCAGTCCCCTTCTTCCTGGACATCCTCTGCTTCTCACCAGATCTCCCAGAAGTACACTAGCTGTTCGACGGATGTAAACCTCAGTTACAAAACAGTTTGGCTGGACTCAGCATCACTTTGTAGAACCTCCCCCACCCCTTCTTCCTGGATGATGGAAATTTAAATTTAATCTTTAGTTGCCAAGTTCCAGAGTTGGGGAGGCATTTTCTGCTCCAGGTTGTCACCTCTCAATGATGGCATTTATGGGATGTTCTGGCTCTTCAATGAAAGATCCATGCAGCCACCTTGTGGTCTGGCCACCAGCAGCTACTTTTCTGTCCCTTTGTGGCTCACGTAATTTTTCCACCACTGCTACTCCCACAGGGCTGTGGGAGTCAGGTGGCGACTGTTTGAGGCCCTCTCCAACATACTAGACAGCTGTTTCCTTTCTGAGATCTTTTGGGTTCCAGCCAGGAAACAAGACGGGGGTGGGGTTCCATCTTCCTTTCCTCCAGTTTTCTGGAGCATATACCCTACCCTGAGCTCAGTCTGACTGAAGGATAAACAAAAGCCCCTTCTTCAGAGATCCATCATGTTCATGCACTTATCCTTTCCCTCCTAGCTTCCCCACTCAGGGACTCTTTTTAGTCAGAGGTAAGCTTGGCCCGGCTTTCTCACCTGTCCCTCATCTACTGTTCAAGCCCAGAATTCTCCATTACTCCTGAGCAGTAGCTTTCTTCACTCAGAAGAAGGTACTGGAATTGAGGGAATGGAGTTTTATGTTGGTCTGTATGGTCCTTCTTTGGCCCATAAGACCCAAAGGGCCTTATGTTAAAACCTAAAGGGCCATGCCAAGATTGGGTTAATTACTCTGGCGAATGACTGAAGAAGAGGCAAAGGTATACACTACTGCATATAAAACAGATAACTAATGAGAACCTACTCTATAACACAGGGAACTCTATTCAATGCTCTGTGGTCACCTAAATGGGAAGAAAATTAAAAAAAAAAAAAGAGGGGATATAAGAATACATAGAGCTGATTCACTTTGCTGCACAGCAGAAACTAACACAACATTGTTAAGCAACTATACTCCAATAAAAATTATAAAAAAGAGGCAAAGGAAGCATTTACTGAGTACATATGTTCAAGGCATTGGACCAGATTCTTTTATAGGATTCAACTATTATTTTATCATGGGCTTCCCAGGTGGTGCTAGTTGCAGAGAACCCTCCTGTCAATGCAGAACCCTCCTGCTAATGCATCTCTTTAGGCCAATGCAGGAGACCTAAGAAACTCAGGTTCCATCCCTGGGTTGGGAAGATCCCCTGGAGGAAGAAATGGTAACCTACTCTAGTATTCTTGCCTGGAGAATCCGCATGGACAGAGGAGCCTGGCAGGCTACATTCCATGGGGTCGCAAAGAGTCAGACACAACTGAAGCTACTTAGCACGCAGCACATTATATTATAATAGCCCCACAAGTAGGTATTAGTATCCTTGTTTTGAAGGACAAGGAATGTAGAGCTCAGAATGCTCATGCACCTTGACTGAAGCCACAGAGCCAGTCAATGGCAGAGACAGACCTTGATCTGAGATTGTCAGAGCAAACAAAACATCTTTCCAACATCCTGCAGCCAACGTAGGTAGATGACAGAGTGTTCTCACGGTGCACAGATTCCGTAAGTTATAAATACCTCCAGGTCTCTGAGCTGTCTCTCTTTTCTGGGCTGGGTATGCAAACCAAGAAGGGATGGAAACTCTGATGTATGGTTGCGTTGTCATGCATTAATGTGTGAGAATCCCTGACGTCTGAGTTCAGCCCTGGGAAATGGAAGTAGCACAGCATCCCCCCTGTGAGTTGTGCTTCTTAGTGGGGGAGATAATTAACCCTCCGGGGCTCCAATGTCCCCCTCATCTCTAGGATCGTCAATAGCCACACGCTTGCCCATGCGATGTCTCTCCAAACCCATCCTCCACTCACAGCCCTCAGCAATGGCCGGCCTGTCCCTCTTTGTTTAAGAGGTACTAACGACATTTCCATTCAGCACATCTTTTAGTAAATGTCCTGACAGCTTTACTGCCTTGGCTTCTTTACGGGGCAGTGGAAGAGCGAGAGCAGGAGAAAATCAATAGCAGGCAATGCAGGGGGCAGGAGAATGCTTCCTGCCTCTGCCCCGGCTCCCCTTCACTGTCCCCTGCCCCCGCTGCAGTCAGAGCTAACAGCATTCAGGTTTAAAAGCGTGCTGCCCAAGACCTGCAGGGCATCAAGAATGGAGCTGACCAGCTCTACAGAGACTACAGGGAAAGGTCATGACCACAGATTTATTTGCTCAGGACTTCCAGGCTGCTGAGAAGGGACTTGGGCTTTGGCCTGGGATGAGGAAGAAAGAGTCTTTGGAACAAAATGGTTGGCCCCTCCTTCCAGAAGGAATAGAGTGAGGATGTAAGAGAGACAGCCGTATCCTTTGAGGCAGGAGTGATGGGATGGCTGGTCAGCAAGAAGCCATGACAGGTGACAAAGCTAGGCTGACACTCTTTAGAGAGCCGAGTGGTCTGCTGGAAGGCCGACAGTTTCTCCATGCTGGCTGTCCACATCAGGATGGGACTACTTTCTACTTTAAGTAGCATCCTTGGCGGACAAATGAGCCCCCGCTCCACCCGGATCCCCTCTGTAGACACAGCATCCTAGTGCCTCAGGTGTTGAGTGCAACCCTGAAGCTGAGCCAGCCCCAGGGGAGAGATAGCAAACTGAGAGATGGCTGGGAGAAGAGTAAATAGTAGCCTACAACCCCTTCTTAAGCAGAACTCCCAAGAGAAGAAAGTAATTTCCATCATGGCGTTATGATGAATTCCCAGGCAGCCCTATTGCCGTGTGCTGAATGAATAAGTGACTGTTAAGTGGAATCGCCCTTTTGTGACTGTCTACTGCAAATTTCCTGCCAAAGGGCTGTGCCAGCTTACATTGTCACAGGAAACGGGACCCGCTTCCCTATAGACTTGGGTATTCTTCTTTTAAACAATTTTGCCTGAGTTAATACCATTCTCATTTTAATTTGCATTTCTTTGCTTATTAGTGAGGCTAAATGCTATTTTTCCAGATTTGTGTTCCTTTTTGAGAGACTGTCTAACCTGATTATGAAAATGGTGGAGAGAAGTTCCCTTGAGACACCAGCAAGAAAAGAAGAAGGGTAAGAAAGGATAAAGGAAAGACTGGAGAAATAGAAAGCTCCTTAGACTAAAGTTGGAGTAGGACGAAACACACAGAATCTGGAGTCACTCCCCCCAGTTTCCCATTTCAACTGCAACTCTACCACTTTATATGTATGTGACCTTGGGCAAATCACTTAATTTTACCCATAAAATAGATAATATTTCTTGATTCATAAGATATTATAAAGATTAAATAAATTAATGTATGAAAAGTACCTCAGTTAACAATAAAAAAGTACCTCAGCCTAACAATTACTATAATAATTATAAATACATAATTGCTATACATATAAATATATAATTTTTAAATACATTTGTTTTGCTATTAATATAATTATCCAAGCACTAACCTAGGCAGTTTGCACAGGTGCCTAAGATATAATAATAAAGCAGCAAGACAACGAGTGGAGTATCTGAAACTGGACACACCTGGAAATGAGTCTTGAATCTGCTAAATACTTACTATGTTATCTAAACACTTAAAGATTCCATTTTCTCATTTATTAAGTCAGAATAAAAATAACTAGCTAGCAGAATGTATGCAAAAATTAAGTAGCATAGGCAAGAGCCCTCAGCACAGTGCCTGGCGAGTATGAGTTGAAGTTGTAGCAGTTGGAATTGCAACTAATATTCAGAAAGTGTTGTTGTGCCAGACAGTGTGTTTAAAAACCTGCATGTATCTTATTTTAATAATTATGAAACATTGTGAAGTAGGTGTTATATCCACTTTGTATTGGGTTGGCCAAAAAGTTTGTTCCGGTTTTTAAGTACTAGCCTACTGGAAAACCAAGTGAACCTTATTGCCAACTCAACAGATATGCTAACCGAAGCTTAAATAGAACTACAGGACTTGTGCTAGGTCACATACCTTAAAAGGGACAAGAGTTAGAATTTGAACCTCAAACTCTTTCACTGTCTCCACATATTTTCAGTAACCTTCTTCATAAGCACTTTTAAAAATTATTGTAATTCTTACTATTGCAATATTCCATCTTTGGGTTTCCCACTTGTCACATAGAATCACTGTTGGCTACGTCTGTCTTCCTCTCTAGATCATGAACCCCTGGAGTCTTCTCGTCTCTGTACCCATAGTCCTCTCCCATAGTCCCTAGCGCAGTGCCCACCCCCAAGCACACGGTCCATCTTGTTGAATGTGCACAGTCTTCCTAGCCTACCATCCCACTTCCATGCCAGTCCTTCTTCACACAGCCTGGGTCCCACACTCCCTTTCTGCACACTCTGCTCCCAGCTTGCACCCACAACCGTTCCACCTGCAGCAACACCTGGCCCAGTTGTAGCCCCATGTTCTAGGGCTCAGCCCCACCCCCTCACTGCTGCCCCGCAGTGAGGTGCCCCCTCACTCCGGCTCTGCTAACAGCTTCTGCCTCTATCCCTATCTTCTGCTTGCCTGCCTGGTGCTTTCTGTGTGTCCCCAGCCCACTTCCACGGTAGAGGAGAAGAGACAACCTTAACGCTCTGGGGCATTCTCGTTCACCTTGCTGGCACTTGGGCTAGTGCCTGGGGCCAGGGTTACAATGCCAACCCCAAGGATGTGCCAGTTAAGAGGATTTTTCAATAGCTTTCATCTCAAGCCCAGTGAAGTGAACATCCTACAAGTACTAGGGAAGCCAACTAGGAAGGATGCATTCAACTGACTCTAATCCTATCGATTGACGTTTTATATCTCAGACTTGATGGCTACATAGCCTTTACACTTAAAATGAAATCTATCTCAGCAGCACTTATTGGGGTGCCAGCTTCGTGCCCTGTGTGTGTAGGCTACTTGGATGACAGTGATTAAAAACACCTAGTCCTTGTTCTTGGGTGGCTCTCATTCACCTGGTCCAAATTCAGATTGGTTCAAGTTCATTGTGGTGCTAGTTGTCTTATACATAATTATATTTTACTTATAGGTTTTTATTTTAAAAAATCCCCTGGAGACCCATACCATCTGCCTGGATTATCTTTCTAGCACTTCACTCAGTGCCATGAACCTGAAGACAATTAATATAAGCTCTTTGATGATATGAACTTCCTGGAAGCTTCAGGCGTTTTCTTTCAGTCATCCTAGCTGGTGTCTTAATGTGATAATAGGTTGGCTGATTTTTATGTGAGTCTTAATTACTCGTCAGATGTCCAACTTGAAATTCAATTCCATTTACACCAACCATATGACCTTGGGCAGGTTGTTTAACCTTTCTGAACCTCAGTTTCCTCATCTGTTAAAATAGAAATAATAAAACCAACCATGCAGGTTTGATGTGATAATTAAATTAAATAGAATTCTAGCCAGAAGGTTATAAATATCCCTAAAATTTTATTTGGTTAATTTTTTTCCAGCACCTACTGTGGTCTGGATTCTGTACTAGTCCCTGGGAATTCTAAGAGAAAGATGCACAGTCCTGTCCATCACCACCCCCTACCCTACCAGCTAAAATCCACAAGCTGGTGAAGAGAGACTGAGGTAAGCAAGAAGTTAAGATGCAGATAGATCTCTAAGAGAAGTTCTTCAGAGACAGAAGGGAATCAATATTTATGAAGCATTGACTATTTGAGTGTGAGGGACCCTCCAGAAAATCACTGTGGTGTGTTTGTATGTGGGTTTCTCATTTTGGACTTTGCCTTCTCTGTGGCTGGGTTCCCTGAATGTCTGACTTTCCTGCAACAAGTACAGAGAAGCCAATCTTGATTCTTCTTCCCTCCGGAGCAACCGCATCCCCAAGAACAGCAGGGAATGCTGATGGCCACTTAACACATTCAGAAACCATCAGCCAAATCTGGGGCCAGATAAATATGCAGAGAAAGTCTCCCTGTTGACCATTCCCCTGAATGTTTTTCCCAGCCCTGTTGTCTCTTGCTGCCCAGTAACCCGTTGCCATGGGAGACAAGTGTACTTAGTGTGACAAGTCACACTGCACCCTGAGCCTCCCCAATCCCATGTCAAGCTGACCCTAATGCACCAGCAACTCCCAAGTTATGGAGGACAGAACACAATTATGTTGAAATGCATCACACATTTCTATGAGCTCTTCTCTTGCATAATGTTATTGCCTTCTCCGCTCCTTGCAGGAACCTGCAGAGGCATGGATCTTCCTAGGCTAATACCTCTATGGATGCCTGGGTTGGTTCCTTTGTTGCTACCCCTATCTCCTGGGTGTCAGGTTCCAAACTCACCCCAATATCAGCCTAGATGGGCCCCTTTCTTGATGAGACAAGAGACACTTAAAGAATATAAACCACTGTGCTGCATTAGGCTTCCCAGCAGCTCTGGAGATGGAGGGAGAAGACATAAGCAGAGGCCAGCTTTTAAGACTGGTTGTTAATATCAATAGATAGAATTCACATAAAAGGAGGCAAACAAGTTTAGCTCTCTGCAGTTTAGCCTGACTGTTTCAAATTGCAACAATTGGCAGCCTTTATATATCACGTGCCCTTGTAATGGTTTGCTTACAGAGTTTATTAAGGACAATACAATAACTTATGAGGAGGGCTTACAAATAGCTGAGGAAAGAAGAGAAGTGAAAGGCAAAAGAGAAGAGGAAAGATATATCCATCCGAATGCACAGTTCTAAACAATAACAAGGAGAAATAGGACAGCCATCCTAAGTGATTGATGCAATGAATAGAGGAAAACAATATAATGGGAAAGACTAGAGATCTCTTCAAGAAAATGAGAGATACCAAGGGAACATTTCATGCAAAGATGGGCACAATAAAGGACAGAAATGGTTTGGACCTAACAGAAGCAGAAGATATTAAGAAGAGGTGGCAAGAATACACAGAACTATACAAAAAAAGACCTCATTTCACAGATAAACACCATCATGTGATAACTCACTTCAAGCCAGACATCCTGGAGTGCAAAGTCAACTGGGTCTTAGAAAGCATCACTACAAAAAAAGCTAGTGAAGGTGATGGAATTCCAGCTGTGCTGTTTCAAATCCTAAAAGATGATGCCATGAAAGTGCTGTACTCAATATGCCAGCAAATTTGGAAACCAGCAGTGGCCACAGGACTGAAAAAAGTCCAGGATTGGAATTTTCATCCCAATCCTAAAGAAAGGTAATGCCAAAGAATGTTCAAACTAGCACACAATTGTGCTCATCTCACATGCTAGCAAATTAATACTCAAAATTCTCCAAGCAAGGCTTCAACAGAACATGAACCATGAACTTTCAGATGTTCAAGCTGGATTTAGAAAAGGCAGAGGAACCAGAGATCAAATTGCCAATATCTGTTGGATCATAGAAAAAGCAAGAGAATTTCAGAGAGACATCTACTTCTGCTTCATTGACTACACCAAAGCCTTCAACTGTGTGGATCACGACAAACTGTGGGAAATTCTTCAAGAGATGGGAACACCAGACCACCTTACCTGCCTCCTGAGAAACCTATATGCAAGTCAAGAAGCAAGAGTTAGAACCAGACATGGTACAACAGACTGGTTCCAAACTGGGAAAGAAGTACATCAAGACTGTATATTTTCACTCTGTTTATTTAACTTATATGCAGAATACATCATGCAAAATGCCAGGCTGGATGAAGCACAAGCTGGAATCAAGATTGCTGGGAGACATATCAATAACCTCAGATATGCAGATGACACCACCTTCATGGCAGAAAGCTAGAACTAAAGAGCCTCTTGATGAAAGTGAAAGAGGAGAGTGAAAAAGCTGGCTTAAAACTCAACATTCAAAAAATGAAGATCATGGCATCTGATCCCATCAGATCAGATCAGATCAGATCAGTCGC
This sequence comes from Bos indicus x Bos taurus, assembly GCF_003369695.1. NCBI lineage: Eukaryota > Metazoa > Chordata > Mammalia > Artiodactyla > Bovidae > Bos > Bos indicus x Bos taurus. Next base: position 45,502,590 of record NC_040090.1, on the reverse strand, counting down.
TCAGTCGTGTCCGACTCTTTGTGACCCCATGAATCGTAGCACGCCAGGCCTCCCTGTCCATCACCAACTCCTAGAGTTCACTCAGACTCACATCCATCGAGTCAGTGATGCCATCCAGCCATCTCATCCTCTGTCATCCCCTTCTCCTCCTGCCCCCAATCCCTCCCAGCATCAGAGTCTTTTCCAATGAGTCAACTCTTTGCATGAGGTGGCCAAAGTACTGGAGTTTCAGCTTGAGCATTATTCCTTCCAAAGAAATCTCAGGGCTGATCTCCTTCAGAATGGACTGGTTGGATCTCCCTGCAGTCCAAGGGACTCTCAAGAGTCTTCTCCAACCACTTCATGGCAAATAGATGGGGAAACAATGGAAACAGGGACAGACTTTATTTTCTTGGGCTCCAAAATCACTGTAGATGGTTACTGCAGCCATAAAACTAAAAGATGCTTGCTCCTTGAAAGAAAAGCTATGACCAACCTAGATAACATATTAAAAAGCAGAGACATTACTTTGCCAACCAAGGTATGTATAGTCAAAGCTATGGTTTTTCTGGTAGTCATGTATGGGTGTAAGAGTTGGACAATAAAGAAAGCTGAGTGCCGAAGAATTGATGCTTTTGAATTGTGATGTTGGAGAAGACTCTTGAGAGTCCCTTAGACTTCAAGGAGAGCCAGCTGCTCAGTTCTAAAGGAAATCGGTCTTGAATTTCATTGGAAGGACTGAAGCTGAAGCTCCAATACTTTGGCCAGTTGATGCCAACAACTGACTCATTGGAAAAGACCCTGATACTGGGAAAGATTGAAGGCAGGAGAAGAAGGGGGCAACAGAGGATGAGATGGTTGAAAGACCATCACTGACTCAATGGACATGAGTTTGAGCAAGCTCCAGGAGTTGGTGATGAACAGGGAAGCCTGGCATGCTGCAGTCCATGAGGTTTCAAGGAGTTGGACACAACTGAGCAACTGAACTGAACTACAAGTCAAGCACCTGATGTATGTTTGTTTCATTTAATGCTATGATGTAAGCACTTGGATTAGCCCTTTTACAGGTTAGGCATCTGAGGTTTAAAAAGTGTGATTCTTTTTGTCCAAGTCACAGTTGGGGAGGCAGCATTCAAACCCAGGATGTCTACCTTCAGATGACACACTCAACTCTTGCATGATATTGATGTTAGAGAAGCAGCCTGCTGCTGCTGCTAAGTCACTTCAGTCATGTCCGACTCTGTGGGAACCCATAGATGGCAGCCCACCAGGCTCCCCTGTCCCTGGGATTCTCCAGGCAAGAACACTGAATCGGGTTGCCATTTCCTTCTCCAATGCATGAAAGGAAAAGTGAAAGTGAAGTTGCTCAGTTGTGTCTGACTCTTAGCGACCCCATGGACTGCAGCCTACCAGACTCCTCCATCCATGAGATTTTCCAGGCAAGAGTACTTGAGTGGGGTGCCATTGCCTTCTCTGAGAAAAGCAGCCTAGGAGCATGATATGGTGATCAGGACCACCCAGCTCTGCCACTTACCACCTGCATGGCCTTGAGCAGCTTAATTAAATCCTCTATAAAATGGTGATGATAATAATATCTACCTCATATTGTAGCAGTAATAGTCAAGGGTTTAATATACATAAAATATTTAGCACCATCCTTGGCACAGGGGCTTCCCTGGTGTCTCAGCTGGTAAAGAATCTGCCTGCAATGCAGGAGACCTGGGTTTGATCTCTGGCTCGGGAAGATCCCCTGGAGAAGTGAATGGCAACCCACTCCAGTATTCTTGTCTGGAGAATTTCATGGACAGAGAATCCTGGTAGGCTACAGTCCATGGGGTCACAAAGAATCTGACACAACTGAATGACTAACACTTTTACTTTTTGGCACAGAATAAGGATTCAATACCTGTTAGTTATTTTTATAAACAGTAAGTCCCTCCAAGTTAAGGGCTTAATCCCAGTCCTCTTTGAATCTAAAGCATAGTGCCAAGTACATAATAGAACTGGATTCAATATTACTGGAATAAATTTTAAGAGATTAAGCATTATAGAAAAGGGCTGTAATTAAACACTGTTTTTATGAGTGTCTTATTATTATAAAATGCTGTCATTTAGTTTAATTTGGTATAAGATCTCTGAGTTAAAACTGCAAGAAAGTTTGACCCAACAATTATACTCCTAGGTATGTACTCAAGAGAAACGAAAGCACGTGTCCACACAAAAACTTGTATGTGATTGTATATAGCAGTGTTATGACGGTTGGAAAGGGGAAAATAACCCAACTGTTCATATCAAAGATTGAATGGATAAACAAAATGTGGTATAGCCATACAATGGAATATCACTCAGGCAGAAACAGGAATGAAGGGCCCTTAAGTGCTACAACATGCATGAACCTTGAAAACATTATGCTAAATCAAAGACCCAATCATTACAGACCACATCTTATAAAATCCCATTTATGTGACGTGTCTAGGAAAGGCAAACCTATAGAGACAGAAACTAGATTAACCATTACTTGGGACTAGGAGGATGAGGGTTTGGGTGAGAGTGATAACTGAAGGGTATGGGGTTTCTTTGGAGGGGGTGAAATTAAAATGTTCTAAAACTGACTGTGGTGATGGTGTCACAACTCTGTGAATATATGAAAAACTATTGAATACTACACTTCAAATGGGTGAATTGTATGTGAATTCTATTTCAATAGATAAAGCTGTTACCAAAGAAAAATCAATAAATTGATGTCTCCACATCAGAAACTCAACACCACTGAGTTGCTCAGTCTTAACTAAGTTTCCTATTCTGCCCATGCATGGATTCAGGCAGCCTCAGCCTGCACCATATACACATATCCCACAATATACAATATACCCGCACAATGTGTATCCTCACCAAGGAAGACTTCTCTGGTGGCTCAGATGGTAAAGAATCTGCCTGCAATGCAGAAGACCTGGGTTAGCAAGATCCCCTGGAGAGGGGAATGGCTACCCACTCCAGTATTCTGGCCTGGAGAATTTCATGGACATAAGAACCTGGAGGGCTACAACCTGTAGGGTTGTAAAGAGTTGGACATGACTGAGTGACTAACACAAGGAAGACCAAGGGGATAAGAAAAGACCAAATGCCTGTCATTATTTAAGGTGAAACGGGAAAAATTAACAATTATTTTTATATTCTGGTCCAGCTGCCCCTCAGATGCTTCTTTTTAATTTTGTCTCCTGTACAGCTCTGTTGGGCAGGATGAAAAGCTGATGACCTGGTCAAACCAATGCAGAAGTACAAGGTGTCAAGTGAAGCTGCAGCCTGATCTTCCCAAATTAAATGCAAGCTCCAAAGCCAGAAATCAAGGGTAGAAAGTCTAAATATCAAGTCTATTAATCATTTGCAAGCCACTTCCCTCCACGATTTTGTCTGAGAAACAAACAAAAACCCAGTGGTCTGGCATACTCACTGCATCCTTTGTTTTAATGATGTTTTTCAAAACTTGAGCAAATTGCTGATGGAGAAGAGAGAAGTCAGGATTCTAATTAAGCTGTCCCAGTTTAAAAAGTTGTAGAAAATTGCCAACAGGATTGCAAACCTATAGGTATATACAAGCGTAAACAGAGGAGAAATGATGTTTGGAATTCATGAGCGTCACTAGGAAGGTCTGTAATTACAGCTGAGACTGAAATGTAATTTTATCACTTGGAGATCTTGTTCTTTGCTCTACTTTTCACCAGTGATGCTCTATATAGATATACTCATAAGGGAAAAACCTTAGGCAGAAGGCAAAAAAGAAAAATTACATTTTCCCTTTTCCTGAGAACTTTTATTACCGTTAATTCAAACTCAAATAAATATTTATTCAGGTAGTAGTATTGAGATTTACAGATGAAATGCTGCCTTCACTAAATAAGGAGTATTGACTTTTGTTGAGTGTCCTCAGCTACTCACAAATTTCAGTTCATTTAATCCATTCAGCTACCCTAATGAGGCCAGTACTATTGATTATTACCTAATTATGACTATTATTAAATTATATTTTCCAGATAAAGTAAGACAGAGAGAGGTAGCCTGTCCTGGATTGTGGGCCTAGCGTAAATGATAGAGCTGAGATTTAAACCCCGTTGGACTCTAGAGCCGTGTTTGTAATAATTTATTCTGTCTATCCAATAAACAGTCCTTAATTTTACTCTTGATGCTTCTACTCTGAAAAGCTGAACATGTGAGAACATTGGAAAGAAATATGATTGTGTGCAATATCATTTTTTTTTCCTATGTGTTACCATTTTCCTTACTTAATACATGGGTATTGGGTAGCTTCTGGGTGCAAGGCAGTGTCCTTAGCTAGCCTCAAGGTGAGATATGCCTCCGGGACTCACCTACGTTATTCTCCTGGCCCACACGCCCTGCCCTCCCCTTCCTCTGCATCACCTGCTCCACTTGTCAGGGGCCAGCTTAAAACATCACTTCTCAAACAAGCTCTTTTTGACTTCCCCTTTACTCGCTCCTCTGTTATATATTCACTCATCTCTTACACTTTTCCTTTGTAACACTTTCCAAGTTTATAAGCAGATGTGCTTTCCCAGCTAGAAGGCAAGTTCCCTGAAGGCAGAGTGGGTGTCTGGCTTGCTCACTACTGTTTCTTTTGTGATCGGCAGAGAACTTGCCTTGTTCATATTGAACAGCAAATGAATAGAGGAAAGGATGAGACATCGGCCGTGCCCTTGTACTGCTTACGTTTTTGGCAGAGTCACATACAAGTGCACACCTACAAGGAAGGAGAGGGATGTAGAAGGAGAAGGAGCTCAGAGAAGGGACTTTTCAAAGTTACATTTGATCTGGCCCTTGGAGGAGGGGCTGGCATTTCAGATGAAGAAAAGCCAAGAACAAACCTCAGATCCCAGCGAGCACAACCTGCTGAGTAAATTGCTGTGGTGTATTATACTTATTTAGAAAATAAAGTAAGAAAAGAGTGAAACAGCAAATGTTGCTTTCCTTTCCCCTGAAATCATTTAGGTGTAGACTGTCTTTGGGGACCTAAAAACCAATGGAATTGCTTAGCTTGAAAATAGCTGTCTTCACACACTGATGAAAATTATAGAAGCCAAGATACAATATATAACATGTGCCTTTGACCCAGATACCATCCCTCACTGAGAGGAAAAAGAGCCATGAATTTCTGAGAAGAAATGGGTTAGGTGTCTCCTTTGTTTTCCTGTCTCTCCATTTCCTATTCTCAGTGAGGAGCGTGAGATTGCAGAATTTCTCAGCCAAGTCGTGAACAGTCTCTTAAAAACCAGTCTGTCACTTTTTAAGCTCAAAATCAATAGAAGAAATCTCACAAAGATCAATAGATTTGACTCCATAAAAATTAAAAACTAGTCTATATCAAAACTCACAAAACCTACATGAAAGGCAAACTGTAAACAGAAAAATATTCGCCACAACTATGATGGCAGATCAACTCTAGTCCAGTTCACACACACCAACTGTTTGTTCCTGTGTAACTGGAGCTATCAGCTGCAGGGCACTTCAGAGCTCAGTTACAGCGTTGGTTCTTACGGGGATCTGCTGAGAGAAGGATGTACCGACGGACCACGCCCGTGCACTGTTGTAAGAGCACAAGGAACTCTGGGGAAAGTGTACACAACGCAGCCTGAGGTTCATGCAAAGTTTCCTGAAGGGTGTCCTCGGACTGATGAAAGTGGAGGAGAACTTATGAGGGGGAGAGGTGCAGTGTATTTAAAGCAATGAGAAAACTGGGTGAAGACCGAGGGATGTGAGACTACTTGGTGTGTGGTATTGGGAGTGGTTACAAATTCTTCAGGGTTCTGGAATGAAGTAAAATGTTGAGAGTGATGGGGATGAAACTGGACAGATAAACAGGACTACTTTTTAAGTAAAAGTTTGTACTTTGTCCTATAGCTGACAGAACACCATCAAAGCATATAACAAAGACCTGGACAGAGTGATGTTAAAAGTCAGTCTCACAGGTCAAGGAACTAGTTAGGATTGCATCGAGTTCATGGCACAAGCGCTTTAAATTGGTGCGTGCAGTGAGGTGGGGATTTTGAAGTGAGATTTGAGCACACTCTTAGTTTTAATGATTTAACTGCTGATTAACAGCCTCACCTTGCAGGAGTTGATATTTTCTGGAGCAGCCAACTAAATTATGCTTGCTTGGTCTCGGGATGGTTGATCATAGGCACAGGAAAGTGTGCCTGATCTGAGAGTTGTTTAACATAGGAACAGGAAGTTGGGTTGGTTTCAGTGCAGAAACCTACTTGATGCTGTCTTGCTTCAGCACCCAACTCCCAACCCAACCCACCATCTTCATGATATTTTTTGGTGAATAAGTCTGACTTTTTTTTCAAATGCATTTGGGAAATGGCATTATTGTGACCCTGACATGGCCCAATTTCATGAAACAAATGGGCTGTAGAATTAGACCAACAGCTATGGACAGAGAGTAAGGCTTCCTACACTGTGGATGAGGTAGAGTTTCCACGGGCAGTGAGAGGAGTGCTGACCTCAAGATGAAGGGAGTAAACTGGTGCCTTGGGGAGACATAGTGGGATCCTTTGGGAATAGTTTAACTTTTTGTTCTTTTCCCATAGATCATCTGAGTCGTTTTTGGGGAACTAGTAAACATTTTCCTCCCTTTATTGAGATAACTTTTGGATATCCCAACATGGAGCTTTGAAAGTGAGATCTTGGGAATTAGAGGTTTGAGCAGTAAAAAGAAAGGCAGTCTTTGCAACATGATTCATCCACTGATGCCAGGATGGGAAGGTGGCATGAAGGTGAGAAAGGACCGGAGAACCAGAGATGGGAGAGGCAGGAAGTGTGCACCAGGTCTAAACAGCTGTCACAAAGAGGCCAAGAACAAGCTCCTCCCCTTTCCCCAAATACATTAGAGGAAGGCTGAGCTTGAGAATGGCAAGCTGACACTTGCGTTGCCTTTGTATTACTAGAGAAAGTATAAAAAATGTGAAAACCAAAATGAGATCTTTTGAAAAAAAGTTATTCTAATTCTGCTTATATTTTATGCAGTAAGGCAGAAAGAACTAGATTAAAATGAGCAAGAATAGCCTACAAGATCCTTAATTGATAAAGGATGAAGAACTCATTTAATTGGTGACTGTCTTGAATAATATGCACTGGAAAGTGTATAATCTAAAGCAGCACACAAGTAAGAAAAATAACCAAGGAAATAAGAAGTAGTCAAGAAATGTTCCATAAATTAAATCATAGTTTGAAAGGATAAAGTCATGTTAACACTCATTACCATATTTTAATTTCATGGTGATTAAAATTATAATGTAGCATGTATTACCACTTAATTGATCTGCCAACATCAAGTATTTGCAAGGATTTTTTTGTTGTTGTTCTCCGAAGTCATAAACTATCTATTCTTTGCTGCATAATTTTGGAAGTAATTTCAAACTATAAATATTTCTCTTTATTAAAATTCTCAGGAAATTAGAGCCTCAATAACTACTTATTTATATTTGCTTTGGCAAGAGGCCAGGACATTCGTTTTCTTATATTTTGAATTCTACAAGATTAAAGTGCTAAAGAATATTGTATATTAATCTTCTTGCCTCCTTTTATGACAGCTTTACAGCTTAATAGCAATGTTCAGATATCTAAGGGTGACTAGCTAAGCTGTGTCCCTTTAAAACTGGGTTTTTTTCTCTGATAGAAAGCGTTTGCTTGTAGAGGATGCAAACTCACCTCATTGCCAAACCTTGTACCTTTCCAGCACCTGGTCAGCCTGCCCAGCACGAAGCTGTCCCTTGCTGACGCTGCTCCAGAGACCAGGCAATTCTTAGGGCTTTCACCTAATTGAGTAGCCCTACCTCAAACGCAGCCCTTGGTGAGATGACGTCCTTGTGTTGGCCCGTTGCTGCAGCCTGCCCTTGATCCTTCCTGATGCAGCCACTTGTAGCTGCTTTTAGTGCATCCCTCATCAGTGCATCTGTGCCAGGCCACCCTGGTTCTGGTGGAGTAAATGGGACACATATGTCACTTTGGAGCCTCATGAGTCTCTTCAGATAAAAATAGACTTGGAAAACTGCAAAACCTTCCTAATACTTTAGGAAGTATTTAGTATTCAGGAAAGTAGACAATACTTTCCTAATGATTCCTGACTTTTTGGACACCCCACTGCCCTGATTAATGGTCATTCAGATTGACCACCTGGCATAGCTCACTGTCAAAATTAAATAGGACATTTTTCAAAAGTCAAATGCTGTCTTTTGTAGGTAAAATCCCGGTGTGCATGCGTGTGCACACGCTAATGACAGTTAGGTATGCAGGCTAATGATAGGTATGCTAATGACAGTTACAGACTCAGTATCTGAGTCCTAAAATTAATTGGCCTCTACATGCATGTTCTCCAGTACCATTATTCTTAGGACTTATAAAAACCAGTCATTATAATTACTTCTCAAAATGGTTAGACTAAGGCTGGCCAAATATTTTAAGCTAGCTGGAAGTGGAGAAATGCTTTGTAGAGATCTTTGGCATGAACCATCCAGAGGTTAAGAAAAGAGGGGAAGGCAACAGAAACACCCTGTTTTACATCGTTACAGGCTATGAGCAGAGAAATTCACTTTCAGTGCTGAGATTTTAGTATGAGTTTGAATCACACCCCCTTACATCTTTTTAAATTTATTTATTTTTAATCGAAAGGTAATTGTTTTGCAATATTGTGCTGGTTTCTGCCATACATCAACATGAATCAGCCATAGGTATACATATGTCCTCTCCCTCTTGAACCTCCCCCCCACACATATCCTACCACTCTAGGTTATCACCGTTAAATACCTAAATGTAAGACCAGAAACTATAAAGCTCTTAGAGGAAAACTTAAGCAGAATACTCTATGACATAAATTACAGCAAGATCCTCTATGACCCACCTCCTAGAGTAATGGAAATAAAAACAGAAAAACAAATGAGACCTAATTAAACTTAAAAGCGTTTGTATAACAATTGAAACTATAAACAAGGTGAAATCACAGCCCTCAGAACGGGAGAAAATTCATTTTAAAAAAATCTGGCTCTGATAGGGTTTTTAGTTGAGCATAGATAACACTCATACAGAAGAACACCAACCGTGGTTATACAGCAGTGAAGGAATATGTGATTGTAAGAAACTGAAACCTATCCAACATTACACAAAACCAAAGGAGAACTTATTGGAAGCAGATAGGGTATCCCTCTCAGATCCCATGGGCAAAAAGTATAGCCGGAGGGTCAGTGTAAATGAAGGTCAGGACCCAAAGTTAAGGGCTATACAGCCCCTCAACTCTTGCCTGCATAGGTCAACTCTGACGGTCTCATAAACAGAGCCCAAACGCCACGCCACCTGACCTCCAAGTTCCAGCATCTCAGTCTGAGTCTCTTAAGATCAAGTGAGAGGGAAGAAGAGAATTGAGCTGGTCACTGGACAGCTGATGGACTGAACCCTCCTGGGCCAACTGGCTCCAATCTTTGAGTGAGACAGTTTTAAGCAGACTGGTATCTCAGCAAGGTTGATCAATGCCTCTGTAATCAGCAAGATCTCTGGTCAAGAGGAGCCCTGTGGCACCCCACCTTGGGACTTACTTAAAGGGGAAAGAGTAGGAATGGCTATTATGGAGATTCATGTATTTCATAAAGCACCAATGGGAGGCATATTTCCTGAGGTCTGGGATCAGAAAATCTAACGACTGTAGAGACCAATTCTAGCCTTAGATTGAGGATAAAAACAGAATTGCCCGGCCCCATTTGAGACTTTGAAAAATGGGAAGTTACCAGGTTAAGGTCACAGACCAGGAGGACAGATACCGGAAGAGGAATAAGGAATCAAAGGGATACTTAAATCATCGTCTCAGCATGAGACATATATCCTCTCATTTAATCCTTACAACAAATTTCCCTTGCAGTTAGAGGTGGCACAGAGTAGTAATGACACATCCAGCTTATGGAGTCTGAATGCCTGGGTTCAAATTCTAATCTTGCCACTTACTAATGTTAGAACCTTCTAGTTCTAACCTTCTAGATGAACCTTAGGGCTCATCATATTTCTTGTATCACCTGAATTCCTCACCTGCAAAATCCTGGTCAATGATTAGCTCCAACTCAACTGCTTACTCTGGGCTTAAACAAGATTGAGGGGGGTAGGGAGAAGAGACAAAAGAAAGTGAATTAACATTTGCGGAGTAATCTAATTAGGAGCCAAAGCCTGTATGTCTTAAGATCTTGGTAAATTCTCAACTCTTCAGATACATTCTGAGATCCTAGCTTCACCTCTCTTCCTCTGTTCCCTCAGCTCTTCCAATTATTCTCATTGTTATCTTGGCAGCTCAGAGGAATATTCTAGTAACATAGATCTGATCGTGCCTCTGCTTTAGGCTTGGTGGATCCTCATTATCTACAAAAGTAAATCCTCACCCTTCAGTTAGGCAGTACAGTCCTTCCCCAATAATCATCTCCCTCACCAGTGTTTTTCTAGCCTCGTATTATGATCCCCACCCCCTCTGCGCTGCCCCTCTTCCAGCCACCCCAATGGCATTGTTCTCATATCTCCATTTGTATGTTTTTACATATATAATTCTCTTTGCTTTAATTGTTTTCTCTCTTTTGGCAAAATTCCATCAGTTATTTAAGATCTAGATCAAATGTTCATGAATTCATCCAGGCATTACTTGATCCCTCTTATAAATCCAAATGTACCTATATTATAGTACATACAGTCCACCTCTGTATCCATGGGGGGCATTGGTTCCAGGACCCCCTGCAGATACCAAAATTCAGAGATGCTCAAGTCCCTTGTATAAAATGGCATAATACAGTTGCCAACCTGCCCCCCCCAAATTGAGAAGGGTTCATTGCAAATGCACCATCTAATTTTTGCAAATTTCTTTTGATATCTGAGATGCTTTGCCCCCAAAAGGTCAAATTACCATCCTAGTATCCTCAGGGACTGCAGAATCTGCATCAGTATGATGCCTGTAGGCCTGATAAGTCTTTTCCAAAAGTTCAAACGGATACTCATTTGGTTTTTGCTGAATTTCTTGAATTTTATTCAAACTCTTTTGCTTTGGCTCCCCTTTTCAAAGCCTTACCAAGATGCACTTGTGGGAATGCAATTAGGGCATCTTACTGGAGGTCCCAATTTGGTTCAGATGTGGGTAATGCCAAGTGGGCTTCAGGTGCACCATTTGGGTCTGTTAGGTGGAGCTGGCATGTTTCTTCCCTGGTCTTATCAATGACCATTCTCCTTTCATCTCTTGTAAGCATTATATTGAGAAGAATGTGTATGCCTGCCCATGAAGGGTGGTAGGGAGCACCACTTCTATTAAGCTTTTGGAGAGACTCCTCCCTATAAGAAGGGTCACCATCTTTCCAATTAAACAAGTCTGAGAAACCTAGCAGGCTGGCCATGTGCCTTTAGGCCCCCTATGAGATAGCCACATAAGAGAAATGGCCCTACCCCAGGAGTGGCTTATGGTCCAGATCAGGTGCCCTGACAGCTCTTGGACACTCCAGGCCGGTCCCCGTGCTCCAGGGACTGATACTGGATTGTCTAACTGGTCCCTATAATGAACTCCCTTTGGCATGTCTTCACACTCCAATCCTGGTTTTTAAGATTTCATTGCTGTATTTTCTTTCCTTCCTGAGCCCCCGTGTCAGGAACTGGGGCTGGATAGGAATGGCAAGAGGTCAGAGTGGTGGATATACTGGTATAGCAGAGCAGAGGGACAGCTAGCTCAGCTGAAGGAGTTAAGGTTTAAGGCAACAACCCCCCTTGCCCATTCCCTTCCTTTTCTCACTTTCCCTGATGTATAATAATAGCACAAATGCTTGCACACAGAGGATTTTGGCATTCTTCCCTACTTTTTCACAGATTAGGTCTAATTGCGGGATTCTATAGAGCCACTCAAAGGCCGCCATCCCTCAGGATTTTATTGTGAAACCATAAATAGCAACTGATTTTCTCTAATCATTTTGCTTAGGCATCAACCAACAGGACTGGATTCTGGGCTGGAGCTTTTGGTGGAACCAAGTGGGGCCTTTCGCTTCTCCCTGGGAATGTCCAACTCTCGGACAAGAGCAAACAGGTGTTTTTTTCCTCTTGTTCTTCCATTTAACATCAGTAAAGATTTTAAATATCACAAAAGTGATTTGGCTGTAAATGGTGAAAAGGCACCAAAGCAAAATGGACCAAAAAACTCAAAGAACAAACAGAAAACCCTAAATAAACCCTCAAGTGTGGTTTTGGGATTTTACATATACCAACAACACCGGAGAACACAATCAATGTAATTAACACAGCATGGGTGGCAACGTGGCGCAGAGAGTCCCAGGATAAACCTGACTAACCCCCTAGTGGAGATCTGAACAGGTACTGTGGCCACAGACCCTTTTTCTTCTCCTTAGTCATGGGTTCATAGCTGTAATCAGAACACTTATCTAAATTGTGGCTCAAGGATTTTAGAGATAGTTGAAACTTCCTTCAATTTTTAAAGACAAACAAAACAAATAGTTCAAATCAATGCTAGCATCCAAAGAAACAAACAAACCAGTTCACAACACAAAACAAATTAGCTTATTCCAGAGAAAAAGCCCCAGAAAGAAAACTCGCTTTCCAGTTGTACACACTGGAGTGACTTACCCTATTGCATTGAGCCCGTCGACTACCAAATGCTGATCCCTTATTCCAGCTGCCATGTACTGAGGCAGCCAGTGCTGCTTTAGGAAATTCTGAAGGGCAGATCCTCAAGACAAGTGGTCCCAGCAGCTGCTAGGGCCTTACTGGAAAATTCCCTAACCAGGGTTGGCTGTCCACAAGCAGTTAGTCTCCTGGCTGGCTCTACTAAAGTTTTTTACTGAGTCCAAGCTTATACTGGTCTGATCTGATACTGGTCACTGCACAATGGACCAATAAATCAAGAGATGAGTTGTTGGGACAAGGAATTGCAACTTGATTTGGAAAGCCAGCAGACCCAGAAGATGACGCTCTAGTGTCCCAAAGAACCATGTTTCCGGAGTTAGGAATCAGGCTTCTTTTACACTGAAAGAGGAGGGGCTAAAGTTCTGGTTCCAGCCAGACTCCGGAAAGGGATGTGTTAATTTCTTCTTGCCTGCAACCATTCACAGGTGGGCCTGGTCAGGATGATTCTTATGAGCTTAACAAGTTTATTTTAACTTAATGTTCATTACCTGTGAGGCAGGCCTCCCAGAGCTACAGGCTATTATGCATGATTTAAGTGTATAGGTAACATCCCTTTAGGATTTCTGGTGGCTCAGTGGTAAAGAATCTGTCTGCCAATGTAGGAGACGGGGGTTCATTTCCTGGGTCAGGAAGATCCCCTGGAGAAGGAAATGGCAACCCACACCAATATTCTCACCTGAAAAATCCCATGGACAGAGGAACCTGGAGGGCTACAGCCCATAGGACTGTGAAAGAGTTGGACACGACTTAGTGACTAAACAACAAAACATCCCTTTAGTGATTAACTAGAAATAGAATACAAGGATTCTTACCTATTACATTCCCTCTAGTTGAAGCTTGTTCATGTTTAGACACAGAAGAAAATATGGAATGTTGTTGCTGTGGAAACAAACTTAGAAAATGACTTTCTTTTCTCCTTTATATAAATGTAAGAGTCATATCTCATGGCTAAGCTGAATACGAATAATTATACAATGGCATTGAAAGCATCAAGCTGTCTCCTAAGGTGCTCTGCAGCAGTCAGTTATGCAGACCACAGAACAGGCTCCACGTGCCACTCTAGCATATAATCTTTCTGACTTTGATGCACAGTCACTGGGTTAAATATTATTTTCAGTGTATCCTACAATGAAATTACTGCATTTCAGTGGATTTCTGTTTGGGGATTTAAGGTATTTTAAAATCACAGAGTATAACAATTTTTCAAGAGGAAAAAACCACTTACCCGTTATTTTTAAAAGTTCGTTTCAAAAGCCTCTATTTTGTTTTATGTATTTGGGATCAGCCCACATGGAAAGATTCTCTTAAGAGTCTATAGAAATATTTCCCCTTTCCTCCTGCGTACTCCTACAAGAAAGCTAAAAAGTAATAACAAAATACATTTTGTGATTTCTCTTTGTGGAATGATTCTTTGTCTGACCACCTTTTCTCCTGACGAATTAATTACTTTACTGGAAGGAACACTGGAAATGTTACTTTTTGTCACCATAATTGATCAAAAGACCATTTTCACGTATTAAAACCTCCACGTACTAGCTGATCTCTGTGGTTTCATAGTTTGACTTTTACCATGTTGATAACTTTCCTGGTTCTCAATCTGAGCTGCAGCAGCAGCCCAAATATCTTTGCCTCAAAAGTCTTAAAAATGGGAAATTTCTCATTTCAACCCGTGTTTAAGATGTTGCATGATCTAGCAGTAAAAAAAAAAAAAAAAAACAAAAACCAAAAACTTCATGGTAGCATTCAGACTTTCTCACATGCTTTTGTACAACAGGTGCTCCTCATGGAATAAGTGTGTAACTCACATGTAAGCAGACTTGACATAGGATGACAAGGTGAGAGCTGGGAAATGCCTCTGGTTGTCTAATCAATGGATTCTGGAGAAAACTGACAAGATAAAGCCCAATTCCCAGGGTTGTTAAATAGATAAACTAAATAGTGCATGTGGACATTGCAGAGTTCCTTAGGGTTCAGGGCCCTTCACTCTGCATGCTCTATACTAGCCCTGGGTGTGTGTGTGTGTGTGTGTGTGTGTTCTAAATATATTTCTGATTTCACGCATGACTTTCAGATCTACACAGCTGTTACCTTGAACACAATACACAAAAACTAAACTCACTTTTGGCTTTTGCAAACCAGTTTCCCTTCCTGAACCTCCATATTGGTAAGTGCCCTGCCATCTACCCAGGTGCCCAGTCCAGAAAGGGAGCTGGGCATCCCAGTTCCCTTCCCACCCTAGCCCTCTGTTTATTTCCAAACCTAACTGGACCCCACCCCACTTACTTTCCTCCATTTTTTCCCACTGCCTTGGTTAAGGCTGCCCATCTCTCTCTCCCGAGTTCCTGCAACAGATTCTGGCTGGGCCTCCCACCCTCAGTCTTGCCTTTTTGTTCAGTCTTCATGGCAGCCAGAGATCTGCCTCTAAAACACTCACCTTCTCTCCTTTAACCACGTTCATTTTCTCCTCTAGTCTAATCTCCTTATGATCCATTTTTTCTCTGGTCACTCTACAGTCTCTTCTTTATCCACCTCCCTTACATCCCATTCCAGCCATACTGAGCATCTTTTAGTTCCCCCCACCCACACATCATTTCTCTTACCTCCAGGTCTTTGTACTCAGACTTTGCAACAGGGTCAAGACTCGGAGTTGTTATTAAGCTATTTATTCTGTTATTAAGCTATTACCTTCCCATTGGAAGGTAAGCTCCAATAGATGGAGCAACTTTTTCTTTTTTGTTCAATAATAAATTCCCAGAGCCTAGTACAGGCTTCCCAGGCGTCACTAGTGGTAAAGAACCCATGTGCCAATGCAGGAGACATAAGAGACTCGGATTCAATCCCTGGGTTGGGAAGATTCCCTGGAGAAGGGCACCGCAACCCACTCAAGTATTCTTGCCTGGAGAATCCCATGGACAGAGGAACCTGGCAGGCTACAGTCCACAGGGTCACAAAGAGTTAGACACGACTGAAGTGACTTAGCATGCAAGCAGAGCTTAGTATGGTTCCTAACTATTATGGACTAAATGTCTATATCCATGCCTTCCAAGTTCATATGTTGAGCTCTAATCCACCCCTACCACTGTGATGTTTTTAGAAGGAAAGATCTTTGGCGGGTAACTAGGATTCATTCCTTTATTTCAGTTGCTTTTTGCGACCCCATGGACTGCAGGACATCAGGCTTCCCTGTTCATCACCAACTCCCAGAGCTTGCTCAAACTCATGTCCATTGAGTTGGTGATGCCATCCAACCATCTGATCCTCTGTTGTCCCCTTCTCCTCCCGCCTTCAATCTTTTCCAGCATCAGGGTCTTTCCAAATGAGTCAGTTCTTCACATGAGGTGGCCAAAGTATTGGAGTTTCAGCTTCAGCATCAGTCCTTCCAATGAATATTCAGGACTGATTTCCTTCAGGATTGACTGGTTTGATCTCTTTGCAGTCCAAGGGACTCTCAGGAGTCTTCTCCAACACCACAGTTCAAAAGCATCAATTCTTCAGCACTCAGCTTTATTTATAGTCCAACTCTCACATCCATACATGACTACTGGAAAAATCACAGCTTTGACTAGATGGACCTTTGTCAGAAAATAATGTCTTTGCTTTTTAATGGTGTCTAGGTTGGTTTTAGAAAAGGCAGAGGAACCAGAGATCAAATTGCCAACATCCGCTGGATCATCAAAAAAGCAATAGAGTTCCAGAAAAACATCTATTTCTGCTTTATTGACTATGCCAAAGCCTTTGACTGTGTGGATCACAATAAACTGTGGAAAATTCTGAAAGAGATGGGAATACCAGACCACACCTGACCTGCCTCTTGAGAAACCTATATGCAGGTCAGGAAGCAACAGTTAGAACTGGACATGGAACAACAGACTGGTTCCGAATAGGAAAAGGAGTATGTCAAGGCTGTATATTGTCACCCTGCTTATTTAACTTCTATGCAGAGTACATTATGAGAAACACCGAGCTGGAAGAAGCACAAGCTAGAATCAAGATTGCCGGGAGAAAGCCTCTTGATGAAAGTGAAAGTGGAGAGTGAAAAAGTGGGCTTAAAGCTCAACATTCAGAAAACTAAGATCATGGCATGTGGTCCCGTCACTTCATGGCAGATAGATGGGGAAACAGTGGAAACAATGTCAGACTTTATTTTTGGGGGCTCCCAAATCACTGCAGATGGTGACTGCAGCCATGAAATTAAAAGACACTTACTCCTTGGAAGAAAAGTTATGACCAACCCCTTCAGCATATTAAAAAGCAGAGACATTACTTTGCCAACAAGGGTCCATCTAGTCAAAGCTATGATTTTTCAAGTGCTCATGTATGGATGTGAGAGTTGGACTGTGAAGAAGGCTGAGCACCGAAGAATTGATGCTTTTAAACTGTGGTGTTGGAGAAGACTCTTGAGAGTCCCTTGGACTGCAGGGAGATCCAACCAGTCCATTCTGAAGGAGATCAGCCCTGGGATTTCTTTGGAAGGAATGATGCTAAAGCTGAAACTCCAATACTTTGGCCACCTCATGCAAAGAGTTGACTCATTGGAAAAGACTCTGATGCTGGGAGGGATTGGGGGAAGGAGGAGAAGGGAACGACAGAGGATGAGATGGCTGGATGGCATCACCGACTCAATGGACGCAAGTCTGAGTGAACTCTGGGAGTTGGTGATGGACAGGGAGGCCTGTTGTGCTGCGATTCATGGGGTCGCAAAGAGTCGGACACGATTGAGTGACTGAAATTAACTGAACTTCACTGAGGTTGGTCATAGTTTTTCTTCCAAGGAGCACAAGTATCTTTTAATTTCATGGCTGTAGTCACCATCTGCAGTGATTTTGGAGCCCAAAACAATGGTCTTTCACTCTTTCCACTGTTTCCCCATCTATTTGCCATGAAGTGATGGGACCAGATGCCATGATCTTAGTTTCTGAATGCTGAGTTTAAAGCCAACTTTTTCACTCTCTTCTTTCACTTTCATCAAGAGGCTCTTCAGTTCTTCTTCACTTTCTGCCATAAGGGTGGTGTCATCTGCGTATCTGAGGTTACTGATATTTCTCCCAGAAATCTTGATTCCAGCTTGTGCTTCATCCAGGCCAGCATTTTGCATGGTGTACTCTGCATAGAAGTTAAATAAGCAGGGTGACAGTATACAGCCTTGATGTTCTCCTCTCCCAATTTGGAACCAGTCTGTTGTTCCATGTCCAGTTCAAACTGTTGCTTCTTGACTTGCATACAAATTTGTCAGGAGGCAGGTAAGGTGGTCTGGCATTTCCATTTCTTTAAGAATTTTCCACAGTTTCTTGTGATTCACACAGTCAAAGACTTTGGTGTAGTCAACAAAGCAGAAGTAAATGTTTTTCTGGTATTCTCTTGCTTTTTTGATGATCCAACAGATGTTGGCAATTTGATCTCTGGTTCCTCTGCCTTTTCTAAATCCAGCTTGAAAATATGGAATTTCACGGTTCACATACCCTGGCTTGGAGAATTTTGAGCATTACTTTGCTAGCATGTGAGATGAGTGCAATTGTGCGGTAGTTTGAACATTCTTTGACAATGCCTTTCTTTGGGATTGGAATGAAAACTGACTTTTTCCAGTCCTGTGGCCACTGCTGAGTTTTCCAAACTCTAATTACGATTAAATGAGGTCATATTGGTGGAGTCCTCACAAATGGGATCAGTGCCCTTGTAAGAGTCAGAAGAGAGCTTGCTTTTTCTGTTCTTTGCCATGTGACTATGTTGGCAGTCTGCCACCTGGAAAGGCACCCTCACCAGATCTGATTGTGCTGGCACCCTGAGCTCAGACTTCTAGCCTCCAAAACTGTGAGAAATAAATTTCTGTTGTTTATAAGGCATTAGATTTGTGATATTATTTTATGGCAGCCAGAACAAAGATATCAACACAAAAGGGGGCACTCAGTCAATGTTTGCTGAATGAATAAGTGATCTTGTAGCAACATAATGAAGATGGAAGAAACCTCACCCAGAATTCCCCAAATCTGGATAATCATGGTGCAGTAGAAAGATCAGATTCTGTCAGGCAAATCTCTCTAGCTCTATGACCTAGGGTGATTAATTTAACCTTGAGACACTTTTCTCATTTGGTGACATGAAGATAAGATAGCTCACAAGGTTGTTGTGGGTTAATTGCTATAAATGGCTTTAGCCATACTGTGGGTTGGCCCTCAATAAATATTCAATTCTCAAATCTTGGTTTCACAAAGACTACTGGAAGCCATAAAAACTTGGCAAAGCTAGAAAGCCTTATCTAAAACAGGCCTCAGATGAAGAAACTCAGGAATTAAACTATGTTGTATAAGGAGCTTGTTTTCATAAAAGTGCTACAGCTCTTACTGGGAGGAACAGGGTTTATTGTGAGGGTCAACTGAAAAGTCTATTCTTGTAAATAGTTGCTCAAGGCATGGTCTCCTTGAGGAATTGGGAGCATGAACTTCCCTTGCCCCTTATTTCCCCCAACTGGCTGGGAAGTGTTTATTTGAGACATTGTTTATTGAGCTTGGAGTACCGTGGCTCGCCCCCTTGCATAATGCCTAATAGCTGTGCATTGATGTATAAAGTTCCTTCAGCTTCTGTGTGGCTAAAAGTCTTTCAAGAGGTTTAGAGTGAGAAGGGAGTCAACATGGAAGAACTGGGCCATGCAAGAGAGAGGTCGATGTTTCCAGAGAAATGAAATGAAAAGGCAGTTTTGCCCAGTGCTTATGATAATCAAGGCAGAATAAAATGCAGTCCTCTTCTAATGTGAGCTTACAAAGGTACCTGTGTGGGGTGATGTTCACAGACACACTGCAAGGGCACTGATGTTTACTTGATACTGCAGCAGATGGGACACGGAAGGGACTGACATATCATCTCAGAATCACAGCCTAACGCAGATCAACGAAACCTTAGGAATCCTTTGTTTTGAAGACCAGGAAAATGAAGTACTCACAGGCTGTGACTGCACACTGCTGATAGGGAGCGGAAAGGCAATCAGACCCTAGCCTTTGGAGTCTCGGGCCTCAGCCCTTTTTAGCGCAGGGTGCTTACCGCAAGGAAAGAGAGGTTGAAAAAGCTGACTTCAGTTTTCAGTGAAATTGTTAAGGTTTTCTCCATGGTCAGATTAAAATGACATAAAGAAACCTATTGTGTAGCACATGGAACTCTGATCAGTGTATGTGGCAGCCTGGATGAGGGGGGATTGGGGGGTGAGAATGGATACATATATATGACTGAGTCCCTTTGCAGTTCACTCCAAACTTTCACAACATTGTTAATTGGCTATATCCCAATACAAAATAAAAAGTTAAAAATGAATAAATAAATAAAAGGACCTAAAATAGCTAAGCAATTAATACATGAGATAATGTATATGAAAGTTTATTATAAAGTATAAAATATTCTCTTAATAAATAAAATGGTCTGACCAGATGGATATAATCATAGAGTATTACAGGTCACATTTTGATGACAATCAAAGTGATTTTACCTGCTTTGTCAGCTGTTCCATTGTTTCTTTGTTGCTGACTCCAGAGGAGGTAACTTATGGATCGCAAATTTCTACAAGAAAAGTATGTAGGAAAATTAAT
The DNA here is from genome assembly GCF_003369695.1 of Bos indicus x Bos taurus. Classification (NCBI taxonomy): domain Eukaryota; kingdom Metazoa; phylum Chordata; class Mammalia; order Artiodactyla; family Bovidae; genus Bos; species Bos indicus x Bos taurus. The sequence continues at coordinate 45,482,329 of NC_040090.1, read as the reverse complement.
TTGTGCACAGTGTTTTTTATTAAAATGTTTTCAATTATAAAAAGGATGCATAAATATATCACTATAGGACACTGGGGGAAATGCAGAAAAATATAAAAGAAGCAATAAAAATTACCTACAAAACTACCTTTGAAAAAATTCAATTAAAATATTAGTGTATTTTTTTCCTGAAAGATTGCTATCCTGTAAGTATACACTGTGCGTGCTCAGTCGCTCAGCCATGTCTGACTCTTGGCGACCCTATGACCTATATATAGCACACCAGGTTCCTCTGTCCACGGGATTCTCCAGGCAAGGATACTGGAGTGGGTTGCCATGCCCTCCTCCAGGGGATCTTCCTGACCCAGGGATCGAACACAAATCTCTTATGTCTCCTGCATTGGCAGGCAGGTTCTTTACCACTTTCGCCATCTGGGAAGCCCATACACTGTACATGCAGTTTAAAATTCAATCTTCAAACAATATTATTTAGTGACTTTTTTCCCATTAGTCTCCAAAGAATACTATAATTGATGGTATATTATTTCTTTATAATAGAGCTAATATATTTATCCATCCATTTATGTTTCCACATTTATCTTGTTACCAAATTTTCACTTTTATAAATATTTCTGACATCAAAGCACTGCTTCTTTGACCACACTTCTGGTTTTCATCCTTCCTTGAACAGATTCCTAGAAGTTGGATTATTAGATCAAAGATTATGACAATTTTAAAAATTCCTCATAAGGATCACTCAATTGCTTTTCAGAGACTGTGATCTATTTATACTTGTACCGGCACTGTGTATAAACATACATTTCACCACATCCTTGGCAGCATTATCATATAAAATAGTTGACAGTGGGTGAAAAGTTGATGAGAAATAGGATATTTGGATGACCTCAAAATAAATTCCCACAAGATGCTTAATAACTATAAAAGAAAAATAACAACTTTACAGAAGAGGAAACTTGTAGATACCACATTAACAGAGATACAACTTAGCTTCATCAACGATGGGACAAGGACTTTCCTGGCGGTCCAGTGGCTAAGACTCTGAACTCCCAATGCAGGGACCCAGGTTTGACCCCTGATCATGGAACTAGATCACACATGTTACAGGTAAAAAGATCTCACATGCTGAAACTAAGACCCAGTGCAGACCCAGTAATATATTTACTTATAGATAAGTAAATATATTTTTAAAAAATTATGGTACAACTGTCATCATGTTCCTCACAAGAGGATGCAAGAAAAAGGACACGTTATTTCTGAGATATTCCCGCCCAAAATGCATTGCTGTTCAGTCATTAAGTCGTGTCCAATTCTTTGTGACCCCATGAACTGCAGCATGTCAGGTTTCCTGTCCTTCACTAATTTCTGGAATTTGCTCAAACTCACGTCCATCGAGCCAGTGATGCCATTCAACTATCTCATCCTCTGTCATCCCCTTCTTGTCCTGCCCTCCATCTCTCCCAGCATCAGGGTCTTTTCTAATGAGTTGGCTCGTCACATCAGGTGACCAAAGTATTGGAGCTTCAGCATCAGTCCTTCCAAATATTCAGGGTTGGTTTCCTTTGGATTGACTGGTTTGATCTCCTTGTTGCCCAAGGGACTATCAAGAGTCTTCTCTGCACCACAATTTGAAGGTATCAATTCTTCAGGGTTCAGCCTTCTTTATGGTCCAACTCTCACATCCATTCATGACTACTGGAAAAACCATAGCTTTGACTATCTGGACCTTTGTTGGCAAAGTGATATCTTTGCTTTTTAATACACTGTCTAGGTTTATCATAGCTTTCCTTCCAAGGAGCAAATGTCTTCTAATTTCATGGCTGCAGTCACCATCCACAGTGATTTTGGAGCTCAAGAAAATAAAATCAAAACGTATAACCTAAATCGAATCATGAGAAAACATCAGATAAACCAAAACTAGGAGACATTCAACACAATAAATGATCTGTATTCATCAAAAATGCCAGTGTCATGGGAGTTAATGTTTTCTCATTTCTATTGTTGTTTAACTCTGACCGCCCCCCCCCCCCACTATATTTTGTAGGAGTATTGCTAGCACAGAGGAAAGCTACTGGATTTGCACATTTTTCTTGTATGCTACCATTTTACTTATGAATTAATGTTAAGAGCTTTCAGTTAATTTCTCTGCATTTTTTTGACTTTTCCTTTCCAATAATTTTACCTTTTATTTCTGTCTGATGTCTTATAGCACCAGATAAAATTTCTTCAATAGTGCCACATAATAATATAGATATCCAGCATTTCTGCTTCTTCCTGGTTTTAATGGGAATGTTTCTGATTTCAACATTAAGGATGATACAGGCTGTCAATATGAGATACTATAGATTAAAGAGAGTATCTTCCTATTCCTAGATTTCTATGAAGATGGATTTTTTTTAATCAAGCATGAATGTGGAATTCATCTGAACTAATTTTTGTTGTCTATTAAGTCTATCATAGAGTTTTTCTTACTGAGATTGTTGAACTGATGCCATTACATTAATACATTTTGCCAGTGTAAATCTATTTTTGCTTCCTGGAATAAAGCTGGTATAGTTGTGGCAAATAATTCTCTTAGTACTTCATTCTGCAATTATATATATTTTTCCTTTTGCACAAGCTAGAATCAAGATTGCTGGGAGAAATATCAATACCCTCAGATAGGCAGAAGATACCACCCTTATGGGGGAAAAGGCAATGGACGGAGGAGCCTGGTAGGCTGCAGTCCATGAGGTCGCTAGGAGTCAGATACGACTGAGTGACTTCACTTTCACTTTTCACTTTCATGCATTGGAGAAGGAAATGGCAACCCACTCCAGTGTTCTTGCCTGGAGAATCCCAGGGATGGGGGAGCCTTGTGGGCTGCCATCTATGGGGTCACACAGAGTCGGACACAACTGAAGCAACTTAGCAAGCAGCAGCAGCCACCCTTATGGCAGAAAGTGAAGAAGAACTAGAATGAAAGAGGGACTTGATGAAAGTGAAAGAAGAGAGTGAAAAAGTTGGCTTAAAACTCAACATTCAGAAAACAAAGATCACGGCATCTTGTCCCATTACTTCATGGCAAATAGATGGGGAAACAGTGGAAACAGTGACAGACTTTATTTTTCTGGGCTCCAAAATCACTGCAGATGGTGACTGCAGCCATGAAATTAAAACATGCTTAGTCCTTGGAAGAAAAGCTATGACCAACATAGACAGCTTATTAAAAAGCAGAGACATTACTTTGCCACCAAAGGTCCATCTAGTCAAAGCTTTGGTTTTTCCAGTAGTCACATATGCATATGAGAGTTGGACTTAAAGAAAGCTGAGCACCAAAAAATTGATGCTTTTGAACTGTGGTGTTGGAGAAGACTCTTGAGAGTCAACCTGGACAGCAAGAAGATCCAACCAGTCCATCCTAAAGGAAATCAGTCCTGAATATTCATTGGAAGGACTGATGCTGAAGCTGAAACTCCAATACTTTGGCCACCTGATGCTAAGAACTGACTCATTGGAAAAGACCCTGATGCTGGGAAAGATAGAAGGCAGGAGGAGAAGGGGACGACAGGATGAGATGGTTGGATGGCTCAATGGATGTGACTAAATGGATGTGAGTTTGACTCAATGGATGTGAGTTTGAGCAAGCTCCAGGAGTCAGTGATGGACAGGGAGGCCTGGTGTGCTGCAGTCCATGGGGTCGCAAAGAGTTGGATACAACTAAGTGACTGAACTGAACTGAGCTTCCTTTTGCAACTCTGTGGTGGATTTGTACTGTATCAGCTTAGTTTAGCTAGGACTGTTTCCAGAATTCCCTTCTGTGCATACTTCTGGGTTAGCTGGACCACAAGAGACAATCATGTGAAATTGGGAAGGGGAAGTGAAGTGGGACCATACCGTCATACACTCATAGGTCAGTGCCAGGCACAAGGCACTGATGGTACTCAGTGCTGTCACTGCTCTGCAGGCTCTCCTGAATGGGGGCAGGGGACAACAGCTAAGTCACAGCACCCCAAGTTCCTAGTGGCCAACATCTTCAGCTTCCCTGACTCCTGGGTCATCTATCTTGGTTGTTGTTGTTGAGTCACTCAGTCATGTCCAACTCTGCCACTCCATGGGCTGCAGCACACCAGACTTCCCTGCACTTTACTATCTCCCAGAGTTTGCTCAAACTCATGTTCATTGAGTCAGTGATGCCATCCAACCCTCTTATCCTCAGTCACCCCTTTCTCCTCTTGCCCTCTATCTTTTCCAGCATCAATCTTTTCCAGTGAGTCAGCTTTTTGTATCAGGTAGCCAAAGTATTGGAGGTTCAGTATCTGAACTTCCAATGAATATTCACGTTTGATTTCCTTTAGAATTTACCAATTTGATCTCCTGCTGTCCAAGGGACTCTCAAGAGTCTTCTCCAGAACAATTCCAAAGCATCAATTCTTCAGTGCTGAGCCTTCTCTATGGTCCAACTCTCACATCCATATATGACTACTGGAAAAACCATAGCTGCTTTTTAATATGCTACCTAGGTTTGTCATAGCTTTTCCTCCAAGAAGCAAGCATCTTTTAATTTTGTGATTGTAGTCACTGTCTTCAGTGACTTTGGAGCCCAGGAAAATAAAATCTGTCACTGTTTGCACTTTTTCCTCATATATTTGTCATAAAGTGATGGGACTAGATGCCAAGATCTTGGTTTTTTGAATGTTGAGTTTCAAGTCAGCTTTTTCATTCTCCTCTTTCACCTTCATTAGGAGGCTAATTCCTCTTTGCTTTCTGCCATTAGGGTGATATCATCTGCATATCTGAGGTTGTTGATATTTCTCTTGGCAAACTTGATTCCAGCTTGTGGTTCATTCAGCCCAGTATTTTGCATGATGTACTCTGCATAGAAGTTAAATAAGCAGGGTGACAATAGACATCTTGATGTGCTCCATGCAACTGTGACCATTGGCAAGGATTGGTTTCTTGCAATTGCAGATTTCCTGAAAGCTATCCAGAACCTGAGTGCTGTCAGTCATCTTCCCTGGCTTTTGCTTCTCTGCTTCTTCCAAAGAGGTGTGTGTGTTTGTATGTGTGTGTTACCCCATAGTTTTTCAAGCATACATTCCCTGTCCTAAATCATGTTCTATCTAAAATACCCAGAGTACTTCTTCCTAACCAATGCCTAATACAATAATTAGATGGAAATTTAAAAACCTGAATGTACAATAATGATTTTTCATTAATTTTTTCTATACCAAAAGATTCATTCTGAAGTTGTCAATTTTATTAGCAGGACATCCTTTCTGTATTTATGATACATTGGACTATTATTTTTATTTATTTGCTTTTAAAAAATTCTTTTAAAAAATTAAATTTGCCGGAGAAGGCAATGGCAACCCACTCCAGTGTTCTTGCCTGGAGAATCCCAAGGACGGCGGAGCCTGGTGGGCTGCCGTCTCTGGGGTCGCACAGAGTTGGACACGACTGAAGCAATTCAGCAGTAGCAGCAGTAGCAGTGTCTCTGAGCCTTGTCTCTGGCGAGAAAAGAGTCTCCTCTAAGAATCTTAAACCTTAGACTTAGCCCTGTTTGAATTTTTAGTTTGAATTAAACTGCAAATGGGGTCTAAGAGCTATCAGAAATAGGACTTAAAGTAAAAAAGTGGTCTTCAGCCATCAGTAACCCTAGAATAACTGCCAAAACCAAAAATATCTTGGGAGGGATGTACCTTCAACCCCAGAAGCAAAAGAAAACCACACCACAGCTCTGAGCAGATGAGCTGAAGTCTTTAATACAAAATATACACACAGGGATTTCCCTGGTGGTCCAGTGGTTAAAACGCTGTGCTTTCAATGCAGGAACCTGAGTTCAATCCCTGGTCAGGGAACTGGATCATGCATCCTGCAACTACGGGAACCCACGCACTGCAACAAATATCCCGAGTGCTGCAGCTAAGACCCAGCACAGCCAAATAAATGATAAATAGATAAACATTTTTAAAAAACAGAAAACAAAATACACACCAATACTAACATGCACACACTCAGAAGAAACAATGTATCATGAGAAAGGATCAGACTGATTCTTTAGGAAGATTCTAGACCCTCAGAATTTGTTATGATAGAACTATTGAACAGAGACTTTAAAATGTGGATGATTAAAAAAAAAAGGAAGTATAAGGGGAAGAAACACAATCCTGGGAAATTGTGGGGAAAAGTTATTATTTTAAAAATAAAAACACACAGTAAAAAAGTCATTGACACTAAACAAAGCTTAAACATCAAACAGACAGGTAAGTAATAGAATTAACAAAGTTGAGAGGAATAGTGAACTAGAAAAAAGATCTGGGGAAATTGCCCTGATGCCACCCAAGAAAATATATAGGTGGAAAATCTGAAGAAAGATTAGAAACATGGAATGTTTCTAGAATGTGACTGTCCAACATAACATAAAACCTATAAAAACATTATTAAAAGAAAAACAGAATGTAGAAGAGGCAGTATCTGAAAAAAATAATAGCTGAGAATCCCACGATACACACCACAGTCTCCCACCTACACCCCCAGCTCGCCCAGCTACAGCCCGACTTCACCAAAGTACACCCCAACCAGTCCTTCCTATAGCCCCAGCTCACCAGAGTACACCCCCACCTCCCCCAAGTACTCACCTACCAGCCCCAAATATTCACCCACCTCCCCCAAGTACTCACCTACCAGCCCTACCTACTCACCCACCACCCCAAAATACTCACCCACATCGCCTACTTACTCACCAACCTCTCCTGTCTACACCCCAACCTCCCCCAAGTATTCACCCACTAGCCCCACCTACTCCCCCACCTCCCCCGGCTACTCGCCCACCAGCCCCACCTATAGCCTCACCAGTCCAGCCATCAGCCCGGATGACAGTGATGACAAGAACTGAGGGTGAGCTGTGCGCAGGGGCACCTGGCTAGGTGGAGGGCGGCCTTGAGGTACCCTGCCGCTCCGCTCCCCTGTGGGGTACAGCCCCAGTCTGGCTCCCTTGTACATAGCTCCTTGTGACCGTCCCCTGTTGAGGTTCCAGACCCATTTCTGCTGGGGATTTTGTTTTGTTCTCTACTTGCGCTATCGCAGAACCCACTCACCCTCTGTGGTGGTCTCCTTCCTGCCCCACTACCCCAGGCCTGTCCCCAAATCAGACATCCTTCTCGCTGTGGCTTGATTGGGGATAAAGGGTATTTTCACTTCTTAGGGGTAGGTCCAGCTCTGGGTCATCACATCTGATCCTTGGGAAGAACAAAGCGAAAGCTGCCTTTTGTCTGTTATTTTATTTTTTGAACTTTAAATAAAGTTTACTAGTTTTGACCCCCCATAAAAAATAAATAAATAAAAAATTAAAAATTAAATTTGCCAGAGGTTTTGTTTCTATTTTCAGAATCTGTTCTTTGATTTTTATATCTTTAGAAGTATGTATTTAGCTGCCTGCATCAGAAAATGCAACTAACAGTAACTTCACCAAATAGGCATTGATTTTTCTAACATAACAATGAGCTCAGAGGTAGATGGTTGCTAGCATTATTTAGCTCCTCAACAGTACGGTCAGGCATCCAGACTCACTCTGTTTTTTCAATTCACTGTCCCTAGCCACTGACTTCCCTCCTCGTGTTTGTGACTTCCTGGTTACAAGATGACTATTATGTCAGACATCAGAGATACATTCAAGGCAGAAAATGTGGTCAGGGAAAGGGAAAAGAGAAAGCATTGAACCAGCTCTGTCAGTACCGCTTTGTATCATTAAAGCAAGAGCGCTCCAAGAAGCTCCCTCAACTGTCTTCCACTGATAACCTCAGTGATAAGATTTTTCATGGCCTCTTCTACCTACCAAGAGTCCTAAGAAGGTACTTAATTCACTCCCTAGCTTCTATAGAAGAAGGCAAGAGAAAACAAAGTTGGGAAAAATCACCCTACTGTCTCCACTACATATATCAACATCATGATGTTTGTTTCTGCTTCTTTATCATTTATCTTGCTGTTTTCTAAGTTGAGTAAAAGAAGAAGGTTTATTTATTTTATTTTGCTGTTGTTAAACAATGAGTTCCTTTTATGCTATGAATTTTCCTATGAGGATAGCTTTGACAACACACCATGGGTTTTGATTTAATGAGCTCTCATTGCAGTTTTCTAAATGGCCTATAATTGTACCATTGATTTCCTTTCTTAATGACAGTTTTTGCCTGTTTGTTTGTTTAGAAGAGTGAATTTCACTTCCATAAGGTTGAGAGCTTTATCTTTAAACATTTTTTTCTTCATTTCTAGATTTATTGCATTTTCAGCAGAGAAGGTAGTTATTATTAGAATTTCTATTTTTTGAGATGTATTGAACTTTTCTTTGTGATTTAATACAAGATCAGTTTTGTAAATTTTTCTCAAACATTTTACTAAATGGTAGATTTTTGTTTATAGTATACATTATAATATGTATGTATTCAAATTCTCTATAATCTCAGTTTTTGAATTTTTAGTTGGAAAATAATTGTTTTACAATATTGTGTTGGTTTCTGCTTTACAACAACATGAATCAGCTATAAGTATGCATGTATCCCCTCCCTCTTGAGCCTCCCTCCCACCCCTGCATAACCCCAATTTTGTGAGAGTATTTTTGGTTCTAATTTGTCTGCAGAAAAAGTATTAGTTGCACGGTTGTGTCCGACTCTGCAACCCCATAGACTGTAGCCCACCAGGCTCCTCTGTTCATGAGACTCTCCAGGCAAGAATACTGGAGTGGGTTGCCATGCCCTCCTCCAGGGGATGTTCCCAACCCAGGGAACGAACCCAAGTCTCCTGCAGAAGTCACCCCCAAATTATGCAACTATCAGTTTCTTCTTATGTTTGTAATCATAGTCTCTCTATGCCTCAGTTTCCTCATCTGCAGAATGGAAGAAATAATATTTCCTACTTCACAGAGCTGTTGAGAGGGTTAAATGCTTTAATTTCATGTGAAATGCTTGGATCAGTACCTTTCACAAGGTCAGCATTCAATAAGTGTCATTAAAGTAATCAAACAAGGAGGCCATTAGCCTGACTTGGCTCTAATGCCTTGTTAGCCTTCAAAAGAAAACCAAAACCTATGTCAGCATCAGTTCCTCAAGGATAAGAAAAATAATCAATCACAAAAGTGAAAGAGTCTTTCCCAAACAATACAACTGCTGAAGCTATGGCCAACCAACCAGTTTCCCTGTTTTGTTTTGCATCTTCTCTATAAAGTTCTTGCCCCTGGCTCCTGTCAGTGGATTACTAACCACTTCTAGTTTGGCATTGCCCAATTCCAATCAACTTTTGCTCAAATAAACTCAAATTTTTAATATGTCTCAGTTTATCTTTCAACAATGTTAAATACTATTATTATTATTGTTTCCAGTCTAGCAGGCTTGCTCTGTTTCTAATAACAGAGCAGGGTAGGACAGGATTGATATTCTCAAGCCAATTTCATTGGCATTGAAGTTAGTGTTAATTAGTCCCAGATTCCAGCAGCGGTTTGTCAGTCCTAGTCTGCAGTTGTTTAAATGCATTTTTGACATTTTCTCTGCTTCATGGACTTTTATTGGGAGGTTGGAAGAGGTTATGTCAAGGGTTACTAGCCAACCACCTTTTAAACCAGAACACTTGTATCTAATTTTTAAAATAACCTGCTTCAATGTGATTCAAGTTAGGCGGAGATTGCTGCTATAATTCAATTGCCATAAAGAAATAACTATTAAGGCACTTTTCAGCCCTGACTGGGCACTTTCTTAATGGCCTCAAAAGACTTTGGTGAAATATTTCAGCGATTCTTTCTGTTCTTATCAGGAGTTCATTTGAGAATTTAGGTCCCTTTTTCTTCACATGTCATGAATTTCAACACTATCTTTCTGAATTGTATCTGATCTATTCTCTAAAACCAATCATAGAATCATCTCTAAAATAGCATCCTTACCTCAATGAGAGCTCTCTTTTAAAAATAAGTCTGAAAGGCATCATGCATTTTAAATTGAACGTAGACGGCAAAGCAGCCCTCATCCATTAGCTCAACTGACCTTTGAACAACCCAGGAAAGAATAAGAATAAGACCATAAATCGAAGAAGACTCTAATCCTGGCTGGGGCTTAGTGTTCCTATCAACCCAAGAGTGAAGACAGCAATCATGCATAACATGGGAATTTTATGTTTGCACCTAAAATCAACCTCCTATAATGGAAAGAGCACCTGAGTCAGAAGATAGGAGTCAGAAGGTAGGGACTGAAGCTGTGATTTCAAAAGATACTCACTCTGTTACTTGACTTTCCATACTGTCACTTCTCTTGTTTATAAAACGAGGAGAGTGTCCCAGGCCATACCGCCTTCAAGACTATCTTTTCCCGCCCTCAGAGAGGTTATGGTTAGTGGAGGGACTGTAGGAGAAAAATGGTAGGGTGGGTGAGCTTCGGAAATTTAGGATTTAAGTACCAGCTCCACCCACTTATTAACTATAATTTTGAGCAAATTATTTGTGTTCTTGGTGTTTCAGCTTCCTCATCTATAAAATGCGGGATGATAATAGCATTTAAATCATAGGGTGTTATGAGGATTAAATAAAATAATGTACATCAAGGTCTTAGCTCAGTTCCTGGCACGAGGGAAGCACTCAACAAATGGTATATATGATACTCAAACGTGACTGGTTCTCTTTGAACAGCCTTTGATTTGTCCCCTAAGCCCACCACAAGGCCAGACTTAGTAGTTTGCCCCTGACTCCTATCGTCCCTTCCCCCAAAATAGACCAGCTCCAAAGAATCGACAAAAAATGTTAATGAAGATCTCATGGAGACCCAAAGGAAGGGGCAAAATAATAATAACAACTGCTGCTGCTGCTGCTGCGTAGTCGCTTCAGTTGTGTCCAACTCTGTGCAACCCCGTAGACGGCAGTCCACCAGGCTCCGCCGTCCCTGGGATTCTCCAGGCAAGAACACTGGAGTGGGTTGCCATTTCCTTCTCCAATGCATGAAAGTGAAAAGTGAAAGTGAAGTCGCTCAGTTGTCTTGGACTCTTAGCGACCCCATGGACTGCAGCCCACCAGGCTCCTCCTGTACATGGGATTTTCCAGGCAAGAGTACTGGAGTGGGGTGCCATTGCCTTCTCCGAATAATAACAACTAAATGGTATTGATTCTTAGTATGTTTTAAGCATGGTGCTGACTACTTCCCATGAATGATTTCACTTCCTTCCATACCATACAGCAACATATAAGCCAGTTTTTTCTTGGATATTTTAATTTTTGTGTGTGTGTAGCCTCTTCTCTTTAGAGGAAGAACTACTTTCTGAGAAGTCTTTTTTTGTCAAGGCACTGAAACTTCCCTCTATTGCCCTAAGCAATTCAGTTTTCCCATCAGGTTTGTACACCCCATTCAGTAAACCCCATGCGAGCCAGGAAATCTGACTGCTTTTCTTCTCTAATTCATGCTGCCCAGGAACATCTCAGTTCACCTCATGATGCTCGTAGGGAGCCAGGACTGGTGGGCCCCATCACCCCGTGCAGTCAGGAAGAGTGGCTAGATTTCAGTCTTGCTCCCAGTTTATCTCCTGTGCCTGACACACAGGAGGTCATTTGTAAATATTTCTGGAATGAACAAATGTGTGATCAAACTAAAACATAACAAAAGTCAGAATGAACAAATGTTTAACAAAGGAATGGTGATGTGCTGTGGGAAACAGACTGAGAGCTTGTGGGAAACTTTCATGGAGAAGACAGGATTTGACCTTGAAAGTTGAGTTGGCTTTTAATAAGCAGAGACTAGGAACGAGAACATTTCAAATAAAGGGAGCTGTGCAATAGCACAGGTACAAAAGAGTATGTGATTTGTTCAGTGTAGAGAAATAGAACGAACAGTCTGTATCACGGAGGTTCAGTGCCTGAACCGTCAGGGCGGCCAGACAGGGCACAGTCAGAGGTGGGGCTGGAAGCTTGTGGAAGGCAGCTCAAAGGAAGAGCTCCAACACCGTGTTCAGGAGTTTGCTTTATCTGTCGGCAGCAGGGGAACTCTACCACTGAGAGTTTCTGAGGAGACTCGCTTGCTCAGATGTGTCCTTTTAAAAAGATGACTCTGCTGAGGAGGGTTTGGGCGTAGGCAGAGACTGGACAGCCAGACTAGAGATGGGATGGCAGTGCACACGGGTGAGCACGTCTCTCCACAAGTCTTCAAGGCCCCCTCCTCAAGGGAAGTTTGTCTGGAGTGGTGCTTCTGCTCCCAGCAGATCTGGGAACATGTTTGCCACATGTGCTGTGCTAAGTCACTTCAGTCGTGTCTGACTCTTTGTGACCCTGTGGACTGTAGCCTGCCAGGCTCCTCTGTCCATGGGATTCTCCAGGCAAGAACACGGGAGTGGGCTGCCATTTCTTTCTCCAGGGATATTTGCCATATTTAAGAAATAGGGTTGTGTCCTCCATGTTCTTTGTAGATATTTTAAATGCAAGGTCATAGAGAGAAAGTTAATTAACATAGAAAAAATACCGTAGATATTAATTCTTCTAATCAAGGCTAACAAGTCTGCCTAAATGGGATGGGGAGGGGTGAGTATTTCATAAATCCAAGTCTGAGAAAAGAAAAGGGAGGAAGAGAGCACTCTTCAGATCCCACGAGCCTCTCCACTGCTCTCTTCAGAACTGTCACTTTTTCCAACAGATGGCTGTGTTATTAATTTTTTTGACAGTTTCTAATATAGACTCTTGAGAGTTCCTTGGACTGCAAGGAGATCCAACCAGTCCATCCTAAAGGAGACCAGTCCTGGGTGTTCATTGGAAGGAATGATGCTAAAGCTGAAACTCCAGTACTTTCGCCACCTTATGCAAAGAGTTGACTCCTTGGAAAAGACTCTGATGCTGGGAGGGACTGGGGGCAGGAGAAGAAGGGGACGACAGAGGATGAGATGGCTGGATGGCATCACTGACTCGATGGACGTGAGTCTGAGTGAACTCCAGGAGTTGGTGATGGACAGGGAGGCCTGGCGTGCTGTGATTCATGGGGCCGCCAAGAGTTGGACATGACTGAGCGACTGAACTGCACTGACTGAATATATTCCGAGAATGTGCAGCATTCCAAACAATTACGGCCCCTCGGTCCCTCTGTGGGCCAGCCTCTCCTTCTGAAGCCATGGCCACTGTCACGTGTCTGCTCATAGCCACCACATAGTTTTCCTCCATAATCACTTTTTGAAATATGTATAATATCATATATGAAATGAGTCACCAGTCCAGGTTCGATGCACGATACTGGATGCTTGGGGCTGGTGCAATGGGACGACCCAGAGGGATGGTATGGGGAGGGAGGAGAGAGGAGGGTTCAGGATGGGGAACACATGTATACCTGTGGCAGATTCATTTTGATATATGGCAAAACCAATACAATATTGTAAAGTTAAATAAAATAAAATTTTTAAAAAATATATAAATAAAAAAAAGAAAAAAAATTTTATATGGACTATTTTTTAAAAGTCTTTATTGAGTTTGTTACAATACCGCTACTGTTTTACATTTTGCTTTTTTGGCTGCAAGGCATGTGGAATCTTAAGTCCCCAACAAGGGAATTGAACCCACACCCCCTGCATTGGAAGGCAAAGTCTTAACCATTGGATTGCCAGGGAAATCCCTCCATAATCACTTTTTATTTACCATTGCTCTACACAAATTTAAATCTCTGGTTAATTCTGATATCATATAATCACCATAAAATTTTACCCTACTCCCACTGCAATTTTAAACATTATCTCACGCCCATTCAAAGCCATGTTAAAAAGCATCAAGAGTAGAGGGTAGGAGGGGCTCAACATTAAGACACAATAGAGCAACAAAGCCTACAGCAGTTTGAGATTGGTTGGGTATGGAGATAACAGATCAGGAAACAGTCGAAGATGATTTATATTTTTGAGCTGGCATCCTGGAAGGATGCTATTATTTGTTAGAAATAGTACTGGGAATTGGGGTACTATTATTGAGTATTTAGCCAGAAAACCAGGGTCTACCACAATCCTTTTTCAAACCATAGCCACCTATTTTGAAGTTACCAAGAGAGAAGACACACACACACACACACACACACAGAACAAATAAAATAACAAAATAGAGCAGGTAAAGGATTCTGCCCAGTTTTCCTGCTCCTTCCTCCCTCACAGCCCAGACTCAGGTTTCAACTCTTGCTGCTTTGATCACATGGTGGAAAGAAGCCAGAAAGAGACTGAGTACAAGACAGCTAGGCTGGTTGCTGGCCCTTACCACTTTAGACGTGTAGCAGGAAGAAACAGATAAGAGACAAGTAGTCAGATCTGCTTAGGTGGAGAAAGCCCTGGGTCAGCAAAAAAGTTTTGCCCTACAGAGAAAGCAAAACAATAGAGAAAGTTCCACCCATACCTTTTTAAGTAGAGGTTGGCAAAGTGTGGTTCAAATAGGGCCCACTGCTTGTTTTCATATGACTCACAAGCTAAGAATGATTTTTATATTCTTTAATGACTGGAAAAAATTAAAAGAAGAATAATATTTCATGGCAAGTGAAAATTATATAAAATTTGAACTTTAATGTCTGTACATAAAATGTTATTGGAACACAGCCATGCCCATTCGATTACCTATTGTCAATGATTGTTTTTAGCTTCAACAGAGAGGATCATAACCCACAAAACCTAACTTAATTATTATCTGGCCCTTTATAGAAAAAGTTCGCCAGTCCCTGTTCTTGAGTTATAGTGATGTCTCCCAAATAAATAGGGCCTGATTAGATTTTAAAATCTAACCCATGCATATCAATTTCTCCTCTCTGGGAGAAGCAAGGAAGAGCTTGGAAAAAGGACAGAGGAGCTCTGTATTCCTTCCTTTAAAGGAAACCGTACCCCAGGGTTGGAACACTGGGGAAAGAGCATGTTTTGAGGTGGCAGACTGTATATGTAGTTTGAGGTGTCTGGAACAACTAGGAGGTGACTGGACCTCTCAGCTTGGGTCTCAGGAAGCGGAGCTGGTGATCAAGACCTTGACATGTCTGCAGAAGAATAGGGAAGCCAAGGAAAAGCTTTCCCAGGGAGAACATAGACGGGCAAGAAGAGAGCTTACTAGAGTTGCCAGGTAAAATATTTATTTGCTAAATCTGGCCAGCCTATTGGGGAAAGAACTGAAATTTGAAATCTGGATAGAAGAGGAAGGGCCAGAAGGGGAACAGCAAAGGGAAAGTCAGAGGAGTGGGAGAAGAACCCTAAAAGCTCCTAAAAGTGGGAGGCATTTGTGATCTTCGGCAGTTTGGTTGGAACAGTGGGGGCAGGAGCCATTAGATGGAAAAGAGAAACTATGAATATAGAGTCTAAGATATACAGCTTCAGGGGTTTATTTTTATTTTTTTCAGTTAATTTTTATTAGAGTATAGTTGATTTACAATAATGTGTTAGTTTCTGTACAGCAAAGTGAACTCGTTATACATATACATACATATACTCTTTTTAGATTCTATTCCCATATGGGTCACCATAGAGCACTGAATGGAGTTCCCTGTGCCATACAGTAGGTCCTTATTAGTTATCTGTTTTGTATACAGTAGTGTGTATATGTAAAATAGATAACTTACCTTAGAAATTATTTATCATCAGAGCTTACAATGGCTTCTGAAGTGACTTTGCTTTTTGCTTCAAATACTTCATAATTAGATCTAACTCACTCATCCAGGGTATGTCACTCCAGTAGTCAGTCACCTTAAAGAACTCTTTGTAGAAATTTTACCCTGGTGGATAATAATAGTGATAGTAAAAATAATAATGATGATGAGGTTAAGGAGGAGAGGGAGGATAACAATAGCCAACACTAGAATAGCATTTACTCAGTGAACACACTGTTCCAAGTGGAAGATACAGACCGACCCCCATGTGAAAAGTTGACTGGCGTCTTCTTGGCGATGGAAACAGTAGTCATGCCCAACATGAGTTGAATTCTTATATGTCAAGCACTACGCAAAGCATTTTATTTGCACAGTGATGGAATACTTGATGAGGTGAGAGTGCTAAGGAGATAAAAGATACAAGTCAAAAGAAAAGAGCCAGATGAAATGCATTTTCCCTGGGCAAGAGTAAGGACACCACTTCCTCTGTGCCAGGGGTCTGAGAAGAAAGGATGAGCACAGGCACGCTGTGGCATCACAGAGGGGAGGCTCAGAGTGTTGAGCTTAGTGGCTTCATGTCTCAGGGAATAAGGAGGTTTTCTCACCTGCTATGAGTGAGGGGTGCTTCTGTGTTAGATCAAACTCTGGGACACTAATACATTCTAAGGAGAAATTACTGAATATGGCTGATAGGTTTTGCTTCTATAGCCATGAACAAGAAGTAATCACATAGACCAAAGGAAGGAGTATCTGGTTTTCAGTAACATATTACAAGGCCAGGCAGCCACCACTTCTGCACTCACGGTTCATGCCCAGGCCCCTCACAAATGTATCCAGCCAACTCTGTGGACAATGCCCACATCCTTGGATCAGTTTCAGTCTTCCATCTGGCCTCATATTCCTTGGGCCCATTTCAGCCTCCAGAAAGCTGGGTACATAATGCTGGACTCGGTCTTGAAGCAGACCAACATAAAAATGTGGCCATGATTCCCTGTTGGGTACCTGAAAGCTCTGATGCTCCCCCAGGGGTCCCTCCCTCGTCCATTCACAGCATGAAGTTGGCCACCTTGAGACATGTGTTCAGTAGCAAAAGAAGTCCAGGGGGAGGCAGGCCCAACCTTCCCTTGGAAACAAACTAATGCCGCTGAAACCCATCTTTACATCATGCTCTTTTTGTTGGGAACCTATCATTTCATTCATAACTTTGGGAAGATAATTACAGCATGCTAGCAAGAGACAACTTGATGAATAACTGTTTATTTTCAAAGGAGACATATTTCATGCACCGGCTGCATAATGGGGTCGGGAGCATAGCAGGCTGTCATCATGTTTTCTGTGTCATTTAACTGCCTGGCAGGGTTCTACATGGGAAACGGAAAATCTCCTTATGACAGATAATATAATATCTTTGGCCTTGTTCAGAAACCACATTTTGGAGGCAGGATTTGTAAGTATCTTAATGTTGTTCGTCAAACAGTCTATGTCAGCTTTGTCTTATTTCTTCTCCTCCTTCAGATTCTGCCCCACCCCAGGACCCAGCACAGTCCCCACATGATAGGCCTCAAAGGAAGTAGAGTTATAACTGTTGAGTACCTGAGCTAATCTTCATTTTGTGTTGACTGAAGATCAAATCCAGGACCGAGAATCAACCCCTGCCCCACCCATTGCACAGAGGTTTTGAAGACACTGAGAACATTGTATATAATATAGCCACATAAATAGCAAACTTAAAGTTTAGGCCAGAAAATATAGGAACTACATAATATTAATAGCTCACATTTATTGAGTGCTGACTAACAGTCTGCTATCCTTTACATGGATTACTCAATGAATCCTTGCAAAACACTTATGAGGTAGATAAAATCAATATCTGTTGTGTAGATGAGGAAATTACAGAGCTAGTTAAAAAAAAAAGTCATTCAGCTAGAATTCAAGCTCAGGGTGTGAATCTGAGGTGTAAGTGCCTTACCAGAAGGTGTGTTTCTCACTGCGGTAGATGCTGTAGTGTGCTACCCAGATCCCACATATGCCTCACAGACGTTAAGCCACCCATCCAATGATCAGTGCAAGTGGGAGGATAAAGGCCCAGCCCCTTGCTCCAATTCAAGACAACTCTGAAACACCATCTGAGACACAGGGCTCTCCAAGAACTGGCTGACACGTTTTATGTGATTGTATTGCAGTTTCCCCTCTGATATGACAGTCCTGCTTCTTCCCCCAACCCACCACCCCCAGTCCCCACAGGTCTTACTAACAAGAGGACATCCCAATACATTTCCTGAACAGAGATCTCCATCTCAGAGTGCGCTTCCCCAGGAAAACTGGTCTGCCACACTCATGATTCATGATTCAGCAGAAAAATTAAAGCACGATGTTTGGGCTGCAGAACTGCACCTGATTATAAAGGGAAGCTGCCAATGTACTTCTGAATTTTCTGACAATCAAAGAAAAAGATGGACACATGAGAACTGAACCAAGTTTCCAGGGATACTCTTACATGCATGCTTGTAGTACCTGGGAGATCTAGAGGATGGGAAGACCAGGAGGCTGACCTCCTGCTTTCCTGGTGGACCCAGGAGAGGTTGCTGCTTTTAGCACAGATTTATTGCCCTTCTAGAGATTTTTCTGGCAAGGATAAGTATTTTCCCACGGGACACATGTAGGCTAAACTCAAGAAGAGTAGCCCAGGGTCCTAACATCTGACTGGAGGGCAAGGAGTTTACCACCCAGAAAAAAAGATACATGTCCCTTGGGGGGAAGATAAATTTGAACAAGAAGAGTCTAACAGCAAACTGCAGAAGGGTTGAGAGAACACCCCAGAAGGGAATCAGTTTGCATTCTCAGTCACGTCCGACTCTTTGCAACCCCATGGACGGTAGCCTGCCAGGCTCCTCTGTCCATGGGATTTTCCAGGCAAGAATACTTAAGTGAGTTGCCATGCCCTCCTCCATGGGATCTTCCTGACTCCGGGATCAAACCTGCATCTCCTGTATCTCTTGCACTGCAGGCAGATTCTTTGCCATTTGAGCCATGCTGAGCTTCTCTCCAGAAGGGAATCAGATCCGATCAGATCAGTTGCTCAGTCGTGTCCGACTCTTTGCGACCCCATGAACTGCAGCATGCCAGGCCTCCCTGTCCCTCACCACCTCCCGGAGTTCACCCAGACTCACGTCCATCAAGTCAGTGATGCCATCCAGCCATCTCATCCTCTGTCGTCCCCTTCTCCTCCTGCCCTCAATCCCTCCCAGCATCAGAGTCTTTTTCAATGAGTCAACTCTTTGCATGAGGTGGCCAAAGTACTGGAGTTTCAGCTTTAGGTTAGTTCAAACATTACCAGGCCCAAAGAGCCTGATATCAGAGAAGACCATACACTTCAAGTAAGACTATTCCACCAACTTCACCTCTCTCCACCTGAGGAGAGTGGATAGCCCTGGGCAGAGAAGCAGGGATGCAGCCACACCACCATCCTCTTTCCCGTTACAGTCTCCCACCCTAAAGTCAGCCCCAGCTAGGGGGAAGAGAAGGAGAAGACACCGAGTTAAATTACCATTAGAATTTGGGACTGAACATTCTAACTACTAAATTAGACTGTGTTTGCAATTTAAAGTGACCTAGGAATAACTATTATCTGAGAGTGAGCAGAGTAATTGTGTGCTTGCTCAAGATTTCATCCCAGGCAGAGGGAGATTTATTCCCACTAAATAAATTGCAAAAGGGTGTGGGAGACAAAAAAGAAAATTGTGTTTTGATTACACCACCAGTGGGGCTTGTCTAGCATCCCAGTTACATCTGAGCTGGCTTCCAGTACTTGCGTAGGGGGAGGGATATTTGCATATTTCCTAGGGAACTTGGGAACTGAGGGAGGCCAAGTGAGCAAAACTGGGGAAGTAGTACCCTGGGGAGAGGGGCAAGAAGGGCCAGAATCCAACTGTCCTGCAGGGAGGAGCTTCAGAGATTGAGGGCTGGCACTGCCTTCTGCCTGCTCTGGC
Organism: Bos indicus x Bos taurus; assembly: GCF_003369695.1. NCBI lineage: Eukaryota > Metazoa > Chordata > Mammalia > Artiodactyla > Bovidae > Bos > Bos indicus x Bos taurus. The sequence continues at coordinate 45,462,768 of NC_040090.1, read as the reverse complement.
AATGGAAACTGACCTGGGGAGCATCAGAGGATACCAGGGGTTAGCTCATGCCAGGCAGGATCTCCAACAGATGCCTTGGAGCACCCATGCTTATTGCAAGGCTGGGGGAGAAAGTACCATGTGAGAGGATGGTACCATCTGAAATATGCCATCCCTCTCCCCATGTACACGCACACACACACGTACCCACTTCTGCTTATATCTCATTTTTCCTGCAAGCCGTTATTTGTAGGAAGCAAGGTGGAGAGAGAATGCTAAAGGAGGCGGGAGGGCTAAGGGTTATTGTGGCTGTTGAGCTAATGTGTGTGTGTGTTTTGCATGCTGTTCCTTCTGCCTGTAACACCTGCTGAACCAATCAGGGTCCCGACAGGAGACAGATGGCCAACTCAAAATAGTATAATTCAAGGAGGGTCTTCTTGCAGGGGGCCTTTTCAAAGGTGTGGATGCAGGGGAAGTACAGGGGATTTGTGCCTAGGGCACCCTACCCTTAGGCCCAAAGAGACCAGCAATGAAGGAGGGAGGGGTTCCTGGAAGCAGGTCACCCCACACATTTGTGGGAGCATGATAAGAACACTTGGAGGCCTCCCAAACCACATGTCTAAATATTTGAAAGTCATAACTCAAACTAAAAAACTGCTAAATGAAATATATTCTATCTGTTGACTCTGGCAAATAACCCTTTAGAGCAACTGGGAGACTGGGGTTTGAATTTAGAAGCCCCCCACCACCCAGAGTTCTGTGCAGGGACAACATGGCAGAAGGGGAACATCTGGGCCTGAGCCCCCCATAGCCCACCCTCTTCTCTCCTCATCCTTGCCACTGCCTATAACCATGGGTGACCTCATGCATACAGTGGACACCCCAGCCTTCCCAGCCATGCTGTGCCTGTGACCCACACACATGCACCACACAGCCTCTAGCCAAGCACTGAGCCTCAGGCTCAGAACGCTGCTGGTGTGGTCCACACTCTAGAAGAATGGTGAGATGCCAGCACACAAAATAGAGGGGCAGGGCCTCACGGACCCTGGGCAGTGGGGCAGCTGGAGGAGGACCGGAACACTAAAGCATGGTGTCCATGGCAGGGGCCTCTCTTGAGGGTCAAAGGGCAGCACTGCTGGAGAGGGAACACAGGACCCAACCGGTCCCCCATCCCCGAGGCAATGCCACAGGGATGAAGACAGGGTCTGGGAGCCCTGAAGCCTGACCTCATGCTCCTCTCTCCCTTTGATTCCCCGAGGAGCTAGGGCTTCCCTGACAGTGGGACAGGAGGCAGGGTGTGGGGGAAAAGTGGTGGATTCCCAGGTGGTCAGCCCCCAGGGGCACAAAGCAGGAAGGAGGAGGATGAGGTCTGGAAGACAACGAGCCCTCTGTCTCCCCCGTTCCTCTAGTTAACTTCTGCTCAAGCTTTAAACACCAACTCCAGTGTGAATCTCTCAAGAAAACCTACCTGGCCTCCATAGCTTTAGCAAGTCTCTGCCCTTAGGTGGCCCATGCCTGCCTGCCCTTGTCCTTCACAGCCTTCACTGAAGTTTCTGTCATATGTGTGGTTATTTTATTAATGGCAGTATCCCTACCAGTCCACAAGCTCCACGAGGACAGGGACTGGGACGGTTCAGGTGTTGCTCTATCCACTCCCTGACGCAGGCCTGGCACGTGGGGGGTTCCTGCTGTTCTGTTCATGGTCCTCCCCACTTTGCTGGGGGAGGGAGGGAACACAGAGAACATATGATGACAGTGACACACATGTATGCACTCACACACACATACATACACACACAGGCACATACACAAGAACTTGGAAGTGAGCCTTTGAGGGTTAAAATTCAGATTCTTGTACAACTGATTAGAACCATCATCAGCTTATACTGGAAGGACTGATGCTGAAGCTCCGATACTTTGGCCACCTGATTTGAAGAGCCGACTCATTAGAAAAGACTGATGTTGGGAAAGATTGAAGGCAAGAGAAGGGGATGAAAGAGGATGAGATGGTTGGATAGCATCACCAACTCAATGGACATGAGTTTGAGGAAACTCCAGGAAATGGTGAAGGACAGGGAAGCCTGGCGTGCTGCGGTTCTTGGGGTTGCAAAGAGTCAGACGTAACTTAGTGACTGAACAACGACAACAAGCATCAGCTTAATGAGCCAGTATAGCTCCTAGATCCAGATAAGAATTTAAGGAAAGTATGGTCACATTTAGAGAAAGCAGTTGTTTAAGCACAGAGAGAGGTGCTCTCCAAACGGTGCCCAGAAGAAACAGTCCCCAGCTCAACCAGGTAACACCTAAGCCACTGGACAGGGCTGTCCTCCCTGGGGAAATAAGAGCATCAGTTTTTTAGGCCCTGATGCCATTAAAATTTTAAATTCCATAGCTACCTTGTCCTGTTCCCATGCTCACAAGCAGTCATCCAGTAATTTGGCTCCTATGGAGCTGGCCAGTCAGGTCCACACAATGATGGGTTCGTCCATCATGAGCATTGCTCATATAAATTAGTGAATCGGTGTTCTGATTTTACTCCCACTTCTTAGAGAGTTTGTTAGCATGGGTGGGCATTCCCAAGCCTCTGGAATGTCTCCTCTGGTGAACTCACAGGACAATACCCAGGAGAGAAGCAGCCACACAAACCTAGCCATGGAGAGTTTTTTCCTTCTATGAAAAAGAAATAATGGTATTTTCAAAGGGTCTAACATTTATCAAGGGGAAGAAGGAGGCGTATAGAGTTGGGTGCAAATAGAAATGGTTTTGATTTTTCATTTTTCCTTTGCCTTCTCCAGACCTAAATTGTCTTTCCAGCTAGAATACATAGTAGCAGAGAAATTCAGGGCAGGCTGAGGTGACAGTGCTCTGAGGAGGGGCCGTGGGTGAGAGGGTGCTGGGGCCAGAGCAAGGGATGGAGAGCAGCTTGACGTGAGGCCCCCGAGGCAGTTCAGTGCGAATGTAGAGTAAAGTCATTACTGATAGAAGATCTAAGGTCATAGTGTGCACCAGGGACATGGAGGAAAGCCAGGAGGAACTGAAAAATCAGCGTGGGGGAAGTCAGGAAGGAGACAGCGTGAAGTATGAAGAGTGACCTCTTTTGAAAATCTCAAATATTTTGGTCTCTCACAGCAATTCGATTTTTATAGAAATATACAGGCTAAATGCAGTGTGGTATCCTGGATTGACTCTTGGAACAGTAAAAGAATACCAGTGAAAAACCTGGTGAAAACTGCACAGTCTGTAGTTTAGTTAACTTTTATGTGCCAATGCTAATTTCTTAGTTTTGGCAAAGGTATCAGGGGTACAGGTGTTAACGTTAGGGAGAACTGGTTAAAGGGTATATGGGAACTCTGTGTTTACAACTTTTCTATAAATCTAAAATTATTCAAAATAATATGTTATAAAATGTATAAAGACCTATATGTTTTTTAGCTCAGGAAAGTTTTCTTCAATGTGCCATTGATTATTGTTTCTATTTTAATTGTTTTCTTAATCAAGAATTTTCACTATTCTTAGATTGGATCTCATTTTTCCACTTTTCAGAGCCATCATATCATCCTTTATTATTTTCCTCTCTTCATTCTTTTCCCTCCGAATCCTGGGAGACCCTCTGAAATTTGCTCTCCACATCACTGATCTGATTTTCTGCAGTGCTGCTGCTTCTGCTTGTCAGTCCTCTACTCCTACATTTTTAATTTCTTTGTAATTCATTTTTATCCCAGTCATCTTTGTTTACACCTGCTCCAGCTGTATTTTAATCACAGACTATCTTCTACTGTCACTGTATGCTGCTGTTTCGCAGAAGCCAGGGGTCTTTACCTTCCAGCAGACATCTATCCTGCATGACACCGACGGGGATGCTGTCTCTCATCGCCTTTAATGACTGGCCCTTTGCTATCTGCTTACGGTGCACAGAAAAACACACTAACAGTACGAACATACACGGTGCTCAAGCTGTGTCTGTGATACTTGCTTCTGCAATTTGCATTGATGACAATTTGAAATTCTTGAACAAAATTCCAGAAGACCTGTATCCTCTGAGTAATGCAGAAATAAAAAAAAAATAAATCACAAATAAAGGACCCATCACTGCCCGGCTAAAGCTTGACACTCTATAATGTTAAAAAGAAAAACCCATTAGCAATCGGGCCTTATTATTAGAAGATACTTCATAGGAAATGAGAGTGTGATTATGTACCACCAGGAATTGGATCAGGAAAAAAAATCCTTACTATGATTATGCTTCTATGTAAAAAATTATATTTCTGCTACCGTGTATCTGATAGAGAGGGTATTGTTTAGTGTTTGAGATGTTATTCCTTTGGACTCTAAATGGATAAAATTTACCTTTGTGAGTAGGAAATAGGGTACTCATCCTGTAGAGTGTTTCTTTGTGTTTGCATCACCCACCAGAGGCTTGCTCATCAGCTGAGAAGAGAGCAAGACCAAGCACTCAGAGACAAGAATAAAGGGAGTGCTGGTGGAGAAATAGGTCATAGGTCATTTTCCCTGGAGGCTTAAGGATGTCTGAGAGGCAGGCTTGGGTGTGGTGGAAAGAGCCCAGCACATGAGCAGCAGGGAAGACATGCAAGCAAACCTTCAGTGCCAGAAGCCATGAAGTTAGAATAAAAGAAACAACTGTAAAACAGCGTTTCCTAAGTCTATCTTTATGCTGCATGCACTTTCTATAATCTTTCCTTTTTGTTCTTATTATTTAGTAAAGTTTTTGGAGGGATTCAGATTGTCTTAAAAGATATTCCATTTCTGCAAGGCCCATCTTGAAAGCTGGTGGTGGCACCCCCAGCAGATTAGACAGTGGCAACAGCGTGAGCCAAGCGGGAGCCCCTCTAAAGGAGAGAGAATCTAGGAGCAAGGGGAGGGGCATTCACTCACCAGAGACCCTCGCTGCCGTACCCCACTCTTTGTTTCAACAAGTGGCCCGTCTTGAGATGGCTCTCAGGTAGACATGTCATGTCCTGCCCAGTTTCAGACTTGCTCCCCGCTGCTGTTTCTGCCCTTTGCAGAACCTCAGAGGAATCCACCTGCCTGCCAAGAACCAGTCCCTCTTGCTTCCTGAGCCACCAATAATAGAAATCACTGAGATCATCTGAAACTGAAGAACATTCCTGTCCTTTGTTGGATAAAAGATTTGCTTAATTAAGAAAAGAGTTCAATAAGTTCTAGAACCTGCTTTGCATTTTTAAAGCACTTAATCCACCACACACATTCTGTTTTAGTAAAGTTGGATCTCAATCTTTTATCTTAAATAAATGGATCTGACAGGATGCTACACTTTCAGATTAAGGATTTCAGCCATAGGCATGGAAATTTCCTTCACCCAGTGACATCTTCTAGGCTTCTATATTTTCCTCCAACAAAGTTGAATTACTGCAATTCAGGCTCAGGAATCATCCTGACCAGCCCTGACCTCAGCAAAATCCCAAGAGGAGTCACTAATATTTATAGAACTCTTGCTATTTGCCAGACATTCCTTTAAGTGCTTTATGTGCAACAATAAACAAGGAGGGAGGATGTTATCATGAAGAGAAAGACAAGAGAGAAACTGCGAAGTTGGATAAATTGGCTCAAATCCCCACTCTGCCACTTACATCGCCTGTGTAATTCGGTCAATTTTCATTTTATATCTCAGTTTCCTTCTCTGTGAAAAGGAGCTGATAGTAATACTTGCTCTCGTGATGATTAAGAGAAATAACATTTGGAAAGAATACCTGGCACATGACCAGGGTCTTTCTCCTCTGCTTCTTCCTGATGGAAGCATAAGTGTAGCAGAATGTGAGCAGTTTGACCTACAACACTACCAAATGCAGTGGTTGGTTGTCTACCTTCCAATAAATGGTCTCATTAATTTTCTGGCAAAGAGGGAAGAGAAGAGCTGGCCACTTGCCAGGGCTAATGGAGTCATTTTGTAGGCTCTGTGGCTTGTTATCGATGAATGAAACCCTTACCCACCATTACTCTGTGGGGCAGCACAATTCAAATTAGATGGAATGATGTGAGCCTAGCACCCAAGGGTGTGGGGAAGTATTGATCCTAGACGTGAACCCTCTGAGGTCAGAGGTCTGGTTTTGCAGATATAGCCTCCAAATGAGAATGTCAGCTGCTTCAGGGTCAGCCCTTGTGTTCTATGACTGCTGCTGCTGTTACTAACTATACCATGTTGCTGCTCCAACCCTCCTGCCTTGTTTTAGAAAAACTTTTTATTTCATATTAGGGTATAGCCTAACATAACAAATAATGTTATGTCAGTTTTAGGTGAAGAGCAAAGGGACTCAGCCATACATATACACGTATCCAATCTTCCTCAAACCCCACTCCCTTTCAGGCTGGGCATAACATTGAGCAGAGTTCCTTGTCCTATACACTAAATCCTTGTTAGCTATCCATTTTAAACATAGCAGTGTGTACATGTCCATCCCCAGCTCCCTAATTATCCCTTTCTCCCATCCTTCCCCCCATCAACCATGTTTGTTCTCTAAGTCTGTGAGTGTCTTTCTGTTTTGTAAGTTCATTTGTATTTCTTTTTAGATTCCACATATAAGGGATGCATAAGATATTTCTCCTTCTCTGTCTGACTTACTTCACTCAATATGACAATCTCTAGGTCCATCCAGGTTGCTACAAATGGCATTATTTCATTCATTTTAATGCTTGAGTAATAGTCCATTCTATATATGTACTATATCTTCTTTATCTATTCTTCTGTCAATGGACATTTGCTTTGGACAGGTTGCTTTCAAGTCTTGGTCACAGTAAACAGTGCTGCAATGAACATTGGTCCACCCTACCAGCCTCTTGATGGCCAGAGATTGGTCACATCCACCACGAGAATTTCTCCAGACTTCCCTCATATCTAGGCTTGCCTGTACCTGGCTGGTTCAATTGTGGGAGGGAAAGGAGAGGTTCTTCTGTTCATAGTCAAAAGACCATTTCATGAACATTTTCCAAAATAACTGGCTCAGATCAGTTCAATTGCTCACTTGTGTCCAACTCTTTGCAACCCCATGGACTGCAGCACACAAAGCTTCCCTGTCCATCACCAACTCCTGGAGCTTGCTCAAACTCATGTCCGTCGAGTTGGTGATACCAACCAACCATCTCATCCTCTGTCATCTCCTCCTCCTGCTTTCAATCTTTCTCAGAATTAGGGTCTTTTCTAGCCCCGGTCCAGACGGCTTCACAGCTGAATTCTACCAAAAATTTAGAGAAGAGCTAACACCTATCCTGCTCAAACTCTTCCAGAAAATTGCAGAGGAAGGTAAACTTCCAAACTCATTCTATGAGGCCACCATCACCCTAATACCAAAACCTGACAAAGATCCCACAAAAAAAGAAAACTACAGGCCAATATCACTGATGAACATAGATGCAAAAATCCTTAACAAAATTCTAGCAATCAGAATCCAACAACACATTAAAAAGATCATACACCATGATCAAGTGGGCTTTATCCCAGGGATGCAAGGATTCTTCAATATCCGCAAATCAATCAATGTAATACACCACATTAACAAATTGAAAAATAAAAACCATATGATTATCTCAATAGATGCAGAGAAAGCCTTTGACAAAATTCAACATCCATTTATGATAAAAACTCTCCAGAAAGCAGGAATAGAAGGAACATACCTCAACATAATAAAAGCTATATATGACAAACCCACTGCAAACATTATCCTCAATGGTGAAAAATTGAAAGCATTTCCTCTAAAGTCAGGAACAAGACAAGGGTGCCCACTTTCACCATTACTATTCAACATAGTTTTGGAAGTTTTGGCCACAGCAATCAGAGCAGAAAAAGAAATAAAAGGAATCCAAATTGGAAAAGAAGAAGTAAAACTCTCACTATTTGCAGATGACATGATCCTCTACATAGAAAACCCTAAAGAGTCCACCAGAAAATTACTAGAAATAATCAATGACTACAGTAAAGTTGCAGGATATAAAATCAACACACAGAAATCCCTTGCATTCCTATACACTAATAATGAGAAAACAGAAAGAGAAATTAAGGAAACAATTCCATTCACCATTGCAACGGAAAGAATAAAATACTTAGGAATATATCTACCTAAAGAAACTAAAGACCTATATATAGAAAACTATAAAACACTGGTGAAAGAAATCAAAGAGGACACTAATAGATGGAGAAATATACCATGTTCATGGATTGGAAGAATCAATATAGTGAAAATGAGTATACTACCCAAAGCAATTTATAGATTCAACGCAATCCCTATCAAGCTACCAACAGTATTCTTCACAGAGCTAGAACAAATAATTTCACAATTTGTATGGAAATACAAAAAACCTCGAATAGCCAAAGCGATCTTGAGAAAGAAGAATGGAACTGGAGGAATCAACTTACCTGACTTCAGGCTCTACTACAAAGCCACAGTTATCAAGACAGTATGGTACTGGCACAAAGACAGAAATATTGATCAATGGAATAAAATAGAAAGCCCAGAGATAAATCCACGCACATATGGACACCTTATCTTCGACAAAGGAGGCAAGAATATACAATGGATTAAAGACAATCTCTTTAACAAGTGGTGCTGGGAAATCTGGTCAACCACTTGTAAAAGAATGAAACTGGACCACTTTCTAACACCATACACAAAAATAAACTCAAAATGGATTAAAGATCTAAACGTAAGACCAGAAACTATAAAACTCCTAGAGGAGAACATAGGCAAAACACTCTCCGACATACATCACAGCAGTATCCTCTATGACCCACCTCCCAGAATATTGGAAATAAAAGCAAAAATAAACAAATGGGACCTAATTAACCTTAAAAGCTTCTGCACATCAAAGGAAACTATTAGCAAGGTGAAAAGACAGTCTTCAGAATGGGAGAAAATAATAGCAAATGAAGCAACCGACAAACAACTAATCTCAAAAATATACAAGCAACTCCTACAGCTCAACTCCAGAAAAATAAACGACCCAATCAAAAAATGGGCCAAAGAACTAAATAGACATTTCTCCAAAAAAGACATACAGATGGCTAACAAACACATGAAAAGATGCTCAACATCACTCATTATCAGAGAAATGCAAATCAAAACCACTATGAGGTACCATTTCACACCAGTCAGAATGGCTGCGATCCAAAAGTCTACAAATAATAAATGCTGGAGAGGGTGTGGAGAAAAGGGAACCCTCTTACACTGTTGGTGGGAATGCAAACTAGTACAGCCACTATGGAGAACAGTGTGGAGATTCCTTAAAAAACTGGAAATAGAACTGCCTTATGATCCAGCAATCCCACTGCTGGGCATACACACTGAGGAAACCAGAAGGGAAAGAGACACGTGTACCCCAATGTTCATCGCAGCACTGTTTGTAATAGCCAAGACGTGGAAGCAACCTAGATGTCCATCAGCAGATGAATGGATAAGAAAGCTGTGGTACATATACACAATGGAGTATTACTCAGCCATTAAAAAGAATACATTTGAATCAGTTCTAATGAGGTGGATGAAACTGGAGCCTATTATACAGGGTGAAGTAAGCCAGAAGGAAAAACATAAATACAGTATACTAACGCATATATATGGAATTTAGAAAGATGGTAACAATAACCCGGTGTACGAGACAGCAAAAGAGACACTGATGTATAGAACAGTCTTATGGACTCTGTGGGAGAGGGAGAGGGTGGGAAGATGTGGGAGAATGGCAGTGAAACATGTAAAATATCATGTAGGAAACGAATTGCCAGTCCAGGTTCGATGCATGATGCTGGATGCTTGGGGCTGGTGCACTGGGACGGCCCAGAGGGATGGTATGGGGAGGGAGGAGGGAGGAGGGTTCGGGATGGGGAACACATGTATACCTGTGGCGGATTCATTTTGATATTTGGCAAAACTAATACAATTATGTAAAGTTTAAAAATAAAATAAAATTGGAAGAATAAAAAAAAAAAAATAATAAAAATATACAAACAAAAAAAAAAAAAAAAAAAAAATTTTTGACCCATTTAAAAAAAAAAAAAAAAAAAAAAGAATTAGGGTCTTTTCTAATGAGTGGGCTCTTTGCATTAGGGAACCAATGAATTGGAGTTTCAGCTTCAGCATCAGTCCTTCCAATGAATATTCAGGACTGATTTCCTTTAGGATTGACTGGTTTGATCTCTTTGCTGTCCAAGGGA